>NW_026899992.1:0-1291489 GCF_033153095.1 Gastrolobium bilobum | reverse complement strand
TTAATGAATCTCCGGTAATAACCAGCCAAACCCAGAAAACTTCTTATTTCTGTTACTGTCTTGGGTCTCTCCCAATCAACAACTGCCTTTATCTTGCTAGGATCAACCGCCACTCCATCAGAAGAGATAACGTGACCCAGAAATTGCACTTGAGAAAGCCAAAATTCACATTTAGAAGGCTTTGCATATAACTATTTCTCTCTGAGAATTTGCAACACGGTTCTCAAGTGACCTTCATGCTTTTCCTTACTTTTGGAATATATCAGGATGTCATCAACAAACACAATCACGAATTGATCCAGAAACGGTTTAAATATGCGATTCATGTAATCCATAAACACCGCCAGAGCATTAGTGAGTCCAAATGGAATTACTTGATACTCATAATGTCCATATCTAGATCGGAAGGCGGTCTTCGGAATATCTTCCTGCCTAATTCGGATTTGATGATAACCCGACCTCAAATCAATCTTTGAGAACACACAAGCACCCCTCAACTGATCAAGCAAATCGTCTATGCGAGGGAGAGGATACTTGTTCTTAATGGTAACCTTATTCAACTGACGGTAATCAGTGCACAATCTCATGCTACCGTCCTTCTTCTTAACAAATATGACTGGTGCTCCCCACAGGGACACGCTTGGCCGGATAAACTGCTTAGCCGAAAGCTCTTCAATATGCTTCTTTAACTTGGCTAATTCCGGTGGTGACATCCTATACGGAGCCAGAGAGATAGGCCCCACACCAGGCAATAGATCAATCATGAACTCAATCTCTCTATGAGGCGGAAGTTGTGGAATTTCATCTGGAAACACATCCACAAACTCCCTCACCACGGAAATAGTGTCAATCTCCTCATGACTTTCGCCTACTAAACCCCCCACAAAGACATATCCCAATGCCCCGACCCTCAAAGCCTTTCTAACCTGCAACACAGATAGATATGGGGAAGAACTAGTAGCAGAATCATCAGCATCAAGCACAATATTTTTACCACAACAGTCTATCATAGCACAGTTCTTTGACAACCAGTCCATACCCAAGATAACTTGAAGGCTGATCATAGGTAAATAAATAAAATCCAGCACGTAATCTCGGCCTTCATATTTGAACTCAACATCTTTACACAACACAGATGTATAACACTCCTCTCCAGTAGCAGTAACCACTTTCATTGGAGGGCGAATGTCGTACATTTGCAAATTTAGCCCAACGGCCATGAAATCAGACATACAGGAGTGTGTAGCTCCTGAATCAAACAACACTTCAACATCCGTATTATCAATATAAATTGTACCTTTCACTAGATTCGGAGCCTTCTCCGATTGTTGACGGTCCATGGTATATACTCTACCAATCGTCTGAGACTCTAGCATAGGTGGAACAACAGAGATAGGAACAACAGTGGCTTGAACTTCCATAGTCCTCGCTTCGTTCTGAGGACACTGCCTGGAATAGTGACCGGATCTTCCACATTTAAAACAGATCAATTCACCGGTAGCACATGGACCTCTATGCTCCTTGCCACACCCCTTGCACTTGGGAGGAGGTCCCCTATCAACAAAATTCTTCTGAGTCCCGGGCTTTTTAAACAAATCAAAGGGCCTATTCACATTCAGCTTCTTGCCTTGCATCTTTCTGTTCTTCCAATAACCCGAGCCCGTTGCTTTATTGGAACTAGGTATCTGGCCCTCAGAAGGCTTCTTAGTTTGGGACACCTTGTACACTTCTTCTACCTTCCTGCACTGATTTACAAACCGACTGAACTCTCGGATGTCACAATTTGACATCTTCCGAGACATCTTCTCATTAAGACCCCATTGGAACTTGGAGGTCATTTCAGCCGGAGTGGGTAAGGCTCGCCCATAGTTGGCGTATTTCACCAACTCATTGAATTTTGCAAAGTATTGGTCAATTGACATTGACCCTTGCTTGAGATCGTTATACTCATTCTGCTTTTGTTCCCTAGCCTCTCTAGGAAAATAGTTATCCAAGAACAATGTCTCGAACAACCGCCAGGTTATTTCCCGGCCTTCAGCTTCTAGGGACTGTACGGTATTAGTCCACCAATCCTCCGCTTCTTCTTCCAGCATGTACACGGAGTAGATTAACTTCAATGCGTCAGGGCATCTCATCACCCTAAATATCTTCTCCATAGCTTGGAGCCATTTTGCAGCCGCCATTGGCTCATAACCTCCCTTAAAAGAAAGAGGTTTGTGTTTTCGGAAAGCCATCAATCTTCTTTCCTCCACTTCATGGTCACCGACATTCTCAACTCGAGGTTGACGAACCTCAGTGTGATGACTACGACTTCCAGAATGGTGACTACCCTCACCTTCATTGTTACCCACTACACCCTCTTCTTGTGAAGGAGGTGGAGAAGGCGTAGCAGTGTGAGGAGGAGGAGTGGGTTGCCGGTTCACGGGCCTAAGACCCCTCAACGTCCTCAACTCAGTCATCATTGCGGCCATGGCAGTCCGCGCATCCTCATTAGTTTTCATTAAAATTTCATTGGCATGCCTACTAGCCGTCAATTCCCTCTGCATATCTACCGTAGTAGCCGTCACAGGTTCAGGTTGACCACCTGTTGCCCCACGACCACTTCTAGGCCTCACGAGAGCAGCCAAAACAGGTTCTGGCTGAGTATTGGTGTTTGATGGTCCGGGGTTGTTTCGGTGCCTCGTCATGTCACTACACATGTAACACAAAGAAGTGAGTTGATCAGGCCCACACTTAGTGATCACAAATGCAATAATCATAAAGAGTACTAAAACAACTATAAAGCATCAAACACTAAGCATACTCAATAATAGCTAACAGTTATTCCCTACGAAACTGCTCTGATACCATAAAATGTAACACCCCGTTCTAGAACCGGATTGTTATCATTGTGTACGGCATTAAGCGCAGTTACAATCACATTGGTTCAATTAGAAAACCGGATAAATTTTTCTTTTTAAACAAGCCGGATTTAAATAACCAAGTGTGTGATCATAACTATATATACTTCGCGGAATAGTGGGACTAAACTTAATATTATATTTCCATTCTACTTGACAATACGTCGTTAAATGTCTTCATCATTTTAATTATCAAATTAATTCTAAACTCCTTTTATGATTCCCATCTTCTACTATATTATAGGATTCTTCATTAGCTACGCGTGGGTTCAAACCGCGCTCAAATCGGAGCACCGTAGCCAAAGTTATGCATTTTCTAAGAAAAGGGTGCGAAACCTCCAGAACCCCCGCGCCCGCAGCGTGAGATCCACGCTCGGAGCGTGGGAAAACAGAAAGTTGGCGCCCCAAGCGTGAATCTGACGCCCTTAGCATGGATGCTACTGTCTGATCCCGTAATTTGGCGCCCCAAGCGTGAATCTGGCGCCCCAGGCGCCATCCACAGGGTTGGGTGACCCAAAACAAGGTCATTTAACCTACCTATGGTTTTCAACTCATAACTTGAGCTATACTCACTCAAATTACACCATTTTGGTCTCTATGAAAAGCTAAGAGAAATGTCTACAACTTCCATACAGACGTCAAAGTCCAATTCCATCACATTGGGTATGAAAATTGGTCAACCGGACAAGATGTATTTGTTTTCTCAACATTTCCCAATTTAAACAAAAGGTACCTAATTGATTTTCAGCCCAACCAATTCAATACTTAATGAGCATACATATAATAAACTTAAAGTACTCATCAATTACAAATCATGTTCATTACAATTCATGGAACTTAGCTTACAAAACACTATGATCATTCCCTTGGCTCCCATCAACAAAAGAGATGACCAAAGGCATAAGCATAGGCTAAGTCCATTCCAATATACAAATCATACATCTATCAGTGGTCTATGAATCACAATCCTATACATGTGAGCTACCAAAACAACATGTATAATATCAAAATATAGGATCCTCATGCATATGCTAATCCAAATATGGCCATTTGCCACCAGAGGCTCCTGCAGCATCCTTACTTGAAATGGGGTCCCCACAACACGGGGTGAGATATACGAATATATCCAGTAAACCAGGGGTCCTTGGAGCATCTCTCCACCCCACAGTTCCATATCAATGTAATAGCAATAACAATAATAATGCAGTAAATACATATCTATGCAAAGTGCAATACATCTCCAGGAGAAATCCCTCGAGCTCTCAAGCTGTCCTAAGGAAACTCAGATGCAAATAGTCCTACTGGCTAGCTAACTACCAAGATGATTACGCATCGTCATGCAACATACCAACATAGGGAAACACCATCCTATGCCACACCAAATGCATACACATACGTATAACAAAGCATTACACTATTTTATTGCATTTATATACACAATCACAACCTCTACCCTTTCAGGGCTTGGTGGAACAGTCAAGGGAATTACACTCAAGGTCCGAAGGCTTACCTCAAAGCTTCCGTTCAACCTTTGTTCACCACCAACGGTTCATCAACCAATCAACTTTGGTTTCAACAATGACTTACAAGTAACACACCTACACCAAGGTGCCATAGCATCAATCATACTATACAATGAATATTCATATATACTCATTAACACCACAACAACTCTACATCCCAACTTAGCAAGAGCTTACCTATTCCAAGGAGCTAATCAAGCTCCATAGTTTGCTCCAATGGTTGATCACTCACGGTTGGTCCAAATGTCTCAATCCTAGACATCACAAGGATCCAATCATCAATCAAACAAGCCAACCCATTGATCATAATTGCAAGAAAACTCTTCAACAAGCATGATAATCTTGCAATATACCAAGTAGAGTCATTTAACTAACTGGGCTCATTTTTACCGATTAAATGACATTCCTAGCATTTTTCTCAACATGTGCTAAGTCTCAATTCTACCACAACATAGCCAATTTACTCAAATTCTCACAAAACCCATAACACTATTCATTCAAACCCCTATATCATGAAATTTCCAAGAAAACATGGTTCAAGGGTTAGAATCTTACCACCAATGGTCACACAACCAAGGATTGATGGTTCCTCAAGCTTCAATGGAGGTTGAAGCACTCAAAACCCCAAATTTCACCAAATGGGCAAATTTTTGAGAGCCAATATCCCTCTCCACAATGCTCCCCACCCAAAACAAATCTAGGTTTACGAAAGAGGGGAAGATTTAGAATAGTTTAGGCTTTTGAATCACTCCAATCGGTTAAGGATTGCTCCATCTAGGTTCTCTCTCCCTCTTCTCCTTCCTTTCCCTCTTCTTTCTCTCTTCTTCTTTCTGGTGCTGGCGACGGGAAAATGGGGGGGAATGGGTTCTCTTTTTGCTTCTTATCACTTAACATAAGTCAAGTGGTAACATGTGGGTATTGGTTCGTCTATCTATTCAACTCCATTAACTACCAAACTTTACCCAAAAGTCTGTAATATTATTCTAGGAATATTTATAATTTTATTTTTATATTTTGGGCACTTTCGCCAGTACCCATTTATACCCCTTAATTTTCACTGAGTACACTTTTTAACTTCAAAGTGATTCAGATTTATTTAATTAAGCCTCATACTTAATTTTACTCACTAAAACATGCTTAATTATTTAATTACATGTAATTTGCTAATTACTTAGGTTAGGGCTATTATAATGGTTCCTGGCGCCTGTGTATCGACTACAGAGCCTTGAATGCTTTAACAGTGATGGATTGTTTTCCAATCCCAACTATAGATGAGCTTCTGGACGAGTTGTGCTATGCAGCTGTGTTGACGAAGTTGGACCTTCGTGCAGGATATTATCAAATCAGAGCTCATGAGGCTGACATCCACGAAACGGCTTTTAGGACACACGATGGTCATTATGAATTCATTGTAATGCCTTTTGGCCTCACTAACGCACCTTCAACTTTTCAATCTGCTATGAATGATATTTTTCGTCCATATTTACGAAAATTTATCATTGTGTTTTTTGATGATATTCTTGTGTATAGTAAGACGATTGAGGAGCACTCACAACACTTATCATTGACTTTGGAGTGTTTGCAGCGACATGAATTTTATGTCAAGCTGAGCAAGTGTTCTTTTGCAGCATCAGAAATCGTTTACTTGGGTCACATTGTCTCTAATCAGGGTGTTAAAGCTGACCGAACAAAAATTTCTGCTATGGTGGAATGGCCCCTACCCTATTCTGTCAAGCAACTTCGAGCTTTTTTAGGCTTGACAGGATACTACCGCCGCTTTGTACGTGGGTATGCTTCTATTGCTTCTCCACTGACGAATTTATTAGCTGTATATAAGTGGAATTGGATTCCAGAAGCTGAATCTGCCTTCTGTACTTTGAAACTGGCTATGTCGGAGACACCAGTCCTTGCATTGCCTGATTTTTCCCTTCCTTTTGTAGTGGAAACATATGCTTCAACTCCGGGCATAGGAATTATGTTGTTACAGCAAGGGAAACCAATATCTTACTTTAGCAAGAAGCTTGGGTTACGCATGGCTGCAACCTCTGCCTACGTACGAGAATTGTATGCTATCGTTGAAGCTGTGAAACGTTGGCGGCCCTATTTGTTGGGGGCTCCTTTTGTGATTCGCACGGACCATCAGAGCATCAAAGAGATTTTATCTCAGACAATTCAGACCCCAGATCAGCACAAGTATGTTTCGAAGCTCGTGGGGTATGCCTTCTCGGTGGAATACAAGTCTGGCCCCAAAAATATAGTGGCAGACAGCCTCTCTCGACAGCATGATGCAACCACCATTGGAGCCTGTTGTGTAAGTCTATTAGAACCTTCATTTGAAATATTATCCCAAATCAAAACTGAAATTTCGTCTGATCTAGAATTGTTGTCATTACACTCTCGGTTGGATAAAAACGAGAAGTTGGATTCTGCCATTGTTCGTTGTGCAGGAATTTTATATCATAAGAACCGATTTATGTTAGGCCCCTCATCCTCTTTTAAAGTTGTGCTGTTAACTGAAGCTCATTCATCATTGGTAGGTGGCCACGCCAGTACTTTACGTACCCTTCTTCGCTTATCTGCCAATTTCTTTTGGCCACACATGAAGGAGGATGTTCGTCAATTTGTTTCGAATTGCACTGTGTGTCAGTGTATTAAACCTATCAATGCATCTCCAGCTGGATTGTTACAACCTCTTCCAATCCCTGAAGGTGCCTATGAAGACCTCACCTTGGATTTCATAACGGGTCTTCCACTTTCAAAGGGTTTCTCAGTTATATTAGTGGTGGTCGATCGTTTAATGAAGTTCGCACATTTTGGTGCCCTTCCTGCTAAATTCACAGCTGTTTTGGTTGCTCAATTATTCATAAAGATAGTAGTAAAGCTGCACAAATTTCCCCGTTTGTTGGTCTCTGATAGAGATGCCATATTCCTTAGTAAGTTTTGGCAGAAGCTGTTCGAGTTTAGCGGCACCAAGCTTCGAATGAGCACCGCTTGCCATCCACAAACGGATGGGCAAACTGAAGTTACCAACCGTTATTTGGAACAGTATCTGCGAGCTTATTGCAGTGATCAGAATAACCAATGGTCTATGGTGTTGGCTTGGGTAGAACTACACTACAACACTTCGGTTCATTCCTCAATTAAGATGACTCCTTTTCAAGCTTTGTATGGAAGGTTACCACCCACAATTCCTTTTTATCCTCGTGGTTTAGTGGAGGTAGAAGATGTAAATTCCCTTCTCAATGACCGTAACGAATTATTGCGCACTCTCAAAGCTCATCTAAGTCGTGCTCAACAGAGGATGAAGAACATGGCAGATAAGAAGCGCACAGATCAATCTTTCAAATTTGGTGATTTGGTTTTAGTTTACTTAGATTGTAGCCTTACCGTCAAGTTTCAGTTCTGCGTAGATCGAATCATAAGTTGGCAAAGCGTTTTTATAGTCCGTTTCCTATTGAGGAAGTGATCAGTGATGTGGCTTATCGTCTTAAGTTGCCTCCAGATTGTAAAATACATCCAACATTTCATGTCTCTGTGTTGAAGAAGTACACTGGACCAGATGCAGAGGGCTCTTTTCCCTTACCCTTGGATAGTGTTGACAATTGTCCCCTGCAAACCCCTTTAGCTGTTCTTAATTCTAGATGGTCATCTGGTCGCCGTCGTCAAAAGCAGCTCTTGATCCCATGGTCGAATGCAGCTCCGGAGGATGCAACATGGGAATTTGAACGCGACTTGAAGCTGACTTATCCATCACTTGACCTTGGGGACAAGGTCTCTGTCCATGGGGAGGGTATTGTTACACGTTCGGCTGAGGCAAAGTCATCTACTGCACGTGAGAAGTCAAATCGCATTAGGAATGCACCTGCTTGGCTAAGAAACTTTACTTAGGTGTAACATGTAGAAAAGTGTGGAAGCTACATTAGTAGTTGGCTAGTCACGTGTAGCTTTTGGGTGTATTGTGAATAGACACATTGAATGTATAAATAGACATTGTAACGGTGGAAGCGATAATGAATAATAATAAAATTCTCTTTTCCAGTGATTCAATTCATTCTCTTCTGTGAGAGCCCAACAATATATCTCAACAGATTTTTTACCATACAAAAATCACTGATGTACACGCACAAAATAACCACTAAACCATATAAAACAAAGATGATGTTGATTTTTTAGGTCGGAAACTTATATACAAGACAGGATGATGCGAATACGTAATACTTGAGGATATTTGCATGTAATTATTGAGATGGAGATTGTTTATTACTTGCACGTCTTTTAAAGGCTTGTTCCTTCAAAGGTTACAAGTATGTGATAAGATCTAGCTATATGGTTTTGACTCGAGTGGTGGACGAAAGAAAGTCCAGTTCTTTTTGCCGAAGTACTTGAATGTCATTGATTTTAGTAAAGAATTTACAATTACACAAGAACAAAGAAGGGGAGACAGCCTCACACGTGTCGGACCCGTGTCTGATATGGACACGCTCCGACACGCGTCCGACACGCGGTCAACATTTGGGGACACACGGTCAACTCTCCAACACGTTCTGACACGCGGTCAATATTTAGGGACACGCGGTCAACATTTGGGGACACGCTTGGACACGTTTTTTTTTTAAATCTTGATTTTATTTTGTTAACTAAATATAAAAGAAATAATTTATAAATTAATCTTTTTCTTCTATGAAATTTGACATTAAAAATTAACAAAATACGAAAAATGACGTATAATTATATTTATGTTATGAAATTTAAATATTTCATTGGTTATATGACTTATTATGGACTCTTATATGTATTAAATATAAATTACATTATATATATTAAAATTTTTATTTAATATCAAAACGTGTCCCAACGTGTCGAAATATGACATTTTTTAGAATTAACGTGTCGGCGTATCGTGTCGTATCCCGTGTCCGTGTCCGTGCATCATAGGAGACAGTTGTTTCTGTCAATCTGTGGAACAGTGACCAAAATGCCATTGTTCCCCAACTTTTTTACCTAAATGTCACGCCAACAGTATTAATTTCCAGTATGCCACGTGGGCAAGTTCGCTACCTGGGGTAACAAACTTGATTGCAATTATTGCACCTGCACGTTTCTGCCTGCCACGCCACATGGCAGACATTGAACGAAGTTCGCTAGGGGGGCAGCGAACTTCGTTGCATGTCTGCCACGTGTCATCGTGACAAGTGGAAACGTACAGGTGCAATAATTGCAACCAAGTTTGCTACCCCAGGTAGCGAACTTGGTGTCCACTAGGAACGTGACACGTCAGCAAACTGAGTTCGCTACAGTGCCCAGCGAACTTGCCCACGTGGCATATTGAAAATTAACACTGTTAGCGTGGCATTTAGGAAAAAAAGTTAAGGAATAGTGGCATTTTGGTCACTGTTCCTCAATGTGTCATGTATACAGCTATTTCTCTTTTAATTTTAAGCTTTCCCAATTGACATTTTCAAATGCCATTAGTATTGATAATGCATTTAGTGAAATTCATATAACTAGGAGGATTTATAAATTTAATATTTTAAGATTTTGGATTGTAATATAGTGTTAGAACCACTTGATCACTTGATATGGTAGGCCTAACCTTAGCCATTGGTGGTGGTCTCCCGTCATGGACTTCTCTTGAACCAGTCTGACTCTGGTCTGTATGGAGCTCGAGTTAGCCTGGTAAAAAAATATAGAGGATAAATGATAAACAAAAATATAGAAGGATAAGCGATTCAAAGACAAATCACGTAATTTTTTTTTTATTTTCCCTAGTAAAAAAAACTACAAAATGTGTTTGTAGAAAATTAATAAAATTTCCCATAATAATAATAATGGCATGTGCCTCGCTACTACAAAATATATAAACAGAAATATTTAAATCCAAAATAATAGACCAATTAAAATATACTTTTGAGAGAAGGGATATTCTCACTATCAAAATTTTCCACTACCGACTTACTACCTATCTAATCACCATTAGATTAACATTTTCTCTCTCTTCAAAAACTTTTTAACATTCTCTCTCTTTAATCCAATGATGATGTGATGGGTAGGGGTGAAACTGGGCCGAGCCGACTTACAGGGGCCTACGGCTCGGCCTACATCAGGCCAGCCCTGACCTAGTATATTTTGTATAATAGGTCGGGCTTGGGTCTTAAAAAAGCCTGTTTAATAAAAAGGCCGTAGGCCACTTTCAAAAGGCCAGCCTATAAGCCTACAGGCCAACCTATATTGTACTATTTATTTTAAATAAAATAAAATAGAGTAAATATTGAAGAAAAAACAAAAGATATAAATTTAATCAATTATAATTATGTATAACTTAATTATATTCGATTATATTTTAATAGAAATCTTACTTTATTTTTTATATAGGAGAAACCAACATCTCAATATGTTAGATTGTGTATATGAATATATTAAAAGATTTTTGGGAGAGGTTATACTTACTACCTATGTAGCACCGATACGACACGCGACACGTGACACGACACGACACGACACGACACGACACTCCGACACGTCAATCCTAAAAAATTATGGATTTCGACACGTTGGGACACGTTTTAATATTAAATAATATTTTTAATTTATATAGTGTATATTTCATTTAATATTTAATAATTTAACAAAAAATGAAACTAAATTAATAATACCCATCAACACGTTATAAAGATGGAAGCTTTAATAAAAAAAATAAGAACTGAGATGAGAGAGAGATATAATATCAGATAGAGAGATCAAATCATATTACAGAGAGATCAGAGAGAAGAAGATACAACAAGAGCGTGATAGGAATTGACAACAATGATGCTGAGATGATCTCTTATCTACTTAAGGGAAAAAAAGACAAAAAAGATAAAATTGATATGATCAGGTGTAAGCTTTATTAATATATTTAGTTTTTAAAAAAAGTAAAAAAAAAGTAAAAAAAATTTAAAAAAAAATACGAAAATGCCATTTGACCGTCGGAAAAAGTCAACCGCGTGTCCGACACCGTGTCAGAGCGTGTCGGAGCGTGTCGCCGTGTCGGAGCGTGTCGGACCCGACTCTTCCTGTTTTTACAAGTGTCCGTGCTTCCTTGCTTACTACAAGCATCATGATGTGTTTGTTGGATTCATGTAGTTATTTTAATTTACATAGTATGGATTTGTTTGTTGGATCTGATGAAATATATGTTATTTAGTTTGAGCATTTTGCTTTTGAAAATGACTTAAATGCATATTGTAAGAGTTTTGTTATGATTCATAATTCTGTTTGGACGTTGAAATTATGATTTTTGATGTATCAACAGAATTTGAGTACTTTGTAAAGTTGATTCATGGTTCTGCTTGGAAGTTAAAAATTAACAGGCTAACGAGCCAAGCCAGGCCATTTGTTTTTTTTTATAAACGGGTCAAGCCAGACTAACAGTTATACTCATACTAGGTTTGGGCCATGCCAAATTGAAATTTTTTGGCGTAGGCTTGGGCTTTTCGAGGCAAAGCTTGGCCCAGCCCAGCCCACTTTCACCCCTAGTGATGGGTAGTAAGTTAGTAGTAAAATTTTTTAATAGTTAGAATATCCTCAGTCTACTTTTCATAGTAAAAAGAGTTTACGTCAACTGCACATTAATATTGAAAGTTAATATATATTTGCAATTTTATATATTAAAATGTTAACAAACTATTTAATTTAGATTACTTATAATTATGATAATAATATTTTATTTCAGTCAATGCTCAAACAAATTAGACGAAAAGAAATAAAATAATTTCAAACAAAAATAAAGAAATAAAATAAGAGATCAGGGAAAATTTAAATTCGAGATGCAAGAATTTTTTGTTTCTATTTTCTTCCTTTTTTTATTTCCTGTAGAATTAAGTAGCTACATTTTTTAATTTTAAGCACAAATTTTTAATTTTCTGTATTTCCTTTTTCCGGGAGGAGTGCGAAACGTGCTCCGCGTGGATCCAGACTAACGTACTTAATAAGAATCCACTACTTATCATGGTGTGTCCCGTTGACATGACCTGCTACCGAAAATATTTATGCGTTTTATTAATCTGAAAAAGATAAGTTATCTATAAATTTGTGGCCTTTACCACCTAAAAAAAAATGACACACGAAAGATGTTTACGATAGAATTTATCACATGTATCATGATTTTTTTTCCCAATATTCATTGGTCATATTCTCGATTACTCCATTATAAATTACATCCGGCTAACCCATTCACTCACAGAGAGTACTTCTAATCATTACTCTTTAACTCTTCTGTCATCCGCAATGGCCTTTTCTCATGACATGGAACCCTCATCTCTGGTGTTTTCCGTGCGGAGGAGTAAACCGGAGCTGGTTGCTCCGGCAAAACCCACTCCCCGTGAAATCAAGCCATTATCTGACATAGATAATCAAGCAGGTCTCCGTGCCCAAATCCCAGTCATACAATTCTATCGTAACGAACCCTCCATGGCAGGGAAAGACCCAGTTGAAATAATTAGACACGCACTCGCGCAGACACTTGTTTTCTACTACCCACTTGCGGGTAGGCTTAGGGAAGGTTCTGATGGCAAACTCATGGTGGATTGTAACGAGGAGGGTGTCGTGTTCATTGCCGCCGATGCAGATGTCACACTTGATCAATTTGGTGACACCCTTAAATCTCCATTCCCATGCTTCGATGAACTCCTCTACCAAGTTCCTGGTTCAGAAGGAGTTATTAATTCTCCCATTTTTCTTATACAGGTCCAGCATATTCAATCTCGTTAACTATCTTACACATTTCTTTTTGACATTAATGGATAAAGACACACATATATATGTGTATAAATCATTTATCCTTTGTCAAGTAATTTGAGATAATTTTATTTCTTGCCATTTAATCAATTAATATTAGAAAATAAAAAAACAAATAAACAAAACGAGGATAATCAGAGATCGATAAATATATCTCAAGTGATTTGAGAAATATTTTTCTCATATATATATATATATATATATATATATATATGAAAAATATTTTTTGATATTATTGGAGACATATATATTATCTTATGTCATAAAAATAAATATATGGAACTCACCTTTTACAAAAAAATAAAATAAAAACTAAAAGATCCACATATTTATTTCTATAACATGAGATAAAATGTATCAAATAACATGATATTAATAAGTCTCATATATATATATATATAGGTAAATCAAAAATTATCTTATATAATGTAACATAATTTTCTTACATACAGAATTGAGAAGAGAGAGAAGAGAGAAAAATCAAGGAATTTGACTCACATAAAATTGTATATATAGAAAAATTATGTTACATTATGTAACATAACATTTGATTTACTTTATTTATATATATATATATATATATATATCATTCAACAAGTGAAATATATTCTCCAACTTAAACAAAAAATGGGATCCACAGACTAAACAAAAATAAAAATAAAATGCTGGCATATATTTCTACGTGTGTGACTTAAGATAGCTTTCTGGAGAAAATAATTTCCCATATTATATAGCATGCCTTTATAATTTTAAATAATGACAGGTCACGCGTTTGAAGTGCGGTGGTTTCATCTGTGCACTTCGCTTTAACCATGCAATGATAGATGGAGTTGGCGTAATTTATTTCATGCTTGCATTGACACAAATAGCTCGGGGTGCATGTGAACCTCCCATTCCACCTGTTTGGAGTAGGGAGCTCTTATGCGCAAGGGACCCACCACGCGTTACTTGCAACCATCGAGAATTCGAACAACTAACCGACAACAACAGCAACACCGAGGAGGACTTTGCACAGCGATCATTCTTCTTCGGACCCACCGAGATAGCTGCAATCCGTGGCTTGCTTCCCCGTGATCTTGATCAGTCATCCACCACGTTTGAGGTACTCACGTCGTACATCTGGCGTTGCCGCACAAAAGCGTTGCGGTTAGACCCAGAGGAAGATGTTCGAATGATGTGTCTTGTTGACGCACGTGCTAAGTTTAATCCTCCAATACCAACTGGTTATTACGGAAACTGTTTTGCGTACCCAGCGGCTGTCACGACCGCGGGTGAGCTTAGCGAAAATCCGTTAGAGTATGCTGTGAAGTTGATACAGAGCGCAATGGCTGAGGTGACTGAGGAGTATATGCACTCTTTGGCTGATCTAATGGTGACTAAGGGATGGCCTTTATTCACTGTGGTAAGGTCATGTCTTGTGTTGGATACAACACATGCTGGATTTAGAGATTTGGATTTTGGGTGGGGCAAGGCACTGTATGGTGGACTAGCAAAAGCTGGTGCCGGAGCCTTTCCTGCGATACACTTTCATGTCCCATCTCAAAATGCGAAAGGAGAGGAAGGTATATTGGTTCTGATTTGCTTGCCTATCAAGGTTATGGAAATGTTTGCTAAAGAGTTGGATGACATGCTTCAGAGCAACAAAACAGCTTAAAATGGCCTTAAATCTACTTTGCAAAGTGTTTATTACGCACAATTAATAAAGTCACTGCGAGTGTTCAAAAAAGAAAAGAAAAAGTTACGGCCAGATAATTATATCATGTATCAATAAAGTCATTGTGAGCAAATTAGAACCAAGGAGTTTTGTTAGTTCACTGAAGCTATCTATATTAAACTTGGTGTATAATAAAAATATATGAGTTCAAATTTTACTATTCTCGTATCCTAAAAATTCTTGTGATTAGTCCCTATACTTAACGTAAATCTTCCCTTAAAAAGAAATTATTTTTTCCAATGGAAGTTATTGTGTTGCATGAAATTGAGATGAATATTAGAATCTGTGAGAAAGGAACGGTTCTCGATGAGAGGAATTAATATCTCTGATGACAGACCTCAAGGTGGTGTTTGTTTCAAGAGTTTTTTCTGGTTTCTTAGCCAAGTGCAAAAGTAATATCAATTTCCCATGTTTGGTTAACGTGATGAATTTTACCCTTTTAAGTCACTTGCCTATCAATCACAATTGCAGTAAGGTAGTGTTTGGTAGAAGATTTATTTTGGGATTGATAAAAAAGTGTAAGTGGATATTGAAAAATATCACGTTTGGTTTAGGTTTTTGAAAAAAATACTAGGCAAATAGGATAGATAGAAAAATGACTTTTGTGTTGATTTTTGGATGAAATTCACTGTTACAGAATACCACTTGAGATGTGGTATTTTGAGATAACTGGGGAAGTGAAAAAACAGGTGTGAAGTTTCTCCCGAACATAGATTTTGCAAATTTAAATAAATTTCTCTGGTAATATTTTGGTCAACCAAACAATTTTTTTTACATTTTCCTACCAAACTCACTTTCCAACTATTTTCCTAATAATTACATTTTCCTAGTATCCAAAAAATTTCTCCTCGTGCAAGTAAATCGTTTAGGTGTCATTTCAATCAATATTTTATCTTCAACCAAACACATATTCAGGAATTTCATTCAATTTTTTTGGTAAATTTTTTTCCAACCAAACAACTTTTTTAATATTTTTCTATCTAACTCATTTTTCCTGCAAATCCCTAGTATTTACATTTTTCTAGTAAAAAAAATTTCACCTCAACCAAACACCCCTTAACTAATATTAAAGTGAAAATTTTCACATTGTATCAATCATTTTTACCATAGATGTATGGACAAAATTTAGATAATTTTGTTATTAAATTAATACCCATTCTATTGTTAAATTATTACTCTTATAAAATATAATTATGACAACTAAAATATAAATATAGTCTACAGAACTTCAGAATTAAATAAAAAAGTAAATATCATTTTGGGTCCTCAACAAAAAATACGGAACCCATTTTAATCCCTTAAAAGAAAAAGTACCCATATTAGTCCTTTTTTAGGGACTAACATGATTCTTCTTTGAATTTCAGAAGAACCGCAATTTCAAAGAACTGAAATTTCAGAGGGACCATAAGTCGTTTTTGTTTAGGGATTAAAAAAGATTTCGTGTTTTTTGTTGAGTACCCAAAATGATATTTACTCTAAATAGAAATATAGATTTTATTGGCTAATGCACACACGACATCTACTTTAGGTTCCGTCTTGCACATCTGAAAATACACATTTAATGAGATATTTATCTTAAGGAAGATAAAGATTTAAAAGACTTTTGAAGTGTATTGTTTCCGGCCATAATTTAGGGAAAATCATGCTCCCCTACCACATGTTGTCTAAGGGATTTGTTCCTTGACTCAATAAATCTAGTTTCTTGATCGAGCACATACGTATAATTTTTTTCTATTTATCCGAGTTTTGTATTTTGCAAGCTCGTTCCCTTGTCTCATCTTGTCTGAGGAACCTGATCCTTGACTCAAGAACCCAGTTTCTTGACCATGCATATATTTAGACTACCTTATAAGAGGAATCCTATAAACTATTTTGGCAGACAAACATACAGATACCTCCAAAAGGATCCCATAAAAATACACGTTATATAGAAATTTTTATCGTATAAAATTTGTAATCCATAATTTACCATGATAATTTACATAAAAATTAAAGACATCACATATCAATATAATAAACATGCAAAAATAATAACAAAGAATTAAATATAAAACATCCTCTATAACTAACTATTATAGAGAATATCACATTATTTCTTAAATTATATTTTAATAATAATAACAAGAAATATAGAGGAATATAAACTTATTAGGAAGCTCAACTAGTTAAACTAACACCCTTCATTATTTTGTACATGGATTTGAGTTAGCACATACCTTTTCACATTCTAAACTTCTTACAATAAAGTCTACATCCTAAACTATTTTATATCAGTACCATACATATATTACATTCCTAACTATTTAAAGTTACAAATTTATATAGTACATAAGTTTCACTTTAATCTAGCCTATAAGTATGAGTTTCCACACTGTCTAGATAGAATATAGCTACAACTCCTTGATTTCCATTTACTATGTAGAATTTTGAATGGTCTTCATAAAGATAAATAATAACTACCCATCCTTCACCCGGCAAGTACAAACTAGGCATGATAATTCTCTATAAAGTTTAGCATAAAACAAACAAACGTGAGAAAAATCTAAGTAATATCGAGATTTTCTAACTATAATCATTGCAGTCGTAATAACGAAAAATATCATTCTCTCAAGTAAGTTCATAAAAATGAAGTAATATAAAAAATAATAAAAAATAGTAAATTATGTAATATTTAAATGAAGTTAATTTAAATGCCAAATTTTGTGGCTCGCTGCATTTGAAATGTTCTAATTAGCGGAGCTCAAGCTAGATAAGACACCTCTTACTCTATAACCGTCTGATCCAAAACCCTTGTGGGTCAGTTCACATCAGAATCATACAATTAAAATTTACACATTTTCTTAACATTCATTTGGTACCAAATAATTTATTCTTATTATGTCTTACTGCAAAAGGAATTACAATTTAAACGTACATAAATAATTTAAATAAAACTAGAAGAAGAGATTTAAGAAAGAATTTTGGCAAAATAACAACATTATTATAACTTTCTAAAAATCAACTTTAAAAAGAATAACTAAGAAAAAGAAAAATGAGAGAATTTTTTACTCTCTCAATATTACCTTATTTTTCTTATTTGTGTTATGCGATTCTTCTTTCTCTCTTACTATTTTATCTTCTTTCCCTCGACTTCTTTTTCCTCCTCTATGTTTCCTTTCCTTTCTTTCTTATACGATCACCAATCACATATATTTATAGATAAACATATTGACCTCTTTCTTTCTTTTCTGACAACTCTTAATCATTACATATCGTTAGCTTTTAACAGAACCAAATACAATCTAACTAAAATCTTATCAAAATCTAAATAACATTTACTAAGTAATTATTACCTAAAAAAAATCTAATGTATCGTTATTTACATGTGGCCCTGCTATCTTATTATATATATATTATGTTACAATTTTTTTTTGGTAATTTGAAGGGCCTAAGACAACCCCATAGAGATTATATTACAAAAATCTTTCGAAAAGAACACACATTAGAAAAGTCCACTAAACAAAACAGCAAAATACTGGGGGGAGAAAAAAACACTTAAATTATTCCTCATTGGATTGTCCAGAGGGTACTTTGACAACCAGTATGCGCAACCATCACTCTTTATGTAGGAATGAACAAGTTGAACCTCTCAGTCTTTCAATAGCCATGTTTGAATGCAAGCCATTAGCCGTGGATCTTGAGCTGCTCCTCCATTTTTGGTGAGAAAAATGATTACAGAGCTTGAATCACTTTTTAAGATAATATGTTTCTAGCCACATTCCCGGGCTAATTCCAAACCTTTGAGCACACCCAAAAGTTCAGCTTCAAGGGCTGAACACTGTCTAATGTGATATGTGAAACCTTGGATCCAAATTCCTGATGCGTTTCTAAACACTCCACTGCAAGTAGCACCACCATTAAGTCTTCTGGCTTCCCCATCCATATTAATTTTTATCAACCCATAATCAAATGGTCTTCAACTCACCGAAATAAAAGTTGAATTTCTCCTAATCATTGCCCCATGACAATTATTCCAGCAATCAGTAAATTCTGTCACCTTTAGAATAATTATATGAGCTTTATATGCTTGCCAATCCTCCTCTTTCCCATGCATAATTGCATTTCTATAGGTCTTAGCCAACCACATTGTCTCTCAATAACACTGCACACGTTTCGGGTAGGACACAACTTGCATCAGATAGGTGAGGATAGCTTGAAGGACTACTTTTGAGAGAGTAACTCTACCCAATAGTGACATGGAAGTATGGCTCCAACAATTTAAACGAGAGTGTAAGTGATATATGATATAGATAAAAGTAGCCCTCCCAGCCCGCTTACACTGCAAAGTGATACCCAGGTATCATCCTAGATTTGAAGTCATTGAGGGTGCGCATGACAACCTTCCCATAATCATTTTTTTTTTAATTTCTGTTCCTGGGAACAGAAATGGATAGAAAACTCGTTTGGTAAAACCAGTTTATTTGTTTGTTTCCGGGATGAACCAAATTAATTTTTGTGCTGGGAAACAGAAAAAAGAATCAGAAAATTTCTGCTTTTTTATTCCCGAGCACAAAATGAGAAACCCTTCCATCATCCCAACACGACCACCGCCACCATCGTCGTCGCCGCCGTCGTACCACTAGTGTTGTCATGACCACCCCTCACCACCACGATGCCACCGCCACCATCACCACCACCTCCACCCATCACAACCGTCATGCCACCATCAACACCACCACCACAACTACCACCGATGCAACCACCATCACCACTATCACCGTCACCGTCACCGTCACCACCACCACCACCACCACCACCACCATATTCGCAACCACTGCCGCCATTGCCACCACAACGACACCGCCACCATCACCACCACCACCACCGCTGCAACCACCACCACCACCACCACCACTGCTACTGTCACCGTCACCATAATCGCAACCACTATCGCCATCACCACCATAACGGCACTGCCACCATCACCACCACCACAACTACCACCATTGCAACCACCACTATCACCGTCGCCACCACCACTATCATCACAACCACTGCCGCCACCATTACCACCACCACAACGACACCGCAACTATCACCACCACCACCACAACTACCACCGTTGCAACCACCACCACCATCATCGCAACCACTACCGCCACCACCACTATCACCACGACAACGACACCGCTACCATCACCTCCACTATCACCAACCACCACTATCATTGCCGCAGCCACCGCCGGCACCGCCGCCGCTACCAACCACCACCACCACCACCATTGTCACCTACCACCACTGCCAGCGCTGCAGCCACTGCCACCACCACCACCATCTCCATAATGTCATCACAACCACCACCACCACCAAGTCACCGCTACCATTGTCGCCGCCACCAACCACATCTCCACCACCATTGTCGTAGCCATTGTCTCACCTCCACCACCACCATCCCCACCACTATCACCGCCGCCGCCGCCATTGCCGCAACCACTACTGTCACAACCACCACCACTATCATCACCACGTCACTGTCACCGTACCACCACCACCATGCCACCCCCCGCCACCGCCACCACCACAACCACACCATATGGAAAGCAAAGTGATGATCCAATCTTTTTTATATTTAATAGGAATTATTTTTTATTATATTATTTGCCATGTTATCAAACGCAATTCTCATTCTTGGAATAAAAATAGAATATGTTATCAAACGCAATTCTCATTCTCGAAATAAAAATAGAACATGTTATCAAACACATTTTTTTTCTCTGAAACTGTTCCAAGGAACAGAAATAGAAAAGAATTGTTTCTTTTCAGAAACAGTGCTAGGGAATAGAATGGTTGTCATGCACACCCTGAGTATCCCATTTGGCAGCTCGGATATATTTCTTTTGAATGGCTGACATTTCGAGAAAAAAATTCTTGTCTTTCTGTGGTTCATACGTTGACCGAGAGACGCACAAATAACTCCATCATGTAATGAATATTGGTTGTTGGTTCTTGGGATGCCTTCACAAATAGGAGAAGACCATCTGCAAAAAATAAGTGGGAGATCGGGGGAGCCCCATTCTTTATTAGAATAGGCTTCCAGCTCTTCTCCTCCAAGCACAAGGTGATAAAGTGCACTAGTCTTTCCAAGCAAAGGACAAAGAGATAAGGGGATAACGGGTCCTCCGGTCTTAGTCCCCTAGATGGGTGGAACTCCTTTGTAGTTTTGCCATTCTAAAGTACATTAATCGAACAAGACATTGTGCACCACATAATTAGGTGAATGACATGTGGTGGGAAACCATCATCTTGAAGGGTGTCCCTTAAGAAATCTCAACTAATCATATCATAAGCCTTTTCCAGATCCACCTTGATGGCCATCCATCCCTTATCTCCACGCTTATACCTCATGGAATGGATCAACTCCTGGGAAATTATGACATTATTTATTTCTTGTCGACCTTTTATGAAGCTACATTGATTTGGTATTATTAGCCTTGCCATTTGCATTTTCAAATGGTTAGCAAGAAGTTTAGTCATTGTTTTATAGCTACCATTACATAAATTAATTGGGCAAAAGTCCTTAAACAATTGGGGAACATTCACTTTCGGGATCAGACAAAGCAAAATTTGATTAACATTTTAAACTCGTTGGTGGTTGTTAAGAACATCTTCAATAAATGAGCAAATCGAATCTTCCACAACATTCCACTAGGATTCGAAGAATAACCCATGGATGCCATAAATTCTAGATGCTTTGTACGGCCCACTGAGAACATCGTGTCCGGAATTCCTCTAGTTTCTATAGGTCTCTTTGGTCGAGATAAGAGAATCTATTCCTAATAGGGAAGATAGGTCACACATAGCTTCTTCCTTGTGCAGGTTCTTATAAAACTCCACTACCATGGTCATTAGTCTCGAGGACTCTCCCACCCAAGTACCTTCATCATTCATCAAGGTATCAATGTGGTTTCTTCTACGTCTATGACCGTGGAATATCACCTTAAATTTAACTTTGTTTGGCAGCAAACTACCTTAATGGCTTAGGCTCTCGGAGCAACCCAAGTTAACACTTCTGCTTATAATATGTGTTTGCCTTGTGATCATTTTGATGCATGAAGTCCTTGTTGACTTTTATTATCATTATTATTATTATTATTATTATTTGGTATAGATTTTTATCTTCTTCTTTAATATTTCTTTTAAATGATTTCTTCTTATTTAGACATTTTTATTTACCTCTTTTATTCAACTCTTCTTGAACTTAGCTAATACAAAATTAAAGTTATAGGAGCTAGTATTATATCAGTATTTTTAAATTTTGGTAAAATATAAAAGTATAAATAAAGATAGAAAAAATATTTAACAAAATAATATTTAAAATTAAAAAAGATATGCATAATTAATTTAATTTAAATATACAAATATAGATTAAATGATAAAAATATTAAAAATCATGTATGAAATTTAAAATAATTTGAATTTAGATATAAAAAAAAATAAATAGAAAATGATATATGTCGTTCTTTAAATAATAGAGGAAGAGTAAATTATTTAGAATTTTTGTTTCCAACTAGAATTAATCTCCTTTTCTTTTGCTATGCATGCTCCCGGGAGAATAAGAATTTGGTTTCTCTAAAGGAAGGGATATATTTTAGGGCTTTCTCACCCTTTTGCCCCTTATTAATTAATTAATAACCATTTTGTCCCTGATTCGAAACTATCTACCAATCTACCCCTCTTTAATCGACTACCTTGCATTTTTAGTCGATTAAATGGTCAAAACAAGCAAAAATGGCTGTTGGGAGATTTAGTCGACTAAATCTCCTTATTTAGTCGACTAAATCTCCCAACAGACAACAAAGGAAAACAAGTCAGTATGATTTTTTAATCGATTAAGTAGGGAGATTTAGTCGATTAAATCTCCCAACAACCATGTAGTCGATTAAAAATTCAAGTTAGTCGATTAAAGAGTGGCAGATTGGTAGATAGTTTCGAATCAGGGACAAAATGGTTATTAATTAATTAATGAGGGGCAAAATGGTCAAATAGCCTATATTTTAGAGATTAAATAACATAATTATAATTGTTAATTAAAAAACCAATGGTTGATAATGTGATAATATGGACATATATATGTAACTAACTATAAAGTTACTAAAATCTATTTTCTTAATTTTCCAATCAACTGCCATGATTTCATAAGTTACCATTTAGGTGGGAGATTTATTTGTAAAAGCTTGGGAAAGTGAGATTGGAGAAAAAAGAATGCAATGTAAAATGAAAGACGAACAACCAACAAATAATACCACATATTAGTTGGATTTCTTCCTCTCCAGCGTAAGAGGCACAAAAATCGAATTTTTTTTTTCCAAAATAACCCTAATAATTGTATTGTGTTATTTCCGTGTGATTGTTACTCAATGTACTATTTCACTATTTGATTAGACATATGTTTCTCATCAGCTAATGGAGTCTCGGGATATACAAACACATGTTTGAATAAAAAATGTGAAAGTAAGGTTATTTTGGTAAAATAACTTTACATTCCCATTAATATTTCATAACCAACCAATTACAAATTTAGTAAAACTAACTTTATTTTTTTGAGAAAATACGAGTCTACTAAACAATTTTTTATTAACATTCTAGTAAAATATATTTTTCACTACATTCCGATAATAATTATTTCTTGAATTTTTTTTTTTTTTTTTTTTTTGTACCAAAGGTCCCTTAACGTGTAGTGGTGTACTTGTCAGTTTAAGAAAGGGGTTTTTCTTTTGGTCAGGAAGAGAGAAGAGCCCACGTTTCAGAGGCATTCTCATGGGTTTTTATTAGCGGGCTTAAATAATTGCTAAGCCCAAACTCTTTCTCTTCCACGCCGATCCATGTCTCCTCCACACGTGTGACTTGCAGTGCAGCTGATCTATGCCTCTCGCTGGTTCAAGATCTATGAGCGCTGTGCTTGTCTCCCCGTGTGGTGAAATTTCAGAATAACCGATCATCCTGACAGGAGTGCTCACTCCATCGACGCACTTCCGAGATGGCTTTCATGGCGGTCTTGGAATCCGACCTCCGCTCTCTCTCAGCAGAAGCTCGCCGTCGCTATCCTGCTGTTAAAGACGGCGCAGAGCACGCAATCCTCAAGGTTACTCTTCAGTGCAGATGTCTCATCTCAAATTATTGCTTTTGAAATTGCATCTGGTTTTAGCTGCTTGTTACCTCTGAGATTCTGCTGCATTTCGATTCCATTTTTCAAATCAGAAGATTGTGCGGCAGTTTTTTTTGTTATTTTAGGAGCTGATTTTAAATTAAGGAAAATGTGACTGTATGGATTTCAATTTCCACTCCGTGGCGGTCATCACGGTTATTGAAATGGCGTGTGTCTGGTTTGAATTGTAGGCTTTAGTTTGAAGTTGCTTGGAAAATGAGGAACATGTGATTTTTTTTTTTTTTTTTCAAAATTTTGAATGATGCTCGAATAAATATTCAGGGAAGCGTGAACTATACAGAAAATTCATTGGCAGCGTTCTGAATTTATTCTGTTAGATGCAGAAGTGTGATACTAAGAAGCAGTTTTGAAAGTGTCACGTGTGTGCGCGTTTTCTCTATTTCATCTCATAGATAAAGGATGGAAATCATCAAGTCTTCACATTTCTTATTATTCACTTGCAGCTTCGTTCATTGTCAAGTCCTAGTGAAATTGCGCATAATGAGGACATATTACGAATCTTTTTGATGGCCTGTGAGGTCCGAACAGTCAAGCTTAGCATTATTGGACTTTCGTGTCTGCAGAAACTGATATCTCATGATGCTGTTTCTCCATCAGCTCTGAGGGAGATTTTATCTACACTGAAAGACGTAAGTTTAGTTAACTAGTTAGACCTAATGACGTTCTCAAAACTTTCAGTGGGATCGTTCTTTTTGGCTTTGCTCTTTGGCCATAATGATTGTGTCATAATGTTGATTTTGCGGCCTAGATATGTTTGTTTATAGAAGCTTTTCCAAATCTTATTATTTCAATGATTGAGTTTAATTATTATGGATTTGTGCAAGAGCTGGAACATGATGTTTAAGTTTCATTTTAGCGGGAAGGCTAAATCATGCATGATAAACTGCCAATCTTTATTTTTCCTGTCCTCTGACTGCTGCAGCATGCTGAAATGGGGGATGAAGGTGTTCAGCTCAAGACCCTTCAAACAGTATCAATAATATTTCAGTCACGCTTACACCCTGAAAACGAGGTAAGCTTCAACTACATGAACTATAGTGTTACTGTTTACTATATATAAACTATATTATGGCTGGACCTGGTTGTTGGCTGGTAAGCTGACTGTACTCTGTTAAATGTAATAGATCTAAATAAGGATTATGTATTGTGAGATGGACTGTATGATATAGCTAACACATTCAGATTTGACAATTTCCTGGTTGGAGTGATTGAACTTTATCCTATATTTAACTCTATTAAGAACATGTTGGGATCAATGAGTTAAAGCTGCTTACCTATAAGTCTCATTAGGATTATTGAATAAGTCAATACATGACACATTAAAATTTGAGCTATTGTTAGTAAAAATTTTATACTCTATCAATAAACAAGAAATTGGTGCGTCACTGAAGTGAGGTATTTAACTTGCTGTAGAATTTTTAACTGATATTTTAACATAAGTCATTACATGGCTCAGTTTGGAGAATGTTTACCACGATAGAGTATCAAATTGAGTACATATATAATTAGAAATTTATTTAAATAACAAAAACAACCAAGCCTTATTCCACCAGATGGGTTGGCTAAGGGATCAATCAATGCCATTGAGCTAGAAAACAATAACCCTTTTAAGCTTATATTACATTATCCTTTTATTTTTTTATTCTTTTCTGATGAAAAAAGGAAATTCCATTAGAAAGAGATAGAGTTCTTGATGTGAATCTGAGAACGATATTAAGGGGTGCAGTCCAAGTCCAATTTAGTGAAATTACGGGAGTTGAAGAAAAAGAATTCAAGGAAGTATTCAATTGGCTGATTCAAGAAATCTAGTTTAAATAAAATTTATGGCACCTTAAGGTTGACCCACATTCTCAAGAATTTTGGCTTCAAAATATTTGGCATATTTTGGAGGATAAGATTTGGGATGTGTTTCGAATTCCATTGGTTGCCAAAGCTAATTTGGTTCAGATTTAATTTGATTTTAGATTTTATCTTTTGTTTTATTTTTAATTAATTAAGATTTTATTCTGATTGCTCTAAATTAGAAAGTTTCCTTATCTTTAGGACGTAGATTGTTATTATTCTTATTTTTAGAGATTTTGTCTAAATTTTAGAAGATTTGAATTTGGATTATAATAAACCTATTTAAAGGCAAACTATCAATGAGAATACAGGACAAATATTTTATGCATAATTTTGAGAGTTTTCTCTTTGAATCCTTGACGAGTTTTCGAACTTATCGGAATTCTTCCGTGGTGTTCACCCTTCGACTTATCAAATGGATTTCCATCTGAGTTTGTGGCGTCTTTGACTATACCAAGGTTCTTACCTCTTTACTGGTAATGAGTCATGGTCTTTTTACCTTAAACTTGAACGTAGAAACGGTCTTTGGATCCTTATTCGTTGATGGGTCTCGTCGCTCTCGGCGGGGTTCATATCAGTTTTGGGGAGACAAGGTCTCCTCCAACAATGCCAAAGGCCTGAGAGCAAAAGAAAGAGGAAATAGAATACATCTACTTGAATGAGCTGCTTGATCCATTTTGTAAAATAGGTAAAGAACCCCCTTCCCTAAAAGAAATCCTTGGCTTTGATTTGGAAGGAGGCCAAGGACAGGAATCTATCTGATAGGATATAATGGTTGAAAACATTTCCTGCACTATCCTTCTACCAAAGGCACCAAACACCAATAAAACGTGCACAGTTGCTAAGGGCTTTTTAATCCATGCTTTTCCCAAAACCTTAATACTGGACAGAGAGAAAGTCTCCTAAGGTAGCAGGGGAAACCCAAAGCTTCCGAGACCCAGAAACAGCAAAGATTTGGTTTCAAAATTGCCAAGCCAATTCTATACTTAAGAACAAGTGGTTGCGTGCTTTTAAATTCCAAAACCACATCACACAAATGTCAATGTCAGGGGACAAGGTTTTATGCTGTCTCCATGCATTTGGAAGATCATTTGTCTTAATGATGGGGAGACTTTTCTAAATCCAAACAGTCGTCTGAATTTCTTCCTCCTCAAATGGCCTTTCCAAACCTATGCTTTTCCCAGCATCTGTGTAACACCAATTTACTACATTGATAAAAGGCTGGCTGGCACTGTGATGCGATGGCCTTAAAGGTTTATTCTAGAAAGCGTTCTAGGGGTACAATTGGGAATGCTGCTGACGCAACAAGGAATATTCTAGAAGAAGTTTTGGAGGGAATTAGAATGTATGAATATATTGTATTCAATTGTGTATAGAACTGTACAAAAGACCTCTATTTAAAGAGGTTAAATGACCTAATGGGTCAAGCCCAAATAACCTGCTAGAATAACAGAATAATAAATAATACAATGCTATTTAATATTATATTATTTCTAACACTCCCCCTCAAGCTGGTGCGTATATATCATAAGCTCCCACCTGGTTACATAAATGATCTATTCGGGGACCTCTCAGAGCCTTGGTGAAAACATCTGCAAGTTGATCACTGGAATTGACAAATGCTGTTTCTATCTCTCCTGATTGAATCTTCTCTCTAATAAAGTGACAGTCAATTTCTATATGTTTGGTCCTCTCATGAAGACTGGGTTAGAGGATATATGCAATGCTGCTTGATTGTCACAAATGAGCTTCATGGGTTGCTGTTCACAGAGATGTAGTTCCTTAAGCAATTGTTTTAGCCAGATGAGCTTACATGTTGCATTTCCCATTGCCCGATATTCTGCCTCTGCACTTGACCTTGCGACCACAGTTTGCTTCTTACTTTTTCAAGAGATCAAGTTTCCTCTAAGGAGAACACAATACCCCGAGGTGGATCGTCTGTCTGAAGGAGAACCTGCCCAGTCAGCATCTGAATAGCTAGATACCTTTGCATTCCCTTTATTTGTGTATAATAAACCTTTTCCTGGTGCTCTTTTGATATATCGAAGAATCTTGATAACTGCATCCCAATGGGAGTCACAAGGAGAGTCAAGAAATTGACTTGCCACACTAATTGCAAAAGAGATGTCTGGTCTTGTCACAGTAAGATAATTCAACTTTCCAACTAATTGGCGATAACGACCAGGGTCTGCCATTGGCTCCCCCTGCCCGGGTAACAGCTTAACATTAGGATCCATAGGTGTATCAATAGGTTTACATCCCAACATACCAGTCTCATCTAGAATATCCAGTGCATACTTCCTCTGACAAATGGAGATGCCCTGCCTAGACTGTGCCACTTCGATCCCTAAGAAATATCGAAGTCTGCCAAGATCTTTTGTCGGAAACTGTTTGAATAAGTACTTCCTTAACTGATCAATCCCAACTTGATCGCTGCCAGTAATAATGATGTCATCAACATAGACCAGGAGATAGATGCACTGGCCAGAAGAGCTATGCCTATAGAAGACAGAATGATCGGCTTTACTTCTGGTTAAGCCAAAGGATTGAACAACAGAACTAAAGCGACTAAACCAAGCCCGAGGGGACTGCTTCAGGCCATATAAAGGTTTACGAAGCTTACATACCATTCCAGAATTCTCCCCCTGAGCAACAAAACCTGGTGGTTGCTCCATATAAACTTCCTCTTGCAAGTCACCATGTAAGAATGCATTTTTGATATCAAGTTGTAGAAGAGGCCATTGATGAATGACAGCAAGTGCAAGAAATAGGCGAACAAATGACATCTTGGCAACAAGAGAAAAAGTATCCCCATAGTCAAGACCAAATATCTGAGTGTATCCCTTGGCCACCAAACGAGCTTTGAGGCGATCAACAGTGCCATCAGGACCAACTTTGACAGTGAATACCCATCGACAATCGACAACTGACTTTCCAGAAGTAGCATGAACAAGATCCCATGTGCCATTGGAGTGAAGTGCTTGCATTTCATCAATCATTGCTTGATGCCAACCCGGATGAGAGAGTGCTTCACCTGTGGTTTTAGGAATAGAAACAGATGAAATACTAGAAACAAAAATAAAATGTGGTGAAGAAAGTCTATCATAACTCAAGAAACTATAAAGTGGATGAGGGTTACGAGTGGATCAAATACCTTTGCGAAGGGCAATGGGAGTAATTTCTGATGGAGGATCCGGAGGGGAAGAGTCGACAGCAGCAAGCGGTGAGTCAGTAAGGGTCAAATCCGCTGGAGGCGCAGTCTGACGACGCTGATAGGTGAGAAAAGGACGGTCTTCAGGGATGGAGGCAAGGGGCCGCTCCTACGGGATAGAGTCTCCTGCAACTGGTAAAGGCAAATCAAGACAAGGAACAAGAAGAACTTGATCAACTTGTGTTATCTGAGATGTGATAGAATGAAAAGGTTGTTGATCAAGGAGAGTGACATTAGCCGAGACAATATAACGCTTGAGATCAGGAGAGTAGCAACGATACCCTTTTTGAAAAAGAGTATATCCAAGGAAAATACACTTGACGGCTTTGGATGTTAATTTATTTTTTCTTGGAGTAAGATCATGAAGAAAGCAGTTACATCCAAATACATGTGGAGACAGAGGATAGGAAGGTGCTCCTGGAAATAAAACACTATGTGGAACTTCGTTATTGAGTACGGAAGAGGGCATGCGATTGATGAGAAAGCAAGAGGTGATTATAGCATCTGCCCAAAAACGAAGTGGAACATTCATATGAATTAGTAGGGTACGAGCAGTTTCAACCAGATGTCGATTCTTACGTTCGGCCACTCCATTTTGTTGTGGAGTGTGTGGACAAGTGATATGGTGTAACGTCCCACTTTTCTCCAAAAAATTAGAAAACTCAAGAGACACATAATCTTTTGCATTATCACTGCGCAAAATTTGAATAGAAGCACCAAATTGAGTATTTATCTCAGCACAATTTTTTTGATAAATTGAAAATAATTCAGAACGATTTTTCATTAAATAAACCTAAGTGCAACGAGAGAAATCATCAATAAAGGTGACAAAATATTGAAAACCCAAAATAGACATTGTTCGACTCGGACCCCAAATATCAGAATGAACAATAGAAAAAGGATCATTAGCTCTTTTATTGACTCTATTAGCAAAGGAGGAGCGAATGTGCTTTTCTTGCTGACAAGAATGACAGTTTAAAGACTTAAGACTGGATAAAAAGGGAACCATATGCTATAGCTTGGAGAGGCTTGGATGACCCAGACGGCTGTGAATTAGCTCAGGAGTCTCTGTGAGAGAACATGCTACTGGAGAAGGTGATGCAATCAGATAGTAGAGACCTCGTGACTCAATGCCCGCTCCAATCGTATTTCCCGTACCTGAATCCTGCATAGAAAAGGATTGTTTAGAGAAGGTAAAAGTACATGAAAGAGAATGAATCAACTGACTAACAGAGATTAAATTAAAAGGAATGCCAGGTATATAATAAACAGAACTCAAAGTTAAAAGGGGAGTTGGGTTGGCTTCCCCAATTCCACGAGCAGGAGCCTCAGTGCCATCAGCAAGAGTGACAGAGGGTAGGTTATTAGAATAAAAAAGTGAAGTGAAGAGATCTTTATTACTACAAAGATGATGAGTAGCACCTGAGTCTATTATCCAGGGTCCAAGAGATGATTGATAAAAACAAGCAACATGATTACCAATGTCTTGAGTAGGATGCTGAGAAGGAACTATCTTGAGAAGTGCCTCATAGTCGGCACTTGAAAGAGTTACTAATCCAGTAGCAGGTGGTGTAGCATCAGTTTGAGCAAAGTTGGCAGTCGGTAGCTTCAAATGAGGGTACTTCCTATAGCAGCGTTCTTCAAAATGCCCAAGATTCCGATAATAATTGCAACGAGGCCTCTGTCTGCGGCCACGTCAGCGACCGCGTCCACTGTTCCAATTGGAATCACTGGCCCGAGAAAAGAATGGAGATGGGATAGTACTGGAGATGATGCCAGTAGTGTTTTTGGACACATTACTTGAGCCCTCCGTCACAAAAATAAAAGAGATGACCAGATCTGAAAATAGGAGAGGAAGGTGAGTTGTTCTGTCTCAGAATGGCCGAAAAGATGCGTGAACAGCAAAACTGTACGGACGCGATGAACAGTAAAACTGCACGGACTGTTCGGACGGTGAACAATGAAATTTGTATGGACTGTACAGACGGTGAACAGTGAAATCTGTACGGACTGTACGGATGCAGTGAGCAGTACTTTTTTTTTAAAAAAAAAAAAAACCCCGCGTGAACATTGTAGAACCAAGCTGGAGGAAGGAGAGAACGCCTAAGCAGTGGGCTTAGGGTTTTAGCGGAAGCGAAAATTCTCAGAACAAAGAGCTCTGGTACCAAATTAGAATGTATGAATATATTGTATTCAATTGTGTATAGAACGGTACAAAAGACCTCTATTTAAAGTGGTTAAATGACCTAATGGGCCAAGCCCAAATAACCTGCTAGAATAACAGAATAATAAATAAGACAATGCTATTTAATATTATATTATTTCTAACAGAGGGCAATTCTGTTAGAGCTGTTAGTAGAGAGAGGGGAGGGAATAATGATGTGGCAGGAGGTTGAGGAAATTATATGAGCCAGGTACTAGCAAAGAGAGATTCAGACTGGAATTGGGACCTGGATTTGGGACAGATCATCACCTCTCTAACGTGTTGAGATTATATTTTCTCTTTTACTGTAATTGTAGCTGGTAGTGGAGATCTGAATTGTAATTGCGTTAATTTTCTGCAGATAGTTTCCTTTCTGTTTGGTTTGTAAATTCAGTTTCTATGATATAAAAAAAATTCCAGAAAGCATTCTTTCTGGGTCAAAAATCCCTGTTCTTCTTTTCTGTTCTTGCATTTTTCTGATCCAGTTGTATCACACTGTTTCCTTTCCCTGAAATAATCTTATAAAATGTAGTTATTCCAAGTCAATATTCCTATGATCTCTATGACTCTTATTAACTCTTCCTTCCTCTACTTCCAACTTCTTAATCAAAATTACGCCTTCTGCTTGCATCCCTGTTAAAAATCCTGGAATTTGCATCTCCTTCTCGTCCCTTTTAAGTCTAGTCTTTTACCTCTACCTTGTTTCCTCTTTGGAGAGAAGTTCCTGAAACTTATAGGCAGAGAAGCTAACTTGGCTTGTAGATCCTCAGGCACATCAATTGCACTAGCTAACAAGTCTGAAGAAGCTATATCATTTACTGCTTTATGTTTTTTACTCTCAATTCACCAAAAAGATATTTATTCCACACTTTGAATTTTTCTAAAATAAATTAAAAATGAATTAAATGAGATATGTATTAACAAGAGAAAAATTACGTAAAATTAAATAAAAGCATTCTAATAAATTTGATTTTTTTCCAAGTTGGACTACATGGAAGGGATGTGTGAAAGTAGACGCTGAACCTACTGCCCGAAGTGCCAAATGATCATATTCCACCTGAACTAGTATATATTCATCTTAGCTGTATAGGTTGTCCATACTTTGCACAAAATCCAGTATAAGCAAAAGGTTGAATGGTAATTCATTAATTTTATTTTATTGTGTGCAGATTCTGTACGCTTTTGCACTTAGAAAGAGACGAACCTTGTGTAATAAAAATTATCTAAAGATGGTTCATTTGGTTTTATGGTTAAATTCTTTATACACCTGGGGCATTCGGGGAACTGGCAGTTGGACAAACCATGTGGTGCAGCATCCAGCCAAATGGCCAAATCATTATGTGATTACTGAAAATACTAATAAAAAAGGATATGGGAGGCTAGTTTCATGATATTATGCTTTCCTAGATTTGTTCGATTTCAATGTTTGTATCTGAAAAATAGACAGACTGGAATCACCTTTGTGTGTGTGTCTGACTTGTTATCAATATATCCTTTTAATTTCAGGATACTATGTCTCAAGCTCTTGGTATCTGTCTCAGGCTTCTTGAAAACACTCGATCTTCTGATAGTGTTCGCAAGTAAGCTTATATATATTATCATGTTGTGATTCAGCAAGCTTTTCTCCATGTAACCTTTGTCCGTGTTATGTCCTTCATCAGTTGCTTTATGTTTCTAAAGATTTAAATATTTTTCCCTTTTATTTATATGTGTACTATGCAATTGCTTTGCAGTACTGCTGCAGCTACCTTCAGGCAAGCTGTGGCCTTGATTTTCGATAGGGTAGTTTTGGCTGAGTCTCTTCCTGCCAGCAAATTTGGTTTTGGAGGTCAGCTCTCTCGGACAAGTTCAGTTACTGGTGATGTTAACCGTAGCATCAATTTGTCTGAGTATGTTTTCCCCCTTGTGGTTCCGGATCACTGTTCTTTTATTCTTTTTCGTAGATGAAAGTGGGTATGTTACTTGATTTTGCATATTATTAGAGGGGCCTGTTGATAAGGACTTATTTAATGGTGTTGTCTCAAGTTGACTGCTTAACTCTCAGGATTTTAACTAATACAGTGATACCATGTTCATAATCGTGCACAGCTCACTAGATCATAATTCTGCTTCTGGAGGGCCTGCTGTGATGAGGGAGACTTTAACTGAAACTGGAAAACTTGGGCTGCGCTTGCTTGAAGACCTGACATCTCTTGCCGCAGGTGGATCTGTATGTGATTATTTGGAACTACTTTTTTTCTCCCCGTAGCATTAGATCCATTTTGTTGGAATTTCTTGTCTGTGAGTATTTAGAAACTCGTTTAGGTGCTCATTTGTATTTATTCATGCATTTAATGATGATTCTGATATTCTTTAAAAATTCTTACCGGATGACATCAACTTCCTATATATTCTACAGGCGATTTGGCTACGTGTTAATATTCTTCAGAGGACATTTGCACTTGATATTCTTGAGTAAGAAATATTTTTCAACATGTGGTATATGTCATTTGCAGATTCTCATGCAATCAGATATTTGAATGAGATACCTGGAATCAGTTATCTATTCCTTGTGCTCTTCGTTTAAATGTCATTTAAGTGAACCATGATTGACATTTATAATTTTTTTAATCAAAATAAATGTTTGAAGTAGATAACATCTTACTAATTTGATACATCATTTTTTTATTCTATTATGTCTTTCTTTCTTGTTTGAAAATAGAAGTGCTTGCGTTTCTTATTCACTGAAGAAAAGTAGGAAAACAAAATATGTTGCAACATGAAAGTAATAAGCTGCAAAATAGCTTGTGTGATTTATAAATATTTTAAGGTATTAATTTAATAATTTATTTTAAATTCATTTACTGATTGCATTTATGTTTTCTGCTGTATGGAGAATCTGTTGGTCTATAATGCATAAAGTTTGGAAATTTCGGATGAATAAATAAATTGAAAATAAATAGAAGTGTCTGGCTAAACGTTCCTTTTCTTTGTTACTCGGTGCTAGAGGTTTGATATATGTTAAGCTTACAGGCTGAAAAAGTTGCTTGTTATGAAGTCCAGCTGCTATTGATGCTTGATGTCATTTCTTTATGATGATAGCTATCTCTTTGGAAAGATGCAATTTGCGGGACAGCTACATTACATTGCATTTATGAGCCACTTGTTTTACACACAAATTTTTCTTTCATTTTTCTATTTAGGAGGAAATTGCCTCCACCCCTCAGAGATGTACTTTCTATCCTTCCTTTCTAATAATATATTTTTGTCAAAACAAAGAGAGAGGATACTTTTTGACTTTCTTAACACAGGGTGTATGGTCCATGTTGGTGTCACATCATATTCTAAATTTCTAATGTTTTTGGCTATTTAAATTTGGCTGCATATAGATAATGCTGATTGGACTCTAACATACATCCTCTACTTTTTAGATATGATATGTCACATATCCAATTGCGTATGTAGCTACAATTTGTTCTGTAAATTGAAAATAACATCTAAATTAGATGACTGGAATGCTTTAGAGGTACAAATTAAATTATTGGTTTATCTGTTGATTAGTTCTTATTATACAATTTATGACTTATGAGCTATTTGCATTGGGTTTGTTTCCTTTATTTTTATTTTTTTTGCTTCAAAATGGTTTATAACACACCTCATGCAGTCGTTCGTCCTCTAATAGAATCTTTTCACTAGTACTTTATTTTCTTATGATGTCATAGTCTACCATGGCATGAGGCTTCTTGTTTTCATTAGCCTTCGACTTATTAGACTACAATTTATTAGACTACAATTCATTAGTCTACAATTTATTAGACTTTTGAAAGTCTAATAAATTGTTTTAGTTAGTTATACATTCACTTGTTTCAACTTACATCACTTATCAAATCATTGCCATTTATATTATAGTATTGTACAGATTAGGTCATCTTAATGGTTTTGAATTGGCTACACCACGGTGGTGACTTCTATTTAATTGTTCTATTGAAACAATATATGAATCTGCATTGCCCTTCAATCTTCATTATGATAATCTGGACATCTTTTACAGGTTCATTTTGTCCAATTATGTGGCTGTTTTCCAAACCTTGTTGCCCTATCAACAGGTGAATATGTTTATTGTAACCATTGTTGCTGCTCTTTACTTTAATGATGCTACCATATCATTTGTTCTTTTATGTTAATATATTTGTTCAAAACTTGTTAGGCTTTACAACGGCAGATATGTTCACTTCTCATGACTTCACTCCGTACCAATGCTGAGGTAATTAGTGCCCTGAAACACGTAGTATGAATCTATGATGACTCTGTTTAACCATTGAGATTCTTTATTCCTGTCATTCAAGTGTATAAAGGATACTTTTCATAATTCTTTAATATATTAATCAGCTTGAAGGAGAAACTGGTGAGCCTAGCTTTTGTCGTTTGGTCTTGCGCTCAGTTGCTCATATTATAAGGCTTTACAGTTCTTCCCTTATCACTGAATGTGAGGTAAGTTTTCTATTTCCTTTTCCATCATGTCACTCAGCTCATTCCAATTCATATATGCAAATACTCAGTGCAGATTTCTTTTTCTGGGTTTGGTTTGGGGGATAAATTTGGTAACTGCATGATGTTACGTACGCTAAGCATGTAAAGCTTTTATTATGTCATGTCATAATATATTTTAGATAGCATCTCAACAAAACTGACAGATGCTAATTTTTCTTTTATGTGCAGGTTTTTCTTAGTATGTTACTAAAGGTTACTTTTCTTGACTTGCCATTATGGCATCGGATTCTTGTTCTTGAGATTTTGAGGGTAATGTAGATGTGCAGTATTATTCTTTTTAAATTTCTTTCATGAGTTTTTGAATTACTCTGTAAATCTTTAACCTAACAACTAGAAATGGTGGTGTGTAGGGATTTTGTGTCGAGGCACGGACATTGCGGATTCTTTTCCAAAATTTTGATATGTATGTTCAATATATATGTGTGTGTGTGTATGTGTATATATTTCATTTAATGATATTGTGCATAATGCTAGGAGGCATTGGTTTATTGGTATGCCTCATAACTATTGTTCTGTCCTACTAGTATGTGTGTCTAACCTTGCCGTGATAGATTACTGCTAATTGGCCCCATTGAAAATTTTAAAGATTTAGATTTAACATAGAATTGGGGAAGTCTATAGAAGATACAACTAAACCCAGCATGTTTACATAATCAAGAAACTGATAGAACTTTTGTAAAAGGGAGTAAATCGTAGTTGAGGATATGCACATTGTGAAGCCTTTATGACAATTTTATGCAATTCTTTGGTGCATATGGGCATTTGAATGCTTGGGTCTTTAAGGGTGTCTCTTTGCCTCTATACTCATTATGGGATAGGATAATATATGTGGCTTCTCTTTGGTGTTCTACCCATTGATGTTTTAAAGGAGTGACCATTTCTGACATGCAGGGAGATTGGGCAGCCTTGCTACATTCTTTATTTTTTCATATTTCTTGTAGTAATAGCATAGTTGTCAGCAGCAGTTAGCGGACGACCCCGAAAATGGTATAGCGGTGTAGCGGGTAGCGGTATTGCCGCTACGGTGAAGTATTAATTCCACATATATTATACTAACAGTCAAGAAACGAGGCAACACCGCTTTTAGTATTAATGCTTAAACATAAGAAGTCACACAAAATCAAACACATAATTCCACAATCAATGTCAAATACAAGGAACATAAAGGAAGGATCCAAAACTAAACACAAATGAACAATAAAATTGTCAAATAGTCAAGTACAAGAAGTGAACTATTGAAGAAAATCATCATCATCTCCGGATTCTCCATCAAATTCCAACATGGGAGTGGTGTAGCGGGTAGCGGTATTGCAGCTACGCTACGCCGCTATCTTCCGCTACGGCCAATGTTGCGTAGCGTCGCGGTTTGTAGCGGCCGACCGCCGCTACCCGCTTCGGTAGCGGTTTAGCGGCGCTACAGGCCGCTACTGACAACCTAGAGTAGTAGTATGATATCTTTTCCTCTGGATTCTGGAAATTTGAACCTTCCCTTTTTTCTCTCTTATAAAATTCCTATGTCTTTAAGAAAAAGATAAAAGGACACAAATATGACTGTTTGACTGACTAATATAGTTCTTTAGTTCTGATTGACTGCAAGAAATGGACCATATGTCATATATAAATTTATAATGCATGAAGAGACATGAAATAGAATTCAAATTTTTGTTACCAATTGGGTTATATTTGGATGTTTCATAGAGTTTCCTTTGGTTGGTATTTGGTAAGTCATAAAATCTGCTCTTTAGTAAGGCAGTTTTCAATCCTGGACAGGAGAACTACTTAATTTTTGGTAGTCTATAGTATACTTGAAATTTGAAAATATTGAATTGTGCTTCCCTAGCCTTCCAGATGGTGGTATAAGATTACTTTTTAGTTTCCTATTAACATAAATTCTGATTGTTGACCAGCAACTGCTAAAATAAGATTACTTGGTCATCTAAGGACTTTCCATAAGTGTGACCAACCGCATCCTCTTTTTAGTTTACTGTTTAACTTTTGTCTTGATGAAACAATTCGGCAATGTTATTGATAGGTTCTGGTATTAATAGTGTTAAACAGTAGGAGCAATCTCCAATTACCCATATAGGAATCAGAGAATAAAGGGACAAGTATGGAAAATAGAAAGAAGAAAATCAGAGAGGCAAGGTGCTACCTCTGCTCAAATGGCCTAAAGGCCCTAAACCACCCAAACTACCCAGATGATGTGATGCCCCTTCCTCATCTTCTCTGTCCATCATATTCATGCTCCAGCCCATGATTCCAGTACCCTTTGCACCAATCCTTACATTTGGTTAGACCTCTCTCTGGTCCTTTATAACAGAATCCTCCACTACTCATTACCTATTCTGCCGCCGACCTTCCCTTTCTTCTTTCTATGGTATACATGAATCGGAGACCCATTTGTTGGAGGAACATTAGTTATCAAGATTCAATATACTTCCATCAGTTATATGAAACTTCCACATAGTATTATAGTATATTCAGTACCATGGGCATAAGAAAATTTATAATTGTGCTTTCTTTTACGAGGTTAGTGGTGGTCACTTGATGTAGTGCAAAAATATGTTGAAGTTTAGTACCATATCCAAATCTTTTGTGTTCTTCTCTCATCAATTACTTATTTGTCATTGATAAAGCCATAATCATAATTATTGTATATGACAATCTCTGGTGTAAAGATATATGGATTAAAAGAACATGACCTTAGTTCATTGTTATGTATTCATTGCTGCTATCCATTGGCATCGTAGGAACCCTAAGAATACAAATGTTGTGGAGGGAATGGTCAAAGCTCTTGCTAGGGTTGTTTCAAATGTACAGGTATGATTTTGTCAGCATATTCTTCCATTCTTTTTTCACAGTCATTTGGTCATGGTACAAAGAATAATTGAATGGTATAACTCTGGTTGTTTTGTTTTGAATACTTCCTGCTTTCTTCAGCTGACTATAATGCGTCTTTTCATCAAACTTTTAATTAACATGCATAGACTATGGAACATAGAGTCTCTGTCCTTTGTGTAGATTTGAAAATACGTTTTGAATTTGATGCATTCTGTAGTTTCAAGAATCAAGTGAGGAGAGCCTGGCAGCTGTTGCAGGAATGTTTAGTAGCAAAGCCAAAGGTATTTATTTTCATATTTAAGTTGAACAATTTTGTTGAGATGTATATCTTCTTTTTGAAGTCAAATATTTGTTTTGACTCCCTTTATATACCCAGAGTTTCATATTGAGCTCATAGTGGGAAGTCTGACAGTAATCCTATAGGGAGATTTCTTTTGTTCAGTCTATTTTGGATTATACGTTAATATCATTTCCTGTTTTCAGAAATTGCTTGTTAGATATTATGCCAATTCTTCTTTAATTATTCTGTTCCTAAGGTTTTATTTTTATTTTGGAATTGTGGTTTTTCATATCTTAGCACATATAGCTGATGAGGGCGAGCCTTAGAGCAAGTGGTGAGGTTGCTCCTTTTGATCAGAATGTTATGGGTTCAAGTCTAAGAGACGGTCTTTTGGCAAAAATCCAAAAGTAAGGCTGTATACAATCAGCCCTCACCCTAATCATAACAAAGTTAGGGAGCCTTTGTGCACCAGGATTATGCTTAACACATCTAGCTGATAGCTCTTATGTGCTGATGCTTATGTTTTCTGCTCTTTGTATATTTTGTTGTTTGGCTTCTTTGAACTCCTCTATTTATTCTCTTGAATTCTTATTTTATTTTTGGAAATTAATCAAACTATTAAAACCTATTTGACCTAATGATTCAGAGCTCATGTCTGGCCACCTTTAGGTTAGTTTAGTTTGCTGGAATGATTTTTGTGTAAATGATTTTTTGTTTTATAAAATAAGAAGTTTATTGAGATGAAGAGAAGGAATTGGAAAGAGTGAGGAGGATAAGGGATCCTCTTAAACAAAAGAATAAAACATAAAACAAACATGAAAAAGAAGATTAATGTAAATATGTAACAGCTTCCCAATCCCTCGACATATCTGTTTGAGGAAACCCCGTAAAAAAGGCCATGAGCTGCACCAAATAGACACCAACACTAGAAAAAAAGATTTGTATATTATTGAATTGTATCATATTTGTACAAGAGTTTTCTATTTAAAAAGACTAAAAAACCTAATGGGCTAAGCCCAAATACACTTATAGAGTATTATAACTATTACAAAATAATACTAAAATAATTCTAATATTTACAATACTCCCCCTCAAGCTGAGGAATGGATATTTATCATTCCCAGCTTGGTAGTAAGTTTTTGAAATCTATTATTAGGAAGACCCTTAGTTAAGACATCAGCCAGTTGACGAACAGAAGGAATATATGGAGTAGTGATCAGTCCACTGTCTAATTTCTCTTTAATGAAGTGGCGATCAATCTTAATATATTTGGTTCGATCGTGTTGAACTGGATTGTGGGCTATACAGATAGCTGACTTGTTATCACAAAGTAACTTCATAGATCCTTTACACCTCACCTTGAGATCATTGAGAATGATTTTCAGCCATAATAACTCACAGATACCTTGAGCCATAGCTCGACATTCTGCTTTTGCACTTGATCTAGCAACCACATTTTGCTTTTTACTTCTCCATGTTATAATATTTCCACAAAGGAACATACAATAGCTCGAAGTAGACCGTCAGTCAGTCACGGATCCAGCATAATCGAAGTCTGTATAAACTTCTAAAGATAGGTTTTTTCTTCTCTGGAACAATAGTCCTCTACCTGGTGTGCCTTTCATATATTGGAGAATCTTGTCCACAGCTCGCAAGTGTTTCTCCCCCGGATCATGCATAAATTGACTAACAACACTAACTGCATAAGCTAGATCAAGTCTAGTATGAGCTAGATATATCAGTCTTCCCACTATTCGTTGATATTGTCCTTTGTCAACTGGAGAGCTCTCATTTGCACTTCCTAGTCTGTGATTTTGCTCAATCAGAGTACTGGAAAGTTTACACCCAAGTTTTCCTGCTTCTTTAAGGAGGTCAAGAACATACTTCCTTTGACAAATAAATATCCCTTGCTTTGAATGAGCTACTTCTATCCAAAGAAAATATCTCAGTTTTCCAAGATCTTTAACTTCAAATTCAGCTGTCAGTCTTTTTTTCAGAGCATATTTCTCACTATTTCATCCCTTGTTATAATAATGTCATCAACATAAACTAGAAGGATATTGGTCTTACCTTCCTGAGAATGTTTAAAGAAAAGTGTATGATTCCCTTGGCTTTGCTTGTATCCCAATGAAAGCATAACTTTGATAAATCTTCCAAACCAAGCATGCGGGGATTGCTTCAAGCCATACAACGTCTTCTTTAACCTGCAAACTTTATTATCTCCATTTGTAGAGTTAAATCCTGGTGGAATCTCTATGTAAAACTCCTCTTCTAATTCACCATTGAGGAAGGCATTTTTCACATCAAATTGATTCAAATCCCAGCTAAAATCAGCAGCGAGGGACAATAGAACTCTTACAGTGTTCATTTTAGCCACTGGAACAAATATTTCTTCGTAATCAATGCCATATGTCTGTGTGTATCTTTGACTACCAATCGAGTTTTATACCTCTCAAGAGTTCCATCAGAATTATACTTCGAAGTATACACCCATCTTCACTCTACTGTCCTTTTTCCATTTGGCCTGGCAACAACTTCTCATTTATTATTCTTCTCCAATGCATTCATCTCCTAATGCATGGCTTGAACCCAATTATCATCATTTAATGCTTAATGTACTGATTTCGGGATTGAAATGGAGTCAAGTGCTGTAATAAAACTTCTATGCTGCATAGAGAGATTCTTAGATGAGACAAAATGAGAAATATGGTATTGGGTACAAGACATTTCACCTTTCCTTACAGCAATGGGTAAGTCATCAGAATTAATATCAGGCTCAAGAATAAAAGAAGTAGTGGGTTCAGTACTTACCAGCGGTTTAGGCGATTGCAATTGCTGGTGGGGCAGTGTGGGTTGTTTCTTCCTTTGGTACAACAGTTCGGGTGTCCTAGCTTTGCGTACTTTTGTCTATCAATAGGAGGCATATCACATGAGGAATCAGATGAATTTTCAGCCTCAGCAATTAAGTCTTCCTTTTCATTGTCATGTAGTGTAACTACTGGAGTGGAAGATGCAGGTAACAGAAAGGGAGATTCAGACTTGAAGAAAATGGATGAAGCTTCTATACTATTCTCCCCCTGAAGTTGAGGGTGTAGAAAGTAACACTCAGATTCATGGAAGCTAACATCCATAGAGACAAAGAATTTACGATATGGGGGGTGGTCACATTTGTATCCTTTCTTGTTGGGAGCATAACCAAGGAAGACACACTTAAGAGCTCTAGGCTATATTTTACTCCGATGTTGTTTATGGATATGGACGAAGGCAACACATCCAAAGATACGAGACTGGAGACTTTGCATAATTGGAACAGAAGGGAAAAAAAGAGGTCATGAGATCAACAGGATTTACATGGCCAAGGACTCTGGAAGGCAGACGGTTAATCAAATAGGCTGCAGTTAATAAGGCTTCTCCCCAGTAAGAGTTGGGTATAGGTGTCTGAAACAATAATGCTCTAGTGACTTCAAGCAAATGTCGATTTTTTCTTTCAGCAACCCCATTCTGTTGAGGGGTATCCACGCATGTGAGCTCATGAATCATACCCTTATTTGAAACAAATTGTGACAGACGCTGGTTGACATACTTCGTACCATTGTCAGATCTTAATCGCTTAATACTTTTACCAAGCTGTGTCTCGATCATTTGATAAGATCGAATAAACAATTTTGGTACTTCTGACTTATCTTTCATCAAGAATATCCATGTCACCCGAGTGCAATCATCAATAAAAGAAACAAATTACCTAGCACCTGAAATATTATGTACTTTATAAGGGCTCCAAACATCCGAATGGATAAGAGTAAAGGATTCAATACTCTTTATTGAACTTGAAGGAAAGGGCACACGGTGGTGTTTCACAAGCTCACAAAATCACAATGGAAGGAATCAATTGACTGATTCTTAAACAAAGAAGGAAACATTGACTTCAATAAGCCAAATGACGGGTTCCCCAGGCGTTTGTGATGAAGCCAAATCTGTGGGAATGAAGAAGATGGGTGATGACTCATCAATAATTGATTCCCGGTATCGCTTGTAGCATGCTGTGGAATGAGATAGTACAACTCACCCTGCTCCTTAGCAACTCCAACCGTCCTCCCTGTGGTGATATCCTGAATAACACAATTGGTAGGAAAAAAAGTGACAACACAATTCATGTCAGTTGTAAGCTTATAAGTGGAGATAAGATTGGTAGAGAGCTGAGGAACATAAAGAATTTTTTTTAAAAAATAAAGAAGGTTGAATTTGAATGTTACCAGAACCCACAACTGATTTGTGGGATCCATCAGCTACAACTATAGTACGGATACCACTAGTAGGGTGATATGAAAGAAAAGAATCAGCTAGACAGGTCATATGATCAGTTGCACCAGAATCCATAATCCATGAATTTTTTAAATCAGTGCAAGATGTGAGAAGAGATATAGGGTGTGTGATCTTATCAAACATAGTCGATCAGAACAGTAAAATAAAATAAATTTCTCTTCCCTTTTTTTTCTCCTTGATGAACAGAGTATGCGTGAACAGTACCGATGAACAGTGCCGGTGAACAGTGCATGTGAACAGTACGCGTAAACAGTACCGGTAAACAATATGTTTTTTTTTTTTTCCTGAGCTGTTCTGGTCGTTTGATAAAAAAGAAATCTCCGTAGAATGATAGATTGAGAAAGCAGAGTGAAACAGGAGTCCTCACAGTCCAAAAGGTTCCCGAATTTTTTTTTTCAGGTGGCGGAGAGAGGCATATAGGGTTTGGTTTTTAGAGGCAGTGATTTGCTGAAGTAGAGCCCTCAGAATCGAGAGCTCTGATACCAACTAGAAAAGAAGATTTTTATATTATTGAATTGTATAATATTTGTACAAGAGTTCTCTATTTAAAGAGACTAAAAAACCTAATGGGCTAAGCCCAAATACACTTATAGAGTATTCTAACTATTACAAAATAATAATAAAATAATTCTAATATTTACATTACCAACCCACCTAATCATATACCAACTCCCAAGTGGTCAAAAAGAAACCTCCTATTGTTCCGATGGAGAGAAGAACCTATGATTAGCTTTTCGGGAAATTTCCAAACGAACAATTTCAACGAAATCTTTCAATTTCTTATTGTACTATGTTCAACTCTATGTATTCCTCTTAAAGATATGTGAGTTCTGCTCTAACCAAATACTCACATTGCCATAAAGAATTAGCCTCTTTACTTCTGCCAAAAACATGGCATCTAACCATTAAAAATTGGTCCTGGGATCTAGGACACAGCCAACAGTCACCGTAAGGGCCAAATAAAAGTGCCATAAAGTAATGGCAGTAGAAAAAATGTAAGAACATGCAAGGTACAGATTCTGAGCAGATCAAAGACTTAGAGGAAGCTTTGGATTTCCACGACAGTTTATCAAGATGAAGAATATCCGCCGTTTTTTTTTTTTAAATTTTTAGAAGAAGAAAGGTTTTCCTATTCAGGGAATGAGTGAGGAGCTGAAAAAAAGATTTACATGAAAATTGCACATAAGTATCAGGGGCCAAATCCTTTTATCCAGGTTGGAAGATAAATGAATACAGTCAAGGAGGTGTAAAAGTGACTCAGATTCAGAATATTCCGTGTCATTTAAATTGCAAAAAAAGTGGAATTTCCATGAAAAAAAAAGAATGTTGGAGACTATCAAAATCTGATCCGGATGACATGAGGTACACTTCTGGATCATGCATCTATTTGGGCCCACCGGCCCAAATCTCAACTTCTGGTGGTAAAAAAAACAATAGTTGGTTGGTTGGCCACAGAAGTCTGCCAAGCGCAGCAACTGAACTCCTATGGATCCGATGTCTTCTTGCAGAGCTGAATATTCCAGTTCAGGTTCCCAGTATATACTGACTATCTCAGCACAGTACCCTATCCTATGCTTCACTCCTCGACAAAACATATTGAGCTTGACCTCTTTGTCACAGGAAAGGTGCCAAACAAAACTCAAAAGTCCTACATATTCATGCACATGATCCATATGCAGACATCCTACCAAGGCTCTGTCCACCGGCAGATTCCGTGAACTGAGAGACAAACTCAGGGTCTGTGATCAATTTTCATTGACTCACCCACCCCGAGTTTGAGCAGGGCATATTATAGCAGTTGTTACTATTCTGTTTGCTTGTATGTAACAGTACAGTTAGTACTGCAGTAACTGCTCAGTTTGTTGCTCACAGTTAGATTGACAGTTGCAGATCCCTAGCTATATATACTACACATGTACAATGTTCTGAATATTCTCAAATAATCTACATTTTCAACATTTGTATCAGTTCTGATCTCTCTTTCTCTAATTTTTCTTCCATTTTCTCTGCACTCCAAATTCTATCTAAGGCTGGAGTGGATTGCAACTAGGGGTGTGTATGGGTCAAGTCGGGTCAGGTTTTTGTGCCGACCCGACCCAACTTGATTTTTATAAATCAGGTATTTTGACCCGACCCGCTTTAAATTGATCCAAGTCAGGTCTGACTTGGTTTGATTTTTTTTGAACTAGTTCAAAACTGGGTTGGGTCTGACCTGACTTGATTTTTAAAGTGGGTCTGACTTAGTTTCAAAATTGAGTCAAATCCGACTTGACCCATTTCTGACTTGGTTTCAAAATTTGTTTTTAATTTGATTTTTTTTATAGTTATTGATTTAATTTTTAAACTCATGTAATTTATTGATTTATTCATATGCTCTTTACAAATACTGCACTGCATATTGGTCTTGTCACATTTAACTCAATCAACTTTGACGAGTTTTCCATATCACGAATTTAGATTTGAATAAGTTCTTATTCTCCTTTCAATGCTTTGCAAATATGTGGGTTGATTTTCTTCTCAAGGAAACAGAAGAGAGAGAAGAGGGAGTTAGCAGGAAGTACAATTAAATGGATGGATGATTTACATGATAAAAGTCTAAATACTAATTCTGCTTCTCCACCACTTTCAAGTCAGATGTTTAGCCCTCTAACAGCAACAATTAATCCACCCACTAATCAGAACAATCCTCTTCCTCCTGGATATTTTCAGCATTCTGAACAAGTTGGTTCTGAGTTCTTAACAATTCCTCTTTCACCTTCAGATAGCAAAACTACAAGTTCAAAACTTCTTCCCAGATACTAATACACATTTTTTTATGTAAATTAATCAAAGGTATAAATCATTGTTAGATAATAGATTATAGTCATCAATTAATTCTTTCACATTAATGACTGTATTTTATTCACACTAGTGTAACAATTTTTTTTCATTGCCTTGGTCATCTCGTGTGGATATCATTACATAATTTGAAACTTTAGAACATTATCATGATGTTTATGTCATATAATATCCACTCATCTCGTGTGTTGTGTGTATACATAAAATACAGTGTTTTCCAAAATAAAATACGTTTAAATAGGAACTGAGGGCTCTGTTTGATTGTTGTTTTTAAAAACAGTTTTTTAGTTTTCAGAACAAAAAAACTAAAAAACTTGTTTGGTAAGGTCTGTTTTGTAAAAAATGTTTTGAAAACTATAACTGTTTTTTTGTTTTTAGAATCAAATTTAGAGAACATGTCTGAGTTGTTTTTGTTTTTTGTTTTGGTTTTTAACTTTCAAAAATTAAAAAATATAGAAAACAACTGTTACCATAACTATTTTACAAAACAATTTTAAGAACAAAAAAATCAGAACACAATCAAACAGACCCGAGATTGTGATTTTTTGTTTACTTTTTTTTTTCACATAATGGGTATGGGTCGAGTTTTGAGTCAATGGGTCAATTATTAAATAAGTCAGGTCTAAAATTGACCCAAATAAAAGTGGGTCAGTATTTAAATCCAGTTCAAAAAAATAGGTATTTATGGGTCAGGTCAAGGTTAGATCAAAGGCAGGGCAAGTGAACCAGTTTTTTTGCACACCTCTAATTGCAACATCACATTTATTCAGAGTTCTATTATTAAAATATAGGGCCTGTTTGAAAAACTCGTTTGATAAGAGCAAGACTTGTTTTGTAAATTTTTTTTAAAGATTGTAATTGTTATTTTGTTTTTAGAATCAAATTCAGAGAACATATTTGTGTTGTTTTTGTTTTGTGTTTTAACTTTTAATTTTCAAAAATAAAATAAAATAGAAAACACGTATTTCATTTACTATTCTATAAAACAGTTTTAAGAACAAAAAACACCAGAACACAGTCAAACACACCCATATTCTCTCTCTTTTCACTTTTTCATCTAATCCCTAGAATTTCAACACTTTCAAGTGAAGGAATACCAATTCCCTTTCAATAGTAGTTTCTAGACACACTTTTGGCCTGTTCCCAACCCTCGACCCCAATTAAAGCAAACCAAATGTAACTTTAATCTACTTGAATTTCTGTACTAGATAGTGCTGAGCTTATAACTTTAATGTAAATTTATAATCAAATTTATAAGTAGATTGCAAAGGAGAAATGTCAATTGATGTAAATCAGGTTGTATTTTACCAACCGGAAAATGTTCTTTAATGTAAATTTGAATTTGTCTTGGAAGTCACTTCAAAAGAAATTGTTAGAAATATAATATAAAAACTATTCATTTGCCTTCACCTAACAGCTTAAACTTTTGGGAGAATTGGTTCTGGACATGGTATTAAAGCCTCTATGACAAAGTGGTCTAGTGTTGTATCATTGCCACCCCATTCTTCTGATAAATAATATGGAATTTCTTACCATTGGTTAGTGGGCTTATGCATTGTCCACCCTTCAAGTCCAAAATACTCTTGCGTGAAGAGATGTGTTGGAAATATAATATAGAAACCGTTCATGTGCCTTCACGTAAAAGCTTTAGCTTTTTGGGAGAGTTGCTTCTTGATAGAAATATTAATGTGTATGACATGGTATAGTTGATGAGGTTGATTGCTTGTAGTATACCTTTCTGTTCTCTGACTAAACCTTCGCAAAAGCTACCAGTCTTGCTCAAGTCTTAAGTTTACTTAATCCGGGTGGTTACTGGTTATTTAAGTGTAGTAGTGGTATGTGAATGATTTGTGATGTGTGCAATAAACGAGATATTCTTTCTGTAGGTATTGAATGGAGTCTAGATAATGATGCATCAAATGCTGCAGTCTTAGTTGCCAGTGAAGCACATGCCATAACTTTGGCAGTCGAAGGCTTGTTAGGTGTTGTCTTCACTGTTGCAACTTTAACAGATAAAGCCATAGATGTTGGAGAGGTAATTTTATATGTTCTCTCTGTTTTTCCATTTCAATTTTCTACTTTCTTTTGGTTATGTTTCTTAATGGCCTGCTTTCTCTATGTCCATTCAGATTGAGTCCCCTAGATGTGGTAACGATCCACCAGTAAAATGGACTGGTAAAACTGCAGTTCTCTGCATCTCAATGGTTGACTCACTGTGGTTGACAATACTTGATGCATTATCCCTTATTCTATCAAGGTTTGTTTTTGTACATGCATTTTGTATAAATAGATATTGACACTGGTGGAAAGCTCTTACACCATTAAATAGCCTATTATAAAATGTGACTTCCTTCAATTTCAACCTTTTGATTATTAAGTAATTTCCATGTTCTTGCATGAGAAATTTGAGAAAAACTGGATATAAATATGGCTTGTATTTTCTTATATTTGAAAATAAAGTAAAATAGTTTCTTAGTATTTATTAAGGCATACAGATAGAGCACAAATTTAGTTTCTGATTTATCTGAAATTTTGAGTTTGAACAGCATGGTGGGGACTTTTATAATCTGCTGGATTTTGTGAGAAATTCATCCTATAAAATTTTGTACATGGTTAATTTGAAGGTCACAAGGAGAGGCCATTGTATTGGAAATATTAAAGGGATATCAGGCAATCACTCAGGTAACTCAGTTCTGGTTATTTTTTTTTTTTTTATAATTTGGGTGGCATTCAAAGTCAACTTTGAACTTTTAAAAATGATATATGGATTATATGATTCCACAGGCTTGTGGGATACTCCGAGCTGTAGAACCTTTAAACTCGTTTCTTGCATCGCTTTGCAAATTCACCATCAATTTTCCTGTTGAAACAGAAAAAAGGAGGTATGGAGTTTCTGCTTATCATTTATTAGGGCGCCTTTCAAGAATTCAAAGCTATGTATTGAGATTTTGGCTAAAATTTGAGATTTTAGCAGTGCTTTGCCGTCTCCTGTATCAAAACGATCAGAACTATCAGTTGATCAGAGGGATAGCGTTGTGCTTACTCCCAAGAATGTACAGGTGGTCCTTCTGGTTTTGTGCATGGCAATTTGTACTTTTTGCCTTCACTTGACTTGACTGTAATTTCATTTTTCTCTAGTTCATTTTTCTCAGTGGATTTGTATATTTGATTGCGACTACTCATATATTTCACCCTGACTGATCTTGTGAACCAGGCCTTGAGAACTCTTTTTAACATTGCTCATCGATTGCATAATGTTTTGGGCCCATCTTGGGTTTTGGTACGTTGTTACATTTTTCTCGGTATCTGTTAGTAGATTTAATTTTTTACTTAATGAGTGGTAACGATGAATACCTGCAGGTGTTGGAAACTCTAGCTGCTTTAGATCGAGCAATTCATTCCCCACATGCCACTACTCAGGTAGTTTAATTTATTGCTCTGTTATTCACTGAAAATGGGCTTCAATTGCCATCCAAGAGTTTTGCGGAAGTCTTGAATTAGCAACACGTTATCAGCGACTTCTTTCTTGTGGACAATATGTGTTTATTAAGATATAGTGCCAAGCTATGTGCTAAAAGTAGAGTATAGGGATAACTGAGTCCCAATGTAATTATTGTTGTCAGAGATATAGATCAAAACAATTTCAGGGCGTTCTTCTTATAGGTTAAGCTTTTGGGGTAATTAGTTCCTGAGTATTTTTCAGCAGTGTTAGGAGTTTGAATTTTACTTCCTTCTACTGGCTATCGTAATTGAAATTAAATTTTTGCAGTCATCACAAGTTAGTGGACTCTATCCTTTGTCCCATCTTTCAGCCTAAATCTTAGCTCAACTTCTGTTCTCTTTTATTCCATCGTTGACCAATACTGCTTAATTTTAAAGTTCCTTGTTGCCTTTTGTCTTTTATGTTTTGGTGCATGTCCTATCCTCTTTCGATAAGTACTTTACCTTTCTCTCTTATTTTTTATTAGAGTTTAGAGAGAACGAGAGAGAAAGGAGAAAGTGTAACACCCCTAAATTTCTAACAATTTTAACAAAAATAAAATATTCCTATAATAGAGAAATTGTCAAAAATAACATTTAATTATTTATTAAGATTACATAAATATTGCGGAAGCTAAAATAAATCAATTTGGGAAAATGTTATCGACGAACATGTAACAAGGACAAGTGCAAGGCTAACTAAAACATAATCTTATTCCAAAATATATTCAATGTAAACATTTAAAATTTTAAAATGAAAATTCATGATCATATCTCATACATTCATAAATCCTAAGCCTAATTTGAAAAGTCTGAGATGTTATTCTCACTGCTCACCCCAAACTTTGCAACCTGCTTCACTGAAACTCTGCTCCCCCGAAAGATCATTGCAGCACAAAAACACAAACACAAACACAAACAATCAGCAAAAACTAGTAATCCCAATCCAACATACAATAGATATAACTCAATTATTCAAATAAAGTAATAAATATAACATAATAATCAAATTAAGTATCAATACAAAATATAACTCAAATATTAGCATAATAATCTCAACATTAATCACGATATTAATAAATAATTATCCAGCAATAATCAAAATATAACTTAATCATAATCAAGTATCAATTCCATTATTAATCATGTTTAAGTTCATTTAGTGGGAAGAGAATCGTGGTAGACCCGGAGATTCTGCCAGTCTACCCTGTGACCCGAGAAATCCCGCCAGTCACATATAAACAAATTTGGCCATTATCAAAACATCTCTTCCTAGTATGCACACCTCTTTCCAAAGCTGCTACTAGTATCCCGGATATCCTGCCAGATACCACTTTGAGAAGAAGTGATAATATCTTTTCGCATCAAATAAATATCAGAGGCATAAAGCCCAAAAGTTGTGTTCATCACTTTAGGAGGTACCATCCTAAAAGCTATCTTCCCACTATTAATTTATTACAATCACACACAATCAGAAAATTCAATCTTGTCACAATTATCATGTTTGAAAATTTCTTCTTTGAATATATCAGTTGCTCAAGGGCATCATAACTTTACAAACTATTCAAATATACAATATAAGGTCCAACTCATATCCATTATCATAATTCAAATATCTATCAGAGTAAAGTCCAAATCCGACTATCATTTCATAATTCAAATCATATTAGAGCAAAGTCCAAATTCAACTATCATTTCTTAATTCAAATCATATCATTTATCCATTATTTGAATTAATCCTATGAATTTATCAAATTCATATCAATTATCCAACTCATATCATTAAAGAGTTATACCAGAAATAATTTTCTAATTAACATATCAATTTCTTGATGTTAAAATAATTTAATTTAAAATATTCCAAAGATTACATATAGAATATTCCAATTGAAACTATCTTAAAATTTCCTAAGGATTAAGATTTCATATAACAGATTTCAAATAAAACAACCCTATGATATAATTAGGATCATAATTTCACTATAAAAAATTAACATATGAATTCTAGGGACTAGGATTACGTTAAACAAAAATTCATATATAATTAGTTTATTACTTCATGAAGATTAAATCAAATTTCAAATAAAAGATAACCTAAGATTATGATTACCTGGTCTTCGTGTTTGATAACTTCTTGAAGGAAAAGCGATTTGAGAAGAGAAGTATGATTGGTAGCCAAAGGAAAATAATAACAAAATAAAAAAATAAAATAAAAATAAAAATTTGAAGTAAGAAGAAAGAGTAGCAGAGGAGAAGAAGAGAAATGCTGAGAATTGAAAGTGATTTGGTTTGGTTAGGCTAGGCCTCTATTTATAGTTGAAGTTCTAGGCTCAAGATACAGGCTTCGTACAATTATTTCCTTTTTCTTCTTAGTTTTTGATACGAATCTTGGGGAATCTCACCCCAAAAGCTAGCTCGTAAGGTAGGAGAGTCCAAAGTTCATATAAACCCCATACCAGAACCTTATGTTTCCGATGTTGGACTCCAAGTTCCATACTTTGGATTGGATTGTAACATCCCACCATGCTCCGCAACCTCAGGCGGCCTGACTTTTCGTTAGGCTTTTACTAGCCTTGGACTAACATTGCAATGCCAGCGTCACAAGTGCCGCTCGACTGCAACCAGGAGATAGAGTGGAAGACTCTGATACCAATTGATACGATCCTTGGGAGAATCTCACCCCAAAAGTTAGCTCGTAAGGTAGGAGAGCCCAAAGTCCATATAAATCCCACACCAGAACCTGATGTTTCCGATGTGGGACTCTGTTGAGATATATAAAATCATTAATGTAGCCTCACCCAAAAGCTTAAGTTTTTAGGTTGAATTGGCTCTTTACTTGGTATCAGAGCCTCGGTGTACCGGGTTCGATCCTCACCGCCCCCACTTTCTTTCTAGTGGAATTTCTTTCTTCGCACAGGTAGGTGGGCCTATGCATCGTCCACTCTTCAAGCCTAGTGGACTCTCGTGTGAGAGGACGTGTTGAGATATATAAAATCATTAATGTAGCCTCTAACTCCCATACCTTGCAATTGGATTGTAACAGTTTCCCTAGCAAATAATTCATGAAGCGATATGGAGAGCTTTATTGTTTTTGACATTTTCGTTTGGTTTTTCTCTGTTTCTCTTTTGTGCCTCTGCTAGCAATGATTTCTTATCTTCTCCTGTTGTACTCTATTCCTTTTTACTTCTAATATGACTTTCTCTCTCTGTCTCTCTCTCACACACACACATATATATTTGTGTTGTGTTGGGAAGCCTTGTGTACTTGGGTTTGCCCTTTGTATATATATTTGTCAAATTAAATTTCATATACATCATAGTTTTGTTGGATATTTCTTTCTGGTGTGTCTTCAATTGAAGCTTACAGAGTAAATGACCATGAAACCTGCAGGAGGTCTCTACTCCTGTCCCAAAGTTCACAAGGGAGTCATCTACCCAATACAGTGACTTCAATATACTATCTTCTCTGAACTCTCAGGTGAGTAAACCAATTTTAATTTTTCTACTACTACACCCAACTAGGATGAGTATGGATGCCTTTATAATATTTTTACTGTGCTGGCGGGCTCGTCTTGTCAAAATATGTTTTCCTTTTTTAACTCTTTTTCTTGGAAGTTTTTTTCAATTTCACTGTCGAGTATGCAAGTTTGACTTTTATTGCTAAGCATTCATTTTGTTTCTTTCTGCATCTTTCCTTTCAGAATATATGCGCCATTTGATCTAACCCGGTATTTTATCTGTTTGAAAGCTCTTTGAGAGCTCTGCTCTGATGCATACATCTGCTGTAAAGTCCCTCCTCTCCGCATTATGTCAACTTTCACATCAATGCATGTCTGTTACTTCGAGCGGTTTGGGACCAACAACAAGTCAAAAAATTGGAAGCATCAGCTTTTCAGTGGAGAGAATGATATCAATCCTTGTGAATAATGTTCACAGTATGTAGCTTGAATAACTATAAGCCTGATAGTAAATGTACTTTTATGCTGGATGTTGTTTATTTGTTCATTCTCACGTCCCCATTTTTCAAGGGTAGATATTTATGATATTTAGGTTCTATTTAGTTATTTGGATTTTGTGAATATTTTCATTCTTGAATGTTTTATTGAGTGAAGGTATTAAGATTGTTTTATTATCCTTTTTTCACCACAGGAGTAGAGCCATTTTGGGATCAAGTTGTTAGTCACTTTCTTGAGGTTTCCTATTGTCTCTCTTTTTGTTTCCTTGATGTCGCAATGCTAGTTTCATTTTCGTCCCTCTTGATCTGTTGACGTGATGTGCTTTTGCAGCTTGCTGATAATTCTAATCCACATTTGAAAAGCATGGCACTCGATGCTCTTGATCAATCTATATCTGCAGTCTTAGGTTCTGACCAATTCCAAGACTACAAACAATCCAAGTCTCTTGAAACATCTCAGGAAGTGAGGCGTTCTACCCCTTTGTTAGCTGGCAACCCCATATTTTATCAAAAGCAGGGTTTAATGTGTGTCCATGATATGCAGATGGAAGCCAGTCTTGATAAGTTGAGGTCTCTTGAATGTTCTGTCATATCTCCACTGAAGGTTCTTTATTTTTCTACTCAAAGCATAGATGTCCGTGTTGGATCTTTGAAAATTCTCTTGCATGTCTTAGAGGTAATGCTATTGCTGATTGGTCAAGTTTTGTCATTATTTTTATTTCCTTACTCTTAGTTTCTTCGCATGATATCATTTTCACAAATTCTTCCAGAGATATGGAGAAAAACTTCATTACAGCTGGCCTAGTATACTTGAAATGTTGAGGTTGGCCTTCTTATCATTCCGTCTATGCACCTGTCTAATGGTAATACTTTGCTTAATCTCTGTACTTTCGTCTTACTGCAAGGTATGTAGCAGATGTTTCAGAGAAGGATCTGGTTACTCTCGGTTTCCAGGTATATTGAGTTAGTTTGCTGCATTTATTGCTGCAGTGGGGCTAATGGTATATTGAATTGACCACGAGCACTTTTCTCTAGCTACTTATGATTTAAATTCTGAAAAATATTGTTAATTAAATGGTGACCTTTTCTTGACTGTTGTTATCTATACTGCTTGTCTATCTACACTCCGTGCGTCCAATTACTCTTGGTAGTTTTCCTCAAAAATTTCTCTCTAAATTTATGAAATGTTTGGTCATAATTCTTTTGCTATTTAGTCGAATAGTTTTAAAAGTAAATTGTTTTATCCTTCATTACCTCTATTTTCCTTATTTTCCATATACCTTCCCTCTGTTCTCTAAACCTACACAAACCTTCTTGGGTTTTCCCTATTTTTCACAAACTTCTCTTGAAAGCTCTATTCCTGTTACAAACTTCCAGTGTATGAGGGAGCTTGGTGTAGGTTTTTAAAATAGTGATTCACTCTACTTATTGTTTTTTTATTGATAAAATCTATCAGAATACATAAAACTCAGACAAATTGAGTTCAGTAAAATTACTCAAAATGAATGGACTATGAATTTTACTTCTGAAACACGTGAATATCATCTTTAGAGCTGTTCAACCTTCATTTGTGTTTGTTAGATTTCTCTCCCTCTGTCTGTTTATTTATAGACGATAGCAGATAAGTATGGCTTTCTTTTATTTTGGATTTTTCTTTTTTCTTTTTATTTCTCATTTGACTTTTGATTCATCCTTTTTATGAGGTTTTCAACTATTACATGTCAAAAAAGTATTTATATGGCATTTTCTGTTGTTAAATATGGCATTTTCAAGCCGTGAATCTAATCTGTCATTTGAGAATGCTTTTAAATGTTTCATATGCGTCAATTCTCATTACTTTACAATCTACATGTTTATTCAGTGGAATTATTTTAAATGATAATCACTTGTGAATTTATTCCAATACTTCCCTGTTTGTTTAATTTCTTATTCATGTATCCAATTCTTAAATGTTGTTCTTTGGTACTTCATGCTTATTTAAAGTTTCCTGAAACCCGTCTTGCATGACTAGCTGTAGTTTCTTATTTGAACTAAATAGTTCATGTTCTACCAAAAAATATTAGTTTTCATATTTTTTTAGTATTATCCTGTTCTCTGTAAAATTATAATGTGCTCTGATTTCCAGTTTTTGTTCCTTTCTAGAACCTAAGAGTGATAATGAATGATGGACTGTCCACCTTACCCACAGACTGCCTTCGAGTGTGAGATCCCAAGTTCCATCTTACCTGCATGCATACTGCATACATACGATTTCTTTTAATTTCTGACTCTCTTTATTGGGCTGGAATCCTGAGAGAAATTATGTGCTTGAGTTTCTTCATGAATGTTGTATTCATGTTGCACATACATACTGACATGCATGCATGCCCACACATATATTAGCTAGTAGATGGGCTCCTTCTGTTTTCTTATGTTCATTAAAACTTATATTACAGGTGTGTTGATGTGACTGGAGCATACAGTGCTCAAAAGACGGAGTTGAACATAAGCTTGACAGCTGTTGGACTCCTGTGGACTATGACTGATTTCATTGCAAAGGGCCTTCTCAATGGACCTTTTGAAGAAAAGGAAACAGGTCCAGATTTTGTTGTCAAGCCACCTCTTTATAAACTGTCATTGTTCTGAAATTATACTATGTATTTTACGATGTTACTACCTTTCAGGTGTTGGTTCAATAGAGAAGCAGATACATGGTGAAAAGATGGATGATCAAACATATAGTATTTCTAATAATGTGAGAGACCAAGCTTCTTATGTAGATGATGTTGATTATGAGATGCTTCTATTCTCTGTTTTCTCATTACTTCAAAACCTTGGGGCGGATGAGAGACCAGAGGTATGACAAATAAATTTCTAATCCTATTTTTACTTTCCAATCTTCCCCCTTTTCTCTCCTCCTTTTGCTGCTTTCTCCCAGAAGAGAGTCCATGAAAGATTCATTATGTGTAAAGATGAATTCTCCTGTTGCCATCTTTCTAATCAACAATCGAGTCTCATTGAGTGTACCAGTGATGTGCATTTGAATCTCTCTCTGACTCTTCTATTTTGAATCCGTAATGGTGTAACACATTTCAGTTTATGAGACACTTTGACAGTGTACTATTGAAAGCCAATGGCAGCCTTGCTGTAAGTCAATATGAATAGTATCGATGAGAACATTAGTAGAAGGATTGTCATAAGCAATTTTCAGAGGTGGCAATGATTTGTTTGCCTTGGTTTGTGTGAATAAGATATTTTTTTAATATTAGATAAGCTAAGCCTTGAGGATGTTTCTTTGAAGATACTGATGTAGTATTTTCTTGTATAATTGACATCTCTTCATCAAGGGTACTGAGGAGGCTTCTTGTGTGTATGAAAGGGAACAAGCAGCATCTCAGAATCGTTTGTGGGTAATAATGGAGTTTATGAACTAAGTGAGAAGTAAGGAGATCTCATGGACTTACGTAATCATTAAAGTTTATTTATTTATTTATTATTATTATTATGGGGCTTGTTATGGCCATAGAAATTGACTTTTATATTGAAACCTGTTCGACACCCTCATGAAGGGAAGCGGGTGTGGCAAGTGTACACATGAAGAAACAAGGAAAAAACCATAGGCAGTCAGAATAGTTAAGTTAGTTAGAAGGCAGTTGGGTCTGAGCAGGAAAAAGTAATTAAGTAGAAAGGGAAGGGAACATATGGTAGTTTGTTGGATATTCATTGTGTTGACCTAGCTGACCTAAGAAGCCCTTTTTCTTTCACTTTTATGATATCCAAAATAGGGAACTACTCAATGGGATTTCCTTTATCTATCTTTGAGTCGAAATTACTTTTGTCTACTGCATGAGTCACAGTTGCTTTGGAACTCCCTCTTTCACTTGTTAGTCTGGCTTTTGAACGGCTGGCCAAGGCTTACGGGTAGCTGTAGCCTGTAGCTTTACCAAGGGAGGAGAACGATCTATTTGCTTTGGTCTGTTTAGGAAAAATATTACCAGTCCGATGTGTAAGGTTTTTATTATCCGAGTATAGGAGACTCAGTTGAAGGAGGGGGTTACCCTTGTGTAGGAGTTACCTCCTTGTTCTATTCATTCACAGTAACATAAGTCATTCTTTTCTCTCTTATCTCTGGAGCTGTGTTTCTACATAATCCCTTACCAGTACTGCTCTTTCCAACGAAGAACCCTAACAAAACCACTCATTTTATTGTTTCTTGGTATTTATCTCAACTGCTGATAATGTAGTTATTGTTAGATGCAAGTTGCACCTGTAGCCTGTGCCATGAATCATCAGAAGGAATGTGGTTCAGTCAACAGTGTTAATAATTTCTTTCTCGCGTGCATTTATATAAAGGTAAAAAGTGAGGTTGAAGACTGGGCACTTGAAGTCTGTCAAAGTATCAGAGCTCTTTGATTGGAAATAGGAGGGTGAGGCATAGGAATTGAAGGTTCAGTGGGTGTATGTGAGAGTAAGGGTCTAAGGGAGATGTGCAGACAATATGAGGGTCAAGGGGCTTTTAGGTTCAGTTTGGGAGTTGTGAAAGTACCTGTGCGATTAAGGTTCTAACTTTGATGAGTTTTGGGGAAACTTCCGTATAGGAACAAGTATTGTTTGATGAGTTGAATTGTAACTGCTATCTCAAACATAAAAGGGTTGTGTAAAAAATCAAAGAAAACATAATAGAAGAGCAGACATCTTGGCATAGTTCTAGGGTCTCTTATGTATTACAACTAGTGTTTGATTGCACCACACAACCAAGAAGGGACCATAAATCACAAACCTAATCTTCTCCCTAAATAAAGTGGTACAACTATAATAGGCCTCCAAAGTCCATTGCTCTCTACTATTACTATACCAATTAGGGAAATTTGGACAGTAAAAACCCAGTAACACCTAAATAACATTGCTCTTTACTATTATTGCTGGACGTCTTTCTGGCACTGAAAATTTTGCTTTACAGGTAAGGAATTCTTCTGTTAGGACACTTTTCCAAACTTTAGGAACTCACGGGCAAAAGCTTTCAAAGAGCATGTGGGAAGATTGTCTTTGGAATTATGTATTTCCTACATTGGATCGTGCTTCTCACAAGGTAAGCTGAAACTATTGTTAGATGATATTTGAGAGCTTATTTTCAGCATAAGTTGATGTACTTTGAAATTTTGGTTATTTGATAAGTAGGCTGCTACTTCATCAAAAGATGAATGGCAAGGGAAAGAACTTGGAACTCGAGGAGGAAAAGCAGTTCACATGCTCATACATCATAGGTATTTGAAATTGACATTGATGCTTATTTTTTTCATTTGTGGCCTCAGTGATACATTTGGTTGAGAAAATTGGGAGTATGAAAGGTGGAGAAAAAAGTAAGTAAAAAACATATTCACTGAAAAGACTCTGGAACAGTGTATGCAGTACTGATCCCTTAAGTCTTGAACTATTTATACTACTCTTCTTTTCTTCCGTAGTCAATTTTTTTTTTTTTAAAAAAGGTTCTATACTGATAATTTTATGACTAAATTATGACACTTACACCATTTAGTTTGCTTGCACTAAAACTATACACATTTTCTAAATCCCACAACGCTTCCCTAAATTTTCTTACATTGCTTAGCACTCTTCCTTAAGCTGAACTATACATAAGCTTTCAGCTTCTTTTTAATAAACGAAATCTGACAAATTGAAAAATTAATTTCAGCCAAAAAACAAAGAATCAGTTGAAATATGGGAAAATACTGAATATTATTTCATTAGTTGTCATGTAGAGATGGTTACAATATCTTAAGTTGAATGGGAATAGATCCTAATAATAACTTTCCTAATTAAAGGAAAAAAATGAGGAAATAATCAATTTTATAATAAGGGAGGCTAATCTACCCAATGAAAGAGAATCAAATTAGAAATAATTATAATTGTTAGAGTAATATGTATACCTTTTTTTTTGGGCAATGCGAAAAGCCTCTGGTATAAGAGTCGGAGGGGAAGAGGTGACAGGAGAAGGCGATCAGTCACCCAGGATTAAGTCCGCAGGAGGAACTTTCTGATGACGCTGATAGGTGAGAAAATGATGATCCTCAGGGATGGAGGCACTTTTCTCTGGAAGAGAGTCACCTGCAGTTGGTAAAGACAAGTCAAGAAAGGGAACAGAAAGAACCTAATGAACCTGTGACAACTGAGATGGGTTAGAATGAAAGGGTTTTTGATCAAGAAAAGTGACATCAGCGGAAATAATATAACACTTAAGATCAGGAGAATAACAACGATAATCCTTTTGAAGACAAGCATAACCAAGAGAAATACACTTAAAGACTTTGGATGTTAACTTGTCTTTATCAGTAGTGAGATCATGAACAAAATAGGTACAACCAAAGACATGTGGAGATAGAGGATAAAGAGGAGCATCTAGAAACAATAGGTTATAGGAAATGTCATTGTTAAGCACAGAGGAAGGCATGCGATTGACGAGAAAACAAGAGGCGAGTATGGCATCCGCCCAGGAGTGAAGAGGAACCTTCATGTGAATAAGAAGGGTATGGGTAGTTTCAATGAGATGCCTTTTTTACGTTCGGCCACCCCAATTTGTTGTGGAGTGTGAGGACAAGTGGTCTGGTGTAAAGTACCTTGCGTAGCCAAGAAATTAGAAAAGTCAAAAGAAACATATTCTTTAGCATTATCACTACGTAAAATATAAATAGAAACACCAAATTGAGTATGAACCTCAGCAAAGAACTTTTTATAAATAGAGAATAACTCATAATGATTTTTCATTAAAAAAACCCAGGTACAATGGGAATAATCATCAATAAAAGTAACAAAATACCAAAAACCTAAAATAGACAAAGTACGACTTGGACTCCAAATATCTGAATGAATAAGAGAGAAAGGAGCATCAGCTCGTTTATTAACTCAAAGTCAAAGGAGGAACGTGTGTGCTTCCCTTGCTGAAACGACAGACAATCTAAAGATTGAATACCAGTTAAAGAGGAACCATCTTTTGCAATTTTAAAGACTTGGATGACCAAGATGACTGTGGATAAGTTGTGGAGATTCTGTGAGAGAGCATGCCACTGTTGGACGAGGTACAACCAGATAATAAAGCCCCCTTGACTCACGACCCACTCCAATCGTCTTCCCCGTATTCGGATCTTACACAGAAACAAAATGGTTAGAGAAAGTAATGGTGCAAGTGAGGGAGTGGACCAATTGGTTAATAGAAATTAAGTTATAAGGAATGTAGTAGACAGATGTCAAGGTCAAGGTAGAGGTCGGACGAGCTTGTCCAATCCCACTAATTGGGGCTTTGGTTCCATCAGCAAGAGTTAAAAAAAGGTAAATGATCAGAATAAGTATGAGACGTAAATAGTTCCTTATTACGACAGAGATGATCTTTAGCACCTGAGTCAAATATCCAACAGGGACAACTTGTAATGAGCTTCAAGAACAACTGGCAATGAATGACAACTTAACAAGGTAAACAGACCACAACTTGCAATGAAATCAGTGGACAACGACTCATGTTAAATCACAAGAAAGACAAGATATAATCTGATTTTTTAATCAACAAAACGGACTTAGAAACTGACAGGAGGGTAACATGGCTATAATAACATGTCGAGGAATAGGGAGACTGAAAGATATAGAGAAAAGTATGTTTGAAAAAATCTGACAGTTTACATAACACCTACCCTTACACCTGTGTTTATGCTGTTACTATGACTGGATAATGACACTTATACCTTTTACTATAGATGCACTGTAGTTAACTTCATTAATCTTGGTAACACTTTCTAAAATTACTTGATATATGCTTGTGGTCTGATGAATTTTGCAGTCGTAACACAGCGCAAAAGCAGTGGGATGAAACTCTGGTGCTTGTTCTTGGTGGAATAGCACGTATATTACGGTTGTTCTTTCCTTTTTTCACAAGCTTGAGTAACTTCTGGTCTGGTGGGTTCATCATTAAAATTTGATGTATCTGGTAGTTTCATTTGATGCAATTTACAAGTGGTCCTGATTTAGTTTGGTTCTATGTAGGCTGGGAATCATTGCTTCAATTTGTTGAGAATAGCATTCTAAATGGTAGTAAAGAGGTAGCACTTGCAGGAATAAATTGTTTGCAGACAACTGTTAACTCCCATTCATCGAAGGTAGGGGTAGTGGTCTTAATTAGATCTAATCTTCTGTTTGTAGATGAAAAATATGCAACTGAATTTAGTCTCCCTTAAGTGCATGTCATCTTTGACACTAGCCATATTGGCTTTTAATCAATTAACAAATATAAGAAACCAGCACTAGTTGTAATATACTCATTTAAGTACTGACATAATTTAATGAATTAGGGAAATATGCCGATGCCTTACCTTGTTTCAGTGATTGATGTTTACGAGCTTGTTCTGAAAAAGCCATCCAGTTACAGTGGCAATGCTGCCGACAAGGTCAAGCAGGAGATTTTGCATGGTCTTGGTAATGTATTGATTTTCATTTTATTTATCTGTGTACATTACTCATGGATTAATAGTCGTGCCTTTAAGTTTCTATCTGCACCATAGCCAAGTTAGCTTCAGATAGTGATATTCACGAGACTGACCATACTTGATATTTTGGACATCTATCAGGTGAGCTTTATGTGCAGGCTCAAGAATTTTTCAATGATGTCTTATACACACAATTGATAGCAATCATAGATTTGGCTGTGAAGCAAGCCATGTTAACTAATGATAGCTTTGAAATGGAATTTGTAAGTCCATTTTTTAATAACTTTTTCCTAAATTATTTTTTCTTATTCTCTTGTAAGTTGGAACTGTTATTATTATGTTCATAACTTTTTCCACAATACCAGGAAATATGAAGCAAGCATCCTATACAAAATGCAAATGAAGACAATATATTAATACACAACACATTACAATTTGTAGAATATGTAGAATATTCTAGATAGTATTTATTGATGTAGTTGGTAGATGTATATTTATTGATGTAGTTTGTGGTTGTATATTTATTAAAGTAGTTGAGGTAGTTGGATGTACTCAATATAAAAAGGACCCATTGGGTCTCTCAATGAATCAAGAAAGTATTATTCAGATAAAACACTTCTTCCACTTCTTCTTTTCTTCATGGTATCAAGAGCTGGTTATATTCCAGTCTGTTCCCCGTTCTGATTTATTTTTAAGTCATTTTCCTATTCCTTTTTTTTCGTTTTTAGCCACTGCCCAAGCCAGAATCCTTACCTAGACACCTCCAACCACGAAACCAAGGCCACCATTAGGTTCAGAACAAGATTCTGAGCCAGCCCACAGAAGACCCGTAGCAGTACTGTTCATTACTGTAGCAGTACTGTTCATTACTGTAGCAATTACTGTTTCACTGTAGCCAAGATTGCTCTCATTCATTGATTTTTGCGAGCAACCCTCTTCCTGTTTTGAGGGTCAAAATCGTATTTGGAGGAACTTTTTTCTGGGTACCTGTTGTTAGAAAACCATGGACGTTGAAAATTTTGAAAATTCGTCTTTTCAGAAATTGATGTCTCAACCTGCTGAGGCAACTACTCATGTTGCTCAAAAAGGTATGGCATTCCATGTTGAACATAGTAATCGTTGGATCCTTGATTCAGGAGCCTCTGATCACATGACAGGTAATGCAACCTTATTTTTCTCCTATACCCCTTACTATCACCCGTCACGAATAAGAACAGCTGATGGGAATTTCTCCACTATTGCGGGAAAGGGATCCATTAAACTTTCTGAGCATATTATTTTGAACTCAGTACTTCATGTTCCCTCTCTTACTTGTAATCTCATCTCTATTAGCAAACTTACTGCTGAGTTGCATTGTGTTGCTAAGTTCTCTGCAAATGCTTGTATCTTTCAAGAACAGGACTCGGGGATGATGATTGGCAGTGCTAGAGAGGAAGAAGGGCTATACTATTTTACAGATGTTCATTGTGTAAAGAGGATTTTTTCGAACCACTCTCTATGTTTATCAGATGACTGTAATGATGTTTTGTTATGGCATCGTAGGTTGGGACACCCAAATTTTGTTTATCTCCAGAAGTTATTGCCGAACTTATTTATCAATAAAAAGCCAAGTTCCCTTCTTTGTGATATTTGTCAGCTTGCAAAGCACTCTCGTGTCACTTATTCTCCTAAGAAATATCATGAATCTTCTCCCTTTACATTGATTCATAGTGATATTTGGGGACCTGCTCGTGAAAAAAATGTCTCGGGTGCTCGTTGGTTTATTACTTTCATTGATGATCATTCTAGGGTATGTTGGGTATATCTCTTAAAAGATAAGTCTGAGGCAGCATCCACTTTTAAAAACTTTCATGCTATGATTCAAACTCAATTTCAGACTTCTATCAAAATTCTGCGAACAGACAATGGTACTGAATATTTTAATTCAGTTCTTGGAGATTACCTAAACCAACATGGAATTATTCATCAAAGTTCTTGTCCTAACACCCCTCAACAAAATGGGGTGGCTGAAAGAAAAAATAGACATCTAATTGAAGTTGCTCGAGCTCTTTTATTCACGATGCATGTCCCTAAATATTTGTGGGGGGAAGCCGTCTTGACAGCCTGTTATCTCATTAATCGGATGCCTTCTCGGGTACTAAATTTTCATTCTCCTTTATCCTGTCTTACTAAATTCTTTCCCTCTTTCAGTGCTCTTTCTTCTCTTCCTCCCAAAATATTTGGCTGTGTGGTTTTTGTGCATATTCCTCCACATCAAAGGTCCAAACTTGACCCTAAATCCATCAGATGTGTCTTCATAGGATATTCCCCTAATCAAAAAGGTTATAAGTGTTACTCACCTTCTCTCCGTAAGGTTTTTGTTTCCATGGATGTTACCTTTTATGAGACACAATCCTTTTTTTCCCCGACTTCTCTTTAGGGGGAGTCTATTGGTATTGGTATGGATGAAGATAAGCTTGGGAAACCAAATGATGTTGCTCTCTTACCTTTGCCTTTGGAAACAGGTGGAGTTATTGGGAAGGAAACAGGGGGAGCAACTATACCTGAATCTAATGATCCTCCTTGTGATCCTCCTGGTAAATGGGGAAAATTTTACAGCAGGCGCAAAACACATGAAGATACTCTAGACTGCCAGGATCCTGACTCGAGTCCTTGTTCCAGCAACCCACTTGAATGTACTAGTACAACCAACGTTGATATGCCTATTGCTCTTCGGAAAGGTACTAGATCTTGCACTGCTCATCCTATTTCCCATTATATCTCATATGAAAAGTTGTCTCCAGGTTTTCGTGCTTTCAACACTATGTTAGATAGTACCAGGATACCCAAAAATATCCAAGAAGCACTTGATGACCCAAAATGGAGGAATGCAGTATTAGAAGAACTGGATGCACTTACAAAAAATGGAACATGGGAGTTTGTGACATTACCTAAAGGAAAGAAAACTGTTGGTTGCAAGTGGGTGTTCACAATAAAATTCAATGCAGACAATAGCATCAATAGGTATAAGGCCAGATTAGTTGCTAAGGGATTTACTCAGACTCATGGGATAGATTATCAGGAGACATTTGCTCCTGTTGCCAAACTTAACACTATCCGCGTTCTGCTATCTCTTGCCGCCAACCTTGATTGGCCATTGCAACAGTTAGATGTTAAGAATGCCTTCTTGAATGGTGATCTCCATGAGGAAGTTTACATGGATCCACCTCCTGGTTTTGAAAAAGGGGATGGTTCTGTGTGCAAGTTGCAGAAGTCTCTCTATGGACTTAAACAATCTCCCAGAGAATGGTTTGGGAAATTTACTCAAGTTGTTAAGAGAAGAGGGTTCACCCAAGCTCAGACTGATCACACTTTATTTTTTAAACACTCCGACAAAGGAAGAATTGCTATTCTGATCGTTTATGTTGATGACATAATTGTCACTGGTAATGATAGCGAGGAGATAACCTCTTTAAAAAAATGTTTAGCTGACCAGTTTGAACTAAAAGATCTTGGATCTCTCAAATATTTCCTTGGCATGGAAATTGCTCGGAGTAAGGAAGGAATTTCTTTAACTCAGAAAAAATACATTCTAGACCTGTTGCAAGAAACAGGTATGCTTGGGTGCAAGCCGGCAGAGACTCCAATTGAAGCTAATATCAAGATGGGAGTTGAGGACGGGGAAGATGTTGATAGGGAGCAGTACCAGAGACTAGTGGGAAAATTAATCTATTTGTCTCACACTCGTCCTGATATTGCTTTTGTTGTGAGCATGGTTAGCCAATTCATGCATTCTCCTAAGGAAAAACACCTTAGTGCTGTTTATAGAATTCTCAAATACCTCAAAAATACCCCTAGTCGAGGAATTTTCTTTAAAAAAGGGCACAAAAGGATGATTGAAATCTATACAGATGCAAACTGGGCTGGCTCTGCAATGGACCGAAGATCTACTTCAGGATATTGTACTTATGTCTGGGGAAACCTTGTGACCTGGAGAAGTAAGAAACAAACTGTTGTTGCAAGAAGCAGTGCAGAAGCGGAATTTCGGGCTCTAGCCCATGGTATTTGTGAAGGAATTTGGTTACGAAGGCTTCTGGAGGAGCTGAAGATCTCTTATTCCCTACCTATCAGATTATATTTTGATAATAAGGCTGCTGTCAGCATTGCTCAAAATCCTGTTCATCATGACAGAACAAAACATGTGGAAGTTGATCGTCACTTTATCAAAGAGAAATTAGAAGACGGTAGTGTATGCTTGACATATATACCTACCAAGGAACAGACGGCGGATATCCTCACCAAAGGATTACTTAAGCCGACCTTTGAGAATTTGATCAGCAAGTTGGGAATGATCAATATATATCTCCCAACTTGAGGGGGAGTGTAGAATATGTAGAATATTCTAGATAGTATTTATTGATGTAGTTGGTAGATGTATATTTATTGATGTAGTTTGTGGTTGTATATTTATTAAAGTAGTTGAGGTAGTTGGATGTACTCAATATAAAAAGGACCCATTGGGTCTCTCAATGAATCAAGAAAGTATTATTCAGATAAAACACTTCTTCCACTTCTTCTTTTCTTCACAATTACCACACGTATATTGTTTCACAGAATACCTGTTATTGTGAAGTTGTGAACTTCATGTATTGTGCCCTTCGAAAAAAAAATTAAAACAACTACCCAATCAAATGCTGTTTTCATTAAATGGTTACTGTCATGCTATTGCTACACCTTAAATTTTACACATGGTTACTGATAAGTTATTTATTGGTTAACAATGTTTATTGTTTGGTTAACAATGTGTATGTGTTTGTTTTGCTTAGAAAAAACACGTTTCCAAATGATAAATGTTATTCAGTAATTAGCTCAATTGTAACAAGGTGTAGGCCAGTTGTAAAAATTAAGGTGCAGAAGAAACCCTTCCCAAATTGTAAAAGTTGACTTGAAAGTTCCACAGTGCCATGCTTCTTCATGACGTAAGAGAAAGTATGCAAATTTATTTGAAAGTTATAATTTGTTAACAAGCACAAATGCAGCACAAAGTTGGAATGCTACTTTGATTTTTTTTAACTTTGCTATTTCTGTGTAACAAGTGTTCTTGAGAATTTTTTTTTCTTCGTATTTTTGTAAACTGCGTACCTTGCTGTACATTCAGTATGTTTTGCTATAACTTTGTTATGAACTAACTTGCCCATAAAGCTTTAGATTTTAAGTGAAGACACATGAATGATATTATATTATATTTATAACAAGCCCTCTCATGTAAGAGTTGTTTGTGTTTGAAGTGTGGATAATGTATAGGCCCATCTACCTTATACTGAAATTTCACCTTTTTTTATTAAAATGACGAGGGCGGTAAGGATTGAACTTTAGATTACTTGTTCATGGACCCTCTAATACCATGCCATGAACCTACTCTCGCAAAAGCTTAAGGTTTTTGGTAAAGACATATGAATGGTTTTATATTATGTTTCTAACAACTTCATTGGCATCCTCAGTAATGTATTATACTAACTTAGAAGCAGAGGCAATAGTTATCATAAAAATTGAAGTTGGAGTGGCAACTTTGGAGTATCCCTATGCATTCTTTACCTTCATATTTAGTTCATTGCTCAGTCAAAAAAAGGGAAATTAATTTAATATATGGGCTCACCAAAAATCTTATTTGGGAAATTTTCATACGTTTAATGAACATGTCCTCTTACATTGAAGTCTCATCATTATAGCTTATCAATGTCCCAAGTGACTAGTCTTATTGAACAAAGCCTTTGCTTCCTCAAATTTTACTTTGCTCTTAAAGAAGGAATCCTGCAGTATAATTCAGGGAGCCTATTTAGTAGTTGTAGTTTTTGTTGTAGAATTGTCATTTTAAAGTAGAAACTTTCTCATGTATGTTCCATTTTTCTAGGGGAATGTTCCACCTGTGCTAAGGACTATACTGGAAATCTTACCACTGTTAGGTCCAACAGATAACATTTCTTCAATGTGGCTTGTTCTTCTTCGAGAGTTTCTGCAGTATCTTCCTAGACAGGATTCTCATTTACAGAATGAGGATGGTAAAATAGATCAAGCAAGAGGTTCTGACCTTATCACAGGTATGGAAGTATCTGGTTGTACCTGAGCTAGTTTTTATTTTTTTCCTTTGGGTAAAAGGGTAAAATCTATGCTCATGTTTGCAGATTCTCAGGTGAACAATGGAGCACCCAATGGCACTACTCCGATATCACCTAGTAAAGTGGCAGCATCTCCAGGTTCTCGATCAACTGCAGCTATAAATGCTGGCATTCCTAGTTATATGTTTGCAGAAAAGCTAGTTCCGGCGCTGGTAGATCTTTTCCTGAAGGCACCTACAGTTGAAAAGTATATTATATACCCTGAAATTATTCAAAGCTTTGGAAGGTAGTAATTGTTCTCAATTAATTTCAATTTTTTTTGCCACTCCACTGTTAAGGGGTAGGATAACTTGTTTCTAAAATTTGTAGTTGGAAAGATTTGTATACACTTGAATATAAAATAATAGAAGAATAATATGTTGTGTATTGATCTGTGTCAGAGAGTTACAATATATAGAGACCCTAATGGGCTTAAGTGAAAGGCCCAAACCTAATCCTAATACAGTCAGAATACAGTCAGAATATTTACGGATAAGACGGAATCTAATCATATCTAATCATATCATATCTAATATTCTAACACTCCCCCTCAAGCTGGTGCGTATATATTATGAGAACCAAGCTTGTTACAAATGTATTCAACCCGAGGACCTCTAAGAGCTTTAGTGAAAACATCCGCTAGTTGATCAGAGGAGTTGACGAAAGCAGTCTTGATTTCTCCTGACTGAATCTTTTCTCGAATGAAGTGACAATCAATCTCTATATGTTTGGTCCTCTCATGAAAGACAGGATTAGATGATATATGTAGCGCAGCTTGATTATCACAGATGAGTGTCATGGGTTGTTTCTGTTCACAAAGATGAAGCTCCTGAATCAACTGCTTTAACCAGACTAACTCACAGGTAGCATTTGCCATTGCACGATACTCAGCTTCTGCACTAGATCGAGCAACAACAGGTTGTTTCTTGCTCTTCCACGAAATTACGTTTCCTCCAAAGAAGACACAATAGCCAGAAGTGGAGCGCCTGTCCGAGGGTGATCCTGCCCAATCAGCATCTGAATAACCACAAATTTCTGTATTTCCCTGATCTGAATACAACAAACCTTTTCCTGGTGCTCCTTTGATGTATCGGAGGATCCTCACAGCAGCATCCCAATGTGAATCACAAGGGGAATCAAGAAACTGACTAGCCGTACTAACAGCGAAAGAAATATCTGGCCTAGTCACAGTAAGATAGTTGAGCTTCCCAATTAGCCTCCGATAACGTCCAGGATCAGATAACGGCTCCCCCCTGTCCGGGCAATAACTTGACATTATGATCCATAGGTGTATCAACTGGTTTACTACCCAACATACCAGTTTCTTCTAGGATATCCAGGGCATATTTCCTTTGACAGATAGAAATGCCCTGTCTGGATTGCGCCACCTCAATTCCCAAGAAGTAACGTAGCTTCCCAAGGTCCTTTGTTTGAAATGTACTAAACAAATGCTGTTTTAACTGACGAATTCCGTCTTGATCACTTCCGGTGAGAATGATGTCGTCAACATAGACTAACAAATAGATACACTTATCAGGAGATGTAATCCTATAAAACACAGAATGGTCAACTTTACTGCGGATTAAGCCAAACGCCTGAACAACAGAACTGAAGCGACTGAACCATGCTCGAGGAGACTGCTTGAGACCATATAAGGATTTCCGAAGACAACACACCTTTCCAGACTCCCCCTGAGCAACAAAACTAGGTGGTTGCTCCATGTAAACTTCTTCTTGTAAATCACCATGAAGAAAGGCATTTTTGATGTCAAGTTGAAGGAGTGGCCAGTGACGAACAGCAGCAAGGGCAAGAAAGAGGCGGACTGACGCCATCTTAGCGACCGGTGAAAATGTATCGCTATAATCAATGCCAAAGATTTGAGTAAAACCCTTGGCAACTAAACGTGCCTTGAGACGATCAATATGGCCATCAGGTCCAACTTTCACAGTAAAAACCCAGCGACAACCAACTATAGACTTCTCTGGAGGAGCAGAAACAAGGTCCCAAGTGCCATTGGAATGAAGTGCAGTCATCTCATCAAGCATTGCTTGGCGCCACCCTGGATGGGAAAGTGCTTCACCTGTGGTCTTAGGAATAGAAATAGAAGAAAGACTAGAAACAAAGGTGAAATGAGGTGAAGAAAGACGGTCATAACTCAAAAAGGTATAAAGAAGATAAGGGTTACGAGTAGTACGTGTACCTTTTCTTTGAGCAATGGGAAGAGTCTCTGATGAAGGATCCGGAGGGGAAGAAGCAACAGCAGTGGGCGATGAGTCAGCAAGAGTCGAGTCGACATGAGGCACAGTTTTGCGACGCTGATAGGTGAGAAGTGGACGGTCCTCAGGTATAGAAGCAATAGGTTGCTCATCTGGAATAGAAGCACCTGCAGCTGGCAAAGACAAGTCAAGAAAAGGGACAGGAAGTACATGATCAACCTGTGACATCTGAGATGGGATAGAATTAAAGGGTTGTTGATCAAGAAAAGTGACATCAGCGGAAACTAAGTAACGCTTAAGGTCGGGAGAATAACAACGATAACCCTTTTGAAGACGAGAATAACCAAGAAAGATACACTGAAAGGCTTTGGATGTTAACTTATCCTTACCAGGAGTGAGATCATGAACAAAACAAGTACAACCAAAGACATGTGGAGTTAGAGGATAAAGAGGAACATCTGGAAGCAATAGATTATGAGGAATGTCATTGTGGAGCACAGATGAAGGCATGCGATTGATGAGAAAACAAGAGATGAGTACAGCATCTGCCCAGAAGTGAAGGGGAACCTGCATATGAATAAGAAGGGTACGGGCAGTTTCAATGAGATGTCTGTTTTTACGTTCAGCCACCCCATTTTGTTTTGGAGTGTGAGGACAAGTAGTTTGATGTAAAGTACCTTGTGTGGCCAAGAAATTAGAAAAATCAATAGAAACATATTCCTTAGCATTATCACTACGTAGAATACGAATAGAAACACCAAATTGAGTATGGATCTCAGTAGAAAACTTTTTATAAATGGAAAATAGCTCGGAACGATTTTTCATTAAATAGGTCCAAGTGCAACGGGAAAAATCATCAATAAAGGTAACGAAATACCGAAAACCTAAGACAGACAAGGTACGACTTGGACCCCAGATATCTGAATGAACAAGAGAGAAAGGGGCATCAGCTCGTTTATTGACTCGACTGGCAAAAGAGGAGCGTGTATGCTTCCCTTGTTGACATGACACACAATCTAAAGACTGAAGACCGGACAAAAGAGGAACCATTTTCTGCAACTTTGAAAGACTTGGATGACCAAGGCGACTGTGGATAAGTTGTGGAGATTCTGTGAGAGAGCATGCTACTGAAGGACGAGGCACATCCAGATAATAAAGCCCCCGTGACTCACGACCCACTCCAATCATTTTCCCCGTACCCGGATCCTGCACAGAAACAGAATGATTAGAGAAAGTAATGGTGCAAGTGAGGGAGTGGATCAACTTACTAATAGAAATTAAGTTATAAGGGATGCCATGAATGTAATAGACAGATGTCAGGGCCAAGGTAGAGGTCGGACGAGCTTGTCCAATCCCACGAACTGGGGCTTTGGTTCCATCCGCAAGGGTAAAAGACGGTAAATGATCAGAATAAGTAAGAGATGTAAAGAGTTCCTTATTACCACAGAGATGATCGGTAGCACCGGAGTCAAATATCCAAGTGCCAAGTGATGTAGAATGAGAAACACAAGCAACAGGATTACCAGTATAAGGCTGAGACTGAGGAGAAGCCTTCCTGAGAGGGGTTTGGAGTGCAGCATAGTCCGAACCTGAACCAAATGATGCATTGTCTGACTGAGCTATATTTGCAACAATAGAAGGAGAGTTAACCTCCGAGAGATCAGGAGATGCTGCTGCCATTTAAAGATAAAATATAAAAGCCGTAAACGAAGGCAAACGATATCCAATCAAGAAGAACCACGCGTCTAAAGTCAGACCCACAGAGAAACAATCACAGATCCAGAAAGGGGAGGAGAAGGCGAGCTTCTCTGTCCAAGACCGGCCGGAAAAAGCCGCCGGAATAGTGCTCACGCGCCGGCAGAAGGTGGCGCGTGAAGCCCACGCGCAGAGAAGACAGGTGGCGCGTGACGGCGCGTGGGAGATGCGTTGCTGACCGGACCACCACAGACCTGGTCGCCGGGAAGAGAGGGTCCTGATCGCGTGAAGTTTGGTCAGAAAAGTCGCCGGAAAAAGTCTCCGGTTGCCTGAACAGTGATTCTGACGGTGGGCGGTGGTTCCGGTGGCCGTCGGAGGTGCTGACGCGTTTGGAAAAATCACTCAAAGGCTGTTTACAGCCCTAGAAGGCTTGCCGGAAAGACGCACGGCAAGAAAGAGGACTCCTAAGCAGTGGGCTTAGGTTTTAAAGCAAAAAACAAGGTTTCTAAGCGGAAGCGAGGGTTCCCAGAACGAAAGTGCTCTGATACCAACTTGAATATAAAATAATAGAAGAATAATATGTTGTGTATTGATCTGTGTCAGAGAGTTACAATATATAGAGACCCTAATGGGCTTAAGTGAAAGGCCCAAACCTAATCCTAATACAGTCAGAATACAGTCAGAATATTTACGGATAAGACGGAATCCAATCATATCTAATATTCTAACATATACCATAGCCAAGAAAAGGCTGAGATTTCTGTGAAGTGAGAGTGGATTCAGGCAAAGAGTTTTTATGTTACTATAGCTACAAATATCAGGTTTTTAATAATGTTTAATCGGAAACCAAGGCAAAGAGAAATGACTTGACATGTCAAGCTTGGGGTGAATGCTACTCATGCGAGCCCCTGGAAGTTCATGCTGAGAGATACAACTATTATTAACTCAACAATAAGGCTTCAACCCAAAACCTTAAGGAGTTGGGTGAGGTTATATTAATAGTTTTATATATCTCTAACACGTCCTCTCGCACAAGAGCCTACTAGGCTTGAAGGGTGGATAATGTACAAGCCCACCTATCTGGTTTAAGAAATTCCACAAAAGAAAGTGGGGGGCGGTGAGGATCGAACCTGGAACATGAGACTCTAATACCATGTAAAGAACCAATTCAACCAAAAAGTTTTAAGCTGTTAGGTGAGGGCTTCTTTAATGGTTTATATTAAACCCTAACAAAAACCTTAATGATTGAGAGACTTCTGATCTAGTTTCTTTGCAGGGAATTCTAGATATCAGGCCGAGCCTCATTAGTGCCAAACCAAAGTAGGGCAGCCAATTTGGCAATGTTTTTCCTTTGCTGTTTGTGGCATGTTGTGCATTGGGCCTATTGTAAAAGTTTGGCACATTCAATCATAAATTCTAGTCATACATGAATGTGGTGCAACAGAAAAGTTTTGGAGACTAAATTACCAACTCGATTGTAAGAAATGATATTACACCGCAAAACAATTTGAGCGAAGTTTTTTACGTGTAGATCACAAATATCAGTTCTATGTGCAAGTAATAAATAACAATGTTATTATAATCTGCTTACCCTTGGGGGGGGGGGGGGGGGGGGGGATATTTAATAGTGAGAGAGGTAAAAGAGATATAGCTATGATTCGAATTGGCAGCTGTGAACTTTTTACCACATTATTGTCTCTTTTTTTTTTTTATGCCATAAAATATGGGACTGTAATGGATTGAAGATGTTCACATTGTTGATATGTGTATAATATCTTCCTTTTTGTCTATAGATTTGTGTTTGATGCAGTAATACTATTTTGTTATTTTTCAGGTGTATGACAACAAGAAGAGACAATCCAGATAGTGCACTTTGGAGGTTATCCGTTGAAGCATTCAACCGTGTGGTTGTTGACTATGTCACCAAATTAACCAACGGAGGTCCAGATTCCAGCATTAGTAAACCTGTCAGAACACGTATATGGAAAGAAATTGCAGATATTTATGAAATATTCCTTGTCGGATATTGTGGACGAGCTCTTCCTTCAAATTCTCTCTCAGCAGTGGTGTTAGAGGCTGATGAGTCCCTTGAGATGTCCATCTTAAATATTCTTGGTGACACAGTCCTTAAGTTGCCAATTGATGCCCCTGTGGATGTAAGTTTTTCACCAATAATGTTGTGTTAATAATAGTTGATACTCCATGAAGTTGTTATGAACATGCAAATCCAATGTATTACTGATTTACTGGTAGGGCATTAAAGAAGTAAGGATTTGGCTGATGTAGGCGTAGATGGTATGTTTTCTAGTTTAGGACTAAAGCTTGATCAGACTGCTTGAAGAAAACAAAATTCCGGATTTACCAGGACAATGTGAAGGCGTGTGTAGTTTGCTGTCATATTCTCATGCCATTATGTAAAATATTATGGCATTAAATAACCCAATACGAGTACTTTGGTATTTAACCAAACTTGGAGCTAGAAGTAATAAACATCTACACTGTCAGTAGTTTTCAACTTAATGCTAGACCTCCTATTAAGAAGGTGTACATCAGGAAGGGTGATGAACGCAGAGATTCAGGTAACCAACTCACCTAAGCAATGATGAAGGCAGAGGAAACTCCACTACAGGAATAACAGAATGCCTACGTGGCACAGACAGAGAGAGAGAGATGAAAGGAAGGAAAGGGAGTTATCTATTAGGAAAGGTGTATAAAATGTGAAAATGGGGACCTTAGCTAGGTAGGCAATTACTGAATGAGAATTTGGGTGGAGGTTGTAGGTCACTCGATTGACCTGTGGTATCTTTTCTTTTTCTGTTTTGAGGAATTACAAAGGACTACCTCTGTTTTAAGGAGCTAGTTTCCATTGTTCCATAAATAAATGTCTGTTTCTATCAGGTTCCTATTATTTACCCATACCAAAAATAAATATGGAAATGTTTAACTTGTAATTATATCTTATATATTTATGGTTATACTTACGTTTATTCGTCCATATATAATTTAACAGCTGAATAATACTAATATAAAAGTTTTAAATATTTTATTCAACATCAAAGTTAAGGTTATCTCTTCAAATGATAAATTGATAATATGATATTTTATACTTCAAAAGTTATTGCCCAAGAATTGCATTACGAACGTTTCTAAGTTAAATTATGTTTATGATTTGGAATGTGGTTTAAAGAAATTTAACAGTAAACTTTTGAATCATCAACCATAAAGCTGCAAAATATGTATTCAAATAAAATTGATACAAAAGATTTATACCACGGTGAAAAAATAAAAATCTTTAAAACTACCTTTTTAGTTTTACTTCTAGCAAAATATGACTCAGGCTCTCTACAATGATTGTGTGGCATGTGGTACTGCCTCTGATTATGGTATGTCTTTGTTCTGGACAAACTAACATGTAAATTATTTGTTTATTTAATATTAAGAGTTCTTAAAAAAAAAACCGATCGACGCCCCACCGAGTATTAACTTATTTGGTTATTGATATTATATTCTTGCCACTGAAGTCTGTTGCTTGTTTTGCCAAAAAAATCACCTGAATGGAATTTTTCTGAGCTTTTCTTGCATGTCAGATTATATAGTCCAATAAAGCTTCCTTTAATTGTGGTTTCAGTGTGAAATTTTACTTTTACTTTCTAATACTGTGAATGTTCTCAGATTCTGCAGCGACTGGTCTCCACATTGGACCGTTGTGCATCACGCACATGCTCATTACCTGTTGAGACTGTAGAGCTTATGCCTCCACACTGCAGTAGATTTTCCTCGACTTGTTTGCAGAAGTTATTTTCTTTGAGCAGGTGCCATCCTTTGAAGGCTTGTTTGATTCATGTTAATAAATTTTAATTTCTAAAATCTGAGCATAAAGTATCTTTATGGAAATTAACTTTGGGAAACCACTCAACTAAATTCTCTTCTATGAGATGGTGTAGATGACATGGATGGTTTTGGTAATCTACCTTTGAAGTGTTTTTATTTAGGAATTTAGGTGCTCATAAATTCTAGTCATGCATGAATGCAGTTTCATCAGAAGAAAAGTGCTCTAAATCCTATTTTTGTTTTGTTTTTTTATGCATGTTCTTTCCGGTATAATTTAGGTGCCTGATGATCAACTCCTGCCATATGACTGTAATTTGGAATAACACTAATAGAGACCTGAATATAGGCATAATTCTATTCCCAAAATTTCCATTGATTTTAACCAAAATCAAGTCACCCGAGCTAAATATAACTAATCCATTCCAGACTTTCCCCTGTGCTTTTTTTTTCTTATCGTTGATTTTACCCAGCTTTAATATCAAGTCATTGTTTTCTTCTCTGACCAATTTCATATAATGCTCTTAGTTATTCTAATGAAGTCAATTGGAATATGACAAGATCTGAAGTCAGCAAAATCTCAATTACTGTGCTCATGATCAGATGTGAATACATCTTGAGCAGGTTTCTGACAGATGAAAATGGCTTAGGTGAGCTTCTTCTTTTAAGCAAGATAACTGACATCGATAATATTATTTTTGTCTCCCACTATTTGCCTGCTTAACTATTTTCTTTTTCCCTCAGGTGAGTATCCATTACCAAAAGCAAGACTTGAAGAAATTATTTATGTCCTCCAAGAACTGGCATGTCTTGTAATTCATCCAGAGGCAGCATCCATGCTCCCCTTACACCCACGGTTGAGAACTGGCCTAGCAGAGGACAAGAAGCATGACAACCGTCCCCATCTGTTTGTGCTTTTACCGTCCTTTTGTGAGCTTGTTACATCTAGGTAAAGTAAATATAAATTTGATCGACCATGCTTTATTTTGGTATGCACACCGGTGGAATCTTTGCAAGCAGATGTAAATGGGTTGGGTGGAGCTTGGAAAGTGAGATTTGACAACATTCATTGATGTTCTATTTTCTTAACCTTTAGACTTTTATTGTTCTCTCTTGTTTTTAAAAAAACAAGCCTCTGCTTAAAAGAGAGATACAAAGAGGATGCTGGATAAGATATCCTCTAGGAACTGAAAAGGATAAGCAAAAAAACAAATAATAAAGCAAGAAAAAAAAATTATCTGCTAAAAAAGTGCTAGCCAATCCCGTTGACAAACAGATTGATGAGACCTTGGGATGCACCACCCCAAAAGCTAGCTCAAAGAGTGGGAGTGCCCAAGGCCTTATAAACCCCACATTAGTTGCCTATACAACCAATGTCCATACCTTGCAAATGGAACCCCAACATTCCACCACGCTTCCCTAGTGCATGTCCTCACGCACAACTCCACATGATGGATGCTCTGATACCATTTGATGAGACCTTGGGATGCACCACCCCAAAAGCTAGCTCAAAGGGTGGGAGTGCCCAAGGCCTTATAAACCCCATATTAGTTACCCATACAACCAATGTGGGACTCAAATCCCATACCTTGCAAATGGAACCCCAACACAGATGAAGAAAACCCTTGAAGATTTCACTAGCTTTAACCCATAAAGAGGCCAAGAATACCAGTCTGTCCCATAGGAGTCAGAAGTCAAAAACAACTGAAACATGCTTTTGAAAAGTCTAGTATTATGCTCCTGTCAAATACACCAAAAATAAGCAAAAGGTGCACATTATCATTTCTTTCCTTAACCTATGTTTTTCACAAAAACTTGAAAATGAGTAGTAAGAAAATCTTCTAAGGTAGTCGAGCAATCTCAAAATTCCCCCTAAAACAGCACAGAGCTAGTTCAAAAGATACTATGCCAGATAATTAAGTTTATGTTTCTTCCTTTTCTATTTCTAAATTTTGTTTTTTGATGGACAGAGAATTAAGAATACGGGAGCTAGTGCAAGTGCTGCTTCGATTAGTCACCAAGGAATTGTCTCTGGAAAAGCTCAGCTCAGCGAGTGAAAATAATACTTAAAGATAAGCCCACTCTTAAAGATCGTATTGTATATTTTCTGTAGACTAGACTAGAAAAACCTATAGAAGGTTTGCCCAGTCTTCTCTTGCTATAGCTGTGTCATGAATTGTGGTCAACCATACATTCTCAGCTCCATCAGCCACGTGCCCATAATTTCCCTACCTCATGTTACGACAGATCGAAGTTTTCCATATGGTCCATTTTTTAACCATTTGCGGTTCCAAGCTTCCAGCTCAAACACAACTTATTTGGGGTCAAACTTGGAGAACCATAAATTGGGAAAAACAATTGAGCAGCTGAGAGAATTATGTGTGGTTTATACAACGAGATATTCTAAAGACAGGAACAGCAAAAGGAGATGAAGAAACCTTTTAAAATGGTCTTAGTGAGAGGATCTACATTCCCCTTGCCAAATTTTGTTGTACTCAATCAGAGTGTGAAGAATGAGTCTGACATTGAGCCCAGGCCTTTTTTTGCTACTTTAAATGGTAAAGATATGTATAATATCAGGTTGATTTTTGACTGAAACAAATGGGAATTACATTATGAAATTATTGAATTAGAACGTGTCTCTCGGAGCAGAAATAGTTTGAATACCACCCCTCCCCCAATTGCAGTTATTGAGAAAATTATTCTAGGATGTATCTTAATGCCAGTGCTTTGGTGCCATTTTTGTTTTCAAATTTGTTGTTTGAAAAGCTGTATTTCTGGAGTGATTATTTAATTTTAAAAATTGTGTTAATAGAGCCTAAAAAATAAAGTATTTGGGAAGCGGCAAGTCTTTCTGCACATTCATTGTTGTTTATACAGGTATTGAAAAGGGCTAATTACATCTTAATAATCAAACATGAAGATAGTTGGCTTATATAGTACCTATTTAATATGTGCTAGCCTGCAGATTTTATCTCCTTTTCTATGTTCCTAAAGCTTTGTTTGGGAGTTTGGAGAAGGGAAGAAAAATGAAGGATATTCTCTTTTTTTGTTTGAGAGTTAAAATTTTCCAAATTGAAGGAATTTTAATTTTAAGAATAAGAAGGATTTTGTGAAAATTCTTAAATTATTCCCTTATTTTTTTTAAATTCACAAATAAGGAAAAAGATTAATAATTTTTTTTCATTCCTTTCTTTTTTAAAACTAACTCCCAAACAAGTCTTAAATCACCAATTTGAAAAGTTACATTTCCTAATAATTAAAGGGAAATACTACTCTCATTTTACATGAGGTAGTTATCTCCTTTTCTCTATCTTCGAAAATCGTGTCTCTTCTTTTTTTCTTTTTCTTTTTCTTTTTTGCTTTTAAATAGCGGGTCTATTTGGATTCTCTTTATAACATGAGAGAATTACTCTCATGTTACATGAGAGTAATATTACCCATAATTAAAATATCATTATGTTATTTACGAAAAAAAAAAATATCATTATGTTATACAAATCAAACGGGTGCGTATCATCTTTCTGAATAAAGGTTATTTTTAATAAGAATAAATGCAATTTTAGTTTGGTTATTTACAATGTAAAAATATTCCCTTCATTATAAAAAAATATAAAATCTTAACATATGTTTTAAGATGTATCAGGGAATAAAAAATAAAAATAAAATTGAAAAATACAAAAATGTAGTATTTTCAAAACTCAAAAAATTAATATTTTTTAAATAATTGATGTGAGTAATAAATATTTTCTATTCTTCAACGGGATAACAAATTTTTCAAAAAATTGGCTTATAAAGATAATTATCCTGCTAAATATGGTGTCTGTTCAGGCACCTAGAAATAATTGCTTCACCAATCGAACATCTGGATTTGACTTGTACCACATGGTTCTGGAAGGGCGTACCTCCAGGTTCTTTCGCTTACGTGGGTTCTTCTCAAGCACCCTGGATATGAGGCACAAAGCAAAAGACTTTTCCCATACTTAAACAGCAAAACTTGGTTATTGGACAAGCTCAAACAGAAGCCATGAAGATAATGGTACTTGTTATTCTCGGGCATGCTGAGCCTGGTTTGCGAGGGTTCGAGCTTTCTGCTTCTTTTCTCAAATTTATGACAATTCTTTTGGTTTTCGATCAGATACAACCAAGCAGTGTTTTTTTTTTTTCTTCCCTTTCATTTCTAAGTAAGACATATCACTAGTAAAAGCTTAGAAGAAAGGTCGAATCACTAAATTAAGTCAATCTTAAGTTGAAACCAGAGAAATTATATATCAACTAGGCATTACCTATTCGAACAGAAACTAACATGAATAATTCTTTAAAAATAAATACATTTTTAACATAGAGGAAGGTTATACTTGTCATCAACTAATTTTATTGTTTCTTACTATCTTTTTATAACCGATAGATGGTGGTCAATAAATCATATTGAAAAGAGAAAAGTGAGAGAGATGGGAGGAAATAATTGAAGAGAGAAAGAAAATTTGTATCAAATGTTAATTTGATTTTATCCTAAGGTTATAAGAGAGGTAAACTTGGTAATGAGTATAACATCCTCCTTTTAACCCGAAAATTATGAAAAGTGTTTTGCATCCAATGAGTGGACTTTGACCTGTCATTTTATTGATCGCTCGACAAGGCCAGAAACATTTAGACACCTCAGGGTGCATGAACCCTTTATGCACATAATTTCCTCATATTTCTCCCACACACATAACCTATACACACACCCAATATATATTGATAACCCTACACATCACATATATTGATGACCTATACACGTGAAGAATCACAAAACCTCACATCATTATAAGACCCACAAACTAAAAACGATTATGATATCACATTTCCTGTTCCTAAAAGAATCTTCTCCCCTCTCTAAATAGTAGATCTGATCTCCAGAATAGGCATACTCATCTCCATCTCCATTACTTATCTTGTTAAAACTTTACCAAATTGTTCTCTCATCAGCCATAACAATGGCCTTTACACTTCCTCCTGTTGGAATTTATATATATATATATATATATATATAAAAATTGTATAGACAATCTATTGGTTATGAATAAGAAGTTTGGAAGTGAAAAGGTGTACCTTTTCGTCGACAAACAGATGTTGTTTCATCCTAACAGACATGTTGTTTCATCCTAACGGACATGTTATTTCATCCTTGAATGGGTGTCTTTTCGTGTTGAACGAATGTGTCTTTTCGTGTCCAACAGATGTGTTGTTTCGTCGTCGAATAGGTGCCTTTTGGAACGTGACTTTACGTTGTCTATAAATAGATACTGACACCTTCAGAAAATGGATCCAATTTTTCTGCACTGAAACTCTGCCGGAATTTTTCTCCTTCCGGTTTTGCATGTTCCTTTTTATACTCCGGTGTAGTTTCCTCTGGTATTTTGTTGTGTTCGATTGGGCTGTTGACTGGTAGTGCCGTCACTCTTCAGACGAAATCCGTTCTATCCTGGGAGACAAGTGTCCATCTACCTTAGGCATCAGTGAGGGAACAAATTGTCTTAAGGAAACATGTTCTGTGGGCTCGGATTTTATCCTTCTGATTTTGCATATCTGATTCATCATTCTGTCTTTCTAAGTAAGTCTGTTTTTTAATTGTTTATAATTCTGATCATCTACCTTCTCTTCTGCTTTATACATGAGTTCAAACCTCTTAGTGATTTAACATCACCCACTGTCTTCAATAACACCTCCTTGATTCTCAATTCACCTGAAAATCTGAACGGTAACTTTTCTGGACTTCGGTTCATACCAGTCAGGAAAACAAAAGCCGATGTATCTTTTTTGAGAAGTTCAAAAAGGAAGCAAAAGTTGAAAGTACATTCTTTTATTTGAACTTGGAGAATCCATAACATCTATCTGACAAACAAACAAAAAGTACCCATGTACGTGGGGGGAAGCAATCGCCCATCCTACACAGCACACTAATGACCACAAAAGAAATCACATAATGGGTTTACAAATGTAAAAATGGAGTAAATTGATAGGAAATACGCCCGCGAAGAAACAACTATTTAACACCTTAACACGACCACGATGTTGGGTTTGGACTCATGAACAGATTGAGTTAGAGTTTTTTAAATTCTATTTATATTTTCTTATAAATCGAGTGACTTGTAATGAGATGAATATAGTACAGACAAGACTTAGCCTGTATTGAGTGAATCAGGATAATGTCGAATTTCTTTTCCCTTTATCTTTCCGTTTTCGATTTTTGTATGTTCTGCAATTGTTGATTTGCAACACTTACAACGTGTAAAATTTAAACCCATCCGTTTTCAAGTGTGTGCGCACCGCTCAAGATGTTATATATATATATATATATATATATATATATGATAGCAGTTAGTTATTGGTTTGGTTCAGCCTAGCAGCGGCTGCTACCGACGCGGACACGCCCCCAGGGTGAGTTGTGAGGTTCGGATCATTTCTCATTTCTGCACCCGTCACCCCTTCAGCATCTCTCCTCGTCGCTGCTCTGTCTGCCGGTAGCTTCGAAGTCGCATCCTGCAACATACATACATTAATTTATAAGGGAAAAGTGTGTATAATTTTGAAGGATGTAAAGTTGTGTCATTTTAAGAGAGAGAAAGAGATAGATAAAGGAGGAGAGAGAGTTGACAAAAAAAATAAAGTTGTGGGTCCCACCTCTTTGTGAGAGTGAAAGGATGTAAGTTGTGTAATTTAAATGTATAGACACTTTTCCCAATTTATAAATATAAAATGTAACACGAAACTATAAAACTAAGACTAAAATCTAGGTCACAGTCTCTTTTTTTATTTTATATTATCTATCGATTTATTACATAAGCCGCAAATCTCTTACCAAATTTTAATACAATTGCATTCTAAGGATTCAAACTCAAGATTATTAATTATGCAGGAAAAATTCTTTACCATTGATCCACATGCTTACTTGGTGATATGTAGGAGCGCATTTTTAGTATCACAGTTGCACCTAGTAGTGAATACTACTATGGGCACTTGTATCATATTAGGTATTGGATTTTTATTGGAGGGATGTATTAGATATTTCTGACATGTAGTTTCAATTTTTTATTATATTTATAATTTACATATAGTAAGAATTCTTATACCTAATAATTCAATTAACAAATAAATTAAAACCAGATTTGGACACACACACATATAGCCATATAGGCTTTAATAGCTCTTCTATCACCACAGATGAAATTTTTTGTAGCAATACTTATTTTAATCGGGATACAGCCTAATCCTTGTGTTTTTTTTATTCCAGGATATGGCCTCGTATCCTAATGTTAATAAGTTTGCTACAACTTTTTCTATCTCGAGCGACAGCAGAAACGAAGAACCCGTGTGTGTGTGTATATATATATATATATATATATATATATATATATATATATAGGATATTCATAGTACCAAAATTTTTTACTACCATTTTAATCACCATTGGATTCAAAAGTTATTTTTCTTTTCTCTCTCTTCATTCAACTTTTCCTCTAATCCAATGGTGATTAGAGTAGTAGTGAAAAGTTATTTTTCTTTTCTCTCTCTTCATTCAACTTTTTCTCTAATCCAATGGTGATTAGAGTAGTAGTAGAAAATGGTAGTATGAATATCCTACCTCATATATATCCTACCTCATAAATGGTAGTAGAAAATTTTAGTAGTATGAATATCCTACCTCATATATATATATATATATGTATATATATGTATATATATGTGGGTTTAGTGTTTGTCATTTTAAATGACATAACTTATGTCATTTTAGGAGAGAGATAGACACAGAAAAATGAAAATCATAGGAGAGAGAGTGGATGGTTTTTTTAATTTAAAATTTAAATAAATTTTTTTCTTGTGTTTGTCTCTCTATTAAAAGGACAGAGTGTTATGTCATTTAAAATGATAAACACTTTTCCCTATATATATATATATATATATATGGGTTTATCATTTATTAAGCTGCTTGAGATAATTTTATCTCCGGCTACTAAATACCGTATAAAGATGAATCAATGGTGATAAAGGAAGAGAGAAAAAAAAAAGGAATCATAACCATTCAAAGGTGAATCAATTAATATAAGAAAATAAATAAACAAAACGACGTAGTTTTGGGATGGCCGGAGATAAACTTATCTCAAATTGCCGGAAAAATATTTTTCCCTATATATATATATATATATATATATATATATATATATATATATATATATATATATATATATATGGTTTATCGTTTCTCAAGCTGCTTGAGATAACGTTATCTTTGGCCACTAAATCATAATCGTACAAAGATGGATCAATGGTGATAAAAGAAGAGAGAGAAAAAGGGAATCATAACCATTCAAAGGTGAATCAATCAATATAAGAAAATAATAAACAAAATAACGTAGTTTTGGGATTGTCGGAGATAAACTTATCTCAAGCTGCCGGAAAAATGTTTTTCTCATATATATATATATATATATAATTAATCTTGTCCATATGTAAGTTTAATTTATGATTGCAATGCAAGGCCTTGTGATGAAATCATTGAAATTCTAATGACGGTTTAATATGCGTACCGCCAGAATATCTGCGAGTTTGGTCTTGTCCTCGTCCCTTGCTGCTCGAGCATTGAGGGTGGCAGCTGACTGTGCCGCCGCGGCAACACCTCCGGGAACAATGTTAGTGCGGCCAGTGGCTCTCACTTCCGCTGCTTGAATCGCCGCTGCATCGCTCCACTCCACTGGCTTCTTTCCGGCGGTCAAAGCCGTGGCTTCGAGTGCTTCACCAATGGTGATTCCGCCACCAACTCCAACGCTCATGTCTTGAATAAGAGAAGGTGGCGTCATCGTGTTCAGTGGAGCCCTTTGGCTAAATTGCTCCACCACCTGTTTCGTAATTACTGTTATATTAGGCACAACAATTGTAAAGTAAAAGAAATCAAGTTGTAAATTTTTCTAAGATCTTTCTTTGATTATGGCATTCACTCACAATCTTAAAAGTATTGCCCAACATTTATATATTAACAATAGGGTACATTGTTTCTACGTGCACGTGAAAAAAAGTTGCAGGAAACATATTTATCCACGAGCCGCCGGATCCTGGAATAAAAAAAAATAAGTTTTGCGACAAATTTTATCATCTACAACAACAAAGCTATTAAAGCCTTAACAATAACAATAACCTTCTTATCCAACTGATTTTCACAATTTTTCGATGCATGAACATGTAAAAAACGAATTCAATTTAAAATCTTAATGTTGGGTAGAGCTTTTCTAATGATTTATATTATTCTGTAACAAAATAAGCAATAAAAAAAAACTTTTTCCCTTGTGATATGGCCAAAATAAGAAAAATCTCTCTTATTTTTTATATCAAAAAACTTCGGGACACAAAAAAGTTAATTACCACTTTATTTACGTCACTACAATATAAGATATCTCATTATCTGTATTGAGATATCTTATAAATTTTACTTCAATTAGTTAACCAAATAAGAATTAAAAGGACCTATATGCAACTAAAAAAACTAACAATAATAAAGGAGAGTTTCTCAGCATATGGAGAACCTGTCCGCCGGTGGACTCCGATATCACGCCACCGTCGCCGGCGATTTTACTCATATCATCTCCATACTTTATGCCTTCCACGTGCGGCCTCTGAGGCTGCTCCTGGTTCATCTTCACCAACACCAAACAAAGTGAAACTGGTTTTTATTTTGTTTATTTTTGTAAAGAAGGCTTAGGAAGCGGGTGGGAAAAGAAGTATTATTATACGTGCATTGGGATTGACACGTGACCAAGGGAGAGAGAAGAGGGTGCGCATGTGAGGAACACACTTGGCGCAAAACTAGGACTTGTTTTGTGGCTCAATTGACGTTTGTTTAACAAATGTCCTTTAGATCGTCTCCACCAGGACTCAGTCCATTTATCTATCTTGTCCTCTGTTTCTCTTGTTATATTTTGATGAGGGAACAACTTGACGAGAAAAAAAAGAAATTATATATTGAAAGTGCATAAACAAAATATGACTATTCTTTTTTTATTTTTTTGGAAAAGTTCACCAATACCCCTGTCATTTAATTCAGAATTACCTGTGTTTTTTTTTTATCACATATGCTCCTGTGGTTTGCAAAAAGAAAAACCAGCATATCCTTTTACTTAACACTGTTATATATTACTTCACTCTTCCAATTTTGCCCCTTAACACTGTTAAATATGCAAATTTATGCAAGACAAAAATACTAGCATTACTCATTAAATATTGAATACCTTTATGCAGTAACGATCATTCTGGGGATTATCACTGCTATCAATGAACATATAATTGATACAGCCCCTACTCAAGATGTTACTGGCTCTGTTGAGCCTTATTCATTTCCTTATTCATTGTGCTTATCTGCATTGAAGGATTTGGAAGCATTAGTTGAAGTTGTGGCACAACATTACTATGGTGAAGATAAAAAATGGAATTTCCTTGCTGTTACCGAAGCAACAAAGTAAGCAGCATAATGTAATTTAGCATTTGTTCCTTCCTACTATCCTCGGTTTGTAATTATCTCCATAGCCATTGATCCATGTTTCTTGTTATCTTGAATAACTCTAACTCAAGGTACTGGTTCGGTTATCTTTGTTTCGAAAGAGTGGATATAAGATGCTGCTATCTGGAGGGGAGACTTGTAATGATGAGACAGATTCAAATAGTTTGACTTCACCACATCAAATAGGCTTAAAGCCTGGTGAGAATTATGGCTCTAGTCACATTAAAAACAATCGTGGTCTAAATCCCTGGAATCTGGAAGGAAGAGCACTGGCTGCTTTTAAGTAAATTTGGAGAAAATGCAAGGATGGTCTCAGAACCAATGTTAATTTGTGCTTTAAGTAATAGTTTGTGCATTTGTTGCTAATTGGCTCATATCTTAAATGGAACCAAACGTTCAAGCTTTCAAAATTTGTATGTGACTGTGTAGAATTAATATCGGCTGTGTAGAAATAATGATTGAGGTGCTGTGTAGAATTAATTTTGATTCTAAGATTTATTTTATTAAATAATGTTTTCAGGGGCAAAATTGGATGAGTAAAGTAATATTTAATAGTGTTAAGCAAGAGGACATGGTGATTTTCCCTTTTGCAAACCACTGGGGCATATGTGATAAAAAAAAAATCACAGGAGCATTGGTGAACTTTTCCCTTATTTTTTTTACCGCAATTGGTTTGGGGAGGTAAAGAGTGTTTTGCTTAACTAGACTCCTCAGTTTGAGTTATTAGGATAGAGAAAATAGGGTTGAAGTGGTAAATTGTATGTTTTATTTAACTAGAGTTTTAGTTCTGAGTTCTGAAAGTAAGAGAGCCATCCTCTACATAGATGTTATGTTATCATGCTCAAACCGAATGAGTTATGATGAATCGGTTGAAAAATTATATAACTTTATTTACAAAGAATTTTTTTTTTTTTTAATATAGTTCTGAACTTTATAGGAGTAGTAATTTTTCTTGAGTTGTCCCTTTAATATGTTGAGTGTGACTGTACGTCGTATTTAGCTGACGATTCAAGTCATATTCTAATCATGTATTTTCTTATACGTGCATTATTACAAGTGCAATAAAAAAAAAAATTATCATGCATGTTACGTAAGATAATTTAATCTCATACACATATAAAAAAAATGTTTTTGGTGTTTTTGCCCCTCTTTGTTAAAAAAGAAAAGAAAGAAAGAAAGTGAAATTCACTTTTCTTTTTCTTTTTCTTTTTAATGGATTCCACCTTTTTTCGTATATGAGACAAAACTAGTGATTGATAATTGGTTGATCTATCCTTACATTTAGGTCAATCAAAATAAACTGTATGTTCTGTTTTTCTTCCATTCTTTTTTTTTTCTTTTACCTTATATCATGTGTGATTGAATTGATTCTTACCTAATCAAGTACATATAATTATTTAAAAAATATTATTAAAATAATATAATTTAAAGTTATTTATTAAAATAATATGACGATGCGAATTCCACAATCATAATCCGGCACGGTCAAATTTGTATGAGTAAATTTTAACAGTTGATTTTCGTCAATCTAACAGTTATAATTTATTAAAAATTAATAATTAATTAATAAGTATGACCCAATAAATTATAACCGTTAGATTGATAGAAATCAACTGTTAAGATTTAGTAGTGAGAGGTAGTAAGAAAAAAATGTAATAACTATAACATTTTTCTTTTAGAAATTGATTTAATTCAAAAATATTTTTATTTCAGTTTTGTATAAGTAAAAAATTTATTGAATTTCAGATAGACAAATCTTTTTAAATTTAATTGGATTTAACATGATTTTAGTTTTAATTGTTGAAATTTTAACAATATTGTCTATATAAAGCACCCATTTACCTTGATTAATGTAATATATATTTACTGAACTAAACAAAACACACAAAAAATTAGAACAACGAAGAATAATTGGAAATTTGCAACTCTCATTTTCCGAAAAGAAATCACCGACAATTGAAGAAAACTGATTCAAAGGTCAAAATCAACATTAAATTAGAAATTAAATGATTCCCGTATCCAAACATTTGGACTATATTTTTTAATGATTTTTAAACAGGAATATTAAATTAAATTATTTCAAATAAAGTAAGTCGAATTATTTTTATTAATATCGGACAAGATCATTATATAATAATAATAATAATAATAATAAATTTTATACTTTATTTTAACCATTACCTTTATTTAATCAATAATTCATATAATTAATATATTAGAACTGTAAAATATAAATGAGATCCATCATTACTACACTTACACCGCATGAAATTAATTATTTTTTCCTATAGATGTTATTTATTTAATTTTAATGTCATCGTATCACCTCAAAATCTTAATAATTAAATTAATTATTAATTTATAAAAAAATAATTGAAATTTTTCACTTAAAATAATATCTTAAATTAAGACGTAAGAATCTATTTCCCAAAATCATATTATTATAATAGAAAAAAATATTTGTCCTTTAAAGACATAATTTGTGTAATTTCACTCTCACATGTGAGAGGTGAGACCCAGATCTTTATTTTATTTTTTGTCTACTCTCTCTTTCATGATCTATTTTTTTTTCTCATTTAAAATCACAGAATTTTATATCCTTTAAAATAAACACAGTTTCCCATTATAACATATAGGTGAATCATGAGTTTTTAAAACGTCCCTGTGGTCGCTGTGACACTGACTATGGTAACTGCAATTGTGTGTGCGACTGTGCGTGTGCAAATGCAAATGTGAAAGGGAACGTTCCAAAACAAGCAACGCTGCATTCTTCAACCTAAACCCTCCTTCTGCCTTAATCTAAATTCTCGTTTCTCTTCTGCCTTAATCTAAAATATTTTTATTTCAGTTTTGTATAAGTAAAAAATTTCTTGAATTTCAGATAGACAAATATTTTTAAATTTAATTGGATTTAACATAATTTTAGTTTTAATTGTTGAAATTAACAATATTGTCAATATAAAGCACCCATTTACCTTGATTAATTGTATATTTACCGAACTAAACAAAATCACCCACAAAAAATTAGATCAATGAAGAATAATTGGAAATTTGCAACTCATTTTCCGAAAAGAAATCACCGACAGTAGAAGAAAACTGATTCAAAAGTCAAAACCAACATTAAATTACAAAATTAAATGATTCCCGTATCCAAAAATTTGTACTTTATTTTTTAATGATTTTTAAACAAGGAAATTAAATTAAATTATTTCAAATAAAGTAAGTCAAATTATTATCATTAATATCTGAGAGGATTACTTTGAAAACTATCATATCACTTTGAAGTTTGAACATAAATAAATAACTTAAATTTTTATCTTAAAATAATTATTTTAAATTAAGACATACGAGAATCTAGACTTTTTGAATATTTTATCCCCTTTTAAAATAAAAATAATCAGTAGGTCTTCATTTTTATACTTATTGACTGTTGGCTGATTGATATAATCGATTACATAAGTTATATAACCGATTACCTGATTCAAATTTATCCTATAATTTCGAAAGATCGTAACTTTTGGCTTGATGGTCCGAATCAAATTATTTTTTTTTTGAAATAATTTTTTGAGATCTACACACTCCTGGAATGATTATGTTTAGTATTGGAAAGTGAAAATAAGAATAGGAATTAAATAATATCATCCATAGAGATAAAATATGCCGAACAGGCACAAGGAAGCATTTTTTGAAAGAAAAAAAAACTGATAAAGTCCCCACCGGTTACTTGCTAACGCGTTTGTCTCGAAAAGTTACATGAAATCAAAAAAAATAATACATGATTTAAATCATTGAGTCAAAAGTTATGACATTTCAAAGTTTTTCGATAAAATATTTCAAATTTAGTGCCACGTTAGGTCTTGTGATAGTGATACCACAAAACTCTTCCTCAAGTCCAATATTACGAGCATATGACTAAAAAAACTCGTTTGATCTAAAAAATCTCGTGAATTTTTTTTTTATATATGGCCCAGTTCACTAATGTAATTAATTATCATATACTAGTGTGTAACAATTACATCAGTTAATCGATTACGTAAATGTTGTAATTGATTATATGGTCCAGTCAACGGTCAAAGAGAGATAAATTGCTATATAATTTTGGGATGAGGCAAAATGGTAAGTTTTAATTTAACGGAGGTAAAACGGTCAAAAACCCAAGAATCTATTTCGCAAAAGATATATTATTACATGGAAATGTACTTAAATTTTTTTTTTTTTTTTTTTTCAATAACCGATTATAATTGTGTATTCCCGATTATTATATATTGGTGTAATCGATTACATCAGTTAATCGGTTATATGGTCTATTTGACGGTCAAACGAAGATAAATTGTTATATAATTTTGGAATGGGGCAAAATGGTAAGTTTTGAAGGGTGAAAAAGGCAAAAATCCCAAAAGAATGAAAAGATCAGATATCATGGGGAAATGCACTTGCTGAGAAAAAAAAAGGACTCACTATTATTATATCGAGGTTGAACCAAGAGTTTTTAAAACGTCCCTGTGGTCGCTCTGACACTGACTATGGTAACTGCAGTTGTATGTGCGTCTGCAACTGCAAGTGTGAAAGGAAACGTTCCAAAACGAAGCAACGCTGCATTCTTCAACCCAAACTCTCCTTCTGCCCTAATCTAATCTCGTTTGTTACTATCCCTCTTCCTTCCCCATGGCGCCAACACGACGTCCCGCAAAGGTCGTTTCAACTTCCCCTTCACCCACTGAATCATTCACTGTTTTCTCCTTCAATCAAATTGAATTGAATGGAATTGAATTTTGTTGTGTGTTTGTGATTTGCAGAGAAAGCTGACTCGAATGGATGCAGCCCTCGACGCCATGTCCCCTTATGGATTCCCCAAGAAACTCGTCCGACGAACCGTTGATCAACTTCTCAAAGTAATTTAATTTAATTTAATTTAATTTAATTTGATCCACTCAATTACAAATATCATTTCATAACATAATGTTTGTTTATCTATTCAGGTTTATGGTGGCAACGAAGGCTGGGTTTTTGTCGAAGACTCCGCTTACACTCTTCTCGTTGACACTCTTCTCGAAAAACAATCCACTCCTTCACCTCAAGTAACTTCCTTTTTAAACCCTCCTACTGTTTCATTATTTATTCATAGTCATACAACACAATATAGATTAAAAATATATATATATATATATATATATATATATATATATATATATATATATATTTCACCGTTATAATATTACTTTAAGATAAATTTGGCTATCTACCTTGTTTAATTATATGCTCTCTTTTGCATTATTTGCTTTCTTCTTCTGTCTTCCATTATTATAATAGGGTTTTATTAATCTAACGTTAAAGGAGAGATAAGTTTTCTTTTGTCGATAAACTCGTGGACTCTGCTACCTGAAAAAAAAAATAAAAAAGGTGACACAGTTATCGAAGGGTGTGTAGGAGAGAAATTTATCACATGTAACATAAGAGTAATTTTCCCATTATAATAACATCCAAACAAGTGATGTTCGGGTGGTTCTTAATTTCCTTTGTTAAATTTGATTTATTGCACTCCCTTTTCATTTATGATTTATCCAAATGAGCCTTTAGGTTTCTTTTGTGGACTTGCTTACTTGCAAGGTTTCATTCTCACAGAAAACACTTCAGGAAAATTCAGCTATTGTTTTTGGCTTTTTTGTAGCAAAACTTCATTAGTTCTTAGCATAAGATGCTTCTTAATGTTTTCCCGTTTCCTTTCCTCTGACCAAACCTACAAGGTGAGACTTTTAGACTACGTTTTACCTAATGGAAAGAGAAGGGAATCAGGTGGTGAATATGCCTAAGGATAATTTTCTGTGGAGGTTGGATCAGAGATCTTTATACAGATAGTTTCCAAGATACTAAGTAAGTGGCTACCTGTTGTGTTACTTCCGTAGCTAAGTTTGCTCTTGACATTATTAGTATCTCTTATCAATACAGAACCTCTACTCTCAAGCATCAATGAACTCAAAAGTAGTTTTCATTACTTTTTTATCATAATAGAAATATTTACACTTGGCAGGGAAAGTTGTTACTCGGAGCTATAAATGTGTGGATAGATTTATTCTTCTGCGAGAAATTAACTGATGGTGGCTTACAATTTAAAAGTTAATCATTATCTGGTTGTTGTTGTTGTTTTTTAACTACAGGTAACAAGGATCGCAATCCACTTTTGTCTGACACTTACAATTGCGTCTCCCATTAATATGTCCTCCATTCTTTCAGCTCTGGTTATGAATCATGTATTCCCAAATTCAATTTTGTTTCAATTTCGAGATGATGTCATGGGCAGCAACTAGCTTCTGTGTCTCCCAAAACATATTATTCCTTTCTGGAGTTATTTTGACTCTATTTATGTAATTAATCTCTGACAGTTCTTTCAAAATTTCCTATGATTATGTGGTTCACTGTGACCCATCCCGATGCTTCTAATGTATTATTGTATATGTAAAGAACCTTGGATACACCACCCCAAAAGCTAGCTCAAAGGGTGGGAGTACCCAAGATCTTATAAACTCCACATTAGTTGTACATACAACCAATGTGGGACTATATATCTCAACACGCCCCCTCACACGAGAGCCCATTGAGCTTGAAGAGTGGACAATGCAACAAACCCAGCCTACCTGTGCTAAGAAACGCCTCAAGAGAAAGTGGGGGGCGGCGAGGCTCTGATACCATGTAAAGAACTTTGGGATACACCACCCCAAAAGCTAGCTCAAAGGATGGGAGTGCCCAAGACCTTATAAACTCCACATTAGTTGCACATACAACCAATATGAGACTATATATCTCAACAGTATATATTGAATTCTACTGTTTTTCCTTCTTTGCAATCCCAATGTTACTTGTAAATCATAATCATTCCTTATTCTACTTTCTTTTCTTTTTTTCAAAGTTTAATAGCTCCAAGTATTGGCAGATCATTAGAGATTATTATTTTAACAATGCTTGAGAGGCTATATGTAAAAAATTTGAGTACTTCATTTCTAAAACTTCTGGAAAGCGTGGCCTGCAGACCCATAAAAATTAGCCTAATGTCTAGTTCTGTGTGAAGGATGGTCTGATAGGAGATGGTCCCAGTGATGTATCACCTGCCGGTTGCTCAAACAGCACAGAAACTTCTGACCATGCACCGTTAACTAATCAGGCCATAAGCACCCTATCAGGAGCCAGTGAAACTGGTAATCAACTTCCCATCAAGGCTGTGGAAACTGTATCAGCAACCACTGAAACTGGTAATGAACTTCCCATCAAGCCTTTAGACATTGCATCAGCAGCCACTGAACCTGGTAATCAACTTTCCATCAAGGTTGCTGACACTATATCAGCAACCGGGGAAACTGGTAATCAAGTTCCCGTCAAGGCTAAAGATACTGTATTATCAGGTGACAATGAATCTGGTAATCAACTTCCTATCCTTGTTAATACATTTTAATTAGTTTTGAAGCAAAGGTTAAATGCGTGATTAAAGGTGTTTGTGATTCATTATCTTGTGTGTTACTGTCTTGCAGATTGTCAGCCAGCAGGGAAATTGGCTTCGGGTGAAATTCATGGAATCAGTACTGCGCAATCTTCTCCTGAGACAAAGTCTTCACAACCTGTGGGGAAGCTTTGTCACCAAAGGCGTAGACCTTGCCATGGCTGGATTTCTGACGATGATGACGAGGACGATGAAGGGGAGCTAATAGAACTACCACCTGCTATATGGTAGCAAATGATGGGGTCAATTAAACCGAGCAGGGTAACTCAGATTATTAACTCAAGAGGGTTCTTAAATGGATTTTATATGATTAATATTTGTATTGGCGAGTTTAATTTCAGTTATATAGACTTTTTTTGTTTTTGTAAGTAGGGATAATTTCAGGAGGGTGTATTGGATTAGGATTTTAAAAGATTTTTTTTTAGATAAAAAATCTTTTATAGATATTAAAAGATTATTCAGAATTAGAGAGATTTTAAAGATTTTTTTAAAAGACTTTTTTTACAATCTAAGATTTCATAATATTGAATTTTAAAGGATTTTAATTGAATTTATAAGATTTGAATGGACAATATGAATTTATAAGATATTAAAAAACCTTATAAATTTTTAACAAATATTCAAAATTTCAAGAGTCAATAAAAAAAGTTAACAAAGAAATGCAATGATATTAATAAAAAAAAATATAATATAATTTTTTCAATTTGTAAAAATTGTGATAATTTTTCGTTTGGAATTTTTAACAATTGGTCTTGTAAATTTTGGAGTTTTTGTTCTACGTGATGAGAGTTTTTTAATCATATATCATATGCATGTTTTCATTGATTATTCCAAGAAAATTTTGAATTTGAATTGTTGGGTTTTATTATATGAAAATTTAAAAAAATTCTTAAATTATTTCCAATCGATACATTGAAATCTTAAATTGCTTTGGGGGGTTTTGAAAAATAAGATTTTAGTGATCAATTGACACAAAAATTATTTGAAATCGTTTCTTATAGAGAAGGAATTTTGTTCATGAATGTATTATTATGAAACATAGGGTTCATGTTACGAAAGTTTCAATCTTTCTTTAAATCGATCGTGTTTCATTCATATAAAATGAAAATTGGTTTGAGGGTTTGTGTTTCTCTGTTATTTTCCCACTATTTTATGTTGTTATTAATACAAAAATAACATGTTTTCGTACCAAGAAAAATCATGAACAATAGCTTGAATATTTGTTTTTTAAACTTTCAAAAATTGCTTCAAGATCTGTTGTTTGAGATGAATTAGATTAAAACCTTGTTGGGTTGTTGTTTCTGGGTTATCTTGTGATTAAAATCACTCAAAAATCTATTATTTTTTAGTTTTGACGAGGCTCCCATGGCGGAACTCGGTTTCGAACAGGTCGACCCACCAAAGGAAGAAGAAGACAATGCAATAGAGAAATCCTAGGAGTTAGGGTGAGATTGTGATTGAATACCAACGAATTTGGACGGACTTTAAAATAATCTTTTAAAATTCTAATCGAATATCACATATTCTTTTTTTCAATGCTTTAAAATCGTAATTGAATACCAATGAATTTTTTTTTCAAAAATAATCCATTAAAATCCTTTCAAATTCCAATCCAATACACCCCATTACTCTCACTTTCTATGATTATAGTGTATATAATATGGCTTTAATAGCTCTCCTGTTGCTGCAGATCAGAAAATTTGCAACAACACTTACTTCCACTAGGATCCGGTTCCGTATCTTGAATTTTTTTTTTTTAATTTCAGGATCCGGCTTTGTATCTTATGTAAATATATTTGCTGCAAGTTTTTCACTTGATTCCTTAGTGCAAAAACTGTACTTATTATAGAAAATGTCAAGAATATCCTAAATTAAAAATGAAATCTTAACAACGTCTTTTTTTTTTTGGTAGTTAAATCTTAACCACGTCTTTAAATATTTTATAAATTAAGTATTAGAAAATAATTCATTTAAGAAAGGGATAAGTTATTCAAACTATTTATTTTTTCTGCCTACCACTTTTCAACATCATTTAATGATGTTGGAGAATGGAAAGCAACGATAGATGTTGGAGAATGGAAAGCAACGATAGATCAAAAAAATATAGGTAGAATAACTCATTTCTTTAAGAAATTATGAAAATATAGGTAGAATAACTCATTCCTTTAAGAAATTATGAAGGATAGATATTATGTGAACATCTAAAAGTAAAAGGAAAAGTGTGTGTCATTTTAAAGAATGTAAAATTGTGTCATTTTAAGAGAGAAAAAGATATAGATAAAGGAGGAGAGAGAATTGACAAAAAATAAATAAATGTGTGGATCTCACCTCTTTATGAGAGTGAAATGATATAAGTTATGTTATTTAAAAGGATAAACATTTTTCCATAAAGTAAATGCCTAAATTTTTTCACTAACAAACTTTTTGGAAAGAATAAAATTTATCATTTTCAAAATTTTCTTATCTCTTTTCACTCAATACAAACTTCAAAGAGCCTATGGAGCATTAAAGATGATCACATGAGAGTTCATTTAATAAATTGGCAAACAATTACGTACCTAGAGACCAATGAGGGCTGGGAGTGAAGCATCTCCATATCATGAATGATGCATTACAGGGGAAGATCGCTTGGCAAATTCATACCGAGCATAAAAAGCTACTTTTTTTTTTTTTAAGAAAAAAATAAAAAACTTCACATTATAAATTTATTTCGATGTCTGCTTTAAAAAAGCATAAATAATAAAAAAAAATAAAAATTTACTTTTTTGAAAGTTAAACGTTTTAACTTATAAAAAAGTAGAAATCAAAAGTTAAATATTTTTTTCAAAAATTAATTTTTTTACAAAAATTAAATAAGTTTAATTTTTGTAAAAAACATTTTTAAAATAAATAAAGGGTTTTGTATCTATAATTTAACATGACCACAACAATTTTCCTACACACACAACATTTTGTGGGACCCACAATTTTTGAAACCAAAAAAAAAAAAAAAAACTCTGGCACGCAAAACGAATCTCTATAACATAACACAATCACTTTTCCTACAACATAACTCTTATTAAACCCATAAATAAAATATAAAAACTAAATTTTTTAAAAGGCCAAACAAACATGCTAGAGCAGTTTGAGTTAGGGTCCTCAAGGTCGAATACTGTGGGAAAAGACAGGCAATCAAATTTTCAGCAAAGGGCCGGTGTCCGGTGATTCTAGGTTGTAGACAAACGTATGTAGGCTCTGGAATAAGCTTAATCAATCACTACGGTGGGAGGTTGGTAATGGCCTACCGGCGATTCTATAACTTTCTGGACAGAAATCTGTGTGTATCATTTTAAAGGAGGTAAAGTTGTATTATTTTAAGAGAGAGAAAGAGATAGATAAAGGAAGAGAGAGTTGACAAAAAAAAATAAAGGTGTGAAGTGAAAGAATATAAGTTGTGTTATTTAAAAAGATAAACATTTTTTCTTTTAAACATGTTAAAGATGAATCGCATCTATTTTCTCTTAATATTTTTCTCTCTTTTTTTTTGTAAAAGTAATAATTTACTTCTTCTTTTTTGGTACAATAAAGGGCCTAGGCCCAAAAAACACCCAAAACTAAGAGACAAAAGAGGCACGAGGCCTACCAACAGAAGAAATATCAGCTAAAAGTAAAAGAGAAATGCCACTAGGAGGCACCCTAAAAACCAAAGAATCTACAGCTTCCCTTTATCTAAAATGAAATTGGCCAACCAGTCCGCGCACATGTTGCCTTCTCTGTAAATATGACGCAGCTTGATGTTCCAATCTTTTTTGATCCACGTCCGTATACGAGAGACAAGTTGACTCTCACAGACTGCTATACCAGAGCTGGATAGCAAAGTGATTGCACTTAACGAATCACTTTCCAATTCAATATTACGAAATCCTTCCTTCCAAGCCAATTCTAGACCACGAAGGATTCCCCAAAGTTTAGCTTTATAAGAAGAACAATTAGCTAACTTATAAACAAAACCATTTAACCATCTACCTAATAATTTAATTTACCTTTACATAAAATAGGTTAAATGAGAAAAATATATCAATTTAAACAAATCTATAATTTAAACAAAAAAAAATAAAATCTATTTTGAGTATATTTATATTTGTATAGAATTACAAGTAAAAAATCGATTCTAGTTTTTCAAGCTTTCAAACAAAAATTTATAAATTAAATCAATTATTAAAATTATCATATCAAACACACTGAATTTTTTTATTTTTTTTTGGTAGACAAACACGTACTGAAGCTTAACTACCAAGCATAACCACCATGAAAACTACAACCACGAGAATAAGAAAATAACAGAATTATCCAAAAACCAAAAGCAAAAACCAAATGAGAATATCACTTATGACAATCACGACGGAAAATATTAGGAATTAGAAATTATTCATTAAATATCTCCTATCCTGTAAAGCACATTGTATCTCCAAGAGTGTACGGGGAAAACATTAGAAATTATTTATCTTATTTCTCCTCATCTTTCTTTTCTTTAAAGGGTGTTTGATACAAGAAATATTTTTTTCTACAGGGAAATACTTTTTCCCGAGTTTAGTAGGCCAAAATTTTATCCAAAAAATTGGGTTAATTTTGCTGATGTTATGTTTAGTTGGTGGTAAAATATTAATGAGAATCTAAACCAAAATGACAAAATTACCCATCATTTTGACACATCTGTTATTGTCTTATTAGGCATTTACCAAATGAACAAATGTGGCATTTTGGAAAAAAAAATTCCAACCGTGACATTCAGGTAATTTTTTGTGAATAGTGTCGCATTTTGGTCGTCTCGTAAGGTTTTAGGTTGAATTGATTTTTTACATGATATCAGAGCTTCAATGACCATAAGATCACGAGTTCGATTGTTCCCCACTTTCAAGTGGAATTAAATAAGCACAAAGTAAACCAAAAATTGGGTCTGTGTAATATCCACGCTTCAAAGCCAAAGAACTATTGTGTGAAGGGTGTGTTAGAAAATAATATAAACAGTTAAATTTTTTTTCACCTGATACCTTAAAATTTTGGGTTAAATTAATTCTTTACATAATTCACTTTAACTTCCTAGATGTAAGTAAGGAACTTTAAAAGTTTTTTTTTTATCATGAACTTTAAAAGTCCTTTATTGGTATCATGTCTTCCCCACATGATAATTATTATAAATTAAGGATTTTATTAATCTTCTTCCACATAAGATAGTTATCTTATGTGGTAGAGAGAAAATGGGTGGGTCTCACTATTACAAGAAAAAAGAAAAAGAAGAAAAAAGTGGGATGCGAAAATCGAAGTGAGAGAAAATGAGATAAGTTACCTCATGTAAAAGGAGAGTAATATTTCCCATAAATTAATTTATCAATTAAAAAAAGTTTCTATAAAAAGTTGTTAGATTTTATAAACTAATACTAAACATGTTTAGTATTAATGAGACTGAATATGGTATTTTTTGTGAATTTTTTTTTTGTATACCTAACAATTATTACTATTCTATTCCATGGTCTTTATTTTTTTACTATTCTTTTGGATTTCTTTTTTTTTTTCAATGATATTCTAAGGAGAGAAAAAAAAATAACAATGTTTTTATATTAACATTATATATTATGTGTTTGGCCATTTAACTTATTAAGAAAAATAATCGAAACAAAATAAAATTCACATGCTTAGGAATTAGTTGTGATTTATCAAGTATGTCTGAATTTAACATATTACCTTAAATTTTTTAATTCACAAAAAATACTTTAGTTTATTTTTAAAATATTTTTAACTACTCTTGGTTTATGTTTACTTTTCTATTTTAAGGTTAAAAAAACCCCTTTAATGACTAACAATATTTTTTGTTTTGTCAAGCGATAAGATGCATTTTGATGTTTGCCTCTCAAGTGTGGAAAGCTCACAAAAGCGTACATAGAAAAGTCTAGTCAAAGAAGAAAAAAAAGATAAAGAAAGGAAGACAACTAGATCCAATAAACTTATAAAAGTGGGATTATTGCATAAGAAGTGTGGGGTATAGAATGATTTGTTGTAATAGAAAAATAAAATTTTCCACTAATATCTATTAATAGTTTGATATTTTAGATCAAATGTAAACATAATTTTGTTAAACATGTCATTAAATATTCTAATAAATATGACTAAAGCAATAGGAAAGATACAGCATTATATTTCAAGGTTAAGAAAAACATTGATGGTCTTGAATAGAAGTTAGAAAGAAAAAAAAATGAATATAGTAATAATAAAAAAATTGTTAAATCTTTGAAATTTTTATCAATATAAATGATACAATTATTAGTCAAAGAAAAAATTAAGTAAGATTCAATCTTTATTCATTTTTCAACCAATAATATTAACGAAAATGTCCATTCAAGGATATGGGTTATAAGAAAAATCTTAAATCCACTTGAAGTAAGATACTTTTTATTTGATGGAAAATTTTCTTATTTGGATATTTTCTTTTGATTTTTTTATTTATTTGCCCATTAAAAAATAAGACAGGATATTGTTACTGTCAATCATTATTACTAGTCACTACTAATTTGTTTCACCTTTAGATCAATTATGTAGATCCAGCAGTTTTGATTTAATTTTCTAAAAATATTTTTTCTTCTCTCTATATTTAATACTTTATATTTATTTATTTTCATCTTTGTATGGTTATAATTTCTCATATTTAATTTTCACATTAAATATGAGAAATTATAAACATACAAAGGTGAAAATAAATATAACTGTTTGATCAATATATTTGATTTAATGGTGAAATAAATTGGTAGTGATATTGATAGTAATACTAATTGGTGATAACAATATCCTATCTCTTAAAAAATAGAGGTTAAAAAGACACTGAATTTGGTCTAGCAACTTGAGTAATTTGTATTAGGTTATATATTTAATTTTTATTTTTATAAAATAAAATAAAAATTGAGGTTAAAATATTTTCTTCCACTAAGCAAGAAAAAGAAAGATGATGAACTCCACGTAGACTCTATTCAAGAGACTGTTGGTTCGGTTCCCATATCACCATCCAATTGGCGCGTTATGTGATGTGTGATGGTAGCGGATCCAAGTGCGCATGTCATTTTCGTAATTTAGCAAGACTCTGCACCCATTTTCAGGCTAACACTTGTTCTACTCCCTTAAGCTTTCCCTCCAAGTCCTATCAGCTTCCTCTCTAGTCCCTTGACCCTCATAAAACATAGAAAAGGGGCAAACAAATTTTGGAGAAGAAAAGAAAACTGAAAACGAATCACTGAACTGAATTAGATTCTTATTAGAATTAGAAAGTGCCTCCAATTTTGTTTGGATGAGTGAGAGTGTGAAAAAGGAAAAGCAAACAGATAAAAGAGAGAGGATGAAGAACATCTTCAAGAAGCTTCACATAGGGAGCAGCAACCACGATCCTCATCGATCCAATGAAATTGCGCCACCTGTACCCGCGCCGTCGCCACATGTACCGTCGCCGTCTTGCGCCCCTGATCAAGTTCAAAGTTCCGGTGCCTCTCCGACAAGTCCTTCTTATTCGTCACCGTCCACTGCAGCCGTCGCCCCCGGCGGCGCCGCTGCGCTGGTCAACCGGCAAGACTTTTTCTATTCGGAGGAGGAGTTTCAGGTTCAGCTAGCCCTAGCCATCAGTGCTTCCAATTCGGACTTCCGTGATGATCCTGAGAAGGATCAGATCCATGCTGCGACGATGCTGAGCTTGGGAGGTCATCGAATTGATTCGAAAAGGAACAAAGATGATATGGCGGAGGCGCTGTCTAGGCAGTACTGGGTAAGCTCGGTCAACTGTTGAAATACACTTTTGGTAATGTCAGTGTTTCGTCGTTGTTAATTGAGATAGAGCTGTGAATTATAGGAGTTTATGTTGAGTTATTTTTATTCTAGATCTTCCTTATTTTTCCTTTTTTTAGCTTCTTTTAATCTGATCTTGTAGTAAATTCGATTATGTATTGGAGCTTAGATTCAAGGCTTTATATGCAGCTAGGGCTGGCAATTTGGGTGAATTGTGAATGAAACCTGTTTTTGGTCAGTATGGTACATTTTGGTTCCTGCGGAAAGAAGATAAAACTCTGAAAGAATCCGAATTTTGATTTATTTCCCTTTAGCTGAAGCTTTTATGCTCGGTTAGATCTTAAAACTCATGTGAGTATATATCTGTTTATTCTCTGGAGTCTGGATTGATTGATTGGGAAAAACCAGGTCAAACTACGTTGAAGATTTAGATGCTTGTTTTGGAAGTGCTTTACATTCTTACAAATTAAAATGTGGATCAGTACTTTTAAAATCATCGGGTGTTTATTTGTGTGCTTGCCATTAAAGGTGGTGATTGAAGTTCTTACTAAACTGGTTCATTAGCAAGCATTTGTTAAAACAATTTACATTTTCACTGTGTAATAAGATGAATTGTCTGCCATAATCAGCAGTTGGTTGTTTTACAGCGGTTGTGTCCATTATTGACTTTTTGTGTGGATATTATTGTTGCAAGCTGCATTAGTTTTCGACGGCATATCATTTTTAAGGAGATTGTATCAATATGTCTTTATGCTTTAATGCTTCTTTATATGAAGTAATTATTCCATTCATATACATATTTTTTAAATACTCCATCGCGTGATGTTGGGTAAACTCTGTTACAGTCTTTCAAATGCCATGGTTATTTGTACAAAGTGACGTGTAGTACTCTTTCATTTGTATTTATTGGTTGAGCACCAAAATAGAAATAAAATAAATTGTATTTGGTCAACATGGAATGCTAGCCACTTGTTTTATCTCCATTGATGCTTTTTTCACCTTCCATTTAATGCTCATTTATTGAACGGTTCGTGTTTTGATTGTCTTGCATCTTCTGTTTCTATTTCTCTGACAGGAATACAATGTGCTTGACTATGAGGAGAAAGTAGTGGATGGTTTTTATGATGTATATGGGCTTTATAGCGATTCAGCAATGCAAGGAAAGATGCCATCTCTTACAGATCTTGAAGCGAACCCCGGAGGTTCTAGCTTTGAAGTGGTCATAGTTAATCAAAGAATTGATCCTGCTTTGGAAGAGCTGGTGCAAATTGCATATTGTATTGCATTAGACTGCCCTGTTTCTGAGATTGGTATTTTGGTACAAAGGCTCGCTGAACTTGTCACAAAGAAGATGGGTGGTCCTGTCAATGATGCTAATATTATATTGGCAAGATGGACGGAAACAAGTACAGAGTTAAGGACATCTCTTCACACAAGTGTATTGCCACTTGGGTCCTTAAATGTTGGGCTCTCTAGGCATCGTGCTTTGCTTTTCAAGGTAAGCGTTATGATTTTTGTTGGTGATTAATGTCTTGAAGGCCATAATATAATTTTATGTTACGTTAGTCTAGTCATAATCTGCACAAAAAGGAGGCAGACCAAATTACATTGAAAAAAATTTAGTGAACATGATATGTGCGATAACTATTAAATTAAAACATTTTTTAAAAGAAATTATTAATGAATGAATAAAAATGAATCACATAGTTTTCTTTTTATAATTATTTAGGGTATACATTCCCCGCTAATCTAGCCTGGGCTTGAATTTAGAATTAAATTTTCAGGATATAAGTATGCTTAACTGGAAATGAGAAAGTGCTGCCCAATTAATAAGTCATCAAAACTTTGGCTGACTCTGCTCATCAATACTTCTTCTAATGCTGTTACAAGTTACAACTTTCTGACCTTTGGGTTTATGATTTTTCTATAATTAGAGTCCAGTCTTACATATCTCTAGTTTAATTAAACAATTTTTGTGTGCATTTTAGATTATTATATTAAGGTTCAGTATGAATTTTATCAAGATTTTTGAAAAAAAATTCTTATCAATTTGCTGGCCGTGCAATACAATTTTTGTTTTTCTTGGTGTAGGTATTAGCTGACAACATTAAAATGCCTTGTAGACTGGTAAAAGGTAGTCATTACACTGGTGTCGAGGATGATGCTGTCAACATTATAAAGCTGGAGGATGAAAGGTTAAGGCTTTTATTATCCTTGTATTTTTCATGTATTTGTTGTTAACTTAATAATTTGTGTGCACCTGTGCATGTCTTGTGCATGTCTATATGTTGCTGTAGTTTATCTTCTTTTATGTTTTGCCAATGGTTGATACAATCATTGAAAGTCTCCGTAAGTGTGCCCAGAAAATTTGGGTCTCTGTTCAGGTTTGTGGTACTGATATCTCCGATTCTGCTTTCAGGGAGTTTTTGGTTGATCTCATGGCTGCTCCTGGAACACTTATCCCAGCTGATATTTTAAATACAAAGGATAGTGCCTTGAAGTCTTACAATCCCAAGATTTTGTCAAGTTTACCTTCCACTAAGGAAACTGGATTTCCTTACTCAAGACCTATCCCACCATCTCATGGTGAAGGTAGTAGTCAAAATTCTGTGATAAAAGGTGATTCGCCACCCTTGAATGAAAAGTCATGTTTTGAGAAGTCGGACTACTTGCCTTCAAACTTAGGTTTGAGCAGAGACACTAGTGTTGGTCCTTCTAAAATGCCTAATAGAGGGATTCCTAACCAACCGGAAAATTTGCCACTCTTATCTGGTACTTCTCTATATAAAGGGACTCTTGGGATGAATGCAGTTGGTGATGGGACAAGATTGAATGTCAATGTTGTACCGTATGCTCAGAACAGCCCAAACGACTCGCAGAGCCTCTTTGCAGATCTTAACCCATTCCAGATAAAAGGAACTGGGAAGCCCTCTGTGCTTAACAAACCTATCGAAAATAAACCTCCTGAGCTTCAGAGTACAAGAAACAATACTGTTTCTGGACGACCTGCAGTACCATTGATGTGGAAGAATCGTCACGCTTATAATGAAGTTCCTAGGAAAAATAATCATAATCCTAATGAATATAACCCTCCTTTATTAGTTTCCAATAGTTCTTCCAAGTCTGAAAATATTGATCTGAATAGTTCCAAATTATCATACAATTCAAATACAAATAATGATATAAATGGTCAAACTTTGACGCAAGTTACTGGTTCAGTGTCACCATTTGGTGTAGGTGAACTGAACCAGATTGAGGATCTCAATGCCAATTTTAACAGGGGTGATTTGGAAAATTCTCAAAATGTCACAGTTGAGGCAGTTAAAGAACATGAAAACACTGAAATTAGACATCATGATCGGAGGAAGGGAATGCATGACCCATTCATGGGAAGCAATTTGAAATCAAAAGATCTAGGAAGTCCTAGCTTGTCAATTGATTCCATTACAAACAGGGTTGATCAAGTATTGGACGATGTAGATGTTGGTGAATGTGAGATTCCATGGGAGGATCTGGTTATTGGTGAAAGAATTGGTCTAGGTAATGTGCATTATTTTTTCTTTATTTTCTTCTTGTAATGTCATTAATATTTACTGGGAAGTTGATGCGGCTCTGGTTTACTACTTCATTGAGTGGAGTTCACCACAGACTAGATTTAACATAATTTCTACTCTATTTTTTAATGATTTAATTACTTTTTAGTTTTATTATTATTTTTTGTATTTGTGCCAGCACGGTCCCAAGGTTGTTGTGAGCTTGTCTATCATCTCAAATTTTCCTATTTTTACGTGATATTTCATCCGCAAGGATTCAAAAGGATGTTCAATGGCTGTTAGGGAGGCTCATGGTGTATTGAAGTTTTGCATCTCTATACACGTTTCTTGAGTATCAATTTTTTATGTTCATACTTTCTTTCAAATAGGTTCGTACGGCGAGGTATACCATGCTGACTGGAATGGCACAGTGAGTACTATAATTCCTTTACACACTTGCGGGGAAGATTATTGTTGTAGAATGAACTTGAAAATGTTTATGTTGTCTTATTTTGAGTGGTTGCGATTCTGTATTTTCTTCTGCATGATTCAAATGCAAATTAAAACACTAATAATAATAATAATAATAAAAGCAAACATCTGATCAGTTCAGATTATTCGGAGACCTCTTGTTCATGAACTTTCACATTTTACATATGTCTAGTGGCTCTTTGTCAAGTGGGGTGACATGAGATTGTTCATACTATCAATGTGTTACAAAAATTAATACATAAGTATAACTATGTTTGGATTGTTTTTCCATGTAAAATGTCTTCTCGTATAGTGTTATCAATGACTAATTTAATGAAAATGATGGCATTGCTATATATGCATGGTTGTTAATGACTCAATTTAACTTATGTAAAATCTGAAAAACTTGAGACTGAAGCTTTGGCTTGTTGAATGCCTTGAAGTCCCTTTTATTGGTTCACTATCCGTTAGTAGTCCTCCTATATTATAGGATGATCTGCCCTTATTATGGGCCTATAATTATTTTATTTTATTGTTACTAACTCTGCTAGTTAAAGAGGTTGGGGAATTTATTTTTTATACTATTGTTAAGTTCCATTGAAGTGTGAAGAAAAGGAAAGAAGGGGTTAAAAAGGTGAAAAAACTGATAATCTCTTACTAGGCTAGTAAATTCTCAAAATCTTTTCTCTCGGTTTCTTAATATCAAAATATTTTACCCAGATGGTAAGGAGTTCTAGTCTCTCATTTTTCTGATTGTGATCTGCTGTTGAAATATCAGGAGGTTGCGGTGAAGAAATTTTTGGATCAGGATTTTTCAGGCGCTGCCTTGTCTGAATTCAAAAGAGAAGTAAGCACTCATTTAGGTTTTTTGCATACAACAACTATTATTCTTCTTATCTGCATAAAAGAATAAGTACAAAATTTTGAACTTCAAGAAAATCATTTTGCTATATTTAATATAAAACTACTCGGAAGATCTGGGTGGAAATGCCGGTTAGGGAAGGAATAAATTAGCTTGACAGAGAGTGGTTGATGTGTGGGAAGTGAAAAAATAAAATAAAATGAAGGGCTGTGGTTACATGGTCAAGGGTCCACCATCTTAAAGACCAAAATTAATCTGTTTTTCATCCTTTTGCTGCAAGGTACGGATAATGCGTAGGCTGCGACATCCCAATGTTGTTCTTTTTATGGGAGCTGTTACTCGTCCTCCCCATCTCTCAATTATTTCAGAGTTTCTTCCAAGGTAGATATCTATTTCACTTCTAATCATTATTTATTTAACAAAATCAAGGTAACTGCTTATCATCCATATTGGTCTTTGCAACTTTAGCTCTGTTGCATGTTACTCTTTTCATAATTAAATGTCACACCGGTGTTATTTGTGTAACATTTTACAGAGGAAGCTTGTACAAAATTCTTCATCGCCCTAATTCTCAGATTGATGAGAAGCGAAGAATAAAAATGGCTCTGGATGTGGTATGAAATAATTACCTTTCTTCCCTTTCAACCATTATTTACATAAATGAAATTTAAATTTTAAAACACTCCTACTTACAGGCTAGGGGCATGAATTGCTTACACACCAGCACGCCTACAATTGTTCACCGAGATCTGAAGTCCCCAAATCTTTTAGTTGATAAGAACTGGAACGTTAAGGTATATGATTGAAAACTCGAGTTGGCCATATGCCTTGTTTGTCATTTTCTCATTTATACCAGCTCCTGAATTATTTCTTTGCACATAAATGTATACATTTGTTAGTTTAGTGAGGTCTGCTAGGTTACCTGAATAAATATATGCATTGTATTTGGCATGTAGGGGAATATATGGGTTCGGTTGGTTGGTGTTGAAGCCTAACTAGCACCCATAGTGATGAATTTTCTACTCTAACCAAATTAACGTCACAAACTATGACCAATCCAAACAATGAATTTTGGTTGGGTTGGGTTTTTTTTGTTTATCAATTTGGACCTTTTTTACGGGTCTTTCTTTTTAAATAAAAATAAAATGAAATATCAATATTATCCTTTCAGATTTAATTCCAATAAAACCTTCTTTTATACATATATGCATATTTATGTATGTATGTATGTATGTTTGTATGCATATTGGTTTTAGGGTATGTATGCATATTATCTATTCTTAATTATCATTTATTTTTCCTCAATCTGATCTTGATTATATATGGGTTCATGGACTATTGACCCCAACTCTAGTTTGGAATAAAGTTGATGTTGACATTGTTGGTTGTTTATAATAGTACATATTTATCAAGCTTGTTTTGATATTATTGATTATAAATTATTGCATAATTAAAGAGGAACAAAACAATATATATATATATATATATATATATATATATATATATATATATATATAGTAGAGTATAGCAAAAAGATTCTGAATACAAGTTCAACTGGAAAACCTAAAGCATGTCAGTATTAGGACAACAGATTGAAAGAGGTTGCATATGACTGCTTGTAAGAGATGGGCCAAGAATTCATCACTATGTATTATTATCATTATTATTATGTCTTGTGGAAATGATAAAGTTTAATATGAAACAGAAAAAGACAGGTTGATTTGGTTGACACTAGTTTTTAAATTTTACTAGCTTAAACCAACTTTGATGGGTACCAGAGATGAAATAGGGAAGAAATAATAGAAGTAATTGACAGCAAATGCAAGAACCAGAATCTCACGTAATTGTATTTGATAAAACAGTATGAATTACTGTGAATTACACTGAATATAAAGGAACAAGAAATGAACGGAAACAGGAAAAATACAATGCTGACACTTAGAGAGGTCAGCTTCCTCACAAATACCCAAAACTAAACAATTTCTTCAATGCCTTCTCACTACCCCCTTGCCTTCTCATATATTCTTCCCCAGCAGCTTTTAGAATATTCTTAGCAAACTCATGTACTCCATGCCGGTACACATTAGCATTTTTCAATTTGGATCCCCTGAAGTCCTTCCCTTTTTCCTACCGTACAATCTTTTTAATGGTGGTCTATCAAACGTAAGCTGACATATGGGCTCCAAACCAACCCAAGGCTGAAAACGAAACCAGTCACATTAGCATTTTTCAATTTGGATCCCCTGAAGTCCTTCCCTTTTTCCTACCGTACAATCTTTTTAATGGTGGTCTATCAAACGTAAGCTGACATATGGGCTCCAAACCAACCCAAGGCTGAAAACGAAACCAGTCCATCAGTTTGAGTTGGGTTGTTCAGTTTTGGTAATGTTTTCTTGGGTTTTGGACAGTTGTAATGACATGGCAAATTTACGTGAAGGTTATTTTCCTGTGGTTGGGGGTTTTTTATTTTTTGGACATATTTCTTGAACAATGGATGCATCAACTTATGAACTATGAGGATTTTTTTTATTTGATCTTCTTGGCTAAGCTAGTAAAAAGTAAGCCGCTCTTTCTACAGGTTTGTGATTTTGGGTTGTCACGCTTGAAGCACAACACATTTTTGTCATCCAAGTCAACTGCTGGAACGGTGAGAATTTGGGAAAATTATGTTATTTTGGAGTTCATTTGTTTAGGCCCATGCAACATGTGTCTTATCCTTTTCTATATTCAACCCTGACATGATTTTCATCTACATGTTAGCCGGAATGGATGGCTCCTGAAGTTCTCCGCAATGAGCCCTCAAATGAGAAGTGAGTTATGAAGATAAAGGTTTTCTTTTTTTCGGATTAATCGTCACTTTATATCTTTTTTGTATAATCAATGGTTGTCCATAATCAGTGCCTAAATCTTTACTGGGTCTCTAAAAATATGGAAGGTACTGGGCTAGTCAAAGCTGCAGTCCTGCTCCTAACTAAACAATACTTAACTGTTCATAACTCACAAGTAAAATAGGTTTAACCTGGCCTTTCTGAGAGACTTTTGCTAGATGTAAAGCACTTTTCACACCTGAAGTGCTATATATTGGCAATTTTATTAATTGTATGGTAAACACTAGTGAATCCCTGTTTCATTGCTGTGTTCTATTACTGAATTATTTTTTCTCCAATTATTAACAGCTTGGTTATGGTAGTTTGGACTACAATAATCTATAATAAATGTGAAATTTCATTTTTCCATATCTTTGTGAGAAAATTTAATTCTTGGCAGACAAGGCTACTGCAGTTTGAGAAGGGTGATCCACGAATTTCTTAACTTTAGCAATTGAACATATATTTAGATTCAAATATGTTAGTTTCTACTTTGCTTGCAAAAGCAGCTGATTCCAGCGAATGAATCTTCCGTTAATTATCATTTCAAATTTACAGGTGTGATGTTTATAGTTTTGGAGTCATCCTATGGGAGCTTGCCACTCAAAGATTGCCATGGAGTGGAATGAATCCTATGCAAGTTGTTGGTGCCGTAGGTTTCCAAAACCGTCGACTTGATATTCCTAAGGAAGTTGATCCTTTAGTTTCAAGAATAATATGTGGATGTTGGCAACAGTAAGCATGTTCAACTTAAAAGTTTGGTTTATTCCTTTTTTCTTCTACATTTCATTACTTAAATGATTTCCGGATATTGCGGAGTTAAGCTTTATTCCCAATTGGTGACCTTTTTTCTGCTTCCTCTCTCCTTTATTTTTTTCCCCCTTTTTTTGTGTCAGGGATCCAAATTTGCGTCCCTCGTTTGCACAACTCACAGTGGCTCTGAAGTCCCTGCAGCGTTTAGTTAGCCCATCTCATCAAGACCCGGTAGCTTCACCTCTGCCCCAGGAGATATCTGTAAATTCTACCCCATGAAAAGTCTTCATTTCCTCAAGTGTGAATAACTAGGCTTTCGGCAAAGTTTACTTTTGTGCATATGAAGATATCAAATGGAGCATGAGCACAATAAAAAGGGAAAAAAATTACATCAAAGCTTGTTACGGCAAGTTTTCGTGTCGAGGAATGTATTAATTGCTGCTGCAGCCAAACAACTGCAGAGCCATTTTGTATTGTGTTAATAGCTTGCCGAGGAACCAAAACTCGGTAATATGTGTAAATTACTGTACATCATCCTTATATTTTTCTAAATGTACGTGTTACCGGAAAATCTAGAATTTGGTCTAGCAGTTTGTATGTTTAAGGTTTTATCTGGTGACGAAACATGTACGCTACAAAAAAGGCATGCTGTTAGCATTTTCGACTCGGGGTTACGTCATGAAGAAATGAAATCATCTTTTTAATTTCTTTCATGATAATATTTAAAAGTTTTTAACAGAAAACTTTTAATAATATTTCTAGAGGAAGGATATACGTTGGCAAGATTGGAAGTAGCCATGCTTAATGTTTCTCCTTGAGATGCATCCTTTCTATCGGTCCCCGAATATTCCAACATTTTTCACCGACCTTAACAGCAACAAAAGAACGTAACTACCACAAAACCAGGGAAATCCTTTAGTATTAAGGGTAGTGATAAATAAATAATTTTGATATCAGCTTCTGCTGCTGCTGCATCATAAGAGGGTATTTAAAGTAAAAAATTACCATGACTTCCATTTCTAAGTAAGAATTGATGAAAAGCCAAACAAGTCAATACAAGATTTAGAATGACAACATTTCAAGAAGATCACATGAATGGTAAATAAATAAATTGTTGTATGATTACTAATGTTCACATGTTCCAACACCTCCATCTTTTTTAGTACAAAAACTATAATTTCTGATACAGCAAGGATGCAAGCCTTTCTGAAAGCTTATACACTTTGGCACATATTGTTGAAAGTGGTAATGAAACCCAGCAACCGAAGCTTCTACAGAGAAAACAATGATTTTAACGGAGAATAACAGGGACCAGACAAGGTAAAAGAGAAGGTATTTCGAGGGCATGGAAGTTAGATCAATATGAATCAGGCTTGAACTAAGCATAGAGGGAAGCAAGCTTCTGTGTCAATCCATCCATTGTCTCTTCATTGACCTCAGTAATTAGCTCCTCCTAATACAAAAGGAATACAAGCAACATAAATATGACAGAAATGTATTTTGTTGAGTACAAATCCTACACGTAAACATCAGAGATCATTTAAAGGCAGATGTCTATTGTGCATATACTTACATAACATGAAATAAGCCAGACAGACCAAAACATATTTGATGTGGTTCTAGACCCTATTACAATTGTCCATGCATATGTTATGACTTCATATAATAGCAGAGAAAATTTTCACAGGCTTTTGTGCCAAACTCAGCTATGAACAGACACTAATAATTTGGATCATAATTTAAAACCCACGAAGGTAATAATACAATTTAAAACAACATATAGCCTCCAAAAGAACAAGACAAAAGGCTGTTCTTCAGTGTGCAAGTTGAAATAGGTTCTTGTAAAATCTTCACCGTTTGATTACTTTTTTTTGTATGATTGTAATTTTCTCACGTGATAATATCATATATTTTTTTACCTCCATTTCCTAACTTTTTTAAAAAAAAAAATTGGTAACACAAACAAACAAAAAGACATAACAAAATAAAATAAAATCAACACAGATTATTTAAACTTATATAACAAGAGACTTCTATAGAGGCAGAAACTAGACAAAAAAAATAAAAATAAAAATGGAAACAAAAAGCTCAAGGCAAAGCCCAACATGGATATTAGATAACGAGGATGGTTGGGTGCCAATTTCTTAACTAAATTGGAAAGGTTGGAAGTTCGAAACTTTACTTCTCCCTAAACCATATTTCATGTTAAATGCATAACAAAAGACAGAAAAATTAAAACCATGGCATGTGATTTTGCTGGATATTTCTTCGTTCAAATTTTCTCCATTCAAAAAAATGAAACCAAATTTTCTTCGTTTAATTTTATTTTATTTTTCTACGTTTAATGCATTATTGATATTATCATCAGAAAATTTCAAGTGCTTCCTTTGCCTTCCACAATCATTTGTATGGCCCTAAACTTGAATACCATCTTCTTCTTCTTAAACTTAAAAATGTCGCATGGCTTAGCAGTTATAATCTTATTTAACGATCAGAGAAAAGAACATCCAAACCAAAGGCAAATTCTTCTTACATTTACATAAGATTTGAGTTAAGACTTAGAAAGGGGCCGCGCGAACGCAGGCCCCTACTATCACAAATTATGACGTAGGCTCTCCTACAATGAGGAGACCTTAGGTGGGCACCCCTCCTAGGTGCAATGGAAGTCACCAACCTAGGCCATGGACCTTCTTGATCATCCATTGACCCCGTCCAGGTAAGTATGTTTCCTTGGTGCTAGTCTATTTGTATTTAAACACTGCCATCAGTCTTCCACATGTATCACTGGACGATGTGGCACTTACATGGTTTCATGGTGAGTGTAGCTCGAGTTTTGCAGAGGCTTCTATTCCCATATCTCTATGGATAAGAGAAGCTCTATCTGTCGAAAACCCATGAGCTTGTAATCTATTGGCAGTCCTTTTCCATTGACACAAACCAGAATGTTGAAAGGAAGTATTCATATTGTAAAGGTCAAGAGAAAGCATTTTGTTAAACTATTACTAGTGAGGTACAAGGTTGCTTGTGCTCTCTTAATGAAACAGAGTGTGAGCATAAGCGAATTCTTGTTCTTCTGGTTTTAACCATCCAACCTATCTACATATTGTCAATTGTTTCAATTGCTTCTTCGATGTTCAATTAATTTCTCAGAATACATCTCTAAGGCAAGACTAGTACGGGTTTATAAATAAAGCAAGCTACTGTCGTCTACTACATTCATGTAAATTGCGGATCGACCATGAGTATTAGGAAATTCTGCGCTTGATGACATATATTACAATCATATTATGAGTAAACACCCTTTTTGGTCTCTGTCAATATTTACGAAATCTTTTTTAATCTCTGGCAATAAAAAAGGACCAAATTGATCTCTAAAATTATGAAAAAAGGACCACATTAGTCCTTATGTCAACTCCTCTGTCACTAACGTGACCCTTTTTCATACTTTTAAGGACCAATTTGATCCTTTTTTATTGTCAGGGACTAAAAAGGATTTCGTAGATATTGTCAGGGACCAAAAAGGATGTTTACTCTTATATTATTGACACAATACACCCTTGAAAGAGAAACATTCAAAAAGGAGTAAAAAACAAAAACAAAAAGTGAAAAGAAATTGGAATTGGAGGTTGATGTTTCCTCCATCTCACACCACATCACTCTTAAAATCTCTTCTCAAACACACTTTTCCGTAGTCCCCTCCATTTTTTTTATCCATACTCCATAGTCAAAGTTAAATAACAATTGTATTCATATAAAGGTCATGACAAACTTCAGTAAAAGTTAGTCACCCCAAATAGGTATATGACTAATAGGACCCAACAAGCTCAAAAACAAAGAACGCTCATGTTAAACAATTAACAGATCCCAACCACCACCAACAGCCCAAGACAACACACCTATTAACATACCACTCGTTACAATTTGTTATAGACAAAATATAAACTGAAAGGAATTAAACATGCAACCACTTCACATCATTAAAAAATCTACAACTAAGATGTTTTTTTTTTTTTTACCCTTAGATCAGATCAGACATCCTTCTTCTATGACGACACAATGTAACTCTCAAGATTGGATCTGATGATGTAACCATCTTGCTCCGAGGAGTTATGACTTTTGATTCCAATTCATTGCATTTAGGCCTTTCTGTGAGAACAGTATTTGTCTCAGCATGCCGAGATTTTCCATGTGAACTTCGCAGCATTGCTTTAACGCGGAGATCTGAATAACTTAATGATTGGGAACATGAAAACTGGATTGAATTTCTAGTGACCACTGATCTTAAACTTTTTGATCTCCCAACAATTTCTCGTTCTGCAATACTTTGCCTTTGGCGACTAGCAACAGTTGGATTCATGAATCGAGGCACTGAATTGGAGGAATTTCTTCTAACAGGCTTCGAAGATGCTTTAGGGGTTTCAATTACCTCTTTGACATCATCTTTGGGACTAATAGAGTTTGTCATGTCATCACTTTCCAGAGGAATATATGTGGTAGAGAAGAGCTTTTTATTCTCACTTAACTTTAACTCAACCTTCTGAATTTGATCCTTTAAATTCTGACTTTGTTTTTTAGCTTCTTTAATGTCTTCTTCAAGCTCCATAATCTTCTTCTCCCTTTGCTTCTTCAACTCCTACAGTACATGCATGCAGTTAGCAATCTTCAAACAGTTTCCGCTGAAGGACTTGCTTTAGGAAAGATTTCAGTAAATTTACCATTGGTAATTCTTTATTTGACTCTATTGCTCTCGCCCTCTTTGCAAAGTTCAAAGAACAAATTGTCTCACAAACATCTTCTTCGGAAGGGCTTATATGGACGAGCATTAAGACCTTTGAGCCATCACCTTCAGTATTTGATTATGAAAATTAGACATTTTATATTTTTCAAAAAAATAAAATAAAAAAAAGAATCTTATCATGCCTCACTGTTCTTACTCTAGTCTCAATAAGTCAAACATTAAAACGTGTAAATTATTTCAATTTCTGTGAGTTTGTAATCTTGTAATAGAAGATTCCACAGTATGTTGTGCACAAAGTAGGTAGTGTATGCAATTTAGAGAAGATAGTAGTATCATACCGAGAGAATCTTTCAGTATTTGAGTCAGCTTGCTATTTCTGCAGCAAGCAAAGTAGCATAAAATCATTAGTTATACGATACTTTGATTGTCTAGAAAGAAACAATAATTGGGATGACATAAAAAAAACTAGCAACAGTAAAAAGGAATCATCTCTGTAGTTTTTAGCTTTTTCAAGCACATACCACATCTAAAGGATACAAAAACATAATTAAACATGAGAAATCAACACCATCAGAGTACTTGCCTGTAAGGCACATGACACCTCTTCCGCTTCAAAGCTGCAATGACATCAGCTAAAGCTGAGAGAGAAAGATTAATGGCTCGACCCTCATCAAGTGTTAGTCCTTTAGCTCCAGTTTTTAGCAACCGTTCACTGCCTCCAAGATCAACCATCCACAATTTGCTTATTTCGCTTTTGGAATCCAATGCATCCCCACGTCGCGATATGCTTATCCTCGTCAAGCTAGATATATGAAGCTAAACAGATAACGTAACTATCAAGCTAAGAAACACATGGAAATAGTTTGGAGTATCTAATTAGACCTATAACCCACCAGTGTGATCTGCTTGAAGCCTCGTTGACATTAGTCAACGAGGTGGATCTGAACCTTCTGCCCTTGTTGTACCACCATTTGGCTTTAGCATAATCAGAAATTTGCACTTCTGAGAGACCCTCAATTTCAATCAAACCCTTTGGATCTGTTTGGATGTTGAGATTGCTGTAAATGGGGTTAGTGAGCCAGAGATTCAGACAGATTACTCTTAAGGAATTCAATCAAACTTTGAAATTTTAGAGTGACAAAAGAATAAAGGTTTACCACTTAGTCATAGGTTCACATGCTCTCCCAGACGGTCTTTGAGCTAGCAGATCCCTGAGATTGCCCATGTAAACTTCCAACATGCTCATCGAAAAGGTAAAAGAAGATGAATTATCCATAGAGGCTTGATGAAAAAGCTCTTCAAGAGCACGGGGAATAATTCCAAGTTGCTCGTTTGTACCATCCTACAAAGAATGATTACATGCCATCATACATCAGTGATGCTACCACATACTAAGAGTATTTAACACATAAACACAAATAGCAACACAAATGTGACTAACCATGGTGAACGTCTTGCCTGTGCCTGTTTGACCATAAGCAAAAACACACACATTGTGCCCATCCATTGCAGATCTTAGAATTGGCTCAACCTCAACAAAAACACTTTCTGCAGATGATCAAACATGGGAATATACCCACCCCTCTTTAGTAAAACTTAGAACTATAATCGATAAACTAAGTTGGGTAACACACTAAAGCTTTTAATACTAGCCTTGGCTTGCTTCTTGAGGAAAAACCTTATCAAACTCAAAATCTTTCCTTGTTCCTCCCAACTTAACCCGAATTCTCTCTGATCCAGCTGAAACAGGTTCAGAAATTCTTCTCTTCTCCACCAACAGAATCGGTCGAATTCTACAAAATACTCGAATACTCCCTGGATATCAAAATGCAATTCTTCAACCATATTAACAAATTTCCAATGCATATCAATATAAACCTCCAATTAAATAAATGTTCTTTAGAATATACACTTTTAATACCTTTGATGTCCAATATCTTACTCAATGCTTCTCTCCGCTTTTCATCCAAAATCCTCTGCTTAAGCCTCAGCTGCTCAACTTCTCCTATACACACAAAAAAAAAAAAAAAAGAATTAGTAACATTTTTTTCAGAGATTTAAAACCGTAAGCCAAAAAAAAAAAAATTGTGACTTTATTGATTTATACTTTCTGAATTGGATATCAAGTGCTGAAGCTCGTCCTTTTCGTGCTCCGGCACAACACCCACGTCAGTGTAAACTGTGAAAACCGGTGGGGACCCATCAACGGAATCTGGGTTCAAATCCAATGAGGGTGACTTTGAAGCCTCACTTGCATTTTCTGAAGGCAACAGAATCTGCTCTTCTCCGTTAGAAACAATCATTTTTTTTTTTCCTTTTGAGAACATGAACCACAGCACAGCCAGCTAGTATGCTAAAGTAGAAAACCTTGTATTTGTACCAAACAAAAGACACGGGAAAAAAAAAATTAAAGGAAGTGATCGCTGATCACTGCTACAGATCTGTACTTTTATTTTTATATTTTTTTTTTTATTTTTCATATTACCAAAGTCTAAATTAACTGACTCATAGGAAACAACGACCAACGATTGCAAACAAAGTGGTCAAAAGGTACTAAACCAAACAAACAAACAAAAAAATGAAGCGAACCCACTTCATCAAAAGTTAAGGTAATGGAAGCGAAGCTTCTAGACTCTCACTATAAGTTGAACCCCTCAACCTCGAGTTACAACAAGCACAAAAAATTTAAACATAATGGAGCAAGTGAAACCTGTGTTATGATGAACCTATAATGTAGAAGAAACATTTGCCATGATTCATGGAACAAAACAAAAAAAAGGAAACATAGGGAACCGGAGTAACATTCAATGATTGCACACTCTCAAGGATGTTGATTAGTAGTGAAAAATAGGATCCTTATAGTACAATAATAATTAAAAAAAGTAAAGTATCTTTTGATTCTCCACAAATATCACGGTCCAGTTTAATCTTTGAAAAGAAAAGAAAAAACAAAATATAATCTGAAATTTAAATTAGATTCATGTTAATTATTTTAGGAATTAATATAGGTTTTTTTTTTAATTTTAAAAGAATCACAATTTTAACTAATTAAATTTATTTTAAATTTTAAAGGAATTATAAATTGTTATTTTTTTCTAAAAAATTAAAATGGACATCATAACAAAAAGTATTTACTCTTAAAAAATTAGATTTGCCAAAAAAAAAACAATAAATAGCGATGTAAGAATCTTTTTGGATGGTTGAAATCTTTAACTTGAAGTGTAAAAAAGCATACCCTTTTCAGTCGTGGTGGGAGCGTGAGGAGCGGAGTGGCAAGGTTGAAATTAAAGTGAAAAAGATGTTCGTTTTGGTTACACAACTCAGTGCTTTTGAGAAAAACTTTGACTAGAAGCAAGAGGAACGTGGTTTGTTCTTCCCTTCTGGCTTTATTTCATATAAATTCTTGAACTTATGTAAGTCATGCGTATGTAATAAATTAGAATAAGAGATTTATCTTTATTTCATGTTGTACTTTCTACAAAAAGAAATAAATGATAAAAGGTGTGGATTCAGATGCTGCCACGTCATATAAGAGAGACTGGACGTTAATGGATGGCTGTTTTTTTAGCTATTTTTTTTAAGTCTTCCTAGAAAATATGAAATTGTTGTTGTACCAATTCTTTTATTGGTCCAGAATTATTAGCACGTGTATTGACCCCAAAAAAGTACTGAAATCTAATGTAATTTTAAAAATGAATAAAGAGTTAAGTTATAATTAAAACTTTTAATATTTTTAATGTATTAAATATTTTTACACAAAAACCCCGTTAATGTGTATTTTAACAATATAAATGAAGTAAAAAATAATTATATTTACTAATCATTTGTTAATGATAAAAATTTTATTATTAATTATTTTTCAAACTTTTAAATAGTAAAATTTTACTAATGTTTAATATTATTCTTTTTCATTATAAAAAAATTAATAAAGTAATAACTGCAGGATAAAGATCCCAGACCTTGGAACTTGTACCTTTTTTTAAATATAATAAGTAACATCGTTTTGCGAGAGCATCGCAGATACAGCGTTATTTATTGCATTTTGTGATTTTGTCCGTTCCTACTTCCTATTAGTTTATCTGTTTATTACTATAGTTTTTTAATCCTCATCGCATCAGCTCCAGACTGTACGTAGACCTTGTTAATGGCACTTCATTCAGCTTCGTTTTAGAAGAGGGTTCATCATCGGATCCCTGTTTATACAATTTTCATAGCTCAAGTGCTGGGGTGTGTGCCATACTGCCATTCTTTTGTTGGATTGCTTAAAGTATAAACTAAATTCGCTTCTTTTTTATCTAAAAACCCTGATATGATTTTTTTATTTGTAAATATTATTTGGCTACATTAATTTTCATGAAATTTATTTTTTAAAAAAATAAAAAAAAGGAATGACTCCTTAGCAAGTAATACTTTTTTTATGTTTTTAATCTATTATGTACGGACACGGGACACGACACGCCGACACGTTAATTTTAAAAATGACATTTTTTGACATGTTGGGACACTTTTTGATATTAAATAATATTTTTAATATATAATATAATTTATATTTAATACATATAACAGTCCAGAATGAGTTATATAACCAATTAAATATTCAAATTCTATAACATAAATATTAAAAAAAAAAATTGTACCTTGTTAATTTTTCATGTCAAATTTTATAACAGGAAAAAATTGATTTATACATGATTTTTTTATTTTTAGTTAATAAAAAAAACGTGTCCGAGCGTGTCCGAGCATTGACTACGTGTCCCAAAATGTTGATCGCGTGTCAGAGCGTGTCCGTATCAGACACGTGTCTGACACGCACATTTTAAAAAAAAAAAAACCGTGTCCGAGTATCAGAGCTTTTAATCTATATATATACATAGGAAGTAATTCATTTACCACCAATTAAATTTATTATTTTTTATCGTCAAATCTTAATTGTCGATTTTTATCAATCTGACTGTTATAATTTATTGAATAATAATTATTAATTAATCATTAATTTTTAATAAATTATAATCATTTGATGATAAAAAATGATAAACTTAATTGATATATCCTTGCACTTTTGGAACAAGTTTTGCATGCTAACTAGTCATGTATTTTTTTTTTATTTTTTTTTTTGATAACAAGTCATGTATTTTTTTACACACGTACTTCCTTAATACAGTTGTTTTACTAATTACTAAATTCAAGTCTTAAAAAACTTAAAGTCAACCCAAAATTTAGTAATAAGTAATTCATTTAACGTATATGATAAAATAAGTCTTATCGGACTTATCCGTTAAACAAAAGTAAGTTAGCTTAAATTTAAAAATAATCAAGTATCTATTATATTATTGAATAAGAATATAATTATTTAATTTAAAATTAAAACTTTTTAGTTTATGTCATACATGTATTAACTATAATAAGAACTAAATTTAATTTCCTTCTATATATTGAACTAGTTGTTTACGTGAAAAAGTAATAAATGTTTCTTGAGTACTTTATTTGATAAGTTTTAGAAAAATAACTTTGTGATATAATATTTTTAGAAAGTATTTTTTTTTAACTTTTATAAAAATTATTAACACTAAAAAATTTAATTATAATAAAAAAAATTATTAAGAAAAATTAATATGTAAGAAAAAAAAATTAACAACCAAGTCTAAATGTCGTACTTTTTCTACTTAATAATTATTTTTTTATCTTGAACGAAATTATTGAGGCATTAGTTGAAATATTTTATAAGGGTTTTATAATTCTCATGTTAAAAGAGAATTGAAATCTCATGCTGTAGAAAAGCATGTGGGACCCATGTGTTAAAAAAAATTATATGGAAAACACATGTCAGCACGGAAATCGAAAGGTGCGTAGAAAAATTGTAATTCTCATGTTAAATGAGAATTATAAAACTCATATTTTATTCTGTTTACATTGAGAGGATTTTAAAATAAATAAAAATGCACGCATTTCTATCACCAATAACGATTATTCGGTCGTACCTTGTCTTTCTTTTACTTTTTTTCTCACTTTAGACGGTTCACTCTAATTTTCCGTGAACATTGCAAGAAATATTACCGTAAAAAGAAAAAGGAGTATAAAAAGAAACTTAAGAAAGTAAAAAAGTTACGTAAGAAAACATTGCAAGAAGGGTATTTAATGACGAAAGTTACGTAAGAAAACTGAGAAACTTTTAGGGGCGTTTGGTAGCAAGATTATATTTGATCTCTCCGGAAAGCTAGGTATGAAAAACAAGAAACTCACATTTGGTTGACAAAAAGTAAAAAAGTTGCACCGGAAAAATTGTTTCTCGGATTTGTTTATTGTGTGCAACTTTGTGTACGGTCATCACTGATGAAACTCCATAGATCAGTTGGAAAACTTGCTTGCCCAGGAAAGTAAAACATAAACAATGATTTGGTGGACGAAATTAACCCCGTGATTTGTGATTTGTACGATCGGTGAAGTGGATAGCTCCATTGTGTTCGCAAATATCTAGCACCAACACACACCGCAAGCTACTCCCTCTGTCTGTGCTGTCGAATGTCAGGAAGATGATCTACTGTACCTTCAAAGCTTCCAGGTGACCTTTCTTGCTAGAGGAAGATGCAGTGGCACTAATGATGCTCCAACTAGTGGAAGACCTTTGAGGCAATTCATTAAACACTTGGCGAGAGGAATAGGGAAGTTGAGTTTTAGAATACAAATTGATGAGGTGATGCGAGACCAAAGGAATGGCTTCAAGACCCGATTTGATAATGTGGGCATGTAGCTGAATCCCTTTGGGAAGTGACCCTGAGTGGGTTACACTGAGGAGGATGTTGCACATGTTATGGTACTTTTTCGAGAATGGTTGTTGCAGATACGACTATCAACCTAAAATATAAGTTTACGTTCTCACTGATATGTAACAATCAATCAAACACACACTCAATAATTTTAACAGAAAAAATTTAGTCATACCAAATATCTTTTAGTAACATTCCAGTAAAAATATTTTTCTTATTACATTCTGGTAATAATTATTTCTAGGATAAATAAAAATTTCTCTTTTACCAAACATCCGGAAAAAACTATTCTCATGTTACATGAGATAAATTTTTCCTCATACACACCCTTCGATAACTGTGCCATATTTTTCTTTTCTTTTTTCACGTGGGGGAGCCCACAAATTTATCTCTATGACATGAAATAACTATCTCCTTTAACATGAGATTAATAAAACCCAAACTTTTAATATGTAAATAGGGATAGATTATTCTCCCTATTATTCTTTCTATCTATTTTTGCCTATCATTCTCTAATGTTGTTATATCAGAATTGCAATAGGAGAAAGAAATTATAAATGTAGTTTAGAATCTGATCTAACGGTATTGGAGAGTGGTAGCAAAGGTAGACAGAAAAATAATATGTAGAATAACATATCCCATGTAAATATCATTAACCTTTTCAATCGAATAGAGATCTTAGGGCTTGTTTGGTGTGATATATATGGCTTGATAGTATAAACTTATACTATATGTTATGACATTTTCAGTTGTTTGATGTGACCATTGTATTGTATAATATTATACAGCAGAACCCCTCAATAAATCAAAATGATGTATAACTTAATCAGGCCTAAGGGGTTGAGATTAGGCCTGATAAGGGGTTTATGTATTAATATTGCTCACAAGTACAATTCTCAAAAATTAATATATTATTTTAATATTAATATATTAAAATAAAAATTAATTTTTTAATATGCTAATTTTTAAAATATTGGAAATCTTTATTTTTATAAAAAATAATAATTTTTTGCACACACTGATTAATATATTTTTATAAAAATTAATATCATATGACATATTTGGAAGAATTATATAACTTCTTTATTCAAGGATATTTTTTTTAAATATTTATTTTTATCCTATTTAGTATTATACAGTGTATTGTCAAATACTAGAGGATATTATCTTATATAATATCATACCAAATGCTAGATAGTATTAAAATTTAATCAGGTCTTATACTATCAGACATTATCCTATACTATATATCAAACATGCCCTGGTAAAAGTAGTAGTCATTTACTACGCATTTAATTTTAAAAAAAAATATAAAACTATAAATTAAAAGAGCAAATATGTCTAAAATAAAAAATTAAAGCATGCGTAACAATTATATGAAAATGTTATAAGGGTCTCCATTGGGTGAGTTATGTCAAGTTTGGAATATTTTTGAATAAGTAGCCCAAAAAATCAATAAATTAGGTTGGGTTGAGAGATTTTTTTTATTTCATTTCAACCCAAGGAGCCATCCTAACTTGTGATAAGATTAGGTTGGGCTAAACTTGGAAGTTCGTTGTACATAAAATAAAGAGTAAATACCCTTTTTAGTCCTTAACAAAAAATACGGTCCTCACTTTAGTATTTTACAAAAATAAATTAGTCAGTTAATCCCTAACAAATTCAAAGTGAATCCATTTAGTTGAAATCGTGGTCCCTCACAAATTCAAAAAAGACCCATATTAGTCCCACAGAAGGACTAAAATGGGTCCACCTTGAATTTGTTAGGGACTAACTAACTAATTTATTTTTGTAAGGGACTAAAGTGGAGACCGTATTTTTTGTTAGGGATCAAAAAGGGTCTTTACTCTAAAATAAATCATTTGTTAAAAAATAGGTCGAAATACAAGATTAAAAATTTAGTGTAAAAATATAAATTAACTAAATTAATATACATAAGTTTAAAGGAAACGTAAAGAAGTGTTTAACGCCACATCAGCCAATTGAAATTGATCTCATCAAATATGACATGTACGGGGAACAAAAAAATTAATATATGGTTATTTTAATAAATAATTACAAATAAATTGTAATTTTAAAAGTAAATACGAATATATTGCATTTTTTTATGTCCAATTTGTGCAAGAAGATTCACGCCAAAACAGGACGCGAATGTCACGTGATTCACGCCCATTTTAGGCGTGAATGCCTTAGCCTATATATATCCCAAATTTTTCACTTTTCATTTTCACACCATATCTCTAAAATTCTTCTCTAACTTCTCTATAGATTTCTTGTGGAGATTTTGGTGCAGCGAAGCACTGTCAAACAAATAAGTCTTAATATCTAGTATATTTATTTTTTAAATACAGTAGTAGATATGTTATACTAGTGACCTAGGAATATGTTAGTAACTTAGGAAATTGTTAGTGACTTAGGAATTTGTACATGTAATATGTTATACTAGTGACCTAGGAATATGTTAGTGACTTAGGAATATGTTAGGGTGTGCATGACAACCATTATGTTCTCTGGCACCGTTTTTAAAAAGAAACAATTATTTTCTATTTCTATGCCTTGTAACAATTTCTGAAGAAAAAAATGTGTTTGATAACATGTTCTATTTTTATTCCGAGAATGAGAATTGCGTTTGATAACATAACAAATAATATAATAAAAAATAATTCTTATTAAACATAATTTTTTTCGAATCATCACTTTCATCTCTATATGGTGGTGGCGACGGCGGTGATGGTGGTAGTGATGGCAGTGACTGCGAAGATGGTGGTGGTGGTGGTGATGGTGGTAGTGGTGACATCAGTGACTGCGGCGACGATAATGGTGTCGATGGTGGTGATATCAGTGACTGCGACGATGATGGCGGAGGTGGTAGTGGTGGTGTGGTAGTGGCAACAATGGTGGTGGTGGTGAGGGAAATGGCTGCGAAGATGGTGGTGGTGGCATTATGGTGGTAGTGATGGCAGTGGTTGCGGTGATGGTGGTAGTGGCGTCATGGTAGTGGTAGTGGTGGAGTGTGGTTGTGGTGAGATGATGATAGTGGTGGTGGTGGTCACGGTGACATGGTGGTAGTGATGGGTGGAGGCGGTGGTGATGGTGGCAGTGACATCGTGGTAGTGGTGACGACAGCACTGGTGGAATGACAATGACGGCGATGATGGTGGTGGTGGTGGTGGTGATGATGGTAGAGGTGAAGAGTGATTGAGAGAGACAAGTGTTTCTCATTTTGTGCTCGGGAACGAAAAAGTATAAATTTCTTAATTTTTTTTTTGTTTCTCTGCACAAAAATTAAACTGGTTCATCCCAGGAACAAAAAATTAAACCGATTTTATCAAACGAGTTTGCTATCCATTTCTGTTTCTGGGAACAAAAATTAAAAAGAAATTAATTCCGAGAAGGTTGTCATGCACACCCTTAGTTACCTGGGAATATTTTATACATGTAATTTAATATTTTTTTTAAATCTTATATTAGGCATGTAAATTATTTGAAAATAAAATTAATTATAACAATTAATTTGTAATTTTGTATAGTACATTATTATGGCTGACTCGTCATCTTCCGAGTCACCTCGGTCTGCAGCTGATGGCGAGCCATTGGATCCCACGACACACGTGCTTCCAGGATCATACAGGTGGGGAGTACTTCGGAGGCGCACACAGTGTACACATGTTTCACAGGTTGTGTGAAACAAGGTCAAGGTTCGCAAGCTGAAGACTAGACGCGATAGGAAGAGGGGGGACCATCTCCTGACGATATTCCTGACATTGTCGCAGACTATCTTTCGCAGGCTGGCTTCCTACATGTTGCGTGCATACAATATGTATGCTTCGATGCCAATCAGAAACGAGACATACATTTTGCATCTACGTAACATGATAGCGAATGTAATTGAGGAAGTATTCCTGGGCTTCCAAGGTCTCACCCTTAACAATGGCGAATGCTAGTGGTAAACATTCATTTTTCCCATCATAAGTCATGGTAATCAATAATTTTCCTTTATACTTATCATATAAATGGGTGCCATCAATTTGGATAACTAGTTTGCAAAAATTGAAAGCTTCGCAACACTGTCTATAGGTTTAAAAAATGCGATGAAACATATATTTTTCATGTACAAGTCGATGAGCAACAAAATAATCATTTGTTTGAAGATCATAAACAGAACCTGGTGAAACGCGAATCATATTTTCACACCACCTGGGCAAAAATGCATAAGACTCCTCCTAATCACCATACATCATTGCAATTGCTTTCTACTTCGCACATCATGCTTTTATATATGAAACTCTGAAACCATGTGTATGGGTGATCCTCACCTGAACCAGTAGAATTGAGGCTGATGGTTCATCTTTTATCATTCCTGACAATCAAATTGTAACTAGACATTAAGACAAATGATAATACTATTAAACAAAAAATAATCCAATAACTTACCTAGTTCGAGTAAAGCAATAACATCATCATCAAGTCGCCTGTGACCCTGAGAAATGTGGTCATTCAAGCAATTATGATCTTCACACCATTTAGTAACCTTCCATTTTTCATCGTACGTTGGTTTAATTACCCTAACCCTCCACGGGCAACCTTGCTCATGCACACGACATTTCATACTTAACTTTGTAGGCGTGCTCTCAAGCACAATTGCTTATTGATGCTCCTTCATTAGGTTTCGCTTGATTGCCATCTGCACATATTTTTTTATGCAAATTCTTGCTTAACATACAACTTATTCCCTATTATCCATGGACCGTTAATTGAACTTGAACCTAAACCCGAACCCTCGGTAAAGAATCTTGTTCGCTCAAATGATCCCAATAATGTATGTGTAATGTGGAATTTCATTCCAAAAAAGAGGAACATCATCACCTACATGTAAATAATATTAGTAAGAAAAAATTACATAAAGCATATGTGTAGATTTATGTATATTTGTATTGTTTACTAACATACCTTCAAAATTTTGGGTAATTGAGTGGATGCAATGTCATGATGTTCTGGGACATGAGGCTCCCCCATAGCATTATATTTTAGGATTTGAGTTTCCGACATACTATGTTCCTCATCATTGTCCGAAGTACTAGCATCCTCAGCAAGAAGACGAGCTTCCATTGCGATATTTTCATCATCATCCATAACCTAGGCAGACAGATTAAAACCTGGAGCAACAGATGATGATGCCTAATGTGGATAATTGAAATTATCTGACCTCATAGGCAAAACAACATCATCTGCTCAAACAATATCCATGTATAACTCTAAGAACTCTTTCCTTGACTGGTTGAAGAATTTTTCCATTACCATATCTACGTCTTCATCATCTAGAACTTGCATACTAATGTATTGTGATTGGCACTATATTCTTGCAGTGACCAAATTGATAGATTGCTTACCTTCAAGAGCTAATTTTGACGAAGATTTTGATGTAGTTCACTAACTATTGAGTTGCACATGATGCATGTTGGACTTTTCTTGCCTTAAAAAACTACACTATGTCGATCTTCCACTTTCCTACCATTATAATATAGAACAACACGAACAGAATCAGAATATAACTCATTCTTTAAATATATAAACAAAAAACACAAAACAGAGTATGCAAAAGCAAGTGAGATTGTATGAAAGAGTAAGAGTTTATGATGTTAGAAAAGTTGTGAAGAATGTGGAGATTATAGGTGTTTAAATAGGGGACAAGTATGTCAATCACGCCCAAAAAATAAACAGGATATGAGTGTGAGTCATGCCCAAAAGTGGTTGGATAACCCATGCATTCACGCCTGCATGGGACGTGGCTTATCACACCTAAAATGAGCGTGAATTATGTGGCCTTCACACCTTGTTTAGGCGTGAATCTTCTTGCCCAAATTGGACGTGAATGAGTGCAACATATTCGTATTTACTTTCAAAACTGTAATCTATTTGTAATTATTTATTAAAATAGCAATATTTCAATTTTTTGCTGACATGTATATTAACATAATTATCGTGCTATTTTTTTAATATCATTTGGTAGTATATTCTCAAAAATTTAATATAAAACACAACTAAAAAAAACTTTAATGGGTTAAGTTTGTATAAGTTATAACCTTCCATGTTCACTACTCAACTGTAATTTATGAGTTAGAGACATTTTTGACTCAACTTACATTTTGTGGATTATATTAAATCAAAACTTATATATGAAGTTGAAAGTTAAATGAACTTTCGAGAACTCATACATTTTAGTATGACTAATTTTTGCTTCTTAGACAATATAAGCACCAAAAACTATTGAAATTATTACAAACTTGATATTATGTGTAGAATGTATAAATTAGAGCAATGAAAATACAAGCAAAATAAAATATTATTTTCACCAAATATTTTCCTGGTTTTCTCACGCAATCAAATCCTATCACGGGAATCACATCACTTACACACTTAATACGGTGTCCATAAAAAGTAACAATTTTTTTTAAGTTACAAGAAAGAATCAAGCAAAAAACAAAACTATAGTCAGACCATTGTAGGGATAGTAACCCCCATCAAGTCCCTCAAAATCAAACTTTTGCATGCACTCCTCAGGAAGATCAATCAAAATTTTGGTATCCCAAGCTTGGAAGACAACACTAGAAGCACTCGAGTCAGCTAACACATTTCCTTCTTTATGTGAGTGCATGGGAGATTTTCATAATCCAGTTCTTGTTGACTAACACCTGGATCCTCGAAACTAAGGCAAAGAAAGTTGGTGGTTTTGGCATCCTATCCTGAACAGGTAGATGGCTGAAGTCGAATCCCCTTCAAGCCATACTTTTCTAAAGCCTTTCTCCCAAGCCACTTCCAGCCCCATAAACATACCTTTAAGCTTTGCAAACAATACATTTCCCTGCCCTTTATACTTCCTAAAGCCCACTATCTAATTCCCTTAACAGTTTCTTAAAACACCACCACACGAAGTTCTCAAGCCATCTTGGGAACTAGATCCATAGAAAAATTTCAACTAATATTTACCTCAGTTCTAAGAATGAAGGTAAGTTAACTACCTTGAACATCTCATATGCAATGGCAATATTCTCAACAAATTTCTTGATATGAGTCACCGTGTTATAGGCATTAGGAGTAGTTCCATTAAAGACTTGATTATTTTGGTCTTGCCAAATGCTCCAACAAATTACATCGAATATAACTCTCTTCTTATCCCTTAAAGTAGATTCACATTTATTTTTCAAGTTCTCTACCAACCATTCCGTCTATGGGAGATTAAAAAGACTAGCTTCATACTCAGTATTGATGATCTTCTTCCAAGCCCTTCGACCCCAGACACAATCTCTGATCAAGAGTAGCAATTTCTAACATCAAAATCACACACCCTCTAAAATATTCATAAACAAATTATACATTACTCGTTCACACATGAAGACGGGATTTCTTGGCCATTATACTGGTGCTTCCTTGTATATTCCTCTTTTTATACATCGTTGAAACTTTGGCTTAAATACACTTCCTTTTTTGCTCTATTGTTCTCTACGGTGGTGGACTTTTTTTCTTCTGAACTCGTCGACCAACTTTACAAATACATGGTTCATCTAATATTAATGGCTCTATATGGATTCACATAGTAAATCATCAATCTCCCATTGAATTGAACATCCATTTTATTTGTTCTAATACATAAATGGAAGCTGATTAACTTTTGTTATTTGTGTTATTCTTCTAAAAATAATAAAGGTGATAAATATTTTTAAAATTGTTATTAGTGAAAAATTGGAAGGGTAATTGATCAAAGTATAATCAATTTGGAACTTATAATGAATCAATAGTTTTTTTATTAAAAAGAAGTTCTTATTTGATATTGTTTTTGTGACATAAGATATTAATTCTATTACATATTTTATTGCCTGCAAATATGCGTTGTTTCACCTAAAGAATACTGTGGAATTGTGCCTTTTATAAAGTTAAAAAATGATAATGTAAACCATGCTACATAGTAAAATGTTATGAATGGCTAGAACTATCAAAATGGATTAACTCAACTTTTAACTCCAACAAACTATACTAAAGCCACTTGATGTTGGAGAAGCAAGGGTCATTGAGAAATTTGTGGACTTTTCGAGTTTTAGCTGTGGTGGTGCATTCGTCACACTAGATCCATGCCCCTGCCAGAATAGGGGAAAAAAGTTTCAACCCTGATAAACTCCAATAAAACCTCCACAAGACCACAACCCATAGAGTATGTTAATAGGTTCATTAGGATCATGAGCCACATTTACAATTCCAAAATTATGCAAGCCCATGTTACGTCATTATATCCTTTCTCATGTTGTGTCATGTAGTGCAGATTATGGAACTATATATGACATTAATGTCACACACATACATATATAACGTTAAGTAAGACTTTAGGGACAATAAAAAACAAAGCTCTCTACTGTACAACTAATATTCTACATTCATAATTAACCAACAATATATTTAATGTTAGTAAAGAAAAAAGTGTATTTAACACTAATTTTTATTCTATAAGGTATTTGAATTTATTTTATTTTTTCAAATAATTTTTTTATCTTACAAAAAGTTTATTCAAATGGAAAATATTATTTTTTTACACAAAAACTTAATATGACAAATAAATTATTACTTTATACCAAAAAATATTGACCAAACAAGGTCAACTGGCCTCACAACAGGTTAAACTCGTTTTGACCCATCTCATTGTGTCTAGTTCAAGTGGGTTGAGAATCCCAACTCAATTTGCTATTTACGGCGAGTTAAACGAGCCAACTGACTGGTTAGATTCGTTTTGTCACCTCTAGTCAAAACTATGGCTGCAACTAAGTAGTCGACCCATTGCAAAGCACCTGGACCTCTCTCCTGTATAAAATGAACGTGGCTTAACACAGTGTTAGAGCACACTCGATGTCATAACCGCTTGCTTTGATCACATACGACCTTATACCAAAGCAAAATGTTCCTTGTAGGAATATATGTTATCCTTTCGGGTAAAGGTTTATAGTCTCTAAATTAATAACTTGCCCTATATATAAATATAGGTCAAATACTATCTTGTTGCAGGAAGGTCAGTCTCTTATGTCAAGAGACATAAATCAGGCGGGCCTCACATATATAGAGAAAATAAATGCAATTTTCGATGTATCTATAGTAGGACAATACTTTCTTCGTTAACAAGAGAAAGTATTTCCCCATAAATATAAGGCTTACGCTTCAATATAGGCATTTTCCTCCTTTGTGAGTACTCCACCTTATTTATATAGTTGATTTGATTGTTGGATTGATTATATGTGCATACCACCTTTTGTTTGCTACTATAACACAAGGAGAAATAATGCCAAACAACTCATACCTAGTGGCGGAGCCAGCCTCTCGACTCAGCCAAGGCTAAGGAGAATTTAACTGGTGTCAAACACTAAAACGTGGAAAATTATTTAACTAAGGTTAAAACATGGTTAATTTTTTAAAACAAGCTAGGGCCAAGACACCCACTCCATCCAACATGGCTCCGCCACTACTCATACCGGTTAAGAATCACCACATTTTGTTTGAAACTCTGGAAAGAAATCATCATATCCAACATATGAGATAGAACAAGAATATAACGTTCCAATCTATACCAAACACCCTCTCAGAGTGAGTTAGGAAAAAAAATGTACCTATTATTTGACATTTTAATTTGTATCTTTTTGAGAATTCAAAGTATAACTTGGTATATAAAATTTCACATTAATTGCACGTATATAATAATTAAGCCTACTCTTAATATTAATTTTGGTGACATTATGGATGGTTTTTTCTATTTTAAATTCATATATGTGTTATTGTTTAAATATTTAAGGATAAGTTCATAAGGAATCACTGAAGTAATCAATATATTTGAATGTTGTTATCGATTAAACTATTGGGTCTAGTTACGCTAAATATCTATTATCCAAAATACAAGACAATTATGTCACTCTCCGTAATTATTCTCTATATCATGCCAAGTAACAATCATTGGCATAATATTCCCCTCGTCCATGGTATTACTCTCACGCCTCACACACGGCTACTGGGCCTATTATTTGTATCATCATTTAAAGGCAAGCTTGCACACTTGAAGGGACTTTTTGGATCCATTGTATATTTTTACTCTATTAAATTCTCTATAGACTCTCTATTTAGAGCACTCCAGGCCTCATAATAGATACCACCACCTTATTCCTCCGTTCACATGGCAAAAAATTAATTCAAAATTTTCGACGGAAAACAAATTCCGTCGAAGATTTTCCACGGAAACAAATTTCGTCGAAGATTTTCCACAGAAAACAAATTCCGTCAATGATTTTCCACGAAAACTAATTCGGTCGAAGATTTTCCACGGAAACAAATTCCGTCAATGATTTTTCCGTCGAAGATTTTCCTCGGAAACAAATTTCGTCAATGATTTTCCACGAAAACTAATTCCGTCGAAGATTTTCCACGGAAACAAATTCCGTCGAAGATTTTCCACAGACACAAATTTCGTCGAAGATTTTCGACGGAAATAAATTCCGTTGAAGATTTTCGACTGAATTTTTAATTTCGTCGAAAAATGGGTTATCAACGAAGGAAAATTCGACGGCTTGAATTCTGTCAAAATTGAAGTTTTCGACGAAATTATTTCGTTAAAAAAATGGACTTTTTTAGTAGTGATCTAGTCAACAACTCATGTTCCATGACATAGATAAAGTCAATAGGGTCTTGTTCATAGAGACCTAATACTACTTTGAGTCTTGAGTTTATTTATGCTTTTTTATTTATTGGTTTGTATTTGGGCACATAAATATTTGATGCAATTTAAGGTTATCTATCTATGCTATTTATATATTATTGTAATTAAGTGCTTGTAACACGTGCAATACAAAAATATAATAATAAATTTTCTGAAAGTTTCCTTATATTAAAGTTGGAGGTGACAAAATAGGCCTAACCCGTCGAGTTGACTCGTTTAACCAGGCACCACAAATGGCGATGTTGGGTTGAGATTTTCAACCCGTCAACCCGCCCTGTATAAGAGGGTCAAAATAGGTTCAACTTGTCGCGGGGCGGGTTGGCCTACGAGTCATTTTTTTTAATGTTATGTAGAATTTTATTTATCAGCAGACTTTTGTGATACCTAATTTTGTTTTTATCTTAGTATTATTCCCTTAGAAAAAAATAAAAAGATAAACTTTTATTTATGACAAATGTTATCCATATATGGAGGCAAAAATGAGTTTCAAAGAATGTTTGACTGAATATTAGCATACATTTATGCTTTAGATTTTAAAAAATTAAGAAAAGTGTAAAATAAAATAAAATAAAATTATAAAATTCATAAAGTATAATTTATTTTTAAATTTAATTATTATTTTTTAAATGAATTGACTCGCCAACCTTCTAAATGGGTTGATATTTTTACTCACATTCAAAAGGCGGGCCAACCTCTTCCATCCTCTTTTTGGTGGGGAAGGCAAACCCACTTTTCCATTTTGAAGTGTAACAAAATAAAATGTATATACTACTTTTCCACCTTCTATATATATTTTTTATTTGCAATTGTGAATGTTGCTTGCCTGGATGCTATTTGATAAATTAAGGACGTTGAGGTAGATGGCTAAAAACTTTAAGAAGATTGTTTTTAAGAAAAAAAAAAACAATCATTTTATACTCACAAAAGGAAAAAAGAAGAGAGAAAAATAGGTAAGAGAAAAAAATTAAAATGGATTCCACATAAAATTTATGTGTATAGGAAGAATTTTTTTTTTTTTTATACAACATAAGAAAAATAATCCCCAAACTTTAACATATAAAACATCATAATTTCTTCCTTTTTATTTTTTACCTCCCATCATATTTGTTTAGTCCATCTAAGGGTGTTAACAGGTCGAGCCGAGCCGAGTTTTGATCTTAAAAGGTTAAGCCTGTGTTTAAATGTGTCAATCTGACCAAGCCTGTTATCTGTTATGAATATAATTATCGGCATGTGACCTGACTTATTTACAAAAAATATAAGCCTGGTTTAGCCTATTAGCCTGTTTAAAAAATTTAAGATAACAAAAATTTATCCAAACAGAATATACAATCAACAATACTAGTAATTCCATAAATATTCATAAATTCAATGTACATCTAAACAGCATAATACAGAACAAAATCATTCAAAAAGTTTGTTTAATCAATAAAATGAGGTGAAATGAATTGAGGAGAGAGAGAGCTACTGAAAGTAGTATAAAAAATATAAAATAAAAATAAAAATTAATATATTAGGCCAGTCTGGAAGGCTCTAAGGCCAAGCTTTTGAATTAGAGCCTGAGACCTTTTTATTAAACGAGCTTTTATACGAGTCCAAACCTGATTCCAACAATCAATTTTAAACATGTAAACTCAAGCTTTCACGAGCCAAGTCAAAAGCCTTGTTTGTTTACCACCCCTAAGTCCATCCACGCATGGAAGCAATTCTCAAAATCTAAAGAGTTGTTTTGCACCATTCACTTTTTAAAGCATGTATTATCAACATCAAATACTTATTAAAGATCATGTACCAAAAAAAAAAATACTTATTAAAGAATTTTTTTTTTTGAATTGTTTCTCAAATAATACAAATAATTGTTGACACACAATCATGCTTCGGATTGTAACAAATTATTTCCTCAATGAGAAAATTTAAATTAAATCAAATCCAATAAAAAATATATCCCAAATTTCAACCCCTAATGTGCCATGATTAGCGTCACATGCTAAATAATATCATAAAAAATTATATTGAAACACTAAATCACATAAGTTCTTTTGGTATCTCCATTTGTTTGTTTTTTTCTTTAAGAAAAATAAATGGCTGAAGGCTAACGAAATTATTACGGTGCTCTTGAAATACTATTCAATGGGACGAGCCAATAAAAAACTGATAAAAATATTTTAAAAAAAACTGATAAAAATGGTAATGTGTACGTAGGAGAGAGATGAATTTTTTTTTTAATCCAAATATCACATTTTTTTTATGAAAGTGCTCCTTGAGTCACAAAAAGTTCTCTCGAAGGCTAGAGTGGAGGAGGGAATATCGAAAAAAGAAAAAGGATATTGCATATTCCGTATAAAATTTCTGTTAAAAGCTTACAAGTAATTGATTTGTCATCAATCTATAGATTTGGTATAGCCACGCAATAGGGACATGTGGTAAATTGGTAATGAATCATGCAGTAATTCCGGGACCTAAAGCGCAAATCATCGTGTTAGCGCCTACGGATTTTCCATGTATGGTTTTATCCTGGACATGAAAAGACGATCTTGTCCTCAATTAAAAAACACAAACTGAGTCAAATGAGCTGCCACAATAAAATCGAAAGCCCATTTACATTTGCATCCATGTTCTGTTGTTCACTCTCCTCTTTCTCCATTCCCTATCTCTCTCAAAAAGAAACTTTCTCTCTCTACAAATTGAAGCTTCCGCGGTAGAAAAACAAACAAAGCACAAAAACAGTATTGCACATTCATTACTGATCGAGGTTAGGACTTCATTTTTTTTTTCTTCCACTCTTCCATTCTCGATTTCTTCGATTATTTATACGCAACGATTGTAGAAAATTCTATGCATCTTATATAAGTTGGTTTTAGCTTAGACCGCGTTACTGCGTTGAAATGCCCAACCTTATGATCGGGACAGTTAATTACCGTAGCGGTTTAAGAATTTTTTTTATTATGTAAATATATTTTTAAATTTTTTACGTTTTCGTACTTTGTGTATAATCGATAGCTTCGGCTGGCTCAATCTATTTTCTCTTTTAGGTTTGTCTTTGGTGATTGATTATGTAACTTTGTGGTTTGGTTTTAAATTCACATTGAGTTTTCTGCGAATTCGATATCAAATATAGCTTTGACTGGTGAAGGAGTTTGAGCTTCGGTTGGATGCAAGGGTTATCGAAGCATGATTGCAAGAAACAAAACTGGTGATAGACTGTGGAATTGAAGAATTCAGTATACCGTTAGTTGAGATATTGAGAAGACTCTTGAGGCTAGTTAATCTCATTCCATAGCAGGAAACATTTGTCAGCAAATTGAGTAGCGATTGGCTGATAGAAGTTATTTTGGTAAAAAGGATAGGACGTAGATTGGGAAAAAGCTTTAATGTAGTTTAGACCTCAGTTCAGCAAATCATTATTTTGGTTTTTTATGTTATTTGTACATAATATCGTGGTCTTATTTGAGGTAGTCTTGTTTCTTGTGGTTCAGTGAAATTATTGGTTCCCCTGGGCTCAGTTTTGACTTTTAAGGTGCTTTTTAGTATTTGTTTTTGTTATTTTGCATTGTATAGACTGTACACTATATTCGCAATCTGTCTCAATATGTTTTTTTTTAATTTGATTTTGGATATACTTTGGATTGTTTCTATATTTGCAAAGAATTAGATGCACTACATTTATTTAATCTCAAAACTCCTGGGCTATGCCTAATGCATTGGTATAGCGGGCACTTTTGTGGAAACTGACAGTTCCCTTGAGACTTGAGGGTTCTTCTGTACAGTGAACTATTGGAATTGTTTTATGATGAACTATTAGGATTGATGAACAAATTGTTAACTGTTCAATTATGGTTGTGGCTTTAATAATTGTGGATATATTTCTTTTGGTCTATTGGTAATGGGGATAGATTTTGAAGCGCCTAGAGACAGAAGGTGGGTTGTTTCTGATGTTTGCTATCTTGTTATTGGGTTTAGTGAGATGAATTTGTCGGAGACATTTTGAGACATTTTTTGAAATTTAAATGTGTGTGAATTAGTAGAAGTTTTACGGTTGATAGTTGAGGCATACGAGTCTATTCTTGATTCTCCAACAAAATAACTTCTAACATAAGGTCAAGGTGTTAGATCTGGATTCCCTTTTGTAACACTTGTGAACTACAGAAATTATTCAATTGAGTTTACCGATTCTTCATTTTGCTAATCACTTCTAAATTTAAATTGTATATATCTTATGCCATATGACTTATGTATGGTTGAAGCAAATCATTTAATTTAGTATAGCAACTTTACATTTTCTTCAATTTACTCCTGGATGTGCTATTTATGCTATGTGATATATCATTGATGTACTGTCATAGTTTCGGCAATGCACCGCGTGGGTAGTGCTGGGAACACAAACAATTCAACTCGCCCTCGCAAAGAGAAGAGATTAACGTATGTGTTGAATGATTCTGATGACACAAAGGTGAACTCGTTATTTCTTTATTTATTTGTTCCAGGAAAATGAACAAGTTTCATGTTTATTTTTTGTAATGTACATCTTTATCCCTACAAATCTTTTCTTGGATATTTGCATATAAACCTGGCAACTAGATGAGATCGATTGCTTCATTCATAAAGTTAATAAATTCATAGATTTTTCACTTAGTTGGATGAAAATCTATTTGAAGTGGTATTCCTATTTTTCTCTATCTTTCAACAATAGATCCTTTGGTTGAGTTCTTGTTTTTCGCATAATTGTTTTTATTTACCCACTATTTTACTTATAATCAGTTAAAGTTTCATCAATAGTTTGTGTCACTTTGGTGTCTGAATTGTTTTGGCTAGGTACTACATTTTGTTCATAAAGTGCATGTAATAGATGCTACTTTTGCATCAATCTTGCATGTTTTAGTTGGAAATTCTTTATAATTTGAAATTTTTCTTTCTTAGTTGGTCTATCTACATTCTCTTGAAAGTGGGTTCTTTTCCGCAGCATTGTGCAGGCATAAATTGTTTGGCTGTACATAAGTCTGCTGTATCTGATGGGTCTGATTATCTCTTTTCTGGGAGCCGTGATGGCAAGCTAAAACGGTGGGCACTAGCTGAGGATGCAGCGACATGCTCTGCTACCTTTGAATCTCATGTTGATTGGGTAATTCTTTTATATGTATATATGTGTGTGTATATAATAATTTTTATTATTTTTAAAACTTTTTCCTAGGATGGATAGTTACATGGATTTTATGTTAATTATGCATGTAATCTTCTTGCTTAAACACTTATGTGCAAAATATTTCTCATTCTTGGGACGTATGTAACGAATTATTTGGGCCCCTTATATGAAGTCTGATTGAGATGACTTTATTTTTATTAATTTCTAGTCTTTTATCTACAAAGGTGGTCTGCAGCTTTTGAATATGGATATAAATTTTTATTTATTTATTTTTTATTTTGTAAAGTATTTAATTATGCATGTAATTTTTAATTGTCTTTGGTGTCTTTATTTTATTTTATTAGTAGGTCAGTTCAAAATATTCAAAACTACTAATGAGATTTGTTGTAATACTCTTCAATAGTCACTGAATTCTTGAACTTCTCTTGACTGTTGATTAATCATATTTCATTTTCTTGCCATGTAAATATGATATTTATTTTCCTTTAAAATAACCTCTTTTTTTGGGTCTAGTTTTATATTACTAGAAATTCCAGTTACTAGTTTCTTGAGATCTAGCCAATCTTTCACTGTGTCTGTCAATTTTCTTGAGTCTAGAAACATTGTGCAGCTTATATATTTTTGGTTTAATTCTAAGATCCTGTGAGTGTTTACATGCTACGTTATTTGGGAATGGAAATAATGAACTCTGCATACAAATAAAACAAGATATCCACACAATTTATGACACATGCATAACAGCATAAGTTACAATTAACTATATGGAAGTTGCTTTTCTATTTTGGCAGGTTAATGATGCAGTTCTTGTAGGTGATAGTACACTTGTTTCTTGTTCTTCAGATACGACACTTAAGGTTTGTTTATTGTTAGTTGTTATTTTGTTGTAATTAATCCTTGCTCTTCTGATATGATAGCAATACTGATTTAATTTTTACTCCTGTTTTTCTATTTGGGCTATTGTGTGTTTGTACCAGACATGGAATGCCTTGTCCAATGGAACATGTACTAGGACGCTCCGCCAACACTCAGATTATGTTACTTGCCTTGCAGCAGCTGAAAAAAATGTAATGTACTTCAAACTTTCCGTGCTTCCTATTAAGTGCATCAAGAAAAAGATTCATCTTCTTGTTTTTATGGATTCAACATCAAATATGATGTATAGTTTGATTGAATTTAAAGTTTGTATCTTATCCAATCCATTTTCTGATCCTTTAATAGTGTCGTGAATTTTAGAGCAATATTGTTGCCTCTGGTGGCCTTGGTGGGGAGGTTTTTATATGGGATCTTGAAGCTGCACTTGCTTCAGCTGCAAAGTGCGATGATGCTATGGATGATGATGCTTCAAATGGTTTCAATGGTTCTGGAAACTCATTACCAGTGACAAGCTTACGTACCATCAGCTCAAGCAATAGTATATCCATGCACACTACTCAAACTCAAGGATATGTTCCAATTGTTGCCAAAGGCCATAAGGAATCTGTTTATGCATTGGCAATGAATGAAGGTGGAACACTTCTTGTCTCTGGTGGTACAGAAAAGGTACAATGTGCTATTCATGTTCGCATGTATGTTCTAACTTTTTGTGGCTTCTGCTATTACCTTTGGAATTTAAGAGGCGTTAAGTCTGAATTATATTGCATTGAATTTCACTAGCTAGATCGTGGGATGCTTGTCTATAACCTAAAATCATGGTTTATTTTTGCTTTCCTTTTTTGTTTATCCAGGTTGTTCGTGTTTGGGATCCAAGGTCTGGATCAAAGACTTTAAAGCTAAAAGGGCATACAGATAACATCAGGGCTCTGCTTCTGGATTCTACTGGCAGGTTTGTTGAGTGGGACACATAATTTTTAGCTGACATTTATATTTCTGAGAGTGTTCTACCTCCCTTGTGCCTAAAGTATTTCTTCTACTCCAGACAAGATACTGTTTACAAACATTGGAGTTAGGAACTTGTTTTTTTCCTTCTCTTTATTTATGAGTTTTTTTATCATCATAAAAATTCCCCTAATCTCTTCCAGCTTTGGTCTTTCTCATATGGTATTTCTATATATTGTTACAACATGTAAATGACTAGACACATAAATGACAGAGTGAACCTCAATTTTCGTCCTCCAAAGATACAACCATCATCACTTCAATCCTCAAAAGTTTTTTGTTATCAACTTATGCTCTCAATAATTTAAAGTGTCATTATGTTGGTCCTTTTGTTACCCTCTGCTGGAAGGCTGTCTAACAGACACTGATGCGGCCCATTATCTACTTGGAGATGGACATGTTCATTATCTACTTGCCTTGTTAGCCTATTAGACAGCCTTAAAACGGATGGTGACCAAATGACCAAAATGATGGCTCTTTAAATTATTGACAGACTACATTGATGACAAAAATCTTTTGAGGATTTAGTTGATGATGCTTGTATCTTTGGAGGATGAAAATGAGGTTTACTCTAACACAATATTTTCATTGGCAATGTCACAGTCGATTGCTATTGAATGAGCAATAGTATACTATATGAAATGCTGTTTAGTTTCCTTCGCCTCGCCATTGCATATTTTTATTGCTTTTATTAGGTTAGTTCGAATTAAGTAATACTTTTTTCCTACAACAGCTGAGAGATTTTTATCATTTATTGTCACAGGTTTTGTTTATCAGGATCTTCGGACTCTATGATAAGGTAGTGTGTTTTTTTTAGTTAATAAGGTAATGCATGCGTATGGTGTTATAATCATTTCTATTTGTTGTATGGTTGAATAATCTCACTTACTTTCCTCATAGGCTTTGGGATCTTGGTCAGCAGCGTTGTGTGCATTCTTATGCAGTTCATACAGATTCTGTTTGGGCTCTTGCCAGCACTTCAACGTTTAGTCATGTTTATAGTGGTGGCAGAGACTTTTCAGTGAGTGCAGCTATCATTTAAAAAGCAAAAATAGTTTTTTTTTTCTAATTATTATGACTTAATTTATGTGATGTGTCCTTGTTCTGTTAACTTCTGAAGCTCATCTTCTGTTGTCCTCTTTTATTTGTCCAGTTATACTTGACAGACTTGCAAACGAGAGAGAGTGTTTTGCTTTGCACAGGGGAACACCCTATTCTTCAATTGGCTTTGCATGATGATAGCATATGGGTTGCATCAACGGACTCTTCAGTTCACAGATGGCCTGCTGAAGGACGCAACCCTCAAAAGATTTTCCAAAGAGGAAATTCATTTTTAGCTGGAAATTTGTCCTTTTCGAGAGCAAGGATTTCGCTAGAGGGATCTACCCCTGTATGTTATATTTATTTCTCAAAAGTTCAACCTACTAATTTTATTATTTTATCTACCAAGTGTTGTATTGGTCTGAGAACTCATAATACTGGTTGCACATGTACATGTCAAGGTGAAACATTTGTTTACGCACCCTCTTTAGTGTTTCCTTTTTGGGGATATGATGAGATTTGTCTTCCAATAAGTTTCCGTTTGAAAAATAAATGTTCTTTTGGCTCTTTCTGTTCTGGAGTACTAATAGTTTTTCTTTCTGTTGCCAAATTTACAAATATCAACAGGTTCCTGTATATAAACAGCCTACCTTAACTATTCCTGGCACCCCTGCAATTGTACAGCATGAAGTTCTAAATAACAAGAGGCATATCCTGACGAAGGTAATGATGGTGTTTTCTGTTCATGTCAATATGCTGAATGTGTTAATTGTCATCTATTCTGTTATTAAGTTGATAATCTTTCTGTCTGTTATCTTCTGAGCTTATAAATGTCACTCTTTGTAGGATACTTCTGGTTCAGTGAAGTTGTGGGAAATTACAAAAGGTGTTGTAGTTGAAGATTATGGAAAGGTGAGCATTGGTTGTACTTTATTTGGTAATCTGCATAACCGTATCTTGTTAGGGAAGAAGCGTAGTAAATTAGTAATACTGATTATTATTTGCGAATTTCAACTATAGCTGATAGGGCTTGTTTTTTAGTTCAAAATAGCTCATACTTTACATGTGAACTATATAGGTTTCACTCGAGGAGAAAAAGGAAGAGCTATTTGAGATGGTATGATAATTGATATTCATCATCATCAATTTTATTGTTAATTATACTTGTTTTAATTATATTGGTTTGTTAGTTCTGACTGTTTTTTATTTTCTTTCCATACTGCTTCAGGTTAGCATTCCTCCTTGGTTCACAGTGGATACCAAACTTGGAAGTTTGTCTGTACATTTGGACTCTCCCCAATGCTTTTGTGCAGAGATGTATTCAGCAGAGCTTAACATTGGAGGCAAGCCTGAAGATGATAAGGTAAATGAATATATTCTCGTAAGCAATTTACTTGCCCTTCTCTTTAATTTCTTATCATAATGCTTTTGTTCCTATTCTATTGATAGGAATGCGAGAGAATTCACACCGAAATAGGAACAAGAACAGTGTATATTGTATTATAATCCTGATATCAGTGGGATAACCGGTGTCGTGTGAGGAATTACAGTAGAAATAGAAAAGAAATCGATAACAGAGCTTTTGAAAGGCTCTGCATCCCTAATCACTTCCCAATACATTCAATGTACCCCAAACATCCCTTTCCCCTCTCTTCTTATGTTTCCCTCTCCCTTAGCTGATACGACATCTTTTCCCGCGCAAAGCCAAGTCACACTTCCTTGGCTAGTCTAGGAGTTTAATGCTCTACGCCCCTCCTGGAATACACCTTAATAATGTGTGGTTTCCTAACATTGGTATGTTATAACTGGCTGTAACAATCAATATCCAGTTTACACAACTGCCTACATCGTTCATTCTCCTTTTTTTTTTTTTTTTGCTAGTTACTATTGGCTATAATGATTAATAATGTCAAGTTCATACAGTTGTTTAGGTAATTCATCTTCATGCATGTGACATTCGTTACTGTCAGTGAAATGTAATGATCTTCCTATTTTACTCTGTTCTTGCTTTATCTGAAATGATGCTTGCAATGCTACTATTATCCTGGACATGGTAGCATTTATTTAAAAGTTATATTTCTGTGGAGGTGCTCTTTTATCTGCATCTACAGTTTTCTAAAACGCTCACTTATTATGATCAACTACAACCAAAACTGGTTCTTGTTTGTTTCTTTAAATATATGGAAGCAGCCTAACGTCTCTTCCTCTTTACAGGTTAACTTGGCTCGAGAAACACTGAAAGGGCTCTTGGCTCATTGGTTGATAAAACGAAAGCAAAAAATGGGAACTCCAGCTCCTGCTAATGGGGAATTATTACCTGGAAAGGATATTGCTACTAGTAGAAGTCTTACACATTCAAAAATAGAGGTTGATGGAAGTTCTGAGAATGATGCTATGGTTTATCCTCCATTTGAATTCTCAGTTGTTTCCCCTCCTTCCATTGTTACTGAGGGAACTCATGGAGGTCCATGGAGAAGAAAAATGACTGATCTAGATGGAACGGAGGATGATAAAGACTTCCCCTGGTGGTGTCTGGACTGTGTATTGAATAATCGGTTACCTCCTAAAGAAAATACCAAGTAACGTTTTGGCTTCAAGTAAATTTTTATTCTCTCGAAATTGTTGCATGTAACCCATGCTTGTAGTAGCAAGGAAGAAAGTTTGGTCTTGACAGTTTACGTATCTTGTATAGCATGATTAACTGATTCTTTACTGAATCTACTATAGTTATTATTATTATAGCTCAACGTCAAATCTTTGGCATGTTTTGATGATTTGAAGTTGCTGTTCCCCTTGTTCTCTGAATGAGAACTTAACTGTTGATAGTTATATGATAGTCACTGTTTCAGCACATTGTCTCTTTTTCTCTAAAGAAGCCATAGTAGTTTGCTTCCTATAAGTCCTGTGGTATCTGTTGCTTGGTTCTATGTATTTCTCTTAGTATCTTTAAACAATTTTTTCACTTGTGATAGTTATAGTCATAAAAAGATTGAAAATGTTTTCTTACTTTTCTAGACTTGAAAACAAGTGGAAAACATTACCTATGGATTTGAGTTTCTTATCATGATTGCAATTTTATAATGCTTAAAATCTTTATGATCATCATTTATCTTGGCCAGTTATATAATCTCTTTAATATAAATTCTTTTGTGATAACCTCTGCAGATGCAGTTTCTTTTTGCATCCATGTGAAGGTTCTACTGTCCAGATCCTCACGCAAGGGAAACTAAGTGCCCCTCGTATACTAAGAATTCATAAAGTAAGTTTTAACATTTCATAGTAATTGACGAATGGGAAATAATAATTTCATGTGCTTTCTCAGTCTTTCTGCATTTCTATATGAAAAGAAAAGGTTCTGTGGGAAGAGGACGATGTTCTGTATCTTTGTCCTTGAATCTGTGAATTGCTTTTAACGTGCATATCCTTGAATTTGCTAGTTAAAGTCCGTTTGGATGACTTTTGAAAAAAAATGACTTTTATGCATTATTTTTTAGATTTTTTTTTTTCAAAAGCCAAAGTTAATTTTCTTTTGGATGTAGTATTTAAAAAGCATTTTTATGTAAAAAAAGTTGTTTGGATTTTAAAATAAAAAAACACATTTATATATAAAATTATTAAAAAGAATATGTATAGTGTTTTTTTGCTCGCATAATATTTGAATGAAAAGCAATCATAAGCTTAATAATATCATAATTAAATTGCGATTATAGGTTTTTATTTGTGAACATCTTGATATTATTTAATAAGAGAATTTTTGTAAAATTTCTTAATTTATTATTTATACAAAGACAATAACTAAAAAATTAGGAAATAAATGATACGAAACAATAAAAATTCATACCACTAATGAAAAATAATTTTAACTCGAAGTCATATTATAGCGTATTATAGTCATAAAAATATTATCAGTTTCACAATAGCTTTCCCAAAGCTAACGACACACTCATGCTGACAATTTATTCCTAATATTATCTCTCGTTTCTTCCATTAATCTAATCAATTATGCACTTGGCCATTCCCTTTCATGTTCTCTTCGATCATCATATTTGGCTTCAAACACACCGATATTCTTAAATATTCTTAGTACATCTATATCATGAGAATCCTTTCTCTGAATATAATTATGGAGAGCAAAGGCTGCCCATATGATAGCAAATTGAGTTTTGAGCCCAAAGTTGATCATGTTCTAGAATATCCTCCCCTTTGCTTTGCAAACTCCAAAGGTTGTTTGAATGATACTCCTCAAACACTAATGATGACAATTGAAGGCTTTCTTTTTTGATCCAAAAGCTGGGGCCAACTTGAATTGAGGAAGATGATATCTTGTGTTTCTATATATACCTAAAAATCCTTTGAAACTATGATTCCAGAGTCAACAAGGAAGTATTTACCTATAATAAAAGGTCATTTGAAACAATTATATATTATATAGTTGAAACAACTACATATGAATTATTTACATTAACATTGAATAAATATATGACATACTTTCCCAGTTATAAATGTGGCTGTCTTAAGAGATTCATGAAAATTTTAGTATTATACCCACACCTTTCCCATCCTATCATGCAAATGTAAAGCACATATTAAAGTCAAATTTAGCAAGGACATTCATGGTAGTTATTCCCTTTGTGCCAGTATAAGAAATTTTTTATGCAAGTAATCGTGAATAGCAATTTGAGTGCCATCTATAGCTCCTATCCTATCCTTAAAGTATGGCTCAATATCTTTCATCATCCTTGATAGATTATGGAGCTTCCCTAAACATCATGTTTGGCTTAATGACCTGAAGTCCTATACTTTGAACATATTTTAATGCATGATTAAATTCCCTTAATTTTGTCTCTTCAAGATGGTGAAATCTCTCTCCAACTTCTCTATAAGTGCTCCATGACCAATCATTTACAAAAACATGGCCACAACTTCCTCAACGCCAACATGTTGTGTTGGTTTTAATCTATGGTTTTGAATCATGTCACTCACCAAACTACTAAACACATCCTTTCTCTTCTGAAATTGTTCAAAAATATATATTTTCATTCCCTCTTTTCTGTTCTGCCAAACATACATGTCCTGAAAGAATTGATGTTTTGTTCTTTGTTTGTCTACATGTAGTGAACAATAATGTAAGATAGATATAACAATTAGTTTAGTTGCTGGTAGTAACATATCCTTCTTCACTTGATCTATTTGTATTTTTATTCGTTTGAATTAATTCATTTGTGCTATCTGGGTCAAATATATTAGACATCCTATTTTAACAAAAATAAATTGTTATGAAACAACAAAAATAAATTGTGTTATGAAACAATAATCATTATTGACTAGAACTAAAGTAACTTCATTTCGATAATTCTAATATAAACCAAATTATGATTTCAATATCACATAGAAATCAAAGTACAAGTTCAATATCAAATATAAACCCTAGTTCAAATTCAGCATCAGACATAAAACCAAGCACGAGGTCAACATCAAATATAAACTTAAGTACAAGTTGTATCTTTTTTAAGCCTTCAATCGTAAACATGCTGAGAAAATCGATAGCATTGTGAGATTCATTTTCTCTATTATGGATAAATGCCTTTCTATTATCTTTTAGGATAAAGATTAGAGTGACCAATTTGTATGTAGGGTTGCCTTCTACTAAACCTCGCATGTCTTTGGTTCGTATGTATGTGACAATTGGTCAATATTATCCATAGATGGAAAAAGCGATGCAATATAGCGCAATACCGCATCCGTAGCGGGTAATGACACTTAGCTGTAACAAATCACACGCAATGCTGCGGTAGTAGCGGCTGATATTCGCAGTAAAGTTTTGCAGGAGTAGCGGCGCGATTTCTGTGCTACTGATGGAGAAAGTTAAATTTTTTAATGTTAAGGGTATTATTGTTTAATATTTTTAGGGTAGAAAAGACTATTACCCCTTTTATTTCTGAACCCTAGTTTACAATTTCATCACTCCAAAATATCGATCTATAGTGCTGCCTCTGTTTCGTTCTCTCTCTCTTTCACCCATTTTCTAGCTTCAATCTCTCTCTCACCTAATTTTTGGTAAGTCTATGACGGTACAACCCCTTTGACAGCGGCAAAACCTCATCTTACAGATTCTGTTTCGATCTCCAGCATCCTTCAATCTCTCTGACTCTTTTTCTATATTTATCACCAGCGTGAAGGAGCAGTTCTCTCTCTCTCTCTCTCTATCATTTTGTGGCAATTGAAGTCCAAAAACAAACTTTATTTATTCTGATCTCCATAGGGTATTACTATTATTAATATATATATATATATATATATATATATATAAATTTGAAACTCTTAGTATATTATTAATCTGTTTTTATATATATTATAGAATATATTATTAATTTGAATATATTATCGATATGAATATATAGTAATATATTATTATTTTATATTGAATGATTATAAATGATAAGACGGTCAGACCCCCTCCATCACAATTATATTAATGCATTAATATTATATGTGTAGTATAATTTAAGTATATCATTTATGTGGACTTTGCTGTATTGGCTATATTGCTATCCGTTATACCGCTATAGCATTTTTGAGGTTGGCTGCTACCAACCATTACCTGCTATCATATTAATAACTATGATATTATCGAGGATCTAATCAGGGAAGTGTTTAATTTTTTGCTATTCCTTGCCCTTTCTCTCCCTTCCTACCTTTCTTCCTTTTTTTTGGTTCATAGTTATGTACACTTGGCCACTCACTATGGTCCAAGGGATGTTCATTAGTATCCCTTTCTCTTCTGTTCATTCCAAACCATGCTTGCTTTCATCAACTAACTCATTATCAATTGCTTCTGCATATGAAGAAGTATGCGGTTGCGGTATAAATAAGTATAACTAGTAGCAACCACATTTTTGAAACATCATTCCATTGAAGTCTAGAATTTTGGTACTTTATCCTTCCAATTCAAATATTTTGAATTCTCTTATATTAAAAGTGAACACTGAATCAATAAGTAAAACATTTAGTAATGAAGATCTAAGATTTCATTTAATATTGTATTCAATTGAAAATACATATTTTGCCATTGGCTGTTCACCACTACTGCAGTGGTCTTCAATGGATACATGAAGCACCGACTCCGACACGGCGTTTTCGATACGTTCCCGATACGTTCTCGATACGACCGTTAATTAGTCGATACGATACAATACGTTTCCGATAAGCGTATCGGATACGTTGGAAAAAAAAATTCGGAGTATCGGTGCTTCATGTACCATCTAAGACCTGTTTCCTTTTCAACCATCCTTGCCCACATGCCAAATTCTTGTTTCAACGGATCCTATTTATTTTTCAAATTTTTCTTATAATTTTTTCCAATATTGTTATTAATTTGTTGACTAAGTTGTTCCAATCCTCTTTAGTAAAATGCATGTGAGGACTTCAACACAAACTTGAAAGGAAATTTCAATGTTGGAATCATTACACCTTGCTTTCTCAGAACTATTACTAACATTCTCTGACTGAGCTAGCTTCAGTGCCATTCTAGGAAAAAGAAAGTAAAGGTTTGCTTTGTATCGGCTAACATTTTATCCTGAATCAACTTATAAACTCAAACAAAACAAACAATAAAAAGCAGTATTTTTGCTTTTTTCTAGCTTCTTCTTGGGCATAGAAGCCCCATCCAAACCAACTCTTAATCTATTCCATATGCAAAAAAACTAGCAGTCAGGACATTGTTTTCTTCTTGTAGGGATGCTCTGCAATGTTTTTGGCATGCATTTCCCCTGTAGTTGAAACATGTCTACATTAGTTGTTTAATAAGTGTCTCCTTTCCTTTGTTCGTTCTTGATGGGGCATGGAATATGAATAGTGGGCTATGGAAAAAGTAGTAGTGTTGTCAATGGTGTATGGTGGCAAGAAACACACATAAAAAGAGTGAATACAAAGAGGGGAAAAAGGTTGTACATGCCATATTTGCAGAAGAAATTGTAAAGAGAGAGACAGATAGACAGAGGAATAAGAAGTTCTGTTGGCAGCTAAAGAAATAACGGGGAACAAAAGAGATTAGAGGAAGAACATACAGGAAAATCATGTGACTGAGGATTTCGGTCTGCTCTGTAATTTTATTTTTTTTGGTTGAGGTGCAGCGGAGGGCAAGCCTTGGAGCAGCGGTAAGGTTACTCCTTGTTACAGGAAACAAAAATGCAACTGTAAGATTGTGTAAAATTGACTCTCACCCGTCGTAAGCCGGGAAGCCTTGTGTTTTGGATTTGCCCCTTTTTTTAGGTTGGGGTGCAGGGTTGGTGGAGGGGGAGGAAGCTCAATGGAACCCTCTGTTGAGAGCCCAAGTTTCAGATTTGTTTGTCAGGAATGAACTGATGTTCTGCAGTGTTTTTCTTCCAATTTATTGCTAAGTTTTGTCCGAGAGAACTGACAGACATATTTATGTCCACAATTAAGAAGCCCAAGAGGAAAGAAATTACCATCCACATCCTCACTGAGGTGCCCCTTATGCCAAACATGCCACATGATGGAGGTTTTAAGGCGGGAGTCTCCTTTGCCATGGCATCTGCCGTTGACAATACTGAAAGGAAATGTGGACATATATCATATTGTTACAGATTGGGAGTTTGTTGTAAATTTGTAAATAGGATATTTATTAGTAAGTTGAATGTGTGGATTACTTTTACTGATTTGGAATTGTTTGGGATATTTACTAATTTAGGATTGCTTGGATACCCTGTGCGATTTATACTGTCAATCTATCATTTGGAATTTAAATTGTTATTCTATAGGGATTCTCTTAATTCTTGCTTTTTAGTCCTTCCCTTCCCTTTCTTATTCATGAAGAATGTCAATGGGATAAGAATATCAGGATATAGGAGTTTTAAGATTATGGAATATACATATTGTTAGAGAAGTATATAAACCTTTGATGGGTCTTCACTTGATAGCTTAAACTTTTGGGTTGAATTGGTTATTTACATAGTATCAAAGCCTCGTGTCCCGGGTTCGATTCTCACCGCCTCCCATTTTCTCTTGTGGAATTTCTTAGCACGGGTAGGTGGGTCTATGCATTATCCACCTTTCATGCCCAGTGGGCTCTCGTATAAGGGGGCGTGTTAGAGAAGTATATAAACCATTTATGGGCCTTTACTTGATAGCTGAAACTTTTGGGTTGAATGAGTTCTTTACATATATCTGGATGATTTAAAAGTTAATTATAATTGGGGTATCATAGTAATTTTGGGTTATGAAAGTATTTAAATAATGACGTTTATTTTTATTTGAAATTATGGTTACTTGGATATCAAGTTCGGCTGTACTATTTTTACATATTTGGGTTGTCAGACTTTGATTAAGAATTTAAGATTATTATGTCCTCTTACATTCTATTATTCTATTTCTCCCTTATCTCTCTGTCTCTCTCTCTATTATCCACTCCCCTCTCCCTGTTGTCCTTTGCACCCTACATCATTTTCTCTATGTTCGTTGCTCCAAATCTCTACATTTTACCCTCTCATTCTGTTTATTGTACATCACTCCCCCTTAAAACTGTTTTACGCTTTTTATCTTGTATTCTATGTCTAATGAATTGTGCATTAATTTTGGTCATTTATTGAAATAGAATACTGAACAGAAGTGAGGACACTAGATTTTTTGCCTTTTTGTCATTTTTGACATGCACTCTAAGGTCAATAGATTAAACTTCGATGATCAGTTAATGACAAGCAAAGCGGTATTTTCGGGTCATTTCATGTTTGTTAGAGTATAATATAAACCATTAAAGAGGCCCTCACCTAATAGCTTAAGCTTTTGGGTTGAATTGGTTCTTTACAATGTTTATATCTTTTATTATCGAAAAGACTTATGTGGGAGGGATTGAGGAAGAGTAAGTTAGCATCCTCATCTCTAGACTATAGTGAAGTGCAGTTAAGACATGTATAATTGAAGAAATACTGGTAGGATTTTTGAGTCCTGTTATGATGACAAACTTCAATATTTTTTGGTTGCTTGATTCTGTCACGTCATTGAATTATATTCGCAGAATTATGTGTTGGGCAATCGACCATGATCATACTTTCCAAAAGTATTTATTGCTTTGTTTTTGGATGGATTCCGGAGGCATATTTGTCCTATGTCGATGATGCATTTCAGAAAAATCAACTGAGCTTCTTCCTCACCTTTTATTTTAATTTTTAATTTTTTTTGTCTAGGTTATTAATTATGTTGTTGAAAAGTTGGTGCTTGACAAGCCTATGGATAGTGTCAATGGCGATGGTAATTTCCCCCCTGGACTTGCTGGGTCACAGTTACAAAACCAAGCAGTTGGGGATGGATCTTTCCGGTCTGGGTTTAAGCCTTGGCAAAAGATAAGACCTTCTATTGAGATATTGTGCAACAATCAGGCAAGTTTATACTCTTCAATTCATGCAAATGCCTTTTAGAATCTGTTAGCTGTCCTTATTGCCATTTTTGGTTACCCATTATTGTGTTTTCTGCAAGTCATCAAAGACATAATTCCCTCAGACTTCCGAACTTCCTTTGACATTTTGGGTTATAATTGTAACGTTACAACTGTGATCAGCTTCTAGAATCTATAATGCAGAATCAATTGATAAAATCTTGGTCAGTAGCTTTGAAAGAATTTTGGCCTTATTTTCCCGAATTAATATCAGTTCATATACCTTATACCTATTATACCTTGAAATGGTCAGTTAAAAAATGTGTTCCAATTCAACAAATAATATTTCTTTTAGTAGAAACTTTATTCATCATGTTCTAGGTTACCTTCACTTGATGTGATGAGATGAACAGACAATAATACTTGAAAGAACTCTGTTTTCAGACTTAAATGCTTAATGTACTGCGATGCCCTTTTAGAAAATTTATTTCTAGATACTACATGCTCCTAATTGAAACCTTTAAACAATTATATTGAAGTCTTAAAATAGATCACTGTCATTGTATTTCATCCGTAGTTTTAACTGGGTTCTTCCAACTTGTTTCTGATGTTCTAAAGAAGTTTTTTAACTTATGTCTTCTAATATGTTTGATGATCAAAGTACAGTGCTCTTGTATATTGTTTTACCGTAATTTACTGGAAGGAATTCAGTTTGATTTACAATAGTCCTTGATTTAATGTGATATTCTGTTTATACGTTAATTCTTCGGAAGTATTATGCATTCAGTCAACTGTTTTGATTATTTCCAGGTATTGTCTCCTGAAATGAGCTTATCCACAGTTCGAGCTTATGTATGGAAGAGAACAGATGACCTGGTCCTAAATTATAGAGTGGTTCAAGGGAGGTGACTACAAATAGCACTTGCGTCAGAGGTGGGATAGTATCTTGAGCTTTGCTTAGATCTTCTCAGCTACAATATGATATTAATGCTTTCATGAAAAATGTTCCTGCAATTTTTATGTATCCTACTGCCAACTTGAAGGGGGCTGGTTTTGTAGGATGGTATTCTGTATTTCTTTTTTGTTGATGCCAATGTTGCCTCCCAAATTGAGAAGGCTTTGTAGCAGTTTGTGCAGTTGGGCTGCTGAGAAAAGTAATCGGAGGTTGTAAAACCCATTCTTTATCAGTAAAATTTACTCTCAATCTGGATGAAAATTTTGCAAGTTTTGCCAGTGTCTGAATGGTGATTATTGGTATCACAAATAACTTCTAAAGGCTTTGGACGGATTATGTATAATTTGCTTCTTATCATGCTCGTTTCTTCTTTTTTGATTGATGCCTCAGCAAGGTTTGCAGACTTCATTGTTATTAATACTTGCAGGTTTTCTTGTGATTGTGTAAAACACTTGGAGCATTGATTCTTCTGGGGAGCCTGCTTTGATCGGTGGCATTGTAAGCGGTTTGTGTATTCTATACTCATTGATCACCAAATTTAGTGGCATTCCTCAAACCTGCTTCGATATATTTTACGTCATCAGAGAGCTGTTACTGCGAATTTTGAATTATATCTAGCTGGCGTGCATACTTTCACCGGACATGATGGAGTCATTGATCGTCTTTGTCTGGCAAGATGATGGTTTTCTATTTGATTCTGTTGATAATTAGTGGGGATCATATGGGATGTTTTCCAGGAAAGCGGTAGTAAATTTAGAGATGACAACGAAAACATTGTACATTTGAATTGTGCGTTAAATACCTAGCCATAGAAATTCTGTTCTGAAGGTGTTTCTTCAGATTCTTACCCGTTCTGTTTGTTTTTTAATTTAAAATTTTGTTAATTGTTATTTGCAAATAATATTATTTTCATTTGTTCAAATTATACACTCGTGTCACTCTTTCCGTGGGAATGACTGTATTCAGTCTGGTGTCTGGTTGCGTCGTGGTTTATTTGTTGAATCTGTAGTGTACGAGTGTATTTACGATCACTTATACTGTTTTCTTACCATTTCCGAAGTAACTGGAGTTACATCTATTTTTCTATTTCCATGCAAGAGTTCTTTATGTGTTTCCACCCCCTTCCGAAGTAACTGGAGTTACATCTATTTTTCTATTTCCATGCAAGAGTTCTTATGTGTTTCCACCCCCCTTCGAGACCCCGAAAAATGGACAAATTTGTTTAATGCCTTTATTCTAACGTTTATTTGCTGTATCCGGAAATGTGGTTTGGAAACTCGAATAGTACTGGAGTCGAAGAAGTTATATATATATATTACCATTAAAAAATTTACTTTTACAACAAATTTAATCACTGTTAAATTAGAATTAAATTTAATGACTCGGAATTAATTCTTATAAATCTAATTATCACTCATAATTCTCTTTCATCTTTTCGCGCGCTCTCTCTCTCTCTCTCCTCTCTAGATCTTCTAAATTTCACATGAAAAATTGATAAATTTGCCTCTTGCATTTTCTTCAAATCGCAGGTTTGTTTCTTTTCTATTTCCTTATTAGAAAAAAAAAAAAAATACTCCACGTTGTATATAAAATCATAGACGGGCTGCAGATTTATCAGATTATTATTTTAAAACTCTGGGAGTTATGACTCGATATTGGAAAATAAACGAGCAAATTTTAACTTCATTGATTCAACAATTGTGATTATCGATCATTGCTTCAACGATTCCACTGTTCATTCATATTTAAATATTTAAATTGAACCAGTCTTTTGAAATAATAAAACTATAATAAATAAGCTTGTTTTAATAAATGTATTTTTGTTTTCCTAATAGTTTTTGGGTAAAACAGTTCTCGATGAATACCTATGTTCTTTGCTTCATTTTCTTTCTATCCTTATAAACTTAATTATGCTTTAGTAAATTCAAATATCAGAGAGGGATAGTAAAAAGGAAAGAACATTCCCTAGAAATGTGAAAAAACGGATTCAGCAAGAGAGCGTTGAGAACCCAAGAAAAAAGGGAAGAAGTCAGGGAATTGAGGAATATAGATGATTTGAGAGCAATGGTTGTAGAGAACAGCGTGCAGGAGTTTCGGGTGAGGTCAGCAATAGCGAAAGAGACAGGACACACACGCAGAGAGAGAGAGGGTAATAGAGAATTAAGAGTGATAATTATGTTTATAAGAATTGATTATAAGCCATTAAATTTAATTATAATATAATGGTGATTAAATTAGTTGTAAAGGTGATAAAAATTTTTAGTCATAATATATATATGGCAAAATGATTTCTACAGCTGTTGTACCTACAGCAAGCAAGAATCCGCGTCCGGATCCTAGGATACGACAACGGATCCTGAGTTTATTTTTTTTATTTTTTTAAAAAGCCGTGGAACCCACTTTTCTGTGTTAGCTGTAGATAACACTATCTACGGCTGCTACAGAAATGTTAAGCCCTATATATATATATACATATATATATATGGAATAAATATTTCTACAGTCACTTTAGATAAGGTTATCTACAACTATCTCAAAAATTATGTCGTTTTGATTAATAAGGGTATTTCTGTAATTTTAAGTGAATTAATGAAGGGTGCTTCTGTACTTTTATTTATTTTTTTATTATATATATTTTACTGAAACACCCTTTATTAATTCAGCTAAAATTACAGAAACACCCTTCATTAATCAAAATGACATATTTTTTGGGATAGCTAAAATTATTATATACATTTTACTGAAACACCCTTCATTAATCAGCTAAAATTACAGACACTCTTCATTAATCAAAACGACGTAGTTTTTGGTAGCTGTAGATAACCTTATCTAAAGTGGCTGTAGAAATATTTTTTCATATATATATAGTTTCTCTAGAAGATAAAATTATTTTCCACAACCTCAAAATTATATCATTTTGAGGGTTTTACAGGAGATAAAATTATCTCCAACAACCTCTAAATGAGCAAGGTTATAGTTACAACTTTTTTTTCTTACAACCTCTTACAATCATATCTTATCACCGTTGATTTCTACCAATCAACGGTTATTATTTTAACAAATTAAATTCATTAATAAATTTAATTCACAATAAATGATAACTGTTGATTGCTGGAAATCAACGGTGATAAGATATGGTTGTAAGAAGTTGTAAAAAAAAAGATTGTAAGTATAGAGAAATTATTAAAGGATGTTTTGATAAAATTTATAAAACAAAAGTGCACGAGATAATTTTATCTTCTGTTGCGAGAGAAACGAAAAAATATCTCTCTTGTCATAAGAGATAAAATTAATTATCTTCAGTAATCTCAAAACTAAGCCGTCTTGGGGATTGAGAGAATTAATAAAGGATATTTTAAAAAATTTATGTTATTTATGTAAGATCAAATCGTTGGGTTTAATCATTTTCATGCTCCCACAATCTCAAGTGATAAATAAATTACTTTTTATGTATAAAATTATTTGGGCCCTCATTATTCTTGGACTGTTATGAAGGCTTATCCTCTAGTTAAGAAAATGATCTTATCCCTTTATCCTCTAATAATTAGACTGTTTATAGGGTATACTTTGTTGGGATATGGCCTTATTAGTTAGGTCCATAACAAATACTATTTTGCTTCTTCGTACCCTTGTTCCCAAATTCTTTACCTAGCTCGCCAAACAAAAAGGGTAAGAGAAAGGAAAAGAAAAAGGAAAAGGATAGAAGTTCTAAAGGCACAAGAAGTGAGATTTCAGCGGTAGTGTAAGAAATGGATATCGCTATCTGGGATTAATCAGAATATCATAGTTGATAGTCCTAACTAACTTGAGTGCGTAATGGAACAAAAGTAGAGAACCAATTCTTTAACGATAAACATGACCATTCCCCACAAGGTGAAATGAAGAAAGTCCGTTACTTAATAAAAATATTTTATTTCTTTATCGTGTATATATACAGGACGCAACATTTCTGTAACGGTTGCATAGAGATGCTATATGCAGCTGACCTAGAAAAAGGCTCTATTGTTTTTTTTTAAAAAAAGAAAGAAAGTAAAAGCCAGTATATGAAACCATATCCTGGCTTGCTGTATGTATGTGCAGTTGCTGTAGAAATTATTTTTCTATATATATATATATATATATATATATATATGGGAAACGTATTTCTACAGTCATTTTAGATAAAGTTATCTACAGCCACCACTTTTAACTATGTTCTCCCGGGAGAACATAGTTATAACACTAAAGTTGATTTTTTTTCTCTCTCCACGTCAGCAGACAAGTTCTGAAAAGTAAATGAGAAGAGAGAAAAAATACAATTTTAATATTATAACTATGCTCTCCCGGGAGAACATAGTTAAAAATGGTGGTTGTAGATAAACTTATCTAAAGTGCCAGTAGAAATGTTTACCCATATATATATATATATATATATATATATCACAAGTTCTCTAATTTGATTTTTCTTTAATGTTTAATATTTCTCAATTTATTCAAATATTATTTTATGTTTGGTTCAAGTAAGGACACAGGGTATAGGAGAAAAGGAACATAATGCATTCTAATATTTAAATTTGCACACCGTTATTGCATATCCTACACCTTTACCAACCGAGTTATGTGAATTATCTCAGAGAAACTTATTTATATATTCTTATCACAAGATTAGGATTAAAATAAAAAAATTATAAAAATATTCTTGATTATATTTTTTTTTTTACTTTTTAGGATATTTTAATAATGTGTGTTTTTATAATAAAATATGTCTTATTGTAATTTTTTTTTAAAAAAAATTGAATGTCCTGTAACAATAGTACGTAATGGAGGAACTTTGTATAATATAATGAATTTTATTATTAAGTAAAGTAATATAAAATACTTGTTCATGGTTAACTTTTCCTCCACCTATCCTCCAGTTTTGATTAGAATAATTGTTCGAAGCTAAATTGATGAAGTTTCCTTTTTAAAATTATTCCTCCAACCAAATAAGAGAATATTGAATTCCAATCCATTTGTAAAATACTCAGATCATGATTACATTAATTAGCTCGCACCCTCTTTTGAGTTAAGCTTGTAGGTTACTCAGTTGTCTATTACAAATTTGCCTCGCATACTTTTGTTGAATTCACTCGCCCAATTCCCACCTCACGTATACATATTTTTATTGTATCTTTTTAGGGTGTATAATTTTAGGGAAATCAATTTGTCGTGTTGTAGGAATGACACTGTTTCTTCCTGCAACAAGATCCAGTTCCGTATCCTAAGGACCCCGTTCTAAATCTTGACCTTTTTTTTTTTTTTTTAAGTATGATTCTTCTATTTGATTTGTGTGTACAAGTCAAAAGCTCTTGTTATGTCACGTGACAAAAAACGAATCCATATTTCTATTTTTTATGTATTCTTGCCTTTGATGAAATCGGTTCGTATTCTTTTTTCGTGTGGCTTCTTTACTTTGTTCTCTTGACGTTGGACTAACATCAACGAACATGTCCATGATGTGTGTAAGTAAAAGTACCTGGAATTTATGCTCCCATGCACATATTGACAGAATATGATTCTATACTTTCGTAAACTGTATATATCGTTAGGGTTTTATTAATCTTCTTTTACATAAGATAGGTATCTTATGTTGTAGAGAGAAACTATGTGGGTCCCACCATTACAAGAAAAAAGAAAAAGAAAAAAAAAGTGAAGTGCGAAAATCGAAGTGAGAGAAAATGAGATAAGCTACCTCACGTAAAATGAGACTAATATTTCCCATATCGTTAATTTAAGAACATGAATAAAATCCATTTCCCTGTTGATTGATTTCACATAAAGTTGTTTGTGGTTGTGTATGAGTCTATCAAAAATCAATTCAACCTAAAAATTTAAAATGATAAGTAATGACTGCATTACTATTTTTGATATAACTTAGAGCTTTTAGGCTTGAAGGTGGATAGTGCACGTCCATTTTTGTATTTACCTTGTGCTGATTTCACTTGATTTTAAGCACTCGTACATGCAACTAATTCAACCCAATATCTTATTGAAGTGATAATCATATTAATAATTTATTTTAATAATTCCTCAGTAATTGGAAGATCAAATATTGGAATATGAGAATTAGTCATTTTATAAATATGTAAAGATAAGACTCCGTCAAAAGATTGTTCTTGCTAGAGAAATTTAATGCAGAGTGATTTTTTTTTTTCTCTTTGAGAGAAAGATTTGTCTTTTCGTTTTTTTGTTTGAGGCAGTGGGAGCATAGTTCGAGTGTCAAGTCTCATAAACTTTTTTTTTTTTTCTCTATATAAGGAGAAGTTCTAGGAGATTTTAAATTGGAGGAGTTCTCAGAACCAAAAGAGAAAGAGAGAGGGAGTGTGTGTTTGAGAACTAAAAGCCATGGGAGAGTATGGTTACACTTATCAGGGTTACTCCACCTTCAATACTGTGAGAGGTGAAACCCGAAGGCCTGTTATAAAGCCATTTGTTCCATCCATTCCCAACACCAACAATAACTCTGAGGGAAATGTTACCAAAAAAATAATAGTCCCAGTTGGTAGCAGCAGGCCTTATGGTGATGATGATTACAACAAACATAGCCCTCAAACAGAGGCTTATCCCATTAGGAATGATAACTATGCTGGTTATTATAATGGTACTAATGGCTATGGTGACTATGGTAGCAACAAAGAAGGGCGCAACCCCATTGGAGGTACCATTAGGAATGACAACCATGATGGTTATTATAATGGTACTAATGATGGCTATGGTGACTATGGTAACTATGGCAACAAAGAAGGGCGCAAGCCTATTGGAAGTACCATTAGGAATGACAACTATGGTGGTTATAATGGTCCTAATGGCTATGGTGAGTACAACAACAAAGAAGGACGCAAGCCGTTTGGAAGTACCCTTAGGAATGAAAACTATGGTGACAATGACTATGGTGACTACAACTACAAAGAAGTGCAAAGGCCAAAATATAGTTCAGGTTGGACAGCAGCACCAAGAAAAGGGACCCAACTAAGTGAGCCAACACATGATATTGGGAAGACCATTGAATTGTTGAAGAAAGCGGCAAAGGAGACCTCTAATAATAATAATAATGAGCATAGCAACAAGGGAGGGCACAAAGCTACAGGTAATGTTTCTTGGCTTGGTGAGTCAACAAACAAAGTTGAAAAGGGCATGGAGCTTGTGAAGGAAGCTGAAAGGCTCAAAAACATTGTAACTGGTCCTCCTCTTCGTTATGCTGATTACAGGGATGCTTCGATCATAGACCCTAGGAACGCTGAAAAGATTTTTAAAGGCAAGAAGGTTTGAAAAGCTCTATATATATATGTGTGCACAATATTATATGTATTAAGTTTAAAGTCAGTTAACTTGTTTTTTTTTCCCCCCTTAAGTTCAATATGTATAACCTTTCTGTTGGTGTGATTCGTGTATGTACCTCGTTTATAGAGGCAAAATCGTGTAAAATATAAGGTGTAAGGATTAAATAAACATGAGGAGTGCTAGTTAATTAACAATCCTTTCTTTGTGGCTCTTGTCTATGAACTGCCTAATTTATCATCTGTTTCTACACTAAATGGATTTTATGAAGAGCATAATTCTGCAATAAAAAAAAAGTATCATACAGTCCTAGCCTGTTTAGAAACATAACTATTAACTGCAAAAGGATTAAGAAATTTATATGGTATTTGAGATATAATAAGGATGCATGGCTGCCACTCTTCATATGCCCCTTCTACTAATGGGACATTGATTTTTGTGCCATACTTTTGTAATAAAAAATACCTTAACGCCACGGATTTAATTTTTTTTTCTTTTCAAAATGTGAAGTCACTGTGTAATGTATAGTCTAACCACGTGGAGCGTTCATAGCAAAGTCGTTGGGCCATGTAGCTACTTTTGTCCCTTTTTTGACATACGGCAGAGACAGGGCCTAAGTCGCTGGGCCTTGTATCTACTTTGAGAGGTTGTTTGTTGTGGGCCGGGCCCAAGAACTCCCTTTCCAAATATAGAATAAAAAAAGGATGGAGGGAAAATTTAGAAAAAAGAGAAGGGTATAAATGAGATAAAATTTTACCCAAAATAATAAAAGGATCACAAAAATTGAAATAGACCGGGATCATAATAAAAAAACCTCTACTTTGATCCCCTTTTCTGACACACGTGGCAGAGACATGGCCAAAGTCGCCGAACCATGTAACTACTTTGGTCCCTTTAGCGCTACAAATATGCCACGTGGCAAAGATTATAATCGCTACAGTATAGCAACTTCATTGACGTGGCACCTTGAAAAAAAAAATTGAATCTGTGACATTCGAGTTGTTTTTATTACAAAGTGTGACACAAAAGTCAATATCCCTCTACTAATTGTCTTTTTTTAATGAGCGAGGATATTCTAAATATCAAAAATTCTCACTATTTACTTACTACCTATCACATCACCATTGGATCAAAGAGAGAAAATGTTAAAAAGCTTTTGAAGAGAGAGAAAATGTTAATATAATGGTGATTAGATAAGTAGTAAGTTGATAGTGGAAAATTTTGATAGTTAAAATATCCCTCCTCTTTTTTAATAATAAATCCTACTAAACCATTTTCCTCATCACAAATGCTCTATATTAAGAAGGGTTCGCTTTTTCTGCAGTTACTGCAGATAAGTTATATGCAGTAAGTTCAATACGACGTCGTTTTGGGACAGAAATCATGGTGTTTTTGTAATTTTAATTTATTTCAGGGTTATAATAGTTTTTATATTTATAATTTTTTAAAATTTCAATACCAAAACGACGTCGTTTTGGGAATAAATGCAAATAACTTATCTGCATTAACTGCAGAAACATTTTTCCCTATTAAGAATACACATTTTTGTTTACCAAAAAAAATAAAAGTATACACATTTTTGGGTAGATGTATACTTAATATGGAAGGAAAACCAGAGTCAGAAAAGGATAAATTGTTAACGATAGCGCCACATCTTGATAATAATCATGCTTGGTTGCTCTGTCTGGCATGGATATAAAACTAATTTCATTCAAATATAGCCAATCTCCACGTTTTGTTAATAATCTGCTTGAGTCATCCAGAAGTTTAATGATTGACTCATAAATATCTGAAGAATTTTTTTTTTTGACAAAGCAGTGTAAATAGCATTGACCACTCGCGTTAATTAATTAGTTTACTACTCGTTGAAAATTAAGATTTGAATTATAATTAAATTTGGTAAGAGTTTTACCCCTCTCATTCTGCTCAACACTATCAGATTAGATTAATTAATTGATGAACTGATAGAAAAATTTAAAAAAAGAAATTGAATTATAATTCTATTTTTTCATTAATGACATTTTAAAACATACGCTCCAAGTTGATAATCTGCTTAAAAATTAATAAAGATGAGATGTTTCAAAAATAATTTGTTATTAAAGCATAGAGAGCTAGATTTGCTTGCATCCGTGTCGAGGTAGATCTGATAGAATTTTCTTTCCAAGTTCAAAATAGGTGGCGGGATTTTCCATGTTGGTTATGAGGGGCTCTGTAACACCCCGTTAATAACTGGTATGTTAATATTACATATGATATTAAGCGCAGTTACAATCACATCAGTTCAATTAAGAATACGACTAAACTTTTTTCTTTTTAAACGTTGCAAATTCCATTTAAAAAATTACCGTATTCAAATTAAAATAAAATTGTAATTATAACCCAGTGACATTGCAGAATGTTTACACTAAGCTTAAACATATCATACTACTTCTTTTAGACACTACTGTGAGAGTCTCATACCCCTCACAACCTTCCTTTTTATTTTCTAGCTTTTACACTGCTCGCAGAGTTCCTCATTGGAGCGAGCATCTCAGAGAGATTATGATATTTGCTCATTGAGAGAGCATGACAACGAGATAATAAATTTTCGAGATAAAAGCCACTGTGGTGCTCTGCCTCCTTGCTCAAGCGAGCCCTAAGAACGAGCAATGCTCAATTCGCTCATACAGCTCGTTAAAGCGAGCACGCCAGCGAGGATTCTGCTGCTTCGAACTTGGCTACTGTCAAGCTTTTAATTAGCTCGCTGGATCCCTCGCTCAAGAGAGGTCTCCAGCGAGCAACCCCAAAACGTGCAAGGTTCTACTTGTTTCTTTGCTCAACCTACACATGGTTGGTATACTTCTTGGGTACCTAATAGACATGGAAAGACAACCTCTATCTCAACAAACTAGGGTGCACTTACATCCCAACATCTTACATCAATTTAAGGCATTTTCTTATCTTTACTTTGTTTACAAGTTATGTACCTTTAACTTAATCTACAAGACCATTTGACAATCATGCATACTTCCATATACATTGCCAACACGTAGTAGTAAGGCACATAAGTAATAGATCCAAATCATGCAAAATAGACATCCATATCCTTCCATTATATATGCATAAAGTTCGTAATTACAAATGTCCGTGTACATCAATATCCTCGAAATATAAACATTGGAGCTTAGTTATACATCAAATCCTTGGCTCACTCCAACAACAAGAGAAACCAAAGGGAAATGAGCATATGCTAAGTTCAGCAAAATACCACATGATATATCTAATGAGCTATCAATATAAATCCTATACATATTCTTCTAACATATATATCTACATGATGCTCCCAAAATAATCCCAAACATGCTATCCTTAAGCCATCTGGTGTGACCTCCTGCCAACAGACGCTTTAGCATTATCAGTACCTAAAAGGGGGTCCCCGAAACGTGGGGTGGGATAAACATCTCAACAAACCAAGGGTCCTTGGAGGATCACTCCACCCTTAGGTTCACTTCCAGTGAATACACTCATCATGTAAACATCACATGGAACTTCCATGAAAGATCCACATAAGGCTATTTCTCTTAGGTTCTTACCACAAGGAGATCTACATAGGGCTATTTCTAAGGGAAGTTCATCATATCAAACATTCCTCAAACCATCCATGGAACTTCCAAGAGAGATCCGTAATGGGTTATTTCTCTTAAGTTTCTACCACAAGGAGATCCGCATAGGGTTGTTTCCAAGGGAAGTCATAATCTCACTCTAGGGACTTCCAAGAGAGATCCACAATGGGTTGTTTCTCTTAGGCCCTTACCACAAGGAGATCTGCATAGGGTTGTTTCCAAGGGAAGCACCTAACCTCAATCGAGGAACTTCCAAGAGAGATACATAACAGGTTGTTTCTCTTAGGTTCTTACCACAAGGAGATCCAGATAGAATTGTTTCCAAGGAAAGTCCCTACCAATCATCATTTCACACTACCCAAGGCACTTCTAAGAGAAATCCGCAACAGGACTGTCTCTTTTACGTTATTACCACAAGGAGATTCGCATAGGATTGTTTCCAAGGGTAAGTCCTTACTTGTATGATACTTTCAAGAGGGATCTTCGAGGGTTGTTCCTCTCAGGTATTAACCACAAGGAGCTCCACTCATGGTTGACTCCAAGGAAAGACCACACATAAAATCACACATGTATATGTACATCCGACTGATCTAAGGACTATTCAATCTTTTATCATTTATCTGTGATTACCTCATCTCTCGACTACTAGTCATCACCTCATTCACTAATCCTCAACCATTACCTCATTCCTCAATTATCCGTCATCATCTTATTTATTAACTTTCAACCATTACCTCATTTCTCAATCATCAATCATTATCTCATTCATCATTTATATTATTACCTCAAACCTCAATTCATATTATTACCTCATTCATCGTTTTTACATTATTCAATCATTCATCAATCATTTTTTAACAGTCATAACATCAATTATCATTTAACAATCATTACATCATTTATCAATGCATGAGCATGCCTTCACTGTCATTATCATATACCACATCATATAACCATTCCTCCACACAGAGCATAGTGGAACACACAAAGAGATTAACTCCAAGGTCCGAAGATTTACCTTTACCGTAGACTTTTATTCTCTTATTCCTTTACCTCAAATGCCAATAATCACCAATTTTAGCACAAGCAACCTATAGCCAAAGTGAGAATGGTTTCACCAACATAGTTATCACACAATACATAGACATACATTTTTCATAAATTTGAGAGGTGACCAAAATGGTTTTCTAAACAGATTTTCACCATTTATTTTACTCCCTTAGCATTTTATCCAATATAGGCTAAGCCTAATTCATACCTCAACATACCCAATCTACCCACATTTCCATAAAACCTTAACGTTGCATTTCTACATAACCTATTGACCAATGATCAGAAGGTTCGTAGACACATGGGAGGGGAGATGCATCATGTCTTAGAAACATTAAACACACACACACACACACACACATATAATTTAACAGTTACATACTTACATTGATAAAATTATTAAATGGTATAAAAGTAATTTTGACTAGTAATCGTGTAATTTAATCACTCTTAAGTTAATTTTAATCATACTATTTATACATGTTATTTATGTGAGATCAAATCGTTGGGTTTAATCATTTTCATGCTCCCACATTCTCAAGTGATAAAATCAAAAATTACTTTTTATGCATAAAATTACTTAAAAGGACATTTGAAAACAAACCATAAGAACAAATTTGGTTATGGCGATGTGGTGGTGGCAATGGCAGTGGTATGGGTGGTGGTAGAGTGGTAGTAAGTGATGAAGGTGGTGGCAGCGAAGATAATGTGATGGTAGTGATGACAGAGTGTGGTGATAATGATGGTGGCAGCGACGACAGTGGTAGAAGAGGTGGTGGTAGTGATGGTGATGTTGGTAACAATGATAGATGTGATGTGAGATTGCTTAGGGTTAGTGTTGTGGTGGTGGTGGCGACAACGATAATGATGGTGAGGGAGGTGAGATTGGTGAGAGTTGGAGCAAATTTGGATTTTGAAAATAAAAAATATTTAACTTTTTATTTCTGATTTTTTTTTTTAATTTTTAAAAAAACAAGTCTTTGATAATTTTTTTTCACTTCTTGTTTTTTTAAAAGCTAACCTCCAACATTCGGTTGTAGTGAAAAAGGTTTTTTTTATTAAAAAAATAGTTTTTGAAAAGAAAAATATCTATTCAAACGAACTCATATATATATATATATATATATATATATATATATATATATGTATGTGTGTGTATATGTTATTTTGTCTACCCTTAATTTGCCTACCCCTCTCAATATCGTTAGATTATAATCTCATCCAACGGTGAAGATTTGCAGGATAAAATAAACTCTTTTACTCCTTTTTTTCTCCTCATTACCTCCCACCCTTTCTCTCTCCTCCACTTTCTTCTTTATCGACGAAAGAACATATATTTGTGTTAATACTCAATACAATACCACTCAAAAATCACATCGAGGAAGAAAAAATATAGCATTGAAATTTCAAAAGAGTCATCATCCTCCACCAATTTGAATTTAAGCTAAATCATATTCTTTCTAGAGAAAACTTGATAATGAAATAAAATATATGTAATTTACTGATTTTCTTATATATATATATATATATATATATAACTTGAATTTATCACCACAAACTCATTCCTTGTTATTATAAACAACTAATTTGATTTAACCTCCAATACTCATTCAATTTGTCGGCGATAAAGCACTAATTAATATTGCTTGTTAGGTCAGTATAAGTGGCGAAATATTGCTTTGTTTAATTTAGATAATCGCAAAAGAATCCACCAATTCATAAATTATTATCTGTTGAACAAAAAACTCACAAGGAATTTTGATCCTACGTGCCTCTCTGAGTTTATCTTCATGGATAAAGAGAAAGGGGGAGGAGAGAGAAATGGTGGGAGGCAACGAGGGGAAAGAGATAGGTAAAAAAAGTTTATTTTATCCCGCAAATCTCTATCTTTGAATGAGATTATAATCTAACGGTACTGAAAGGGGTAGGCAAATGTAGGCAAATTAAGGGTTGACAAAATAACCAATCCCTATATATATATATATATATAGTTAGTTAGTTAGTTAGTTAGTTAGTTAGTTAGGATATTCTTACTATCAATTTTTTTTGGGAGTGGATCTTCTCATGTGCTAATTAACATGTCCATGTCATGTGGGGCAATCATAACTATACATGGGTGAGTTAATGGTGATAAGGGAGGAAAGAGAAAAAATATAAGAATATGAAGTTACACAATCATCACCGTTGATTAAATTATTAATGGTTAAGATCCTCGCACATGACATGATCATGTTAAATTACACATGAGAGGATCCATTTCCATTTTTTTTACTACCACTCTGTCTACCATTGGATTAGAGGGAAATTTAAATGAAGAGAGAGAAAAGAAAAATAATTTTTGAATCCAATGGTGATTAGAGTGATAATAGTAGAAAAATTGGTAATAAGAATATCATATCTCACATATATATATATATATATATATATATATATATATATAGGGTTCGCTTTTTCTGCAGTTACTGCAGATAAGTTATCTGCAGTAAGCCCAATACGACGTCGTTTTGTGGCAAAAATTATGGTGTTTTTGTAATTCTAATTTAATTCAGGGTTATAATAGTCTTTATATTTATAATTTTCTAAGATTTCAATACCAAAATGACGTCGTTTTGAAAAAAAATGCAGATAACTTATCTGCATTAACTGCAGAAACATTTTTCCCATATATATATATATATATAGGCAGGTTCTTTTAACACCAGTGTAAGACTAACAAGTCTTACACCACATCTTAACCGTTGATGAACAGAAATCATCGGTTGGTATTTGTAGTGTAATTAATGATTAATTAATATTAATTAATTCGTATAACTTCCTAAATTATAACCGTTGTATATACGAAAATCAACGGTTGAGATGTGGTGTAAGACTTATTAATTTTACATCTGTAAAATAAGCTTGATCCACACACACACACACATATATATATAGGGTTTAGTGAGTGTACAGTGACTAGATATAAAATTTGGTCTAGTGCACTAAGTTATTCCGCGAGAACACAGTTATAGTAAATATTATAACTATGTTCTCTCGGGAAAACACCATTATAATATTTAGTGCACAATGTTCTCGAGGGAGAACTTAGTGCACTGGATGGTCCAATCACTTAATTTTTATTTTTTCCACACACACACACACACACATATATATATATAGAGGTAGGATTCTTTGACACCGGTGTCAAATAAGCATGTGACACCATTGATCTTTTTTTATCTAACGGCTATCAGATGAGGTGTCAAATTTCAAATTTGACACTGGTGTCAACTGATCCTACCTCATATATATATATATATAATATATATATATATATATATATATATATATATAATGGAAGTGACGTATTAATTGAATCAACATTTGTACCGGTAGCAGCACCGGACTAGCAAATCAGGTGTTACTTTGAGGGGTCTCTTCCCTTGTGGATGCATAGAAGGATGAGATAGTGAATTAGAAAATGATGAAATTCTCGTATTGCATTCTCTTGTTATGATGATGGAAGGATCCAAACGAGAAAAGACTGATTTTTCATGCTTATAAAAAAATTACTATTTTGCTTCTTCGTTCCTTTGTTCCCATGGTGAACTTGGAAGTGGAATGCAACGTGGAAACTGGTCTACTACTTATACCTTTACACCTTACCCTCGCTAATTTCCCAATTAATTCTTTACCTAGCTCGTCAAACAAAAAGGGTAAGAGAAAGGAAAAGAAAAAGAAAATGGTTAGAAGTTCTAAAGGGGAAAGAAGTGAGATTTCAGCGGTAGTGTAAGAAATGGATATTGCCATCTGGGATTAAGCAGAATATCACAGTTGATAGCTCTAACTAACTTGATTGCGTAACAGAACAAAAGTAGAGAACCAATTCTTTAACTATAAACATGACCATTTTCCACAAGGTCAAATGAAGAAAGTCCGTTACTTAGTAAAAATATTTTATTTCTTTATCAAACACACACACACACACACACACATATATATATATATATATATATATATATATATATATATATATATATATTTCCCATTTTTTAAAGGGTTAAAAGTTTGTCGTTATATAATTTATATCCTTTTAATAATTTATAACTATGTATTAAGAGTAGTATATGTATTCTTATTTTATTTTTCGCGTCAACAAGAAAAAAAGTGTAACTTTAATATTATAATTATATATTACTTTTAGTATATAGTTATAAATCGCTAAAACAACATAAGTTAGATCCTCCAAAAGGACAAATCATTTATCCTTTTCTAAAATCACAAGTTCTCTAATTAATTTAATTTTTCTTTTATGTTTAACATTTCTCAATTTATTCAAATATTATTTTATGTTTGGTTCGAGTAAGACACGGTATATACAGGAGAAAAGGAACGCAGTGCATTCTAATATTTAAATTTGCACACTCTCAGGGGCGTTTGATTGAGGAATTTTTTTTTAAATAGTAGGGAAATGTAATAGATAGAAAAATGATTGGAAAGATAGATAAAGTGAGATAGGTAGACAAATGTAAAAAAAAATTGTTTGGTGGGGAAAAACTTTACTGAAAAAATTAGGTAACTTTATGAAATAACAGTGCATTAAAAGCCAGATAATCGGTTTTCCAAAAAATCCCACCTTCAAATTGGGTTTCTAAACAGTGCGGATATCTATGTTTCTCATAAATCCAGACAAATTGGATAGATGGATTTTAGGTGAAATACGTTCAAACAAACATGGTGTTTCTAAAAGTCATACTTGAGAAATATAGATATCCGCTGAAAAGCTACCAACCAAACACCACCTTATTGCATATCTTACACCTTTACCAACCGAGTTATGGGAGTAATCTCAGAGAAACTTATTTATATATTCTTATCACAAGATTAAGATTAAAATAAAAAATTATAAAAATATTATTGATTACTTTTTTTTGTACTTTTAAGGATATTTTACTAATGTGTTTTTTTCTAACAAAACATGTCTTATTGTTAAGTAAAGTAATATAAAATACTTGGTCATGGTCACTATTTTCCTCCACCTATCCTCCAGTTTTTAGGAGAATAATTGTTCGAAGCTAATTAAATTGATGAAGTTTCCTTTTTAAAATTATTCCTCCAACCAAATAAGAGAATATTGAATTCCCATCCATTTGTAAAATACTCAGGTCATGATCTGTGAATTAAGTGTTGAGATATATAATCCCACATTAGTTGTATGTGCAACTAATGTGGAGTTTATAAGGTCTTGGACACTCTCACCCTTTGAGCTAGCTTTTAGGGTGGTGTATCCCAAGGTTCTTTACCTGGTATTAGAGCCTCGCCGCCCCCCACTTTCTCTTGTGGTGTTTCTTAGCACAGGTAGGCTGGGCCTGTTGCATTGTCCACTCTTCAAGCCCAATAGGCTCTCGTGTGAGGGGGTGTGTTGAGATATATAGTCTCACATTAGTTGTATGTGCAACTAATGTGGAGTTTATAAGGTTTTGGGCGCTCCCACCCTTTGAGCTAGCTTTTGGGATAGTGTATCCCAAAGTTCTTTACATTAATCTTGTAGGTTACTCAGTTATTTATTACAAATGTGCCTCACATACTTTTGTTGAATTCACTCTACCAATCCCCACCTCACTTATACACCTTTTTACTGTATATTTTTATAGATTCTTGCCTTTTATGAAATCTGTTCATATTCTTTTTTCGTGTGGGTTCTTTACTTTGTTCTCTTGACGCTGGACTCCAACATCAACGAACATGTCCATTTACATCTGGCCAGTAGAAAAACGATGTGTGTCATTAAAAGCACCTGGAATTTATGCTCCCATCCACATATTGACAGAATATGATTCTATACTTTCATAAACAATATATATCGTTAATGTAAGAACATGAATAAAATCCATATCCCTGTTGATTGATTTCACATAAAGTTGCATATGGTTGTCTATGCACACAAAGTATGAATCTATTAAAAATCAATTCAATTTAAAAATTTAAGGTGATAAGTAATGACTGCTTTAATATTTTTGACATAACCCAGAGCTTTTAAACTTGAAGATGGATAATGCAAGAGTTCATTTTTTTTATTTAATTACCTTGTGCTGATCGACTTGATTTTAAATTCTCATACAAGCAATTAATTCAACTCAACATGTTATTAAAGTGATAATGACATTGATAGTTTTATTTTAATAACTCTTTTTTGATTGAAAAAGGTCAAATGTTGAAATATGAGAAACAATCTCTTTACAAAAATGTATGCATAAAACTGCTTAAAAGGATTGTTTTGATAAGGTTTAACCGAGAGTTAACTTTTTTTTATCTCTAAGAGAAAGATTTGTCTTTTTAGATTTTTTGTTTGAGGCGGTGGGAGCTTCTAATCATTTTTTCTATATAAGGAGATGTTCTAGGAGATTTCAAATTGAAGGAGTTCTCAGAACCAAAAGAGAAAGAGAGAGAGGGAGTGTGTGTTTGAGTGCTAAAAGCCATGGGAGAGTATGGTTACGCATATCGGGGCTACTCCAACTTCAATACTGTGAGAGCTGAAACCCGAGGGCCTGTTATAAAGCCATTTGTTCCATCCATTCCCAACACCAACAATAACTCTGAGGGAATTGTTACCAAAAAAATAATAGTCCCAGTTGGTAGCAGCAGGCCTTATGGTGATGATGATTACAACAAACATAGCCCTCAAACAGAGGCTTATCCCATTAGAGTTGATGATAAAAGGTATCCACAAACAAGCCCGGTTCGTGAATCCCCACGTAAAGCTGAAGAGTTCCTAACCAAGTTGCAGAATGAAGCTAGCCGTCCACCATGGTTGCCTCCAATGACTTCAACTGATTGGCGCCAATCCACACAACCAACACCTTATAATAATGGTGCTAATGGTTATGCTGACTACGGCAATGGAAGCAACAACGAAGGGCGCAAACCGGTTGCAAGTACCATCAGAAATGATAACTATGATGGTTATAATGGTACTAATGGCTATGGTGACTATGGTAGCAACAAAGAAGGGCGCAACCCCATTGGAGGTACCATTAGGAATGACAATCATGATGGTTATTATAATGGTACTAATGATGGCTATGGTAACTATGGCAACAAAGAAGGGCGCAAGCCTATTGGAAGTACCATTAGGAATGACAACTATGGTGGTTATAATGGTCCTAATGGCTATGGTGAGTACAACAACAAAGAAGGACGCAAGCCATTTGGAAGTACCCTTAGGAATGAAAACTATGGTGATAATGAATATGGTGACTACAACAACAAAGAAGTGCAAAGGCCAAAATATAGTTCAGGTTGGACAGCAGCACCAAGAAAAGGGACCCAACTAAGTGAGCCAACACATGATATTGGGAAGGCCATTGAATTGTTGAAGAAAGCGGCAAAGGAGACCTCTAATAATAATAATAATGAGCATAGCAACAAGGGAGGGCACAAAGCTACAGGTAATGTTTCTTGGCTTGGTGAGTCAACAAACAAAGTTGAAAAGGGCATGGAGCTTGTGAAGGAAGCTGACAGGTTCAAAAACATTGTAACTGGTCCTCCTCGTTATGCTGATTACAGGGATGATTCGATCATAGACAGTAGGAAGGCTGAAAAGATTTTTAAAGGCAAGAAGGTCTGAAAAGCCCTATATATATCTATATATACACAATATTATGTATTGAGTTTAAAGTCAGTTAACCTTTTTTTTTTTTTTCCCTTTAAGTTCTATATGTGTAACCTTTCTGTTGGTGTGATTCGTGTATGTACCTCGTTTTTAGAGGCAAAATCGTGTAAGATATAAAATGTAAGGATTAAATAAATATGTGGAGTGCTAGTTAATTAGCAATCCTTTCTTTGTGGCTCTTGTCTATGAACTGCCTCTGTTTCTACACTAAATGGATTTTATGAAGAGCGTAATTCTGCAATAAAAAAAAGTATGATTACAGTCCTAGCCTGTTTAGAAACACAATATAACTATTAACTGCAAAAGGATTTAGAAATTTATATGATATTTGAGGTAAAATAAGTATGCATGTCTGCCACTCTTCATATGCCCCTTCTACAATTTATCTTCTTTTAATAATGAATCCTACTGAACCATTTGCCTTTTCATATATGCTCTATAGAAGTATGCTTCCAATCACGGCAAGTAGAAGTTTTTGGGTATGTGTATACTTAATATGGAAGGAAAACCAGAGTCTGAAAAGAATAAATTATTAAGGATAGTGCCACATCTTGATAATAATCATGCTTGTTGCTCTGTCTGGCGTGGATATAAATCTAATTTCATTCAAATAAAGCCAACCTCAACGTTTTTGTTAATAATCTGTTTTGAGTCATCCAGAAGTTTAATGATTGACTCATAAATATCTAAAGATTTTTTTATTTTTATTTTTGACAAAGCAGTGTAAATAGCACTGACCACTCGCGTTAAAATATCACAATTATTAAGACCTTTTTAATTAGTTTACTGCTTGATGAAAATTAAGATTTGAATTATAATTAAATTTGGTAAGAAGGGTTTAACCCCTCCTCTGATTCTGCTCAATATTATCAGCTTAGAGTAGTTGATTAATTAGTATAAAAAATTGAATTATAATTGTATTTTTAAATTAATGAAATTTTAAATTTAAACCATACGCTCTAAGTTGATAATCTGATTAAAAAATAATAAAGATGAGATTTTTCAAAAATAATTTATTATAAAACATATTTTTGAAATGGTTAATACTTAATATCATTAAGAGTAAATATCATTTTCGCTCCTCAGCAAATTTTACGATGCACGCTTTAGTCTTTACTAAATAAAAAGACTATTTGTGATCCTTAAAAAATTCAAAATACATTTATTTTAGTCTTTTTGAGATATTAATGTGGATCTTTTTTGAATTTGTAAAAAATTATTATTTTAACTAAATGGGTCCATTTTAAATTTTTTAAGAATCACGAATAACCTTTTTAATTACTTTATACTAGTGAAATTTGATTAATACGAAAAAAAATAAATTTACTCTATCATTAAAAGTGGAATGCGTGAACTCTGAAGTATATTTATTTATCACATCTGCAACAAACAAACGGCAACGTGTTGATTACCTATTTCATTTTTCAACCACAAAACAAAACCATGTTTGTTTGACAATAACATACAAAAACTTTCCATTTTATTTTCATATTAAAAAGCTCACTTCGCTAGATACAAAATTAGAATCGCAGTGGCATCAATTTCAGAGTTCACTTTCTCGGGAAATTTCTCTCAAATGTGCGAAGATTTAGAGCACCCGTTCGCTCACACCCAGATCCTTTCTCTCTAGGCTTTGTGGAGTTATTTGAAAAGGTCTGCTTCGATGCTTTCTTCCTTAAAATTCAAGTATTTTTTTCAACTTTTTGTATAATTGCTTGTTACCAATGGGTTCTGATATTGGTTGTTACTAATGGGTAGTTGGTAGGTGCTGATTAAATGTAAGATAAAGCGTTGTAAATTAGTTATATTTAATTTTTGACTTGCTTCAATTATAGTTATTTTCTAGAATTTCTTTGTGGAATTGTGATTATACATTTGGCATTTATTTTGAGCATTTCTTGGTACCTAGTTAAAAAAATATAATATTGATTCTATTTGCATCTGTTTATATTTATTCCTGAAAAGGTTTAGTGGAAAACTGGAATATGTATAAGAAAATATCTGAAACTACTGTACTTTCAGTATTAGCCATGTTATATAGAAATGAAATTAAATTTGAGCATGGCCCAAAGAATACTTTGTTATATAGTTAAAGTTTATCGTTACCATCGTCTCATGAGTCATGTTATGAATGTTACTCTAGTTTCTTTTAGTTTGCAGAAATAATCTTAAATTGCACACCTGCAAGCATGTACCCAAGGAGGATGGTATTATTTGGGGGAAGAGCATGCTTGATCTTAGGCATTTTTGGAAACATATATATAATTTTGGAGAATCTTAGATGTTTCAAATGTTGTTTGCGCATTAATTTAGTTAAACAGTTGAAATCTTGGTAGCCTGTGTGACTTGCTGACATAGTTGAAGAGTTTTCCTTGTTTTCCCCTTTCTTCTTCCGTAAAGAGTGTGATGTGATGTTAGCATAGGACGCCAGACTGATCTGTGGTTTTATTATTCAATCAAACAGAGAAAAAGATAGGGCAGGTAATAATATGTTGCTCACTTCTAGTATGTAGCAAGTTGATAACTTTCCTATCATATTCTCATACATAATTGTTATGATATTTATGTATTACTGCGTTGGGATGGAATATTTTATTTTGCCTTTCTTTTGAGCATCTCACATGGAGTGAAAACTCCTCAAATTGTTCATTGACTGAACTGTTTCTCAGATGAACAGAAGTTTCTTATTGCTTCCCCCCTTCCTCCTGCCCCTTCTCTTAAAATTAGGAAATATTATATTCCTTTTCACCTTAGGCCTGTGGGTTCATTCGTGTGCAGACATGTATAAGAACCAGTTGCAAGAGTTGGCTCAAAGAAGCTGTTTCAATTTTCCAGCCTATTCATGCATCCGCGAAGGACCAGATCATGCTCCTCGTTTTAAAGCAACTGTGAACTTTAGTGGAGAGACATTTGAAAGTCCTACATTCTGCTCTACTCTTAGACAGGCAGAACATGCAGCAGCTGAGGTAGCTCTTAACACCCTTGCAAAAAGAGGTCCTTCTAGAGCTTTAGCAGCAAGAGTTCTGGTGAGCAATGGGATTCTTTTTATTTTTTATCACTTTCCCCCCTCATTTCCAGATTTAAACTGTTTCTCTCTTTTTTTGAAATCACTTGATTGACTTGTCATGGGTGATTGATTCTCACTGATGTATAATACTTTTGAATACTAAATCAAATGATCACAAGGCCCGACAGTTTTATGCAGTAAATATGAATTATGAAGTCATAGGTGAAAAGTTTTGGCAGAAAAAATTAAATTGAAAAGAAAAATTAAACAGCAGAAAGGTTCTAATTGAACTCTTTCATTCAATGGTAGCTTCTCAACTTCAATACTTTTGGTATTTTGATATCTGACAGGATGAAACTGGAGTATACAAGAATTTGCTCCAGGAAACTGCTCACAGAGCTGGACTGAACCTTCCTGTTTATACTACTATTCGTTCTGGACCTGGTCACGTTCCTTCCTTCTCATGTACAGTTGAGATTGCTGGACTGAATTTTTCTGGGGACCCAGCTAGGACCAAGAAACAGGCTCAGAAGAATGCTGCAATATCTGCTTGGTCTGCATTGAGAAAATGTGAGCATCATGCTGCTGTTATTATATCTTTCTTATTCAAGTTGTATAGTCATTTCCACTTTGGGGTCTGTAGTTGAGACATTTTCTGTAGAAGAACTTCGGTTCTTTTTCTTATCAACATACCATTTTTTTAACATTATTTGGCTTCTGTTTTTCTTTTAGTTTCCAGGACTTGACTTTATTTTCATTGTTTTAAAACCTGTTTAGTGTCACAGCATCATTTGTCTTCTTCAACTTCATCCTCACTTCCTTCAGAGTCTAAAGGCAATGAAGAACAAGAACAAGTCATCATTGCTCGGGTTCTTTCAAGTCTACAGTCATCAGATTTCAAGAACGTTTCAGAAAGTGATTACCAACATACATTGCAAAAGTCCAATACAAGGTCTTTTGTGTCAACCCTGCCAGCTCCAGGCATTTATCCTCCACAATGTCAGCATTGTGGACACTCTAGTTTTTTCCCTGATGTGACCATGTATCAGATTTGGCAGCAAGAACAAATTATACTGCAGCAGAATCACCTGTTGGCACTAACCGTTCCCCCAATAATTCCATCTGTTCCACATATATATCCATTTGTGCAATCTGTGCTCCAGCCAGACCACTGTCTTTATTTTCCAGCTAGAGACTTAGCATCAGTACCCGTAGGACCAAAATTTTCTATTGCTACGTCAAGGCCTTCATTTTACTTTTCAAACCAAATTGTTCCCGACTTAAGAAGGGGTAGATCAACAGTAACCATTAGGGAGATACAAGAGGAAAAAGCAGAAGATCCCCCAGTTTGCAACTTCAGTAATGAGACAAGGTTCCAAGCACCAGCTTCAAAGGATGAGAGACAGAAGCATGGTGGCTCTGAGAGAAGTAGAGATGTTCAGCTGGGAGGAGAACAAAGTGGGACATCTGAATGGGCTTCTCATTGGAGAACAGGCTCTGTATACAGACCAGTTAATATTGAGCTGCAAAACCCATCTAGTATTGACACATCTAGTTCTATTCTCAGAACACACTCAAAAACAAGTTCCAACAGAAGTTTTAGACCGCCTGCAGTTGCTTCACCGATGATGAGAACCACGGTCCCTGCTTCTTCTGCAGTTTCCAGACCACAACATAGGGAAGTACCTCTGGCTGTTCCTTCAAGAATGAGAACTGGAGTCCCTCCATGTCCATCCTTGCCCACGTCTGAAAGGTTTGGCATGGTGGGAGCACATACTCCTCGGTTCATGGCACCGGCTGTAAGAATCAGATCAGTGGTGCCAGTCTGCTCTGCTCCTCCAAGAATGTCCATTGAGGAGGCATCAGAAAACGAGGAAAAGAAAGGTCTAAAAACTGAAGTGGAGTCGAGAACAAGCTCTGAACTTGGCAATCTTAGAATATGAGTATACATACTACAGATGTTATATTTTGAAGTTCAAAAGTTTAGTTCATGCCAATATGATGATGCTCTTCGAGGGCAGTTGATTCTTTTTCATATTAACTGAAATGAATCGGCTTTTCCTTGATCATCTTTTGTAAAGTAATAAATGTGAAATATATCATTTGAATTTAATATATCAAATTAGGGGATCAGAAGTAATCTTGCCAACATTTGTTTTTGTGGCAAATGGATTGCGGGTATGTAACTCCCTATAAACTTAGTTCCAATTTTATAATTCAAATGATTTTAGTAATGGACTTATATGCTAAAATGCTCAAATTAGTGTGTAGTGTTGTTTGTTAATATGATTGAGCAAATATTTAAATGAACGTAGTTAGCCTAAACCTAACGTAATTAACGATTTGAGATATTTTTTCTCTTGTACCTGCCATAGAAAAAAGAAAAAGAAAAACTCACCTAGGCATTTAAAGGTTATGTTTATCTCATTTTACATGAGATAAACAACTTTCTTACACACACAAAAAAAAGTTGGATCTCACCATTTTTTTTCTCTCTCCTCTTACCTGTGGGTCCCACTTATATTTTTATTTCTACAACATGAAATAATTTTTTTCTACAACATAAAAAAAAAATATGCTGGCGAATAAACATCAGCATAGCCAGCTACTAGAGAAAAGACATGAAGCTAAAAGGAGGAAGATTCCATTTGAGCAAAAGTTTAAAGTTTTCCATTTACCCCCAAAAAAAAAAATAGTTTATATTTTTCCTTTATTGCAAGGGGCATGTTAACTAACAGTTTATCCTTAAAGCAAAAAAAAAAAAATTAAATTAAATTAATCAAAAAAAATATGTATTCATCATTTATGATTTTATTATTATATATTTTTGGTAAATATTACAATTTAATATAAAAGATATAGAGCTCCAGATTTAAAATTTTTATATTTACCATTTGACAAGAGCTAGAACTTTAACTCATTAATTTCTTTTTTAAATATTAGTCAGGCTATAAATCAATAATTTCAAATGACTTTTGTTGCGTATTCTTGAAAACTATTCCCCCTCGAAGTTGAAAAACATTGATAAGTTGCATGTGGATGTGTGATTTTGGATGTGATTCCCATTACACCAATTAAGTTATATGGATCCCCATTTTATCACCCCCAAAAAGACAAAAAATTAAGTTGTATGGAATAATTTTAAAATGGATATGAAAAATGCACATCATCTGCCTAATCACTATGAACATTAAACCAAGTTAGCACGATTGGTTCGTTTTCTCCTAAGGAAGTAAATGAAGTAAAATACTAATTAATAATATGATTCCCTCTTCTAGTTAATTTTGTTTTTGATTTGGGCCTTGAATCCCTTGATCCCTCCCACCCCACTTACTAAAAAGAAATGCTAAACTAAATAGTAATACTACCCATTGGTTTATTTAAGTCTTTGTGAGAAAGAGATTTGGGTGTTTGACTTTTTGTGATTGTAGGAAGATCTCATCTTCCCTATATTCTTTCTCTTGTCTGAGAGCCAGAAAAGACTGCTAAAGACCAAACACAAACAGCACAGGAAAACAACATCACCAAACAACACACATCCTCTGTCTCTCTTCAGAGACAAGACAACTATCTCCTCTTTATACAAATCTCAGCTCCAATTACTGTTACTGTAAGACTCTCTCTCTCTCTCTGTCTCTCTCTCTCTTCTTTGCTACATAACACAACCTTTTCTGTTTTTGTTCTTTGCCCCTTTTCTTTCTAAACCCATCACGTGCTCTATCTGAAAAACAAAACAAAAATGAAATTTTTTCATTTTTCAACTAAATCTGCTACCTTTGACCTCTAACTGAAGTTTAAAAGGATTACTGATTCTGTTTGTGCTCGTGCACCTTGTGGGCCAATGATCATTAAAAACCTGAACAAGTTTTACTTTTGATTTCAAATTCTTCTCATCACATGATGCATAATTTTGATGCTTTCACGGGATGATGTCACTAATTGTAGTTGGATTACCAAGTTAATTAAGGGTAAAAGTATGTTATTCATTCATAATCGTAATCGTAATCGAAATCTTGTTTTTTTACTGGATTGATTTGGTGATTGTTTTGATAAGCAGAAGCCCTTACATAAACAAACATGTCAAGGAAATGAAGCTTAGATTGGAGGAGAAATGGGGTGTGTGATTAGCCGAGAAGTGTCATCAGGAGTAGTCTCTGAGGTGAAGGAGGAAAAGAGTTTGAAGGTTGAGTCCAACAAGAAGGTTGATGAAGTGTCCACGAGCAGAGCTGAGGGGAGTATAGGAGAGGTTCAGAATGGTGAGAAGGAGAAGGAGAAGGATAAGGAGAAGGAAGAGAAGGGTGGTGATGATGGGGTTCAGCGGCCAAGGGGTGAAAGAAGAAGATCAAAGCCAAACCCAAGGCTAAGTAATCCACCTAAGCATTTGCAGGGGGAGCAAGTAGCAGCTGGGTGGCCACCTTGGCTTACAACAGTGTGTGGGGAAGCACTTAGTGGGTGGATTCCGCGAAAGGCTGATACATTTGAGAAAATTGATAAGGTAGGTTTGTATTTACTGGCAAAAATTTTGAACTTTTAATTTTTTGGGTGAATGTGTTACATTTAACTTGAAATGGAAATGCATTTGATGGGTCATGCCATATAAGGGATATTTGATAGGGTTTGAAGATCATCAATGCAGATTATGATTGATTGATGTTAGATATAATATAAATATGTAATGTTAGAGAGATATAATAAAATCTTTCCATGTGTTCACCCTAAAATGACATAATATCAAAGCCTCTATAACCAAATGGTCTAGAGTTTGATATTTGTCGTCCCTATTCTTCTAATAAAAAAAAATTTGAGTTTCAACGCTAGGTAGGTGGGCTGTGAATTATCTAAACTCATGATGCATTATTGAAATGATCAATTTGTGGGCAGGGTTAAAAAGTATGTAGCCTGCATTATTTTAGTCAGAACAACTTACATATTATAAAACCTCTCATTTGCTTCTTCTTAGAACTTTTCTTCTCTTCTCATACTTGTTTTCCTTTTTTAATTCTCCCTTCATACTAGATCGGTCAAGGAACATATAGTAATGTGTACAAAGCTAAAGACATGTTGACGGGTAAGATTGTTGCACTGAAGAAGGTTCGATTTGACAATTTGGAACCTGAAAGCGTAAAATTCATGGCTAGAGAGATTCTTATTTTGCGAAGATTGGATCATCCCAATGTTATAAAGCTAGAAGGTTTAGTTACATCTAGAATGTCCTGGAGTTTGTATCTGGTGTTTGAATACATGGTGCATGATTTAGCTGGACTTGCTGCAAGCCCAGACATCAAGTTCACAGAACCTCAGGTTAGACCAGCCTTGATAATTTAAGAAATAAAACAGATATCCTTTGCTATACTTTCTTTTCAATTGGCTATATTTGATGTCTCCAAATACTATGTGTCTCCTACTGTAGGTCAAATGTTACATGCATCAACTGCTATCAGGACTTGAGCACTGTCATAATCAACATGTACTTCACCGTGATATTAAAGGATCGAATCTTCTTATTGACAACGAAGGAATACTTAAAATTGCTGACTTTGGACTTGCATCTTTCTTTGATCCAAACCACAGGCATCCCCTGACTAATCGAGTAGTTACCCTTTGGTACCGGCCTCTTGAGTTGCTTCTTGGTGCCACAGATTATGGTGTGGGTGTTGACCTTTGGAGTGCTGGTTGCATTTTAGGAGAGTTATTGGCTGGGAAACCAATTATGCCTGGCCGTACAGAGGTGAAAACTTAAAATGTCTTGTTTTTGGCTTATAGAATTTTTCATTTCCTTCAATCTCTGCCTAACAGTTATTGTAGTTCTTGACATTTGAATCAGTCAAAAAGAAGTTACATATCCTAATGGAAGAGTCTGCTTTTTAAACATGCATGTATGAACCCTTGCCTACTGCATTGCAACCTCTCCCCTCTCCCTAAAACCCTCTCTTCTCACAGGGGTAAGACCGTGTACAGTTGACCTTGAACCTCATGCGCTGTACTGCCCTTTAGAAGGTCTGCATTGTGCATATCTGCAATGTCTATGAAGACATGCAATCAATGAGAAATCAACTAAAAAAGCTTAAGAAATAACCAAGAGCTGAGTTGCTGCATGACTTGATAAACCATTGTAGTGATTGTGCTACATACACAACTGCATATGCCACTGTTGAGCTTCAAAACATTATTTGTGAAAGTGGAATAAGTCAAATTGAAGCCCAGATTATGTAAAAGCCAGTAGATGGAAGAGATTGCAACTACTTGTTAGCTCTTCTACTCTCTCCAATCTCTGGGGATAATTGCTTCATTACCTGCTCAATGAACAATTGCTTTTCATTGCAGCATTTGTATCCTTGGCTTTAGGTCCCTTGTTCTAGCTGTTTAATGTAGATGTACTTTTGAAAACAAAATCTGGGTAAAAAGGAGATGCAAATTTTAGAATTCTATATAAGGGAGCATGACTATTATAGGGTTGCTAAATTATGGTCACCAGGATATTTCTTTGAAAAATTCGGCGGGTGAATAAAGTGGTGGAGCACAAGTGGATGTTATAAAGTCATAGCTTGCCCGTATCATTTAGTTGTAGGTTAAAGATAAATCAAGTAATGTACCCTCAAAAGTAGAAGGATAATGAAGGCATGCATTTGTAAAAATTTAGAGGTACTAGTGGTTATGACAAAAGTAATCGTAATTTCGGTTCAATTATATGATTGTGCAATCTGGACTGATAACTATGAAATTACGTTCTCTACAATGAGTACTAGATTTTTGTTTTATTTAAATGCATCTCCAATCCTTTTTTTAGTAAATTGCCCTTTTCAAGTGGCGTACTAGATCTTATGTTTAGTTCTAATATCTCTTGTATAGTTTGAAGGAATTTGTATTGCATTAAGGATATATTGCTTGCATTTTATTTGCTGGTTATTTGAAATCTCAATTGGATATTTTCTGACCCTTTTCTTGAATACTTACGCAGGTGGAACAACTGCATAAGATATACAAACTTTGTGGTTCGCCTTCTGATGAGTATTGGAAGAAGTCAAAGTTGCCAAATGCTACCTTGTTTAAACCTCGAGAGCCATACAAGAGATGCATAAGAGAGACATTTAAAGATTTTCCACCTTCTGCGCTGCCCCTTCTTGATACTCTTCTTGCAATTGATCCAGCAGAACGGAAGAATGCCTCAGATGCTCTTAAAAGTGAGGTGGGCTTTTGAAAATTCCTGACCTTTCTGTTACTAAAATGCTGACGTGATGATTTTAAATTTTGTACTGCCTTGTTATTTATATTATGATTCCATGCCACTTAGTATATCTTAATCTGTTGGATCTTGATCTATTGTTGGTGCATATAGATTCCCTGAAATACATACTTGAAACCCTTCTGTGAAACATACTATAAGCTGCAAGTTGAACTTCGTGAAGCCCTATGAATTATTTATGATGCATAACTAGTTTTACCAGGCAGTATGATCCTTAGCTACAATGATTTCCAGTGGATTCTTCTGATGTTGACAACATATCTTCTAGGAGCCTGGTTCTTCAGCTTCTTGTCTTGGGTATCTTATACAAAAAGTGTGCTTGAATGTTGTCCGAGGAAAACCTTGTACTTCTATATTAGCCTGATGATGTGCCTCTCTCTTAAAATTTGTTTAATTTAGAATATGTATCCCTTCTTGGAATAGGATAAAAAAGTTTGATTTGATATAAAATGGTTTGTGTCTGGGACTCTGGGTTACCTTGGAAGTCAATTCGCTGTCTTCTTTTCTTTGGAAAAATAAGTAGATAAAGGTCCTAAATGTTGGAATGAATGGCATGTTTTAAATGATCATGATAAAGTATGTGGGCATTCCAAAATTAATGTTAATAAAATGAAATTTCTCTTGAATCTGATGTAGATGTTTTCTTTGTTGAATTGGGATGTTATTTTTTAAAACCAAACCCATATACATTTACTTTGCTTGTCTATCCTATTATTTTGCAGTTCTTTACCACAGAACCTTATGCTTGTGATCCTTCTAGCCTTCCAAAATATCCTCCAACCAAGGAAATCGATGTTAAACGACGGGATGATGAAGCAAGGAGGTATTTGTGCACTTATTTTTGCTTTATGCATACTAGAAGTGAGGCACACGCTAAATATGTGTGAATATATAAAAGATTTATATAATTTTTTTTTAAAAAAGTGATTAGGGGAGAGAAAGTGGGAGGAAGACATGGACATTAAGGAGAAAATGTAAGGTGCTGTTATCTGAAACAATTCTATTTTATATAATTTCAATTATTCAATGACATTTATAACCTTATATTTTTTATTAACTTACATATATTTTAATAATAATGACTCTTTGGGAACCTTTGGGACTAAAAGTGGAGACTGAAAAACTGTTTGTATGTTCTTTTTGTTAACAACATTGATATGGGTGGTGAACTATATTTAAGCATGCTTTAATCCTGCTTCAACTTATACACACACACACAGTGACACCAACATTTATAGAGATTAATAGAGTGAAAAGTGCCCTTCGTTCTTTTGGGTTAACATCTGCAAGTTATAATTTAGCCATCTTATTATATTTGACTAACTCTGAGATACTCTTTGAATATGAATGTCCAGATCAAGAGCTCCAGGCAAAGCTCATGTTGATGGTGCGAAGAAGCATCGAACACGTGATCGTGCTGTAAAAGCTGCTCCTGAAGCCAATGCTGAGCTTCAATACAATATTGATGTATGTTAAAAAAAAAATTACTTCTATTTGTAATGACTAATCATGGTATATGCTTGATGCGTTGGTTTATGATGCCACTCAATAGATGTTTTGAAATTATTATACCTTCCAAGAATGCATAACTAAATGAAATGATTGAGAGAGTAAGTAGAAGGGAGTAACAATTTCAAGAAGTAGATTAGTCTGATTTATTGCTCAAATTGTTTAAATTAGCAGTAAACTAAATGATAATTAAACCTATTGATGTGCTTCTGATTTTTATTTTCATTTTTTTTTTTAACTATGTCTAAGGATCTCATTTTATCCTTGTATTTCTTTGTACCGCTCCTTTCCTTCTAATAAAACTCATTTTCATCTTTTGTAATTGAAAATCTGCATAATTATGATTGAAAGTAAAAAGGAAAGTTGATTAACATTTGTTGCTATATTTTCATGTGTTACAGAGAAGGCGTCTAATCAGTCATGCAAATGCCAAGAGCAAGAGTGAAAAGTTCCCTCCCCCGCATGAAGATGGACAACTTGGCTTTCCTTTGGGATCTTCAAATCATATTGATCCAGATATTGTTCCTCATGATGTCTCTTTGGGTTCAACCTCATATATCTATTCAAAGGAACCATTCCAAGCTTGGTCAGGTCCCATTGGTGATTCTGCTAGCATTGGTGTCCCAAAACGGAAGAAACACACTGCAGGTGATGCATTGGATTTATCAAAACCATATAAAGGTGCCCTCAAGGATAAGGGTAAAGGAAAGAAAATCATAGTTTAGATATTGAGTACATTCTTAATTTCTTATAGAGTCAAATTTAAGAAAGTATATGACCCTGCTGCCTCATTTTTTGGTGGAGTCCAACTACTGCTGCATGTCTGCTTCCCAAGTGAAGTTAATTCCTTCTTTTCAAAGGGTGATACCATAAACCATTTTCTCCCATTTTTCAACCTTCATTTTTTTTTTTAGTAGTTTTTATTTCTTGGGTTTCATTTAGATAAAGATTTTTTTCCTGGGTTCAGTCTTTTGGTATGATAGAGAATTACTATGATGTACATTGTGATTTTTTTTTTTTTTTTCTCTTGTTAATATCTGAATTCTGTTTATTTTGTTGTGAATTGCAATAAATTTGAGATGTTTTTGTGTCCTCGTTTATGAGTCTAGGTGCTTACACCTACAGTTGTACTAAAAACCAAAATAATAGTAACTTCTTTGCTTTCTGTATTTAATTCTGTTCTTTTTTTTTGGCATTAATATCATCTCAAATAAGTTCTTATTATTTATCTTATTTTACTCAAAAGGAATAATATAAGTAGCAAGGAAGCTTAAGTTTTCCTGTCATGATTAGGGCTGTGCAAAAAAACTGGTTCACTTGCCCTGCCCTTGATCTGACTTTGACCCAACCCATAAATACCCATATTTTTTGAACTGGTTTAAATACTGACCCACTTTTATTTGGGTCAATTTTAGACCTGACTCGTTTTAATATTGACCCACTGATCCAAAACTTGACCCATACCTATTATGTAAAAAAAAAAATCACAATTACATTAAAAGAAAAGTTTTAACGTAAAACAATTACGTCAAAATTTTTCGTGGAAAATATTTTCATAAAAATTTTACAGATTTCAAATTTCTGCGAAAGTTTTCAACGGAAATATTTTCGTCATCAAAAAATTTTGACGGCAAAAAATTTCATCAAAATTCTATACAATTTCAAATTTTGGCGAAAGTTTTCAACGGAAATATTTTCATCATCAAAAAATTTTGACGGCAAAAAATATCGACGGCAAAAAATTCCATCAAAATTCTTTACAGATTTCAAATTTCGACGAAAGTTTTCGACGGAAATATTTTCGTCATCAAAAAATTTTGACGGAAAAAAATTTCATCAAAATTCTTTACAGAATTCAAATTTTGGCGAAAGTTTTCGACGGAAACATTTTCGTCATCAAAAAATTTTAACGGCAAAAATTATCGACAGCAAAAATTTCATCAAAATTCTTTACAGATTTCAAATTTCAGCGAAAGTTTTCGACAGAAATATTTTCGTCATCAAAAAAATTTGACGGCAAAAAATTTCATCAAAATTCTTTACAGATTTCTAATTTTGGCGAAAGTTTTCGACGGAAACATTTTTGTCATCAAAAAATTTTTACGGCAAAAAATTTCGACGGCAAAAATATTCATCAAAATTCTTTACAGATTTCAAATTTCAGCGAAAGTTTGCGACGAAAAAATTTTTGATAAATTTTTTGACAAAAAAAAATTTTCGTCGAAATTTTTAGCGAAACACATTTCCATCGAAAATTTTCAACTAAATATTTTCGTCAAATTTTTTGATAAAAAATTTCCATCAAAATTTTCCACGAAACACATTTCTATAAAAAAATTCCGTAAATTTTTTTGACAAAAAAAACATTTTGACGAAAAAAATATTCTGTCAAAATTCTTTAGAGAATCTAAATTTCGTCGAAAGTTTCAAATGAAACATTTCCCTCGAAATAATTTTCGTCAAAATTTTCGTCAGAACACATTCCCATCGAAATTTTGAACGAAAAACATTCCGTTAAATTTTTTGACAAAATTCTTTTTTCGTTTAAAACATTTGATGGAAGAAATCATTTTCGTCAAAACTGTTGACGGAAACTAAATTTCAATAGAAATTTTTTTTTTTGTAAAAATTTCGACGAAAAAATAATTTTGTGACAAAATTTCCGTCTTTTGCAACGTAAAAATTTAGACAAAATTTTGTGAGAAAACCAAGTCAAAAACGGGTCAGGTCAGATTTGACCCAGTTCAGAAACCAAGTGAGACCCACTTCAGAAACCAAGTCAGGTCAGATCCAAACTGATTTTGAACTAGTTCAACAAAATCCAATCCAAGTCAGACCTGACTTGGATCAAATTAAAGCGGGGCGGGTCAAAATACCTGACCTATAAAAACCAAGTTGGGTCGAGTCGGACAAAAACCTGACCCGACCTCACCCATCCACAGCCCTAGTTATGATTGAGGTGCCTATGTAATATTAAGAACTTGAGCTTGTGAAAAAGCATTCATAAAAGGGAGTATGAAACAAGAATGGTTAACTTTCTACGCTGTACAATCATGAATTCAAATGTGTGATCAAATAACAATAAGATTGTTATAGGTCAGTTGTGAAAGAGAAAAAAGTATGATACGAGAATTTAAAGGGTAATATGTTTAGATGGTGGGGTTATATTTATAAATTTTTTGTTTACAAATTTTTACAGATTATACTATGTTTTTCGGGCAAAATACTATGTTATACTATATTCTCTGGAGTATATAGTGTAATTTGTAAAAAATTGTAAAAAATTGTAAAAAAAATTTGTAAAGGTAGTATTTCCCATCTTTACAAGTCCTTTATGACTTGGGTTATAACAATCAACATAATATCAATGTTTTCTATAAAATTATTTCGGTAAACGAAAAATTTACAGTATACAATTACTTGCAAATCTCCACCATGTGCTTCTGTGGTCGTTCCCCTTCAATGATTTTTAATTTGAAAATTTATGTGCAAAATTTTGTATTGGCAGCCTGGTCCAGAGCATACTGATGCTTGGCCAAACAAAAGAAACAGAGAAATGCGAAGCACAAGATAATTTAGGTAGGAAGTGATTTTTATGTTTAAAAATAGGGAAAAATTTAGAAACTCCCTCGTGGTTTTACTTCGAATCACTTCACGTCGTATGTTTTTTTTTTTTAATCACTTATTTCCTATAATTTTTTCCATCCAAATCTTATCGTTAGAAACTAAACTAATATATCATTTCAAGGAGGGTTATATTGATAAAAAAAAAATTACAAAATTACAAACTACATTATATCTTACTAGTAAGACTTCACTCAAGAGTGTCTTACCCGTAAGATATGGTGTACTTTGTAAATAAAAAGTTTATAAATATAGCTTTTCCCAATCTTTTTTACCCTTCTTAGAAGAAAAAAAATAAACTAATGACAATAAAGAAAATAATAGAAGAACAAATATGTTAAAAACGTATAATACATACAAAATACTTAAAAAGTTAAAAAAAATAATAATAAAATAAGGCTAAATATGTTGAAAACTTACATCATAAAAAAAAGACTAAAAGTAAAAAAATAAAAATAGTCTTAATCAAAAAGAATAAAATAGACCGAAGACAAAAATATATATATAAAAAAAAAAGACAAAAAAGAAATCAATGTTGTAAATTTTGACATATTTGATCTTCTTTTCTTTTTTTACTTCTAGTCCTTTCTATCACTGGTAAAAGAAATAGAAAAAAACAAGAGAAAAAAAATTAATTTTATAAGTTTCCAATATATTTGGTCTTTTTTTTTTGTTCTTCAGTCTATTTATTCTTTTTGATTTAGATTATTTTTATTTTTTTTCTTTTAATATTTTCTATTGTTTCTAACATATGGGATATTATTTTTACTTTTATTATTTTTCCTCAATCTATTTTCTTATTTTCAATTTAGACATTTTTGATTTTTTTTTACTTTTAGTCTTTTGTACAAGTGTGGTAAGTTTCTGATATATTTGACTTTATTTTTTCTTTACTTTTTTCTTTTTTGTTAGACATTAAAAATTAATTAGAATTCTTATTGATTGAAAATTTTGAACTTGTAATTACCTTAATTTTTAACATACTTTGCCTAATAAGAAGAGTAAAATATGACAGATTAGTTAATTAAGGATGAGTTTAGAATAATAAAAAAATCATAAGAAAGTAAATGATTATAAAAAAATAGAGAATTAAGTGATTCAAAGCAATTTGAACTTTTCCTCTCTCTTTTTGGTAAACAAACTTTTCCCTTAAAAATAGTATAATTGTTAATAAAAAAAATTCATTATTATAAAAATGACAACAAATCATTAATTTGACCAACTGTTTAATAAAGATTATTTTATTAAAAAAACAATTTTAAAAGTAATTCATTACAAGTGAATGTGATGATAATATCCATGGTGATATGTCATAGTCGTAATGTTACTTACCATACTTAATATAATTTGAGTTAAATAATACTGCGAATATATTTATTTATTTTTTTGAAATATTTTATTTTCCAAATTAGAGTTGACCTAATCAGAAGGCGAAGAAGCAATCAAATCGAAAAATTTGAAAAAGAAGAAGATTTATATATATATATAGAGGCAGGATCATTTGACACCGGTGTCAAAAAAAAAGTTTGACACCTCGTCTTAGAGCCGTTAGATTAAAAAAAATCAACGATTCTGATTTGTAAGCATTTGACACCATTTATTTTTTTTAATCTAACGGCTCTAAGATGAGGTGTCAAACTTTTTTTTTGACACTGGTGTCAAAGGATCCTGCCTTATATATATATATATATATATATATATATATATATATATATATATATATATATATATATATATATATGATTGAGGTAGGATCCTTTGACACCGGTATCAAATTTGAAATTTGATACCTTATCTGAGAGTCATTAGATCAAAAAATATCAATGGTGTCACATACTTACAAATCAGAGACATTCATATTTTTTGATTTAATGCTCTCAGATGAGGTGTCAAATTTGAATTTGACATTGGTGTCAAATGATCCTACCTTTATATATAAATATATATATGTATTTAATATCATTAATAGAAGACAACTTAATTAAAATCAACTACAATATAATAATACGCAACTTTTGTTCATATTTAATGATTTTTTGTATTTTCTCGTCACAATATTTTCTCTCTTCTCCTATTTTGTGGAGGCAAAGAATATAAAAATCAACAAATATATAAGAAAAGTGTTTGTCATTTTAAATGACATAAAGTTATGTTATTTTAAGAGAGATAGACAAAAGAAAGTATTTTTTTATTTAAATTTAAATTAAAAAAAACCATCAACTTTCTCTCCCATGATTTTCATTCTTTGTGTGGAAAAAATATTTCTCCGGCAACTTGAGATAAGTTTATCTCCGGTCACCCCAAAACTATGTCGTTTTATTTATTTATTTCCTTATATTAATTGATTCACTTTTGAATGGTTTGATTCTGTTTTTCTCTCTCTTCCATTATCATCATTGATCCATCTTTGTACGGTTATGATTTAAGAGCCGGAGATAAAATTATCTCCGGCAGCTTGAGAAATGATAAGCCATATATATATATGGGTTCGTTTTTTCTGCAGTTACTGCAGATAAGTTATCTGCAGTAAACCCAATACGACGTCGTTTTGGGGCGGAAATCATGATATTTTTGTAATTTTAATTTTTTTCAGGGTTATAATAGTCTTTATATTTATAATTTTTTAAGATTTCAATACCAAAACGACGTCGTTTTGAAAATAAATGTAAATAACTTATCTGCAGTAACTGCAGAAATATTTTTTCATATATATATATATATATATATATATATATATATATATATGAGGGGAGATATTTTAACTACCAAAAATATTCATTACTAACTCACTACCTCCACAATTACCATTGGATCAAGGAGAGAGAATGTTGAAAAATTTTGAAAAAAGAGAAAATATTGATTCAACGGTGATTATGGAGGTAGTGGGTTGGTAGTAAATTTTTCTAGTAGTAAGAATATCGTCACTCTATATATATAAATATATCAAAATACGGTTATTTTATTTAAAATAATATAAAGTTACATCCTTTTAAATAATAAATACTTTAAAAAAAACACCTGTCAAACTTAAAGAAAAGCACATTCAGGTTGAGTAAAATAACCAAAAATAGTTTACCAAAAACAAAACATTCCTGCAGGAATTTTTTTTTAAGAAAAAAATCAGGTGATCTGTGGGTCGCAAGTTTTGACTAGGCATACAACTATGGACTTTATGGCCCATATTTTATGTGTTAATATCTTTATAGAGTAAATACCATTTTTAGTCCCTGACAATATTCACAAAGCCCTTTTCAATCCCTTGAAATAAAAAAGGGATAAATTGGTCCCTGAAATAACAAAAAAGAGGCCACGTTAATCCTTATGTTAACTCCCACCTAACGGCCCAACTAACGGTCCACAGTTGGCGCGTTAGTTTGCTGACGCGGCTTGGATGTGGGACTCCGTGGAAGACGAGACGACGACATTTTGGTCCCTGTTAAAACCACGAGGGCCATTTTGGTCCCTGTCAAAATGCACGAGGACGTTTTTAGTTCCTGACAAAAAGCATGGGACCCTTATTGGTCCCTAACCAAATAAAAATAGGCACATGATTTTGTTGCTTTTCTATGGAGTCCAATTTTACAAAACAGAAGTGCATTATATCAGAAACAGGAGTGCAATCCAATTTTACAAAACAGGAACATGACATTAAATTGGATTTGTCTGCAGTCCAATTTGTTAAACCAGAAGACATGGATGTACAAAAACTACAACTACGTATATTAGTTAAAAAACATCAAAAATGGTAAACTTAAACATTCATCAACCCTGTGAAACATAATAGCTGGAACATGATTTGAGTATCATTATATTTGAAGACATGGATGTACAATAGTGCATTACAAAATAAAGCCAACTACCAGGAATTAAAAGAAAGGCCTCGAATACAATATGGCCAGAATTTACAAAAAAACCATTGACATAATAAGGCCTCCAAATACATAATAGCCAAAATTTTCAAAAAAAGTCAGTCACATAATAATAAACCCTTCTCAGTTGGCTCATGCACTACTCCCAGGTCATATACAACAGCAGGTCATTTTCTTGAGGCAGGCCTTGGTGGCCTAAAATCAGGTGTGCTCATGAAGGCCAATAATTTGCTTCGTGTGCCACTGGTTGCTGCATTCATTGTTTCATTACTCAACAGCTCATTTTCCTGTTGTGGATTTGATGGAGGTGGACTGCTTCCTCTTAAGTTGCCTTCATGTGGATGAGAACTACCAACTGTTGCAGTCCAGTCAACTGCCATACATTGCAATTATCAACAATCATTTACCTGGCTTCTTCTCTGATTTTTTTCTGTATTTAAATATCAACAATCATGCAATTATCTTTTATAGAAAAATAAATAGTATAATTGTAATGCTACACTACCGAAGATATTATTCGTAAATCGCATAACGCTATGTCTTATACAGACTAAGAGAATTAAAGCAGTTCATAGTATTCTAGGGATCGTAAAAGCTGTTTGCAAAAGCCAAGAATCCTTTTTAACAAAGTGGGAAGCTTAATTAGCATTGAAAAAGAAATGAATAATAGTTAATAAGGTCGAAACTTCAGTTAGAAACACAAACTTCATTGAAATAAAATGCCAAGAAGGAGTATTTTACTTTGTGATGAAATTTAGTTTAATTACTTTGTGATGAACAAATGGATTGCACTCCTGTTTTTGATGTAATGCACTTCTGTTTTACAAAATTGGACTGCATAGAAAAGCAATGAAGTCATGTGCCTATTTTTCCCTGGTTAGGGACCAATAAAGGCCCCGTGCTTTTTGTCAAGAACTAAAAATGTCCTCGTGCATTTTAACCGGGACCAAAATGGCCCTCGTGGTTTTGACAGGGATCAAAATGTCATCGTCTCGTCTTCCACGGTGTCCCACATCCAAGCCGCGTCAGCAAACTAACGTGCCAATTGTGCATCGTTAGGTGGGAGTTAACGGAAGGATGAACGTGACCTCTTTTTTGTTATTTCAGGGAACAATTTGTCCCTTTTTTATTGCTAGGGACTGAGAAGGGCTTTGTGGATATTGCCATATACTAAAAAAGATATTTACTCATCTTTATAATATCAACGTGATTCATGAAAATCATACTCACATCAGAAGCTCATCCGTGGCTTTGAATTTTTTAATGGCAGCTACAACTTATGTTCTTGCATTATATATAACTATATAAGGGTTCATCGAATTTGCAGTTATGGCATAGAAGGATCAAGGATCTATTTATTGTAGAGAATTTTTTTAAAAAAAAAAAAACTGGGCCCATTAATTAAAAAAAAAAATCGTTGTCTTATTGATCAGACATAATAAACTGTGGATAAAGTTTTCTACATTTAAAATAAAAATATTTTTCCGTATATATAATCCATGTTGCGTGACATGCTTTTGTTGTTGACACCCGCATGGTCTCTATATAAATCACATTTTCACACATAATTAAGTTAATATAGAAAGAAAGAAAAAAATATGGGACACGACTAACTTATATCGATACAAGAATAATAAGTTTTACACTAAATCTTAATCGTTGATTTCTGTGAATCTAACAGTTATAATTTGTTGGGTCACACTTATTAAATCCCAATAAATTATAACCATTAGATTTACAGAAATCAATAGTTAAAATCAACTATAAGACTTATTATTTTTACATCTTGATCCTATAAAAAAACATATATCTTAATACAACATTTACTAAAATATCATGGTAAAACTTGACACCTTTAGGGGGCGTTTGGTTGAGGAGAAATTTTTTGAATACTAAGAAAATGTAATTGATAGAGAAATGGTTGGAAAGTGAGTTTGGTAGAAAACTGTAAAAAAAGTTGTTTGGTTTCAAAAAATTTTACCAGGAAAATTGAGTGAAATTCATGAATGTGTGTTTGGTTGAATATAAAATATTGATGAGAAAACTTATTGAAATTACAAGATTATCCTTTTAAAAATAACCCTTTAGCTTTTACAAAACTTATTGTGCAAACTTTGCTCACGTGTGAGGGATAATATTGTCAATGTGTTGTATCACTATATCTACTTATCCAATTTTTATAGAAATACCATGTTCAAAGTAGCATTCAGGAACAGTTATTTTCTTCTTTTTTAACGTGTAACTGTGGATAGCTAGCTAACTGATATTCATTGGTAAAAATTGAGAATCCGTGCAACAAACGCAGATAATTGACAAACTTAGAATCACTTACCTGGAAAAATCGACAAAATTCTTGAAACAAACACTGCATTAGTATTCTCGACATGTGCTGAAACTAATGATTTAAGATTAGAATTGTGTAGAACTGATCCTAGATGCTGGGCTAATGTAAGATAGTACATCATTTTTTCCAACTATTATTCGACGGACAGATAAAAACCATTTATTGTCTAACGAAATCATCCTCAGAAATCGGTAATAATTGTTTCTTTCCAAATTTAGATATGCATTATTGAACGCAAACGAAAAAGAAAATTGTTACCCCAATTGGCCAATCATATAGAAGAGGGGTATAGTTTTTTTTTTTTTTAATGCATTTTGTGTTTTGAAATTTGAACCATTTTATTTTGTCACACTTGATTGTTGCACAAGTAAAAACCTCACAAAAACATGTAGAAAAGTAAATGATTGAATAAAAAAAGAATAATATCAATTCACTAAGTATAATAAGTTTTATATTAAATTTTAATTATTGATTTTCTTATATGTAACGATTATAATTTATTAATAATTAATAATTAATTAATGAGTGTGACACAATAAATTACAATCATTAAATTTACAAAAATTAACAATTAAAATTTGATATAAAATTTATTATTTTTATACTGATATAAATTGATCATACATTTAGAGTGCGTATAAAATAAAAAACGAAAAAATCATTTTCTGTTCATCTGTGAGGGATTTTTTGAAGTAGTATTTTTTCTTTTTCTTTTACCGGCTAATCCTTTATCTGATTGAATCTTCATTTGACTTTGGGAAAATAAAAATCTCTCAATCATTTATTTTGTTTTCTCCTGCAGTAATTGATGGCCCCAGAAGAAATAATAATGAATTGAAATATGATATGGTTTATTTTCAAACTTCGTGCCAACCTGCTTTTTTAAAAGCATGGCCCGAAAAATACTCGTAACGCAACGTGATCACGACTCACGAGTGCTGCCGTCCACGTCTCAAATTGAAGGGAATTTTTTTTTTAAATTGATACTAATTATTTCTTTGAGGTGAATCAGAACTCTTGTTATCTCATGGGTTCAACTCTTAAAGATTACGGTACTTATGTTTCTTCCCATATGATATCGGTGGAATTTGAACCGAAGTTATCTCCTACCACTCGGTCCCCACCACACTTGGGTAAATTGAAGGGAATTTTGAATATTCATATTGTTTCATATTTTTTTGTAAAATATAAATATAATAAATTTAACTGTCAAATTGTCTTATGTTATATTAGTAATTATACATAATAAATTTTAGATAAATTATGTATTCATAAATATCCATTAGACGAGAAGACTTTTTCAAAGGTTTAGAATCTAGCATATTTAATTAAATGTTTATTTAAGTCTAGTTAGACTGTAGGTCTAAGAATTTTTTTGAAATAGTTTAACTCTAATATATGTAATTAAGCAAATCACACCTTAGTTTATCATTATGCTTTGCATTTTTTCTGTTTTTATTTAAATTTTATTTTATTAAGAAATGATTAATTCAAATTGTCCAAAATACCCTTTTTCTTTTCAATCTTCTTTCTCTCTTTCACTCGTCCACCTTTTTAATGCAATTCGCAACGCTATATGCATCATATCATATCACATGTGCGTACACTACTTGCTTTCAAATTGTTATGAATACTTGGTCATAGACATACGCACCCAAAGAGAGATTTTAAATAGACTCGAATAGATCACTTGACCATAATATGAACGTGGAATGGAAAAAGAAGAGCCACACAAAATACTGATTTCATTTCAACTTTTTGAAATTTCGCTTTCAAATAGAAAGTTGTTTCCTTTTCATGACTCATGCCACTTCAATTTCTTTTTTGCAGATATATCTGGCAAAAGCCACAATTAGAATTAAGAGGAAGTGAAAAATAAGAAATTAACGCCCCATTTCTAAAAATAGTTTTTGGTTTTCAGAATAAAAAGATTAAAAAAAAAACTCATTTGATAATATCTATTTTGTAAAAAAAAGTTTTAAAAATTGTAACTTTTTTTTATTTTTAGAATCAAATGTAGAGAATATGTTTGAGTGATTTTTGTTTTGTATTTTGACTTTTAACTTTTAAAATAACAAAAATACATAAAACACTTATTTTCATAACCATTCATAAAATAATTTTAAAAACATCAAAATCAAAACATAATCAACAGGCCCTAAATTTTTTGATTGATAGAATACGTGAGATATAACTTCCAGTATCTAACGTGTGTAGATTAAAAGATTAACTAATCACGTGTCTCACTTTAAGTAACAAGATGACTAAACTAACAAACCAAATTATGATAATATCTACTCTAATACTATTGAGTCATTTGGCCCATCTAATTGGACTTTTTGACCATTTTGTCCTTCATTAATTAATTAATTAGTAATCATTTTGCTCTTTATCTAAAACTATATATCAATCTGCTCTTTTTTAATCGATTAACTTGAAGATTTAATTGATTAAATGGTCAAAACTGGCAAAAATAGTTGACTTGAAGATTTAATCGATTAAATATCCCTCTTAATTGATTTAATCGATTAAAACTTATATTTAATCGATTAAATATCTCAAATGAACGTGAAAGCATTGATTGAATGAGACAAATACAGTATTGGAGGTTATTTGAATTTTGAATTTAATGTAATAGGAGGTGATTGCGATTTGTATTTAATAGGAGCTGATTGCGTCCTATTAAATACAAAACGCAATCAGCTCGTATTAAATACAACACGCAATCAACTCCTATTATATTAAATTCAAAATTCAAATAACATCCAATACACGGAAAACTGATTTAAGATTCTATTAAGTATTTTTATGATGAATATGCAAGACGGAAAGGATTCGTTGTTCGGCTTGATCGTTGTCATCGTTCTGAGGTTGACAATAAGATCACTTCTCGCCGTTATTCATGTAATAAGCAAGGTTTTCATGTGAGAGGTAGAAATGGAGCCAGGCCTATTCATGTAAATCAATCCAGTTTCCAAGAATCGTTTTTCTTTTGTTGGTTTCTTTGTTTGTTTAGATATCTATTCTTGTTGATTTGCTTCACATGCATGAAATCTGCTTTTGTTTATGGAGGAGATTTGACCTTGAGAGATTTAATCGATTAACTTGAAGATTTAATCGATTAAATCTTCAAGTCAACCATTTTTGTCAGTTTTGACCATTTAATCGATTAAATCTTTAAGTTAATCGATTAAACATGGGCAGATTGATAGATAGTTTTGAATAAGAGGCAAAATAATTATTAATTAATTAATGAAGGATAAAAGACTAAAAAAAACCCCGGTGGTGCGATATGTCATATGTATTCCTCTTCAAATAGATTGGGATTTATTTTGATTTTGGTGGGACACCCGGTCTCACCCTACCTAATTTTTTTTAACTAATAATTATACCTTTCGGTTCTAATTATCTTATTTGGTGTATACTTTCGAACTCTGACTTAAATTAAATAAAATTGAAAAATATTTATTTTATATTATGCTAATTAATTCTTAGCTTATATCTTAATAATTAAAATTTTAAATATGAGAACTTGAATTCAATTCTCATCAAATACAAAGGGAAGAGCAATGAAATTTAACTGTGATGAAACCCTGACTCAAGATTAGTCTCATAATCAACTCAAAAAGTTGAAGATTATAGAATTACGCGAGGGCTCAACTCACCTCGAAGGGAAGATCCACCAAAAAGTGCCATTCTTTGAAAAAAAAAATTACTCAAATGTCATGCGAACAGTATTTTTTACCAGACTGTCACGTTACGCAATTCGCTACGACTGGTAGCAAATTGCGTTCGCCAATGATTTTGTGACACGTGACACTTTTTCGCAGAAAAAAATTGACTGGACGTAATTCATTCGCTACTAGTGATAGCGAATTTGGTACGCAATATGGCTACGGGTCACGAAATCTTTAGCAAACGTAATTTGCTACCAGTCGTAGCAAATTACGTGACGTGACAGTCTGGAAATAATACTATTCCCGTGACATTTGAGTAAAAATTTTGTCAAACAGTGACACTTTGACACTGTTCTCATCTCGAAGAGGTAATTAGCGTCATTATACAAAAAATAAAAATAAATAAATACCATAGGCAAGAGTTAAAATCGACATTTCATATTCTATTATTTATTTTTGAAATTAATATTTCTTATGTTATAAGAGATAATTTTATCTCTTATATTCACATAAAAGTATGTGAGACCCATATTTTTTTTTCTCTCTTCTCTTCAAATGACTCTATATGGGCTTCACACACTTTTATAAGTGCGTAGAAAATAATTTTATCTTATACAACATGATAAATATTATTACTTTTATTTTTATCACTTCCATACTCTAAAAATCATTTTCGTTAGCATACACTTCTATAACGATTGTCGACAGCAACCATTGCTACTGACCTCCGTGATGTACCAATGGCAATCTATTGTCATTGACTCATTGTCAATATCCTCTAGCGACAGCAGCTATCGTCCTTAACACTCTTAATTAATTTAAATTATATCATAATTAAAATTAAAATTTCAAATTTGTCTTCATGTGAAACCCTGAAAGGAAGACTACTTTGATATGGATTACTCGTGATTCATGAGGGACTTGCATGGTTGGGTCAGGGTGGGTATCGCTATTTCAATATTTATGACTCATGAGACCTCCGTTGAGGTGACCCTAAATTATGTGCCTTTTTGCAAAAATAAGAAAAAGGATCTTTTAATTTTAATAAATAATAGAAAAAATAAAATAAATATTGTTCTAATTATATTGCAGCTCTTTAGTATTCGGGTATTCATCTTCTGTCCTGTTAGATTCACAATATGTTGTCTGCGTATGTGCGTTTTGTGATGAGTTTTAATTTAATTTATCATTAATTTAAAATTTCACATTATTAATAAATTATGTCATTTTCGTGTACCAAAAAGGAAATATTGCATTTTCCATCATTTAGTGTTTTTATTTGTATTAAAAGTTTTTTTTTTTTTTTTAATAGATCAACATTAAATATTATTTATTTTACTTCCATTTAAACATATAATTAAACGGTTTACATTATATATAAAATAGTCAAATTAAAATAAAGATGAAATATATAGAAGAAAAAATGAATGAATATGGACAATAAAAATGTGTTGAATGTCTTGATATGAGTCTAGTCTTAGAGGGGCTTATCGAATGATTAGCAGCTAGAGTTTAACATTATATTGTTAATAGATCAACATTTTTATATGATTACTATTGATCTGTTTTTATATGATTATGATTTTGTATATAACCATATCATATATATATATATATATATATATATATATATATATATATATATATATATATATATATATGGGGTTTGCATTAAATTTTTCTACACATATAATATTTTGTGGAGTTCACACTTTTTGAAGAAAAAAGAAGAAGAAAAAATTACGGCACGCAAAACGAATCTCTATAGCATTACACAATCACTTTTCCTACAATATAACTATTATAAAATCTTATATATATATATATATATAGGGTTCGTTTTTTCTGCAGTTACTGCAGATAAGTTATCTGCAATAAGCCCAATATGACGTCATTTTAGGGCAGAAATCATGGTGTTTTTGTAATTTGAATTTATTTCAGGGTTATAAGGGAGAAAAGGACAGCTATACATTTTTTGGTGCTGTTAATTCGGGTTTCTTTAAAGGGGGCAATGTATTAAATAGAGATCAACTGTCTAACGCCAGCGAGTAATGAATGATACATAACCAGTGGCCGAGCCACGCTATTATAATGGACTCGGTCCGAGTTAAATTTTAACAAATTATATTTATTATCTATAATTATATAATTAATTATAATTTGATCCGGTTTAAAATTATGATTTGGCCGGGCTAAAATTTGTAATTTGGCCCTATCAAAAAATTAAAATATATTTGGTGAGAGATTTGAGTAAGTTGTATGAAGTTATGTGTTCTATTTTCACTTATATAAAAAATATTTAATAAAATTGTAACTCTTTTTTATGCTATCTGCTCAGATATTTTGTATTTAATATAATTTAATTATATTATAATATAAACTAACTAAAATAAATAAATAAATAAATACACATATAATTTTTTAGCCCGAGTTCCGATTGGAGCCTGGCTCCGCCACTGTACATAACCCCACTTATACAGTTGACTGAGTTGCGGCTATTATTATAATTTAAATTGTATTTCAACTTAACTAGTGATGTTAAATTAGAATTTTATTTTTGGATATCCAATAATGTTAAAATCTTAGTAGGGATAATTTTGTATGTAATTGTATTAAAAATTGTTATTGAAGACAGTGAGTGATATTATATCACTAAGAGATTTGAGCTCATGTAAAGAACAGAAGGGGTAGATAATCAGGATTATCACTGTGCAATTATAAATATTAAAAACAGACTTACTTGATATGTATGAAACAGACAGAATCATGAGAATGAAAAAATGCAGTATTAAAGGAATAAAATCCGAGCCCACAGAACGTGTCTCTTTAAGACAATTTGCCCCCTCACTGATGCCAAAGGTTGATGGACACTTGTCTCCCAGGATAGAACGGATTTCGTTTGAAGAGTGGCGACATTACCAGTCAACAGCTCAAACGAACACAACTAAATTCCAGAGGAAACTACACCAGAGTATGAACAGGAATATGCAAACCGGAAGGAGAAAAATTACGATAGAGTTTTAGTGCAGAAAAAATTGGATCCATTTTCTGAAGGTGTCAGTGTCTATTTATAAACACTGATCGGTCACGATGAGCCGTGACTGACGGCGGCGAACGAGTGCGACCGGTGACCGGTTTGGCGAGCAGACACAACCGATGACCGGTTCGCGAAAGGGAAGAACCGGTTCGGTTCAAAATTGCTCAAAAAACCAGCGGGTAGAAACGTTTGGGTTCGAAATTTTGGAGGAAGCAACAGATACATTTTAGACAAAATATTAAAAAATATTTAATAAAAAAATATTTTTATTACACACAGCCGAGCCGAGCTGAGCCGGACGGCAGCGGTAGCGCGTGGTGGACCAAAGCCCACTTAGCTCCTCCCCCTCCACAAAATGTGTAGTGACTCAAAGGGTCAATCTAGGAGATTGAGGTGAGAGCTTATAAACTCTCTCACTTCCTACTAATTGTCCAATGTGAGACTTGTTCACACACCTCTACATCTTCACTTTTCTGTTTTCTTTATTAACCCACTTCTTATTTATAACCTATGGATTATTGTTCATAAATTCCAACAAAAATTTGATACGGAAAATTTTATTATCCCTATAATCCTATCCGCCTCAACCGGATTAATTGATTAATTTATGAACCGATTAAGAAACTTTTTTTACAAAAAATTAAGTCATTGTCAATATCTAATTTAAATCTTTTATATTCCTGAACAAAGTGTATGAAATTTGAAGGCTTAAGTATATATAGAGAGTAGTACACATTGTATCCAAAAAAAAGAAAAAAAAAAAGAGAGTAGTACATTGCTTCAATAATATATTTACTTTTACTAGTTCACGAGGAATCGATGCTCACAGGAGAGATTAGCACGGAGACACCCATTAAATTAATAATATATATGAAAAACTCATCTAATTATGTTTAGTTTATTTATTATATTTTTAATACTATGATCCATTTTTTATAATTTAAATAAAGAATTATACATTTCGGAAGTACTAATTTATTTCAATTAATACACAATTAATGGCTAATGGTTAGGGATGTATATGATAATCATTTTATTTTTTGGCACTTTTTTTGAGAAAAATAATTATTTTTTATTTTTATAATTCTTAATAAAATAATTTATTTGTATTCCTGAGAATATAATTGTGTTTGATAACACTATAAATTTGTTTTGAAAATATTATAAATTTATCATTTCATAGATATAAAATGATCAAATTACAAGATTTTACAATTAATATATCAAAATTTTATATTTAAGAAATAATTATCATTTAAAATAGATATAAAATTTTATCTCATGAAAATACTTAAAAAATAATTATATTTTTTAATATTATATTATTATTTTAATATTAAATAAAGAAGTGAATATTATATTACATGAGCTAAATCATTTTTATGATATCAAATTATTTTTGTCATACAAGTCATATCAAATGTGTTCGAAAATAATATATAAAAGAATGTGCATGCAAAATTTATATTTTTAATATTTAATATTACATTCTATAAATATATAAGAAGTTTCTAATGTAATTGAGTAATACGAATTCATTTTATACAAATTAAGTAAAATTTTATTCCACAAAAACATTAGTCACGTACCTAAAAAAATAGCGAAGAGTTATATTTACAAATTAAATAATTTACAAATTCTTACAATAAATCATAATTGTTGATTTTCATAAATCTAACAGTTATAATTTATAGAGAATTAACAATTAATTAATAAGTGTGATCCAATAAATTATAACCGTTAGATTTACGAAAATCAACAGTTATGATTTGGTTGTAAGAATTTGTAAACAATTTAGTTTGTAAATATAACCATACTCAAAAAAATATATAAGATATTAAAAAATGCATTAATTTTATTGTGACTTTTTAATTGATCAAAATGTATTCGCCTTATAACTTATGAAGAGTTTATAAAAATAAATATTTCCGCAAATAATACATATCGTATTCATTTCTTATGTAGTTTTCAATTGAATTAGAAAATGTCACCAAAAAAAAGGTAATAGATACAATTATACAAACATATTTATAAGAGTAGTGAGAAAATAATCAAAATACCATAAAGAAAGTATCTAAATTAAGTTAAAAGGATTATAACTTAACCTTAACCTTATTATGATTCATGATGAGATCATGAAAATTGGATTAATTAAAATTAATGACCAAATTCAACCTTTCCCAACCTTGTCTACATAGTTCAAATTGGGCGTTTGATTCTGGAGAAATTTTTTGAATACTAGGAAAATGTAATTGATAAGGAAATGGTTGGAAAGTGAGATAAAGTGAGATAGGTAGGAAAATGTAAAAAAAAAAAGTTGTTTGGTGGGGAAAAACTTTACTGGGAAAATTAGGTAACTTTTATGAAATCTATGTTTGGTTGAAGGTAAAATATAGATGGGAAAACAAGTTGGTATTACGAAAATAACCCTGATTTTAATTTTTTTTTATGGTATGTTTGGTATTACAAAATCTCAAACATACGAAAATCTATGTTTGAGATTTTGTTTTTTTTAGGCCTCGTTTTGCTCCTGTGTCTATTTTTGTTGCAAAAAGGGATAATAAGAGAGCAAGAATAGAGGATGCTTTGGCGAGAGAGTTAACTGTTGCTACAAGTTTCCTTTTTAAGAGGGTATAATGGTCTCTAACAATTTCTCTACACAGTCATTTAGCTAGTTTTCACACAAAAATCACCTCCAACAAATCTTTCTCAACAGTGGCAAAACCTATCATTCCACCAGCAAATGGAAAAAACAATGCAAATAGGATAGCTGGGTATTTAGATTGAATCTATTCAACCAAACAAGTCATTTCTGGATTCCTTCCTTCATTTGTATAGGAAACTTTGAAAACCCTCTCAACGAAACACCACCTTAGGCTTTTGTTTGGGACAATGAACCTCATCCCTTAATTTGTAGCTACTAATGGAAAGAAAAAGATTTGGAAGGATAAAAATTTCACAGGCTTTATCATTTATTATCCTTTTTTAATGAAAAGTATGAATGTGAAGTAATTTATGTAAGGTTGAGTATATATTTACATGTATTTATTTTTTTCTTAACAAAACAAAGTAAATGAAGCATCAGTTGCTGTGAAAAAAACACAAATTCTTTTAAATAATATCAAATAGGAGGAATGCTAATTTTTCTTTACTTCTCTATTTATTTTTTCTAGAAGTCCCAGTATTAGAAGATTTATTCCTATACAAAATAAATAATATTCTTAAATTACAATAAACCATAGTAAAAAAGTAAATTGACAGATTAGGATAACAAATACCATTAAGGGATTGTTAGAAATCAAAGCCATAAATCTAGTACATGACCAGTTCTATCACAAGTGAATATAGAAGGAGCCACCGCCACCAACTGATTACTACTGGACTTCAACAAATAATAAAAATAGAATAAATGTACAATCTTATAAGGTATCTTATAAGGTGATGGTGGCTGATGGAAGGTTCACAAAACTGAAATGAACTAGGTGGAATCGAGTTAAACATAATTTATTCATTTATATTGATTTCCATAACAATAAGTTCCTAAGACTTATTAAGAAAATAATTTATTCTTTTTAACTCAAGACCTGTTCTTGTTTTAATTCACAATTTTATAAGTTTTTAAAATTTAATAAATAAAGTTTAAATTCTATATTTATTTATATTTTATATACTTTAAGAGCACCGGATAACAGGATAAAAACAAAATATAATAATTTTATCATTTCTGCAGCATGATTGATAAGCTATGCGTAATTGCAAAACTACCATCAATTCGTTTAAATGATAAACTCAGTAGATTTAGACATTACATCCCAATCAAAAACTTTAAAATATTTAGTTTATGAGTTATTTTTGTAAAGAACGATACATCACCTCAAAAGCTAGCTTAAAGTGTGGGAGTGTTCAAGGCCGTATAAAGGCCACATTAGTTGCCCACATAATCAATGTGGGACTATATATTTCAACACGCCCCCTCACGCAAGAGCCCTTTGGGCTAGAAGCGTGGAACTGCACATGCCCAATTTTTGGTTTACCTTTTTGTGTTTTTTTTATTTTAATTCCACTTGAAAGTGGGGGGCCATGAGAATTGAACTTGTGACCTTATAGTTACTCAAGCTCAAAGGGTGGGAGTGCCCAAGATCTTATAAAGGCCACATTAATTGCCCACATAATCAATGTGGAACTATATATCTCAACAATTTTAGTTTATGTAACATGCTTAGATTATTTTTTCTCAGTTTGATATTTTTTTATCAATTTTTTATCTCTCCTTTGCATGTTGTTGCAACCATTAATTCCTCCTCAAGCAGAAGCTTTTTCAATAATTTATGGGGTTACCATCGAAGCGGGCTATAGGCTTGGTTCCACAACATACGACATGCAAATCTTTTTTTTTTTTTTTGGTTAAAAAATAATTTTTTATTTTGAAAACTTTGTAAATTATTTTATATATTTTACTTAATATTATTTTTTTATATTTTTTTGAAAAATTTAAATTAATATAAAAAAATAAGTCAAAAGAAAATAAAAAAAGTAAATCTTTAAAAATTATGTAAAATCATGTTATAAAATATATTTCTATCTATTTATATCAATGTTATAAAACTCAGACTAACCCGGTCAGGTCGATCCGAAAATCAGTGAACCGGTCATATGATCGGTCCGATTTTCATATTAGGTCGGCTATATATTGGAACTGGTGCGACCCAATCAATTTTTGTAAAAATCAGTAACCCCGCCCAGTTAAAAAAAAAACCGTTTTGTTCTCATCAATTGATACTTTTCTTTTTTTCACTCTCATATACAAATGGTTTGTTTTCTTTTGAAATATTTAAGTGATCTGTTGCTTATTAACTTACATAGATTATGTACTTACAATATAGTTAGAGATGTCTCCACTGAACTTGAAGTACTAGTATCATAAGTATTATAGGTTTGTTTGATATTTTGTTGAATAATAATGTGTAATTTTATTATTTTTCATATTTAAATATTTGAAATTGACATCATTTTTTTTAAAGGTATTTAAGTATATTTTTTTATAAATTTATATATACTTATCGGATCATGCGATTAAACTAGTAACCCACTGAATATATTAGTGACCAAATACTTTGACGAGTCCGTAATCGTTCCGAATTTAATAACATTAATTTATATAATTTTGTTCTATTTAAACAGAAACTATTTGTTTAGTACACGTTAAATATGAGACCTAATATAGTATGAGCATGACGTACTTATATATTAATCAAGGGACCAAACTTACCGATCTAATATCTCGATTTGCTTCCGCAAAATCTCATAGTTGACCGCAATAGTGCAACCAAGATTCTTGCATGGCACATCATCCACCACATGATTCAATAAACATAAATATCACGAGGAAGCGTGAAGGGCTGCGAATACGATTCCTCTATGGGGCTTAACCCCAACGCGTCGCATAGTAACAAAACTCAATTATAAATTAGAATTTTGATTCGTGTTCTCTTTCTCCTCCGTTTGTGTCCGTCTCTGCGTCCACACGGTTCTCTCTCTCTCTCTCTCTCTCTCTCTCTCTCTCTCTCTCTCTCCTTTTATACTCAAACCATCGTCTTTCCAATTTCTCTATAATTCCAGAGCTTTCGTAGCCTCCTGTTTTTTTTTCTCTCACTCTGATTTAAAACAAAAATAAAATAAAAAATTGCAAAAACTTTCTATTCATTTCCTCAGCTATTGTTTGTTTGTTTTTTTCTTTTTCTTTTTCGAATTTCCTTTTCCAACCACCAACCTTGAGCTTCACGTTTAATTTTGTCCTTGTTCTGTAGTTCCATTCCTTGTTTTCTTCTCGTTTCAAGCGTGTTCCGTGCGTAATTCCTGGGTGGAACCATTGCAGAGAGCTGTAAAGTGTTCCAATTTGCCAGGAATTCGAACAAGAGATTGGTTTCCTAGCTTTCTTTGTTCGAATTCTTTGTACGTCGGATTATTTGAATTTTCAAAATACTGAGAAAATCGCTGCCTTTCAATCAATGCTGCTATCGACCGTTTTGGTGAGCATTTTGCAATTATGTGAACCAATTATTGGGTCCTAAATATTGTAGCAGTGTTTGATCTTCTGTTGTTGAAGATTTTAACAGGATCTAAATAATTATATTTTCTAAAACCGTATGCCCTAATTTCCTCCTAGTTTTCTTAGTTACCCTTTGCTTTGAATTATGTACTTTGATGTCTAATATACTCTCTTTTTTCCGCCTTTTCCCAAAAAAAATTAAATTTTTTTTTTGCCTTATTAAATGTCTGCATCTGAAATAGAATCATGTTACCTAATAGGTGCTGGGTGTATTTTTTCTCTTTATTATGGAATATTTTACATTCATGTTTGTTGCTCTGATTGCAGAAATTCATTTATCTGTGAGATCCAAAGTTTCTTAATATGGACAGCTCGGAGACATAATTTCGGACCATTAATTGACTTTGAACTAGGCAACTCAGCAATAATCTGAAATTACGTACAATCTTCTTCTGCAAGGACAAAATGGCTTTTGAAATCAGTTCTGTTGTTTCAAAATTGCAAATGGTATCCACTTCCGACCATTCCTCCGTAGTCTCCATGAACTTATTTGTGGCACTTCTATGTGCTTGTATTGTCATTGGTCATCTTCTTGAGGAGAATCGGTGGATGAATGAGTCTATCACTGCCCTTTTGATTGTAAGTGTTCACTTTTCTTTAGCTTGTTTGCATATAAATCATTTCAGGGAAACCAACTCCTCCAAATATTTTGCTATCCTTTAAGATGAAATAAGATCTGTGTATTGATGCTTAGTTTGAACAATATTGGATGCTGTTTTTTCTTTTTCTTTTTTCTATTGGATGATGACCTAATTTCATATTGATTGTTCTCAGGGTCTTTGCACTGGCGTAGTCATTTTGCTGTTTAGTGGTGGCACAAACTCGCATATTCTTGTTTTCAGTGAAGACCTTTTCTTTATATACCTTCTGCCGCCTATTATATTTAATGCCGGGTAATTTTTTTGCTCCATTTCATTGTCTAGTAAGGAATCCATGTACTTTTTTTTTTTAGATTTCTCCAGGGTTCATTAATCGATTACTTGACTAATCCGGGCGAGGCAGGCAGGATAAGGGCAACAAAGTTTTCCCTACCAAAGTCTTAACAGGGCTGCGTACCCAAGAATCAAAATCGATGTTTGACTCTGTATTTATCGTTGTCTGATTAAAATTGGGGAGTGTTATGTTTTGCCTCCTTAAAACCATAAACTAGTAACAAAATAAAGATTTGTGGGCAGACATCCCAATGTGGTAATCTGAAAGTGGTCTAGAAGGCCTAGATTTTCCCTGATACTATAGCATACTGCACGAATAATGCACATCTTTATCTCTTCTTTTTTTGGTAGAAAAAAACGTATTTTTGCAGAAGCAGTCATAATTAACTTTACATAATTAATGACAGAGAAACTTCAGGGGCATATGAAATCTGTGCAGTCTTGGAGTTTGAAATGGTTATAGCATTCCGTTCACTTGCCTGCACTTATAAGTCCTAGTTTTGTGGATTTTCCTCTTCCATTATTTCAATAATGTTGAAAAATATACAACTTAAATAAGTTTTACTTATTTTCCTTATATTTATTCATTTATGTATTTACTTTTTTCTTTCTTATTTATTTTTATTTTCCCTTAATATTTTCCCAATTTTTTCTTGTTTTTTATTTGGGTTCTCCGATCCCAACTATTTTGGAATAAAGGTGATATTGATGTTGATGATGTTGAGTCTTCTTGGCTCCTGCTTGCACATACCATGGGCGATTTCATCTCTTCTGTGTAATAAATATTATATTGACTGTGTAGATAAAAACAGCTAAACTGTTTACCCGTGATATTAGCGTTAATTGTATATAAACCACTCCCCATTAAACCTCACTAGCGAGGGTAGGAGTGAGGGCAATTCTTATATACAGTCTTACCCCTAACATATTTGTAAAGAGACTGAATCCTGAATTCGAAAAACTTCAGAATCTTACCCATCCAAAAGTTCTTGTTCTGCATCTGAGAATTCATATTTTATTATTATCTTTTAACTTCATCATGTGCATGGTAGATTGCAGTCATTGTTTGTTATGAATTTATTCTCTGTGATTTATTTCAGGTTTCAGGTGAAAAAGAAGCAATTTTTTGTTAACTTCATTACAATCATGTTGTTTGGTGCTATTGGTACATTAATATCTTGTACCGTCATAACTTTGGGTATGTCCTACCCCTTTAGATGTATTTATTTGGTATCTTAGTTTTGACAGAGAAAATAATTTGTAAACTTACGGTTGTCATTTTGTTACTAACCCAAATTTATCAATTGGAAGCTTTTTTTGGTTTGAAGAACAACTTAATTCAGTAAAATGGATAGTTAATTTAAGGAAACTGACCATAGAGAAATTTTCTAGTTCTGCTGACTTAAATTTGAAGCATTATTTCAGGCGTTACGCAAGCTTTTAAGAGGATGGATATTGGTCCACTGGAGATTGGGGATTATCTAGGTATTATACTTGTCAACCTCGTCTACTTGGGAACTTCTTATTCAGTTTGTGAGTTAATATTTTGTGATAATTTTCAGCAATTGGTGCAATATTTGCTGCGACAGATTCTGTTTGCACGTTGCAGGTTTGAAACATATGTTTTTTGCATTCTTCCAGCAACTAGGTATCATAGCTAATTACTGAACTTATAAATGATGATGCAGGTGCTAAATCAGGATGAGACACCTTTGCTGTACAGTCTTGTATTTGGGGAGGGTGTTGTGAATGATGCTACATCGGTGGTGCTTTTCAATGCAATCCAAAGCTTTGACCTCAACCAAATTGATCCTACAATTGCTTTGCACTTCATTGGCAACTTCTTATATCTGTTTATCGCGAGTACCATGCTTGGGGTTTTGGTAACTGTCTTTCTCCCTCTAACTCTTTCATGCATATGTCAATCAGAGTCAGACACACAGACAACATCCATATTAACAGTGAGCATGCATGTAAATATTGGTATTACTTATACTCTGTTCTAATGTATCTCCATCACCTTGTAGACAGGTCTTCTTAGTGCTTACATTATTAAAAAGCTGTACATTGGCAGGTATCTTCTTGTCATTTTTCCATTTCCTTTGTCACTTCAGTAACTATGTGTTATTCCATTGTTTTATATTGTATATAGGCAGTTAATTCATTGTAAAACTAAAGTTGTAGACATATCTATGATAATAAATAGTGTTCCTGCTTATCTCAATTTTATGTATTATTTGTTAGCTTGAAAATGTTTATGACGATTGTACTGAACTTATTTTTTATTTTTTTGAACTTAGAAGAAACCATCTATCTTAACTGGTTCAGAAGTTCATTCCAGCTTGAAGCCAGAATAACCGGGTTCATTAATTTTTTTAATGAGGGTTTTATAAATGATTTCATAATGCATAAAAGGGAATAAATTTAATCAAATAACCTGATGAAGAGATACCGATAAAGATTAAATTGCATGAACTAGTTAGGCATGGGTTTCTAGTATAAAATACAAGGACATACTCCCAGAATTCTTGTTGTGGTATGAATTGTTATGATTTTCTATTGTCTTAATTTCTTTGTTCCTTTTTAGGATAAAAAAGTTATATTAGTTCAGTAGAATTTTTTAACAACTTCTTGTCTTTCCCCGTGTCTATCTGTCAGTTTTTGTTTTTCTATCTTGAGCACGAGGTTTTTTAGACTTGGCACTGGATGATATGATTCTTTATTGAGGATCAACAATTTTCTCCTTAATTTCAGGCACTCTACAGATCGTGAAGTTGCTCTTATGATGCTAATGGCATACCTCTCCTACATGCTGGCTGAAGTACGTTTTAAAGAACTTTAGTATGTTTTATGGATGCTGTCAACTTTTGTCGTTATCATGATGCTGATGTATCTATATACTATGCAGTTATGTTATCTGAGTGGCATTCTCACTGTATTCTTTTGTGGGATTGTTATGTCGCATTATACTTGGCATAACGTGTCTGAGAGTTCAAGAATCACTACTAAGTATGTCTTTTAAACAGATTTCCACGAGCTACGTACAATGTCGAAGTCTATATATATATATATCTAAACCTATACTTTTCGTGTGACTCTCACAGGCATGCGTTTGCAACCTTGTCGTTTGTTGCTGAGATCTTTATCTTCCTTTATGTTGGTATGGATGCCTTGGACATTGAAAAATGGAGGTTTGTCAGTGATAGGTATGTCCAATGTTCTCTCAAGAGACTAGTGAGTAGTCATTGATACACTCACTTTTTTGTACTCATGAAAAATTGTTGAATGTCATTCTTTCATATCAACAATTGGTATGATGAGCTGCTTTACTGAAACAGTCCTTTTATTACTTGATGTGACTGGAGAGTTCTTCTATATTATTGTTTTCTGCTTTTCTTTTTTGACATTTTATCTTTTATTCTTGAATCTTTTCACTCTCAAAACTTCCTTCTCTTATAATGGGAAAACAATTCATGTGCCACACTTGGTTTTTTCTGCAGCCCTGGAACATCTGTAGCAACGAGTGCAGTATTGTTGGGTCTAGTACTTGCTGGAAGAGCAGCTTTTGTTTTCCCCTTATCCTTCTTATCCAATTTGACTAAAAAATCACCAAATGATAAAATCTCCTTCAGACAGCAAGTATGGCTATATTTATTTCATCGAGACCCTTTTTCTAAATTTCTTGTACTATTGTCAAGTTTCGCTGACAAGTTTCTTATTATTTCTTATCCTAGGTGATCATTTGGTGGGCTGGTCTCATGAGAGGTGCTGTTTCAATTGCACTCGCATATAATCAGGTAGGAGTAACACTACTCGATTTTGGCTAATTTGAATGATTGACCACTGATTCAGCCAAAGAAAAAAAAATTACTGGTCACAGTTGATAGTATCTTAAAGTTGATGCGTTAAAAACTGATACAATTATAAATGCAGTTCACCATGTCGGGACATACTCAACTGCGAAGCAATGCAATCATGATTACTAGCACCATCACTGTTGTGCTTTTCAGCACAATGGTAAGTTATCTGTTTTGTAGTTTCTGACATCCTTAAACAGGGTCCATTGCTTTCTTTTCATTACATTGCTGCATCACTGATATTTATTCTACTAGATTAGAGATTTGATATGAAATCTATACTCTATTAGCACCTAGATGAAATGCCCACTTGTCTAGTGACACCTTCACGTCGTGATACTTATAATTATTCAAATTATCTACAAATCAGACGCGGTTATATATTATATAAAAATTTCTTTGCCGATGGTACTGACACAACTTAATTACAATCTTGCAGGTGTTTGGTTTGATGACTAAGCCGCTCATAAGGCTTTTACTGCCTCAGGACCCTCATTCTAAAGGCACAAACAGCATGACAAGCACAGATCCCTCTACTCCAAAATCATTCAATGTCCCACTTCTAGGAAGTGCTCAGGATTCAGAAGCCGATCTTGATAGCAGAGTTCCTCGTCCAAGCAGCATTCGTGCCTTACTAAGCACTCCAACACACACTGTTCATCGTTTATGGCGTAAGTTTGATGACGCCTTCATGCGTCCCGTTTTTGGTGGCAGGGGCTTCGTTCCTGTAGAACCTGGCTCACCAAATGAACGCAATGGTCATCCATGGCGTTGAGAAGAAAGCCAATAAATATGTGAAACGCATTGTGAATTGCATACATTTTGTGGAGATAAAGCAAGGGCATGTTTAAGAATACCTTAATGAAATTTTGTTTAGCTCTTTGGGTAGCGAGAACTGAGAAGGCTGTGTACCATAATTCTTCTCTGCGTCTCCTGCAAACTAGAATATTTGAATAGATTTTCTGACCCATCATTATCATTGCACTAAATTTTATTAGCTAAAGCTAAATATTTTAATTTCAAAAAAAAAAAAAAAAACTAAATATTTTCCACATTACACAAGTTTTTATATTGGTTTTATTCTGCACAGCTTATGCCTTTAATGAGGCAATGATGGATTTTTAGTGTACCTGATTACCATAGGAATGTCTACTATCCTATAGATGAGAACTTGACAGGACATACCACTGGCTATGAAATGGTTGCAATACTGAATTTGCAAACTTTGTCCCTATTAATGAGCACCCAAAGGCTCATTTTTTTCTTTCTTTTTTGGGAAAAGTTCACCAATGCCCCTATGGTCTGCTTCAGAATCATTTATGTCCCTGTGATTTTTTTCCTGTCACATATGCCCCTATGCTTTGTAAAAAATAAGAAACCACAGGGATATATGTGATAAAAAACATACCCTTTTACAAACCACAGGGGCATATGTGATAAGAAAAAAACCACAGGGGCATATGTGATTCTGAAGTAAACCACAGGGGCATTGGTGAACTTTTCCCTTCTTTTTTAAACCCCTCTTATCTTATCCTAGCCTTACACGCATTACCAAAAAAAGAAAGCCATGTTTTGATCTCTTGAAAGAACCTGTTGGATTATTATGGGATGATTGATGAGTGACAAAATGCTCTTTATGTTGCACCTCGGTCTTGTTTATGATAGCAATTGCATTGATTGTTCTTACTTTGTTTATTTTATTTTATTTTCCTTATTCTTCTTTCTGCCAATCTCCTAGCTGAGGTTGTTGATATTTTTTAAAAAATTGAAACATTCTGAACGCAATTTATTACTTTACTAGAAATGTCTCTAATTAAGTTTTCTCATGAAAATGCCAAAACTTCAACATAAATCAGCAATTAAGTTTTGTAATTTTAATTTATTTTAAGGTTATATTAGTTTTGACATGCCAAAACAATTATTTTAAGGAAATATCATCAAAGTTGTCCTTAATTCTTCGTCTGCATGTATATACGGAGAAGAAAAAAAAATTAGTAGATTGCTGGGAAGAAATTCCAATATCGTTATTTAGACAGCGCAGTTGAGCTTTTAAAAAGATCCTGTAAATGAAAATAAGGTTTTATTTTTTGTGAATTAAAAAATAAAAATCCGAACATATTGTCAAGGCAGTCTTTGATCAGAAGGTTAGGGTTTGTAAGGAGGAGGTTATCGGTTTGAGATAGAAGGATTTTGAGATACTTGAAATATTATATTAAGAGGCATTGATTTTGGAACCATTTTTTCTCTGATTTAAAAAATCTTAAAGATAATGCAAGCTATTGGACTTCAGCTTATATGAGCTCAAATAATCATGCTTTTACCGATTGAGCTTGTATATGAACATATTATTAAATTATACTATTAATGAGAAATAATATATTTACAACCTATTTTCGTTTACAATCTTTTATAATTATATCTTAACCGTTATTTTTGACCATGAGCGATTATCATTTATTGCGGATTAATAATTAATTAATGAGTTTGATTTTCGAAAATAATAACAATTGGTTGACGAAAATCAATGGTTAAAATGTGGTTATAAAATGTTGTAAACTAAAATAAGTTGTAAGAATAATCTTCCTCATTATTAATATATCTAAAATTATATTCAAAAATTTATTCTATGTTTATGCTTGTATCCTTTTGTACTTTATCCTCAATTTCAGATTTTACTAGTAAAATTTCCCCCATCTGAGGGGTGAGCATCGGTTATGATAAAGGAATGTTGCAGACTCAAGCAGAATACTAAATAAAGACTCTTTTTCTCGGGGCGTGTGCACACCAATTTTGATGGCAAATGTTTATGAGGGTGTGGCCAGTTTATGGCAACTTACCTCAATACTCCACAATATTCCTCAAAGCTCTTGTGACTGTATTAGATTATATCAATGTGTTTGCAATTGATATTTTGAACAAAAGGATGTTAACATATTGATTGTATACAGATTCTTTTTAGCAGATATTCCGCTATTTCGTAACATTATCGGCTACAACACCATAGATCTTACCCTTTACTATACAGCTAGTTCGGTTTCAGAGAACCGAAGAATTATATCGTAAGGTATGCGTTCAGACATATTTTATAGACAAATATTTTGGTTGACTTATAGTTAAAATGTGGGTGTGTGCACAGTATTAGTAGTAGTAGTAAATGAGATTCAGTGTGTGTACCTGAGGGTCTTTAGTTTTTTTTATTTATAGGAGTTATCTTTTGAACTTGGACTGTGTAGATCTCTTAATTGATGTAGGACTTAACTTCTTATTTGTAAAAATAAAAGTTTTATTTTCATTATCTTTATCATCTTATGCTATTAGGATAATTGTGTCATTATCCATCAAGAGATTCATGAATAGGTAATTAGGATATATCCATATTTCACAATACAGCTTAAATATGTTCAACTTGACATATGTTACTACTATCTTACACAAAAGTGACATACCGATTTTATGGTAGATTTGGTAGACGGGAATTAATCCTCTTATTTAATAATTTGAGAGAATTTCAACTATTCAGAAACAAATTAATTATGATGAGAGATGAGAAAGCAAAAATATTAGGATAGAGAGTGACGAAATTATCACAAATTCTCTCATATAACATAATCATGTTAAATAATAGAGTAAATATCATTTTTGCTCCTCAGCAAATTTCACGATGCCCGCTTTAGTCCCTAACAAATCAAAAGGTCCATTGTGGTTATTAAAAAATTCAAAATGAACTCATTTTAGTCCTTTTAGAGGCTAATAGGGGTCTTTTTTGAATTTGTGAGGGATCACAATTTCAACTAAATGAGTCCATTTTAAATTTCTTAGGGACCACGATGGGCATTTTTATTTGCTAGGGACTAAAACGGGCATCGTAAAATTTACTGAAGACCAAAAAAAAATATTTACTCTAAATAATACTTCTTCCTTGTATCATTAAACACGGTGGATACGAGAGTTTAGAGCTACGCTGCCTGAAATAACACCCGGTACAAAAAGCTTCCACAAGCATAAAAGTGATGGTTTTTTAACATGTGACTTCCATGCCTTCGGTTCACTCTATCGACAGTTAAATTTGATTAGTTTTGACAAAAATAATAAAAATCGATTTAAGGTAAATGGTTTCCTTATAATATAATAAGTTTGGTTTAATTTAAATTTTATATAATCTAATTTAATTTAAATAAGTTTAAATTTTAAATTAATTCATACTTAATTTTTAATCCTACAATATATGTCCGAATTCAAGAGATGAAATAAAGTTTGGCTTAAGGTGTAAATAGAAATGTCCTGAAATGAGTATGAATACTATAAATTCTTTTCATGTAAAATATTATTTTTAAAAATAGATAGACTCAGTTTATTTTGAATTAGATCGATTTTATTTAAAAATATTAAAAATAAATTTTTTAATATTTAACTCAATTTTTTTTAATTCTAATTGAATTAGTTTGATTTTAAACACTCTTTTATCATCATCCAAAGTTTCTCAAGAGCAGATAGCGCTTATGATTTTTCAAATATGAAAAATAAAATAAAAAATAAACAGTGCAATACTTTCTTCAAAAACATATATATGTAGGGAGAGTAGGATTAATTTACGTCGATACAAAAAAAAAAAAAAATCTGCTTCAATTTTTGTTGTTTGTTCACTTATATCTAATTACTCATATATTAAATCAATTAAAGCCATTAAATATAAATAAAATATAACTTATACCGCTGTAAAATAATGTTGCCATTGTAAATATAATGTTGTTAAGAGTTTCGAAAGAAAAATTTATTGACCTTTACGTCACTGTCAATATTTTCTTTAGAGGATGACAGGTATTTAACATTTTGTTCTATCGTTATTTCTTACAGATCCTCACACGGATATTTTATAAACTAACTTTGAGTATTTAAAATTTCTCGATTTTACCTTTCCATACACCTTAAAAGTCTATCATGCTTGATTACAAAAAAAAAAAAAAAAAAAAGTCTATAATGCTTCAGTGATTTCATGTCACATTTTAGATGAATCTAAAGGTAAAATAGAAAATTTTAAAATATGTAGTACGTAGAAATGAAGGCACGTCAAGTGGGTTAAAAAAATATCTGAGATGGATCTGAATGACATATAAAATCAAAATGTTATTAATTATGCGGTTACTTTTAAACAAAAAAGAAGAAATTTACATTCATTATTTAACATGACCACAAAAAGTTTCCTACACACACAACATTTTATAGGACTCGCCTGTCTTGAAGAAAAAAAAAATTACGCCACGTAAAACGAAGTTTTATAACATAACACAATCATTTTTCTTACAACATAATTCTTATAAAACCAAAAAAAATGCCAATAGTAAATAAAGATGTTACTTTACGTGACACGAATCCAATTTTCAATTCTATTTAATTTAATTTAACATCTTTACATTCACAAATCTACGCAACTGTAAATTTAAAATTTTCTATAACAAAGAAAGTGAAAATTGTTAGATCAGAAGGGGAAAAAACAGAGATTTTATTTAGGAACGGTTATAGTAATTATCTCTTTTTCTTATTATTTTTTATTATTAAATCTTAATCGTTGATTTTTGTCAATTTAACGATTGTAATTTATTGGGTCATACTTATTTATTAATTATTAATTTATAATAAATTATAACCGTTAGATCGACGAAAATCAAAGGTTGAGATTTGATAGTAAGAGGTAATAAGAAAAAGAGAAAGTATCTATCAATGTTGTGAAAATCAGACCGGACCGGCCAGGTCGACTCGGAACCCGGTGAAGAGGTCATCTGACCGGTCCAGTTATCACATTGGATCAGTCAAGTATCGGACTCGGTACGACCCGGTGCGACCCGACCAGTTTTGGTGAAAACTCGGTGACCCGGCTCGGGTTTTTAAAAAAAAATATTTTCAAAGAAAAAAAAGTTTTCCAAAAAATATATCATAATTGATATATTTGAGTGATCTATTATTTATTGACTTATATAAGTTATGTACCTACCATCTTAATATTATCTCAGTTATGCACTATATAGGAAATTTTGATTTTATAGTTAGAGATGTCGTTTACCGAACCTAAAACACCAATATAACAAGCATTATATATTTGTTTGATCCTTTATTGGACAATAATGTATAATTCATTTATTTTTATATTAAAATATGAGTTTGTGTTTTCTAAAGTTACTTTAGATAACTTTATCTAATGTTTATCGAAACGATGTCGTTTTGGGGCAGAAATTATGGTATTTTTATAATTTTAATTTATTTCAGGGTTATAATAGTCTTTATCATTCTAATTTTTAAATTTTTTAACCCAAAACGGCGTCGCTTTGATGAACATTAGATAAAGTTATTTAAAGTAACATTAGATACTTTTTTCCCTTAAAATATTTAGAATTTATATTATTTTTTCAACTATTTGAGTATTTTTATAATTTTTTTAATATAAATTATAGATTTATATACAATTACCGAATCATACAATTCAATCAGTGACCCACGGATTGAAGAACCAATGACCCAATAACACAACCGGATCATTCACCGGGCCGATTTCAAGTATAAATTATTAGGGTTTTCATTTTATCCTTTAACATAACACAACAAACTTTCCTACCCTCACAACATTTTGTGGGGCCCACATTTTTTAAAATCAAAAAATAAATAAAAAATTAAGGCACGCAAAACGAATCTCTATAACATTACACAATCACTTTTCCTACAACGTAACTCTTATAAAATTCAAATTATTATTAATGATTAGTAATAAAGTATTGATAACACGGAGTTCAATAAGAAATTCCGAAGCTTACCCAAAACCAAAGCACAGAAATGCCATAACCACAATAACAACCATCGATGTTTCTGTGATTCCGTATATTCAGATGTTACTGTTCCGCAAGCTCATCCCACGATATACTCTACAAACAACATAGAAACTAATCTTATTCTTTTCCTCGATTCCAATTTTCCGTAGTTCATTCCATTCGCTTTCTGAGATTGGGGATTAGGGTTTATCCGTTTAAAACCGAGTAGTCGGAGAAATGGTTCAACAATCGGTGCTAGCAATAGCAACGCAAGGGTCGGAATCTTCAAGCCCAGTGTTAGCAGGGAGATTCTCCAATTGGGTGTTCGAGTGCCATGGGTTCTGGCACAATGCGGTGTTGATTACGGCGTCGTTTCTCTTCGTGTTGTACTTGGCACTGCAAGCTAAACAGAGCTTCCACAAGCTCTCACATGACCGCTCTTATATCATAATATCGTATTACGTCACCCTCTGGGTTGTCAGCGTCCTCAATCTTGCTTGGTGCTCTTTTCAGGTCACCCTATGTTTCTCTTCAATTTCTTTAATCAAGCAAAAAAAAAAAAAAAATTGTTATTTTATTTATTTATATAGTGGTCGATGGATTCTGCATTTGTTTTGTTGTGTTATTTTATGATTTACTGGCATTGGTGAATGTTGATGCAATGATACTAAAAATTAAAATTGCTTTTTTTTTTTGTTAATTTGGTTGATTCAGTCATGGGAATGCTCTTCTGGGAAAGAGTTGGCATGGAACTTGTTATCCCTTTTTACTACTTCGGGAATGCTGTTTCTTGAAGTGAGTTTGCTGGCTTTTTTACTTCAAGGGAATAGTGCGAGTGGCTTAGAAGCATTGACACGAACTTTTGGTATATCTGGGATCATTGTTGGTTTTGATATCTTGTTGAAGGTAATTTTGTTTGGTTATTCTTTCACTAGAACCCTGCTTTTGTCCTTGTGATTTATGTATGAATTGTTGCACCTTTTTACTTGTTGGTTAGGCTGTGTATCTGTTTGGATTTGGGATCCCATTATTCATTGACAGCAGTGACAGTACGCATCACGTGAAGTGGAACTTGTGGGTTGTCCACAAGCTGTTGCTTACCGCTGTTTATGGGGTGATATTGTTCATGTATCATTCCAGGTGGATAGAAAGGTTACCTGGTAAGTCAATTGTCTGGATTGTCATATTATGTAATTAGTTTTATAATTGAGTAATTTATCTTTCTTTCTTTTTCTTTTTTTTGCAGCAAGACCTGCGTTTTATAAGTATGTTACTGTTATGTTCATCTTGAATGCAATTGCGTTGTTTGCTTGTGGGATTACTGGAAACGGTGCTGCATTTGCCTTCTGGTTTGGTTCTTCTCTAAGCTTAGCAGAAAAGAAATTCTTTTGAGCTTTTTTTTCTTTGGCATCTTTCTCTAAAGCTTTGTGTTTACTTTTGTTCACAGGTTCTATCGTGTCACAGTTGTTTGTTACCATGCCTTTTATCTTCCCCTGCTCTATATAACATTTCTGGCAGACTTTTTTCAGGTCATAATGCCCCTCCACTTGATGCCCTGCATTCAGTTTTTACTATTCAAACTTCGGTATTGTTTGTAGTTAGGAGTTAGGACATCCTTTCTTCTTTCATTGATCTGACCGAGATTGTTCCTTATTGTGTTGATTACAGGAGGAAGATTTGCACTTGGACAATGTGTATTACTCTGAAATGAAAGATGCTGGTTTCTTCGAAGCAGATTGGGACTGATGTGGTGTCAACTGTTAGATTAGATTAATAAGGTGCAGGTCATCCCGTTCACGAAGTATGTAAATAAAGTAAATATGTTAGTAGATCACATTTTTATATAGAATTTAAAAAAAGATGTTTGTTGAGACATTTCGCTCCTTGACTGTTTGGTTATTTACCAGATTACATCAACCACGGGTAAATGCTATATTAGCATGTTCTATATGTGGTTATATTGAATTTTGGTAGTCTGTTAGTGCAATGAATCAATTTTTTTTAAAAAGAATATAGACTAGAACAATCAATCATGTTTTAAGCAATTAACATATGTAAAACAGTATTATTGATTTTATGCAGATCTTTCAGGGTAGTCATTACATAACGCTATTTATCTTACTATGTTAGTAAGTATCAAATGTTCAACTCGACTCCGATTACAATCCTACCCAAAAGTGACATTTTCATTTTGAGTATTTTTTTGGGTACAAGACATTTGATTTTCTTGTACATCGGCTGGAAAGTCCGTCAATAAGCACAGGATGAGAATTCAAATATTTATTGCCTGAATAGAACATATCACCAACTTATGGCTTCGAAAGCTTCAAGCATTGGGCACATTAGATTGCTAATAAAAAAAAGGTGTTCCCTTTTTCTTGATCCAAGTTCAATAAGTGAAGGTTCCTTACCTGGTTCGAATTCGAACCCCAAGTGCACAAAAAGGATCGAAAAATAATGATAAAGGACGAAATAGGCACTTGACTTCTTTGGTAATGGTAAGTTTGCATTTAAAACTCTTCTACTTTGGGAATCCTCTTGTATTTTTCTCCAGCTGCTTTCATAGACCGTGAAATAGTTATTACACAATATTTAAGAATGATACAATTCCCAGAAAAATAAAAAATGTCGTAAATTTTAGTAAAACTACTGACTTATGATCTACTTGACAGTTTATGTTATTCAGGTTACCTGCTCGGACTGCAGGTATCCTAATTGTAGGTATCCTAATTGTAAAGCAAAGGCAGACTGGAATTGCGTCAATGATCAATGTTCATATATATATTTATGCAGCAATTTTATGTGATTGCATACATTGCTCAATAACATTAAGTACAATTAACATAATTTTATAAGACCTTCCTAATGCAAAAAACAACCTTCATAAAATTCCCCAAAAATCAAGTGGCTCGGCTAATTTATTTTTCTTTTCAGACCTATGGAACAAGGCGATATCAGAGTACGAAGATAAAACACTAAAGACTAACAACCCCATAATCTGTGGATAACAATGTCTACTAGTTTCATCTGGTACATTTTACTCTTAAGGACTTTGTTTACTAATGATCTCCTCAATAAGATCTGCGGCTTCTTGAACTGTTGAGATGCTCTGTGCACTATCCTCTCCAACGCTGATACCAAATTCCTCCTCCAGCCCCATCACAATCTCGACCTAATGGGCATGGCATGTAAATGGAATTCACAATAATCAAATCAAGTGATATGGCTATATACTCAGATTTTGGTAAATAACTCCAAGGAGCATCAAACAGTAGCAATTGAAATGTCCGGCAAGATGTTGATTACCGTGTCAAGTGAATCAGCTCCCAGAGCAGCAAATTTTGACTCGCCAGTAACATTAGAGTCATCTGCTAAAGCCAGCTGCTTCTTTACTATTTTGCACACCTTTTCTACGGTCTGCGGCTTGGCCTGCTCAAGGCATTCAACGTAAGCATGAAAATAGAAGATATACCCCCCCCCCCCCCCCCACCCCACCCCACCCCCAGTTAAAGAGTATTCAGTAACAAAGAAATCCTGGAATTGTCTGATGCCTCAAGATAATATTAGTCATTTTCAAAAAACATCACACGATTCAAGTTGATTTAATCAAGTATTTATATGAACTTACAGATCTATATGGATTACTGAAATATGGATAAAGTTAGACTACTACCAAACTATCAGCATTAAACATGGTCTTATAAAGCCTCAGGAAATTTCATAAAACACAAGGTTCGAGAATTAAGAACCTTCTCCAATAAAAGGGTTAAAGACCCACACGGCTATATCTGCATAAAATTAAAATTATAATGTAAAGGTTCTAGATGCCGCAATTTCAATAGATAAAACCATCTCTAATCTTACAAAGGCCTCCATTAGCCAGAGATAAATTGGGATTTGAGACAAAGGATACTCATTGACTATAAAAGGAAAATTAAGATGTGCGATCTGAGGTTATAAAATATGTACACACCATTTCATCTTTATATTTATATTTATATTTATATTTATATTTTTAATTTTCTGTGAAAATACCATTTCATCTTTCCCATCACATTTCTCTTAATCAACTATTGACTACAGTTTCAAGCAATCTATCATCTAGTAATTTGGTGACCGTGCAGGCAAAATGTAAAATCTCTAAAAGAAGAAGGTTGAAGCACTTCACAAGGAGTTACATACAGCGCAAGAAACTCTTAGGTGAACTGAACGCGGCCGCGAGCTAAAAGACACATTCCTTCTCCCATAGCTTGACATTAAGGTAGACATCGGGCCAGAAATTGAATTGAATGCCTGTTCAACACATGCATTAAAAGAAACTTCATTGAAGAATGAATATAAAAGAACAAAGCAAGAACAAAATACTAACGCTGCTTTTGTTTAATTAAAGAATAATAGTGAACTATTACTGAGCACCAAGATGTTGGCCTGATATGCAATGCAGAGTATTTCACATATTCTGGTCCAAAACTTTTGGCTTCAATTTAACTCTACACTGACAAAATTGGATAGTGAGCCATAATATGGCTTTGCAAGCAAAGTGAGTCAAGGTGACCACAAAATACAATGTTCGAGTTAATTGTTCTTTAACTATAGAGCAAATGCTATAAGCACTAAGGCACTTTCTTAGGCTGTACGGTTCTGTTGCACACTCGATAGATACAAGTCTTGGATCTCACATTTTCTTTTCTTACGGTAAAACAACACAACCTGAGAAATCAACCTGGTTTTTTCCACAGAACATGTTCTACGCATGTCGATACACACGCAGGAGGTATATACTTGCGTGTATATGCAAATCATTTGACAAATTAGAGCAAATAGTAACCAATCTCAATGAATGAAAGATATTAATGTATTCAATACCACAAAGTATAATTTCTGAAAACGAAACTCCAGAGAACTAGAATACAGAATTCAGAGAAAACTTGCACATGAGAATAAGAATGAAAAGAGAGGCAAATAAACAAATATTCGGAAACTTTTGTAAATAGATCAATCATTGCGAAAAGGAAAGAAAAGTAAAGCAAAGCGCACAGTAGCAGTTGTAATTAAGCGCTACAAAGAGTGAGGGAGGATCGAACGGGAAATGAAAATGATACCGGTTTCTGATTCAACTGAGGACGGAGAGAGCGCATGGAGAGTGTTGCTCCGGTGAACGTATTTGTCGCCATGGAGGTTGGTGCGGTTGTGCAAAGAAGCAGAGAAAAAAAGAAAGAAAAAAAAAAAAAAGAGAATAGAGCTTTGATTTGAGAACGCGAAGAGCGTGAACCGCGAAGCGAAGAGGGCGTTAAAGAAAGAACAAATAGCTGCTTGCTTGCTTGCGCTGCCTTCGCTTCGATCTTTGATTCGAGCCACCTCTCTCTCTCTGCCAAGTCGGAGTGAGCTGAAACAGTCTTCGTATCGGATTTGGGCCAAACTAGTTGGGCTGGAATCAAGCCATTGAGTCCTACTCACTGGCCCAGGAATTGGGTTTAGTCCATATAGCAAAGATGAAACTCAACAAAAATCACCTGAATTAGTACAAAATCGTCGGTTAAATAAGTACATAAAAGGGCAATATTAAGTTTACAAAGAAATAAAAGTATACGTGGAACTGTGCCTTTTTCATACGATTTGCAATGGAGAAGTCAGAAATTATTTTTAAGGAGGCAAATTTTTTCCTTTTAATTATATGATAAAATAAATAAATATAAATGATACTTACAATTACATATTTTTTGAAACTTTGAAGGAGACTAGCATTAGATATATGATCAACAAGTTAGAAATAATATTCATTTAAAGATTTATATAAATTTGAAGGAGTTGAACGACCCTCTTAAATGCCCGATTAGATGGGCTTTTATTCTTAAAAAAGTTTTTTTTTTTTTAAATAAAAATTCTTTTGAGAATTTTTAAATGTTTGGATAACAACTTTTTAAAAAATAAAATTTAAAATAAAAGTTAAAATACTGTTTTTTTTATAGCTAGTAATTGGTTGCTTTTGAAAAAAAACAGAAATTAAAAGATAATATAATTTTTTTTTTTGAAAAAAAGATAATATAAATTTTTAAAATACAATTTTAATCTTATCTTATCATATCTATTTTATCTCTACTTATCCTACAATTATGTTATTTTATCTCTCCTTTATTATAATTTTATATATAAAAAGTGTTTTTTTTTTATTTTAACATCGAAACATTTTTTTTATGTAAAATTGATTTTCAGATCATACATCCAAACATAAAATAATTTTACTTTTTTAAAAAAATTATTTTAAAAAAAAAACAATGCATAAAAAATTATTTTTTTAAAAACTTATCCAAACGACCATTAACCCTTCCCTCATTTCACCGGTGATAATTTGTATACAATACTGTTGATATGACTTCACATAAATTCAAAGTAAATCTTGCAATACAAAAAGCGTATGGCGATTTGATTCCGCTTGTGTATTATTTCATCCTTTTCATAAATGAAATCAATCACTCTTCTTCATAAAAAGAGGTTTGAGATTTCGGTCTTTAGTCCTACTTTTCAATGTAAAGTGAATATGTTTATTTATATAAGTAGTATTTCACTCATATAATTTTTTGTGAACTGAATAACTTGTGTGTGCATGACGCACAAACCATGACGGAAAGATTGTCGATTGTTTGGGGTACTTCATTGTGTAATTTGTTTTTTTTTTTTATCATCATTTGAAATGCCCAAATAGACAAGATGACAGCCCTTTTAACCCTAATATTGTAATCCTTGTAGCAAATAAAAGTACCTAGATGCAGTGTCAAACTAGGTTGAAGCCTGCAAATCAGCCCACAGAGTTATATATTTAGTCTTAACAAATTAGAGTCTTTTTGTAGTAGGACTTTTTTTTTTTTTTTTCTCTAACCCTGAAAGTCCTGTAAATTAGCAGGTTTGGTTAGGACCAAACCGCATGCCAAATTTTTTACTTCATCAAAATTTTTATTATATAAAAATATATAAATTTAAATATAATATAAGTAAAAATGAATTTTTCAACAGTGACATGTTAAAACAGAGAATTTCATCTGCACATCAGTAAAAATGAAATTTTATATTGATGTTTAAGCATGTTATATATCTAAATTTGCACTGAAAGATACTGGATACAATGCACTTTGGTAATTTAGTAGATAATAATAATTAAAAATATTTTTTTAATTATAATAGTTGAAGAAAATCAATTATTTAACTTTTAAATATATAGCATACTAAGAGCAGTTATTTATATTAAGATTATTTTTTATCGCTACTTTTGGTTTTTCACTATAATTACTTTGTTCTGATATATTTTTTGATAGAGAAAATATTTATTTGATAATATCCTTTAACAACGAATTTAGTAAAGGTAGTATCAAAATTTTACCTAAATTAAAATTTTGTTTACATTTTTATTTGTATATTTGTGTATAGATATTATTTTATTAAAAAATTATAAAAATTTAAAATTTGTTAAATATTTATTTATTAAAATAAGGAAAAAAATATTTCTACAGTTAATGCAGATAAGTTATCTGCATTTATTCTCAAAACGACGTCATTTTGGTATTGAAATTTTATAATTTTTTAAAATAAAGACTATTATAATCCTGAAATAAATTAAAATTATAAAAATACCATGATTTCTGCTCCAAAATAACATCGTGTTGGCTTACTGCAGATATTTTATCTGTAGTAATTGCAGAAAAAGCAAACTCTCAAAATAATTGTTAATGTATTAAATATGATAAAATAAAATAAAATTTTATGAAATTATAATTTTGAACGGCCCGCTGGCCAGCTCTTGCCCATAGAATTTTTGTTTGTGCAAGCCTTTATTATTAAGAGTGTCATTTGGCTCTGTAAATTTTTTGACTCTAATCTACATGGACTAGAACCTAATGGGACCAACTAATCCATTTTGAAAGTAGTAATTCTGCTTCTCACTGTAGGTTTATTTGGATTAGAGCTTTTTATTTAAAAAAAAAAAAAAAAAAACCTCATGTTGCTAATTCAGACATTCAGTAATCTGAAGACCAAAAATTAATAATTGGCTTTACCCTGTTTTTATTTTTACAAATAGAATTTCACTTATATATATTTTTATAACCTGCACGTGATGAACTTGTGTGAAGCGTAATCCATGACAAATGTAAAAGGTTGTCGTTTGTTTGGGGTGCTTCATTGTGTATAATTTGTGTTTGTTCTTTATCATCATTTAATGTGACTGATACGCGTTTGGCTGAGCTCTAATGAGTTGCCTTGTCAATCATTTATGCAGTTTGAACTTTTGACGTTGGTATGTCCGTTTTCCTTTGCTGGACTGTAGGTGCTGTAGCTTTAAAACAAATAAGTAAAGGTCAGAAGTGATTTTCGTTGTGGTGTCCACCCATTGGCTATCTCAAGTCTCCTTCAGATTCTTAACCAATCACCTGGTTTCTTTCATTTTCGTCCTTCTGAAATTAAATGTCAAAAACGGGTATACTTATTGTATCTTGATGTTAACCCTCCCTCTGTCTATGCTCTACGCAAATTTGGATTGTACAAGGGGCTACAAGAAAATAATTCAATAATGATGATAAGGACTTCTTAGTCGCATGTAATATTGGTTTGGTTAAACGTTGATTTCAAAGAGATTTCTCTCTTTTTTCGATTGTTAAATTTCGGGTCTCATAATGTCCAATAACTTTTTTTTTTCGGTAAACTATTTTTTATATATTAAGTTTGAGATAAGCTTACGTATTGTAGTAAAAACTTATTTTTCTTGTCAAAAAAAAAAAAGGATGATAGAGATATAATATAAGTTGTTTCGAATATTGAGATTGAAAATAATGATCAGCATGTTAACGTAATGTTTTTAGTTAAACTCTCATAAGCCTGATCTTAATCGACTGAGATGAGCTTAAATTAATGAATTATTAAATTTTTATTAAAAAAAGGGATAAAAAAGGAAATGAAATGATGGCAATTCAAAAGATAAAAGTAATTAAAATAAGGGATTTTATTTTCTCGTATTGTTAGAGATAGCTATCTCCTACTATAGATACATAATGTGATGGGATTCATCACATATTAAAAAAAGGAAAATACATCCCTCCTTTAACAGGACAAGAAATAAAAGTCCTACAGACACGAACTTTGGTGGGCTCCACTATCGAACAAAAATTAAAAAACAAAAGGAATGCTTACACATTTATCGATGGATCAGCAAGAATGTTGCTTTGTTTTCCTGTTAAAGGAGGGATTTTTTGTTATCAAAAAAAAAAAAAGGAGGGATCTTTTTCCCTTAGAAAAATGGTGACATAATTTTTTATGTAAAAATAGTATGAGATAATTATCTCATGTAAAATGAGATAATAATTTCCCTTAAAATAAAACGGTAATAGCTCATCGATGATCAATATTATGTATTCACTGACCATTCCATTGATAATCATATTCTGCTTTTTTCTTTTGACTTACAAAATTATTGTTGCATATTAAACATGTTATTATATATTTCATATCACGACAGAATATAAATTGAAGTTGTTTAAGCATGTAATAAGAAGGCTCTCATATGAATAAAGGTTTGTTACTAAGACTTTGATATAAAAAAAAATAGAAGTAGAAGTATATCAAAACTTATTTGAAGGAGGTAGTAAAATAAGACTAATGAAATGAGATATAATTGATAAATAATGTGTCTTCAAGACCGAGTAAAGAAAATCTATAAACATAATAGAATATAAAACCCATCTTTATTCCTACATTTCACTAGACGGTTCTTTTTTAATTTTTTTCTCTTTATCTCCCCCTTTCTTTCCTCTTTCTTCTTTTCTTTTATTCCACTTTTCTTTTCAATCTTTTTCTCCTATCTATTTTGTTTTTGTTTTTCTTTTTTCCTATATCTCTCTTTATGTTATTTTATTTTATTTTATTTATTTATCTATTCATTTATTTATTTTTCTTACCTTTTTATTCTCTTCTGTCCTATTATATATTCTTATTCATATTTTATTTTATTTTATTTTTCTTTATAATGTGTAATGCTTTTATGTGGATTATATATATATATATATATATATATATATATAGGGTTTTATTAATCTCCTTTTACATAAGATAATTATCTTATGTTGTAGAGAGAAAATAGGTGGGTCCCACCATTATAAGAAGAAAGAAAAAAAAAAGGTGAGGTGCGGAAATCGAAGTGAGAGAAAATGAGATAAGATGCCTCCTATGAAATGAGAGTAATATTCCCCATATATATATCGTAGTAGTCATTTTTTCTTTTTTAATTCAAAGCTTCTAGTATCCTAAAATTACTTCAATTTCTTTTTAGTTAGTTGAAGTCTTACGAACCTAGGGAAGAATCCGTGTTAATTGTCCCGAGGAGTTCCCCAATGATAAGGAGAATTAAGTTATTCTTTTGTTTCTGCCGGCGGAGAGGAGGGCTTTCGGGGTCTAAGAGAGGAGAGGAGTGACAACTAGGGGTGTAAATGGGCCAAGCCAGCCTACAGGGGCCTATAGCCTGGCCTACGAAAAGCCTGGCCTGTCCTGGCCTACGAGGTAAGAAGAGTAGGTTAAGGCTTGTACATGAGCCTGTTTAGAAACAAGGCCGTAGGCTAAACATAAAATGCCTGGCCTTTTAGCCTGTAGGCCGGCCTGCTTAATATTTAAATAAAAAAAATATTTTATATATTTATTTATTTATTCTAAAAGTTAGATAACCTAATTGCTTTTGTTTTAGTATGCCAAGAAAAATTCAATCTTTGTTGTCATGAATTTTTATAATATGTGTTCTTGTTAAAAAATCTGTTGTAGAATTTTAATAATTTGGACACATGCTAGAAATATTGTTTAATTATTTCATTTTTTTTTTTAAATTTAATATGCAATATGGTAGGCCTAAAAGGCCTCACAGGCCATGTAGGCTTTTTATTTTTTAATAACAGGGCAGGCTTGGCCTTTAAACTAAGCCTTTGATAAGCTCATAGGCTAGATAGGCTCAACATTTTTGTGTGTAGGCCTAGGCCAGGAAGGCCAAAGCCTGCCCTGCCCTGGCCTATTTAGACCCCTAGTGACAACTGACGAGGAGTAACAAATCGAATCGTTGTCCGTGTTCCATCGAGGACAAGAAAGGTAATTTAGAGAGAAGGTGAAAATAGGTCACGTGTCTTAACTAATTTTTTATTTTAATCTTATTTTGTAATAGTTTTTTTTATATACAATTTTTTTTTGTAATAGTTTATTGGGCCTAACTTTTAAGTAGAGGTGTCAAAGTGGGTGGCCCGCCCTGCCCCGTCCCACCCCGCTATAAATTTGCCAAAAAATGAGGTAGTCTGCCCCGTCCCGCTTTTGAAAGTGGGCTGAAAAACTCAGTCCGTCCTGTCCCGTTTGGTGAGTTGGGCGGGTTGGCCCGCCAGCCTGAGCCTATTTTACACTGATCCACCTCGGCACGCCATCAACCTGTCAAAAAATGAGTCTGTCTGCCCTGCTTTTGAGATGAGTTGAAAAACTCAGCCCGCCCTGCCCCGTTTGACGGGTTGGGCGGGTTGGCCCGCCGAGCTGAGCCCGTTTTGCTGGCTCTACTTTTAAGACATGAACCCTATACATAGACAATCAGTGAAATAATACAAATGGGAGAAGATCCGCACCTTTTAAGACATGAACACTATATATATAGACAAGGGTTTCGATTTTCTCATCCAGTAGGAAAAAAAAATCTCATGTTGTAGACACATCTTACGTGGGGCCCACATCTATTAAAATAATAAAAAAACAAAAGAAAATATTGTACAAAAATCAAAGAGTCACTAGTAGAAGAAAATAACTCTCATGAGAAAATATTTTCTCATAGACAATTGTGAATAAACTTTTAGAGTACATATTATCCATGAGGGACAAGTATATGGTAATAGAAAGTAATTATATTAAAGAACCAAAATGATAGGTGAACATCATTAACGTTAAATGAAGTATTTATAATATGTAGTGTCTATTTCATAATTTTTTTCACATGTAATTATTTTTTAAAAGTCATTCAGTTTTTAATTTTAAAATTAAAATTGTTCTTCACTTATCTGAATACATACGATTCTCCGACAAACATGTTACTTTTTTTTTTAAGAAAATACTGAAAAGGATATATTTTATTTTTATGAAAAAAGTGCCTTCGAGCTAAACCATTTGGTGAAAAGTGTATAGGAAAGCAAAAACGAGAAAACAAATTGGTTAAAAGTTTCTCAATGTTACTTTTAAAAAAGAATTTTTAAGAGTTCGATAAAACATATAAATGGAAGAAGTATACAGCATAAAGGGAGGAAATATCAAATATATATAATTTTCTTTTTGGTTGTGCTTCGAGTAAAATGCGAAATCAGATCCTCCTTAATTTATTAGTCCAATTTGAGTGGATCATGGCCGCAAACGTCACCGAAATAATTGTAGAATAATAACTCACCCGGATTCAATATAATAATAAACCAAATCATGCGCAGATTAAAAAAAGAGAAAAACAAAGCGTGCGATGGATATTATAATTTGAAAATCCTAAGTACTGCTGTGATCGTCGACAACGCCACTACTTGGCACCGTCCCGTGAGTCGTGACGTTAAGAGGCCAAGAATAAAGAAGGAAAAAGTGCCGTCCAATTGCATGCATCATGTTTTCCAATTTAAATTATTGAATCGGCTTTCATGTAATAGGAGCCACTTAGCCAGGCGAAGGAGGTAGGCAGCTAGCTACAACTACAAGAATAAACAAAGAGTCTTAGGATCCTAAAAATATTTATTAGGGATTATTTAATTATATTTATTTTTTGTATTATTTTAAAAAGAAGATAACAATTTCCTAATTTATATGTTATTTTTTAATTATTTATTTATGAGTATATACCTGAAGTCAAAGTTCAACATTATATAATTCACTAATCATATTCACAAAGTTGTTAACTAAAATATATTTCATCATTTTTTTTTTAAATTAGTATAGGGATTCACTTTTATTATTAATCAAGATTTCTAACAATCAATAAATAAGTATCTGATTTGATTCTATTTCACTAAAAGTCCAAAGTTAATGTTATCAAAAAAAAAAAAAAAAAAAAGTCCAAAGTTAAACGGAATGGAAAAACTTATGAAAGTAATATGGCCTTTACATAGTCCCACAGGCCCAATTTTTGGTTTACCTTTTTGTGCATTTTATTTTAATTCCACTTTTAAAGTGGGGGACGATGAGGCTCTGATGCCATGTAAAGAACCTTGGGATATACCATCCCAAAAGCTAGCTCAAAGGGTGTGAGTGCCCAAGGTCTTATAAAGGCCATATTAGTTGCTCATCCAATCAATGTGGGACTATGTAAAGAACCTTGGGATACACCACCCAAAAGCTAGCTCAAAGGGTGTGAGTGCCCAAGACCGTATAAAGGCCACATTAGTTGCCCACACAATCAATGTGGGACTATATATCTCAACACGCCGCCTCACGCAAGAGCCCTTTGGGCTAGAAGCGTGGAATTGCACAGGCCCAATTTTTGGTTTACCTTTTTGTGCTTTTTATTTTTAATTCCACTTTTTTAAAGTGGGAGGCAGTGAGGGCTCAAGCTTTGATATCATGTAAAGAACCTTGCGATACACCACCCCAAAAGCTAGCTCAAAGGGTGGGAGTGCCCAAGGCTTTATAAAGGCCATATTAGTTGTCCATCCAATCAATGTGAGACTATATATCTCAACAAAGTTAGCTTGGAGTATTTATTCCAATCCTCAAGCTTTGTAGGTGAAATTGCTAAAATCCAAATATGCCCCGATCAAACAAGTATGGACCTTTTTCGTTCAAAAATTGAAACTCAACATTCTGGAAAAATATTTGTTTTGTTTGGGGGATAATGGACAAGCATTCTGTTTGGGAACTAGCAGACAGCAAGCAGGTGAAGTTTTGGCAGGAGAGATAGACACCCAATATTGGGAGACTTATAGATAGGACTCGATGTCCAATTCCTTGGGAGGAGGCATCGAAGAGGGTTGCTGATTACATCAATGATGCTGGGGAATGGGATATGGTGATGTTGTCCAATTGGCTATCTAATGATGATGTACAAATCATTAGAAGTGTCTTGCCCCCTCCCCACCAGCAAGATGGCATGGTAAGCTAATTTGGAATTTACCCGCACAAGGTGAAATCTCAATAAAAGGTATCTATAAAATTTTAGCAGATCAAGCTCATGTAAGTGATAATTATGTTATATGGAAAACTATCTGGAGTTGGAAAGGTCCTCATAGGATTCAGCTCTTTTGTGGAAGGTGGCTGATCAAAGGTTGCCAACAAAGAAGGGACTAGCCAATATGCACATAGGCGATGCTTTACGCATGCTGTGTAACGTGGAAGAAGAATCTTTGATGCATGCTCTTTGTGATTGTTGTTGTATTCGTCTCATTTGGAGAAGATTAAGGCCCAAATATTTTGCCCCATATTTTTCACAATGATAGACAAGAAATAGATCGATCATATCCAATCTTCAATTGGAAACCGTGGATGATAGGGATATTCCATGGAATACTATATTTGCAGCTACTATTTGGGTAATTTGGAAATGGAGGAAGAGAAGATTCATAGAGGACAAAGCCTACATAATGCATATAATTATAATTTATTTTAAGCCAATAGAGTGACATTTAGGCTGTAGCTAGAAGGACAACAAATGGTAATCTTTGTACTGACAAAATTGAGATTTCAATCCCCTGGCAATTTCCGGATGTGGGATGGGTTAAAGTAAATACTGGTGGTGCCGCAAAAGGTAATTCGGGGTTGGCTCATGTCGGGGAGTGATAAGGGACAGTGCTTGAGGTGGCTAAAAAGTTTATGCTTTCGGATAAGATATTGCAGTGCCATAGTGACAAAATTGTGGGGGATCTTAAAGGTAATTCAAATTGCTTAGGAGGGTGGCTGGAGAAGGGTGATTATTGAAAGTGACTCTAAAACTGCAACACGTGGCTCACCAAAAGGGGTGGATCAGCCTGTGAGTCTCATCTTATTACTCGTATATAGGCATTATTGAACAGAGATTGGATAGTGAAGGTAAAACATACGTACAGAGAAGGGAATTGTTGTGTACATTGACTCTCAAACTTTCATTTGGTGAACCCAGCACAGGAAGACTTTTGTTCTTTCCTGGACCCCCCCTTTGGTATTTATCTATTATATTTAGCAGACTTAGGTGGTTTCGATAAGACTCGTTGTATTGCTTCTTTTTAGCCTGTCTAGGGGGTTGTCCCCAACTAGGATACCAAAAAAAGGGTACAAAGTTAAACTTAAAAATTAATAATAATAATAATAATATGGTTATATATTACTTCTTTATAAAATATTGATAATTATTAAATTAAATATTTGGAAATAAAGAAAATAAATGAGAAAATAACCTTTAAATGAGTTTAACAAAATTGGATGCATCAATTAAATAATCAATGTAAGGATAGCAAAATAAAATAAAAAAGTTCAATAAAAGAGGAATGTCGCGTGCCAGCTTAATATTCAATTCAATTCAATATATATATATATATAACCCGGTTATTGAATGGGTAGGAGTATTGGGACATTAGTTCAACCGCATGACCCATATATATATTAATTATTAATTTGGGGATACTGATTATAAATTCTTTATTTTAAATTAAAATGAATATGAACATATTACCATAAATAAATTAATAAATAAAAATAAAGTTGCATACATATGAATAGAAGAAAATATGATACATGAAAAAAAATGAAAATATAAAAGTCATTTCAAAATTATTAATTTTTTCTATATGGGGCTACAAGAAGAGTGAGGTTAGATTTGGCCCATTGAGTTGAAAAAAGATTGAAGTGGCTCAAATGTTCCAAAATCCTAATATTCACATTTCACATCTCCTTCCAATCTTAGTTAAAAAAATAAAATAAAAGTAGCCACCTCTGTTGATTTTTCACTGGTTTTAGCAAAAACAATAAACGAAACCAGCAAATAGCCAAGGGTCTCATAAACCTTGATATGGTTTTCGCTGATTAGTCCTCTATTGTCTGTTTTATGGTTTTCTCTTTTCTGGTTTTCTCTCTTTTGGTTTCTTTTCTGCTTTCGTTTCTTTGGGGTTGTGCCTCTGATCTGTATAAAAAAAATACATATCCATTGCTACTTCTTCTCCCTTTTTCTCTGCAAAGATTGATCGGGACATTATTGGTGACAGAATATCCGGAGTATTCTTTGAACCGGCGGGTCACCAGTTTTAGTAAAACTCGGTTGGATCACACCTTGTTAAACTGGTTCACACCGGTTCATTTGCAAGTCCGATCCAATATGCTACCTAGACCAGTCTCATGATCGGTTCATCGGTTTTCGGGTTAAATCGGTCGGTCTGGTTTGGTCCGATTTTTACAACTCTGTATATAATTATATAACATTGGTGCCTGTAGTGCCATTTTACATTCAATGGGGTACTACACGTGCCATCTCCAAAGTGGCCTGGCGTAAAATGCACCCTAAAATAAAATATATAAAATATTGAATAATGCAACACTTAAAGTGTCGCTATGTGTCTAGGGGGCGCTACAAGAGCCATATATATAAATTCGGTTGGCACTGAAAGCCCTAATTTGTGTGAGAAAATGCACTAAAAGCGCCATATTTTATAAAATTGGCGTCATGCCGTGAGAAGGAAAGGCGCCAGTAGCGCTATGGTAATAAAATAATAATAATAGAAGTACAAAGTGGAAGCATTTGAGAGATAAAAGTCTTTGATTTTTATTAGATTTGGATAAGTTTGAGTTACATATTTTTAAGAGAAATCAGCATGTGACTATTATACATCTATAAACACCCCCATCGTGGAAGTGGAGAAATAGAGAAAGGAAACCGAGGAAGAGAAAAAAGTAACAGTGAGAGAGAAAAAACGTGTAACAATGAAGAGAAAAATAAAAGGAACCGAGAGAAAACAAAGAAGAAGTGAGAACAGGGAGAGAGGAAAGAAAAGAAAGGAGAAAAGGAAGAACAAAGTGGGGAAAATAAATTAGGAAAGTAATATTGGGTGAAAACCTCTTTATCTTAATTATATTCTTTTCAATACTATATTTAAAGTTGGTATTCTGATGTTGTTTCTTTAAAAATTGTGAAGGTGTCGTTATTCTAACAACCTATTTCTTTTTCTCTCTTATTTTATTTTATATCCTTGATATTATCCGCTACTCTTTTGATTTTATATTCGAAACTTTGGTGGTTGTGTACTTGTTGGATATACATATATTGATTATAAGAATGATGAGAATCAAGACTATGGAGCTAAAGAATTCTTTTGGTACCAAATAAATATTAACGGAATATATAATCTTTAACTGAATGATTCTGATGTGAGTTGACCCACAAAGATTTGGGATCAGACGGTTATATGGCAAGAGACTCTTTATTTGGCTTGAGCTTCGCCAATCATAACATTTTACATACAGAATCCACAAAGTTTTGGGCGTTCACAAATGTTTGGGCTTTAGTTATTTTAGTTAAAGAATACACATTCTCATTGTATGCAGAACTCACAAAGGTTTGGGCTTTAGTACGTTGTATGTAAAAACTCACAAAGGTTTGGTCTTTAGTAATTTCAAGATTTCATGTTCTTTTATATGATTGACATTTAAGTAATTATTTTCTCATTATAAACATGTTATGTGAGAATGATATTTTTTGCTAGAGGGGCTGTATTGGTTATAATTCGAAAACCATAATATTATTAAAATTTACCTCATGTGTATTTATGTTTATGCTAATATTTTCAGAAAAATAAAGATGCTTAGTATGTGTATTCCTGGAGAGGGACTGAGCACCATGATTAAAGACTTTGGGATCCGTACAGAATTCGGAGTGATTTTGTGTACCTTGAAGTGACTAATAAAGGAAATATTTAATATGGTCCAGGCTCATTTATGATTCAGTGGTCCAAACCAATGAAAAATAGATATTTTCTGACTTGCTTACATGGAAGAGAGAGAAATTATTTTTTTCTCCAAGTAACAGCTTCTCAATGGAAGGAGTAGGTATGCCAGGACTACTATAAATAATCTCACTAATAGAGTAGTAAATTTTCTTTTCAGTTTAAATCATGATGATAATATATATAGTCTATTTCAGATCTAATTGTGAACTTGACTTCTGATGTATAGTTAGTTTTTAAGAGTGTTTTTTTTTGTAATTAAGAGTGTTTTATTATATTTCTTATTCTTTTTTTTTTTGAAAAGCAAACAGGAAACATAAAAACAAAAAAAGAAACTAGGAACACCTCCTAGACCAAACTACTCCTACATAGTCCCTTTCAAGTTTGTCACGACAACCAGAAGGAGGCGAGTCAAACTCTTGTAAAGACCAATCAAAGGAGTAGGCAAAAGAGGCCATCCAATCGGCAACCCCATTCCCTTCCCTATGAATATGGGAAATTCTAACCCTCCAATTCCAATCCAGCATATTCCTTATGCGCAAGACCAAGTTAGAGGCTGGATGATGAGAGCTGCACCCTTCTCTTATGAAAAACTGGGCTACTAAGGAATCACCTTCAAGCCAGACAAAACGGAAACCTTTCCTCCATGCAATCTCAAGCCCAAGGAGACAACCCCAAAGTTCTGCTAACAAAACATTACCACAGCCAAGATTTTTACAAAAGCCAACAAGCCACCTTCCACTAGCATTCCTAAATACACCCCCACAAGCAGAAGCTTCTCCATTATTCATACTTGACCCATCCACATTGAGCTTAACCCAAGGGTCCGAAGGAAAAACCCAAGAAACTAATTTCTCTTTATTCGAGTTAGTCTCAAGACCAGCAACCCGAAGCGTGTTTTCTGACCAAGAAAAATCTTCACCATAGACCATAGCAGCTCTAAAAGTGCCATAAGCAGGAACAGAAGATCCCTGAAAAATTTTCTTATTCCTAGCTTGCCAAATGAAACAGGAAATGATACCAAACAGAAGAGGCCATGATGGCAAATTGGACCAATTACGATCCTCAGAGATATTGGACAACACCCATTGCTGAAGATTAAGAGAGAAAAAATCCTCCCAAGCCTCTCGCTTAACTGCAATCTCCCACACTTTTTTTGCTGCAATACAATCTCTAACCGCATGTAAGGAAGTTTCCGTAAAACAATTGCACAGATGACATATATCTGAACCCGCCATGTGCCGTCTGCAACGCCTTTCACTTGTCAAAATTTTATCTCCTAACAACAGCCAAAGGAACGTACGAATCCGTTCAGGTCCATGCCACTGCCAAACGCGATTCCAAGGTAAATTGGTAGATTCCTCGTTACCCCTGGATATGGCCATATAAGCGGACTTCAGCGAAAAACTCCCATCAGATGTCCTTGTCCACAAAATTCGGTCATGACCATTAACATCCGAAGGAGGAAGGATGTTATTAATACGAGCATTGACGTGATCGGGAAGACTATGCTGGAAAGCCCCCCACATCCAACTTCCGGAGGATGAGACAAGATCAGAGACCATTAGCTGATGATTTATCTGAGAGGGATCAGAAATAGCAGCATAGGATGAGAGTGCACCACAACCCGGAACCCACGGGTCATCCCAAAAATGAGTAGAATTTCCATTACCTAGCAAAATTCTGGAATGCTGTAATATCACAGGCCAAGACGAAACAATTGCTTTCCAAAGAGAGGAGCTATTCCGAGTAGCAGAAATATTAGGAACCAAATCAGACTGAACTTTATACTTGCTCTTTAAAACTCTAGCCCAAAGCGCGTCTGGATTAGAAAGGATCCCATAACCAATTTTCATAATAAAAGCCCTGTTAACTTCCTTCATTTTCCTCAGACCCAGCCCTCCATGATCTTTATCCATGCACAACTGATCCCACGCAACCAGATGAGGACGAGTAGATGCTCTATTGGAACCCCACAAAAACCTCCTAATATGTTTCTCAATATCATTGCAGATTCCGAGAGGAACAACAGAAACTTGCATTGTGTAGGCTGGAATAGCTGAGAGAACAGCTTTCGAAAGTGTAATTCTTCCTGCTAGAGAAAGACTGGTGTGGTTCCAGGCATTAATCCTAGATTGAACTCGATCGAGGATATGACTGAAAGCCGCCCTCCCAACTCTGCGATGATGAAGAGGAATACCCAAATACTTTCCAAGATCCACCGTCCTTGAGAAGCCCAACTCACCACTAAGTTCCTCTGCCAAAATATGATTCACATTGTGGGAGAAGAGAATTTTTGTTTTTTCATGGTTAACCTTTTGCCCAGAAGAAAGACAAAAATCATCTAGCACCTTGGAAATGGTTTGGGCCTGATCAAAGGATGCATCCGCACAAAGAATAAGATCATCCGCAAAAAAGAGGTGAGAAATGGGAGGAGCATTTCTCCTTAACATGATCGGCTTCCAGCACTTTTGCCTAACTGCATGGGAAATGAGATGACCAAGTCGCTCCATACAAAGAATAAATAAATATGGGGACAAAGGGTCACCCTGTCTAAGCCCCCTGGATGGGAAAAACTCCTGAGTTGTAGAACCATTCCAAAGAACATTCATCGAACATTAAAATAAGAATCTTACAGGGGATATTACACCCCGAGACAGGAAGGTGTACCCTGTCTATATCCACTACGTCAGAATCTTATATTCTTTAATTTAAAATAAGAATTAAGAAATAATATAATATCCCCTATATCAGTCGATTATAGGGGATATTACACCCCGAGACAGGAAGGTGTATCCTGCAATTTATCTTTATATACAAGCTTTTGTTTATTGTACACATGAGGAGTCCAAGTCCATAAATATACAAAAAAAGGAATATTGTTTTTAGTTGTGAGATTAATATTATAAAAAATAAATTTTATTTTCTATCTTGATAAAAGTATATCTATCAGAAACATTAATCTATTTAGGTCTTGCAATATTCAGGTTATAGCGCGTTTGGCTTGATGTGGGTGCGCCGAGCCATGCAAAGGAAACGAACAAAACCGGCTCCGTGTCGGTAAAAGCCAATACTACAATACAATCTATTTAAGTCCCTTTCTCTAGCGATGCAACGTGCTTCTCACTAGAAAAAGGTGTAAAAATAGAAATAGAAATATAAACAAAGATATTAAAATAAAATAAAAAAGAGAATTCAGACTTCAGATACTCGAAATATTTATTTACAATATTTGAATAAAAAAACGTTTCTCTTTGTCATTTCCCTTCTTTCTTTTTTCAGCATTAATCGCTCTGCCTTAGAGGACCACGAGATTCACACGCTTATTCTCATTAGTCGCATCCACTTCCATTATGATGGTGCATGAAATAAAAATAAAATTTCCTACTACCATTACCATATACAGATAATTTCATTATTATTATTATTATTTTTTAAAATATTCCAATCGGTTCATTGTTTCGCAACTAATCCGATTCGGAGCGAGTCTAGGATTAAGACTTTAAATCCCTCCCAAAGCTGATACTAGAGAGATTCGAAAACACATGCTCTCACCCCCACCTGCTTAGCTCCCATGCGCCAACTGAACTACTACCATTTACTCCATTATTATTATTTTTTCCCCATCTATCTTTGGACTTTGGGATTCTTCGCTGAAAAGTTCTACCTTGTTTAAACGCTGCCGTTTGTTCTGCTTTCCCACTTATTCGCGTCTGTAAAAGCGACTCATGCTCTATAGTATTATTGCTATGTGGTATGTTCCCGCTGAATTTTCGGACTTCATGTCCATAAAAAGATCTAATGCTTGATTTGTCTTTTTTTCTTTTCTTTTTCGTTTTCCAGAGTACGAGTTCAGTTGAGTTGACTCGTTGAGCTAGGACGACTTGACTCGTTCCCCTCTTCTTCTTCGAATCGAACGACTTCACTCAAACACTGTCGTTTTAGGTGTTGATCTCGATTTCGGATTGATGCCCCAGGAGTAATCATGAACAAAGAGCCGATTCTCGAAATTGAACCCAAGGAGCTCAGATTTACGTGTAAGTGTATTCTAAATACTTGTATGCATGCCGTTGAATCTATTATAACTTGTGTGTGAGTATGATCAATTGACTAATATGTCGCGATTTTTCGCCTTTATAGTTGAATTGATGAAGCAAAGTTCATGCTCAGTTCAGTTGAGTAATAACACCTACCACCGTGTCGCTTTCAAGGTCCTAGCATCTTTATTTTTATCCCTATTCGTTGGTTTAGGTATAGAATGCTGGAGAGGTTAATCTTTTTTGGTATGGCATTTGCAGGTCAAGACGACGTCGCCTAGGAAATATTCAGTGCGACCTAATGTTGGAATTCTCGCCCCAAAATCTACTTGTGAATTCATAGGTATTTCTTCGTATTTTGTGTGTTTGTGATTTTTCTTTTGACACTTGACTTGTTATTCTCTACTTGTAATAAAGTCAGTTTAAAATGAATTTTTTATGATTGGATGGGAAGAGTCAATTATATTTATTGTTCTGATTGGATAATTTTGAGATTAAGTTTAGGCATTGTAGTGGATAATTTATGGATAGACGCTAAAGGGACCTGAATTTCAATTAAATATTTGTACTTCATACTTAACCTAGCCTTGCAGCCAGCAGATTTTCAACGGAAAGGAAATTTTTAAGGAATATCTGTTTTCCAATAACAACAGTTGAAGATGAATCCACACATTTGGGAATTTATTCTAGGATCTCAGTTTTTTTTTTTTTTTTTTTTTTTGCAGATATCTAATCTTTATTGTTTTTTACTTTTGCATCAAACAGTTACAATGCAAGCTCCACGGGTAGCACCTGAAGATATGGTGTGCAAGGACAAGTTCTTAATCCAGAGCACATTGGTTACTGTTGAAACAAACAGTGAAGATGTTACTTCGAGCTTGGTATGGATATTCATTAGGCTGTGATTTTGTACTCTGGCAGCTTTTGTTATTAATTTCTATTTTTTAATATATATGTCTCTGTTTTTGTTAATTGCAGTTTGCCAAAGATGGAAGCAGATATATTGAAGAAAATAAGCTGAAGGTGGTCCTAATTAGCCAACCTGATTCACCAGAACTCTCTTCTATTAATGGAGACTTAAAGAATGGGCTTGATCACGAAGAATTTCGGATATATAGTAAAGATGAAATCCAATCCCCAGACCCCATGGTTAGAGAAAACTTCACTGATGTTTGGGTCTAAATTCTTTTCTTTCCTCCACCTCTTTCTCTTCCATAGATATTTCAAATCCCTGAGAAATATAATGGAATTTCTTACATATTTTTAGGGTTTGTCGGTTATTATTTGTGGATTGCTATTTTCATAATTTGATTAGTACATTGTTATGGAGTTGCAGACCTGTCTTCAGCTTCCCTGTTTCCTTGAGTACCCTTGGGAAGGCATTCTTTGAACACATTTTGAATTCCCCTTCTTTTTGGCTTTGTCATCTTAGCTGATGTTGTTAATCTTTGTGCATGTGTGTGGATGTCAATTTCACAAGTTCAAGTCATACTTATTAAATATGCCATTCAAATGTTTTATTCTGTTCCTGTAATATGTTAGGTTCCTAGAAATTCAGGATTTAACATGTTTCACGAGGTATTAAAGCTTGAAGAGGATATGGAGTTGAAGCCAGAACATGTTATGGGCCTGAATGCTATGAAGCACGTGGAGGAGCAAAAAGAAGAACCAGGGTTAAAAGTGTCAAAAGATGAGGTGTTGAATACAGTAAAGGATGTGGAGGAACTTGAGCCACGAAAAAAATTAGAGTTAAAAGTTTCAAAAGATCTGGATTTGAACACAGAAGAGAATTCAGAGGAACCGAAGCCAGAAAAAGAAGCAGAGTTAAAAATGTTAAAAGATCTGGATTTGAACACGGTAAATAATGTAGAGGAACTGAAGACAGAAAAAGTTGCATTAAAAGTTCCAAAAGATCTGGAGTTGAGAACAGTAAAGAATGTTGAGGAATTGAAGCAAGAAAAAGAAGCAGAGTTAAGAGTTTCAAGGGGTACAGATGAGCTGAAATTAATGGAAGCTATTGAAGAGATGAAGTTAAAACTAGATGGACTTGAGTCAAAACTAAATGAGGTTAGGCATTCCACCATTCTGCTGTGAAATTTGTTATCTGCTTGCATATGTGACATGCTTCGTATCAAGTTGCATGTTGAAGAAAATCTCTATGTCAACTTTTCCTGCAATCAGATCTAGAGTTTGGTTGTTAATGCCTTGTATTAGCACTCTTTTTGGGTTTAAATTATCATTTGAGAGGTTTGAAATGTTATTTAGACCCTTTCCAGCTTATTGTAGTGTTTATTGTTACATTTGTTTAAATTATATGGCTTCACAGACTTTTGCGTGATTGTGATAAGGAATGAACATGTTTGATCCTTATGTACATCATTCTCCCCTTCCCTTCATTTGATTATATGGCATTCACATGATTGGAGATCCACTGCACCATGTTTGACAAAATATAAGTTGGAATTAGAAAAGCCTCAGAGGAGACAGCAAAGACTGGTCTTTTACTTGTCTCTTTGGATGTATGGCATGTAATGTGTGTGTTCTGTGGCATGCGCATGATTAAGGCCCACAATATAGTATAACTGTATTAACAGGCTTCAGACTTGATTAGTTGAAAGCTCCTGACATTCCTATGTGCTCAATCATATGTGAAAATATTTCATTTTAATGCGAATGTTATAACATTGGCGATGAAGCAATGGAGCATATGGGTTTCCACATATTAGAATGGGGCAGATGTTGGTCACAGTGGTTCTTGAGTTGTATGCTAGTCTGTATTTATTTAACGATCAAGTTTCTGCTTCCCTTGCAGTCTGGAGTAACAATATCAAAGTTAACAGAGGAGAGGAGGCTAAGCAATCAAGAGGCAAAAATCTTGCAAGACAAATTAGTAAGCCTGTGAATTACTGTATAGTTCTAAGATAATGTTTTTGCTTCTTTTAATCTTGTGATAATCCCTGAGATGGTATGCTTAATGCAAATTGTCTATCATTCTAGAAATTAAAGACTTAAAGTACAATCAATATAAATGGTACCACAGAGGGGGGTCAGGTATCTGGTCTTTCTAGTATTTGCTTTGTATTTATTTTTTATAAGATAGTCATTAGTTGTTCTAGAGTGTGTGAACTAATAATTGTTATATGACCGCAGGAGAAGAGAAAGGGGAGGGGAGGTTTGGGGTAATCATTTTGATATTGGATTGCAAAGTCGAGAAAGTGTTCATCAAAATTGTAATTTAGATTGGCAATTTCACTTTTTGCTTGTTGGAAGTCGGTACAGATATTACATGCTACTACATAATTCTTCGCCATATACTTGCTTGAACTTGTGCAATTTTCTATGTTTCCTCTTTTTGGGTGTCTCCTTTTCATCGTGTAAATTTGAGTGGACTTCATTTCTTAAACTAAGGCTGGCTTGTATTGTATTTGCAGGAAACTCTTATTAATAAAGGTCCAAAAAAAGTTCAAGTTGGGTTCCCGCTACTATATGTCTGTATGGTGGCACTTATATGTGTTTTCTTGGGATACCATTTACACTCTTGATGCATGGGTGATCGATCATCTGCAGGAAGCTACTGACGTTGTGAATTGCTTCAAGTTTGTTAATAGCAGAAGTTTAGGCAAAAATCCACTTTTGAAATGTAATAGGGGATATCTATACTTGAGGATCACTGATGTTCGATCTGATCTCTGTAGCCAATAATCATGCACGTCCCCACTTTTGTATATGCAAAATTACCCACTTGTAAAGGTACAAATAATATGAGATATATAGAAGTCAGGTAGATGACTTCTGTGATTAGTTGAAAACTAGAACTGTTGTGTATGATAGTTGAGATTGTTCTTTTCTCTGTGAACTCAACTTTGATCAGTGTATAACTGGAGTGGTGGCATGAGTCAATGTTGAGAAAAAAATAATTGCACTTATTTTTGGATTTTTTATTTTTTTTTAATCATTTTAAGGGACATGACTTTGTGTCAATTTAGATGAAACAATGCAGTTTTAGTGCATAATTGGTAAATTTTTATATTTTATTTTTCCATTTTCTTTCTATTTTTAGAGGAGAAAGAATATAAAAAATTATTAATTATACATTAAAATAATATGGTTTTATCTAAAATGACATAAAGTTGTGTTTTTTAGAATGATAAATATTTTTTCTTTTATTTTATTTTTAAAAGCTGGCAAAATATCCCTGAAGTCGGGATTTTCCCTGGAATTGTCTCATTTTGAATTTGAATTCCGGGAATAAAAAAAATTAAATACTCGTATAATTTACTTTAGCATTGTATTTCAACTTTTTTATTTTTTTTTATTTTTTTTTACTGGTGATAGGAATTCGTAAAAAAAATAAAAGATTTTTTTTTTAAGAGAATTGTTATTATTATGCACTGTGGTTGAGAAATTTATTTATTTTAAAATAAATTGAAATTTATCTAAAAAATAATAATAAAATTTAAAGTGCAAAAAATAAATAAGATTTTAATATCTAAAATCTTTTATATAAGGCCGCTCCGTAGGTAACTTAATCAGCAATTGAGCCAAAAAAATTTAAGAAGCAAACGGAAAAGGAAATTTGTGGTGAAAAGGAGTGCCGCGTTTGGTTTTATTCCAATTAATGGTACCATTTCTCGTGAGAGGGGGAGGTTGTAATTATTAGGAGGAAGATATTCGAGAAGGAGAAAATTTTAAAAAAATTGACGGAAGAGATTACTTTTACTTTTATTCAATATTCTTTTTTTTGTTTTTTGAATTGATATTGAATGGTGGAAAATATATTTATCTATACTAATGACACCTCCTTAACTTAATGGTTAGGATTATATCAACACATTTCTTGTCTAAAGGTTGCAAATGCTTTCTAGAATTTACCATAATCTCATAATCTAAATTTTAATTATGGTAGATGAAACAAATTTCTAGAACTCTCATGTAATAGTCTAGAATAAACTATTTTATTTTTTGGTGAAAGAATAAACTATTTTAGAAATTGGGTTATACAATTCCTAAATATATTTGGATCAAATAACTACCAAGCACGAAGTGCAATTGGTCCAAAACGAATTTATTATCCGATTTGTTGGTAAATTTATTGGTGCGACTTAAAAATATGTTGTAAGTACTAGATATCTAGTGACAATATTTGTTAATTTACAATAACTTCAAACAATATTGATTGTCATCCACATATGGACATCAAAATTGAGGTTAGCTTGGCCGTGTTTCTATGTCTATATCAACTAAAGTGTCTCAGTTAGCTGGTTTTGCTTTCGAAAATAAAGTTCTAGGTATATCCATTAGACACTGAACTTGAGTCACTATTGGAGGCATATGTATCGGCATGCCCTTGATTTTAGCACCATTTATTTAATTGGCCTCTATCTGGAATGCACGATGCTGTCATATATTGGCATAACGGTGAAGCATTTTTCATTCTAGTTAACTATGAGAAACTACTATCATAATAGTAGTATGCTGACTCCTTTCGTTTGTGTCGAAGATGTGGTTCTTTCTGCTTGATGTGAACTAATATGTATTTGTTTGTAACTGAAAGTTGCCTAGTTTGCATTGTTTGTTCTATTTATTCTTGTTAGAAAATAATATAAATCATTAAAAAATTCTTATTTAACAACTTAAATTTTTGGGATGAATTGATTTTTATAATTCTCCTTTCGTACATCATTGAGCTGGTTCATTTGTTGTCCGCATAAAAACTTGATTAGGTCACGATTGTACTACTAGCTGAAGTGGAAACTTTAGCCCATTATTGTTATTATTGTTTTTGGTAATGTCCACTCCAGCCCATTATTTTTCGAAAAGAAGGAAAGATGATGCAAAATTGGAATGCACAAGGCAAGCAAATAATTTAGTGCTCACGTGACTATCCGCCTTCAACAAACTGTGGACATGAATTTCCAGTGGCCAAAGCAAGAATTTCCAGTGTGTTTTGGAAATGAGAGTCCCACTTGTTAAGTTCATTCTTTTTTAAAAAAGTTAAAATAAACATCACTAACCGTATACCAAAAACAAGAATACCACTAGAATTGTATGCAAGGGCTAGAAAATACTTAGTCATAGTTTGAACATCAAAGCACTATCTAACAGTCATCCTCGAAAGTTTAGTCAGAACAGATAGCAGAGATAGCGTGTGTGTGTGTATATATATATATATATATATATATATATATATATATATGTATAGGGCAGGATATTCTTACAACAGTGTAAGAGTTAGAAGTCTTACATATGATCCTGACCCATATATATATATATATATATTAGGGCAGGATATTCTTACAACAGTGTAAGAATTAGAAATCTTACACCAAATCTGAATCATTGATTTACTTGAATCTAACGGTTCAAATATCTAATAAATTAGAACCATTAGATAGAAATAGGATCAACGATCAAGATTAAGAGTGTAACTTACACTGGTGTAAAATGATTCTGACCACATATATATATATATATATATATATTTCTCAAGTAGCTTGATATTTTATCTCCGTTCATCCAAAATTACGTTGTTTTGTTTATTTATTTTCTTATATTATTTGATTTATTTTTAAATGGTTATGATTCCCTATTTCTTTCTCTTCCTTTATCATAATTGATTTATCTTTATGCGGTTATGATTTAGTAGCAGGAGATAAAGTTATCTCAAAAAATTTGAGAAATGATAAGCTTATATATATATTGAAAAAATATTTCTCAAGTCACTTGAGATAATTTTATCTTTGGCCATCCCAAAACTACATTATTTTGGGTGTTAGAAGAATTAATGAAGAATATTTTCATAAAATTCATATATAAATAAATAAACAAAAATACCAAAACACACCACAAACATAGGGACAAGTGTCACGCTTGGACAAAAAAATTACCAGACTGTCACGCCAATAGTAAATTTTGCCAAAATACCACGCGGCGTAATTCGCTACACAGTATAGCGAATTATGCATGCAAGTAATGAGCTACACAGTATAGCAAAATATGTCACGTCAGAAAGCAGAGAACCAAAAATGCCACATGTCAAATTTTGAGAAATTCGCTACATAGGGTAGCGAATTTCTCAAAATTTGACATGTGACATTTTTGGTTCTGACGTGGCATATTTCGCTACACTGTGTAGCGAATTATGCCGCGTGGCATTTTGGCAAAATTTACTATTGACGTGGCAGTCTGATAATTTTTTGTCCAAACGTGACAAAATGATCACTGTTCCCACAAACATATGGGTTCCCTTAAATTTTTTTAAGAGAAAAAAAATTCATTGGACCCACATATTTATTGTGTGTAAAAAAAAATTATTTAAAACTACACACACAAATATAACGTTGATGATACCCCACCAACTATTTCCCATTTTCCCATTTTCCTAGACAAACACGTTTTATCTTAATTTTATTTTCTCTGCAGCATAGCTAGCTCGTACTCTTTCATCCTCAACTCCTTTCCGCTAGAAATGACTATCAGCAGCGTTGTTTTTCCAACTCTGTTTCTTGTTTTCTTTCCTTAGATAACATGTTTGGTTCCTGGGAAAAAAAAAAAAAAAAAACAGAATATTGCACATACTAATTTGACTATTTTGAATTTAAAAAATGCATTGCAGATAAAAGGATGGGTGAAATCATTGCGTGAAATAGTTCATGACTACTTGAAGGATCATGTAACTGATATAGTCTCATGTTCTTTTATGTTCATGCATCTTAGTTAGCTCCCATAGCATGTCAACTTAGAAAGTTCTAATAGGATTTTCTTTTATTCTGAAGCTTTTGCTCTTCTCACATTACTATATATATATATATCTTAACAAACAATAACATGCTTTGCTAATCCAGAGGGCTACCGCGGATCTTGGAGTTCAAGGTGGAGGCAGAAGAAACTCAACATTAATTTGTGCTCCAATCATAGCAAACTCAGTGGAACAAATGGTGTCTCAGATAAGCAAGGCAAAAGAATTAGGTGCCGACCTAGTGGAGGCTCGGTTGGACTTCTTGAAGAACTTCAATCCTTCACAACATCTTCAAACCATAATAGAAAACCGTCCTTTGCCCATTTTAATCACTTACAGGTAAATAATTCCACAATATCAATATGTGTTCATCATTACTGCTTTAAGTTTTCTTTAGAATCCATATATGTGAGTGTGTGTTTTGATCCTTTCGTTTCAGACCTATATGGGAAGGAGGGAAGTATAATGGAGATGAAAACAAGAGACAATCTGCTCTACGTCTAGCCATTGAATTGGGATCTGAGTTTGTTGACATTGAGTTAAAGGTAATCTTAAGTAACTGGCATACCGTATACCTGGCATGCAAAAGATGGCAATAAATGTAATTATATTATATATACACATTTTTTTTTTTTACCAATTAAAAATGGGATAGGTTATTCTATTTATATATATATTTTTTTTTCTGACTATCACTTTTCAATATAATTATATCAGAATCTTAATAGAAAAGAGAGATGATAAATTTAATTGATACTCTGATATTAAAGAGTGGTAAACAAAAATAAACAAAAAAAAAGATAAAATAACTTATCCTAATAAAAATAGTTAGGGGCGAACATCAAAGTTCTAATAATAATATTTATGTTAGGGGCAGGTTATATGTAAAATTTTTGTTTACAAACTCTTACAAACTATATTAAGTACGACAGGTCCTACTTTAATCATGCAGTGTGTGACCGGTCGTACGTAGTGTAATTTACATAAAAAGTCTGTTTAACGGATACTATCCCTTTATGTTATATATACATATTCTTTCTTATATTGTCTATTGAAGGTAGCTCATGACTTTTACAAGTCCATTGGAGGGAAGAAGCCAGACAATGTGAAGATCATTGTCTCTTCACACAACTTCGAAAATACTCCCTCTGTGGAGGAGATAGGTAATCTTGCTGCAAGAATTCAGGCTTCTGGGGCTGATGTAGTGAAGGTTGCAACCACTGCATTGGACATCACAGACTCTGCACGTGTTTTTCAAGTCCTTGTGCATTCTCAGGTAATTAGTTAGCACTTAGCACGGATCAACACAATTTGGTTGTTCAATGTGTTTTGCTCTACATTAACATTAGTTTTCTTTCCTGTTTCTTTAATGAAAGACAAGTAGTCACATCAAATATTATCAATTATTATAGAGCATACATACATACTATCTTCAATCAGTATCTTATGACTTGTACAGTTATGGGTTCAAAAATTTCGGCAGAATGTAAATGACATGCTGAGTTTAATAAAATGAATAATTGTAGGTCCCAATGATAGGAATTGCAATGGGTGAGAAGGGATTTATGTCACGTGTACTCTGTGCAAAGTTTGGAGGATTTCTCACGTTTGGTTCAATTGAGGCTGGAGCTATATCAGCTCCTGGGCAACCAACTATTAAAGACTTGTTGGATTTATACAATTTTAGACAGATTGGGGTTGCCACCAAAGTACATGGTGTTATAGGAAATCCTGTTGGTCATAGCAAAAGTCCTCATCTTTATAATGCAGCTTTCAAGGCTGTGGGATTTGATGGAGTTTACTTGCCTTTGTTGGTTGATAATGTCTCAGATTTTCTCAACACTTACTCATCTCCAGATTTTGTTGGATACAGGTATAGTAACATCCTCGTAGAATCTTCCTTTGTGTAACATATATTTATAGTTGAATTGAATGCCCTCTTCAGTTTTTCTATATTTTTCTTAAAATGTGGTGTTGACCCATTTGGGCATTCTTCATATATAGACTTAAGGGCAGGATTTTAAGATATATATATATATATATATATATATATATATGTATATATATATATTTGATTTTGTGGAGTCATGCAATTACAATAACTCTTTTTTCTTTATATAACAGTTATACGATTCCTCACAAGGAGGATGGACTTAGATGCTGTGATGAGGTCGATCCAATTGCCAAGGTATTTAGCCTGAAAACCTCTGTCCCATCTTTTTATTTTTATCATTTGAAATTAATATAGCTTCCTAATCAAACATTTTTGCAGGCAATAGGAGCTATCAGTTGCATGATTAAGAGGCCACACGATGGAAAACTAATAGGTTATAACGTTGACTATCTTGGGGCCATTGCAGCTATTGAGGAAGGAATACTAGGTTTCGTTGTTTTCTTTGCGGCTATTGAGAAAAGACTATACGAGGTTTTTATTTATTTATTTAAAGGCTTCTTTCATTACCACTCTATGCAGGTTTAAACGGAAGATCTATATCTGGTTCACCTTTATATGGTAAACTGTTTGTCGTTATGGGAGCTGGTGGGGCAGGAAAAGCACTAGCTTACGGTGGAAAAGAAAAGGGTGCAAGAGTAGTTGTTGCCAATCGTACTTATGGTGAGAAAATCTTGTTTGGTTTAGTTTGATTATTATTTCTAGTGAGGAATGATGATGCATGCATGATCTGTTTCTTTTCTTTTTGACTATCAGCCAAAGCCAAAGAACTTGCTAGTAAAGTTGAAGGAGAGGCTATTACTCTATCTGAATTAGAGAACTTCCACCCACAAGAAGGGATGATTCTCGCAAATACTACATCTGTTGGAATGAAACCGAACATTGATGAGACACCCTTACCAAAGGTTTGGAGTTAGTGTTCCATGTTCTGTTATCAACTTTTATTGATGTAAAAGGTCTATCTATATTTAGAAGTGGCAAAGTGGGCGGCTCGCTCTGTCCCGCCATTAACCTGCCAAAAAAATGAGTTACCCCGCTCTGCCCCGTTTGGCGGGTTGACCTACTAGCTCTAGTCTATTTTACACTGACCCGCCTCGGTCCGCTTATGCCCGTCATCAACCCGCTAAAAAATGAGCTCGGCCCGCCCCGCTCCGCTTTTAAGATGGGTTGAAAAACTCAGTCACTCCTGTCCCGTTTGGCGGGTTAGCCCGCCGAGCCGAGTCCGTTTTGCCGGCTCTAGATATTCATCGTCAAAATATTCTAAGATGTCACGTCACTTCCTGTTTTTATGTTTTAACAGGAAGCCCTGAAACACTATTCATTGGTGTTTGATGCCATTTACACACCAAAATTGACAAGACTCCTTCGAGAAGCACAAGAAGCTGGAGCAGCCATAGTCTATGGTACAGAAATGTTCATCAATCAAGCATTCGTGCAGTTTCAAAAGTTCACAAAGTTGCCAGGTTAGACAAAAAGAAAATAACATCAATTTTTGTACTTTTCTTTTTTCGCACTCCCACCATCTACTGAAATTCACTTCATATATTTCCTGTCACAGCACCGAGACAACTAATTAGGGATGTGCTGGGAAGAAATACATGAGAATAGGTTCCCATTAGACTGCAGCTGTGTTTATTTTTATTTTCTTTTAAGGTTTGGTGCGCAGTGTTTGTCGATATTCCCAAGAGACACCTGTGTTTGTAAGTATATATTACCTATAAATTTAAGCAGCTGACTTGGCTCCCCTCAAATTTATTAAAGGAGAAAATGAGGCACGTGTGAATTTTTTATTATGAATTTATGCACATTTCTCTGTTGATTGTATTATTATTATTTTATTGGTTAGAGCTTTGTGTGAATGCGGGCAATGCATTATGGGTTTGTGTCCATTTGATATGGACAAATAATACGGGTTCAAAATATAATTAGAAGCCCACTTTCATGATGGATCAAATCCAAAAATATCCTTAACACGTAAGAAACATAATCCAATTACCGAATGGCATAAATAAGCTTCTAGCTAAGCTTCAACCATGTATCCCACCATGAGGTATATCTAGCAATCACAAATAAGATGTAAAGCCCACACAAATCAACCAATCAAAAGATGTATCAACAAAATCATCATATAAAGGCGGTTAGCTGAATTTGCAAGTTGGTCATGTCGTACGCTATAAATACAGGGGTAAAGATCTAGGAATATTCATCTTTCTCATATAAAGAATACTTATTCACTCAAATACTTGAACGTCATAGTGCCTTATAAATATCGACTTCCTTTAGTTCCATCCAAATTATCCAAACTTGTGTCATACTATCTTCACATCGAATTCCCTCATATAAGATGACTGGTAATGAAAGGGAAGGTGTTCCAAGTGGAACTTTTTAACTTGATCCTGCAGCTCTGCATGTTAATCTGTTGAAGGTTGGTGATTGTGGTGATGTGAAGATGGAGAATGGAATGTTAAACACTGGAGTGGAATAGGTGATGGCTAATGAGAGTACTGACAAAGCAATCCTTGGAAGATTACCAAGGGGACAGAAAAAGTATGGATAATGGTAAAGAAACATGAGGGATTGTCGCTGTATGTTAGGCTAATGAGGGGGTAAAAACACCAAAGAAACATGAAAAAAAAGTGGACAACTGGTTTCCTCATTGTATTTTGATTTATTACATTCCTTGAAGGTGATGTATTCTCTTGTGGGTGTCTTTTTTTTTTGGATACAGAGGAAAAGAAAAAACACAACAACTAACTAAGCATTGTGGGTATCTTTTTAATCTAACACACCTTCTCTGATCATCTTCTGACTTGACGTTCCTTAATTGTGTCTACTCATTATAGTTTCATGATTTGCCATTGGGGATGACCTCGTTACCCAAGTTCATTTGCCCCCTGGGGTATCGTTCTCTTGATAGAAGGTGACTTTGTCACAAAGAGTGACTTGATTTATTATTGGCTTAAAGGGTTGGTTTTTTTTATAGTTTCTTCAACCGTCAACAGCAGAAAACTAATCCTTTCGAGACATACAGATCACCGAAGTGAGTCAGAAATTGAACCCCTATCAACATGTTTAAATGGCCCAACTATCTACTAACTGTACCGGATTTTTTTTTACTGCCTAGAAAAATGTGCTTTTAAAAAAAAAGTTACCTAATATTTTGTCAAGTAAATCCAACAATTAAATAATAACGAATTAATAGGCCACGTACATTTTATTTATTTTTTATTTTGCTTCAAATCACATATTTTGGAAAATTGGAATGCTACCTTGGAATAAAAGTAAAAAACAGATATGAAAGAAGTCATATGTAATTTTTAAACTCTTTCTTCATAAGATTCAACTACCATTACACCCATTCAGTTAGTTCAATTTAAATAATTACTTAATTGGGCATGAATTACATAATATTTTTTGTCAAATCAACCATTGGTTAGTAAAACGTTATCTTGTACGTATTCTACTTATTTATGACGAGGAAAAGAAAAGATTAATCGTATTAACAAAATATTTTGGCTTAATAGAAAATTTATGCTGATGTTTATGAGGGGGGATATTCTTACTACCAAAAATATCCACTACCAACCTACTACCTCCACAATTACCATTGGATCAAAGAGAGAGAATGTTTAAAAGTTTTTGAAGAAAGAGAAAATGTTGATCCAATGGTGATTATGGAGGTAGTGGGTTGGTAGTGAATTTTTCTAGTAGTAAGAATATCCCCACTCGATGTTTATTACTTAATGAGTATGCACTTATAAATTATTCCTAAATCATAATAACAAATAAAGAAAAATATTATAAACTAAACCAGTTAACATACATAAATTTATTTCTATAGCTTTTATCCACTATCATACCAGAAGGGATACAGTCAGGGATAATTGTTAGTTGAAATATGAATGACAAGCTTGAATGTGATGGTGAATGCAACTAATACAACAAGGCATTCCTATTGTTTATAATTTTAACAACACTTGCCCTAACAGGTAGTAGTACATGATTATAGATCAGAAGTTATGCAATTCTCAATTACTTGGCGAACTATGGACAAAATTGCGGTAGACCTTGAAAGCTCTTTTAGTAATGTCAATAATGTCTATGTCGATCTTTCTCCCTTGACGAGTAAGAGGAACCGGGGTAGTCACGATCTGAAATCAAAATGTGTTAGAAGAGGGAATACCGAAAGGAAAACAATGCCAAACTCATGAATTCAGATTCATACCACGCGATGAATGGTGTTTTAATTTCTCTGAATGTCCTGCATCCAACAGAAAAACTTAATTTCATCCAAAATACCCAACGAAAAAAAATTACCAGACAATAAATATATAAAAATACCTGAATCTTTTGCTCTTTCCCTGGAACGGTGAACCAGATCCTTGAGTTTGTCCCTCTCAGCTTCCTCTCGTTCACGTTCTTTGTCAGAATCCCTCCCACGATCCCGATCCCTGGATTTTGTTCTGTCCCTGTCCCTATCCCTGTCTCTGTCCCTATCCTTATCCTTGTCCCTGTCCCTGCGTGTCTCCCCACTGGCATCCCTTTTACGGTCAGACTTGGACATCATCGTGAGTTCATCTCTTGCCTCTCCCTCGGCAGCCATGCCTTTGGATTCATCATCAGACTTCTTGGAATCTTTCAGCTTATCAGTGGCTAGCTTTACCAATGCACCCTTGCCACCAATGGATTCAACATTAGCTTCCCCAGGAATGCCCTTTGGGGCTGATGTCTCAGTATCAGCTTGGGGGCTACTTTGTGGAACATCCTACAAATTAGAAATGATTTCAGGCATGTCAAATCGAAACCATATAGTTGATTGCTAATAATACAGGTTTACAAAAGCAAACATTTGTCTTATAACAGTCCACTGTGTTGATATTGCATTGCATCTCTAGGGCAAGTTTAAAATAAATTGGGGAAAATTGGCCATCACACTCGATGTTGACTGATGCTTTGATTCCAAAGATTTGTTGGAGAATGTAAACAATCCAAATCTTATAGTTGATTGCCAACAATACAGGTTTACAAAAGCAAACATTTATCTTATAACAGCCAATTCTGTGCTGATATTGCATCCCTAAGGCAAGTACAAAATAAATAGGGGAAAATAGGACATCACCTTTGGTGTTGACTGATGCTTTGATTCCAATGATTTGTTGGAGAATGTAAATGAGTCCCCGTCCTTGCAGACTGGTATATATTGCGCCTTTGGAAGGCTATAAAGGTGAGCCAGAACCCTGCAGACTTCATCAATCCCAGACTTCTCTGCATCAAATGCCTTCCACCATGGTGGGTTCTCAGGAAGGGGTAGTTGAAACCTACGAGCAGCATCATATACAATACAACTCCACAAGCCACAACCTCACTCTTAAATCGAACACACAATGTAGTGCGCAAACTGCATCAAGAAGAGAGTTAGTGAAGCATATAACTATAAAACAACAAGCATTTAGCTCAACTGAAAGACGTTGAATACAAGCCATAACCAAAAATACTAGCACATTGCAGTACGGCAATTGGATGAGTAAATAGATTTTTTACTCCATTGCGGATTATGCTTTGGTTTGGATCAAAAGTATGTCACACATGATTTACAAAAGTTCAACAGGTCCAACAACATAATAAGGTAGATACCCTTTAAAACATCTATCCATTTAACAACAAGCACAAGATGAACAGGTTCAACAATTTAATAAGAATCTCAAAACTTTATACGATATTACCGTCATATTTTCAGCCAAATCTTCTGCCTAGACAGTACAATATTCTTTAAAACATCTATTCATATTTATAGTAACTTCTGTTTTCATTTTACACTGCACAAATTAAATCCTCTAAGAATATAATTACAACACTAGGTTGTTCAAAAAGCTGTCATGGACAACTTTGTCAAGATTTTGTTCTTCTACTTCATTAAATGTGTTATGAGGATTACTACATCTCTTTAAATTGTTTACTTAATCCAAGCAAACCTTCCAATGTTTAAAAGAATAGAAAATACAGTCTAATTCAAGAATCTTGTGAGTAGTAAATCGTGGTGTACAATGTGGAGTGGAACATATGTACATGTGTAGACATACAACAACGACATAATAATAATATCTGCAATTATGTACCTGTCATTAGCCAGATTCCAAGCTTCTTGCCTCAATTCTGGCCTCAATTCTGGAGCTGTTTCAAGTGTAGCAAGGTAATTTGATATAAATTTATGAGGATGTTCAACATGGAAAATGAATCCCATCTCTTTCAAAATATGTCTCTCTGTTCTGCTCAACTCCATTTTCAAATCAAAATATTTCTGTTCATGAAAAAAGAAAACAAAAACATTCAAAAAACTAAAATTTATTGAAAGATTGTACTCAAGGCATAAAGAAAGGGAGAGTGACCTTGGAATACAAGTCTAAATGCTCCATGGGCAAGTTCTCCCTCCTGCATTCCATCCTGTGAAAAACAATGATTACTTGTCTGGCTTTTCTAGGGTTTTCCTCTAGTTTCGAAGCAAGCCATACCCAGCTTGTAGCAACTTTCTGCAAAAAGAGATGCTTTGAGGATTTTGATTCATGAAGAAAAGAGACAGTAAGAGGAGCAAACAATACATATAACAAAAAGAAAAATGACCTTGACATTGAACCGTGCAAATGACTTCTTACAATAGAAAAGATGAAACAGAACCTGCCCAGTGGCCATGACCGCTTGTGGTCTGCCAGACAATTAAGGTAACAATCTGAACCGAACGTACAAAGATTAAAATGAAAAATAATAATAATATGAAAAAAGGATACAAACGAAGTAAGATGCCACTTTCTTGGATGAGATCACAGCCATAGATTCTAAGTGTGGTCTTGGTGGCTTCATCTATGCCATCTTTTCTAGAGGGTGAATTTGTTAGCTGCTCGTCTGTGAGGTAGAACGTGTCAATTGCTGTGTGGATCATCCCTTTTATCCTTTATCCTAAAACAATCATGCATGAAATTTCAAAAGAAAAAGCAGAGGAACTAGGAACTTTGTTTGCAAAAAATAATCGTAATCAAAATAAATTAAAATCAGCCTTCTTTGTGGAAGAGAATGATTTTAATTATTCTATTGTGATGCACCTCGAAGTAGTTAATCAATAATCAAAATAACTGAATTAAAAAAAGAAGAAAAAAAAACAAAACATAACAAAACAAAATAAAATTTCATATGGCTCCACCAAATGTCAAACGCGAAATTCTCCACTACACAGATTCTGAATTGTAGGGTATTTGCAAAGGAAAATGGCTAAACAAGAAGAACCTCAATGGCAGAGGAATTATCAGACTCAATATCGTGCCAAAGCTTCTAAAAGAGCTCGTGGCTGCGGTAACGGGAACCCGGAAGAGGAGTATGGTCAATGAGAGCGGAGAAGGGGCCCACACACATCAACAGACCAGAGATGTAAAGAACCGGCAGCACGAAGAAGTACCAGACACTCCGCCGTGCCATGATCCCGGCGGCTTAGCTTCCTAGGCTGCTCCTCGTCTCCGACAACGCTTTGGCGTGGCACATCCGCCTGCGGCAACGCGAAATTCATGGCGGCGGGCTTGGCGAGCTGCTGCTTCCGCCTCCGCCGGGTTAACTTGCGTGGCCGTTACCGTTTTAGACGTGCGTTTTGGATTTCATCGCAAGGCTCCACTGTATCTGCAGTGCGGAGCAGAGTCGAGTACAGAAAATGCACACAAACCAAGGTGTAGTTTATATATACTCATTTCGTAAACAAAATGAAATTTAGTGATAATACCCAGGTAAGGTATCCAAAAGATGGAAACATAGTAGACACAAAAATTGGTATTCCCCCGGATCCCAAAATACACGAGATTGAACACCCAGTTCTACAAAATTTGAGCGACAAAGAGAATGCAATACCATAAACATAAAGGGGAACATAATTCCAAATAGTATAAGTATTTAAACATCAAAAGGAATATCCAGGGCGTACCTTTTGTTTGTTCCCCAATTACCCAAACAAAACTAGGAAGAGGAACTGTTATATAGTTGAATGCATTAAAAAAATTCAGAGATGGAACGCATAGTGATTGTCAATAAACGAAGAAACCCTAACATACGGAGGCAGTGGCGGACCTACCTATGCGCCAATGTCCGCAAGTGCGGACATAAACTTCTTGAAGAATTTTTTTTACAAAATTGACGAAGAAGAATGGGGGAAGAAGAAACGAAGAAGAAGAAGAAATGACGGCGGCTTACAAACTCTTTAGTGTATAGAAATGTTAATGAGAATATTAGGGATGATAAATGAGGAACTATCAGCCTCAATTGCACTTGTTCAAGACAGGATCATCCATTATTATGGATTCAAAGTTTCACATAAAAATGCATGGTATGCATAGCAGAAATCAATTGCAATGATCTATGGTGATTAAGAGGAATCCTATGCATTTTTGCCCAGGTGGGGTGAATATATGCTTCGCTTTTCACCAAGTTGTGTTTATCACCTTCAAACAAACGATTATTTTGTAACTCATCGACAAATTCCTGGAAAATGCGTATTTCATTGCATTTTATGGACATCTAGATAGTATTGCGAGGCTTTCAATTTTTGTAAACCAGTAATTCAGATTTATGTTATTTATTTATATGGCAAGTACAAAGAAAAATTGTTGATTGCCATAACTGAGGATGGAAATAACAAATATTTGCCAGTTGCAATTGCCATCGTTGAGGGCGAGACCTTGGAAGATTGGTCATACTTTCTCGCTAAAATCTGTATGCATGTTACGCAGAGGTCAAATCTATGTCTCATTTCGGCACCAAAGCATACTATTTGCTATGGAGAATCACCTTGGTTGGCAGCCACCGCATGCGGACCACATGTTTTGCCTTCATCATATTGCTAGCAATTTTAATCAAAAGTTCAGAAAAGAAAAATCGAAGAAGGCGGTAATAAATTTATGTATGGTGAACAACTTCTATCTCCAAATATAACATGTATTAATGAATTTTAATTTCCTATATTATTATTTTAACGTAAAAAATTATCGTTGTGTGTAGGTTATACTCATTTTGTGGTGGATTTTGAGATATCCTTGGCAAGGTTTCATGATACCAGTCCTGAAGTTGGAAACTGGAATGATAGCATCCCTAAGGAAAAGACCCTTTGTCTGGATTGACAATCACAGTTGCGGAGGAACCACCTGAAGAAAAAATCAGGATACCCATGGACTTATTAGCCGGGATGCCCTTGGTATTCTCCACTGCAATAATGCCTTTTGCAGCTTTCGCATCACAAATCTTGCGTATTTTTCCCTTCGATTCAAGAGCGAAGGTAGATTCCCCTTGGCTCAAGGTAGCAATGAAGCTGGGTTGACCACTCATATTTGGAACTACAATGTCAAAGTAAATAAAATCACCCATTATAGGCAAAAGAATTCGGCAAATAAATGAAAGGCGTCTAGCTCAGACTACAACGAAATAAATAAAGCATACTCAGTTCTTAATCGAACTCGGCTTGAGACTTAAAAATAAATGAAGCTGGGCTAACATGACTGTGTTGGTTCACGTAGGCAAGTAATGATACAGTCGCGAGACTTTCGGCATAGGAGAGCTCAGTTTCCTCGAGAAGATAGCTCGACGAAGCAAACTCATGATGATCATGCGACCAATAAAAGAGGAAATTCTCCCTCTACTCCTTCAGCTGAAAAAAGAGGAACCCGAGGCATTTCCTAACTTTGGCCACTACTTTGAAGAATTGATCCTTGAAATTTTTAAAATAGTCGTAAAAACATTAAAAAGTTTCCTTAAAGGACGACCATAGATGTTAACCCAACCCTTTCTTTCTGGCGAATCACGCTCGATGCGGTAAGTAAGAACAGAGAAAAAATAGAAGAAAAGTGGAACCGTGTAGGGTAAAGCTAAATAGGCACAAAAACATTCAAAGGCCTTAACAAAACCCCACTCGCTGGGATGAAGCTGACTAGGAGCGATATGGAGATGATTCAACACACCCACTTGAAACTCGGTTAATAGAAATTGAAGACTGATCTTCACGATCAAATCCCGGTAGAAAAAGAAAAAAAAAAGGAAGGCTCATCTGAATTCCTCCCAGAGCAAACTTGATCATTCTGACCAGGAGGAATAATGTCGTAACCTTCCATCTTGCCGACAGAAAGCTCAGAAATGTCTTCCGAACTCATATCGTACAGTGTGGTTAGAACCTCGTAAGTAACCCAAGAATGCTTTACTATCAAATCAGAGGAGGGCAACTCGGAACCCGACTCTGCAGAATGTGACTCTGCTACTAGTTCTGCAGAAGATAACTCTATAAATACTTAGAATAAGGAAAGTCGAGATTAGAAAAATGACATGCATACTTGAATCAAAATAACTACTACTGGACGAGCCGGACGACTCGCCCGATCTCGTAACTGGATGAATCACTTCACCAGGAGATGAATTAAACTTCGAAAAACTGTTATTATGAAAGCAAATCATCAAAGTATACTCAACAAAAGAGTTCAAGCGTTGCTTTACAAGCTTATAACTCAAATAAACATAAGAAAAATAATGGTCAGCCTTAGTTCCCTTGTTGAATTTTTGCGATATCATATTAATAATAGCTGTAGACGAGGTCCCTCCATCCACGAATTGATGGGTAGATGCCTTCAACAGATTTTGTCCCATTGTCCTCTCCGGCAGACTTTCAGGGACATCTGTGGTGGTCAGATTAGCTAACCTTGGTGGAATCCGAACAATTGAATCCGAGGAATGCGGAACTATAGATCTTGGAGAATGGCCACGACCTCGGCTATTAGGGTGATGCGACCTAGATCTTTTGTGCTACCCCCGCTACGATAACCTTGAAGCATCGCTTCTTGTTTCTCCTCTTCCGTCCGATCTATGCCCCAAAACCAATATCTAGGTTCAGGAGAAAGATTTCGAATAAATCTGGCCTTATCTGCCTTCACTCTATCACCACAGCCAAAGATTCATGGACAACTTGAATTACCTTTCCCTCTTATCGTTAGCAGAAACCCAAATGTAACAACTCCCCAAGTATTTCAAAATTTGGGAGGGAAGGAGAGTATGAGCTATTAACCCAGAAATCCAAAGGGTGCCCAAGAACCCAGAACAAAGCGTTGGGTAAGGGATATCAGGAGATTCAGGACTAAAGGCTTTAAACGGTACTGTTATTTCTAAGAAGTAGAGTACCTGGAATACGAAATACAGTATCAAAAATACACAAAGCAAGCTAAAAATTAAAATACATATGAGAATCAATGTTTAAGGATGTGAGAAGGTACATATTTAGGGAATGCTAAGGGCCGTAAAACGTTTTGAACAAAAGAAACGGAGCGATGAGACCTGCAAACTTCAAAGATTCGATGAAGGAAGAAGAAAAACTTCAAGAAAATTTAGTGTAAAGATAAGGAGATGAAAAATGAAAGGGGGGGGGGGTAAAATGAAGTATAACAGTGGAAGGCGCGAAGTGCAAAAGACGTGGGCAAAAAAGTAAATTTGCTATAGATATAATGATTTTTAAATTGATGGGACAAGCGCATTAAATGCGCACGAAGCGTGACGACGACATATGACTGTCTTAGCACGTCCCACCAATTGAAAACACCATATGTAAAGGTGTCATCATCATATAGAAAATATAAAGGCACAATTTTATACCTCGGTTCCAAGATCTTGGGTGGAAGTGAAGTATGATAATATATTACAATGAGTTATTCACCCAACATGTATTCAGGTCAGGGAGTCAGGGTCTAAAGTTTGTTTAAACTCGAATCTAAGAAAGACCAAGCTTCATTTATACATTCGATCGAGTCCCATATGAGGCTAATAATAAATTTGATGAGACAAAGCCAATCATATAGTGTGATGTAACCCGGTAGCCCGGACCCCCAGTTTACCGGGTTGAGGGGCAAATAAATTAATTCTCAATGACAGAATTAGCATTGCCGAAATAAAGCCAAAAGAACAGAAAATTGGCAAAGTTGAAACAAGAAAACTAAGCTGATAATGCAACCAATAGCAGGCAATGAAGACACAGATACTTAGCCAGATTGAGCTATAGCTCGGCACCAATCTGGGATCCTATAGGTATGGAAACCTTATTCTCTTTATTGTTATGCTGTCATTGTGTACACACATCACTCTTTTGGCTAAAGCCATTATTATCAGTACATAATGATTTGCCGTTATTATCAATACACAGTGATCTGCTACACTCAAAAATATCTAATTCATAAATATATGAGAAATCATCTAAATCCAAGATCAACTTAGTAATCTCTTCACTAGACATCCATCTCCACAATAGCTTCCATTTGGTAGCTGACACTTGACACAAATGTTATGCCAAAATTGTGAAGGTGGAATTCCAAACGGGGATGTCTGTCTTGACGTGCCGTCACATCCCATGCCGCATATCAAACTCTCTTTTTTTGTTTCCTCCGTTCCCCGTTCGTTCAAACTTTTCCATTTTCGTGGCACTGATTTTTTATTTTTTTATTACCAAAAAAATAAATAAATTAAAAAAACCAGCAACTGATTCGAAGAGTGAGTGAGATTCACGAGTGGGTCCCACGCAACAGTTTTATCTGGGCCGTTTCCTCACTCTGTGATTGGCCCTTTCCCTTCCCTGCATTCCCTGTCCTGTTCCACTTTAGCATTTTCTACAGTGCGCACCGATTCTTATCCTTCACCACCACTACCACTTCCCACTATCTCTTCCTTTTTTTTCTCTCTCTCTCTGGCACTGAACTGATCTCCAAGGTCTTCGGGTCTTGCGTTACACGATATTGAAGTGGTTGTTTGTTACTTTATGGATTCGTGTCGCTTGCGATTTTGAAAGTTTGTCTTACGGATCTGTAATCAAAAGGATCGTTCTATGGCTGGGAGTAACCAACTTAACCCCAACGACTCTAAGGTACGGAGACTCCATACCGTTACTTGCTATTTTTGGATTTGATTGAATATAATATGTTTTGTTCATGGAAAATTCTAGAACTGTAACCGTGCTGTATTTGATGCTTGCCTTCTTCCAGTTTTGATTACTTGTTGTTTGGTTTTGGGTATAGTATAACCTGTTTTTGTGATTTTTATTCTGTTTGGTATTGCACACGATGACAATAATCCCCTTTGTTTTTATTTTATTTATCGTCATCGTTTTGGGCTTTGAATTTGAATATTTTTGTTTTCATGGAAGAATAGGTCGAACTTCGGTCTGGTCGTGTAATAGTATTGGTTGGATGACTGGATCAATTCCTGGTTCCACCTTAAACAGCTTCCGTTCTTAGGGTTTGGCACTTAATTTGCTGATTTTGGGGTTTAAAATTTACTTCCCGAAAGCTTAAGCTTTCATTTTAGATTTAGTTATAATATTTTATAAATAAATAAAAAAATGCTAATCATCCATTTTTTGTTTTGTTTTTTGTTCTAGGTTTTTCTGATCATGCTCTATTATTATTATTTTTTAAAAATTAAATTTGTTGCAGATGGTGGTTCCACTAAATATGTGGGTTCTGATTTCTAATTTCAAGTTGGCTTACAATCTTCTTCGTCGTCCTGATGGCACTTTCAATCGGGATTTAGCAGAGTTTCTTGATCGGAAAGTTCCAGCAAATGCCAACCATGTGGAGGGAGTGTTCTCTTTTGATGTGATTATTGAGCGCGAAACGAATCTGCTGACACGGATCTATAGGCCTGCTGAGGGAGAAGTGAACATTGTTGACCTTGAGAAGCCTGTAAGCTGTGAGGTTTGTCCTGTCATTGTATTCTTTCATGGTGGAAGCTTTGCACATTCATCGGCTAATAGTGCTATATATGACACGCTATGTCGTCGCCTGGTAGGAATCTGTAAGGCAGTTGTGGTGTCAGTGAATTATAGGCGTGCACCTGAGAACAGGTTTCCTTGTGCATATGATGATGGGTGGACAGCTCTTAAATGGGTTAATTCTAGAACTTGGCTTCAGAGTAGGAAGGACAAGAAAGTTCACATCTACATGGCTGGGGATAGCTCGGGTGGGAACATTGTGCACCATGTTGCCTTGAGAGCTGTGGAATCTGGAATTGAAGTATTGGGGAATATTCTGCTCAACCCATTGTTTGGTGGGGAAGGAAGAACTGAGTCTGAAAAGCGTCTAGATGGAAGATATTTTGTTAGGGTTAAAGATAGAGACTGGTACTGGAGAGCTTTTCTTCCAGAAGGGGAAGATAGGGACCATCCTGCATGTAATCCCTTTGGCCCCAAAGGCCGAAGCCTTGAAGGGATTGCCTTTCCCAAGAGCCTTGTTGTGGTTGCTGGTTTAGACCTTGTTCAGGACTGGCAGTTGGCTTATGCCAAAGGGCTTGAAAAGGCTGGCCAAGATGTGAAATTGCTATTCCTGGAGCAAGCAACGATTGGGTTTTACTTGCTGCCAAATAATGAGCACTTTTCTATTGTCATGGATGAGATAAAACATTTTGTGGGCTCTGACTGTTCATAGGCTTAACTTTTGCTATACATAAGGGGACGTTAGAAGATTGTGTAGGTAATAGGTATTCTTCCACTTCTTAACTTCTTTACATTTTGGCTCCTGTACTGTAGGACTTTGCTCCCGTGATTTGGTACTTCTCTGATATTATTCAATGTGTCATGAGATTGGTGTAATCAGCTTATAGCTGTATGATTTTTCCGGTGCACATCATCAGGAAATTGGGTGTTGCGGATAGGTGAAAGCTTTTTAGGATAAGGGGAGCTATGGCCATGTTTATGGGAACCACCAAAGTTGTGATTACCCAGTCTGACTTACAGCCAAAAAGGAGAGGAAGATATTATTCTATTTCTGGGCTTGACCTTGATGGCCAATCAGTGGGGCTTGGCTTTGTCTGGCAAGTGTTATATATATAACTAATTTTGGAACTCGGATAGGGAAAGTATCAACGATATGTTGGCGCTGTTTGATTATATACGTCTATGCTATCTTCATATAAGTGTTTAAGACTGTTCACCTTTTCTCTATATATCTAATTTTACGTTTTATGTCTTGGGTTGTCCTCGTTTGACGTTGGACAGTCTTCGCAAATGTAAATGTTTTTTATTTTTTATTTTAATTTTTGGTGTAATGTTAGGGCTTGTATTATGTTTGCTTCTGTATGTATTATAGATATTTTTCAAGAGTATTCTTACGCCAGAGGTTGAATTTTTGCTCCAATGTACTCTAACTAATCCGTTTAAAATCGTTTACTGCAAGTGCAACTGATATTTTGACTGTCAATGAGGATAAGTGCTCTCAAACTTCGGTCACCTTAAATGCCTATCGTGAGTAATTTGGAAGTATTGATAGCAGAAGATGCTATAATTGTCTCTTTTGAAAAAGTTAAAAAGCCCAGAGAGACGTGTTGCCACTCAAGCGTCTTTTTTCTGAGTACCCCACAGATACAGGCCCCCGGGGTTTTCATATTTGCACCCGTGGTCCTTGTGTACAGGGAGTAGCATGCTTGAACTTTCCCCAGATATCGCGCAACAGGCACTGCTTCTGGTTTACCTATGCTAAATTGCTAATTTTAAAACACCTCGTACTATTGCCGCTTAAACGTGTTTCTCAGCTTACATCCCGCTTGATGATTTTATCTAATTGAATGCACACTTGTTCTGCAGTTGCACAGTTCTTTGGCAGTGGAAGCGCGAACATAGCAACTTAATTATCCTTCGGGTCACTTTTATGTTAAAAAAAATTTAATTTAGGTGTCCATTTGGTCAATTCTTATGAATCATGATACAAGCATGCATTCAAGATCAAGCAGTAAATATCCCACATATAAATATATAGTTTTTAAATAATAACATTGATATATATATATATTAACAGAATTGAAAGATCTGCAACACCACATAAGTTACATTTACCATTCCGTTCCAATTATATATACCGGTTCTAATTGTTACCACTTAAAAGGGAAAACAAGAATGCCAGAAAATATTTTAGCCACAGTAAAAACTATCAAGAACTTCTATTCAACTGAAAGAGACTGGCCCATTGAATATTCCTGTAATTCCTAATAATAGCATTTCTCTTCGTCGTAAGTGGTCGAACACAGTTGTCGTCTTAGCGAAGTATTATTTCTTACCGCTTGCTATCAATTATCTTGAAACACAGAAATATCACAGATGTTAACACAAAACAGCATATTGTTCTTTCTATGATAAGTAGCTGACATATTTCCTCAAGTTTTTGGCTCAATACGGATTAAAATGTTATTCTCTAACAAAGATCAAGATATATAGCTCAACTATTACATAGTATAAAAGGTAAATCTTGATCCTATTACCAAAGTAACTCTTCCGAGAAGGAAAAAGGACACAACCGTTCAGCGTCCTCTAGCAACATAGGCAGCGATTGCAGCAGCAAAAATTGTAGTTGCAGATGATATCAAAGTCCACAAGCTCTTAGTCTTATGTGCCTTGGCCACAGACTTCTGCAGTGACACAACCTGTTGCTTCATGTCATCCACCATCTCATCCTTACTTTTGAATGCATTCCTTATTGCATCCAGTTCCTTGGCATATGGCTGAATTTCTTCCTCAAGCTTCCTCTCATTGGATACCACAACCTCTGCACCCTCCTTATACTGACACACAAGTGCAGCAGTACTCTTCAACATTGCCAGTGCCCTGTTGGAAAATTCATTCTTAGCTCTCAAATCATCAGACTCTCTTTGAGTCTCCACAAGGCTACCCTGCAATTCATGCACATGGCTTTCCAGCATCTTGTTTTTCTCAGTTAGCTTCTCTTTCTCGCTTCTCATCTGCCCCAACTCAACTGCAGTTTGTTCAATCTTATCCTTCATTCCTGCAACTTGCAACTCCAACTTCTCCACTTTATTTTTCTCCTCATCAAATCCCTTTCTGATGCTATCCTTCTCGAGCATCACTTGATCAACAGAATCTTTATAATGTTCAACTTGAGAGAGTAATTGCTTATTTTTCTCTTCAAACTCCCTGCAGGACTCTTTCAGCTTATCCACAACATCCTTGAGTCGATACACTTCACCTTGCAACTCAACAATTTCATTCTCGCGAATAACTTTGACCTGCTCAATCTCATCTCTCACTCTAATAGTCTCATCAATCTCATGCTGCTTATTCTCCAATTCCTTCTGAACCATATCCAGAACCTTGCTAACACCATCACTTCTCTCAGTTAACATCTGAATACTCTTCTCCATTTCCTTCTTATCTTTCATCAAGGCCCTAATCTCCATTGCCATCTCCTGTTCCTTCTCAACGGCAAGACCAATACTCCCTTCCAGTTGGAGAATCTTTGAACGCATCAAAGCCTCTTCATTGCGCGAATTCTTCAAAGACTCATGGAGTTGCTTCAACTCATTTTCAAGGCCAATGATTTTCAGGACTTGAGATTTGTTAAGCTTCTCAATCTCATTCTTCTCCCTCATGATCCCTTCAGTCTCCACCTTCAGCATCTCAATCACCATAGCTGACTCTTGGGAACTCCTCAAAGCCAAATCCTTATCCTCCTCGAGTTGTCGAATCACTCTTTCTCTCTCCCATCGTTGCTCCAATAACCTCTCACCTTCCAACCTCAGCTTCTCCACCTCATCTCTAACCATTCTCTCTCTGTCCTCAGCCTCCATCAACCGCTTCCCCCCAGCAACGAGCTCGTCCTTTAACTGCTCCCTCTCGTTTTCGAGGCCATTCAGTTCCCCCTTGAGAGCAGCAACCTCGTACCCTCTCTCGTTCCCCTCTCCGACAACCTCGTCGAATCGAAACCCCATTTCCCTCATCCGGGCCTCGAGGAAAGCGAGAAGCACGGCGTTTTCCAGCTCGAGGGCGAGGTTTGTGTCGCCGACGTGGAGCAAGGACTCGAGCTGCTGTCTGCGCTGAGTGGTCTCCGTGAGAAGAACGGAGTTGAGTTTCTTGAGATTCTGAATCTGAACTGAAGGGTCATCCATGGCTTCAGCAGTTGGGTGGTGTTGTTTGAGGTCAAGAGATTGAGGTTGAGATGGATGAGGATGAGGGTGAGGGTGAGGTGTACCTTTCTTTTTGGCCATATTTGAATTGAGAGGATGAAGGTTTTTCTAGGGTTTTTATTTTTTATGGCTAATAGAAATGAATGAGGTTGGTGTTGTGTTGTGTTGGGATAAAATAAACACACACTATAGAGCATAGATGGGAGGTAAAGAGACGAATACTGTGAGTGTGTGTGTAGCTTTTCAAATTCAAATTTTGGGGCCCAAACCCGAATTATTTTTATATTAATAAACCGAAAACGAAACGGAACGATTGGTATGAGTATTTGCTTAGGTTTTGTTGGGCACGTGTGGCTGCAGCTTGAATCTAGAACCTTCTTGCCTTTTCGTTTTCCTAGAAGATCATACACTCCTCTCATGCACATGAATTCGTCTTCTTGGATGATTCACACTTTCATTTTATTTGAATATTGATATAATTATTGTACCAAAAAAATAATATTGATATGATTAATACCTAATAATTTATTTATTTATTTTCTTAAATTATTTATTTACTTATTATTTAAACTACTTTTTTTTTGTTTTACATATGACATTTTCTAAAATTTTTAAAATTTAATCTCTCTCTCTATATATATATATATATATATATATATATATATATATATATATATAATTTTTAAAACTTTATTCTTACGGTATGTTTGTAAGATTTAATAACGTAACGGTAAAATAGCTAATATTCTTATGGTATATTGGGATTAACGTTATAAAATTATTTCCTGTTATCCTAGAATAACATTATTTTGGGTTTAGAATAAAAAAAATAAAGAGTATTTTAGTAAAATATATGTTACATAGAAAAGTAAATTTTTTAAATTATGTTTTATTTTTAAAATGTTATTTTGGAATGACAGGAAATAACTTTATCTCTTATGACACGAAAAACATTTTCTCATAAATTTTATATGAAAATATGTTCCCATGTTTCATAAGACAATTTTGTTCTATGCATACATAAAAAGGGGATGAGACATACTTTTTCTCTTTTTCTTTCTTCTTTCTAGTGAGTCTAATTTATTTATTTTTGTATTGCATGAGACAAGTTTATCTTATACAACATGAGAAAAATATTCCCTAATATAAAATCATGTATAAATCTAAAAATATAAAATTTACTACATCCGTGACACTTAATTTTAAATTAATAAATAGTATTATAAATATAACTAATAATAAGGACTAAATTAAAAATAATGATTCATATAAAAAATAAACTGAAAGTATTTTTGTAAGAAGTAAAATAAAAATAAAGGTCATGTATAAAAAATATATTTTACCCTTGTATATTTGTTCGAATTGTTTTAGATTAGAAAATAAAATATAACTCCGATCTCCAACCAATTTTGTTTCATTGACCAGAAATCAACAAATAACAAAAGCTTTAAAATTATGTATATATAAAAAAAGGGAAGGATATTGTGACAACCAAGTTATGTTACTATCAAGTGATTACCAATCAATCTCACCGTTAGATCGATTATATTGATCCAACGGTTATATTTATTTCCATCTTTGTATGGTCATGATTCTCCATGTTTAAAGTGAAGGCATTAAATATGGAAAATCATAACCATACAAAGGTGAAAATAAATATAAAGTATTAAATTTGAAGAATCATGACCATACAAAGATAGAAATAAATATAACCGTTGGATCAACATAATCGATCTAACGGTGAGATTGATTAGTAATCACTTGATAGTAACACAACTTGGTTCTCACAGTATCCTTTAAAAAAAAAAAGCTTTAAAATCAGAATCGTTTCAATGTTATTAATCAATTTCACATAATTTTCTCCTTGGAGTGAACGGATACGTGCCACTGCCATAAAGTTAATTTAAAATCTGAATCGTTTCAATGTTAAAATTAGCAAATCACAAACTTCTTGTTCTGAATTTTGAAAGCATAATTAAATTCTTCACTTCTCCATAAAGTTCATGAGTTAGTAAAAGAAAATTCTTCGAGATTGACAACTTCTATGATCAACATTTATTGCATGCACACATGATCTATGAACCTGATTTTTCTTCCTATTTTATTTATTTTTTATCTTTATTTTAGGTGGCTTATACTTATACATGAATCAATCTTCAATCTACATTGCCTATGAAGATAACATGTTTGAAAGAAATCCATGATGCAGCGATTATGGTTGCACCATGGTTTAATTTGAGTCTAAGCCACTGAAGGCCTTCAAATAATTAAAGTTTGCAATATGTTGAAAACAACTTACAGATCGAGCAAATTGATTTTAACCATGTTGGTAGCAAAAGGAATTCTAATGATCCATTAGAGGAAGCATGAAGTTTTAATTTTTAAGCCCCAATATTCACTATCAGGCATATCCCAACCTTGTTGCGAATCATACGGTTCTATGTGTTCTAGACATTATGATCCTAAGAACGCAGAAAAAGGCACAAACTCAAGTGATCTGAAGGAAAATAAAATATATGGAAAACATAATCATAAACAAAGGGAAACATACAAACATAGAAACCGATTGGACATGATTTCTTCCTAGTGTTGTTTGCAAATTGCATTTGCAACAAACTTATATCTCTGCCTCGAATCACACTACCTAGAAACCGATCCTCCTAAGGCCAAAACCTGTTGCTCCATCTACAATCAGATAAGTAAAAAGATGAGAGATTTAAAAGGAGATATAAAAAGCACTAGACAAGATTATCATCATCCCCTTACCTTGAAGAGAGTCTCAAGCTTGCTTTTCACCAAGGAATACTCCACTTTTACTTGTTGCAAGCTTTTAAGACACCTGAATACCAAGCCTTTTTTTTCATATCAGCATTTGGAGATTTTTCTCTTAGGAAAATATATATCAAACCATACACACAACTAGGACATATGATGTTTTGACAAGATTCATAACCATAGGATATAAGAATTTTGATATGGAATTTTCAAGAAGCTTACCCTTCAACATTTTGCTCCTCACAAGAGTTTCGGAAGGAAATGCAGACTGTGTGAACTCTCTGTGCACCAATGCTGCATTTCCCAATAACAACAACCACTTCATCAAAATTATAATAGTTGTAGAAACACCATATACAGATCACCAAGAAGTATTATATTATGTGTGCCAAAAGGTTTCATAAAGCTCCATTCATTAATATTTGTGTCGGTGGGTGTTTTGCAATCTATCTACCCAAACCATGCCTTTGTGTTACGTGATTGACACAGTGACAAGTCCTGTCAATAGTAATTGACAACACTTGTTAAGAATGTGCTATTTTGTGGATACAATTTCACCAACTTAAGAAAGCAAGACCAACATTCCCAAGCTCCCAACAATTTATACAAGTTAACATGCATCTGGGAACTATTTTTAACCCTTTAACTTGTTTGAGTTGGATTCTATATTAGGTTTCAGGCATGGAGAAACTAGTTATGAAGAAATTACCTGGAGCTACTACCCTTCAACTGGTGAACATGAGCATCCAACCTTTTAAAATCAATGTTTGCCTGGCCTCTGATTGAAATGAATCAACATTGAAATTTGAGGTTTGAAAAGAGATTCCCAAAGATATATAATATAAAACAAGGGAATTATTTTGCACTTACAGTGCTTTTGTCAGCTCATTAAGAAGCCTCTCTGCATCTTCAAAAAAGAGAGTTACCACTTCAACCACAAAATCTGGGTTGCTTTCATCTTGAAGTTGCTGAAGCTGGTTAAATTGATCATCTAGAAAGCCCTTTTCAAATAGAACAAGAAAGACATCACCAAAACTAGGCTTAACAGTGAGAGATAGAGAGGGAAAGCAGAAAACAGATGCAGTGAGTAATACAAGAAACATGGTTTATGAGGCTTTCACTTCTACTTCACTGTAATGTATAATGACAATTGTATAGCATGCTTACCTCTTGGAAAAGGGATGCAGTATAATCAAAGAGTTGCCTCTGTAGCTGAACCAAGCCATCCATTATTAGTCTCAAGTTTAACCACTCACTCAAGATCTTAGGTACTCATTTCTTCTGCTGCCGGCTTTATATAATGTCATTTTTGTTCTCAACTGGAACCAACTATCATTTATGTTTTATACTCATTTTTTTAATATGGAAACAGTATTCAAAGTACAGTCACTAAATTCTCCTCATAAAATAAGGAATGAGTCACTTATTATGTTTCTGTTCTTTGATTCCCCATCAACCTATCATTTATGGGCAGCTTAACTTCTAGTAGTTTAGATTAATAGGATCACTTGATCTAAAACTCATTCATCTTTCCATCTTTTTCATTCAGTAATCATTGCCTCCCTCTTATTTTATTTTATTTATTGGAGTGTTTATCTCTTCTGTGTTACATTATTTTCTTGAAATCTAGCTTATTTTCTCTTTTTCTTTTTCTTTCTTTTTTTAATTTCCATTCCTCAACCCAAGGTGGTGACTTGCCCCTTGGGGTAATGGCAATTTTTTCAAAGTTTAGACTTAGGACCTCTCATTCTTGCTAAAAATAAACGTAGCTTGCTATTTTTTGAACTACAAAGTAAAAGCAATAAAGCGAACCTGAAGATATGGATATACACGAAGGTTAAATGGATATTATAAGAGAAATGTTATGTTTATAAAATTTTTGTTTATAAACTCTTATAAATTACATTAAGTATCATTGGTCATACTTCAATTAAGAGTGTATGATCGGTCATACTTAGTGTAATTTGTAAAAAAAAATTGTAAACAGATCCTTATATGACTCTGACTTCGGTTACAAATTGGAGGGATCAATTACGGGGTAATATTTTTTTTCTTGGCAGCACAATCAACTTGCTTCACACCTCAGTATCATTGAAGAGAAGGAAAAATAAAGTTTAGAGGGTATCCTAGATATTTTTGGTGGTTTTTGTCTTTTCCAAACGACACATGAAAATCTAGTAACATAATGAAAATTTAACTTATCTGTGAATTAACACTTATTTGGTAGGATAGATATAGGATTAGACTTGTAGTTATTCCATAGCATATCTAATTTTATCCACCTACTGTCCCTCCCTTCTTTTATCCCTATCACTTTAAGAAATTCTAAAGTATGTTTTTTCTGATCCTAAGAGACTTAATTATATCTTTAATATAAGTTGCTGCTGTTCTCGCATTGGTTGTAAATTCTTATGCTGTCGATTTTTTATTTGATGATATTTTCCATGAAATTCATTAATTCGAAAAGCGACAATTTACCACAGAATATGGCACATGCCCACAATTTTCATTTTTCTCTTTAATGTTAAGGCAGGAAAATGTTGCTCTGTTTAATTTTAGAGTAATGACGGTTCTACAATTACACTTTTTTATAAATTTCTTATATTTATTTTTACGATCAAAATATATTTATCTTACAAAAGTTATATTAATTTTCATAAATAAATTCAATAACTTCAAATAAAATGTACTTTTTTTTCAACTGTGACTTAATTTCAATTAGATATTCATTATTAATAGAAAATATCTAATTTTATTGTGAATCATCACTGAAATTAGTGGTTTGTATTGATTTTAAAATAAGAAAAGTCTTCCTCAATCTAAATTATCATGCACAAAAAACATACTTAATTTTTTTTTTTTTGTTGAAAAAAGGAGTCATTTTTCTTTTACTCGTGAGAAAATTTTATTTATATGAAAGATGTTTAAGATTTAGTTTTGGGGGAAAGATATTGTAACAACCAATTAGTGTTACTACTAATCAATTTCACCGTTAAATTGATATATTGATCCAACAATTATATTTATTTTCATCTTTGTATGATTATGATTCTCCATATTTAATATTTTATATTTATTTTCACATTTGTATGATTATGATTTATCATGTTTAATGTTTTTACATTAAATATGAAGAATCATAACCACACAAATATGAAAATAAATATAACCATTGGATCAACATAATCAATCTAACGATGAAATTAATTGATAATAACATTAGTAATAACACTAGTTGGTTGTTACAATATCCTATCATTTAGTTTGGAGTAAAAAAGATAGACTTAAGCAATTAGGGTGAAACAGTGTGGATGGAGTATCTACTTAAGTACAAAGTACTTAACATTGATTATTCTTCACTTAATTCCTTAAGTTTGCTATCCTCCTAATTGTGGCCGCAATATGTTACAACCTTTTGCGTGTGAAAGTCCAAGTTAAATAATTAGAAAAAGAGTAAATACACAATTTTACCTCTTAAAAATAACTTTTTTTGTGTTTTTAATTTCAAATTTTTAATTGTTCATAAAATAATCTTTGAATTTCTAGAAGTACTAATAAATAAGTTCTTTCGTCATTTTATTTTTAAAATCTGTAATGATTGTAACGTTTCATTTCTGATAAGATTTTTAAAAACTGATAAGATTTTTAAAAACTAATTAGTAAAAGATTAACATTTTGATACGCTCAAAAATTCAGAAATTATTTTATAAATATTGATTTATAAAAAAGAATGACTATGGAAAGCAGACACGTGTGTGAAGCTGAGGTGAGTCCTCGAGCAGGGGGCAATCTTTGAACAGTAAGTATGCACGAGTTGTCCGTTTAAACATCCAACCGGTGGGGTCGCCTAAACATGTTAGGATTAGGAACAAGATTCTGCGTGTTTGGGAGAAGTTTTTGTTAGGATTTTCGATAAATTGAAGTTGGTAATTTTATTTACCAAAGTTTGGTATGAGATTTCTAATTTTTTTTCAAAAATCTATTTTTTCTGAAATTTTATTTTGTCTGTAAATTTTTTTGAAAAGATCATCCAACAATACTACCCAGGAGTGGTATTTTAAGATTTTCATTATAAGAAAAAATTTAACACAACTAAACATAACATCAAGAAAATTAACCTAATATTTTTAGAATATTTTGGCCTATCAAATAACTTTTTAATAATATTCTCAAAAAATTCATTTTTTCATCATATTCCTCGAAATCATGATTCTGACGTAAAAAAGAGTCTCCTCTATCAAATGGCCCCTTAGAGTTAACCTTAGTATATTTTCTTAATTGATTTTTTAATAATTTTTATAATGCTTACTTTTTTTTCTATAACAAGATCCCATAATCTTTGCCCCTTTAAGATTCTAAATCAAGTAATTATATTTTCTTTTATAAGAAATAAAACATTCTCTAAAATTCTTACATTTCAAATTTTAAAATGGTTTTTATAAATCAAAGATAATTTCAAATATGAGAATTTTTTTAAATAATTAAGGATATTATTAAAAAGATCAATTCCAATGATTTTTAACTACAAAATAATAAAATGTTAAATATTTCTCGGATAGAAGAAAACTTTATCACGGGTTTGATATTTCTCATATTGTAAGAGATAAAATTATTGTTACACACACATTAAAGTATGTAGACACATATGAAAGGAAGAGAGAAAAAAAATATGAACCTCTCACACTTCTATATATGTATAAAAGATAATTTTATCTTATATAACATGGAAAACATTAAATTTGTAAATAAATGAAATCCACTTTTTCTTTTCTTTTTCTCTTCTTCTCATAATACCCCATCCACTTGCATATATTCTCTTGTTCAATTTTCTTTTCCAGTGGCAGTAATACATTGAGTTGGGCTAGCTAGGGAGTGCAAAACGATTATTAATTGTGTAATTTCTTCCACAATCAACAAGCCGAAAGTGAGTTTGGCGCTAGTGGAACACAAACTGTATACCTAGATGTTGGTGAATAATTGGAGGTTGAACACTTGGAAGGGACCACCATTGTTTTTGTCTTGATAGGGAACAGCCACCTCTCGAATGCCCAGAGAGTATAAATTAATTTGTAACGACTTATTGCTATTTTGTTTTGCCTTCATATTTTTATCTTTTGGTATGGAACCAATTATTGAGGAGACATGCCTCCCCCTAAATTAGTTGGTTTTTTTTTCCAGCCGAGATCATTGTTATCAAAATTGAGTTTTTACAATAATCAGAAACGTAAATCAGAGAAATAATCCGATCGTAAAGTTTTTATTTCTTACGGTCAAGATACAAAATTATTAATATATGCATGTAAAAAGATTATATAAGTCACTACTCAAAATTCAATAAACAACTTCATATTTAAAAAATATAAATCACGTAACTATATAAGACATAACTTCAAAAACACAAAAAGAGTTTAATAACTCTTACAACCAAGTTCTAAGACATCAAAAGAATAAAGTTTAACAACTCTTAAATTATACCAATTAATTCAAATCAAAGAGATCATCTTGCATCAGTAGTTGCATGTCCTCAACGTATGCTTCTTTTCCTCTTCTAACAAGTTCATTTACAAAACTTGAAATGTATTCGGTTCAATTTTTTTGGTTCAAGTAAAAAGGTAAAAATTTATGTTTTTACTGTTTTTACATGACCTTTTTATCAGTTTTTACTAAGGAGTATTTTTACTTACATTTTTTTTTTTTGATAACATTAAGGGGCGAAGCCCCTTTTACTTACATTTTAACATGTATCACTTTAGTAAAAAAGTAAAAACTTACATTTTATATTTTTACACTAATTTTTAACAACAATAACTCAGGTTGTATAATTTCCTCGTTGGATAGTTCTTTTGTGTCGCAATATATACCACATCTGACAAACCATTTGATAAATCATGTCTAGCTGAGATGCAGGGCCTAAGCAACACCTTAAGGGAGCGTTTGGTAGAGGATAAGTTTTTTTTACTAGGTAAAAAGAATTACTGGGAAATTATAAGAAAGTGAGTTTTCTAGTAAAGTTGGAAAAAAGTTATCTGGTTAGACAAAATATTACCAGATAAATTAATTAAAGTTTTGTAAATCTATGTTGTTTTTTATCCATTTCCCCATCCATCTAAGAATACCACATTAGAGGTGGCATTTCTCCTTTGTGTTTGTCACCCATTTTTGCTCACAATTGATAAATGATGGGCATTCAAGTTTGCTTGCTAAATTTTTAAAAAACTTCAACCAAACGTGGAGAAGACAAAATGCTACTTACAATTGCATAAGTATCTCATGAGAATCCTTGAACCAAACACCCCCTAACTTCTTTTTCTTTTATTGGATTTCTTCCCCGATAATTCCATAGATCTTTTATGTGTTAATTCGGAGTTCAAGGTGAGTCAGAATTAAGATTTTAAACCCCTCCCAAAAATAGTACTGGAGAGGATCAAACATATACTCTTATCCTCACCTGCTCAACTCTCATGCACCAACTGAGTTATTATCATTTGGTACTCCTTAACTTCGATCCCCCAAACCCCATCCATTTATGGGACAACGATCAAAATGCAACATTATTCACAAAAAATTACTTAAATGCCACATATCGGAATTTTTTCTCTCCAAAATATCACGTCACCTAACTTGCTACAACACCTGTCAAGTTAGGTGTGGACACGTGGCAGCAGGTTCATGGCCACGTAAGTCAGTGCAGCGAGATTACGTAGTAGACAACGTGTCAAACTCGCTATGCTACATAGCATGTTACGTGGCAGCTTGGCGTGTTATGTGTCTGACACGTGTCAAACTCGCTATGCTGCGTAGCATGTTACATGTCAGCTTTTCTGACACATGACCATACATGTTGTGCTGCATAACATATTATGTGTAAGTAGCCCAGCAATCCAGCATTTTTGGTTGAATAAATTCACCATTTTCCTTTCCATTTCTTGCATCATTGTGGTCTAATAAATTATAAGATAATTTAAATTATTGAATTTTGTATTTTGAAATAAAATGATTTAAGGAAAATTAATATTGGTTTGAATATTTTAGTTTTAAATAACTATTGTTAAAATAATTTAATGTAGAAGTGTTAATTAATTTAATTTAATTTATATTAAGTTAAATTATTTTTAACTGTTAAGTAATTTAATTTAATTTAAGAGTGTTAATGAATTAAATTAAATTTATGTTTGTTGATTAATTTAGTTTAATTTTGTCTATATTAATTTAAATTATTTTAGAACTGTTAATTAATTACTTTTAGGATTGTTAATTAATTTTATTTAATTTTATTTATGTTAAGTTAAATTTTTTTTGAACTGTAAAGTAATTTAATTCAATTTAGGAGTGTTAATGAATTAAATTAAATTTATATTTTTTAATTAATTTAGTTTAATTTTGTCTATATTAATTTAAAATATTTTATAACTGTTAATTAATTTCATTTAAGTTAGTTTATGTTAAGTTAAATTTTTTTTGAACTATTAAGTAATTTAATTTAGGCGTGTTAATGAATTAAATTAAATTTATGTCTGTTAATTAATTTATTTTACATTAATTTAGATTATTTTAGAACTATTAATTAATTATTTTATGAGTGTTAATTAATTTAATTTAATTTAATTTATGTTAAGTGTAACGCCTGGCAACTTGCAAGGATCAACGACTGTCCCCATACACTAACACGATACTTTTCAGCGTGCTTTGTCCTCACTCGCACACTTTTCGGGAAAACTTCCCAGGAGGTCACCCATCCCAGAATTGCTCCAAGTCAAGCACGCTTAACTATGGAGTTCTTCCGTTCCGGGCTACCGAAAAGTAGATGCATCTTGTTAGTATAGGTAGTACCAATTAATTCTTATAAGTCATTCTCAACTATACCGTCTCATACCAGCACAGTCTCTGGAATCCCTCTCTTTCGGGTGTTGATTCGATTCATTCATGTACCTCAGTTCCTAGAAGCCTGGCAGGAGCCGCTCCTTGTTTGTGCCCTTTTGCACCATGCTCTTTCGCACCAGCGATCACTCCCCGCCCTTGTCAGCGCCCGGGATGTTACATTAAGTAAAAATTGTTTTGAACTGTTAAGTGATTTAATTTAGAAGTGTTAATGAATTAAATTAAATTTATGTTTGTTGATTAATTTAGTTTAATTTACTTATATTAATTTAAATTATTTTAGAACTGTTAATTAAATATTTTTAGGAGTAGTAAATTTATTAAACTAAAAATGCTGGACTATTTGGCTACTCACACATAATATGCTATGCAGCACAATATGTATAGCCACGTGTCAGAAAAGCTGACACGTAACATGCTATGCAGTATAGCGAGTTTGACACGTAACACGTCAAGCTGATAAGTAACATGCTATACAGCATAGCGAGTTTGACATACTGTCTGTCGCGTAATCTCGCTATACTATGCAGCGGCTTACGTGGTCATGAACCAGCTGCCACGTGTCCACACCTTATTCTCCAGGTGTTGTAGCGAGTTAGGTGACATGACATTTTGAAAAAATAAATTTGATCTGTGACATTCAGGTAATTTTTTGTGAATAGTGTAGCATTTTGATCGTTGTGCCTCCATTTCTCCCTCGCCTATTCATTCGAGCTTCGCAAGATGAGTATAATCCGGGAACTCATATCGGAATAAAAAGTAATATTTTTTAATTTTATCTTTTGATAAGTCGTTTTGTGAAAATACACAGACATATCATTTAACACTTTTGTAATTGTGGGGAGATATTTTTACTGTAAAAAAAATTCATTACTAACCACTACTTATTTAATTACCAATGAATCATCATTTTTTATATTTTCTTAAATTTTTCAGCATTCTCTCTCTATTATCCAATGATGATTGAATAGGTAGTGAAGTGATAGTGAATTTTTTTGGTAATAAAAATATACATTCTCTTTGTAATTAGTATTTGGGATTAATGTTTTTCGTGTTGTAGGAGATATTTTTGTTTCCTACAAACACATAAAAGTGTATGGGGCGGCTATGTGAGGAGAAGAGAGAGAAAAAGAAAATATGAGTTCCACATACTTTTATATGTGTGTAATAAAAAAAAATGTATTTTCAACAGTAAGAGAAACATTATCACGTAATTATACGGTTTCTAATTTATATTTTTAATCTACTTGTTCACTATATGGTTCCAAAATGGAGGTCTTCAGATATGCAAATAAGAGGAAGTTGAGTCTATTTTGGATTTTTTTTTTTTTTTCACAAGAAGTTGGTTTTTTCTTGAAGTAAAAGTATTTTTCACTTGATATATGTATTTGGATATAACTTTAAAAAATAAAAAATAAAATGAAATATTTTTTAAGCAAGATTCTCGAGTTTTATAAAATGATTAATATTTCTTATATTGTAAAAGATAAAATTTTTTCCTACACATACATAAAAATATGTGGATCCATATAAAAAGAAGAGAGAGAGAAATATAAATCTCATGCACTCTTATATGTGTATAGAAAATAAAATTATTAATCTCATATGTAAACTCAAGTTCATTGTATACTGTTCGAAATTTTCGAACTTCAGAATTCGGTACTTTTCAAAGTTGATTATGAACGTTCTTTTGTCATTGGGTTAATAATTACAGCCCTTGATTTGTTATGCTTCCCCAGTTCACGTTATTAATGTTATACTTCAAAATATGTTCTAACTTTTTCCCGATCACTATAAAAAGTATAAAGGCTTACGTGAAAAACAACAAAGTGAACATTTAGCCACAATTGGAAAAAATAATAATAAGAAAAAACAACTTACAGGGCTATTTTTGAGTTTAAATTGATTTGCTATTAGTTTTGCACTTTCACTAAACATAAAAATGACAAATCATAGATAATAATAATAAAAAAAAAATGTTATTCGGACCTTGTAAATTACTCGCTTGAAATTAGTTTCCCACTTTTTTTTCCACCTTATAAAGTAACAAGCTATGATTAGCTAAATATAACACCTTACTGGGTGGACTTCTAGATAAACTTCCGCTTACACTTAGATATCCCAAACATGTCACTAGTTCCCTAACTGATATTATTTGGATTAACCTACAATTAGTACTATTTCTTATCACACAAAAATTGTAACACCTTCCCTCGTTTTTTTTTTTTTTTTTGGGAAAGTTAATTGAATTCAAAATTCTATTCTCTTGGATGCCAATATGCTAGTTATACGTATTCTGCTCTCAAGTTATACAGGAGACAAGAATATAATAGGAAATAGCATTATTTTGAAGTCCATACCTTTCAAAATCAAATTACTATTTTCCGATGGACAAATGAATCTCTTGAACCCACCAAGAGCGTCATGAGAAATATAAATAATCCTGCATGAATGAGTACATAAGCGAACAGAATAACAAGCTACTTCATAAGGCATGGTTCCATTCCTTCTTCCTTTCTGTTTCCCTTTCTCTCTCTTCCCTGCCCCCTTTCCGTCTTTTTGATTTGTTCCCTTTCCATCAAAAGCTAGGAACTATGAAAAAATTAATATAATACAAACATAAAAAACCCACCCAATGGCTGCACAAATAATTTGAAGTTATGAATTTCAATATACAACTTTTACATGAAAATTAGAAGGTCAGAAGAATCATTGGAATGGGAAGGAATATTGTGAGTGAAGAACTTTAAATTCCTTGAATCAATGGTCAGCAGCATTTAGCTTGTTGCGAGGAAATCACCTGCATTTGTCAATTAATTCCTTTACACCACCAATTTACAACAATTCGACGAGGGAGGCAAGCATAAAAAAAGCAGTTATCAACCTGCAACACAAACATTTTGTAGTTTTCAGGACAACTATTCAGTTTACCAAAAAAAAAAGGACAACTATTCTCAATACTTTTTGTTTTTTTCATACACATCTTCATGTGCTATACAAAACCACATACATGCACACACCGAAAGCAACCATAACTAAGCTAAATCTAAATGAAACCAAAAGGTTTACTCTTTCAGATTCATACCTTCCTCAGAGAAGTCAAATACATCACCAAGCATGTCATCGTTATCACCATCTCCATCAGATTTCTCCCTGCCACAGGGACTGCTACAACCCACATCAGTAGCAACTTCTGTTGATTCATGACAGTCAACTGATGCTTTACAACAACCCTCTTGAAAAAATTGCTCATAGTCTGGTGAGTCACGAATTGACTCCTCACAAGTAAAATTCATATTCAAATCACAACCACTAAAACTTGAATTGGAACTGTCACTGGCTTTTCCATGTTTTGACGATTTAACCTTTGTAGTTATATTATCAGCAAAATTTGTGGTACCTGCTAAAACATTACGTGTTAACTTTCCAGGCCTAAAAAGAGGTGATCCCAACAGAACTACTTCTCTGTTCTTGCAATTAATCTCATTACTAGAAGAGTCAAAATATAAAGAAAAATATGCTGACAAGCCTTAAAGAATGGTGGAGAACAAAGAGTTACAGAGGTCATCCAAAATATAATAGAAGATTTCACACTGAATTGCTTATCTTACCAGCATCTGCCTTTCCAGCTAACCCATGTAGCATCAACTTAGAATGGGAAATTGCAGCATTTTCTGACAACTTCTCTTCAGTTCCGTGTGAATCAGAAGAAGAGCTAGAGCATCTTCCCAGAACCATACCTCTGGCAGAAAGTTTAGAAGTCGTCAGAATGTGGATGGATAGTTATGCAGATGTTTTTAAATTTATATCACAAGAAAAAAGACGATCAAGCAACCCTCCAAACCTAAACTCAAACAAATACATAATAAAACAGTGCTCCCCTAAAAATCACACTCAATGTCATTGAGCAGTAAACAGAGAAACAAGGATAAGTCAAACTTCAAAATTTAAACCCTCACTACACAACCATCCATACCTAGACTCCATACATCAACCATGTAAATGCAAGATGGAAGTGCACAGGCAAAATAGTATAATAAAAATAGTTCCTCGACACAAAACATGATATCTCAAACTCCCATGACTTCCTAATTATATCATTTAAACTCAAAGCATCTCCATCTAGAACTTAGAGAAGAGCTGCACAATTTGATGATAGATTTAAATTAAACAAAGCTATAGCAAAAAAAGAAGGCAAGTGTAAACTGGAAGCTGCATCTCAACAAGAAATTGCAAGGATGCAAGAAAAACTGAGCAGTAGAAAGTAAGGCCACGTGCAAACCGTAACCTAAAAAATAACCCTTGACAACTCCGAAAGAGGTGGTTCAAATCTATTCATCAGTGCAGAAAATTTGAAAGCCTATTATTTAAATTGAAGGCATTCCCCACATCTGGAATGAAAATTATCTGAATGGATAGTTATTACAAGGCTTCTCTACTGGACCAACAAAAAGGCAGATAAGTGATTATTACCTGTCCCCCCAAGTAGACTGAATTCTACGGAAATGGTTAAAGACGGGCAACAAATCCTTCTGTCTTATTTCCACCTCATTGACGGAAATATTCTCTATTTCAATCTCTCCGCCGGTACTAAGCTCACATAAATTCAGCTCTCCAGCCTCCAAAGGACTCATCACAAAGAAAGACACCTAAAAATTTGAGGGAGAAATAGTTTGACTGAAAGAACATAATCATGTTGAGAAAAGTAACAAGCAGGAGTATTCAGCACAGAAACCAAATTAATACCTCAGACTCCTGCCAGATTGGTATCCTCCCAGAGCTTAACTGTACCTCTGCATTTGAGAAGTGACATTGCTTATTAAGATTTATAACATTATTGTTCCCAGCACTATTATCTTCATAATCTGAACTATCCAAGATAATTTCTGCAGCTTCCAGTCCACCAAGAGTATTCCCCAATATATATACCTCTCTTTCTGGCCAATCATATCTCCTACAGATATCCCACCATTGAACAGGTTCAACCTTCACTCGCAAATCCTCTTCTTGTATTTGCGCTGAAGGAACTGAGGCTGTTCTTGAAGCAGTTTCACTTGACTCTGCCACCAATGATGGTAATAGTTTATATTGAATTAAATGACCAGAAGGGGTGTAAACCAGTAAGTGCTCCATAGCATGAATTTTTGAGTATCCATTGGCTGAATCATGAGGTATAGAACTATGAAAGACCGCAGAAACAGCACCAGATGGAATTGAGACTTTCCTAGCTGCAGAGGAAGCAGCATTACCAACTGTATTGAGCCATCCGACATTACTATTTTTTATTCTGCTAACAACAGAAAGAACAACAGGAGATGGGGGTGCCAGGCAAAGCTGCTGCTGGTTTACTGTGAAATGCGGAGTGAACCACCATGGTAGAGAAAAATTTGGCAAAAGAACAGGCCCTTCTGTGTCCTGATTGTGTATCTTAAGAACTGTCTCACCACCAAAAGGGGCAAGAACAAAAATATGACAAGTTCCCTTGGAGGAAATGATGGCAACCCACTGACTGTAATGGCTAAAACAAATATCTTGTATTACCTGTATAATATGCAAAATGATGAAAAAACCTTAACAACTTGTTAGAGAAATATAAAAAAAATTAATATAACCTCACCCAACAGCTTAAGTTTTTGGGCTGAAATAATTCTTTACATGGTATAAGAGCCGGCATGACTAAGTGGTTATGAGTTCGATCTCCACTGCCCCCATTCCATTAAAATAAATAAATAATTAATATAACCTCACCCATTGGGCTTGATACATCATCCACCCTTCAAGCCCAATAGGCTCTTGTGTGAGGGGATGTGTTAGAGAAATATAAAAACCATTAATGTAGCCTCACCCATCAGCTTAAAGTTTTGAGTTGAAATGGTTCTTTACACAAGTAAATAAACATAAGGATTTAATCTTGATCCCCTACTCTTTGCACTATCATCCAATCATATATTGCCAAATCAATAAAGAAGTTCAACTACCAAAACCACTACCTTGGAAGTTCAATTCTTTTAATAATGGGTCAACACATCATTAGATGATAATGTAAAAAACTTTACACTAACAATTGATCAAATTTAAGCTCCAAACATAAAGGCCTTAACGAAACACTGAGAATAGAAGCATACAGCAGATGTCATGCCACGATGGAGCTTGTAAAGGTGCACATGAGAACAGCTCCAATCACTGCTTTGAGAACTTGATCCATTCCTTGAGCAGGAAGGCATGATTCGAAATATATTAATGTTGTTACCATGAATTGAAGCAGTAACTACAAGTGTCCCACTTGGGTCAAAACATAATGCAGATATAGGACTAGCATGGGCCCTAAATTGTGCCACAACAACTCTAGAAACAAAGTCTTTGACAACAACCTGCAATAGATCAGTAATACTAGTCAACAAGCATATAGAATGATTACTTTCCAGTTTCTACCAACATGAAACAAGTCAAACAACCATTAAAAGAAGGGGGAGGAAAGTGAAGAGACTTCAGCAAAATACTCAGTGCTATTAACTACCTTAGAAAATCCTTCTTCTACGGCTAAGCTGAACCAATAGATGATCTCATGTAAATTGTAATACAGATGCCAATATTACTTTAAGAAAGAAAATATCTAGTTAGCAGTCCAGCACATTGCAAAAGAAAATCAGATTATAACGTGCTAACTTGTCACCAAATAGAATACTCACCACCCCAGCCGTATCTGCTTCTGTAGAATTTGATGTAAATCGACCAACTTTCCTGCTTGAACTTGATGATAGAGGAGAACAGGATCCATCAGGTATAAGATCTTGATAGTATTTAGACAATGTTTTGTACCCCATATCGCTAAGGTTGATCAGCCCAGCAGCCAAGTGCTTGCTAGATTCCATGGCATATCGGGCTACCAGGTTTCCACTGCTGGGTGATGTTGATGGGCTGACAGCAGGAGGAGTAAGACTCTGAGGACTTAAGCAACCTGTGTTTGACACCAATGGGTTATTGGAGGCATAAGCCAACCACCGGGGCCCTACAGCCATAGGACCATAGCCAATATTAACCCCAACCATTCCTTGGCCTCCCAACTGAGGCACAGGGTAAGTGAGTACACTGAATTTATTCTCAAGAGTTAAAGCATCAAAACAGTATATCTGCCAGAAAAATAGAAACAAAGAAAACAAATTAGGCAGGTTCTAGTGATGGCAATATCAAACTAAGTCACTGTATATTATATTACGTTCATTAAAAAAAAGACGCAAGTGATCCATTAGGTGACATGATAAATTATCAGTATCCTGCAACCTTGCAATATGTAAAAATAAATTGGTAAAACCTATCAATAATCTAGCAAAAACCGTATTAAAACTCAATTTCTTCAATAAGGTAACATGAATATTTCCAAATATAAGTGGTAAAAAGAAAATTGAAAAAAAAAAAAAAAAATAGTCTCAAAAACTTACTTGAGTAGCAAGACCCACAGCCACTATTTGAGGACTGCATCTAACCATGTAGACAGTTGAACGGAATCTCAGAGCATGAACATAAGTTTGGGAACTTAGTGAGTAGAATCGAACGGCTGTAGCGGAGCTGGCAATATTTTCAGCTTGAACTTCACTATGTCCATCTCTGACGTTTTGCATTGTACCAGGGATCTTTGATTTATCACATGCAACAACCAAGAGTAAAGGATGTGATGTTCTGAATCCTTCACAGCCCTCCGATTTTGCAGGGACAGGCTGCATCTGTAAAAATGAAACTGGATCATCACGCTTTGAGACAAGTTCCCTGACTTTAGAGGCATCTTCCACATCAAGAACTTGAAAGCCATTGGAATAACCGAGTAAAAGGACATGTTTGAAAGAAGATGTGCCAAGTTCTAGCCTGTCAAAGCAAGCCCAAAGCACCTGCTTGACAAATAAAGAGGTGAATAATTCTGACTCCTTGGTTCATAAATTATAAGTGAACAGCTGACAAGTAATTATAAAGTTTGCCATAGCATTGTGCGGATCAAAATACAAGCCCATTGCTACAAATTGGGGTCAGTAAATTATTTGGTAGTACCACAACACAACCAATGCTTCTTAAGACTGGCACGTATCTAATACTCTATTCTACATTCCTGCTTTAGCATATCCACCTTTGTAAGGAAGAAATCAATATTTTTAATCTAAACATTCCATGCCACTTAACTTTGCCCATACAAAAAAATAACAAGAAATAAAAAAACCGATTGGAATTACGTATGAAAAGAATGGGACATAGTCATGCGGGTTAAGTCCTTACTTAAATCAATCATCCAGTATAAATTTAATTTAATTTAACTTAAATGTTTGAGGCAAAACATAAGAAATAACAATAAGCAGTTCAGGACAGTTTCTCAGCAATAAGAATAGCATTTTCATAAAGGCATTCAGTTATTGTAGCAACCGATCATCAGCAAGTTTTCGCGGAACTAAATTTCCCTCAATGAACAATGATCAAAACTCATACGCATATTTTACTTCTCGTTTCTGAAGAGCATTAACAAATCACAACTTCACAAGGCAACAACTAACAACTTTAGAAGAGTAGCACCCGCACAAAATGCTACCTGGTCTTTGTGGTCGTTTCCTTCGCCGGAGATGGAGGCGGCGACGGAGGCGCCGGCAGAACGGACGCCGGAGGAGGCGGTCTTAAGGCAAGACGATATGAACTTGAAAGAATAAGGAACGAATCCATTTCTCTTGCAACCGTTGTCCTTTCCCTGGTTCTTCATAATAATCAACGAGACGATTTCCTACGGGCCACCGGTGAGTCACCGGGAATTCCGTGCCCGCCGACGAGAGTCGCGGAACGCAGGCGATCGAATATAGCATAAGAATTAGAGGCGTCGGGAATCGCCGTGCACGGCGGCGGAGAGCTCCTTCGTTCGGTGTTTTAGTTGGTGGTTTGAGGAAATTTGACCTTTAACAGAGACGGTTCCCACTTTCTCCCTCTATCTTCCGTTTAGAGTTTAGACACACCGCGACTCTGCCTGTGCTTTGTGCTAATCACAAAGCTAATTTCCCTAATGTCATTTAGATCCCATGACATTTTCAATTATGTCCTCTATGTCCCCTTCACATATTTTCAAACTTCCATTTCCGCTCCCAAATTACCATCAACCCCACGCATATCCTTCTCTCTCTTTTCAATTCACCTTTCAACTCATTATCAAATGACTCACTTAATTATAAAACTAAAATTACTAAATATCAATGAACCCAAAAGTAAAATAATGATAATAAGTGATTTATCCAAGGAATTGGTATGATGGTATGTGATTTGAAGAATTGTTTGGTAGGTGAATTTTATGCTTGGAAGCGAATAATTGGTGGATGAGTGTGGGGGGCAAGTTGGAGATTACACATGGTGGACATTGAATATTGATGGGCACGTGGGTATCGTGTGGGTATTTTGGCATAAAAATTGGGGGGCGTAATCGAGTTATGAGCAAAGTGTAGGGTAGAATTCTGATACGCTAGTATTTAGGGAACGAAAAATAAAAACACAGTCCACACGGCATTTGATTAGGAAACGACAAGCAACGGGAATATCTTAAACTAGATGCCGAACCAAATTAAAATATTTTCTGTTGCCTTTCCAACTTGTACTTCTTTACCCACTTAATAATCATTGAATCGTAATTGTACATAGAGTTACAGTAAACGCTACTTGTGAATCCTTTTTCATTTATTTTTACTTTTCAAAATATTTTGTATAAAAGGAGATTGCGAACGGCAGTGGAAGATTAATTCAATAATTTTTATTGTTAGATAATACGAAAATTTTATTGCTTACATCATCTCAAAATGAAAGAAAAAATTATGATATATGCAGTATATTAAAAATATATATTTTACGAATTTACAAATACTTATTATGATCCGCGTCCTTGCTACCGTTTATAAAACAGGTACCCTTATCCTGACGGGGGCAATTTTGGTGGATTCCTATAGATGTTAGGATTTTTATCATCCCTAGCTATGTTGATGAATATCTACTGAGTAAAATTATCAAGGAAATAACTTATTTATTGTTAATTTTAATTGATATTTAAAATGTTTCTTAATCTTTAACTTTAAGGCTATACTTAAACATTTAATTATGAGTAAATAGAAATAAAATTACCATATTATTATTTAAGTATTTTTTGGTTAGACGTAATAAATTTTTTATTATATAAAATACTCTTTCATTTCATATCCTCCAAGCTGTCCGGAAGAAAAATATAAGTATTAAGATAGAATGGCCTACTTTACATAATACAAACAAATGAAACAATGACAACTAATCTCATGTGATCATTCTATTCCGTTTGATTTCAACTTTTTCCAAAAATCCAAACATAATCTCAAAAAAGTATGTATTTATAAAATAAAAAAATGAAAAACTTAATGCAGGGAAAACAATTTCATCGAAGAGTAAAAATGAAGTCACCCCGTTGTTACTCATCAATACAAACAAATGGGCAGTCAAGAACAAGAAGTTGGATGCTCACTTCTGACAATTTGATAAAAACAAGAGAAACAGCCCTTTTAAAAAACATGAAATAACTGTGTATTAATAAGTAACGCTGCCATCACAGCTACACAAGTAGCTCCATGTAAATTTAGGTAGCCTTCAAAATTTGCAAGTAAAATCTAATGTCGTGCAAATTTGTGAACGCAATAGTCATTTCCATGGACTTCCAAGTTCCAAACCAATCTATATGCATCTTTTTAGCACTAAAAACTAATAACAACATCATAGGTTTTAAATATGATGTGTCCTTAGATCTCAAGAGTAGCCAAGGCAATCTGCCTATGTCGTTTGAGATCTCTTAGATATTTTGTTGAGTTGTATTCTTGCGCATCCAGTAGCTCTTCTGAGTATGTTCTTAGGAGAGGCTTCTTTCGGCGTGCTTTTGCAGATTCCAGGATACAGTCATCTCCTCTTAGCAGTGTTACAACCTGCAGCCATCAAAGAAAAATATGATCAATCTTCTATGAAATTACATGGTTTCTGCAACCTCACTATCTTTCTCTTTTCAGTAGGTTCTTCTCTCTCTCATTCTCTTCCTTCTTGTTAGCATCTCTAAATAGTATGCAACCTAGTCCTTGCCAAACATATGTGTCAAATAAGCTAAGACCTCTAAAATGTAATTCTCGTATATTCATTTACCTCAACAAAGGAGTATATTTATACATCAGTAACAAACTACCTTCTATTTTCCAGCTCATATTAACAGATAGACTAGGAGCCAATATTAACAAAATAATCCCTACAAACAAGCTATACAGTTTCAACAACTCAAACAGCTAAAGAATAATTTAAATTTTATATTTTAAAATCTTCCTTTCAACACTCCCCCTCAAGTTGGTGCATGTATGTCAATCATACCCAACTTGTTGATTGCTGCTTCGAATGCCTTTCCAGACACTGCCTTTGTCAAGACATCTGCTAACTGCTCTTCGGACTTTATATGTGGGACATAAATAATTTTCTGATCTAATTTTTCTTTAATAAAATGTCTATCCACTTCAACATGTTTGGTCCTATCATGTTGGACAGGATTATGGGCAATTTCTATTGTTGCCTTGTTGTCACAATGAAGGGTCATTGGATGCTCATGACTGATTTTCAAGTCCTCCAGCACTCTTTTAACCCATATCAACTCACATACTCCATGTGCCATTCCTCTAAATTCTGCTTCAGCACTGGACCTTGCTACCACCTTTTGTTTCTTGCTTTTCCAAGTTACTAAATTTCCCCCTACAAATGTAAAGTACCCTGAGGTAGACTATCTACTAGATCTGTCCCCTGCCCAGTCAGAGTCTGTATACCCTTCAATGGTGTAATTATTCCCTTTTGAGAACAGTAAGCCTTTACCTGGTGACCCTTTGAGATATCTCAAGATTCTATATACCGCATTCATATGATCTTCACTGGGAGCATGCATGAATCTATTGACTACACTTACTGCATAAGCAATATCCGGTCTTGTATGTGACAAATAAATCAGTCTTCCCACCAATCTCTGATATTTGTTGATATCTGTTTCAATCTGATCCGGATACACTCCTAGTGTATGATTCATCTCAATTGGCGTATCAACCGGTTTGCAAGCAAGCATGCCAGTTTCAGCAAGCAAATCTAAAGTGTATTTCTTTTGTGATAAGGAAATTCCTTTGTTGGATCTAGCAAATTCAATTCCAAGGAAGTACTTCAGATTTCCAAGGTCTTTCATTTCAAATTCAGTCTTAAGATATTTCTCTAATAAATTCATTTCACATTCATCATCCCCTATTAGAATCATATCATCAACATATACTATTAAAACTGTCACCTTCTTCTCTTTGTGTTTGATGAACATAGTGTGATCTGAGTTGCTCTGAGTGTATCCAGACCTCCTCATTGCCATAGTGAACCTTCCAAACCATGCCCTAGGTGATTGCTTAAGGCCATACAGTGCCTTTTTTAGTTTGCAAACCTTGTTATTTTCTGGCAGACTTCCTTTAATTCCAGGTGGTATGTCCATGTAAACCTCATCTTCTAAATCTCCATTCAAGAATGCATTCTTCACATCAAACTGTTTCAAAGGCCAGTCTTTGTTGACTGCAATAGAAAGTAAGATCCGGATTGTGTTTAACTTAGCTACCGGTGCAAAAGTTTCTTGGTAGTCAATCCCATATTTTTGAGTGAACCCCTTAGCAACCAACCGAGCTTTATACTTGTCTATACTCCCATCTGCTCTCAATTTGATTGTAAACACCCATTTACATCCTATGGTTTTCTTTCCCGGTGGTAGATTCACGAGCTCCCATGTGGAGTTTTTTTGTAATGCTTCCATCTCCACATTCATTGCTTCTTTCCATTTTGGGTTGTCCAAAGCCTCCTGCACACAGTTGGGAATAGGTATACTGGACAATAGATCAGTAGTCAAGGCATATGATTCGGATAATCTATGGGTAGACACATAATTATTTATGGGATATCTCACTTTAGACCTGGGGTCAGGTTCATAAAGGGTTTTTGGGATGCCCTTGGTGCATCTTTGTGATTTTCTGGGTTGAGGATTAGAAGGGGACGCAGATGCAGATATATCTGTAGGAGCAGAGTTAGGAATTACCTCTGCATGTGAGCTAAATTGTGGTTCAGAAACCTCCACTGATGAATCCTCGGTTATAGGTGTTTGTGTGGGTGATGTAGCCACTTGTGATGGGTCTGATTCTGCATCAAGGACAGCAGGTAGTGTAGATTCTGTTGCTGGTTCAGCAGGGGCAGCAAGTTCAGCAGGTGAGATATAGGAGAAAAACTCTTCTTCTCCATGATTATGCATATGTTTCTCCCCCTGAGAAGAAGAGGGAGACACTTCCCCTGAGTAGTAAGGGATAGATTCCCTAAAAGAGGCTTCCAAGGTGACATAAATCTTATAATTCACTGGATCAAAACATCTATACCCTTTTTGGGTGTCAGAATAGCCCACAAAAATACACCTATTTGCACATGGATCCAATTTATTTCTTAAAGGCTTAGGGATGTGCACATAGACACTACAACCAAACACACGTGGCTCAAGATTTGAAAGATGAGGGCTGGAAAAAAATGATTGAAGTTTCTGGTAAGGTGTTTGGAAGTCTAAAATGCTAGAAAGTGTTCTGTTTATTAAATAAGCTGCAGAAGTAACAGCCTCCCCCCAGTATGAGCGAGGGACATTCATATCCAAGAGAGAAGCCCTCACAACCTCCAACAAGTGTCGATTTTTCCGCTCAGCTAATCCATTTTGTTGGGGTGTGTATGGGCAGGAAGTTTGATGCCTAATCCCATTAGTTTGGAGGAAGGAAAGGAAAGAGGAATTCAAGTATTCAGTGCCATTATCTGATTGAAGGGTTTGAATTGATGTTTGATACTGTGTGTGAACCATTTGGTAAAATTTTTGGAAGGCAGGAAACACTTCATTTTTGTGTTTCAAAAGAGCTACCCAAGTCATACGGGTACATTCGTCAATGAATGACACATAATAAAGGGATTTAGAGAAAGAAGGAACTTGGGCAGGGCCCCATAAATCAGAATGCACAACTTGAAAAGGAACAACACTTTTATTTATACTTGGAGAAAAGGAAATTCGGTGGCTCTTGGCCAGTTCACAGATGTTGCATTGGAAGACATCTTTATTTAAAGCAATAAATAAACTGGGAAACAACTTCCTAAGATAATTAAAAGAAACATGACCTAGACGCCTATGCCATAGCCAGACAGAATCTTCAGCCTTCTGCGAAGTAGTTGTGGCAGAAACACATTCCAATTGATGTTCACCTTGCGGAGTAGCTTCTAGCACATATAGCTTTCCTTGTTTAACACCATAACCAAGTATCATCTTTGTGGAGATGTCCTGAAATACACATAAAGTTGGCCAAAAAGTGACTGTGCAATTTAAGGTAGCAGTAATTTGACTCACAGACAACAGATTAAATTCGAGGGAAGGGACAATGAGGACAGAATTTAGAGATAGGTTATTGGATAAAAAAATGGAACCTTGACTAGTGATGGGGGAGGTACCACCATTAGCCGTGGAGATCACAGATTGCGAGGAGGGGCCAAAATTGGTGAGCTGACCGGAATCTCGAACCATATGATCTGAGGCTCCTGTGTCTATGATCCAGTTGGATTTCCCAGAAAGTGTGGAGAGGGCTTGTGGCTTACCAAAGATGCTGGCGGAAGCTACATTTGCAGTGGGATTGGGTGCATCGGATCCTCGCCCAATTGTCTTTTTTTTGGGTCGCTTGGTGTAATCCCACCAATCTGGGTAGCCAACTAATTCATAACAGCGTTGTTGAGAGTGGCCCTTCTCACCACAATGAGAGCATACATAAGAAGGTTTCTCTAGTTTGTTGCGATGGGTAGGAGCATGAGGTTCTGGGCGAGGGGAAAGGGTGGTCAGAGCAGAACTCTCAGGATATTTATGGTGCCCCATGGTGAGCCGTTGTTGAGCCTCTCTTCGTACGCATACGTAGGTACCTTCAAGGTCCAATTTTGGATCCTTGCGCAAAATTTCCCCTCTGACCTGATCGAATTCAGAATCTAATCCACTCAAAAAAATATGAACTCAAAGTCGAGTCATTGCAGAGTGCAAATGAAGAACGCCATCAACCGTGTTTGTCTGGGTATGGAGGCGGTGATCAATCTCTTGGAAGATGGAAAGAAGCTCATTGTAATACGTGGACAGAGGGCGACCCATTTGCTTCGTGTGAAAGGAGCATTGGTTAAGCTCGAAGAGACATGTTTCGTCTGAATCGTCGTAGAATGTTCGCTTGGCCGCATCCCAAATTTCTCTTGCAGTGTCGAGTCGAAGAAATCGCTGCATGAGTGGGGGGCTCGTGGAATCAATGAGCCAAGCCTTCACCTTCTTGTTGTCAGTAACCCAAGCAGCATAGCCTGGGTCATCAGTACGCGGTTTGGGAGTTTCACCGGTAAAGAAGCCACCCTTATTGCGGGCACCAATGCGCATATCCAGCAGTTGTGACCAGAGATGGTAGTTGGTTTCATCTAGAACTATGGTGATAGGGAGGGAAGAGTTATCCTGTTGAAGAATTATATTCGGGGAAGAGGAAGGAGGCACCGGCGTGGGAGAAGACGTAATGGGGTTATTAGGGATTTCTGTTTCGTTTTCCATTGAGGAAGAGGGATAAGGGATTTAGGAGGATGATTTTGGGGAAAGTAGGAAGGATACAGACACGTGTATGAGAAGAAGAATATGGGGCGTACGCGTGGAAAGGTGAAAGTGACGTGATGGAGAGAAGGAGAAATAAAGAAGAAAAGAAAATTGGGTGGGCGGTGGGAAAAAATTGTGACCAATATGAGACACAAGGAACAAGATCAGAACACTGCTCTTGATACCATGTCAAATAAGCTAAGACCTCTAAAATGTAATTCTCGTATATTCATTTACCTCAACAGAGGAGTATATTTATACATCAGTAACAAACTACCTTCTATTTTCCAGCTCATATTAACAGATAGACTAGGAGCCAATATTAACAAAATAATCCCTACAAACAAGCTATACAATTTCAACAACTCAAACAGCTAAAGAATATTTTAAATTTTAAATTTTAAAATCTTCCTTTCAACAATATGATTAACGAATTCATCAAACTTAAGTTTTTATCATCTCAAGAGTCGAGCGAAGCAAATAAACTATGGGCAATCATTTTCCCCTTTTAAAGGAAAATTGTTTTCTCCTGCTGGTGACTCATGACATATGGGATCTACAAAATAGTGGAGAAAAAGAAAATTCAAGGTGGGACCCACTTATGCCATGAATCATGAGTCACTAATAAGAGAAAAAATTTCTCCTTTAAAAGAAGAAAATGTTTTCCCATAAACAATAGGTAAGAGAGAAAGGAAGCGCAAAGAACTGAAGCAAGTTAATTAGTGACTATCACCATGTTGACACACTCCATTGAAGGGAAAATCTTCTTTGAAGTTTTCTCTTTGATTGTTACACATAATGCCTGCATAGCTCATTCTCGTCTCAGTGAAATTTACTTCTCGTAGCAATTAAGATTTATCATTATCCCCTTATCCTAGTGGTTTGTTATTAATAGTTATCTTAGGAGTGTTATTAGCTTTTAATTTAAATTAGGATTTCCTTATGCTTGTTGAAGTTGTAATTCTATAAATTATTAGCTCATTAAGCACAAAAAAGAGAAAAGAAGAAAAAAGTAATTCAGGTATCCCTCCTAATGTCTAATATCCTCCCTAATGTTCACTCTCCCCAAAATCTCTTTATACCCAATCTTCTCTCTATCTTTAAAATTTTTGTTCCCTTCATTGGTGCTTTCATATGATCTCATCCTCCTATGGCGGACAACACCCACCATAGGAATCTGAACCAGAACGTGAAGAACACGAAGCAATAACTCCATGCTGCGGAAATAGTGCACGAACAACAATATTGAGTATGCAAAAATCCTATACACAGCTTCTAGAATCTCAGAATCAGCAATTTGCCTTGCTCCAGCAAGACATGGCCTGACTCATAGATCAACAAACGGGATCTCCCAACCACAACACATCAAATGTCGGCGTTTTAAGAGTATGCCCAAATCGAGTTGGGATGTCATCCACAAATCAGCAATGTACACAACAATTAAAAAACAATTATGTTACGATGCGAGAAACATGCCAGATCATTAAGCTCTTGCTCCAAGAATGGATCGAGGAGAATGAAGAAATTGCAGCCATCAAAATTCAAAAGGCATTTTGTGGATATCCATTGAAACGAGCTGTTACAAAAAAGGTGTTCCTGGACAATCTCAGAGTGCTGTCTCCAAAAGCAATGGACCAGCCACTGGTTACCTGATCTGATAATAATATTAACCTCATCTAGGGATTTGAAGATATGCATTTAGTGAATAAAGGATTTCCTGATGTGATGGATAATTTTGAAATTGGATTTCATTCGGGTGTTCTGGTTTGCATGCCCAATGAAAAATTTGGAAGAACATTTAAGGATGACAATACTCTCAATAGGTTCTTAGCATGGCGGCAGCCCATGCAGCTCCGCTTGAAACCTACCCAATGTGTGTTGAAGACACAACGATTTGCCTTTGATCCTGGTGGAGGCACATCTCAACCTCGAGGAAGAGGTTGTTTTGAAGGGCAATTGAATGTAGCAATCAAGATTAATCATTATCCCCTTATCCTAGTTGTTTGTTATTAGATTAGTTTATCATTATCTTAGTTGTTTAATTTATTTTATTAGTGGTTATCTTATGAGTGTTATTAGTTTTAAATTCAAATTAGGATTTCCTAATCTTTGTTGAAGTTGTAATTCTATAAATTGTTAGCTGATTGAGCATACAAAAAAGAAGAAGAAAATAATTCAAGTCTCTTTTTTAATGTCTCAATATTCTCTCCTTAATAATCTTCCCCCAATTTCTCTATCTTTCTTATTTCATTATGATGAATCTTGATTGCTCTATCCTACCTATTAATTTTACCATCAACACCTTTCAAGAAAGAAGTATAGAACAAAAACAACCATATAACCACCAGATACTTGACTATGTGAATCATGATTTTCCATAATTTTCTGAAGAAATTGAAAATTTTGTGAAATGGATTAAGTTGTAAATTTTCATTCCGTGTGGACAACTTATCAAAGAATTGGTTTAGCAAATATACAATACAAGTTTATAAAGATTAAAGAGCCACATTTTTTCTAATGAAAGAACGTGAGCATAATTGGTAAAAAATAGAGATATGGCTCCAAATTTCTCAGTTGGCTGCATTCATAATTCTTTTCAGACTCTACTATCTTGTCAGTTAGCCTAACAAAAATGGTGGTGTCACGTTAGCTATCAGGAAAAATACACAGTTCAGTAACTGAAAACATCTTAGTTTCCTATGATTGTAATGCCATGTGAAATTTCATGAATGAACTAGTGTGCAAATTATTTAGCTCATTGTGTACTTGCCTGACTCATGCGGGGCCGTATTAGAGGAGACTGCTCAACACACATTGATGCAGTCAAAACAACACGACCCATCTGTTCTCGGTCATAATTATCCTCAAGAGAAGGATCAATGAGGTCCTTGATATGATTAGCTTCAAGCAAAGGTTTTGCCTACAATACGTAAGAAATCACAAAGTGCTGAGGCCTCTCATGTAGTGACACTTAGATAAATGTAATGTAATATACTATACCACTTTTTAGGAAAATGATTTACCCATATGACAACACTCTTCTGCAAATGATCCAAAGCCTTACGCCCAGTTATGATCTCCAAAAGTAGGACCCCAAAAGAATAAACATCAGTTTTCTCGTCTACTATGCCATGCATGCAATATTCAGGAGCAAAATACCTGCCAATCAAGTAATTTGGGGAATATATTAAATCATGAGAACCTAAAAAATTCAAGCGTTTGTTGTATCTTTTTATAGGCATACCCAAATGTGCCTTCAAATTTTGATACATTATGGTGAGTCCATTGTTCTGGTAACCACTTTGCAAGCCCAAAATCACAAATCTGGAGAAAATTTCAATTAATAAGGAAGTGATAAATCAGAAGAAAGATTGCATGAAAATTATACCCTACTAACAGGGGATACGAAAAGCCTTAAAAGATATTGTCTGTAGCTTAGCTGATTTACAAGCAAAACATGTATTAACAAGGTATGAAAGAGAACGTTTAGCACAAAACACGACACAGCTTAGTTTATCTATTATGCCTTAGCAAAGATGAAAGATTTTCGGGGAGTAAGAATTATATTCAAAATGCTAAATCGGACAAAGATATACAAAAACAGCAGCTTGATGGTGTTTCTATGTAAGAGACTCTTTATGATACTGTCCATGGAACTCTCAACGGATAAAGCATAGCCATCCAAAGAGTCATTAGTCCCACAACTCAGTCACATGGTTCAAGCCAACCAAAGAAAATATTCTTGTAAATTGTATTTCAGGTGGCCAATATCTCAGAGATGGGCTCATAAATATCACAAAATTAGCAGAAATGTGCATGCTAATCTGTATATATAGCACACAACCACAGAATACGATCATGGAGCCTATGTTTCATGTATCAAAGTAATACTTCAAATAAATTCTATCATTCTCTCTAATGAAGCTTAGTAAAAAACCTGAGGCTCAAAATTCTCGGTGAGCAGAATATTCTCTGCCTTAATATCTCTATGAATTATTCGTCTGTGACAATTCTCATGCAGATAAAGGAGACCTTCAGCTATTCCCAGAGCAATTTTATACCTTTTACTCCAATCTAATTTGTTTTTATCTGGACCTGGAATTCATCATGAGAGAATTAGCAGTAAATACATTTAAAATTTAAAGAGCAAGTTTTCACATACAACTAAGTACAAACCATGAAGAAGAGATCCTAAACTTCCCAGTGGAGATAGCTGAAAGACAAGCTGCATTTCCCTTTCTACACAACATCCAATAAGCTTGGCAGTATTAGGATGGTCAACATGAGCAATAACACCTAGCTCAGTTAGAAAGCCAGCTGTCTTCTCATCAGTGGTTCCTTTAGTCAGTTTCTTCACAGCTATTAGTTGCCCATCTTGGAGAATACCCTGGTAAACCTCAGCAAAACCACCTCTTCCAATTAAATTTTCTGCAATCAAAAGGAACAACAGAAATTAAACAGTCAAACTGACCCCATTTTTAATAAAACAATAATGTTTTCCCTTAGAGCATCCATACATGTAGCAACAAAAATCCAGAATGAGTATTACAATTAAACCATGATAAAATTGAAAGTATTGGCTTGACATAAAGGGTCAGATTACATACCATTGCTAAAATTGTCGGTTGCATTTCTCAGGTCAGAGAGGCTGAAGGTCACCAAAGAAGACCTCAAGTTGTCAAGATTACGTAGAACAGTATTTTCTCTAGTGCTTTTGCTTTTCCACTTTGGTAACTTTGGCACACCAATTGGGGGGATGGACGTTAGGCGCTTAAGTGGTTTTTTTTTCCACAGTTTGAAAATTTTGCTCCAGTGAGACCGAGCCCTGGAATTTGAACAACTGGTCTCCAATTCAGGTTGCAGCTGAGAGTCAAAGTCTCTAACGCAGGCTTCTAAGACTCCTCTTGGAGATGCATCATCTTCTTTCTCTTTCTCCAAGTCCAAATGTCTCAAGTCTAAGAAGCATAAAATGAAAATCACAAACACAGCACAAGGAAAGCCTTTTCAATTGGGATGAAAAATGAGCAATTAGAAAAAGAACCTTGGGCAGAAGCAGAGCAAGAAAATAATCGTCTCATGGGTTTAAGATTAAAAGCATCGACCATTGGGACCTTCTTTGATTTGTCAGCAGAGCTTTTCTTATGGTCCCTACATAGCACATAATCTCAAATATCATTAAATCATAAACAGAAAAGGACATTGCACGTTGCCAACTCAGATGTTTTAAACTTAACCCACATATGATATTGTGACTAGTACTTAACCCACATATGATATTGCAGCTCTAAGTCCATGCTAAAAGAAAATCAAAGATAAAAAAATTTCTACAATGGTGTACCCATCAACATTTGTGAAAATAGGAAGAAGATGAATGTAGGCCCCTGATAACCAAATGTAAGAACATGGAGCTAAATGCGTGCATACCATAAACAATAACCTAGCTGGTTAGGGTCACCTTCATTCGCCATAGAAGCTAACAATGGTGAGTTAGTTACAAACTGAAGTGATGTGATGTGATCCTTAGTAAGAAAACAACCCAGGAACAGATTACAGAAAAGTTCTCATTCATATCCTCACCCTCTTTTTGTCTCTTACACGAGTCCTCGAGGATTAAGGTTTTGGACATGTGGTAAAATATAACTTTTGCTGCGAGTTATGCTCTCCACCAAACAAAAACTGAAGTGAGAACGTTTAAGACACAGACAACCAAAGAACGACTTACGACAAAAGCAGTGGCGGAGACACGTTATGATTAGGTGCGGCCTCGCTCAACCTATATTTCAGTAAATTTTATTTATTATATTATAATTATATAAGTAACTATAATTACGCTATAAGACTTTCTTCTTAATTTTTTATTCTTCTTTTATCTTTTTTTAATTAGTTTTTTTTTTCTAATCTTTTTTTTCTTATTCGCACTCAATACCCGGAGTCGGAACTCAGTTATTCTGCGACAATGTACGATATTTTGTTCCTTTATCAAGATTTTATGGATACATATTCTTAGAATATGCATTGATAATTATATTATCCGATAGAAAAAAAATGATTTGCATTTTTGAACATTGTAAAAGAGAAATTTTTTATCTTTACGGACCATAATAATTTATTGGGTGTTTCAATCATGAGTGAAATTCATGCCTTTTCTTTTATTTACAACTTTTTTGTGTGGTTGTTTTACGTTTACTTTTTTTTGAAAAAAAATAGTTTAATGTAGAGCTACAGTTGCTATTGGTAATGAAATTAAATTGTTTCTTGGTGTTATTTGTATTTCATTTCACAACAGGAATAAAAATTTTGGTGATTAATCAGTGAAAACTGTTAAAGAGAAAATTCAATGAAGATATATGTATATATATGGAGTATGAAAATTTCTTGTACATACCCATTAATAAATTCTTTGTTTTTTTTTGTATTTTTAAATTTTTTAAATATTAAAATATTGATCAAATGATTTATGTGGATCCAATGTCATTTAAATGATTTTAAACATTTATCGCTGATTGTTCCATGTTTCTTTTTAATTGTGAAATTTGCTCTGTCCCTTTATGTTCATGTTCTTCACAGGTTACGACTAGGGCTGTAAATGAGGCAGGTTAGGCCTGCAGGCTTTGGCTTTAATAGCCTAAGCTTATCTAAAATATTTAGAGCTATACTGACCTATTAGTCTATTAAAGGCTTGATTGATCTATTGTTTTGGCCTGATCTATTAAAAAAAACTAAAAAACCTAATGCGGCAATTTGGGGATGCTTTTATCGCAGGGGCAGCTGGTGGTTTGTTACCTATTACTGCAGGGATCATATGGGTGGATTCTCTGATCGGTGGGTCATTACATCTGGGGACGAACTTCGAAAGAGCATATCTTCCTCCACAGAGGTCCGATAGGGACGTGCCATACGCCATTTTGAAGCTTGAGATGTCCCCTACATTGTGTCAAAATGCTTCATATAATTTTTGCATTTTTAATTCACAAATAAAATCTAGTATAGAAATCGGTTTGCACATGAAAACAGTGAGAAGTTTGGTAAAACACATTGTTTGCTGAAATTGTAATTTTTCCAGAAAACCTGCCTGTCTTGCTAAAATCATAAAAAAATCGAGCTTACATGCTTTTGACATAAACTTTAGATAATATGAAACTAGACATCTGGGGCTTTACGTGCATATAAATTATATCCCAATCGGAGGTCTGTAGCCCTAGAAACAGAACTCGCAAAGTGCTCAGACGGGTTTTTCTTGACAAGTATTTCCCCAAGACCATGAGAAGGATGAAGCACATAGAACTACTGGCATTGCGACAGGATAATCTGACCATTAATGAATATATTGCAAAGTTTGGGCAGTTGATGAAGTATGCAAATTTTGATCGGAACATCTGATGAAGAGTGGTAGGTGGAAAAGTTTGAAAGTGGTCTGCATCCAGAGATTCGCAAACTTATGTTGACTACAGCAAATCGTACTCTTCCGAAATTGATTAATCAGAGTCGGCAGACAGAAGAGATCATAAATGAAGCCAAGAATCTATCTAAACAGCCAGTACAATCACAAGGAGGAAGTAAAGTCGGTCGGTTTTTCAGAAAGATTACTGGAATGAATATCATATGAGGTAGAAATTGGTAATTTAAACAAAGATGGGGAAGAGATGAAAGCAAAGCTATCTCATATGAATGTCTGGATTGATGAGATTTCATCAACGCTATGTTCCATGAATTTCTTGATTTCTCAGATGAATTCTCAAGTTTTGCAATTACAAGTCAACTGAAAGATCTGAAGATGATGAAATGGTGTTTACTTAGGATAAGTTTGAGGACCCCAATACATTTTAAAACAATTGATTTCATTACCGAGGCAACCTTACCCTAAGGCCTACCAAGTTGCAAACTAAGAGGGTGTACTGGATTAGGATTTGAGATGATTTTAATGGATTATTTTTGGATAAAAAAATTCATTGGTATTCAATTAGGATTTTAAAGGATTGAAAAAAAGTCATGTGGTATTTGATTAGGATTTTAAAATATTAATTTAGACTCCGTCCAAATTCGTTGGTATTCAATCAGGATTTTAAACAAAGAAAAAATAATATTGCGGTATTCAAAAATCTGACGATTTTAATGAATTTTCTATTGGTGTAGATTTCATGAGACTTTTTAGTAAGAAATGTAAATAAGATGTCTCTCTCACAATCTCACCCTAACTCCTAGGATTTCTTGAGATTTCTCTATTGCTGTGTCTCACAATGTACTTTAGCATTTTCTTAAATCCAAGGTATGTTATTTTTTGACTCTCGTATATTTTCTCAGGTTTGTGTATTCCTCCTTCATGATTAATGATTGTGTTTGTCGTATGTATTTACCAGGTTTTGGTATTTCTCCTTCATGATTAATGATGTGCTTCATATTTTTTTACCAGAGTTGTATAGAGTTGACAATAAACATGTATCTAATCTCTAAAATTGAACTAATAAGCTTACCACATACATTCTTTTTCGACCTTCTTCTTTTGTATATTGTTTGGATAATAATGAGAATAAAATCCTAATATTCTTCGTGCAGTGTTTGGCAATGATACATATTAAAAATCTTAATAATTCGGTGACAAGCTCTATTAAAAATCCTAATAATCCTAATATTCTTCGTGTTCAATTTTCGTCATGCATCATTGAGAAATGTAACTGAGAGGATATTTGGTATATTTAAATCACGGTTCACAATTTTTAAGTCAGCACCTCGATTTCCATTTAAAACACAAGCAGAGCTTGTGCTAGCATACATAACTTTCTTCACAAAGAATGTTGTTCAAATAAATTTTTAATTGAATCAGTAGATGCATCTTCATCTTCAGTATCACCAGTTAAGGAATAAGATAATTTTTAACTCATTGGTCAAACCCAAGAGCAGGAATAAGAAGATGCTGATGCATGAAGGACAGTATAGCTTTAGATATGTAAAGAGCTGATGCTTAGTAATTTTGAATGTTTGTTAAAAATTATATTAAGTTTTACTGATTGAAAAAATTATATTAAGTTTTACTTTTTTATTAATATCATTGCATTTCTTTATTATTATTTTTATTGACTCTTGTAATTTTGAATGTTTGTTAAAAGTTCATATGATTTTTAAAATCGTATAAATCTATATTGTCCTTTCAAATCTTATAAATTCTATTAAAATTTATAAGATTTTTTATCTAAAAAAAAAATCTTTTAAAATCATAATTTAATACACCCCTGAAGTTTATAGGCCCAAACCAAATTGAAATGTAAAAGATAAAAAAAATTATTCACAAAGATCACATGAAATAAATTTTCATTAACATCACATGAAATAATGTTCATAAAGATCACATGAAAATGTTCATAAAAATCACATTAAAATTTCATATATGTATATGTACATATAATTGCACTTTCTTTACTAATTGAATTTTATATTATATTTTAAATTTTAAATAAATATTTATTATTGTTTAAAATAACATTAATCCTATTACTTTAAAAATTAATGTTGCAAATTATGATCTCAAAATATATTTTTAAATGAATAATATATATCATAAATATATTATATTATTAAAAAATAAAAGATATGTGTAATTATGATAAATATTTTGACATGTCAAATTTTTGACCCCGACTAAAATTAAATTTTGGCTTCGCCACTTTGTTTGGGCTAATCTTTTGGATTATCTTAATCCATGCGTGTCTCACAAATTAACCTTTCAATTTTAGGCTTTTCAAGAATACAATAATTATCTTTGTGTCATGTGAATATTTATTATAATTAGTTTATAATGGAATACCGTGCCCAACAATATCAATTGACGCGTTAAGTTAGAACTTTATTTTGGGTTTAAGTTTGCGTGATCAATCCTATTAGATGGTAATAAAATAAGTGTTTAATATTTCTTATGTTTTAGAAGATAAATTTATTTCTAATATATATATAAAAATATATGAAACTCATAGGTCTCAAATGAGAAGAAGAAAAAGAAAAAAAAAATGGGTCCAACATATTTATATATATATATAAGAAATAAATTTCTTATATATAATATGATAAACATTATATCAAAATAATACATATACCAGGAGGAGTAACAAATATAATAAAAACCATTCATATCCCTTTATTTAAGGGTTGAAATTTTCTGGAGTGTTGGCTGTGTAAGTTAATATCAGAATTTATGACGAAAGTGGTACTTCATTCTTTTACATAAAAAAATTGAATTTAAGCAAGATAAAAATAAAAATAAAAAATCATTCACAATCCTTTCACCAAGGCTATATCATTTTTTAAAATTCAATTAATGATTATAATATTTAAAAAAATATACCATTTTTAAAATTCAGGGAGTGCCAAGAATCAAAGATGTTTTAAACTTAAGTAGCATGATGCCAATTTGAGCTAGTACTTACCCCACATATGATACTGCTGCTCTAAGTACATGCTAAAAGAAAATCAAAGATAAAAAAAAAATTCTACAATGGTGTACCCATCAACATTTGTGAAAATAGGAAGAAGATGAATGTAGGCCCTGATACCCAAAGGTAAGAACATGAAGCTAAATGTGTGCATACCATAAACAATAACCTAGCTGGTTAGGGTCACCTTCATTCACCATGGAAGCTAAAAATGGTGAGTTAGTTACAAACTGGAGTGATGTGATCCTTAGTAAGAAAACAACCCAAAAACAGATTACAGAAAAGTTCTCATTCATATCCTCACCCTCTTTCTGTATCTTACGTGAGTCCTTAAGGATTAAGGTTTTGGATATGTGGTAAAATGTAACCTTTTGCTGCGAGTTATGCTCTCGACCAACAGCGAGTGAACGTTTCAGACACAGAAAACCAAAGGAACGATTTACGAGGAGAAGACAGTTGATTTTGTTTGGGCTAATCTTTTGGATTATCTTAACTCAGGTGTGTCTCACAAGTTAACCTGTCAATTTTAGGCTTTTCAAAAATACAATAATTATCTTTGTATAATGTGAATATATATTATAATTAGTTTATAATGAAATACTGTGCCCAACAACATCATTTGACGGGTAAGTTAGAACTTTGTTTTGAGTTTAACATTGCCTGATCAACCATATTAGATGGTAATAAAATAAGTGTTTAATATTTCCCCAAAAAAAAGAGAAAAAGAAAAAATTTAAATCTAACATATTTTTATATATATAAAAGTATATAGGAGATAAATTTCTCATCTATAATAAGATAAACATTAAATCAATCAAATAATACATATAACATGAGGAGTAATACGGTGGCAAATATAAATATCAGAATTTATGACGAAAGTGGTACTTAATTCTTTTACATAAAAAAAAGTTGAATTTAAGCCAGAGATAAAAAAAGTAAAAAAATAAAAAATAAAAACTGTTCACAATCATTTCACCGTATAGATTAAGCGAGAGTTTATTACGTCATAGTCACTGCAGGTCAAAAAAATCTAATTAGTGCCACGACTATTTTATTTTTAAAACTCAATCAGTGATTATAATACTTTTAAAAAAATATACCATTTTTTAAAAATAAGTGAGTGGCAAGACTCTAACTGGTACCAACATGGCTTTTCCATTGGTCATAGTACTATCAAATACACATCATCAATTTTGCATTTTTTTTACCTACCCTATTTATGGAATTATCACAACTTTTAATTATTTGAATTAGCTAACGATTCATCTAGAGTCCGGGCTTAGTTGAAAGCTAAATTTTGCATTACTTGATGTTCAAGCAACATATTCATGAGGATGAAAAACAAAAAAAATTCAATCTTTGTTAATCGATGCGGAATCCATAACTCTTTATGGTCACCATGAGTTATGCCTTAGAATCTACCTGTTAAGACACATAGGGTTTAGGATTACCTTTGATCACTTGAAAATGTCAAAGTGTATGAAGTTCTCTAACATTGATCCACACGATTGTCTCTTGATCACTTGTGAGAACTTTTTCTCATTGAATCCTCCTTCTACTTGGATGCTTGCTATGCAATGACAAGGTGGATGCTTGCTAGGCAATGACAAGGTGGATGCTTCAAGTGTTTAGGTTTATTTTTCCCGAGACTATGATGGTGTCTTGAGATTAGGAGAGGGGCGCAACAATGGAGGATTGATGAAGATGGAAGGGCGGCCAAGAAAACTAGGGTTCTTGGTCTTGGAGGCTGACCTAATTTCTCATGTGTTTCTATACACTTAGGCGCCAATTTTCATGCTTTGCAATTAGGGTTTTACAATCCTAATTGAACAACACTACTTAGTGCCCGTTTGGATGAGTTTTTGTTTCTAAAAAAGTTGCTTTTTTTTTTAAAAAAAAAGGTCAATTTGAGAAATTTTATATATTTGGATAACAACTTTTTTAAAAAATAAAATTTACAATAAAAGTTAAAATGATGCTTTTTTAGCCAATAATTGGTTGCTTTTAGAAAAATCAGAAATTAAAAGATAATATAAATTTTTAAAATACAAATTTAACCTTATCCTGTGAGCCCATTATCTCTTCCTATCTTATGATCATGCTTTTTTTTTTGTTAGCTAAAACAACCTATCACTTTAGAATCAAATATCTTCCCTCTTTTTTTATTTTCATTACTACGTTTTCTTAAGGTACTATTTTTTTTCCATCTCTCCTCATCCTACAATTGCTATTTTTGGTTCTTCTTTTTTCTTGGTAAAAGGTACAATCCTATGCTTGGTGTTTGGTCCTTGTTTTTTTTTATCTTCTTCCTTCTTTTTTTCAAGCCACAATCACAAAAACAAGAAAATAAACACAGAAACCAAGTCTCACAACAAACAAGAAAATGAATACAACATTGTATCTGTATGCACGTCCATGCATGTAGATTTTGTAATTTAGTATATAAAAAGTGAATACGTTAACGCTCTCCCCCTTAATGTCCTTTTTTGTAATTTTGTATATAAGAGTGCTTTTTTTATTTTAACATCCAAATAATTTTTTATGTAAAAACAATTTTCAGATTATACGTCCAAACGTAAAATAATTTTACCCTTTTATAAAAAGTTAATTTAAAAAAGCAATGCATAAAAAGTTTTTTCTTTAAAAGTCTATCCAAATGGGCTCTTAGGCTCATATCCATTGAGATATTATAGATCTTCTTAGGATATATCTTAATCATAAAGATATCATCATAATTTGCCTTCCAAGAAAGAGCTAGAATTTGAAATTCAAGCCTAATGGATCATATCCATGTAGATTTGATTTAATCATGAGGTCTTGAAGAATCCACAACAAATCTTCTAGCATCTTCATCAAATCCCTTGATTTTGCTACAACAATTTTTTATTTAAATTTATAATTCAAATAAAAAGAATCTTTATCCAATTTTTATTAGATATAGATTTGGATAATTCAAAATTATCCTTAAATAACCTAACCTCTTGGATTTAAATTTAAACTTAAATTTAAATTCAATTTTATCCTAAGTCGTAATTTAAATTCAAAATTTAAAAATTTAAAATTCAAATTTCGAATTGCGTCAAAACTTATTTTGACAAGTCAACTATTTGACTTACTAGGACTCATGGCCCAAGACCCTGTCGGCCTACTAGCACATTTGGGCCTATTAGTGGAGAAATCAATTTCTCACTCAAAGCCCAAATAAAGCGCATGATTAATTGGGCTTGGAGTCCTACTCCAATCCAATTACACGTATAGCCTTGAAAAAGTTCAATGACAATTATTGGCCTAAACTTGCTAGATATAAACAATTAAGAACAACCTTTGTGTGTGACCCATTAGGCTCAATCAGTCACTGACATAAATAAACTTAAACCAATTAAACTCATTTAATGGGCTCAATTTATTTAATGACCACATAAGACACTACCAAAGCTCTGCAGCCCAAAAACTAACTGAGTTTATCAAATGATCTACCTTTCTAATTCGGATACCGTGCCGACATCATCCCTCACATCGTCATTCACATTTAGTCGAGAACAAGGATATAGTATCATCTCTCTTGGTTGACTAAATATAGCTTTTTCACATAACTAAGAATCTTCTTCTATAAACTCTAAGGCAGATACATGACTTTTCATGATCCCTTACTATGCACAACTTCTCAAGTCTAATAGAAGTCATCCAAGCCCTACCGATTTTGTTAACGACCAATCCCTTGTAGGAGATTGTGAGTCCTTTCGGATGTCCATCTATACTAATGTATTCGAGTTATACCCAAGAGTACACCGTTCTTCCCATTTTCAGGAAAATAGAGTTGTACAGTCAAAGTATAACCCTAGAACATAGTGTTCGATAACATCCTCAAGTCTAGGACGATCTGCACCAAACGATGAGACATGACAAATCCAATGATAGCTCTCTATAATGAATTCTTATGGAGTCTCTCAGCAGGTCAGTTTAGTGCCATATGTTCTCCAACAAATGCACCCATGACATTAGCTAGGACATCACCATGCCTGCATTCCATGAGGTCCCTACCTTATATCTTTATACAAGTAGATGATGTTGTACTAGTTAGTCCATCCCTCAAAAATATTTATAATAGTTAATATCTCCTATTATTTTTAATAATATCTATAGTTTTAAAATTTTACTTTTCACCCCTATTATAAAAAATTGTGGGTTCGCCATCAAACGCATGTTTTCTCCCTATTATACTGAATCTTGCATTTATATACGTATAAAAACACACGTCTTGCGATTGTATATTTTTACATCGGTTAGGAATATATTTATTCAGTCTTGTTGCATTTTATTATTTGAAATATTTTTTTAGAGAAAACTTCATTTTCACCCATTGTGATTTTGTGATTTATCATTTGACCTTCCATGATTTTAAATTTATCACTTAGATCCACTGTGCCGAAATAATTTATCATTTAACCCCCTATAGTTTCAAATTTTCACTTAAACCCCTTGTGGTTTAAAAAATAAACATTTTAAAAACATATTTAAAATAAATTTTCTCTCTTTTTTATTTTATATCCTCATGTAATGCATTTAGGGTTTGAAAAATATTTTAATTTATTTATTCTGAAATTAGTTTATAAATTGTCTTAATTTTTTATTTTAAAAATATATTTGAAATTAAAAAGATTATTTAAGATGAAATTAAAAAAATATTATTTATGATAAATTAAATATGTACTATCAAAATAAGATATTTACTTTCTTCAAATAGATAAAATAAAAATATTTGATTTGAATTTATTTTCTTGATAAAAATAAGTTAATTTGTTTAGAATTTATTTTTAAACCTTAAATGCATTAGGTGAGGATATAAAATAAAAAGTAGGGAAAATTTATTTTCCTCTTATTTATTTTTTATAATTTTTATTTTTAAACCACAAGGGGTCTAAGTGAAAATATTTTTAACCACAAGGAGTCTAAGTGAAAATATGAAATCATGGGGGGTTAAATTAATGATAAATTATTTAAGCACAACGAGTCTAAGTGATAAGTTTAAAACTATGAGGGGTCAAATGATAAATTACAAAACCACAATTGGTGAAAATGAAGTTTACCCTATTTTTTATAAGTAGCCTTGTACATAATTAAAGAACACTTTTATCTTATTATATATCATATTTATTAATGAGTTTGATATTTCTCATATTGTAAGAGATAAATTTATCTCCTACATATACGTAAAAACATGTGGAGCTCATAATTTCTTTTTTTCTATCTTCTCTTCATATGAGCTTCACATATTTTTATGTGTATGTAGAAAATATTTTATCTCATACAACATAAGAAAAACTGAACCTTTTATTAATCGGATGTCTTTATATTAATATTCAGGCCAATAGAATTGTTTGTTTCTTAAGAAATGAAAAACTCGTGCAAGGATTGAGGAATAAATTTAATTTTTAGTTGTTACGAATAATTATGTGATCTTGTGAGTTTGAAATTTACAGCGGAACAATAAAATGCAATTAAGTCAGTAACGATTTTCAAATTTGCATAGAGATGGCGATCAAAGGTTTTGTGCAACTTGTTTGTCTTGTTTCCACGTTTATGATGCCAACCAAGACAAGAGTACTTTTTTTAAAACTGCTTGAACCTGCACAATAACAGAAATGAGCCGGTCACGTTTGCATTCGCGCCATTCTGAATGAAAGAAATAGTAGCAGCAACTCTCTTTTCCATTATACGTAGTGCTCCAATGATTAAGCATGCATGAGAGTTGTAAACCAAAGGATTGCTTCTATATTGCATTTCTTGTTAATTTCTTCACCCTAAGATAAACGTGAAACAAATAGAACATGCTGTTATATATGTTACTTATGACAATAAAACTAGGCCATTCCATGAGTCCAGGACGCCAATGCTTCCTTCCACAATTATCCACATGATTAACATGTCCTAAGCTACCTTATTAATCTCCACATTTTAATTAAATCACCTTCCCCATAATTTTCCATATAAATTAATGATAAAACCGGAAATCATATCCAACAGAAAAAAAAAAACAAAAAGAAGCAATTATATCCCATAGCCATAATTTTCTCTCTGAAAACAAAACATGTCCAACTCATCTTTGAAACAAAACATGTCAACCCTTCCTGCAGCAGTTCAAGACCGTGGTTCAGACCATCCTGTTCACAAGACCCTGGCGAGTGCAGCCAACCTTGCTAATCTTCTACCCACTAGCACTGTCCTTGCATTTAATGCTCTCATCCCTCCCTTTTCCAACAATGGGAGCTGCGAACTTTCCAACAAGTTCCTTACTTCATTGGTTATTTTTATTAGTGCTATTATTTGCTTCTTGTCTTCCTTCACTGATAGCTTCATTAGTAGTGATGGGAAGCTATACCATGGGATCGCTACATTCAATGGTTTATACGTCTTCAACTACAGTAATGACGAGGAAACCAAGGAACTATGCAAGTTTAGAATACGTGTGATAGACTTTGTTCATGCCTTTTTGTCACTTTTATTGTTCTTAGTCTTTGCCGTCAGCAACTCAAACGTGCAAAATTGTTTGATTCCCAACGAGGGAACTAATGAACGTGCATTGATCATGAACTTGCCATTGGGAGCGGGGATTTTATCAAGCTTCTTATTCGCTTACTTTCCAACCACACGAAGAGGGATAGGATATGCAGACATGCCAAGTTCATGATGACACACAATACATGCAGTACACTAGCCTTTTCAGGAAAAAGGCATGCAACATCTGTGAATAAAAACTCGATTAATTAGCATTAATATGTAGTTTAGCGTGGCTTGAAAGTAATAAGTTAAAGTAATGAAAAACTAGTTTGGTTAATTGGTGGTGCCTTCAAAATATTTGTTATACAAATTATTTGATTAAATTATTTATCGTCGTTAATTAGTTGTAATTATGCGATATGTTTTGATAATTTGTTTTGTATTTTTTGTACTTTTGAGTGTTTGAAAGTAAAAACTAAAGCATCAATCTGGCTCTCACCCAGATTTTCATGGAAGAGATCTGTTTGAATCATCTAGTAATTAAGGATGTATTTTATAAATAATTAATTTGCTTCCTTTTAAAAAAATAAAAAATAAAAGTAGTTTTACTTAAAAAGTAACTAAATGAATTAGTGTCTTTTATAAATTTTACACCGCTAAATAGAATAAAAAGAAAAGTCTACATATTTAAACATACTAATTTAATTTTATATTTTAGTACGTACAACGCACATATCAAAATGGCTAATTTATTAATATAATTGCACCGAATGATTTGTTTATTTAGAATTTTTTTCTATATTATTTGCCGTTAATGTAAAAATAACATTATCATACTTTTTTTGGTTTGGATAAGTGAACTGTTAATATACTAATTAATGCATGGGAAGATTTTTTTGGATGTCTAAAAATTTGCGTATTTGGATAGAGATGATCTAAAAAGTCTATCGTTTACGATATCTCTTGGGAAACAAAACGAATAGATGACTCTGTAACCTTATGCCAAAAAACAATTAACCAGATAATTGAAAACCATAAACAAAAAAAAATGAAGAAAATACACCACTTATTATTATGTGTGATGAGTAAATACCTCAAAAAAGAAAAGTGAGGATGAGGATGTGCCTTGAAAATGAGGAAGAAAAAAAAGCAATGTGCCAATTTGGGAGAAATAATAGGGCATCTCAGTGGGACCCGGCACCGTTTGCTAATTGCTAAGTTTGCTCTATCACTACAGCTCATGCTTCATATAATTATTTTCACCCTTTCACTCTCTTCACCATAATCCACTTTCTCTCTCTATCTTTGGGGGTGGGGTTATCTTATTAATACCCTCACCCACTTCCCCCCATCACCCCGCTTAGCTTTTTTTCAATATCTACAATCCCACAACACAACAACACACTCTCCTCAATAACCATAAGATCGATCAGTTTAATTTGCAACATGTGGTGATAATGATGAATTTCTCTCTGTATTTTCCTATTCTTCTCTCACTTTCTCTCTCTTTCCTTCTCCATGCCTTCAAGAAGCACATTCACTATTTCTTTGGTCTTGCCACCGCCTTCAAATCTGCAAATAATAATGCAACCGACAACTACGAGATCCATCTAAAATGCAACCATCGTGTTCTGGACTCATCGACGGAGGCGAATCCTGCTCCTCCTCGTCCTCCTCCGCCATCAACGATCGGATTCGTCGATGATATCGGTGGCGGTGAGATCGACGTGTCTTGCACCGAGAGTCTCGGATTCGAGAGCATTGATGAGAGGCGAGTCGATTATCAAATAGATGATGATAATGATAATGATAATGATAATGATGATGATGATGATAAGGATGAGGATGAAGATGAATGTTGGAGGATGACGAGAGCGGCGGAGGGAAGAGGAAATTGGAGGAAGGTGAAGAGTTTTCCGCCGCCGCTTTCGTCGTTGGACGGTAACGGCAAACGGAGCTTCAGTCTGGTAGCGGTGAGGAAGAATGGAAGGTTACAACTGAACATAGTAAGAATAAAGAGACCAGAAATTATGTATGCTTCTCGAGAAGATGGACGGTTGAGATTGTATCTGGTTCCAGATCTAGATGGTGCAGAAGAAGAGGAATACGAAGAGGAAGAAGAAGAAGAAGAGATCGTAGAAGAAGACGTAACGGAAAAAACGGAGGAAGAAATAATAGTAGAATCAGAATCAGAAGAGGAGGACGAAATGGTTGAAGAGATAATTAGGAATGAGCAACAAGATACGGTTGGAGAATGGAAGTTTCCGATTGGGGGTAACGAAGGATTTAGGAGGTGTCACCAAGTGGTGAATCAAATTCACCACCATCATGTTATTCATAGCAGCCATCATCACCACCACCACCTACGTATGTATGGAATCGGCATTGCATGACATCATGTTCAAGGAATATGAATATTTGTCACTAGAAATTTAATTGTGCCTCCTCCATATGTTTGCGTTGAGCGTGAACTATTATTACACTGCTAAAAATTTTCACAACTACAGAGCAGACACAGGTTATGGTTGCACCTTAAGTGTACATAAGGAGAAAAGAAGGATTAGTGTTGATTAGACTAATATTCTTTTTTTTGTTTTACAAAATTATGTATACATTAGCAGCTACTGTACTCTGGGGTTGGGTGAATGTAGCCTTTCATCTTCGTTTAGACCTATCCAAATGGTACTGTACAATTAACAGGTACTGTACTCTATGGGGTTGGGTTAATTTAACCTTTCATGTCCATTTAGACCTATGACAATTCGAAGTTGTGTATAAGATCGAATTCATTCGAATTTGATTTTTCTAATTCTTCGATGATTCCTTCATTAGTGGTTGTGAATTATCGATTTTTCTCAATTTTTAGAGAAGAAATGTAGTGCTCCTGGTCCATAAAATTTGGGGTGCTCCTTCTATCAAAACGAGGGGGGCAAAATGGGAAAAGAAATGAGAGGGGTAAAAATGGAAGAAAAAATTCACTCATGTGAGAGGGACCACCAAATAATAAAATGGACCTGGATCACTTAATTATTTTTACAATTTTTATGACTTGCTCTTGTGAACGGATCGAGGCCGAAAAGATAAAAAAAAAAAAAAAAAAAAAAAACCATTCTGATTTGATTCGTAAGTTTATCAACAGTCACGAGAAAATTATTTAAGGGTGATCATTTTGTTGACAACTGCTCTTATTATACTCGGTCTTTCAATTATGAAAATTATTTATGTAACATTTTCATTGACAATTCAAGTATTGTATGCATTGTTAGTGCGATAGTTTGCATAATTATATATGTATGGTTTTAATTTCTGATGTGTATGAAAAAAAATTTGTTAGTAAAAGTAAAATCTATTTTGATAATCTTTACGTCTCGAAAAATTTAGTCTCTCACTGTTAGTTGGGGGATACACGAGGAAACTCAAAAGATAGCAAACTTACAAAATGATTATGTTTCTGGTATACGAATTTATTCGTCTGCTTCGCCTTATTTATTATTTGAATAAATACAGTTATTTCTTGATCTTATTAAAAATATCATTTCTCATACTTATCCAAACGTTGAATCCAATTAGTTTAAGAGATTAATGTTTTCTTATGTTATAAGAGATAATTTTATCTTTTATATATAAAAGAATGTATGAGCTTCATGTGGGGCCATATAAAGAGGAGAGAGAAATAAAAAACATGAGTCACGTACATTTTTATACGTGTGTAAGAGATACAATTATTTTCTATAATATAAAAAATATTAACCAGCTTGAACCCATGCCTACAATTATTAAGATAACTATTTCTTGAAGGTGAACTATATAGCCAATATCATGGTAGTTAAAATCTCGATTTATTATTACAATTTTATGATTTCTTTTATCCAAACATTTTCACCAATATTCCAAGTGCTTTTACGTTATTACAATTTTTGTTACCTTATGATTTACGTTTTATAATTTTTTATCTCCCTTATGATTTTACGTAAAATTTCATTTTTAACTATTTTGGCCAAGATAACTCATAAAACAGAATAGAAGAGGTTGTTTAACTCATGATTAAATATTTTGTAATATTCTCACTAGACTCAGGGCCATGTTAGGTGTGTGGGGCCTTGACCCTAGTTAAAATTTAAATATTAATCACATTTTCAACGTGGCTAAATAATCTTTCACATTTTTATAGTTGTTATGAGCTAAATTTTTCTCAACCCTAGTTATCTTGATAGACTCGCTCGGCAATTGACTAAACTGTATATTCTTTTTGGACTATCTAGGTAGGAGATAGAGTATAAACTTAAACATTCGAAAGCTACGAACATAATTATTACGGATTTATAATCATTTCCTACGAAGCACCGACACTTCAAAATTTTTGACGTGTCGTGTCCGACACTCTTCGTCACTACGACACTCCCCGACACTCTAACACGCGTTATAGAAATTCAAAAAGAGATTCAAATGTTGCGTTGCGATGAGTTTTTAGTTCCAACTATTAGATTCGTTGGATTACGATTACTATTTTATTAAGTTTAATATAAATATTTGGGATATATTATGTTTATTTGCAAAATTGATGAAGATTATAAGTTTAGTTTTATTTTTTTGTTAAGTTATTGAACATTAAATATAATATACACTATATAAATTAAAAATATTATTTAATATTAAACGTGTCCTAACGTGTCGAAATCTAATATTTTTTAGAATTATCGTATCGCAGTGTCGTGTCGTATCGTGTCACGTGTCCCGTGTCGGTATCGGTGCTACATAGATCATTTCTATACCATCAATATATTTACCTATAAAAAAAAAAATCAGAGTTGAACATATTAAAAATAATAAGTTAAAAGATTTTGTTGAATGGAATCCTATATAAATCAAGGGTTTTATAAGAGTTATGTTGTAGAAAAAGTGAATGTGTAATGTTATAGAGATTTGTTTTGTGTGCCTTAATTTTTATTTTTATTTTTGCTTTAAAAAGTGTGGGCCCCACGAAATGTTGTGTGTAGGTAAATTTTTGGTGTCATGTGACATGATAGATGCAAATCCCATAATCAATTAATAAAAGAGAAAAATATCTATCCTTTTAAGAGATATAAACTTATATCATTTTAGATCTTAACCGTTGATTTCCGTCCATCAACAGTTATAATCTATTGGGTCAAACTTGATGGGCCAAATTTATTATTAATTAATTAATAATTTTGATCCAATAAATTATAACCGTTGATGGACAGAAATCAACGGTTAGGATCTAAAATGATACAAGCTTATATCATTTAAAATGACAGATGTTATTCCCTTAATAAAATAATAGAAATCTCTTTTTATGGTATCCCTTACAAAATCTTGAACTCGAAAATTAAAAATATACATAAATTTTTTTTAAAAAATAATGTAAGAAAGATGAATATAATTATTTCGTTATACATTTGAATTTTTTTTTATTTTTTTTAAAGATTCTAAAAACGTCGACAGCAGGGTTCGAACCTGCGCGGGCGAAGCCCAACAGATTTCAAGTCTGTCTCCTGAACCACTCGGACATATCGACTTGTTGACCTCTTATCCCCATTTAATTTACTATATAATATATTGTATCAAACTTGATCACTATAAAAAAGATGCAATATACTCTTGTCGATTTTCCTTTTTATTTTTTATTTTTTATTTGCACACATAAATCATTGTCCAAAAAATTATAAACGATAAATAAAATAAATTTTAGATGTAAGAATAATTCAATTCAGAGAGTGGCAGAATTCTAGAATAGACAGTCCTTTGAAAATTGGAAAAAAAAAAACTCAAATATTCAAAGATCAATCGTGGCAATGGAATCCAGTTGACATTATACCCACCATTATTCAACGATGGAATTAGTTGTACACACGTTTACGCTTTGCAGCTGGTGTTGTTGCTGCATTTTGACCAGAGTTGGTGCCGTTTCTCAAATCCTCTTCAAAAACAAACCAAAGGTAACGAAAGATGAAAATGAAACAAAAAATCCTAATAGAATAAGAAGAAAAAGAAAGCGAGAAAGAGAGAAAAAAATAATGGTTATGATGCTTCCAAAGAGAATAATACTAATGCGGCATGGTGAGTCACAAGGAAATTTGGACACGTCAGCATACACAACCACACCAGATCACAGCATTCAGTTGACCTCAAATGGCATCGCCCAGGCCCGCCACGCCGGCGTCAACCTCCGCCGCGTCATGGCCGCCGGCGAATGCTCCCCCGATTGGCGTGTCTACTTCTACGTCTCCCCCTACGCCCGCACCCGATCCACCCTCCGCGAGGTTGGTCGATCCTTCTCCAAGAAGAGAATAATCGGCGTTAGAGAAGAGTCGCGGATTCGCGAACAAGACTTCGGGAACTTTCAGGTTAAAGAGAGAATGAAGATCATCAAGCAACAACGCGAACGCTTCGGCAGGTTCTTCTATCGCTTCCCCGAAGGCGAATCTGCCGCCGATGTTTACGATCGCGTTTCAAGTAAACCCTAACCCTAACCGTCTTCTTTTTTGTTGTGTTTTGATTACTGTTATTGTACATTAGGTTAATTTGAGTAAGTATATAATTAATTTTCAGGTTTCTTTGAATCTCTGTGGAGGGATATAGACATGAATAGGCTACATCATGATCCTTCCAATGATCTGAATCTTGTGATTGTGTCTCATGGATTGACATCACGTATTTTCCTCATGAAGTGGTTCAAGTGGACGGCTGAACAGTTTGAGCACCTGAACAATCTTGGAAACTGTGAGTTCCGTGTTATGCAGCTGGGAAGTGGTGGGGAATATAGCTTAGCGGTTCATCATACAGAGGAAGAGATGCTAGAATGGGGTTTGTCTCCTGATATGGTAGCTGACCAAAAATGGCGTGCCACTGCAAGCAGGGGTGCTTGGAATGATAAATGCTCATGGTACCTTGATGGTTTTTTTGATCATCTTGGTGACTCTGATGATGATGACATTGTGGAAAATGAAGGTGAAACTAATTCTTTGACTGTATGTGCATAGTTAGGGATTCTTTTTGAACAGTCCATAGTAGTTTGATTTCTGTTTTTAATGTTAAAAGAAGAAATTTCAATAGAAACAAAAATGGGAAAGTTAAGGGGAAGGAGGAGGAATATAGATAATACGTTGTCAGTTGCCAATTTCAAGTTCTAATGGCCTCATTCATTCATTGACATAAATTTGTCCATTTGGAAGTTCGAATAGTTAACCTTGATTACAGTTATACTAAGCAATTTTATACTTTTTTTAGGGAACGGTTGTTTTTGTATAATTATATTCACGCCTCTTGTGTGTTATTCATTATGATAGCAGAGCCTGCGTAATCATTTTTTTTCCAGAACGATTGGTGATGTTCGATTCTGTACTCAGTATGTACATATCTTGTTTGGTTTCAACTTTCAACAATGTTTGTGTCAAAAAATAATGTGATATTTTCATTACATTTTTATGGTTTTTCTCCTTGTAAAATTTTGGAGACAGAAGCAGAAAAGGAGGATGGGGCAAATTTTTTTGTGGTTTAGTGTCAGCTATTTTGCAATTTGTGAATTCTTTCTATTGAGTATGCGGACACGAAGGATACCACAGGACCATTTAAGATGGACTTTTCGGACATATAACATCTAGACCTTTTAAAGATAGCGCAATTGATTTCCGTTGTGAGAACTCACTGGTTCCCTTTTTGTTTTCACCTCACAAATTTGGATCTTTCTTATTGAGTTTTATTTTTAATAGGACAGCTTATTCTAGAGACATAAAACACAGATTTTGCGCATGGCAAAATTTATGGTGCACAATGCATAGTTTTTTTTTTTTTTTAAATCCATATCTTCATTTGAATTATATCGCATCCTTTTGTGACACTCAGTTGAGAGAAGACGCGTGCATTTAATAAAATACCGATTGCTTTAGAATTTAAGTTTCTTTTGATCAAGTCTCCAAAACAGAGAAAGGATAGACAGATATAAGTCTACAAAATAAAATGAAGAAAGAGGCGAATTGGGGAATTTTCAATGCACAAAGAAACTGTAATGCCACGACATTCACGTTGGGCTGCGGTCTGCTGTTTCATAAAATATATTATTTTTATTTTTGGTTAACCATAAAATATATTAGTAACACTAACATTAGTACAACCGAAACCCGAAATTAACAAATTGAATTGGATTGGTCATAGCGTTCAGAACCCACTTTCAGAATTGATCGCAGAGGCTTCGGTTCTTCTTGTTCTTGATCCAGAGAACTTGATTTTTGGAAGGACCTGCTCTTCTTTTTCTTCTTACTTGGTAAAATCTCCTCCACGTTATCATTTATGCTTACCGTTTTCTTTAGAGATTTCGCTTTTGGTAAACTTGCCGTTGGCAATGACGGTGTCATATTCACTCCCACCATCTCATCAACTTTCAAGCATGGATTATTCTTCTCTTCAGCCTGCTGTGCAGGAGAAGAAATAGGGTCACCTAAGAGACCTTGAGTTGGTGGGAACTCCTTGTCATTATCAGCTTGACATGGTGTCTCTGACCGAATCGCATTGTCTGCTTTAGAGTCAGAACCTCTTAGTTTAGTTGAGCTTGAAGTATAACGTGTACAACGCCCTAAAGTCACTGTCTTCAACGCTTGCGAAGCCAGTGTTTTCGTGATGAAATGATAGAGCCTGTAGCAGATGCCCCGAGGTTTAATATGGAGTTCTCTTTGATCCATATGGTGTGTTAATGGGTAGGGCGCAAGAAGATATTGATTGATTAACCCCACTGTGTGCTAAGAATATAGAAGTTTGAATTAGGACGTAGATATTGAAACTCTTTGGAAGATATTCTTTGCTTTTCTTAGAAGGGATGTTAAACCAAAAAGTTTAGACCCTTTATAAAGTTGCTTTTAAATCTGAAAGTACAAAGCAAGAATATAAGAAGCCATTGCTTAAGACTATCCGCATCTCCCATACTGTGATTATGTTTATTGCGTGGCAAGAGCACACTTGTGCAGTGCAATGAATCAGCGCTAATATAGAAATAAAATTTTAAGCTTGTTTCAGTGAATCTTCCCATATTATCAACAGAGTTGTCAAATTAATACGGAATTGTTAATCTATTTTTGATGATGAATAGTGTGTTTGGAAGAATAGAATCCCATAGCCCATTCCTCCACGTTTACTTTTTTTATTAATTACGCTGATATTAGCGTATTCCTTTACCGCACGGTTTCTTTTGTTCTTTTATTTTCCAGCTTCCCCCCAAAGAAAGTGACTGATAAGGAGAACAAAAGAAGAAAAAAGAAAATCTCCCTAAATGGAATTCATTCAAAGAACAAAATTTGGATAGTTTACACTTATATTTGATTTTATTCCCCAACAAACTCCCCTAACATGAGCTTGTCTTTAGAGTACGAAAGAATAAGGATTTCAGCGACAAATCAAATATAAGAAATTCAGCTCAACAGTTATAAGTTACTACATAGGATCAGCTAGAGAACTTTCACAAACTTTGATCTCTTACTTTAAGGAGAAAGCTATGCTGCTTTTGGTGATATCCGTCCACACAGACGCCAGCAAGCTCCAGGGTGAAACATAGATTTCTCAAATACCCATATATCACGGACAAGAACCTGAAAAACATAGGAAACCAGCAATCGGTGCGAAGAGAAGGAGGCCTTTACCAAAATAAAGAGCAATGCACTGAACTTGGAGTAAACAATTGATATTGGCGGTCAAAAATTCAAAAGGATGCGTCCTAAAAAATGTATGAAGTTCCCTCTGATATGCAGCTTGCCATTTCATAGAAAATGAATGAGTACCCTGCTTCTATATAATTCATGCCACATAAAATTAAATATAAAATGTTCCCTTCTATCCGACCAATGTGCAAGAAAATAAAAGCCAATGACGAAAGCACTGACTATCTTTGCCTTGATGGTATAATGCATTTTTGCAATTGACAGAATGACAAGGGGAATGAATATCCAGGAACACCACAAGAATGGAAGAAAAGAAATTTACTATCATTACCTCCTTGTTTTTATCTCCAGCTACAACAGAACCTTTAGCGTCATATGCTTCAAATTTCTGGAAGTAATATAACATTAATTCACCGCTCTAAGTTCTTGAAATTCCTTTAGTCATGAAACCATGGGTACAAATTTCTGCGATAAGACTAATTCTAATGTATGTAAAGCATACCTGTTTAGCCAAAAACTCAAGAGTAAGCTGAATAAATGCTTTATTTAGGTTGTTTCTATCAACGCCAATCTGTAAATGAAGAAATCAGAAAAATCATTTTATAGAAAAAAAAGATACTAATTTCACAATGTGGGCGCCTGTTTGTCTGTGAGAGTGATGAGTACAATTCAGCATCATGTATAATCTGCTCTTCTGCATAGCACTAGTAGGTTAAAAAGGACATGCATACCAATAGGACCCGGTCAATTTGTATTTATAGAATTGTCATCATGATTAAAGCAAGAAAATACCAATAATATAGATACACAATGCTGTTAAAATATTTAATCCCAGAAAAGGTCTCTGCGGCAGAAAATTTGAAAAAAATCTTCAAAATTAAGTTTTTGCTTATGGTGCTTGGGAGACATAACCCTGGGGAGATGCCCAGGGAATACATTAGAAAGTTGCCCAGAAACCAAAGGGATCAACTTCAAAGTTTTCATCGTAAAATGTTCAGAACACCTCCAAAACACATCCTATCAAGCAAATAATACTTGAACCAATTGGACCAGATTTTGATCAATGATGCCTCACCATTAGCAAGCTAACCCAATGCCAGTAAAGGCAGATGTTCTTTCTCTTATTTCAGATTCATGTTACATTTTGAGTTGCCACATCATCTTGACCAAAATTTAATAAAAACAGTAAAAAAGAATACTAACCAGACGAGCACGCAAAGTTCGTATCTTATCAACAGGCTCAACCAATTCCCAATAAACCTTGCTCCATGCAGTTTCTCGCTGTTTAATTTCATTCTTAAGTGCCTATGGACAAGAAAATGAAATACAGCATCTCAGAAATTCAACTGTACGCTCTTAGAAATTAATGCAAAAATGTACGGAGCTGCATCATAAGCTCATATAATACACTAAATAAGATCACAAAAAGGAAGTGAAGCATACAGAAAACATCTTCTCAGTAACGACTTTCCTTAATGACTTTTTGTCACCATTAGCTATTAGAGTGTTTATCTGGAGAAAAAGAAAAGAAACTTCAGCATTGAGCCAAAAGAAGATATGCCAAGTGAAATCATGGAGCTAAAGAAAAACAAAATAGAATAAAATGCATATTACAAGTCAAAAAGAAGGAAATTGCCAAGAACTAATGATGATAAATTGTCCTAACTGATAAAACTTCAAGGCAGTTTTCTCAAATTTATTCTCCTCAATGCTATAGCTCCCAAGTAACTATATCACTCTGAAATGGCCTTTCTTCAATGTCTTACTTCTTTCCAACAATACACTCTCCTAATCTATTAAATGATATCAATCTTGCAGCTATGTTCTGTCAAAGGAACTGCATGCAGCAAATCCTAGTACTCACAAGGCACGGCAGCAGTGCAGAGCCAAAAAATAGATTAAGTATATTTGTTTCTTAAATAGGCAACCAAATGCCATTGATATATCTGCTTCATCAAGCTGATAATCTGTCCAATTACACTGGTGGATGACAGATGTGAAATTAAGTACTAAAGGATTTCATAATCACATCATCACAATATAACAATAAATCAACAATCAAAGGAGATTTCAAGTTTAATGACTGCATCTTTTAAGCCAAATATTTATCATTTATTATTTATACAAATTATTTTTCCCCAGTATAAAAAAGGGCGAGCCTACAACAGTGGTTTCTGAGAGAAAGGTCATAGGTTCGACTCTGAGAAACAATATCTTTGCAAATATGCACAGGTAAGCCTGCATACAAGAATTGTCCTCACCCCGCTCTCGCTAGTTGGTGTTTAATGGGGAGTGGTTTTATTCTTCCCTAGTGTAAGATTAAATTTTGATTCCTCTAGTTTTGAACAAGTTAGATTCTGGTCCCCTAGTTCTGATTCCAATGATGTTGTCCTCTTTGGTTTTCAAATTGATGCAAAGTACACCCGTAATGGCACTCTTGTTGATTAGGAACTGTACCGCAACCTTTACATGTCAGCAAAGAAACCAGCAAACGAGAGCCAAAAAGTACAGATGTTAGCATGCCAGCCAGTTTTGCGAATGTTACACTATCTTCGATGATCTAGAAATGATGTGGCACTTGGAGGACTAAATTTACTTATTTTTAAATCAATTTGAATTTTGAACAACATGAAGGCGACATTGTTGAAACTCGAAATGGGGGGACCAAAATAGAACTTGTTTGAAGCCACTAACATCAAATGGCAGAATGAGTCATAAGACAGAACACAATGGCGTTATTTGATTCATGTACCCGATTCTAACTAGTGGGATAAGGCTTTTGTTTTTGTTGTTTGTTGTTGGCAGAATGAGTAAAAGAAATAAAACCTTAGTAAAGGCTGCAAAATATAACAGGTACCTACCTCCTTGTACATGTTGACAGCCTCGTTGTAAAAATGACTTTTCGAATATCCTGATTTTCTTAATTTTGCAATGGCATAGGCATTTTTGAGCTGCGGCAGAGCAAAAAACAATGTTAGATTAAGGTGATTGATAACATCCATTAATAGAAATGGTAAATGTCTGCTGTCCAGGATTCAATACTTTCAGTGTCTTTCATTTTCTTTTTCTTTTCTTTTTTCTCATAATAGGAGAACATTTAGTAGAATGAAAGGGAAGAACGAACATAAGAGAGTGGAGAAGAAATCTGATACGGACCCATATAGCTGAAATAGGGCCCAAGCCCAAGCAGGTCTAGTTGTTGAATCAGATAGCTGAGAGTTTGTTAGGAGGGGAAGGATCTGGAAGGGATGTGCAACAGAAAACGGTTAAGGAGGAAGAGGCGGGAAAGTTAGTGGAATAAAAAGGGAAGGCATGGGAAGCATGAGGAATCATCTTGGATCTGAAATAGGCTTGGAACTTGGGAGAGTCTAGGGCCTCTCGAATTGCTCTAGAACTATCTTTCCTTTCTGCATTTACTTCTTTTCTTTGTTGTAATTGAGTCCCTGTGTTATTGTTCTTCCATTGCTGTCATTGTAATTAGGATTACTTGTCTCTGTTATTGTTTTTGTAATTAGTTTCAATATATGTTTCGGGAGTTGTTTCTGTAAATGAATTACTGGTCTATCCTCCTTCAAAGAAAGCAGCAATGTGCCCTAATTCTTCAAGATTAGGGTAAAAAAGTGATGGAATGGGAAAGAATAATTGGGATCACCAGAAATTATTACATAAAAATAGTTAGGCTCCAAAATGGGGAAATAATGCAAACAGAAATTCACATGAGTGATATGCATCATCACCTCCAGAATCATGTCGTTTTTGGTTCTTCTCCAACCACTTTTAGTGAACCATCTGATATATCAAACATCAGAGAGATACTATTATAGAAAATTTAATGATGCATAATGTAATAGTTTATAAGGAAATGTAATGCTATACAAGTTTTAAAGGCACATCAATTTAGTGAAAGAAAATAGCTACAAAAAGATGTAAATAAATCTAACAGATGCAGCATTATTGATACTCTTTTCAAGTAAAATTAAATCCACAAAAAGCGAAGCAAATTCAAATTTTAGAAAGAAAAAAAAAGAAACATATATATTGTGGACTCAACCGCAAGATCTTGCTATGTTTTTTCTTTAGAAAAAGGAAAGTATAACAGAGATCAGAAGTCGAGTATAATGCTATGGAGATCTAACCTCTTCCAAAATGGGATTTTCTCACGAGGTTCATAAGGTTCATAGATAAATCCAGGACTTGATAAGGATATTTGTGCTCCCTGCATCAATGATACGTCAGCAAAGCACCAAAATTATTACCTGATACTGCACATTAGAAGATCACAGACAGCTACCATTGATTAATTTCATTTGTGTTATCCTTTAAGAGTATTATAATGGCAAAGCAATTGTTAAGCAATAGAAATGCTTTAATTCGAATAAGAGGGTTACCTGAAACCCATATACTTATCAACTCTTTGGGTGACTGTTTTAGAGCACAACACACATATATGTTGCACGTAGTTACATATAGCATATCCTCTTTCACAAGGAACATTGAGATAATAAATCCAGTAATTCAATTCAAATAGTAAAATAAATGTCTATGTAATCCAGCATAGAATAAGTGCATAAATAGTAGTGATAGTAACAAATCAATTGAAAACATCCCAGCATCAACGGCTCCATAACTAAAGATTTAAACCTAAAAGATAGACCAGCAAAGGTCTGAATCTGAAGATATACAGGTTCCAAACTCCATACACAAAACCTGTCCCCTAAATTTTATCAATTCATTACGATAAGTATACATTGGATATAACGTATATACTATATAGTATATGCTATATATCATGAAGAATAGCAGAAAATGCTTGATCATCAAAAAATGAAGAGAAGAAATTTAAGAGAGCCTACCACTCGTCGTGTTTGTGCAGGAGCCTTGACTTGAGTAGTTATCATCCTCTTATCGTTCATGAAAACGGATAACTCAGCAGCCTAAGAAAGATATTAAAAAGACACAAGGATGTTAGGAAGTCAAATCCCAAAAAGCTAAAAATCACGGTCTTGATGAGACAGCATGTTCAAGAATATTACCATTGTAGATCGGAGTGTCAAAGTTTTAACACTAGCCAAGGGAAAGCCATCGTAGCCCTTGAACAAATGAGGATGAAGGCTCTTAAAACTACCCTCAGAACCTGATCAAGCAGAGAAATCACTCCAACTTATCAACAAATTGAAGGTTGAAGACCAATTCTGAATTCTTCACACACACACACACACACACACACACACACATATATATATATATATATTATAAATTCCAAATGAAAAAAAAAAAACTGTGTTGAAAGAGATTACCATTTGATAGAGCAGTGGAATAGCTCCTGCAGCAACCAAGCCTGAAAGTTCAAACAAACCTTAATCATAGTAAGCGAAATTTTGCAGAATGACATTCATTTCAAACTGAAAACATCAGGAAATGATGAAATTCAAAGGTGTCAAGAAGAAGAAGATGCATTTTCTCAGAAAGAGCGAGCAAGGCAATGCAACTCACAGATGCGATGAAGATTCTCCAATCTGAGATGAACGATAGAGTGTGCGACCTAAGTGTAAGCGTTTGAAAGGCATCATCTTCAACTTCGACGCAGAAACATTGCAATTACAACTCTCTGATCGATTATTATTGATTCGATTGAACCAAAACAGAGACACAACACAGGTTTCTGGTTTCTGGTTTCCAAGGGTTTAAGCCTTCAACTTCATTAGAAAATAGAAATGCAATCGAGTTCGGCCTGAAAAACATTAGGCCCATTGGTCCTCGGTTTGGGCCTGTCCAGGTCATCTTCAAACGTGAAATATTTTCCACAAAATTATTTGTGAATAAATTAAGGGTTTGTTTTTTCTGATGTTACTTTAGATAACTTTATCTAATGTTCATCAAAATAACGTCGTTTTGGGACGGAAATTATGGTATTTTGGTAATTTTAATTTATTTCAGAGTTATAATAGTCTTTATCACTCTAATTTTTTTAATTTTTCAACCCCAAAACGACGTCGTTTCGATGAACATTAGATAAAGTTATCTAAAGTAACATCGGAAACTTTTTTCCCATAAATTAAACTTATAAATTAAGGATTCACTTTGTTACTTTCTCCAAAAATAAAATAATATCGCACTTTTGTTTTTAAAATTACACATTGAGATTGTGTGATAAAAATTTTATAATTTAGGGTTTAATATTTCTTATGCAAACTGTAAAATGGAGAAAGAAATCATTTTATCTCTTGTATATATATGAAAGTGGATGGAGTCTTTGAGGATAGAAAAAAAAATGAAAAAAATTGTGCCTTACCTACTTCTTTGTAATCACAACAAATAAGGTTATCTCTAATTTGCTGGAATGTAACTTTTATAAATTTATAACTTCTAATATTGAAAACGTTCTCTATTACTATGCATATGAGCCTCTTTGATACATCCAAAATATAATTAATAACCTTCGGTTAAATCTCTTTGACAGTGTAATTGACATTTTATGCTGCTGATTTAGCATATTAAAACTCAATAAACTCACGAGTAGCCAAAACAAATAAATAAAAGGTTCATGTTGTAGCAGCCTTATATGCATGAATCATGATCTGTCTTTTCACTCTCGTGTTGCAGCTGTGCAAGTTAAGATAAATATAGTGATAAAAAACTGGTCATTTCATCAAATATGAGCCCCACCATTATACTTCTCTTTGGGCCCGTTTGGTAGCCGAATTATTTGTGGTTTCATGGAATTCTTTGTTTGGGTAAACTGAAATGCAACGGTTGGTTGAGGAAAAAATGAGTTTATCCCCATAAAGTTGAAATGTTAGGATTTGCAAATTCAACGTAATTTTTTTTGAAATCTCAACCAAAAGATTCCACAGATTACATCGATTTGTTTCTTTCTCGAAGAAATGAAACATTAATCACGAACCAGAAACAAAAATAAGCTTTGTGGCTTTGTACTTGCATTGCAGTATCTGAGGTAAGAACATTGGAGCCTCATTACTCATAAGGGTTACTTTCATAAATTCATCGTATATTTTCAATAATATTTTACCATTAACTAAATATAAATTCAGAAAAATTAAGTTAATATTCTCGATAATATTTTGACCTATCAAATAATTTTTTATTAACATTCTCATAAACTTACTTTTTCATTATATTTTTTAAAATCATAATTTTCGAGTAAAAAAAAATTTCTCAGAGATAACTTCTGTGGAAGCATCTTTTATTGAAGCGTTAGAGTCACATTATGATGAAGAGACATCCTTAAGTGAATCACCATCTCCAAAAGTGATGCAAAAAATAAGTACATCACCATTTGTTATGATCACTGTTATAAAAAATAAGATGAAAAAAATAGAACTCTAGACATTGGAGGAAATGTATTTTTTTTTTTTTTTAAACTCTACCATAACACAAATAAGCCTACAAAATGAAAAAATATAGGAGTAGAATATTATAACAACCAATTAGGGTTACTACCAATATTATTATCAATCAATTTTATCGTTAGATCGATTATATTAATTCAACGATTATATTTATTTCCAGCTTTGTATGATTATAATTTCTTATATTTAATTATAATTTCTTATATTTAATCACATTAAATATGAGAAGTTATAATCATACAAAGGTGAAAATAAATATAAAATATTAAATATGAGAAATCATAATCATACAAAGATGGAAATAAATATAACTGTTGGATCAATATAATTGATCTAACGGTAAAATTGATTGGTAATAAAATTGATAGTAACCCTAATTGGTTGTTACAATATCCTACCCAAAAACATATAACGTATATTACACTAATAAAAAAAAAGGAAAAACTATTGGAAAGTACCTTTATTTTCTATACATCCGTCAATTTCTATATAGCTTAATTTTTATTTTATTATTTTTTATAAATGAATGGCCCCACCTATGATTGTGTTTATAATAAGAGAGAATTACTCTCCAACAATGTGAAATTAATAAAACCTTAAAAAACACCTTTATCAATAAATGACGGAAAAAGTGTGTATCATGATGTAAAATTGTGTCATTTTAAGCGAGAGAAAGAGATAGATAAAAGAGGAGGGAGAGTTGACAAAAAAATAAAAATGTGGATCCCACCTCTTTGTGATAGTGAAAAGATATAAGTTGTGTCGTTTGAAAGAATAAACATTTTTTCAAATGATCCATTATATCATCAATAAAAAACTCTTTAATCCACTCATTACATCACACACGTTAAACAACTATTGACTGACACTAGAAAATTTTAATGCACTCATTGAATCACACGGATTAAACAACTATTTAACTTCATAACTGACACTATTGAGAATGAAAATTCTTCAACTTTATAACCTGCACCATTGAAGACTAGGAATAAGTGTCATGGCTCCTAAGAATGTTGTTGCTTTTCAAGTTGTCTTATTTTGCATCTATTTTGTTGTGGCAAATTCGGTTGGTTTCAGATACCCAGCAGTTTTCAACTTTGGTGATTCAAACTCGGACACAGGTGAACTTGTTGCAGGGATGGGCATTCAACTCGCGCCACCTAATGGCCACAATTACTTCAAAACTCCATCTGGGAGGTCCTGCAATGGCCGTCTCATAGTGGACTTCTTGCGTAAATTTCTAATCCTTTCATGAAATTTTCTGTTAGTATTTTAATTAATTAATATTGCTAGAGGGTGAGCTTGGAACAGCGTTAAGTTTGCTTTTTGTGACCGGAAAATCACTGGTTCAAAATTACGAATTAGTCTATTTGTAAGAAATGTACGAGTAAGGCCGCGTATAATTGAGCTTATTTATGTTAGACATTACCTTCAAACGTTAAGTTTTTGGGTTGAATTAACTCTTTATTTGAATTTGTTAAGATATATAAAACCATTAATGTAGCCTCACACAGTAGCAATAGCTTAAGCTTTTTGGTTGAATTAGTTTTTTATATGGTATCAGAGCCAGGTGTCCAGGGTTCGATCCTCACCGCCCCCACTTTCTTTCTAGTGGAATTTCTTTCTTCGGTAGGTGGGCTTGTGCATTGTCCACCCTTCAAGCTCAGTGGGCTCTCGTGTGAGAGGGCGTATTGTTTTGAGATATATAAAACCATTAATGTAGCCTCACCCAATAGCTTAAGCTTTTGGGTGGTGACCTCAAAGTTCTTAACATGGTATCAGAGCCCCGCCGCCCCCCACTTTCTCTTGTGACGTTTCTTAGCACAGGTAGGATGGGCATGTTGCATTATCCACTCTTCAAGCCCAATGGGCTCTCGTGTGAGGGGACGTGTTGAGATATATAGTCCCTATAGTCCCACATTGGTTGTATGTGCAACTAATGTGAAGTTTATAAGGCTTTGGACACTCTCACCATTTGAGCTAGCTTTTTAGGATGGTGCATCCCAAAGTTCTTTACAGAATTAAATTGGTTATTTACAAATATTCACCAACACATGTATCCATAGCATTCTCTTGATAGTTCCATATGTGATTTTGATTGATTATTGCAGTGGAAGCCATGGACTTGCCATTCTTAAGTGCCTATTTGGATTCATTGGGTTTGCCAAATTTTCAGCAAGGATGCAACTTTGCAGCAGCAGCTTCAACTATCCTTCCAGCCACTGCAACATCCTTCTGCCCATTCAGCTTTGGGGTTCAGGTATCTCAGTTTCTGCGATTCAAAGCTCGGGCTCTTGAATTGCTTGCAGTTGAAGGTATATGATAAATTAATCAAATCTCTTCTCATTAGTTCAGTTTCAAAAAAAAGTTTGCTGTTTTTCTCATTCATTCATGTGAAGGAAAATTATCACAATAATGTTTCAGGCGAGAAATTTGATAAATACGTCCCAAGTGAAGATTATTTCGAGAAGGGGTTATACATGTTTGACATTGGCCAGAACGATCTTGTTGGTGCATTTTATTCAAAAAGTTTGGACCAAATACTTACCTCAATTCCAACAATTCTATTGGAATTGGAATCTGGAATAAACGTAGGTGACATTATGTCTAACAAAATAACAATGAATTGGTACAATTTTTATTCGAAATATTTTATACAAAAATTTCTTGAATTCCAAACTATAAAAGCAGTTTTACTGAAATTAACATAAACTCTTTGATTTGTGTGCTAGAAACTGTATGACCATGGGGCTAGATATTTCTGGATACATAACACAGGTCCATTCGGCTGCTTGGCTAACGTCATTGCCAAATTTGGCACTGATCCATCAAAGCTTGATGAACTAGGATGTGTTAGTTCACATAACCAAGTAGCTAAAACCTTCAATCTACAGCTTCAAGCTTTCTGTAGTAAATTGCAGGGCCAGTATCCAGATGTAAATGTTACATATGTTGACATCTTTACCATAAAATCAGACCTCATTGCAAACTATTCTAAATATGGTGAGTCTAACTTGCAAAAACTTATTTTTGCCTCATTTTAATTCCCCTTATTTTATTGATTTTGCCTTATTTTTCTGGATAAGTACTGTTTCCAAGAGTTTTAGATGTTAATTTCTGTAGATTTTGAATTCCTCAGATCATATGCCTTTGGCATCCAGTGTCCTGCAGATTATGTCGTAGCAACTTGTTTTATTGGTACTTCTTATTACACTCCATTCAGCACTAATCACCTTGACATGATTTGGCAATGGAAGAATATAAAAGAATGACTTCCTCCTATATTGCATCATACTTCAGGGAAATTCATTTTATTTATCTTTCTAGCTTTGTTTTATCTGGAGCCTCCTTTCCCTTTTACCCTGTAATTAAATTATTGTGATTGCAGTAAAACTTTCCAGTTATCCTATACATTTACAATCATAATAATTAAATCATTTTAGCAATAAATTTTAGTGATTATTTGTTTACAGGGTTTGAACAACCTATTATGGCTTGCTGTGGATATGGAGGTTCACCATTGAACTATGACAGTCGAGTTTCTTGTGGGCAAACAAAGATCTTCAATGGGACCACAATTACAGCAAAAGGTTGCAATGACAGCACTGTGTATGTAAACTGGGACGGGATTCATTACACTGAGGCTGCAAATCAATATGTCGCATCACAAATTCTCACTGGAAATTACTCCTCCAATCCTTTCTTAGACAAAATGCCCTTACTCAAGTTCTAAATCCCAGTCTGTTTATTGCTAAAATAATTTGACTCGTTCTGTACTGGTGTAGTGAAAGCAACAGCTGATTGTAACCTTGAATTCAAGTCAAGCTCTTACAAATGAATATGATTTAAGATTGTATAAATTGACTTTGTGACATGGTAAGTGTGATTATGTTCACAGATTTTAATCTGATACATCAGCATGCTTTACCATTAGTTAGACTTTTTCACAAAGGAAGGGTAATCCATCAATAAAAGACTCCATTGGTGACACATGGTTCATTGCATGGGGTATATGGTGTCCAAGTAACAATGTTACAACTTACAAGAGGGCTTTCAGCTATTTAATCATATGGTAAAAGGATATTCCGCAAATTCTTCTGTGATGTTACATTTATATCTTTCTATTGAAAAAGGTTTTCAGTATATTGATTTGAATAATTACATGAGGAATGAGGAGTATTTATACAAGAAAAATAGCTAAGTATGACTCAGCTATGACTCACCAAACCTAATCACAATCATAAGAATGACTTAGTTATGACTCACTAAACCTAATCACAATTAATTCTAATCAATTACAATTAATCCTAATTAATAGGAAATAAAAAACAATCAATCCTAATTAATCTTAATTATTCCTAATTAATAGGAAATAAAAACGGAAAAATATTTGAATTTGAATTCTGATTTTCTACACTCTCCCTCAAGTTGGGAGGTAAATGTTGATCATTCCCAACTTGCCAATCAGGTCTTCAAAGGTTGGCCAGTGTAGGCCCTTAGTGAGAATATCTGCAATCTGCTCTTTGGTAGGAATATACACCATACATACACTTCCATCATCTATTTTTTCTTTGATAAAGTGGCGATCAACCTCCACATATTTTGTTCTGTCATGGTGAACTGGATTTTGAGCAATACTGACAGCAGCCTTATTATCACAATACACTCTGACAGGTAGGGAAAAAGAGATCTTCAATTCCTCAAGGAGTCTTCTTAACCAAATTCCTTCACAAATACCATGGGCTAGAGCCCGAAATTCTGCTTCTGCACTGCTCCGGGCAACAACTGTTTGTTTCTTACTTCTCCAGGTCACAAGATTTCCGCAAATATAGGTGCAATATCCTGAAGTGGATCTTCGGTCCAATGCAGAGCCAGCCCAATCTGCATCTGTATATATTTCAATCATCCTCTTGTGTCCCCTTTTAAAGAACAATCCTCGTCCAGGGGTGTTTTTGAGGTACTTCAGAATTCTATAAACTGCACTCATGTGTTTTTCCTTAGGAGAATGCATGAATTGAATAACCATGCTAATTGCAAATGCAATATCAGGCCGAGTGTGAGATAAGTAGATCAACTTCCCCACCAATCTCTAATACTGCTCTTTGTCAACTTCTTTCCCATCTTCGATTCCTAATTTAATATTGGGTTCAACTGGAGTCTCTGCTGGCTTGCACCCAAGCATTCCTGTTTCTTGTAACAGGTCTAGAATATATTTCTTCTGAGTTAAAGAAATTCCTGCCTTACTTCGAGCAACTTCCATGCCTAGAAAATATTTGAGAGATCCAAGATCCTTCAGTTCAAACTGATTAGATAAATATTTCTTCAAAGAGCTTATCTCCTCACAATCATTACCTGTGACAATTATGTCATTAACATAAACAATGAGAATAGCAATTTTACCACCATTAGAGTGTTTTAAAAATAAAGTGTGATCATTCTGAGCTTGGAGGAATCCTCTTCCCTTAACAGCTTGAGTAAACTTCTCAAACCACTCTCTAGGAGATTGTTTAAGACCATAGAGAGACTTTTTCAACTTGCATACTGAATCGTCTCATTTTTCAAAACCAAGTGGTGGATCCATATAAACTTCTTCATGTAGATCACCATTCAAGAAAGCATTATTTACATCTAATTGTTGCAAGGGCCAACCAAGATTTGCAGCAAGTGATAAAAGAACTCGGATAGTGTTAAGCTTGGCAACAGGGGCAAATGTCTCTTGATAGTCTATCCCATAAGTTTGAGTGAATCCCTTAGCAACCAGTCTGGCCTTATACTTGTTGATGTTGTTATCTGCATTAAACTTTATTGTGAACACCCACTTGCAACCTACTGTTTTCTTTCCTCTGGGTAATGCTACAGACTCCCAAGTTCCATTTTTGTTGAGTGCATCCATTTCTTCAAAGACTGCATTCCTCCATTTTGGATCATCAAGTGCTTCTTGGATATTTTTTGGTATTTTTGTACTGTCTAACATAGTGTTGAAAGCACGAAAACCTGGGGACAACTTTTCATATGTGATATGATGAGAAATAGGATGAGCAGTACAAGATCTAGTACCTTTTCGGAGAGCAATAGGCACATCTAGGTTGGCTGTATCAGTGTTGCTGGAACTAAGACTCGAGTCAGAATCCTGGCAGTCTAGAGGCTCCTGAGGTGATTCTCGCCTGCTGTAAAACTTTCCCCATTTCCCGGGAGGATCTCCATTATCTGACACATTAACTCCCCCTGTCTTTTTCATAATGACTCCCCCTGTCTCCAACGGCAAAGGCAAAACAACAGAATCATTTGGTTTTCAAGACTTATCTTCATCAACCCCAATAGACTCCCCCTGAAGAGAAGTCGAAGGAAAAAAAGATTGTCTCTCATCAAATGTGACATCCATAGAAACAAAGATCTTACGAAGTGAAGATGAGTAACACTTGTAGCCCTTTTGGTTAGGAGGATATCCTATGAAGACACATTTAATGGACTTAGGATCGAGCTTGGACCTTTGATGGGAAGGAACATGTACAAACTCCACACAGCCAAACAACTTGGGAGGAAGGGAAGAATGACCCCGAAAAGAAGGAAAGGTGTGGGTAAGACAAGATAAAGGAGATTGAAAATTTAGGACACGAGAAGGCATCCGATTGATGAGGTATGCTGCAGTCAAGACAGCTTCCCCCCACAAATATTTAGGGACATGCATGGTAAACATAAGAGCTCGAGCAACTTCAAGGAGATGTCTATTTTTTCTTTCAGCCATCCCATTTTGTTGAGGGGTGTTAGGACAAGAACTTTGATGAAGAATACCATGCTGGCTGAGATAGTTTCCAAGAACAGAATTAAAATATTCAGTACCATTGTCAGTTCGAAGAATTTGGATAGAGGTCTGGAACTGAGTTTGAACCATAGCATGAAAGTTTTTAAAAATGGATGCATCGTCAGACTTATCATTTAGAAGGTATACCCAACATACCCTAGAGTGATCATCTATGAAAGTTATAAACCAACGAGCACCAGAGATATTTTTTTCACGGGATGGACCCCATATATCACTATGAATCAAGGTAAATGGAGAAGAATCATGATGGACTCTAGGAGGATAAGAAACACGAGAATGTTTTGCAAGCTGACAAATATCACAAGAAAAAGAACTGGGATTTTTATTGATAAATAAGCTTGGGAACAACTTCTGAAGATAAATGAAATTTGGGTATCCTAACCGACGATGCCACAACAAAACATCATTACAATCACCAGACAAACAAACCGAGTGGTTCACAAATTTTTTTCCTTCACAAGAATCTTTTTCTAAATAATAAAGTCTTTCTTCCTCTCTAGCACTGCCAATCATCAGCCCCGAGTCCTGTTCCTGGAAAACACAAGCATTGACAGAAAACTTGGCAACACAATGTAACTCAGACGTAAGTTTACTGATAGAGATAAGGTTACAAGTAAGAGAGGGAACATGAAGGACTGAGTTCAAAGTAATGTGTTCAGAAAGTTTAATGGATCCTTTTCCAGCAATAGTAGAGAAGCTGCCATCTGCTGTTCTTATTCGTGATTGTTGATAGTAAGGGGTATAAGAACAAAATAAGGTTGCATTACCTGTCATATGATCTGAAGCCCCTGAATCAAGAATCCATCGACTACTATTATCAACATGGAACGCTATACCTTGTTGAGCAACATTGCTGGATGGAAATTTACTTTTAATCAACATGGCTGCGTGTGGTAACGCGTAGGGCGGACGCTCCGTCCTTTCTCTAGCGCGTGGCTCAGCAGAATCCGATGGTCCTTCTTGAAACTTGTAGATCGGCTCCTTCTGTTTCGAATGGTGCGGATCTTGGCCGGAAATGTCGTCGGAAAAATTTTCCGATAGCTGCTGACGGTGGCTGACGGCGATGGAAAGCTGGGATTTTGCCTTCTATAGTGATTGGTAGCCTTACTTTGCTCTTGGGACTTTGTAGGAAGGGAAAATAACCTTAATAATGGTTGGAGGTTGAGATTTCCGGCGTTGTGCCGCCGGTTTGACGGTGGTTGTGGTGGCTGAGTTTTCTCATGACCAATCTGCTCTGATACCATATTGAAAAAGGTTTTCAGTATATTGATTTGAATAATTACATGAGGAATGAGGAGTATTTATACAAGAAAAAATGGAATAGGATATTGTGACACCCAAGTTATGTTACACCCATATGACACCCAGTCAATCTCACCGTTAGATCGTTTATGTTGATCCAACGGTTATATTTATTTTCATCTTTGTATGGTCATGATTTCCCAAATTTAATATTTTATATTTATTTCTACCTTTGTATGGTTATGATTTCCCATATTTAATGCTTTCACTTTAAATTTGGGAAATCATGACCATACAAAGATGGAAATAAATATAACCGTTGGATCAACATAAGTGATCTAACGGTGAGATTGACTGGGTGTCACATGGGTGTAACATAACTTGGGTGTCACAATATCCTATCCCAGAAAAATAGCTAAGCATGACTCAGCTATGACTCACCAAACCTAATCACAATATGACTCACTAAACCTAATCACAATTAATTCTAATCAATTACAATTAATCCTAATTAATAGGAAATAAAAAACAATCAATCCTAATTAATCTTAATTATTCCTAATTAATAGAAAATAAAAACGAAAAAATATTTGAATTTGAATTCTGATTTTCTACACTTTCTTTCTTATTTGTATCTTTTACTATTGGCACAAGAGAATATGTTACAGCTGTTTTCACAGAGAGGGACAGATAACATATATAAAACTTGTTTGTTTTCTCTTCAAAAGAACCACTTAAAACAATTCATGAATCCATTTTTTCTTTGTCTCTAATTGACATTTTATGCTGCTGATTTGGCACATTAGCTCAATAAACTCACGAGTAGCCCAAACAAAAAAATAAAAGGCTCATGTTGTAGCTGTCTTATATGCATATGTCTTTTCACTCTTATGTTTTAGCGGCACAAGTTAGGATTAATATAGTGATAAAAAGCTATACATGGCACGGAGCGGTTTCTTTTGGATTCAGTTGCTTTCCAACTATCATAAGCAAGCTTTTTATTTGTTGCTTGGACTTCACGTTAGCTATTTGAAGCAACCAACTGGATGTGCATGTATAATAGGCACACCATTGCAGACAAGAAGTGTGAGTTAAGTGCCATGGCTTTAAAGAATGTTGTTGCTTTTCAAGTTGTCTTATTTTGCATCTGTTCTGCTGTGGCAAATCCGGTTGACTTCAGTTACCCAGCAGTTTTCAACTTCGGTGATTCAAACTCGGACACAGGTGAACATGTTGCAGGGTTGGGCTTTCAACTTGCCCCACCTTATGGACAGAATTACTTCAAAACTTCATCTGGAAGGTTCTGCAATGGCCGTCTCATAGTCGACTTCCTAAGTAAATTTCTAATCGTTTCATCAAGTTTACTTATAATATTATGATTATTACAGTAGTCAGTACGTTCATTTATAATTTATATCGTACCCTCGATCTAGGTTGACATAATAAGCAAACTTTTGTAGATTAAGCATGACTGTAAATTAATAGTGATTATTAATATTGATTATATAATAAAGTTAGCGTATGGAGTATTGCAAAAAGAGTTATCATGTGATATAATTTACTTTATGTTATGATCCAACCAGTTCAAAACAGGATGGGCCAAACCACACACGATTGAAGGTTGAAGACTATGAGACTTAGAACTATAGCAAGTTAGCTTGAATCTATGGAGGAATGAGCTTCTCCTTGTATTGGCAATGTTGTGATTCTGGCGCAATCGAATTGACTTGGGGGGCGGGGGTACCTGCAAAGACACTCTGACGCTTAAGTCAGTATCAATGTTAGGTATATGTGGTAGTTAATTGGAATAACATGATCGTACCTGGGTTTACTCCCTCTGTATTTATAGTAAGCTTTGTGCCGCCCTTTGTAGGTGGCATTTCTTCTTATTGGTTGTTGTGAGTTGCTGCCCTTCTGTCACAGTTGGTGCCTTTCTGGCTATTTCCTTGATAAACAAGTCTAAACAATAGCCTGTCTTCTTAGAGTAGTGACAAATTGGAGTTGTCTCACCTCTGTTGGCCCTTATGTGCGGTGGACCTCAGCTAGTTACTATGACTTTCCTTAGTCTTTAAGTCATATAGGGCGGCTTTGCATGGTAGTCTGCGCAATGCTCGGTGTGTGCATTCTGCGCAATGCTCGGTGTGTGCATTCTGCGCAATGGTTCATGGGCCTTTTCTAGGCTTTGAACCTTATAGGCCTATATGTTATCCAGATCATTAGCCCTCCAGCTCGCAGCTTGTGCTTACTAGCTTGAGGTGTGAGATGCTAAAAATATATTCTCTGACTTCTTTGCGTGATGCCCTGTTATTTCCCTCTATGTACTGTGTATTTCATCCCGCTTTGATTAATTCTTCAAACATATGTATCATCATTAGCCTACCGCTTAAAAACGGTTGATATGATCTTAACTGTCAGAGACATTAAATGCAACCTCAATTATGTGGGGGTTATGGTTGCCAATGTGGGATGATTTAAGTTTTAATCCTTTTATCTTCTGCACATGTGCCCCACAATTACCGTTTTCACCGACGCTTTTACACAAATATCCCTCAATGATATTTTGTATTTGTACTGCTCTTTATTCGTGGAGGGAAACCGTTTTAGCAAGCGAGAAACCTCCTCTGAACTTCCACTAAATACCAATCTTCATCTTCCTTACTTCAAATCTCCTCCATGCTTTGGCATTCTTTCAAGAGGCACAATATAAATTCCAAGTATGTACATTCAGTTGTTGATTTGTAAAGGAGTGGGATTCGAAATTTATCATTCCCCACAGACGGTGTCAATGATCCGACTAGTCCAAAACAGGATGGGCCAAACCACACACGATTGAAGGTTAAAGACTATGGGCCTTAGAACTATAGAAAGTTAGCTTAAATCTATGGAGGAATGAGCTTCTCCTTGTATTGGCAATGTTGTGATTCTGGCGCAATTGAAGTGACTGGGGGGAGGGGGTACCTGCAAAGACACTCTGACGCTTAAGTCAGTATCAATGTTAGGTATATGTGGTAGTTAATTGGAATAACATGATCGTACCTGAGTTTACTCCCTCTGTATTTATAGTAAGCTTTGTGCTGCCCTTTGTAGGCGGCATTCCTTCTTATTGGTTGTTGTGGGTTGCTGTCCTTCTGTCACAGTTGGTACCTTTCTTGCTATTTCCTTAATGAACAAGTCTAAACAATAGCCTATCTTCTTAGAGTAGTGGCAAGCTAGAGCTGTCTCACCTCTGTTGGCCTTTATGCACGGTGGACCTCAGCTAGTTACTATGACTTTCCTTAGTCTTTAAGTCATATAGGGCGGCTTTACATGGTAGTCTGCGCAATACTCGGTGTGTGCATTCTGTGCAATGGGAGCATTACGCCTTCATGGGCCCTTTTTGGGCTTTTAACCTTATGAGACTATATGTTATTTAGATCATGTTATAAAAAATTTTATTTGAAATGTTGCAAATAATGTGAGGACAAAATTAGGTTGAAGAGAACTGCTAATAAAATATTGTAGTTATAAAGGACCAATTCAACGCAAAAGCTTAAGCTATTAAGTGAAGGCCATCAATGGTTTATATACTTCTCTAACACACCGCCTCACACAAGAGTCCACTGGGTATGAATGGTGGATAATGTACAGGCCCACCTACAGAGAAAGTGGGGGGTGATGAGGATCGAAACCCGACACGAGGCTCTGATATCATGTAAAGAACCAATTCAAACCAAAAGCTTAAGGCTTAAGCTATTAAGTGAAGTTCCATGGTTTATATACTTCTCTAACAGTAATATCAATATCGATGACTCTCGGTGCTCACATTTAGTTAAGACTTTTCCTATTCATTCTCTAAAATTTAGGACTTTACATGAATGTTATTGCAGTGGAAGCCATGGACTTGCCATTCTTAAATGCCTATATGGATTCATTGGGTTTGCCAAATTTTCAGCAAGGATGCAACTTTGCAGCAGCAGGTTCAACTATACTTCCAGCCACTGCAACATCCTTCAGCCCATTTAGCTTTGGGGTGCAGGTATCTCAGTTTCTGCGATTCAAAGCTCGGGTTCTTGAACTGCTTGCAGTTGCAAGTATATGATAAATTAATCAAATCTCTTCTCATTACTTCAGTGTCAAAATCAAGTTTGTTGTTTTCTTATTCATTGGTGTGAAGGAAAATTATCACAGTAAAATTTCAGGCAAGAAGTTTGATAAATACGCTCCAAGTGAAGATTATTTCGAGAAGGGGTTATACATGTTTGACATAGGCCAGAACGATCTTGATCATGCATTTTATTCAAAAAAATTGGACCAAATACTTTCCTCAATTCCAACAATTCTATTGGAATTGGAATCTGGAATAAAGGTAGGTGACATTATGTCTAACAAAATAACAATGAATTGGTACAATTTTTATTCGAAATATTTTATACTAAAATTTCTTGAATTCCAAACTATAAGAGCAGTTTTACTGAAATTAACATAAACTCTCTGATTTGTGTGCTAGAAACTGTATGACCACGGGGCTAGATATTTCTGGATATATAACACAGGTCCTCTCGGATGCTTGGCTCAGGTTGTTGCCAAATTTGGCACTGATCCATCGAAGCTTGATGAATTAGGATGTGTTAGTTCACAAAACCAAGCAGCTAAAACCTTTAATCTACAGCTTCAAGCTTTCTGTAGTAAATTGCAGGGCCAGTATCCAGATGTAAATGTTACGTATGTTGACATCTTTACCATAAAATCAGACCTCATTGCAAACTATTCTAAATATGGTGAGTCTAACTTGCAAAAACTCATTTTTGCCTCATCTTAATTCCCCTTATTTTATTGATTTTGCCTCATTTTTTTTTGGATAATTGCTATTTCCAAGAGTTTTAGATGTTAATTTCCGTAGATTTTGAATTCCTCATATCATATACCTTTGGCAATTGGCATCACCTGTCCTGCAGGTTATGTTCTGTTTTATTTGTTCCTCTCATTACAGTCCATTCATCACCCATCACCTTGACATGATTTGACAATATAAAAGAACGACTTCTTCCTTTATTCATCTTTCTAGCTTTGTTTTCGGTGGAGCCTCCTTTCCCTTCTGTCCTGTAATCAAATCATTTTGATTGCAGCAAAAATTTCCAGTTGTCCTATACATTTACAATCATTGAAATGATAGAAGTGTGTCCAAGTCAGTGGTGAATGTAGGGATCAGGGTTAGCCAAAATAAAGTTAATTTCTTTGTATTTTATTTTTGGGAAGAATACTGTAACAACCAATTAGGGTTACTACCAATGTTACTACTAATCAATTTCACCGTTAGATCGATTTGTTGATCCAACGGTTATATTTATTTTTATCTTTATATGATCATGATTGCTCATATTTAATACTTTATGTTTATTTCCACCTTTGTATGAGAAATCATAACCATATAAAGGGCCGACCCAGTTCAAATACCCACTTCGTGAGTGTCTGGGGAAGGGAATACTCTAGGCATAACCATATAAAGATGGAAATAAATATAACCGTTGGATCAACAAATCGATCTAACGGTGAAATTGATTAGTAGTGGTAATCCTAATTAGTTGTTACAATATCCTTCCCCAAAACTAAAATACCCTGATCCCTACATTTACCACTAACTTGGACACACTTCTATCATTTCAATGATTGTAAATGTGTATAGGACAACTGGAAATTTTTGCTGCAATCAAAATGATTTGATTACAGGACACAAGGGAAAGGAGGCTCCACTTTTAAATTTGTCTGATTATTTGTTTGCAGGGTTTGAACAACCTATTATGACCTGTTGTGGATATGGAGGTCCACCATTGAACTATGACAGCCGAGTTTCTTGTGGACTAACAAAGATCTTGAATGGGACAAAAATTACAGCGAAAGATTGCAATGACAGCACTGTGTATGTAAACTGGGACGGGATTCATTAGACTGAGGCTGCAAATCAATATCTATCACAAATTCTCACCGGAAATTACTCCCACACTCCTCTCTGAGACAAAATGCCCCTCCTTCTCTAGCTCAAGTGCTAAATCCCAATCTGTTTATTTTTACAATAATTTGATTCTTTCTGTGCTGGTGTAGTGAAAGCAATAGCTGATTTTAACCTTGAATTACAGTCAAGCTCCTACAAACGAATATGATCTAAAGATTGGATAAATTGACTTTGGGACATGGGCAGTGTAATTATGTTAAAGGATTTGTAATCTGATACGTGATCAGCACGCTTTACCATTAGTTAGACTTCTTTTTCAAAGGGAGGGTAATCAATCAATAAAAGACTGCACTTGTGATTTCCACCAAATACATCCTAGGAGAGGGGCAAGGAGCTTTAATTATGACTAAGTCCCGACTCGGGATTATTCTCATAACCAACTCAAAGAGTTAACGCTTGTAAGGATATTCAAGGGGTTGACTCACCTAAAGTAGTAATTAGAGTCGGTATAAAAAAAAAAAAGAAGACTACATTGGTTACACGGTTCATTGCATGGGGTATACGATGTCCAAGTAAACAATGTTAAGAGGGCTTTTAGGTATATACATCAATGCAATGTACAAAGCTATAACCTGGAACCCCCCTCCTCTGTTAGATTTATTGATACAGGAAGAGATACTTTGGTAAGAGGAAGACTGGAAGGGAGGCAGGGAACTACAACTCCTTCTATCTGACTTTAAGAATGCTAACTCAACCCTAAAGGTGAAATGTGTAATATATAAAAAGAATTATTAAGGGTTGTAAGTAGTTTTAAGTAACATTTACCAAGCTGTAGAATGTGTAGTTGTTCTTGATGTTTATAAATTCAGTTGGAAATTGTTTAAGTACTGCATTTTGTATAGCATCTTTTCTTATTCCATTTGCAAAACTGCTTTTATTTTCTTCTACTTCGTTTGTTTTATCAAAGTTTTATGCTTGGTTAGAGTTGCATGACACAGAACGGGTTACAACATAACCCTTGTCCTGACAAATGAAATAAATGTGTGCAGAGAGAGTACATTAAAAAAACTGGCATTTAAAAATAGTCCAACGTACATACTTTGGAATTGCATTTACAAGCCAAAACTCTTTATCTTATTCTCCAGTTTTCTCAAACACTCAATTGTATCATGAGTATGGTTACAACTGCACATTATACATCTGAATTTAAAGAGTGAGAATTTGGAAGACGGATCTAATTATATAACCATTTTCTTACTTTTTGGACACATAAGCATAGTATTGTGCCATAGGAACAACGAATGCAATGACCAACAAACCTCCAACTACAAGAGAGAATTGTCCACGTTTCTCTTCTGTCTCTTCCTTGGTTTTGAAGTTAGACTCACGTTTATTGTCTTTAAATTTGGGTCCACCAGGATCTGGAAGCCCATCAATGGCAGCAACTAGCCGTTTAGCAGTGCTAACAATAGCTTCATTGTACTTCTCATCCGTAGCCAATACTGCATATAAAAAACAGACATTGGTAGTTTTTTACTCCTTAAAAAAATAAATGATTACGGCTGCACCTTATTGATTAAAACTTCAGAATATTGACAAGTTTTATAAATAATACAAACTTGCAGACTATCAGTAGTATCCTTGCATTCAAACTAGTAAAAGTATATGTAAGTGGATGATAACTTAATACCGGAATACTATGGGTGTTCATCAACCGATCCAAACCGTAAAAACCGAAGCGAAAAATCGATAACCGAATAAACCGAAAACCGACAAAAAGCCGCAAATTTTAATTGGATTGGATCGGTTTTCGGATGGATTGATGAAAACCGATCCAATATATTAATTTTCCTCTACCTACTTGGTCCTTTCCTCAATCATAGCCCAAAAATTTCTAAACCCAAGACCCATTAACTCATCAACTAATCCCAAGAAAAAATCTAGTCACATGTCATCAACAAAATTTAATCCGTGTAGAACTTCATATCTCATTGCAAAAAAAAAAAAAAAATAACTATAGTATCGTCTACTGATGTATTTGTATTTCAATTTTTTTTTGTTTCCAAAACCAATATATACAAAAGATTTTATGTGCACAATAATCATGAAACTAATTTTAGGATATTCAAAAACCGAAAACCGATCGAATCCAAACAGAAAAAAATTGGATTGGATCGGATCGGATCTGAAAAAAAATTCAAACCGAATGGATGATTACATGATCAATCCGAAGAGATTGGATCAGATGAGTTTTGCTTCCAAAACCGATCCAATCCAGACCGCGAACACCCCTCATTTTTGGCCTAATTCTTCTTCTGATGATCGATTCAACCTCTGATCAAAAAGAGAAATCTTGGTTCTATTTTATCTCTTCAACAAGCTTAGTAATGAGCATAGTGGCCCTATTGTTCCGATGGAGAGAAGAACCTATGATTAGCTTTTCGGGAAATTTCCAAACGAACAATTTCAACGAAATCTTTCAATTTCTTATTGTACTATGTTCAACTCTGTATTCCTCTATCCGTAGAGTACATTGAATGTACAGAAATGGCTATAACAGAGTTTATGTTATTTGTATTAACAGCTACTCTAGGAGGAATGTTTATACAGACTATCCGAAGTGTCCATAATATGTGTGAACGTTTTTAGATCTAGAAACACCCCTGTAGTTAACTTCAGAACTCCAAAAAAGAGGTCTTGTACTGATAGAAAGGTTAACTTGGTGGGGGAATGAATTGGAAATTTGAGCTTCTCCAATGTATATCAAGAAGAATAAGGATTTCTAAGCCAGAAACCTGTTGCCTTAGCTTAATTAAACCCCTATGAGTCACATATAGTTAGCTTCTATCAAAGGTAAGTTATAAACTATGTTGATAATGCGGCTCAACTGATAGGATTGAAATACACTGACATAAAAATTCTATTGTAACGCTAAAGCTTGTGGCATGACATGACTATCAAATAGGGACTAGGAAGTACCTGGAAGGTTCTCTGAGACAGTGGCATCAAGGATATTTTCTCCTACAGCTTGGACAAAAGCTGGTCCACCAGTAACTGCTCCTTCTTTCTGACTCGTGACAAGAACCACAATACCCTTGTTGTTACCATCTTCTACAGAAGGATACCAACGCTCCAAAACTTGGTCAGCATACTCAAAAGCATCAGCTTTGCTCTGCAGCCATATTATACAATCAAAATATTTCATGCTCCATTAGTTGCATTGAAAGGAACACGAAAAAGGGTACTCAAGCCTAGTGATTTTTTCAATGTTAGAAAAACAGCACATTTTAAAACAGGAATTTGTCTATTCCCTCACATTCTTCTAACTTCAAACCAATAGCATATGAAAGCAATAGCGTTGGCATTTAAAAACAGTTTAATTAACAATATATGTAGTTGTGTAACTAACCGTGAGTTTTCTAACTGTAATGAAGTTGATGTGAAAGTTCTTCCTAAATTCCAAATCCGACAATAACTGCTTCAAATTAGACCTTGTCACTCTACTAAGCACTCCAGCATCGTCAACCACATAAGATTCTTTGGGTGGACCCTCGTTAAGTACATCAAACTCAGATGCCAGTGCATTGCCACTGTGCAAGATTGGGCTAAAGTTGAGTGCCAAGGAGATAGCCAAAGCAGCTAGGCCCTGTTGAGCATGATCCAACCAGCTTGTGCATGAAGGCAAGGATGGTTTAAGAGATAAAGTTTGGTTCTTTCTGAGACCGGCAACAATGGGTTTAGAGCAAAAGAGAGAATTTGACTTGGGTTGTAGAGAGGGAGACAAGAGGATTTTTGAAGGTGAGGCTTTGATGTTGAAGAGTGGAGAGAGAGAGTGAGGAGGAAAAATGGTTCCCATGAGGAAGAGTAGCAAGGATTCAAATGCTGAAGGGTTCTTCTTCTCTCCCACATCATTCTCTGTCCTTTGATTAAAGTTCAGATTTTGAGTGGTCTTGATTGGTTGGCTGTGTCTGAAAGTGGATAACGTATATTAGCCATGTAGGTCTTTTAGCCCACAGCACAAGAAATTCTCAATTTTCAGCTATTTATTCATAAATAAATAAAGAGGATAAATGATAAATCTATCTATCAATTTCATATATTATTTTCCATGATTCATAAATAAAATTGGAGAATCTTATATTTGTAAACTTTTTGTTTACAGAATCTTACAAACTACATTAAGTATGATTGGTCATACTCTTCATTAAAGAATATATGATCGATCATACTTAGTATAATTTTATAAAAAAAATTTATAAACAAATCATTCTTCAATAAAATTTACATAGCTATTAGTAGGGAGTTAAGTAGTAAAAAGGAATACGACTCGGTTCGATCTTTATATGTTATTTTTGATAGGAGTTTAAATATCTCCATTTTTTACATGTATTGCATCATCTCATATTAGTTCCATAACGGGTTCAAATAAGCAAAACTTATAATAATATCGGAGGAGCTAACTCCTATCAAATAGGTAATTAGCGTCGAGTAATTTCAAAATAAATAAATAAATAAAATTTACTTGTTGAAATGACTTCAATTGCCCTTCATTTTGCTGAATTCCAAAAACTATTTATTTTACCTGAAATGAAAGCCATTCTTGTTAAAAAAAAGGGGGTCATGATAATTGTATCTATGCTCTTTCTTTCATGGCCATTCTTTTCTCCACTTTTCCCACTCTTGGCATCACCAATACCAAATCCTTGCCTTTCAACTCAAAACCCATAATTTGTGGGACCAACCTCACTTCCAAGAGGAACCTCGTTCTACAAACTTCATTGCTCTGCGTTAGCATTAGCATTGGCCTAACTCCTCAAGTCCCAGTTGCGCAGTCTTCACCTCAAGTGTTGCCGTCCAAACCGCTTCTTTCTAGCATTGAAAATACGAAATCTTGGTTTCAGTTCTATGGCGATGGGTTTGCCATTCGAGTCCCACCAGATTTTCAGGATATCACGGAACCTGAGGTACATTCATTGCTAAGCTAATGAAGAAACTTTACTTACTATATTCTGTATTGGGTAGTTAAAATTTATAATATCTCTTTCAATCTTGATAATTCAAGTTCAAGTTGTAGCATTTCAATAAGCAGAAGGACTGTTAGTTCTCTTATTTTTTTTTATTTTTTTTTTGGGTCAGATATTTTATCCGTTCAAGTTTGTAAATTGTAATTTAGAAATTTACAATTTAAACATAATCAGTGAAAAGTGTAGATAGCAACTTGAAGGGTCTATGATAGCATTAAAAAGTTATGATATTTTCAGTTGTGTGAGCTTGTCATCCATTTGCTTTGTAGGATTTTAATGCTGGACTGTCTCTTTATGGAGATAAGGCAAAGCCAAAGACTTTTGCAGCACGGTTTGCATCTTCTGATGGGTATTTTTATTATCAAACTCCTAACTCCCTATTTCTTTGCTATGCAATTGTACATGTTTAGAGGGAAACATGAGCATTTTGACTGTGAATGAAACAGATCTGAGGTTCTGAGTGTTGTTACTCGGTCAACCAATCAACTTAAAATCACCTTCTTGGAGGTAATCACACAGTCAAGGACATTTTGTTTTTTATATATATTCCCTGTCCATTATATGTCTGTCAGGCATAAATTTATTTACTTATTTTTAGTAACTTCAGGCATAAAATTTTCACCATGGTTGAGTCATGAGTGTTTAATAACTGATAAGCAAGTCGATGCAATGTGTCTGCATTAGCTTGGCCTCTACACTTTGTATTGATTCCTTTCTGTCTTTCTCACTTGTTCTTCATTTGGTTCCTTTCTAGCTTAATATTGAGCAACCATTAGGCTCCTAATTAGGGGCAGGTTATATTTACAAACTTTTTTGTTTACAAACTACACTATCTTCTTCCGGGAAAACACTGGTTGTACTATGTTCTCCCGGGAGAAGATAGTGTAATTTGTAAAAAATTTCTAAAAAAGTTTGTAAACGGATCCTTCCCCTCCTAATTATTGCAAGCTTTTCCTTTTACTGGTTTTCAAGGATTTGGACTAGGATTATGAACTTTTTGTTCCTGGTGATAAATTTCTCACTTATCTAAAGTAAAGGATGAGAAATCCTTATAATTTGTGACAACTGAGAAGAACATTGTATTTAATCAATACTGCTTCACCTCTACATGATTTAAACTTTCGGAAGCTCTCATAATGTCTTCTCTAAGTAGAACATGTGTACTATCAGCCATCAGGTTTTTGTGCCTACATCATAACAAGTAACTGTAATTGAGACCAGATCTAGCCCTATTCTTGATTGTTGATGTAAACTCCTCCAGGAACTTACATACTCTTCACTGATTAGAGCAGGCACAGGATGTAACTGATTTAGGGTCCTTGAAGGAAGGAGCAAAAATATTTGTTCCAGGTGCAGTTTTAGTTAAACTTCTGTATGTTTTTGTAGGTTCTGAAAGAAGTTAATTCTGTTCTAATTTTATCTTTAGGGATTAGTGTTTCTCATGTAGGGATAATTTTATCTCCTATATACACATAAAAATGTGTGGGGCTCATATTTCCTTTTTCTCTCTCTTCTCTTCACATAGATCCACATGGGCCCTACATACTTTTATATATGTGTAGGAGATTTATCTCCTATAATAAGAGAAACATTAATCCCTTACCTTTTATGGTATATATTGTTATTTCCCAATATTTGGTTGCTTAAATGATATGATATACTTGGTTGTTCTTTCTGTTTACTCCTAGTTCTTGGTTTTGGTATCTCATTCTGCCCACAATATACATGCAGGAGGGGCAACAATTTACTCTGCACGATCAATAAAAATAAAGGAAGAAGAAGGTTTTAGGTAAGTTCATTTTCAACTGACTGGAATATTGGCCAAAGGTTCTCCTTTTTGAGGACAAAACACAAAAAATAGTTTTTTTTTTTTTTCTTTAAAAGAAAAAGGATATCTATGAAAAGAAGGGCAATAAACAGCATTTAGGGATATACTTTTTCTAGATGCTTGATTGTATATGCGAAATTTTAGTCAAGAAACTCTGCATGGGAATCTTTAGCATTTTTCATGTCTTCTGGAAGCAACCTTACATGCCACATTGAGTTTTACTATTGTATCAAATTCCAATGCTGTACCGGCTTTTCTAATTTCAGGACTTACTATTTCTATGAATTTGGTAAATATGAACAGCACATAGCATTGGTGGCAGCTGTCAGCGGTGGAAAGGTTTGTTACTATATGCATTTTACTGATATGACTAACCCGTTCAAGTCAACTTGGGTATGCAAGCCAGGAATACATCATAGGTCATCAACTTTTGCTAGTTGGCCAAGTACCAATAGAGCAAATTCTCATTATTTCTGACTTGATACTTGCCAATTATTTCTATATTTTTACCAACATAAATTACAGAGAAGTTAAATATGTGGTCCTTATATTTTATAGGCAATTATAGCTGGAGCAACTGCACCACAGTCCAAGTGGGACAGTGATGGTGTAAAACTTCGTTCTGCTGCTATATCATTGACAATTCTGTAGTCATGTGCTGAAATATTTTAACTGGGTACGTTTACTCATAATTCCAATGCTTCAGTGATATGGTTCTCCATATTTTTTTATAGACTAACATGGTTAGCTATTTTAAGTCAAGATTTTATATATTATAGAGTATTGATTGTTTTGTTTGTAGTGATCAGATTATATATTTTTTAGTGTGTTACTACGGGAATTTTATATTACATTCAAAATGTTTCTTTAGTGCAAAGACAGGAGGACATTTGTTGGCCTGCTTCATACTCTAAATTTGAGTTGGAAGCTGAATCCTGGGGTATAGCAATGTCTAATCCAGCTTATGGGAGGTTGAGAATGTTGTAGTATTATATAGAAAATCACAACTGGTTATGTAGGCCATTGATTTGATAGACAGTTAATCATTCTACGGAAGAACAATGTCTTCTGTACTACTTTTAATTGCTTCTGTAGTATTAATCTTTCTTGTTTTTCCATATTGATTTCTTTCTTTATGATTTGTGGCAGTTCCCTACTTGTAACCTGCATGGTTACAGTAATCTTGACACACGGCTCATCGCGTGCTCAGCAGCTAGTGAAAGCTGAAAAGCAGTTAATAATGAGTTGGACTTTAAATCAATATTCTGTTGAATGTCGTGAATCTCCTGTTTAAATATTATTGATAATTTTTGGTCTAAAGTATTGAAATTTGATTGGATAAAATTCATTTATTCTTTTTGAGTTACTGAGTTATGATTCTCACGTATTGGCCTTCAAATGAGAAGTGCTCTATGTTATTTCTCATCTATGATGCACGGACACGGACACGACACGTCGACACGTTAATTTTAAAAAATGACACGTTGGGACACGTTTTGATATTAAATATAATTTTTAATATATATAATATAATTTATATTTAATATATATAAGAGTCCATAATAAGTCATATAACCAATTAAATATTTAAATTTCATAACATAAATATAAATATAAATAATTTTTCGTATTTTGTTAATTTTTCATGTCAAATTTCATAAGAGAAAAAATTAATTTACAAATTATTTCTTTTATATTTAGTTAACAAAATAAAATTAAGATTTAAAAAAAAAAAAAAAAAAAAACGTGTCCTAGCGTGTCCCAGAGTTGACCGTGTCGAAAAAACGTGTCAGAGAGTTGACCACATGTCTCCAAATGTTGATCGCATGTCGGATGCGTGTTCGTGAAAAGTAACGTGTGCTTTGGAGTTTCCCATTACCAATTCTGTATCATAAGCCATAACTTTTACCCTCCCTCTCTGTATCAAGCACGGCACTCATATGAAAGTGTGTGAGTTTTTCTAGAGATGGCAAAGAACATTGGACAACAATATGTACAGAATACTCAATAGAGAATAATTAACTAACCTGACTAAAATAATATTAATGAACACAGGGCTTAGTCAATGGACTACTTTTTAAAGATGGAATAGTTGTTGGTTACTCCGCATGAAAGATTATTTTTTAAGCTACCCCATCTCTTATTTAGCATAATTGCAGCACAAAATAAAAGTAAGCATCTGTATAATGAGAGTAAAGTTGCTTAATCCTTCCAAGATTACGATAATGGACACAAAGCAGGAATAACTAGCACGAAATTACAGATTTATGGTCTTTGAGTACCGTCATAAATTATCCTTTTGCATCACATCTTGGCATAAGGTAAAAGAGCTTGCTTAGCAATATCATTCACTTGTATGAGTGACCATTAACGTTAATTAAGAAAAGGAAATACAAACACCAAGTTTGTTTTGACCAGTCTGAATGTTAGGTTCTCTCAATATTGAGAAATAATTCAAGAAAAAAAAAAAAAAGACTTGCAGTTTGTTGTCACACTCAACTTGTCAATATCTGCTATCTCCATGTGGTAAGTGGCTATATAGCACGGACACGCAAACAAATTTGAAAGATGAGTGTCGACACGTTTCAACACACGTTTGACACGCGGTCAATTTTTTCTGACACGTAATACTCTAACATGTTTTTTTTTAAGGTCTAAATTTTATTTTATTAACTAAACATAAAAAAATAATATATAAATCAATTTTTTTCTGTTATGAAATTTGATATAAAAAACTAACAAGGTATAAAAAATTATTTTTATTTTTATTTATATTATAAAATTTAAATATTTTATTAGTTATATGACTTATTATGGGTTGTTATATGTATTAAATATAAATTATATTATATATATTAAAAATATTATTTAATATGAAAACGTGTCGTAACACGTTGAAATATGACATTTTTTAGAATTAACTTGTCGTCGTGTCGTGTCGTATCCATTTTCAGTGTTGGTGAGTGGTGACATAACATATATCAAAATTCTTAAACGTATTTGATAGTTATGTTGCTCACTCCAACTACCTTTTCTACCTGAAAAACAACTTGTTTCCTTGCTTATGTAAACAACACCATGAGAAAGGACAGGTACTCAACTTGAATGCCCAAAATGGCTTTGTTACAGTCACCCCTCCATTTTTCAAATTCATTTCTCAGCACAAGCACCATTGTCGCACTCTGCGTATTCTTTTCCCTCCTCTGTGCTTGCATCATCATTGGCCATCTTCTGGAAAAGAACCGGTGGGCCAATGAATCCATCACTGCCCTTCTTCTGGTACAGACTCAACTCGTTCTTCTTATCTCCATGTATAATTCGGTGACTTTATATCTTAATGTATTATTATATTATTGTAAAATTTGCTTGGCTTGGTTAAATATATATAGGGGTTGTGTTCTGGAGTGGTGGTGTTGCTGGTGACCAAGTTCCATAGTACCAAGATTCTAATATTCAGTGAAGACTTGTTCTTCCTTTACTTGCTTCCACCAATCATTTTCAATGCCGGGTAAGCTTGGTTATCATCTTTCTCTATATTTCTTTCTTTTATTTCTGTATTAATTTTGATGTTTGATTTGTTTTTTGTATAATAATTTCAAATGGCATGTCAGTTTCCAAGTCAAGAAGAAACGGTTCTTCAAGAATTTCACAACTATACTGCTGTTTGGAGTCCCTGGAACATTTATTTCATTCCTTCTCATATCTGCTTGTAAGATCTGCATTGTCTGGTAACCCTTATGAGTTTCAAAACGTTTTAATATCATTGTGAACCTTATGTTGAATGCCGATGATAAACAGTTTCTTTTCATTGTCAATTACTCAATTCACATGGAATGAACAGAATAAAGACTCAATATGGTTCTTTCTGCAACTTGTCTAGGTGCCTTTCTGCTCATTAGATGGATTGGCATTACTAACCTGGGCATAAAAGATTACCTAGGTGAGAAACAGTTTTTGTTTAAAGAAGTCTCTCTCTCTTCCCTTCTCTTAAACTAATCATCATTTGTCCTTCTATTCTGATTGTTCCTGCACCGTGCATGTGAAGCCATTGGTGCCATATTGTCAGCAACTGATTCAGTTTGTACATTGCAGGTATATTCTAATCTAAGCTCAAACACAAATTTGTATTTCAAAATATAAAAATTTAATGCCTTCTTTATTCTTTTGCGGTGAAGGTTCTCAGTCAAGATGAAACACCCTTGCTTTACAGTATTGTATTTGGGGAGGGAGTAGTAAATGATGCTACGTCTATTGTGCTTTTCAATTCGGTCCAATCACTTGACTTCAGCAGCATCAATGCTATTACAGCCTTGAAATTGTTGGGGACCTTCCTTTACCTCTTCTGCACTAGTACCGCCCTTGGCATAGCAGTAAGTTTAGCTTGTTTTGCATGTACTGCTTAAAAAAACTTTTCAGACCAGACTTCAGGAAGAAAAACTGAGCCATAGTGAGAAATCCTATGTTTTGGATGCAAGGCAGCGTCATCATAAAGTGCTTCCTATGGTTATATCTTCTCCTTCTGTAGTCACCTATCTTATGTGCTAAATTACAATCTGAACATAAACTTTTCTTCATGAAAGCATTGCACGAATCGATCATCAGAATTATAATCCAATTACTACTTCTATGATTTGCTTTCAAACCAAATTTCCAATCATTGTTTGTTGGGAGTGTAGGTGCAGTTCTATTCTGACTTGCTACATGATGATTTTTTCAGGTTGGCCTTTTAAGTGCTTACATTATTAAAACACTTTACTTTGGAAGGTATGAGTTTCCTTTGCTTGTATAAGTTAATATCAATATACTTGACTGCTTAACCAATCCAAATATGACTTGCATGCCTACTGGACATTGTGCAACCTGACATAGTTCCTTTCATTTGCAGGCACTCTACCGATCGTGAAGTTGCACTTATGATGTTGATGGCATATTTGTCATATATGGTTGCTGAGGTACAAGACTACCATCTACGAAAATGCATTTTATTTTTTTTAATTTTTTAGTTTCATTTTCTCTGAAGAGCAAGTTTATGCTGGACAAAAATGCTTAATAGAGCAATTGGTTACTTCCAAGTTCCAACCCTCCTGCTCTTCACGGCATTCCATAGGGAGTGGCTGAAAAGAATTGAATTAGGACAAGTAAGGCAAAAAGCAATGGAACAAATTGATTTCAAAACAGAGTTCTATGGTATAAAAGGGTTATAAATTCCCTCCACAATGCAAAAAAAATCGTTAGTAGCAAAGATCATAATAAATGCAATTATACACTTTGCAATTTCAAGCTATACATATGTGCGGCTTTTGCAGCTTTTAAATCTCAGTGGGATTTTGACTATTTTCTTCTGCGGCATTGTTATGTCACACTACACATGGCACAACGTTACAGGAAGCTCAAGGACAACAACCAAGTAAGGACATGATCTTTAATTCTCTTTTATCTGGGAAAGATTAGTATATATTAATGTTAATCAGTTAATATGGGAATGCAATGACAAATACAGACATAGTTACGAAACTTAGTGAAATTGAAGTTGACATAAGTTACTATAGAAATAGGAAAAATAAAATAAAATTGATTAAACATGTAAAACTACTTAGAATCTTAATTTGCACTATACTTCTGCGATTTCAGGCACTCCTTTGCAACTATCTCATTCATTGCTGAAACCTTTATATTTCTATATGTTGGCATGGATGCTTTAGACATTGACAAATGGAAAATGAGCAAAGCCAGGTAATTAAAAACTTCTCTATCTCACACCGTAGAGCACGAGTTAATTAGCAGACTGATACATTGTTTTAGATAGGATCTGCATCACCATTGATACTATATTGTGAGTTTGAGTTCATAAAGTTCCAGCTGTTGAGGAAAGCACAAACCAATGGTTTAATATTCTATTTTTAATGTTAATCATTTTCTTAACACATTACCTTGTTCTTTCGGAGCAGCGTAGGAACTTCAGTTGCTGTAAGTTCAACGTTGTTTGCGTTAGTGTTGATTGGAAGAGCAGCTTTTGTGTTCCCTATTGCAAACCTTACCAATTGCATGCAGACAAGAGAGAGCACCAAACTTGAGCTTCGATCGCAGGTGATAATTGTGGGCTTGTAATTCCTCAAGCGTTGACATTTCAGTTGACCTCACTGAATTTCTGCTTAACTGTTAAAAATGTCAGTTTATAATATGGTGGGCAGGCCTAATGAGAGGTGCAGTGACTATTGCCTTGTCTTATAACCAGGCAAGTACATGCTACAATACAAGTTTATTCTTTTTCTGAAAATTGTGTTCTAACTTCTAAGGAAGACTTTTTATCTGTGTTGCTTTCAAATGCAGTTTGCACGATCCGAGGTAACATCAGAGCGAGATTCAGCATTAATGATCACCTCTACTATAGTAGTTGTCTTATTCAGTACTGTGGTGAGTTTCATGGTGTACAATATGAATTGCATCACGATCAAATAAATACTAATATGGTAGCTTTCATTGCAAGCAGGTTTTTGGTTCTATAACAAAACCTCTGATCGAGGCTGTTCAGCTACGGCATTCAAAACCACCTATTTCTGATTCCACTGATAATCTAGAAGATTTGAGATCACTATTCCTTGAAAACAGTGGTCCTATTAACCAAGGCAACAACAATGAACCATGTCACAGGCGGAGTAGCCTACGTTTACTTATATCTCATCCAGCTACAACCGTTCACTACTTTTGGAGGAAATTTGATGACAAGTTTATGAGACCAGTATTTGGTGGAAGGGGTTTTGTTCCACCGGTTCCTGGTTCACCATCACCATCTGGTGAACCAGAGGATACTTCTTGAAACACAAACAAGCATAATGCACTAACAGTGTTCTTTTCTTACTGCAGCATATATTAAAACATTTTCTCTCTACAGTGCCCTAAGTTAAATGGCAGAATTAGATTTGTAGTTTATCATGGCATGGATTTTTGAAGGGATAATTTTTCATTTGAAATAGTTATAGTGGTGTTTGTAAACAATGGATTTATATTCTCTGTTATTTGGAGAGAGATATATGACTGACAATATCTGAGTGTGAAGTCATTACAATACAAAGCATGTAAGTCATTCTAGTCACATTATGATTTAAGAATAATTGGAAAATGCATTTGATTCTTTCTCAAAGTTGTTACTTGTAAAGAAATTATGGTCAAGTTTTTTACACTGGACAGTGCTCTTCCATCTCAATCCAACTTCTCTCTCTGAATAAATAACTTTTTATCTTATAATACGAGGAAATATTATACTCTTAGGGGAGGGAGAGGGGGAACAGTTAGTTCTTGTGTGGTTCCCCATCATGGCTCACGATGTAACCACATTATCCAATCCTGTTACACCAAAAAAAAATTTACAAGATTCATCAACTATGGAAAACCCCTCTTATCTTGGAGATGTTCTTATGTTTGTAAACTGATTTACCACTATTGACTATTGACCAATGTCTATAAGGACGTTGTCACAGTCGTTTATCCCTTTGTAGCATATTGTTTTTGAGGAAGGGCTCTCCAACCAATATCACGACGATAGAAGCCTCCTGGCCAGTTAATATTGTCAACAGCTTGATAAGCTCGATCACGTGCCTCTTCAAGATCATTGCCCTTGGCAGTAACCCCAAGAACACGCCCCCCAGTTGCAATAAATCTTCCTTCAGAGTCAAAAGCAGTTCCAGCGTGGAATATCTTGATACCTGGAGCAACAACCTCAGCTTCTTCAAGGTTTTCAATCAAAGTTCCCTTCTCGTATGATCCAGGATATCCCTTACTGGCCATTACCACAACCATGGCAGACCCTGGAGACCAGTTCAGTGATATCCCATTCAACTCACCTCTGCAAGCTGCCAGCAAAACTTGTACTAAATCAGACTCCAACCGAACCATCAAGACCTGTTTACATTCCAAAAGGAACAATGATGCAGATCAGTTAACAACATGGCTTCAATATTAGTAACATAAAACATAGTGTTAATGTGATTATCTGTTATCACAGGTTGCGACTTTTGCGTTTTGTAAGTAAAATGAGATCGATTGTGTGTTACCCAGATTAGATCTAAGATATCAGTGAACTAGAAAGATGATAAAAAGAAAGATTTGAAACAGTTGGACGCCAATTTCTATCTGCAGAAATATCAATAAACATTAACTTGTGATTTGAAACCAAATGAGAATGACCCCGAACAAACAAAAAAGGACAACCACAGCAAGATAAGAACTACAGAAATACTCGTATCTAAATATATATTTGAAATGAACAAAACGACAAAAGAATTATTATGAAAAATCGCAAATCTTTTAAATTAAAAGCTGCATGTAACACACCATCACATGAGCTCATTAACAATGGACATATCTAAACCATCAACTGTGCTCTGTGCATAAATGAGAATTATGAGATTCCTAAAGCAACTTTTGTCACTAATACCTTCTGATTCTAGCCTGTTATAGTGTATTTCAGGGTTAACCGGTTAAGTACTTATATTAGAAAGTGGATTCATTCCAAACAAGCATCTTATGACTTAACTGACCTGGCACTCTGGATCACCAAATCGCACATTATACTCAATTAACTTAGGCATGCCAGACTTCTTCTCAATCATGAGCCCAGCATACAAAACCCCAACAAACTTGCAACCTTCTGCTGACATTCCTTTTACTGTTGGGATGATAATAGAATCCATAACTATAGACTGAAGTTCCTTAGTTAATATAGGAGCAGGAGAGTAAGCACCCATGCCGCCAGTATTTGGCCCCGTGTCACCATCACCAACTCGTTTATGGTCCTGAGCAGATTCTAGTGGAATTGCATTTTCTCCATCAACCAATGCAAAAAATGACACTTCTTCTCCCTCTAGAAATTCCTCAACAATGACACGACAACCTGCTGAACCGAAATCACCCTTCACCAGCATTGAATCAACAGCTTCATATGCCTCTTCCAGTGTCATGGCAACAGTAACTCCTTTTCCAGCAGCCAATCCATCTGCTTTGATAACAATCGGTGCTCCTTGTTCTTGAATATATTGCTTTGCAGCAGATGGGTCTGTAAACGTTTTGTACTGCACTAATAAAATCCAGGACTAGTAAATACTAAGAAAGAAATTTCTGGAAGAAAAAATGACATAAACGAGGTCAAAAGAAGATACATATATATATATATATATATATATATATATATATATATATATATATATATATCAAGGAGGACAGGGAAGAACACCATATAAATGGAATTAAGATAGAAATATATGAGCACAAAGGCATAAACATGATGACTCCAGTAATTATATACATAATTTCTTAAATATATTCCAACTTGATTAATAACAATCAAGAGACAAATAGACAACTCTCATATTGACTATCAAGGAAACCCTGCCAGCTTAACAAAAATTACATATCCAGAAACCAATGCAATACAGTTTTAACTAATCCTCTTACTACTTTGTATGTTACAAAGTTCAGGGAGAAAGAACATGTGAACTACTTATAACAATACATGAAGGAAAGATGCACGAATATCACTCCAATAGAATAAGGATTAATCATTGATCTGGTTGGTGAGATTCAGAACAAAAAGACAGACCTTGGCAGTTGGAATATCATACTTGTCACATAAATGCTTCATGAAATTCTTAGAACCTTCCAAAGCAGCAGCCTCTGCGGATGGGCCAAAAGTTGGGATTCCTGCCTTAATTAAATAATTTGCAAGACCTGAAACAAGTGGAGCCTCGGGTCCAACAACAACTAGTCCCACCCCCCATTTACGACAAAATGAGACTACTGCTGCTCCATCATAAACATCAAGGTCTGAAATACAAGTAGCATTTCCTGAGCTGGAAATTCCTGCATTGCCTGGGGCACAAAATACAGCATCACAGGATGGTGATCGTTGCAAGGCATAGCAAAGTGCGTGTTCACGTCCCCCTCCACCAATAACCAGAACAACTACCCTTTCTTCTCAGGCATAAGAAACAAAAATGTAAATGAAATAAAGTGAGTAAATAATTCATATATAAGACATTTAATCTTCTTGACTCTGAAATCATAACAACAACAGAAGACAATGAAACTATCAGCAAGATGCATGCACCTTTACCCATTAAATATGTTGTGCCAATCCAGAAAACAATGAAAGAGAATGACAAAAGACATGCAACAGAAACCTTTTAACTCAACGACCCATTCAGTAGAAACAAAAGTTCCTATTGTCAGCAGCTTATCAATTACTCAAAATTCAAAACTTTGTTCCATTCATATACTAAGTGTTTGCTCTAGTTCATTGGGAATAAAGATTGGGTAAAAATAAACCACAATGACCTACACTCAATTAGCATTTACTCCATATTACTGTATATCCTTAATGATTTTCAGAAACACAGTGAAAACAAATAATGATTTCAGATGATAAAGTCTCTTAAAAAATGCAAACCATAAAAAAAGAAAAGGTTGTGGCTGGTTGATGAAAGTATATAATACAACAAAGACAAAGGGAATTAAGAGATTGAGTAAATGCAGCACTTACGAGAATCGTTCTTTGTCTCAAAGCCAACAGAAGCTGATGGATTTGAATTCTGAACAGCACATTTGAAAACACTCTGGAATGAGCGCGAGCGCGTATCCCAACCAAAACTAGGATCAGTAAAGCTCAAATTGAAGGTCTCAAAAGAGAGAGAAGAAAACTTGGGTAAAATACAATTAGAGTGGTGTCTGAAGCCAAATGTATTAGAAACTCCATGCTTAGTGCATCCATGAAGATTCAAAGAAGCTCCAACATTGAAGGTGGCGCAAGACATTCCTACTACCCACTTGGGTTTTAACCACAAAACCTAGTCGGTTAATTTATCAAACAGCTTGTGTGTTATTTAGAACACTAAAAGTTGAAGTCTTTGCCTAGTGGGTGTGCCGTTCAGATTCACATGAGTTTTAGAGTGAAGTGGCGTGAAACACCCAAAAGAAGAGAGTCACAAACTCGTGCAGCCTCCACCGTCTAAACTGCTGCCTCCTCGTATGCTTCAGAAACGAGTCAAAGACAGGATTACCCAATGAACAAAGTGATGCCTCTTATGCTTCGCAAAAGCCTTTGTCGTTTTAAAAATAAGAAAAAGTAAATGTCCAAATTGGTCCCTCACAAAAAAATTTGGTGCTCAAATTAGTCCCTCGTACAAATAAATTCGTTGGATACTCCCCACGTTAGTCCTCCTGTTAGTCCAAAACTCACGGTGTCACTGACGGTGCTGATGTGTCACGTTAAGTGACATGTTGAACGCCACGTTGGATTAGAAACTACGTCGTTTGGAGAGAGCACATCCACGTTGGTCAGAATAAGTTCACTTTCATCCAAGGAACGTCGTCGTCTCAACATTTAGGGTTCTTCCTAAACCAGAAAGCAGAGGATTAAATCGAAGATTGAACCTACGATTGGGGAAAATTGATTTACTGTATAGTGATTGTGGGTTTATACTGATAACTTTAGGGTTCTTCTTAGTTTTTATGTGATGAATAATTCTTCTGGAAAGGGGAGTTCAAGTAGTTCATTTGGGTCCAGAAGTGAAAGAAGGAGAGCTGCTCTATTGTGTAAATGTGGGAGGAACAATGTTGTTTACACCTCCAAGACCATTAGAAACCCTAATAGATCATTTTTTGGGTGCCCCAATTTCAAGGTGAGGTTTATTTTTTCACGTGTTCTTTTTTCTAATTTCAACATTATTAACTGTTTAGTTTAATTTGGTTTAGGAAAAGAAGCCACACTGTAACTTTTTTACATGGGTGGATGATGCTACATCTGATACCATGGAGCTGGAAGATTGGAGAATTAACAAGCTCAAACTGAATGTAGCTGAAATGGAATTCAATTTGAATTTTTTGGACATAAAACTCAATGATGAAATGCAGCTGGAGGTGAACGAGCACAAAAAGAAGATTAATGACCACTATATAAAGATTGAATACCTATCAATGAAGATGCAAGCAGAGATTGAAAGGGTTGAGAAGGAAATTATGCATGTGTGTAGGTGTGCTAGGGTGTTTGTTGGATCCATTGTTGTTGTGTTTGTAATATGTATTTATCTTGCTGGTTGGCTGGAGTGAAATAAAAAATGTGGTTTTGCCGAGAATTGCCTAAACCCTTAACCATTACATGTTGTATTTTTTTGGACTATAAATATTTGTAATGGAAGGATCAATGTTGTGATGTTATGAGATGTTGTTCTTGCAATGTAAATAATATGGTTTATGTTGTTGAAGTTTAGTTTTTTGGCACAATGTATAGTATAAAGTTGAATGACATGAGATGCAACAAAGTTTAATGATACTGTGATGGAGGGAATTATGCAGAAGGGGGTAGACCAGTTGGTCTGCTAACACGTTTTGTGGCATTGGTGTTAGCCCATGGTTAATAGGGACTAAAATGGACCCCGATAAATTTGTTAAGGACTAATATGGTTTAATGATGAAGTAATGAAGGACTAAAATGGTCCTCGATAAAAAATGTTGAGAACTAATAAGGGATATTAACTACTGGTGGAGCTTGTTCAGTTATGCTAAACATGAACCCAAATGTGACACAACAAACAAATTTATGGCATCCTGTATTGACAGAAAAAAGAAAGTGGTCCTACTGCAAGTACTAATCCAAGGATGGTTTGTTTCCCAATTCAAAAATTCAACATCCAAAACAGAGCAATGACAGCAAACAGATAGTTACAAACACAATTCCCATTCATTTCATCACCAGATAGTTACAATTTCAAAAAAACCAACTGACATAATATACCATTAAGACCAACACAATAGTCTTCCAAAAAAACAAAGTTTCCTACTTAATATGGCCATAACCAGAGGCATACAAAAAAAAGCCATCTGACACTTTTGAACAGGGCCAAAACCAAAGTAATTCCAAATAACTGGCCTAATTACAATTCCAAAGAATTCCTATATCAGAGCCATACAAAAAAAGGCCTAATGACAGTGATTACAGAGTATTCCAATCATTTATGTGGGGCTGGCCTAGGTGGGGGGTGACTTGCAATTTGCAAGTGGATCCAGCTCCTCAACAGTTCGCAAGATATTCTCTTACTCTTCCATATTGTTCCTTCTCACAACCTTCAACGGTTCCCTTTGCTTTTTTCAAAGCCTTGCTTACTTTCTTCATATTCAAATGAACATTGTATTCCTTCTTCATGTGCTCAAATGCCTCTGACCTGGACATCTTGGGCTGTGTTAGTATCCTCTTCTCCAATTTCTTGGCCACCCAATCTCGAGTAACACTTTTATTCAGATGTAGCATCATCCACCCATGTAAAAAAGTTACAGTGTGGCTTCTTTTCCTAAATCAAATTAAACTAAACAATTAATAATGTTGAAATTAGAAAAAAGAACGCATGAAAAAATAAACCTCACCTAGAAACTGGGGCACCCAAAAAATGATCTATTAGGGTTTCTAATGGTCTTGGAGGTGTAAATAGCACTCTGCCTCCCACATTTACACAATGGAGCAGCTCTCCTTCTTTCACTTCTGGACCCAAATGAACTACTTGAGCTTCCCCTTCCAGAAGAATTATTCATCGCATAAAAACTAAAAAGAACCCTAAAGTTATCAGTATAAACCCACAATCACTATACCGTAAATCAATTTTCCCCAAATTCATAGGTTCAATCTTCGATTTAATCCCTTGCTTTCTGGTTTAGGAAGAACCATAAATGTTGAGACGACGACGTTCCTTGGATGAAAGTGAACTTATTCTGACCAACGTGAATGTGCTCTCTCCAAACGACGTAGTTTCCGATCCAACGTGGCGTTCAGCATGTCACTTAACGTGACACATCAGCACCGTTAGTGACACCGTGAGTTTTGGACTAACAGAAGGACTGACGTGGGTCTTGTTTCTCTTTGTTGGGGACTATCCAACGAATTTATTTTTGTGAGGGACTAATTTGGGCACCGAGTTTTTTGTCAGGGACCAATTTGAGAATTTACTCTAAGAAAAATATTTCTATTGCAGATAAGTTATATGCATTTACTTCCAAAACGATGAAAGATTAAAAAATTATAATTATAAAGACTATAATAACTCTGAAATAAATTAAAATTATAAAAACACCATGATTTCCGCCTCAAAACGACATCATATTGAGTTTATTGCAGATAACTTATCTGCAGTAGCCGCAGAAAAAGAGAACCCTTTAAAAATGTAATTTTTGGGGAAAAATTTAAGAGAGAATATATTTATAACACTTTTTTCACTTATGAAATTTTATAATCAAATTTTAACCGTTAATTTTTTGTCAATTTAACGGTTATAATTTATTATAAATTAATAATTAATTAATAAGTGTGACTGATAAGTGTCAAAAGACACTATGTTTTTAATTTTAAGATTACTTTAAATAATGATTAATATGATTATTAATATAGTGTTAATTAATAAATCTAAAAGATATTAAAATACCAACAACTAGATAAGATTCTAATCACTTTTCATATTGTTTCAGGTTCAATATAACAAATCTCTAATCTGATGGAAAAGGACAGTTGGGATCAGTTGCAAAGGATAAGGATCAAGAAAAATAAAGAATTAATCAAAATTAATTCTCAGTAAGCCTAATCCAAATTAAAAAGCCCATTTTTATTTCTATAAAAATGCACTTAGGGTCTATTCCATTCATTCGGAATTCGAAGGAGGAGGCAAATGAGCGATTCAGAAAGCTGCAGAAGGCAGAGACAGAGAGGATAGTCTCAGAAGATGATGTTAGGGCGAGACGGAATCAATGGGTTCTTGAACGCTGTTTATCCTTTCTTGCAATTTATATTCATGATCTAAGTTATGCAATTAATATATTTTAAATTCCTAGTCTCGTTTATAATCTGGTCAATCTTAAATAGGCATTAGAATTTTGCATGACAATAGAGATGTTGGTGTATTGATTCCGATTGATTAATTGCTAGAGTTTGTATGATCTAGGAATGTGCTTACAAATTAACTTTATAGTTCTTGCGTTAATGTTTGTTTTAGGAAAAGGTACTAAGGGATTAGGCTTTTGAATAAAGTAAAGGATCAAATTACTAAGGGGTTGAGATTTAATCAATTTTAGAAAGAATCGTTAATAGCTTAATCTTGAATTTTGATTGTAAGAAGGGGTAGATTTGTTAGGAAAACATTGGAAAAGTCGAGTTCCTAACTACATATTTTATTAAAAGTTAAAAACCAATTTTCTAGCGTTATTAATTTTTTTCCTTAAATATTGAAAATTAAAATAAATTGTTTAAAAATATGTTTTTATAATTAAAATAGTTCTCTCAACAAAATCATTTTAGGATAGATCTAACTTTAATCGCGTAGATAAATTAGTGATTGATAATCAGTCCTCGTGGGATCGACAACCTTACTTTGTCACTTTATTACTTGTACGACCGGTGCACTTGCCAAAGTCGCAATAAGTTTTTGGCACCGTTGCTAGAGACTAATTTAATCAAGGGTGCCAAAAACTTGTTGCGACTTTGGCAAGTGCACCGGTCATACAAGTAATAAAGTGACAAAGTAAGGTTGTCGATCCCACAAGGACTGATTATCAATCAATAATTTATCTACGCGATTAAAGTTGGATCTATCATAAAATGATTTTGTTGAGAAAATTAATTTAATTATAAAAAAAATAAACAATTTATCTTTAATTTTCAATATTTAAGAAAAAGAATTAAGAACGCGAGAAAATTGGTTTTTAACTTTTAATAAAAGACGTAGTTAGGAACTCTACTTCCCCAATGTTTTCCTAACAAATCTATTCTTACAATCAAGATTCAAGATTAAGTTATTAACGATTATTTCTAAAATTGATTACATCTCAATTCCTTGGTAATTTGATCATTTACTTTATTCAAAAGCCAAATCCCTTAGTACCTATTCTTAAAGAAATCATCAACCCTATAACTATAAAGTTATAGAATTTGTAAGTCTATCCCTAGATCATACAAACTCTAGCAATTAATCACTCGAAATCAATACACCAACGTCCCTATTGTCATGCAAGATTCTAATGCCCATTCAAGATTGGCCAGATCGTAAAAGAGATTAGGAATTTAAAATAGATTAATTGCATAACTTAAATCATGAATGTAAATTGCAAGAAAGGATAATTGGTTTCTGTAACGACCCTCACCGTTAATTTAAGAAATTAATTAAATAAATATGAGAATTGGAAAATAAATCCATAATTGACCCTAATAATTATGAGAAGGCTTAAATAATTATAGTAAGTGATTCAGAATGCTGAAAGTCACTTTTCTCACGAAAAGTGCAGATACCGGTTCTGCTCCTCGGTACCAATGCGTACCGATGAAGTATTTCGGAAAATTATGAAAAGTATGTATATGTCACTAGAAAAATATATAGGACTGGCATAATAATTTTCAAGTCAAAATAATGAGAACTGGTGCCAGAACTGATACTGGCTATGTAAAAGCGCGTACCGAAAAGGTGCTGCGAAAAATAAAATAAAAATATGAAAAACCTTAGAAAAATGAGTAGGTTCAGAATCCTAAGTTTGGGATTAAATTGCTAAGCGTAGCAATTAGCGCTAATACTGTGCGACTAAAATTTAAGTGGCCTATATAAGGCCTTCGCACATGATCCTAGGCCATTGTTTAGTGCCTTCTATGTGGGAGACCTTCAGCTGAGAAGCCTCCACCACTTCATTGTCTTCTCTTCTCCATTTTGTGACCAAGGAGCCACCTTTCTCCATGGAACCTTCTCCAAAACACCATTGTTGAGTAAGAGTTGGTCTAGTGAGGGGGAGTGGGAGCCTTTTCTGGTTGTTCAACCACTGTGTGTAGGGGTTGTGGGGCTCACTTCATTGTTTGAGTTGTTTGAGAGCTTGTGTCTTGTTGGTGTTGGTCCAAGAAGCCATTTTTGGTGAGGAGGAACCTTGGTGGTGTGCCATTTTCGTACACTTGCAAGTCAAAACCTTTGGGGCTGAAGGGAGAGCTCAAAGAGCACCTTCTTGCTCTGTTTTAAGCTTGGGTAAGTGTCATCAACCTTGAGCATGAGTTTTCTTAGTTAAAAATGAAGCCTTGATGCATGTAACTAGCTAAAGTTAATAACTTGAGGTTGGGTAAGGTTAAACAAACCTAAAAATGCATGTTTAAGCTTCTGGAACCGTGAAAAGAATCACCTTTTGGAAGGATATCTCGCGAAATGCAGAACTGCATTCTGTCTCGAAATATCCGGATATGATATTCGGATATTGATATCCGGATATGCGGTCTTGTGATATCCAAATATGGATATCCGGATATGATATCCGGAATATCCGGATATGCATATCTGGATATTGATATCCGGATATGGCCCCGACATATATCCGGATATTCTGGGTTTCCGAGAATAGTAACGGTACTGTTCATACAAAACTGTATTTGGGGTTTGTGGACCCTAGATTGATGAAGTTGAACTTCTGTAATGAATGTTTAAGTCAGAATCTAAGTGATTAAGGGCTTATGGTTTTGTGAGAAGCCTAAAGACATGAAACGTAAGAGGAAGGCGTTGTCTATATGTCTTATGCTTGTAGAGTATAAATATTGATATGAATGTTGCTCTAAAACAGATTGTGATCTTGCTGTTTGTGGACTTGAGCTTGTGTGGACTCTTGGCTTGGATAGTTAGCTTGCAAGGTAAGCTTTCGTGTCCTCGGTTTAGCCATTGTTGGCACCATATCCCATGGGGGAATGGTTTATATGCATGATGTGTTTTCATGTATTGTTTTATTGAAATTCTATTGAGCTGTTAAATGCAAATGCCTTATGATATGTATGTGGTGTTCGCCTAGACAGGATTAAGTTCATATGGGCAGATACGACATTGGCGTGTACTGTGTGGGTAATAGACGTATTTCGGCACCTCTGGCCAGTAGATTAGTTATAACACACATGACATGATTATCTGCTGCATTGCACTGGTTTTGGAACTCATATTGAATTACTGCTTTTAGAACTTATATTGCACATGTAAGTGAGCTTGTGGTGGAAGATCCTTGAGGACCCCTTGTCTTACTGAGATTTCTATTTAGCGATCTCACCCCACGTTTGAGGCGCATATTTCAGGTTCAGGTAACCCAGGGGTTGAGACCTCAGGCGGCAGGAGGCCGAAACTGAGTTAGATATCTGTTGTTATGATGATTATGCTTGGGTTATGTTTGGATGCTGATATGCTTCACTATCTTTATGATTATGTTGGTATTGTTGAGACTCTGTTGGGCTTGTTGCCTTATTTGGTGAGTATGGGGATTGTCCATACCACATTGACTTGACTTTATGCTTTTAGATTCAAGTTGTATAATTGTATCAGGATTATGTCTGGTCTACATGTTGTAGTTCCGTGACCTAGATACTCACTTATATATATATATATATATATATATATATATATATATATATGAGGTTATTCAGTGTAGATAGTTGTCTTTTGCAATTTACATACAAGCGATGTTTTTATGAAAATTATTAAGTAATCAACTTGGCTAAGTATAATGACTTCATAATTGAAAGTAAAAAGTTATTCCGCAAATTTAATTAAGCGTGGCTTAATAGAATGGCATGTTAACAAACCGGATATACACGGGGTGTTACATTTTATGGTATCAGAGCACTTTCTAGGAAAAAGCCTGTATGTATTGCAATAACTTAGGATGTTTGGTTGCGAGTCTGTCTTGTGTGTTCCTCTGATAAGTTTTGCTATGATGATGCATGTGTGACCACATTGCGTGGGCCTGATCAACTCATTCTTTGTGTAACTGGTGCAGAGTCATGGTAATGCTTATGAGAAACCGCGAGACCACTGAGGATCAGCCGGATCTTGTCCTGACTACATTAGCTGAGATGCAGGCAGCTAGACTAGCCGATCAGGAGGCTACTAGATTGGCCAACTTGGCAATGATGGACGCCATTCGAGAGGCAAACCGGAAGGCCACAGAAGATGTTCTTGAGACAAACAGGCTGGCGAACATGACCATGATGAGGGTCATGTTGGAGGAGATGAGGGCTGGCCGCACTGAGGGTCAATTTCCTCCACCACCACCTCCGCCACCACCGCCTCCACTAGTCTTCATGATAAGAGCTTTAGTCACGTTGAGGGTGTCACTCCTCTTACTGAGGTGATGGAACCCTACTTGGAGCCTGCTGAGGACCGTGACGTGATAGACCATCAGCTTAATGCTTTCCGTAAGCATAAGCCACCTTCCTTTAATGGATTGTATGATCCTATTGCTGCTGCGAGGTGGCTTCAGGCGTTGGAGAAGATCTTTCAGGTTATGCAGTGTACCGACCCGCAGAAGTTGATGTTCGCCACATATATGCTGAGGGCAATGCTCATGAGTGATGGATGAACACCTCTCACACCTATGAGATGCAGGGACATGTCATGACATGGCCATTCTTCGAAGACTGTTTCCTTGGCAGATACTTCCTTTATGATGCGCAGGAGAGGAAGCAGAGGGAATTTGACAGATTGGTGCAGGGCTCGATGTCTTTGACGAGTACGTGGCGAAGTTTAATGAGCTGGTTAAGTTCGTCCACTTTCGGATGGCTATGCCTACTCCGACCTTTTTGGCTGCTAAGTTTCGCAGGGGACTTAGTGAGGAGATTGCAGAGCGTATTGCTGGAGCAGCATCGAGAGATTTTGGTACACTGGTATAGCAGTGTAAAGACATCGAGGATGTCTGTATCACAAGTAAGGCCAAGAGGGACAAGATTGCTGAGATGAAGGGAACTAGTAGTTCCACTTCCTGGAGGGACAGGAAGTTTGCTGGTAAGGGCAAAGGGAAGTAGTTGGCAGCTAGGCAAGCGCCAAATCAGTTCAAGAGGAGTTTCACTCAGGGGAGTGCAGCGAGACCTCCTACTCCCAGATGCACGGGATGTAGGAAGGCTCATGTGGGGCCTTGTGCGACAGGCCAGTTGATTTGTTTTCAATGTGGCAAGGAGGGCCACTACTCTAGAGATTATCCGTCGTCGACGACGCGAGCTGCAGCGATACAAGCAGTTCCACTTCAGATGGTTCCTCTACCACCTACAGCGACACCTGTTGTGCCACCTGCCACTGGGCGTGTGTATACGTTGGATCGCCAGCAGTCGGAGAGAGCTCCGAACCTTGTCAGAGGTACTGTTTCCATTGGTGGATCTTTTGTTGATGTCTTGTTTGACTCTGGGGCTACGCATTCATTTATTGCAACCCCGATTGCTGTGGGGCTTGAGTTGCCCATTGCTGTGCTTTCTCCACCGTTGCGGGTGACTACCGCCACCAGAGAAAAGTGTGTTACCTCTACTATACATCGAGATATCGTGTTTCAGTGGGATGACCGTGATTTTTTGGTAGATCTGATTGGATTGCCGATGGCTAACTTGGAGATCATCCTTGGCATGGATTGGTTATCCAAGAATTGTGTGATGATTGACTGTTGCGCCAAGCGAGTTGTGATGTCTCTGGGTGATTCCACAGCCAGTTCCTCGCCTTTTATTTCATTGTTGCAGGATAGGAGAGCCTTGAGAGCAGGGGCATTTGGATATGTCATGTTGGGAGGTTTGGTGAGTGGGTCACAGGAGGATATCGCTGACATTCCTGTGGTGAGGGAATTCCTCGAAGTATTTTTCGAAGAGATTCCTGAGTTTCCGCCATAGCAGGAGATAGAGTTCTCCATAGACTTGTTGCCTGGTATGGGGCCTATTTCGTTAGCTCCATATCGGATGTCGCCACCAGAGTTGGCTGAGTTGAAGAAGCATATTGAAGATCTTTTGGCAAAAGACTTCATTCGACTGAGTGTGTCTCCATGGGGAGCACCGGTCATTTTGTGGAAAAAAAGATGGGACAATGCGATTGTGCACCGATTACAGGCAGCTGAACAAGGTGACAATCAAGAACAAGTATCCTCTTCCGCGTATTGATGATCTGTTGGATCAACTGAAGGGCGCTTGTGTGTATTCGAAGATTGATCTCCGGTCCGGATACCATCAGATTTGGGTAAAGCAGGAGGATGTCCTGAAGACTTTTCGTTCGAGATACGGTCACTATGAGTATTTGGTGATTCCTTTTGGACTCACAAATGCACCCGCAGTGTTCATGGATTACATGAATAGGATTTTCCAGCCGTACCTGGATCAAATTTTGATCATCTTCATTGACGACATTTTGATTTACTCCAAGACAGAGGAAGAGCATGCTGAGCACTTAAGGATTGTGTTGCAAGTTCTGAAGGAGAAAAAGTTGTATGCTAAGCCTTCTAAATGTGAGTTTTGGCTCAAGTTTATTAAATTTCTTGAGCATGTGATTTCTGCAGAAGGATTTGCAGTTGACCCGAACAAGATTGAGGCCGTGCTAGATTGGGAGAGGCCCAAGATGGTTACTGAAGTGAGGAGTTTTCTGGGTTTGGCAGGTTACTACCCAAGATTCATCAAAGGATTCTCCATGTTGGTTCTGCCAATGACTCTCCTTACCCGGAAGGAGACTCCTTTTGTATGGACTCACGAGTGTGAGGAATGTTTTCAGGAGTTGAAGGAGAGACTGACGACTGCACCTGTGTTGGTCCTTCCTGATCCTGCTGAGGAAGTTGAGTTGTACACCGACGCCTCCGGAAAGGGGCTTAGATGTGTGTTGATGCAATTGGGCAAGGTGATTGTCTATGCTTCGAGGCAGTTGAAGCCTCATGAGGAGAACTACCCGACTCATGATTTGGAGTTGGCTGCTATTGTGTTTGCTTTCAAGATTTGGAGGCATCATCTCTATGGCATGAAGTTTGCCGTGTTCAGTGATCACAAGAGCTTGAAGTATCTGTTTGATCAAAAAGAGCTGAACATGAGACAGAGGAGATGGATGGAGTATCTAAAGGACTATGACTTTGTGTTGAAGTACCACCCTGGCAAGCTCAATGTGGTAGCTGATGCTTTGAGTCAGAAATCCGTGAGTCTGTCCAGTTTGACCATGGGTGATTACGATATCATTAAGCAGTTTCGAGATCTGATAGTGACCTCTTCGTTTGGAGGTGCACTTCTCGAAATGAAAACCGTGCAAGTTGAAAATGAGCTCATGGAAAAGATCAAAAAGGCGCAACAGCAGAGAGATTGCCTAGACTATATGAAGAACCAGGACGGAGTGTCTTGGAATGAGGATGGATTGTTGACCTTTCAAAAGAGGATTGTGGTTCCTCGAGGTCCTTTAACTGTTGAGGTGATGACAGAGGCTAATAAGGGCCGGTTTACTGTCCACCATAGTGCTACAAAGATGTACCAGGACTTGAAGAGGAACTACTGGTGGTCGGGCATAAAGAAGGACATAGTTGTCTATGTGTCCAAGTGCTTGGTTTGCCAGAAGGTGAAGATTGAACACCAGAAACCGTCTGGTAAACTTCAACCTCTTGAGATTTCGGAATGGAAATGGGAGAGCATTTCCATGAACTTTGTTGTGGGTTTGCCGAAGACTCAGACTGGTTGTGACTCTATTTGATTCATTGTGGACAAATTGATGAAGTCTGCCCACTTTCTTACGGTGAAGGTGAGCTTCACTACTGAGCAGTTGGCCAAACTATACGTTCGCGAGATTGTGAGGCTTCACGGGGTGCCCGAGAGTATCATCAGTGATAGGGACACGAAGTTCACATCTCGGTTCTGGGAGGCGCTGCAGGAAGCTTTTGGTACTCAGTTACGATTGAGTACAACCTATCACCCTCAGACTGACGGACAGACTGAGCGGACCATCCAGACATTGGAGGACATGTTGAGGGCTTGCACTTTGGAGCAGGGCTCAGCATGAGATAGGTACCTGCCATTGATTGAGTTTTCGTACAACAACAGTTTCCATGCTAGCCTGGACATGACACCCTACGAGGCGTTGTATGGTAGGAGGTGTCAGACTCCTACTTGCTGGTCTGAGGTTAGAGATAAGGAGTTGTTTGGCTTGGACTTTGTTCAAGATACTACCCTGCAGATCCAGTTGATTAGGGAAAAGCTGAAGCAGGCGCAGAATCGCCATAAGAGTTATTATGATGTCAAGCATCGTCCACTGGAGTTCAGTGAGGGTGAGTACGTGTTTGTGAGACTATCACCTGTCACCGGTGTTGGTCGGGCACTCGGAGTGAGGAAGCTGAGCCCGCTATTCATTGGGTCATACCAGATACTTGGTAGAGTAGGACCTGTTGCCTACCGGCTTGCCTTGCCTCCGAACTTGGCCAACATCCGCGACATGTTTCACGTGTCTCAGCTTCGCAAGTATGTATCGGATCCTTCGTACGTGGTGCAACCGGATGATGTGGAAGTTCGAGAGAACTTGAAAACTCCCGTCGGACCATTCAAGATTCTCAATCGTGGCGAGAAGCAGCTAAGGAGCAAGATCATTCCGATGGTCAAAGTACAATGGACAGGAAGAACTCCCGAGGAGTGTACCTAGGAGCGAGAGGACGAGCTTCTCCGACAGTACCCCGACTTCCGAGACAGGTATGTTTCTGATTTTGAGGACAAAATCCTTAAAAATGTTGGGTGAATGTAAGGGCCATCACCGTTAATTTAGGAAATTATTTAAATAAACATGAGAATTAGGAAATAATTCCATAATTGACCCTAATAATTATGAGAAGACTTAAATAATTATAGTAAGTGATTACGAATGCTGAAAGTCACTTTTCTCACGAAAAGTGCAGATACCGGTTCTGCTCCTCGGTACAAATGCGTATCAATGAAGTATCCCATAAAATTATGAAAAGTATGTATATGTCACTATAAAAATATATAGGACTGTTATAATAAGCTTCAAGTCAAAATAATGAGAACTGGTGTCAGAACTGATACTGGCTATGTAAAAGCGCGTACCGAAAAGGTGCTGCGAAAAATAAAATAAAAATATGAAAATCTTAGAAAAATGAGTAGGTTCAGAATCCTAAGTTTGGGATTAAATTGCTAAGCATAGCAATTAGCGCTAATACTATGCGATTAAAATTTAAGTGGCCTATATAAGGCCTTGGCACATGATCTTAGGTCATTGTTTAGTGCTTTCTACGTGGGAGACCTTTAGCTGAGAAGCCTTCACCACTTCATTGTCTTCTCTTCTCAATTTTGTGACCAAGGAGCCACCTTTCTCCATGGAACCTTCTCCAAAACACCATTGTTGAGTAAGAGTTGGTCTTGTGAGGGGGAGTGAGAGCCTTTTCTGGTTGTTCAACCACTGTGTGTAGGGGTTGTGGGGCTGACTTCATTGTTTGAGTTGTTTGAGAGCTTGTGCTTGTTGGTGTTGGTCCAAGAAGCCATTTTTGGTGAGGAAGAACCTTAGTGGTGTACCATTTTCATATACTTGCAAGTCAGAACCTTTGGGGCTGAAGGGAGAGCTCAAAGAGCACCTTCTTGCTTTATTTTAAGCTTGGGTAAGTGTCATCAACCTTGAGCATGAGTTTTCTTAATTAAAAATGAAGCCTTGATGCATGTAACTAGCTAAAGTTAATAACTTGAGGTTGGGTAAGGTTAAACACACCTAAAAATGCATGTTTAAGCTTCTGGAACTGTGAAAAGAACCACCTTTGGGAAGGATATCTCGCGAAATGCAGAACTGCATTCTGTCGCGAAATATCCGGATATGATATCCGGATATGGGGTCTTGTGATATCCAGATATGCATATCCGGATATTGATATCCAGATATGGCCCCGACATATATCCAGATATTCTGGGTTTCCAAGAACAATAACGGTATTGTTCATAGAGAACTGTATTTGGGGTTTGTGGACCCTAGATTGATGAAGTTGAACTTCTATAATGAATTTTTAAGTCATAATCTAAGTGATTAAGGGCTTATGGTTTTGTGAGAAGCCTAAAGACATGAAACGTAAGAGGAAGGCGTTGTCTATATGTCTTATGCTTGTAGAGTATAAATATTGATATGAATGTTGGTCTAAAACAGATTGTGATCTTGCTGTTTGTGGACTTGAGCTTGTGTGGACTCTTGGCTTGGATAGTTAGCTTGCAAGGTAAGCTTTCGTGTCCTCGATTTATCCATTGTTGGTTCGACCATATCCAATGGGGGGATAGTTTATATGCATGATGTGTTTTCATGTATTGTTTGATTGAAATGCTATTGAGATGTTAAGTGCAAATGCCTTATGATATGTATGTGGTGTTCGCCTAGACGGGATTAAGTTCCTGTGGACAGGTACGGCATTAGCGTGTACTGTGTGGGTAATAGACGTATTCCTGCACCTCTCTGGCCAGTAGATTAGTTATAACACATATGACATGATTATCTGCTGCATTGCACTGGTTTTGGAACTGATATTGAATTACTGCTTTTAGAACTTATATTGCACATGTAAGTGAACTTGGGGTGGAAGATCCTTGAGGACCCCTTGTCTTACTGAGATTTCTGTTTAGAGATCTCGCCCCACGTTTGGGGAACATATTTCAGGTTCAGGTAACCCAAGGGTTGAGACCTCGGGCGACAGGAGGCCGGAGCTGAGTTAGATATCTTCTATTATGATGATTGTGCTTGGGTTATGTTTGGATGCTGATATGCTTCACTATCTTTATGATTATGTTGGTATTGTTGAGACTCTGTTGGGCTTGTTGCGTTATTTGGTGAGCATGGGGATTGTCAATGCCACATTGACTTGACTTTATTCTTTTAGATTCGAGTTGTTTAATTGTATCAGGATTATGTCCGGTCTACATGTTGTAGTTCCGTGACCTAGATACTCACTTATATACATATATGAGGTTATTCAGTGTAGATAGTTGTCTTTTGCAATTTACATACATGCAATGTTTTTATGAAAATGATTAAGTAATCAACTTGGCTAAGTATACTGACTTCATAATTGAAAGTAAAAAGTTATTCCGCAAATTTAATTAAGTGTGGCTTAATACGATGGCATGTTAACAAACCGGGTATACACAGGGTGTTTTTACAATTTCTTTTGGCCCTAACTACATAAATAAAACTAGCCTAACATGTTTAAGAAAATAAGAACACTAAATGAAAAGAAACTATACAGATTCATAGGACTTAGCAAGAAAACTCCACAATGATTTCTTGATCTTCCCTTCCGAGATTATCCTCTTTGTCTATGCCTTTTGCAGCTTTCTGAATCGCTCATATGCCTCCTCCTCCAAATTTCGAATGAATGGAATAAACTATAACGTGCATTTTTATAGAAATAAAAATGGACTTTTTAATTTGGACCAGGCTTGTTGAGGATTAATTTTGATTAATTCTTTATTTTTCTTGATCCTTATCTGTTACGACTGATCCCAACTGCCTTTTTCATCAGATTAGTGATTTGTTACATTGAATCTGAAACAATATAAAAGTGGATTAGAATCTTATCTAGTTGTTGGTATTTTAATATCTTTTAGCTTTATTAATTAATACTATACTAATAATCATATTAATCATCATTTAAAGTAATTTTAATATTAAAAACATAGTGTCTTTAAGACTTATCAGTGACTCAATAAACTATAATCGTTAAATACATAAAAATCAATTGATTTGTTGTAAATTAATAATTAATTAATAAGTATGACTCAATAAATTATAACCGCTAGATTTATAAAAATCAACGGTTAAAATTTGATTATTTTAAATATAACCTCCCTCAATTTTGAAATGAAACTAATGTGTTTTGTGATTTTTTATTTCCTCTCTCCTCCACCGTATTTTTTATTCCTCTTCTCCTATTTCCGTGGAGGAGATTAATACGTTTTATTATATTTTCTCCAAACTTTTTTTATCATTCTTTTGAAATATTGATAAATTTAGATACTAAAGTTAATCTAATTTTAAGATTATTTTAATTTAGGATTTAATGTTTCTCGTATAATTTATCTCCTATACACTCGTTAGAAGGCAAAAAAATCAATTTAATGTTTTTTAATAAAATAATTACGCATTTATTACAGTTTTGGAAATAATTACGGATCTATTGCACAATGTGACGCCCCTTTAGGGTATCACAATTGACGCCCTATTGAGGCGTCTCACCCTAAGGGAGACGCCTCAATGGGGCGTCACTCATCAGGTGTTGACACATGTCATTTTTTTTTCAAAAAAAAAATTAATTTAATCATAAAACTTCTGAATGCCATAACTTTTGACTCAGGTATCCAAATCAGGTAATTCTTTTTTTGATTCTACATAACTTTTCTAGATCTATGCAATGACATCTTATTTGATATATTTTATTTCTCACAAACATAATTTAAATTCAAATCAGGTAATCCTTCTTCCTTAGAGATTTAGAATATATATTTAATTATTTCCTTTATTAATACAGATTTTTCAAATTGATTTTTGAGTTTAAATCACAAATCACGTATTTTTTTTCCTTATTAATAATAATTGTTACTTTTAATTTAAATCACAAACCAATTTTTTATATAATAAAAATAAAAATATTTATTTTTTTTAATTTAAATCACACATCAAATCTTGATTTATTTTTTATATTAAATCACAGACGCAGAACTGAGAGGCTCTGAGTTTAAAAATGTGACACGTGTCAACACGTGTCAACACCTGACATGTCACCAATCACGTCTAAATTGAGTTTCAATCAAGAGACAATCACGCCAAATCAAGAGGCAATCACGTCATTAATTTCAGACCACGAATAATAACCCAGAAGCTTACAAAATTAATCATTAATTTCAAAAATAATATCCTTCTTCCTTAGAGATTTAGAATATTTATTTAATTATTTTTTTTATTTCTACAGATTTTTCAAATTGATTTTTTAGTTTAAATCACAAATTAAATCTTTATTTTGTTTTCCTTATTAATAATAAATTTTATTTAATTTAAATCACAAACCAAATTTTGTTGTAATAAAAAAAATTATAAAAAAAATTTAAATCACAAATCAAAATTTTATTTATTTTTTATATTAAATCACAAACCCAGAACTGAGAGGCTTCTGAATTTAACCGCTCTTATAATACTATTCTTGCAAATTAAAATTGTTTTTGTGAGAAATAAAATATGTAAGATGAGATGTTATTGTGTAGATCTCGAAAAGTTATGTGAAATCAAAAAAAGAATTATCTGATTTGGATACCCGAGTCAAAAGTTATGGCCTTCAGAAATTTTATGATTGAATTATTATTATTTTTTTTTAAAAATGACACGTGTCAGCACCTGATGAGTGACGCTAAAAAAAAGGCATCACATTGTGCAATAGATCCGTAATTATTTCCAAAACTGTAATAAATGCGTAATTATTTTATTATAAAGCATTAAATTAATTTTTTTGGCCTCGTAAGAAACACTAAACCCTTTTTTTAACTTGTGTATATTTAATTAGGAAAAAAAAGTATATAATATTATTTTAGACAAATTTATCTCATGTTCACTGAAATGACGTCGATTTGGGTTGAGAAATAAAAAAATTAAAATGATAAAAAATATTATAACTCTAAATAAATTAAAATTATAAACATACAATGATTTTTTCCCCAAAATAATGTTGTTTTAATATAGATTAGACAAAATTATTTAAAATAATTTAAAAAAAATGGAACTCATTTAAATATAAGTATTATACTTCTTATGTTACATCATATTGTCACGAGGGAAAAGCCACGTGGAATTCGTATATTAGAAAAAAAATATGTAATGGACGCATGTGACCCCGAAAATGGAAGGGTGCATAAAATATCGAAGGGTTTATGAAACCCTTTAAATATTCTATGTGATATCATATGCATGCCGCAGATCACAAAGGTGGTGAGTGAGTGTGATACTGGTTAGTCTCTGAAGTCTGATCACAGTGATAATAAGAAATTGAATTTGAGGAAGGAATGGGTGAGGAGGTGGAGTTGATTCACTCATGGTCTGCTCCAAGATCCCTGAGTACAGGTCTCATGTATTCTTTTGCTCAGGTATGTAGTATATCACATCACATTACACTCAACTCAAGTGGTTGTTTCTTTTTCCTTCATTATGTTCTTCGCTATTTGAAGTTTAATTCCCTCAATTATCTGTGGACTTTGCTTTGTTAACCTAACTTAGAGGGATGACATTGAAGTGCTTGATGAGCCACTCTATGCTAACTTCCTTCGAATCACTGCTCTTGATAGACCCTACAGGGAGGAACTGCTCTCCAAAATGGTATGTGTAATCTCTTTCATCTCACATTCCGTAAAAATGTAACCATTCCTCAATCCTCATTTGTGTTGCTGTTTCAATTGTAGCAGGAATCTGATGGAAATAAGGTTGTTAAGGACATAATTTATCGTCCGGGAAGCAAGAAGTATAGGTTCTGTAAGGTAAACAGGATCTCTTTCAAGATATGCTGTTAGGACCCATTTGCAAGGTATGAAACTTGGAGTCCTACATTGGTTGTTTGGGCAACTAATGTGAATTTATAAGGCCTTGGGCACTCCCACCCTTTGAGCTAGCTTTTGGGGTGGTGTATTCCAAGGTTCTTATTAAATGGTATCAAAGCATTCCACGATGTCTCCCAGTTGCAATCGAGTGGTGCGGGTGGTGACGCCAGCATTGCATTGTTCGCCCGTAGCTAGTAAAAGACTAACGCAAAACCAGCCCGCATGGGTGCCGGGGCTGTGGAGTATGGTGGAATGTTAGGACCCATTTGCAAGGTACGAGACTCCAAGTCCTACATTGGTTGTATCCCATCCTTTGAGCTAGCTTTTGGGGTGGTGTATCCCAAGGTTCTTATTAAATGGTATCAAAGCCTTCCACGATGTCTCCCAGTTGCAATCGAGTGGTGCAGGTGGTGACGCCAGCATTGCATTGTTCGCCCGTAGCTAGTAAAAGACTAACGCAAAACCAGGCCGCGTGGGCGCCGGGGCTGTGGAGCATGGTGGAATGTTAGGACCCATTTGCAAGGTACGGGACTCCAAGTCCCACATTGGTTGTATGGGCAATTAACGTGGGATTAATAAGGCCTTGGATACTCCCACCCACATTGCTTGTATGAGCAACTAATGTGGGATTTATAAGGCCTTGGGTACTCCCACCCTTTGAGCTAGCTTTTGGGTTTAGGGCTAGTAAAAGACTAGCGTAAAACCAGCCTGCATGGGCGCTGGGGCTGCAGAGCGCGGTGGAATGTTAGGACCCATTTGCAAGGTATTTGACTCCAAGTCCCACATTGGTTGTATGAGAAACTAATGTGGGATTTATAAGGCCTTGGGCACTCCCACCATTTGAGCTAGCTTTTGGGGTGGTTTAGGGCTGGTAAAAGACTAGCGCAAAACCAGCTCGCGTGGGCGACAGGGCTGCGAAGCGTGGTGGAATATTAGGACCCATTTGCAAGGTACTCATTTGCAAGGTATGGGACTCCAAGTCCCCTATTGGTTGTATGAGTAACTAATATGTGAATATAAGGCCTTAGACACTTTTTCCCTTTGAGCTAGCTTTTAGAGTAGTGCATTCCGAGGTTCTTATCGTATGCTATTTGTGAAGAACTAAATTGCAGATACTGAAATGTGTTTGATTAACATTCCGACTGGTTTTACTCAAATTATGCGTTCTTATCTCTTTGTTGTTTTCTTCATATGTGACTTTGGTTATTAAAAGAGAAAGAATCCAATGCCTTGATGGCAAATGATTTTATCTCTAACTATATGACATTCGTTATTACTTTGCTGTCTACAGCATATATCGAAACAAATGGTACTGGGTTTGACAGAGGATCTAATGAAGAACGGAAAGCACTTCATTCTGATACGAAATCCTCTTGACATATTGGTATGTTGTATTTCATTTTTGTGAATAAGAAAATGCAAAAAATCTTTCATTTTTTACTCCTTTATCTCTAGAACAGAAGGCTAGTGCTGTCTTCATCTCAACCTGATGGATCTGTCTGCTTTGAAAATTGTTGGTTATGCTAGTGAAAAGGCTTCATGCTTAAGTATTGCTTTAAAAGCTCTGCAAATATTTGAATGAGCAATGTCATTAGTCTCATCTATTCCTCTGGTCACTGGCTGATGATTCTTGTATGCTAAACCTGATTGTGTGTCCTCCAGCCATCCTTCGACAAGGTTGTCCCTCCAACTTTCTTTGAGTTGGGCTTGGCAGAGCTAGTTTGTTTATACAATGAACTTTGCGAGATTGGAAAACCACCACCCGTTGTTGATGCTGCTGAACTTCAGAAAGATCCTGAGGTATTTGAGCTCTTTGAACATGCTTAATTCTTATTACTGAATAAAGTATGAAAATAAGGTCACGTTAGCATCATTGGAATGAGATGAAAGGGAATGAAAAGTAATTCCAGCGAATCAAATGTGACCTAGTTTCATGCTGCCCATTGATTTACAAGTGTCTAATTTCAATATTGATATTGCTATTTATAATTATTGTCAATATTGAGTCATACAAAGTTTTTTAAACTATCAATGATTTTAAATAGCTAACACCTTAATTGGTTCAATTAATGCCTTTGCTATTTGAATACTGTGCTTCAATCAGTGATTTGTTACTGCTGTTGCTCTACATTGGTGTAATACTATTTTTTGGCAAATTGTGATGTCTATTGTAGACCCTGCTTTGACTATGAAATCTCTGTGAGTTGTAATGTTAGACATGGAAGCTTTTATCCTAAAGAACAAGCATAACATATTTTAGATCAAAAAACTATTTGAAAGATCCCCGAAAAAAGTTAATAAAACTTTATGAAAGCAGCTCATGTTGTTCTTTTAACATGTTTTTGGAATAGATTTTTCCGTATAAATTTCTGTCATGTTTTATGTTGGTCGTGATACATCATGCAGCTAGTTATGCCTACTTATATGCAAACCTCAATTCTATTTTTAATCTTGCATCAATTTGTGATCTTGTTAATTTGCAGGCTACTTTACGGGGTCTTTGTAATGACTTAGAGATTCCTTTTCAACCTGCAATGCTCAAGTATGCATAATTTTCATTTTGCAAGCTGAAACCTTGTGCTGCCCTTTTTTTCTTGTCTTTCTTTTTCAATGTTTTCTTGTTTCCATCTCCTTAGATTTATAAGTTTTGGACACATTTAGTAATTGAAAATTTTGTCAAAGAATTCATTAAGTTACTGATTTAGTGTATATGAAAACTATTCTCCTACATCAATTTTATGCATACATACATGAGAAGTAACAACTCAAATTTTAAACTTGCCAGTTGGGAAGCAGGTCCAAAACCAATAGATGGCTTGTGGGCCCCTTGGTGGTATAAAACTGTACATAAATCTACTGGTTTTAAGGAAGAAAGGAAGTATCCTCAGGTTTGCAGTCGTTTTATGGTGTGCCTCCAGTTTAGTTTCTGTTGCAAGGTGTCCAGGCCGTTATTTCATTTGCAGTATCAATAATATTTTGTCATTGTTCGCATTGTCCATGACTATTATAGTTTGATCTCATTGAAATTGGATACAAGCTTGGAGTTTCATAGCTAGCACTATGTCTTCTTTCCATGCAAAAGATTAAATTCCATATGAAAATGAAGACAAGAAGGTTTTTTTTGTTTGTATGATTGGTTGGAGGAAGATTCTCTGATTGTAACGGGGGAAAAAAATCCTGGATGAGTTTATGCTGTATTGTTATTCCCTTTTCAGCCATTTCCCTTTTCTCTCTATGATTTGTTGGAGCAAAGTCTACCCCTGTACAATATGCTTCGGCACCATGTGAAGAAGAAGTCATCCCTTCTGAGCCCTCCTTTACCTCTTCCTGATCTTCCAGTTCCTGCAAATGAGAAATTGCTTGCTTGGGTTGGTGATGAAATCGTGACACGTGACAGTGCAAAGGTACTTACTGTACATTTTAAGGCCTCCTGTCAGTAGAATAAGGCATCTGATTTATGTGATTGGTTCACACATTCTTGTGGTTTTTATTTGTACTCTGTGATCTATCAGGTTTCTGTGTTTGATTCAGTTGTCCAAGGAGGCGACTCGGTTTGGGAGGGTCTTCGAGTGTATAATGGAAGGATATTTATGCTTGAGGAACATCTAGACAGGTAGCAGTACAAACTTGAGAAGTTGAAAGTTAATGTCTACTGCTGTCATTTCATTCAATAATGTTATAGCTGATTAAATGCTTAACTAAGCATGCATGGATTGAATGATTGATATAATATACTCTATAGATTAAATTAGTATTATTAAATCATAAACAGCAGGAAAGTTATCTGTACGTAAGCTTTTTTCTAGCCATGGTATTTTGGGATAGTTACCATTGAACAGAAAAAGAAAGTGGTAATACATGCAGGGTACAGACTACAGAATTTATTTTCACAGTCCTTTGGAGTTTTAGCATTCATTTAAGACATACTTCCTCTTGTTTGCTTATGTATTCTAATGAGTACTGATCTTTTCTACTCCTCTGGTTTATTTCAAGAATGAGACTTGCATTTAATTCTGCAATGCATGATGCATATATATGAGCTGCTTCTCTTTAACCCGAGTAGCAGCAGTTATAGTTTGTTTCCCAGATTTTTGATTATTAGCTTTCATGGCTTTGGTAGAAATGAAGAGGCAAATTTTTTGGCAATGTGCAACCTACTCTACACTTTGGTGCACTTGGTTGGACTGTACGTTGTATTTTTAAGGAGGTTTCTATGTAAAAACAATTGATTTGGGATAAGATTAGTTGATTGACATATAGTTGGTATAAAGTACATGGCCTTTTTAAATTGTACTTGGCCTTTTTAACGGGGTTTCCCTAACATATATGATGAGGGATTGGACAGCTTTGCTCCATTGATTTTCACTTTTTCCTTTGTTGTTTTCTATTTTGTTCTTTTGATAAGGAGGATTCTTTATACTCCCTTTTTTATTGTCTTAATGAATTTCATCTTTTATAGAAAAAAATAAAGAAGTTATTTTTTTTTACTCCTGGGAGTTACTTTTATCTTCTAATAAACCATGTGCTTTTTTAATCTCCAATAAATTGATGCACAAGGTACAAAACTTTCTGTTTGGTTTCATTTTTCATCGAGTAATGTTATTTCATCCAAAAATAGCAAACCCCACCAAACCAACTTGTGTTAGAAATCAAAGGTTTTCTTCCATTTTTGTCGGACCTGCAGCACCCCATCTGTTATGGACAAGATGCCAAATCAGTTTGTTTCAGTGGTATTAATTGTGTTTCTTTTATTTAATTTTAGTAAAATTTGGGCAAACAATTTCTGACATAATGTGCTTCTATTTTCTTAAAAAAAATTTTATTGGGCGTTGTTCAAGCTAACTAAGTAGTTAAACTATTCCAAAAGAAAAAAGTTATGATTAAAAAACCAAATTTTCTAGAGCAAAACTCTTGTGTGTATTTTTCATTGAGTCCTGAGTCACAAGTGTGAATGTTATTCAGTTATGCATTTTGGTTTCATTTCTTATTAGTTCAACTAAAATTGTAGGTCGGTCATATATTCTGTTCTCATAATATGATTTTATCTATAAAAACATCTGGATTCCGTCAATGTGGTTGATCTTTAACATTTCTTGCTTCTTGTCAGGATGTTTGATTCAGCAAAAGCTTTGGCTTTTGAAAATGTTCCAACTCGAGATAAGGTGAGTCCGAAGATTTGTTATGTTTGAAAAATATACATTTTATATCCCAATAGGCTCCACGCTTGATGGTGCTGGTTGTTACTGAAGATCAAAGTCCCAAATTCTATGTAAAAGAAAAAAAAAAGTACCAAATTCTGTTGTCTTTGGTTTTGTTTAGTCCTTCATTGTGATGAATGTAGTTGTAAACTTGTAACAAATTGCAGATTAAGGAAGCTATTTTCAAAACCCTAATTAGGAATGGGATGTTTGACAATTCCCACATCCGACTTTCTCTAACGCGAGGAAAGAAGGTTTTATTCTCTCTCTCTCTCTCTCTCTCTCTCTTCATTTCAGTTATGCAAATTCTTCATTGCTAATAATTGTAAAATTCTATTTTATTCATCATTTTCATGGAAATAGCCAGGATTATATGTTAGAGTCTGCAGGGTTTTAAGTATAGGCTATATGTACAAAAAGACCTCTGAATGTAGGTAATAATCTGGACAGGTTTCTTATTTTTTCAGTGTTGATTATATTGACCTGAAATCTTAATAATGATAAAAGATACAATGGGGTTCAGTGGAAACCTATTGAATGAGAATTGTGACCATAGGTAATAATGTGGGTGTTATTGATTGATAAGACTGCTGAAACTTATCCCTGTGCTCCTAAGGAACCCTTTTCTGCTGCTATGGCTTATCAATGACCTCATTGTAAATGTGCAATATACTGAATGATGGCCTATCTTTCATCTGTGGTGACAATATTTTATACTATTTGCATCAAAAGTTATGAAACCATCAACCATATGTAATTCTATGGACCAACCCATCTTTTAACTGACGTAAAAAAATTATTTTCTTCTCTAGGTTACTTCCGGGATGAGCCCAGCATTAAATCTGTATGGATGCACATTAATTGGTAACTTCCTATCCCTTCACCAAATAACAATGATGCTGATAGCAAAATATTTATATTCCTGAAAGAATATATGTATATCAATGTGGCTTTACTGAGCAAGTTGAAATTTTTGGATTGACCTAACAACATCTGTTTTATGGTTTCCATTTTTTCATGGGAATGATATTTGTGATCTTGAATCTATAATACAAAATGAGGCAGAAATAGAGGGAGATGGAAATTATAGGATCCAAGCTACGTAGATTAAAGGGTGGAATGCTTCATGTGTTTTTTGTGATTCAAAGGTGCTTCTCAAGCTAAAAGGAAAATTTTACCGCACAGCCATAAAACTAGCAATGCTTTATGGAAGAGAATTCTGGGCGGCAAAGTGCCAACAAGAGCATTAGTGTCAAAGGGATTAGAATGTTGCATTGGATGAATGGTTTTACTAGAAAAGATAAGATCAGAAATAAAAGTATTTGAAAAAAAAAAAGGAGGAGTGACACCGAGTGAGGAAAATACGGTAGAACAATGCATAAGGTGGTTTGGACATGTGAGAAGACCTACAGGCCCTAGTTAGAAGAGTTGATCGGATGGGGGACATCCCAATAATTAGAGGTATACAAAGACTAAGAAAAATTTATGTGAAACCATTAAAAAGGATTTAGACATAAATGGTCTCTCTAAAGATATAGTTTTTGACAGAACACAATAGCATCATTTAATCCATGTAGTTGAACCCATCTAGTGGGAAAAGACTTTGGTTATTGTTGTTGATTTATTAATTGCATGCACAACTTAGTATTCAATGAGATCATAGGAAGAAACAGCTTTGATAACAGCTTCGATTTTGGGAAACTCTTGAGAAATTACTGAAGTCTAATTTTTGGTTCCAAACAATTATCTTTGCAGCCACACTTTGTTCATGTTACTTGACATAATGGATTATCTAGTTAAATTCTTATTAGATCTAGGATAGAAGTCGTGCTTTTTTGGGGATTTATGTTATTATATATGGTGGTTAATGGAACCGTTTAATAGACTTGGCATGCTGATAAGAGCAACAAGTTAAGGTTTTAAGTTCTACATTTGTTTATTGTGGAAGCATTTTTTTTTTGGTACATAAAAGGGGCAAAGCCCCAAAAGAAAAGGAAAAAAGACAAAAGCTAAAACGAACAGAGAGCTAATGAGGGTCAGTGGGCCAGATCTGGCCAGAGGACCCTTCTAAGTCTGAAGTGATCAACTTCAGGAGATTCTGATCAGGAGAGGCTATGACAGAGGAACCCAAGGAGCAGGAAAGGGTCACCTTTGCTATCTAGTCAGCGCAAGAATTACTTCCTCTCAAAGCATGAACAAACTTAACATTCCAAGACAAAATGTTCATTGTGGAAGCATTTTGGTTCTGGAAGAATGCCTCAGTTGTTTGTGGAGCTATGCAAGACAATGTTTTCATTTGAGTTTAGTTTTAATGTATAAATTACCTTAATTATTTCATGACTCGGCAATTTTCTTTTCAAATGGATAGGCAATATTATAGTTAAATTGGTCCTTCCTGAAATATGCAGTGCTTGCTGAATGGAAGCCCCCAGTTTATGATAATGAGCGTGGTATAGTTCTTGTAACTGCTACAACACGTCGGAATTCTCCAAATGTAAGTTTCTTGTTTGTATACTTGCTCCTTGAAAAGAAAAAAATATTTTAATTGTTTATGTTTGCATTACTGATGAACTTTTTGACACTTCCAATAATAGTTAACATCCAAGCTTTTTTGGTTATATCACCTTGGTAATAATGTCTCTGTTTGAGAACTAGTGTTATAATTAGCTCCATTCCAGCCTGTCTTTCCTTAGATTGGAATCAGTCTCCTGTCCCTATGCAGTCTGGTCCCATCTTCAATCTCTGATGCAGTCTAGCCCTGTTTCTTGCCAGTGGGTTATATTCTGAGTTTATTTTCTTTTTAGTTTGTTTAATTGTAACAAGCTAGGCTTTAACTTGAGAAAGAGTGTTAGAATATCTAGGAAATATCTTACAATATCCTTATGTATCTTAGAATATCCTTAAGTATCTTAGGTAACCTATTAGAGTTGGTTTTCATATTTTCTTATATCTCATGGTTTGTTTCCTTATTTAATTAAGATCACGAGTCTACTATAAGCATAAGTCTTTTGTATAACATCTTATCATGTTATTTTACACCAGATTTTATTCAGAATGTCTATTCTCTCTCTTCCTCATTCCCTACCTAAATTTTATAATTTCAACAATTTTCTTCCAAAATGTTTATTTATAATAGAGGGTATAAGAGAGAGAGGAAGCGCAGAATTCATGCATTGTCATTAACTCATTATATATCTTTAACTATAAATATGAAGCAAGAGTGCTATCACCAATTACAGTGTCCATTTCCTGGTATGAAGTAACCGGAAAGAGACATAAAAAATTAAAGTATATTATGCGATTTTATGGAAAAATTTCTTTTAATCACTACAGAAACATTTCAACTACCTTCCTTTAACATATGAATCTAAATTATTAGTCTCATCACCATCAGAGAAGAAAAAAAAAAGATTATGATCTTTCTACTGGGGCTGATTTTGAACATTGGCCCTACGTTCTTACAGTTATGCTTTGACGTTTATATGTTTTGTTCCCATATCTGGTAGGTATATTTAGATCAGATAGAGGAGAAATTTATTAACGCTAGTATTGATCAATAACAAGTGAGATTGATCTCTTGTTCTTGTTTAACTCCCATGCTTAAGTGTATGAAATTCTTCTGAAAATATTTCATTATTATAACAATTGAAAGTGACATATGGGATTGCTTGGGATATCACTATAATTGAATGAGATTTGTTCAACACCAACAAAATTTCTGTTTGATAATACTCCTTTTAGTCTGTCCAGTTGACTGTCTCTTCCCCTTTTCTTTGTTTTCTTAACCAGAATTTGGATTCAAAGATTCATCACAATAATCTCCTCAATAACATACTTGCGAAGGTAATCTTCTATTCTCATGAATTTTTTACAAGTAGTTATTGTCGTACAATGTATCAAGCAATGAGTAGTATATTTACTAGTAGATTATTTACTATTGGAACAGGGGTGGTTGTTGAGCTAATCATGAATTTAGATAGGTTAATCGTTAGATCCATAGCAATCTATATTGTGGGTAGTGGTTATGAGAAAAAAATGCATTTTCTTTTTCTAACCTATGATGATCTGCTCTCAATTTGGGAGGGGTTTTTATGATTTATTTTATGTGCTGAAACACGGATTAATGATTTATTGCTACAGGAGGAATTATAGTAATAAAATTTGATTAACTGGTGCAACCATGATAGAAACCTTAGTTTTTAATCTTTTCATGCTAATATCCTATCATTCTGAATAATATTCTTATGTCTTATCTAAAAAATGTCGTTATTTGGCCTGGTGCAGATCGAAGGCAATAATGCAAAAGCAGATGATGCCATCATGCTTGACAAAGATGGTTATGTATCTGAAACCAATGCAACAAACATTGTATGTCGTCAACTTTGTCTTAACTGTTAGAAGAGTCTTTGTTCTTTATTTTGCTAATTATATGCTAGGGTTTGCTAGGTAGCAGGCAGGTAGTTCTTGGAGTTCAAGCCCTGGACTATTGATTTATCCACAACTTAAAGAAGAAAAAGAAAAAGAAAACTTACGTGGATAATTTTACATTGACGACATATCAGTCGAGTTAATGCATAGCTTATGAAAATCATCTCCCTACATAATGTAGAAGATAGGTATCATTATGTGAGAACGGAGAAGGATTGTAGGATTTTCTTTTTGTATTTCTTTCTGTGGCGGGGTTTGCTAGCAACAGACAATGGTGGACTACATCTACACTTCAACTCATATATTGCTCTACTTTGTACAGTTCATCCTTAAAAAGGGCCGTGTTTTGACACCACATGCTGATTACTGTCTTCCTGGCATTACTCGCGCAACTGTAAGTTGTTAATTTATATTTCATATTTATTAGAGTTGGAAGCCCTGTTCTATTTATTTAATATAAAATTGAAGAAGGTGCAAATGAAGTAAAATAATATTTAATAATAGACTTTTAGTATGTATGACTGAAATCTGGTTAAACTGTGAGAATTTGGAAATGAAAACCATTACAGGTGTTAGACAATGTGATGTATTTTCATGGTGGGGCATCTTGGATTAGTGAACCACTTAAATATGGGTATAATATGAAAAATTGTATATCCTTTCAAAATGCCATGAGATTAAGATTTATTGAATTATATATGTTGGGACGCCAGTATAAGGTGGCTCCCAAAGACCAATTTTAACTCTTAGTAGTACTTTTATTCAGCGTCTTATTTCATTTGCTAGTAAGGACACCATTTTGTTGGCATAAAATAAACTTTTGGAGAACAATGGAGCAGATAAATTTAAAAGATTAACTTTATAATTTCATTCAGCTGGTGCCGAACTTCTTTTCCCTCATTGAGACTCTAAATTATGTTCATTACTGTATTCTGGCTGACGTAACTCAGCTGTTTCACAATTTAAGGTCATGGATCTTGTGGTGAAGGAGCAGTTTATCTTAGAGGAGCGGAGAATCAGCCTGTCAGAAGTGCATACGGCAGATGAGGTTCACCTATAATATCTACTATTTCAAAAATCTTCTAAAAGTTTTTCTAGAATTGCATTTTTTTTATTTGAATAATATTTATTGCTGACTTACAGAAATGAGGGATATACAGTCAACTAATATTTCTTAAATGTAAAAACATTAGTGAGTTTCTTGCACCACACTGCGATGTCATGGCACAAGATCGCATTTATTATGGATTGAATTTCGTTGGGAATTATATATTAATATCGTACTCCTATAATATTGACCTCATTAATTGCTTTCTGATTTTATAGTCTATCTAGGAATGGTTTGCAAAATTAAAGTTCACTCCAATATGGGACTTTGTTTTTTTATTGCATGATCATACGACAAATATATTAAGAATCTGGAACTTCGGCTCTTCGCCCTGAATAGCCTTACTAGTTACTACTTTGTCAAAAGTTTCAAAACCTTAAGATTTACATTTATGTTACATTTCTCTCTTTCTGTCACTTTGCTTCTCTCTCTCTCTCTCTCTCCATTGTTGCGAAGATTCAAATTTATGTTTTGAGTTATAACTAGAAGGCTGCCTTGCAGGTATGGACAACAGGAACCATGGGAGAACTAAGCCCAGTAAGTGCCTGATGAATTTTGTCTGAACTATGTTATCTGACATGATAAATATATTTTTTTAGTTTGGGTTTTCCACCTAGTTTGCTCAAGGTTTATCAGCCCCATTTTAGAATGTTGATTGGTATATATTACCATGATGATGGCCAACTTTTGTGTTTAGTCAGCTCCAGCATTTTGATGCGTCTGTGTTACTAGCAATTCTCTTAGCCAAATAATTAGCCAGGATAACATAAGTACCAAGTACATTGGTTAAAATGAAAGGTGAATTTATGTAGAGCTCAAGCTCTCTAGAGGTTGAGCTCTCATTAGTGGAATTGAGGTTTAATTATTAATTAAAAACATCAATGTATGAATCGAGATATGCATTTAATGGTGAAAAAGCTCAACCTCTTGAGAGCTTGAGCTCTCCATAGACTTAAAATGAAAGGTAAATTCTCTACTTAACCTGTCCAACTCAGGATCTTCTTGATGAAATGCTCAGTAATCCTTGGCCTTTGATCCATTTGCTCCTATAGAATGAGTTATTTCCGATCCTATGGAACTTGACAAGCATGTCCATCAGTTATTTATATGACTGGTTTTAATTCTTACCAGTGCTATTAGCACCATGGTTCATGACACATAAATTTGATATTCAACTAACTAGGCTTCTTGCAGCCATTTAGTTGATAGTTATTTGCTTATATGATGTGCATAAACTCTTGGATTACACCTCCAGGTAGTGAAGGTTGATGGACGCACAATTGGTAATGGAGAAGTAGGACCAATAACTAGAAAATTGCAAGCTGCTTATAAAAAGTTGGCAGAACAGTCTGGTGTACCTATACAGAACTACCTCCATGCTTGAAAGGTGTAGAATCTTTTTCTTGTGCTCTTAGCCTATGCATTCAACTTTTAGACTTTCCCATGCAACACTTTTTGCCACTTCATTTCTATAATACTAATTCTCTTTTAATTTATTTCATTCTGCAGGTGGAACTTGGAAGTGTGTGAAAATTGCAGGTGTCCCACTACTGAGAACTACCTATCTTAGCTTTTTCCTCTCATCGAGAATAATAATGTATTACTTTATTTTCTACTTTAGGGTTCTAGATAAATAAATAAATCGTAATTATTAGTTTATAAATTTAATTTGAAATATAACTTCCATCGTCTTGTCACTTTATGTACTCGCGCTCTAATATAGAAGGCTCCTTATCTTCTTGGAATGTTTTGTAATTTGTATAATTTAAATTTTTTGATTATTTTTTTCAACCCCCGGGTTGATATTTTCAATCAACTCAACAATAATAGGTCAACTTGCCGAACAAATATTGAGTATTACAGATGTAGCCACCTACATTTCCTTCTAAAAGGAAATATTTTTGGGATTTGAATAGAAATAGAAATATCAAAAGGTGGTAGTTCAGTTAGCGCATGAGAACTGAGCACGTGGAGTGAGAATATGTGTTTGATACTCTATGATATCATTTTTAGGAGGAGTTTAAAACTTTAATGTTGGATCCATCCCAAATTGCACTAGTCGCGAAACAATAAATTGATAGAATATTTAAAAAAATAGAATTATAAATTAAAAGTTGGATTTAGATAGAAGAAAATTTTTCATATTTAGAAAAAAAAATATCCACTTGATATTCCCATTGTACTGAATAAATTTTCAAACTCGCTTCACTATTTTGAACATATTAGGATGGGGCAGAGGAAGATTGACTTTGGCAATTCAAACTATTTGAGTAAAACGATCTAAACGCTAATTGATCTTAGGGAAATTTTTACAATAATTTCGTTTTAACCATTTTTTTCATACATTCTTTCAATAAAAATCAAATATCAATGTTGATATAGTAACATGTAAGAGAGAAAAATATTATGTTAAAAACAGGTGTTTGATTGCAATTGAGAGTACATAGTACATACGATAGTGGTATGAAAAAAGCGCTCCTGGCTTAGTGGTACGGTCACCAGTTTTCAAGTACGATTGGCTGAACCATGACTTGATATGAGATAATTTGAATATAGCTGTGTGGAAAAAATAAATATAATAACATGACTCATTATAATCCAGCATTTAAAAGAAAAAATTTCATATTTTTTCTATGGCGTCCATACTTCACAGTTCACATAGATAAAAAAAAATATAAGTAATTGACTATTTGACTAACTATAAGTAAATTATTAATTAAATTATTTCAATATTTAATTGCTTAACATATCAAACAGAAGCGAATTTTTTTAGTTAATTATGTTTTTTTTAATAAATAAATCGCTATTATTTCGTTAAGAATATTACGTATTTAGAAGTACGTATAAGAATTATATTTGGTGTGGTAATTGTGACCCCCCACAGGCCACAGCTCAGTGACCAAGGTAATCAAATAGCAATTTGACTCAATCTGCTGTGGCCTGTGGCCTTGTCCTTGGTCCCTACCTTATATTATTGGTATGGATGGATCTTCAAGTTTTATTAAATCTTTAGGCAAATAACACACTCTTATTTCCTTGTGTTGAGAAGAGTAGCGTATGATAGTATCAAATTGTGACACACTTTGAAAACCCATTCAGCAGTGTCTCATGCGGACCAACATTGGGCACATTGATACATTCACTATCCCTTTGGTTCCTTCCTTTCATTCAATTATTATTTTGGGATTATTGTCATCGTTATTTTAGTGACTCTATATATATATTTTTTTGCTTTATACTATTTGATCAAATAAAGCAAAGTCACTGTCCCCAGTCTGGGTACTATTTCTTTATTACTTTGCTTTCAACTTCAACTATTCTCCGAGGACTATTCTTATTCCATCTTCTTTTTATATGTTTTCTATTTCTGACTAGAGCTAATCTTCATGTCTTGGTATAAGTAGCATTTCTTTTTTTAACGTGCAAACTTTGAAATAATTCATGAGAGAGAGTTGGAATCTATGCTCGTCATATTCCCCACTAGAGAACAAGAAGGTAAAAACAAACAGGTGATGAGAATTGGAATCTTCTGAAATACAATCTTGGACCTTCTTCAACAACCACTGATCATGCATTACTATTAATTACTATTACCATTATTATTACTAATATTATTATTATTATTATTATTGTTTAAACGGACGCTATGACCCTTGTAGGATGGATTCATGTGAAACCCGACATTAAAAATGGAAGAGAGAAGGCCAAAAATAAAATGGTGAAGGGTCTAAGATATATATATATTTCAAAGTCATGTTGAAACTAACTGAATTGCAATTTATGCGAGGGAAATTGGGTCTGACCACACACGGTTGAGAATGATTCTTATTAATAGATGGTTGTGACTGAATCATCTCCTCTACTATGCGGAATAATATATGCGATATGTTGATTTTTGACATCATTGGAGTATGGTGATTCTTCAATCATTGGCTATTAAGGAGGCTTATCAATCCTATGATGTTGTCGATCAAAATGTGTTTTCTTGGGATTGCATGTACATATTATATATGCATTTTCCTTATGAACTAAGTCTATATTTTTGGGTCTTTGAACTTATCATTTGGACTGGACTATTAATCTCGCTTAGTATGAGTTCAGATCAAATTCCAATAACTTAATTGGACTTAACAGATTGTTCAACTTCTCCATTAATATACTTCAATTGCTGATTGATTAGGTCAACTCAAGTGTAAATCATGATCCCTGGCTTCTAACTCTTCATGACTCGCCTTTAAGTATTTCTTTCTTTTTTGGTAAACAGCTTTTAAGGATTTCTATTAGCTTGTTGTCGATGCTAATACATTTGTTTGGTGCTTTTTCATGGGCTTTTATACACTTTTATTTACACAAAAAGAGTAGTTAAATTAGACATTTAGATTAATAGTTAAATAAAAGGAAGGTGGCTTGGATTAAAGAGGAAGATAAGATCCCAAGCATAAAGCTAAAGCAGAATATGAAGTTAAAAGTCAATCTAAAAATATGATGACGAGACTAGATTCTTCAATAATTATATAGCTTCCTAACTAATCCACTTAATTATTAAATAAAGACAATATCGAATGTTTTTTTTTTATCTTTTTTAAAAATACTAAACGTATATACTTTTTTATTTAATTCTTTTATTAAGTGCTAGAAGAATTACTAAGATGGTATTTATCCATGATATAGCATTACTCTAATAAATTATGAATAAGGCAATATTATGGAGAGGATTTTATACTTTTAGAGGAGTTTTCTTTTTACCAGATATTAGGAGTAGCAGAATTCACTTTTCTGTAACTTTTCTCTGCAAAATGGAAAACACTTTTGGCTACCTTTGTTGGTTTGTGGTACTGCTAGTTCAAAAGAAACACATATTCAAATACTTACTCAAGAGGTAGTTGAGGTATTGAGGATATCCTTATAAAATTAGAAAGTATTCTATGAATCTATGTTATTACTGTTTTGAGTTTGACCCAAGGGAGAATTCACTCAATGAGGGAACAGAACAAGGTTTTAAATTTGAGAAAACATCAAAGAATAATAAGATCATGGTTTTTGAATGGCCGCTACTTAAAAAGTCATACTGTTCACTACTGAAGCAATCATCATTCTAACTCAAATCTCCAATGCATACAAAAAGTTTTGAGTACAGAATAAAGTAGATCAATGAAGGGAAAGTGTTCTTTTCACCTAGACAAGTTACTCTATTTGCTGGCTTAAATCAATCAATACCAATTCTCCATTAAACAAAGTTAACCTCAAAAAGGACTTTGCTTTTAGCAATAGTTTAGTTTACATCAGTAACATTATTCTTTTCATTCTGCCCTTGGAAGATATTTGATAACCCCACTACCACAGACCAACTTTCTCTTATTTATTTATTTACTTTTTACCTAGGGATTCGATTTGAACATAGTACAACTTGATGGGACCATTGTTTTACCTTCAATGTGCTAATGATTTGCATTTTTTTTTTTTTTTTTTTAGTTACAAAATAATTCTAGACACACAAAGTGAATTAAGAATTCCATGATATAATACATAACACGTACACTCAAACACATGATGATGGAGCATTTCTTCTTTATTCTGTGTGAAACATAATGCACAGAGAAAATGTTTAGCTCTTCTAAAGCTGTGCTTTGCAGCCTTCCCCTGCAGTGCAATTCTACTTAGTACAGACTACAGAGTAGGTAGGTCTCCTTTGACAGTTAGACCTTTTGCTACAAGTCCACAACATAATAATCTAAGGTACAAACTTTCATTATTATTTTCATTTAATCAAATTCTACAAAAAAAAACAACAACTTCCACTGTAGTTCTTGAGTCCAATCATCAGAATAACAAGCTCTAATTTTATTGCTGTGCAGAAAATATAGAATCAATTAGAAGTCATGTTATCATGTTCATGTAGTCTTAAGCTTCTTTCCTTGCATTGTTATCTGACGACATCAAGGTTTGCAATGAATATTGAGCTAAAGTTTTGTAGTATTTCAGCATTGTCAAGAGACAAGAATCAGGACCAATTTGGAGGTCATTTTTTGGTTTAATTGTTTGTGAGCATAAATTTATAGAATTATGACAAGCAAATAAAGGAAACCAATATGAGATAATTGCCAAAAATCTTCGGCTCTCATTTACATTCAATGTTATTTTGAGAAATTCTCAATTTGGCCTTGACAATTTTTTGGCTTATGGTTGAGATAGACAACCCCTACCAATTCCAAAGCACTTAAATATGTCCCAAGCACAACATACCGCAACCTTCTACACCCTGACCCCAGAGAAAAAGAGAAGACAGAGAGATCAAAAGGAGCTATAGCTATAAAGACATATATATATAAAAAGGAATGAACCAAAAACTTCCTCCAAGGAGCCCCACCATCAGTAGATTATTAACAAAGGATGAACAGACTTTGCAATAATTAGGTACATCTTGAAAGATCAAAACAAAAAAAAACAAAGTCGTGAGATTAAAAAACCAAATGGGGCAAATTTGGTCAAGATTGAATCCTAATTCAACATTGCCTCTTGTTGAATCCTATCCAGCATCTGGTACACAGCTGCAGCTATATCATCCACCGATCCCAATTTGCAATCATCTTCTACCTGCAAGAAAAATTTTCAATACATTTCCACTTTAAGCTCTTAAATAGACATGGAAAAAGAAAAGAAAAAACTTCAGTCCCCAGAGGCAGAAACTGCTATTCAAAAATGCCTGAAATTCTAAGGCAACAACAACAAAGACAAACCTTAACACTGAGAGAGTAGAGGACAATTCCACCAGTGGTAGTAACATTTAAGTGCAAGATCGTGAGGCGCATGCTATGCAAACCAGACACCATCTTCAAGAGCTGCTTTGGCCGCTTCTTGGATCTTATTTTAAGGTTTGCATGGCTTTCCACCATTGTCACTTCTATGTCAGCAATACTAGACTGAACCTCACCCACGTGCTCACCTATGGCTGCAGAATTATCGCAGCCACTAGCACTTGTTGAATACTGGGGAAAAGTGAAGAACTCAGAAAAGGGCATCATCATATTTGCATCATCATCATCATCAGATTTCCCTACTGTTGCTTTCTGAGAACCAAGAAGTTGCAGCCTCTGCTCAAGCTCCTTAACAAAGTTAATAGCACCTCCAATTATAGAAGCTTGATCACCCTGCATTCACAACCCAAAAAAAGAAAAACTCAGTTCAGCAAAACCAAAATGTAGAACATTTTACAAGCACCATTTTGCAAGAAAACAAATAAGCCAATGAAGTACCCTTTGGATATAAGAGTCAGGCATTAGAGAACGAAGTACAGAAAGATACTCATTCATCTGCTTCCTTCGATTTCTCTCAACAGCAATGTGAGTCATTCTCTGGTTCTCAATTTCTTCCTTGTTCTTTCTGCTTTTGGCTCTGCGCCTCTTGGGACGAGCTTGGATGAAGGTTGAGATATCTAAGTTTTCTGTATTGTTGTTGTTGTTGTTGTTGGGGTCAGTGGTTTCTTGAAGTTCATTCAAATGGGGTAACATTGAAGTAGTGGATGATGAACTATTCAAATCTCCATAAGGATAATTCCCTGTTTGGTTCTCAAGAAAACTGATAGAACCTTGTTCTTCTTCTTTTTCAAGGTTGAGGTGGTCTTCATAACCCCAGTTGCAGTTGTACAAGTCTTTCACTCCATAACCAAATGGGTGGTCTTGTGTTTGTGGATATACCACTGCTTCTAGTGCCATGGCTTTATCTACATAACACAATTTTAAGGCCTTCAAGAGGAAGACGAAAAAAGGTACACAAATGAAGTGTTGCGAAGAATATTTGTGCTTATAAAGAAGGCCCTTCAGGATACAAATCATCAACAGTGCCTTGCACGTGAAATATTATTGACTGTAACTAAATAGAGTAATTAAATTTGTTAAAGGAAAAAATGAAAATTCAGTCGCTGCAGTCCAATGCACTAAGTTCTTTCACGATAATTTAGTGCACTAAATATTATAATGGTGTTCTTCAAATGTTTTTTCGGGAGAACATAATTATAAAATTTACTATAAATGTGTTCTCGCGAGAGGACTTAGTGTACTGAACAAATTTTTGCATCCAGTGTACACTCACTAAACCTTTTGTTAAAATTCATGAATAATTATTAGATAAATTAAAATAAGGCTAAAATATAACTTAATTCCTTAAATTTTTGGTAATATTCAAAATTACCACTTTATATTTATAATTATTTCAATTTATAACCCCTTGTACTTGGTGATGGTTACAAAATTTAACAAATGTGTTAAAATCTAGATTAACTGTGTTAACCCCACGAAAATCTAATTGTCACAAATTGAATACGGCAAAGGAAGAAGAAGGGGTAACTAAACTTACCTTGGCCACAACATCTGAGGGGTTTCCAGTGACCGTGGCTCCTTCGCCTACGTGCACATTGGAATAAGGGAGACTCAGAGAGAAATAATTGAAATAATTAAAAAATATAAAGTGGTAATTTAAAATATGACCAAAGTTGAAGGGTTAAATTTTATTTTAATCTTAAAATAATGTAATAAAAAAAGCTTACCAATCTAAGAGTTAATAAGAAATTAATATAATGTTAGCTCATTTTGATAACAATTCTACCAAAAAAAAGTTAGTTGTTTAGCATTTTTTTATGTAGATATTAGGTTTAAATTAGACTTACAATATCATAAGAAGAAGAATTTCTTGATCCTTAAATAGAATATGTTTACAACATTATTGGTATTTTTTTTATTTTTGAGAAATATTTTTTAAAAAAAATTATCTTATTGGATAAATAAACAAATTTTTTTATGCAAAGATCTATCATGATAGATTATTAAATTCACTAATTATATTTAAAACTTAATTTTATATTGTTGTTTCTCTCATAGGAACTTCCACTGTTATTCAACAATATAAAAAAATAAAAATCCAAACCCTAGATTTAAACTTTTGTGAAGTCATCATATGTAAAAAAGTACAAAAACACAATGTTGTGTTTGGATTTTTTTAATTTATGCGTGATGGAACATAAGAAAAGGAAATGAGTTGAAAAGTAATGGAATGGAATAAAGCGATATTTTCATCTTTTAGAAGATTAATAAGGATATATTAAAATAGAATTTTATTATCATGTCAGGAAGTTGAATTATAATAGATCATTTTCTTATTAACTTTTAAATCTCATATATTATCTCAATTTTGAGAGAATAAATATTGATATCTTAATTTTCAACTCTCGAATAAGAAAATCCGTCAACCTTCTCTTCGTCCACTTTTCATTTCCTTCGTTAGCTATCATCCAAACACAAAGTAAGAAAAAAAAAAGTAAAGAGGGGTAAAAAGGATACGAGAGAAAAGAAGGGATTGTACATAGGAATGTGGTGTAGTAGGTAACTAGGTATCTTTGAATTGAACTTGTAATAGAACAACATACTCGGCTCGGCAGTTTTACAACACTTGTACTCGTGTCTCTGAAAATGATATGTCGAAAAACATAATGAGGTCAGTTCCACTATGCACGCAGAAATGTTGGCATTGATGATTGGGCTCAAATTCTGCTTGCAATTCTTTATTAGTAAGTAATTTATTAATATTACCGTAAGATTTAATTTCATGATGCTTGTGACATGATTTAACCTTGAAATAAACAAAGATCAATTAAGCATCCATGAACCAAGTGTTTTTCATGTCACATTTGATGGGACTGACCACAGTCACAGCACAACAATTAGTTAAATTTAATGTATGCTTGATATAATAAACTTGGACCAATATTAATATTATGTAAATTAAACAAACAATTGATCATGCACTCGTCAAATAAAATGTTTTTACATATGTCATTTTAAATCTTTATGTTTTTACTTGCATAGAATATTGTGGAAGAAAGCGATCTTCATGCTTATCAAGAATGATAACGAAACTCGAGAGCCACATTTACTGACTAGGATTCGAGCATGAATAGCCAAGGAGCATATTCACCGAGAAGGAAACTACTCCATAGACTGGTTTGGAAACAATGTCATTGTTAAGAATGAAAGACTCTACATCTATCATAACATGCTTCAAGAAATAAACTCCATGTTTAAGTATATTTATTATGAGAGTCTAAATTTTGTTTGTTGAATCCTATCTAGCTTTTCCTTTGTGTTTGGGTATTTTCTCTTTTTATCAACCAACAAATTAAAATTAAAAAGAGAACTTTAAACTTAAATCTTTTTTATCTTGAGAATTTGGCATGATGTTACTAAAATATAAGTATATAAAATGGCTCGCTATTTTCTGCCGGAGTATGTCTACCTCGCATAAACGTGTGGACGTAATTTGCTTGAGAATATTAAGTAGAATCTCATGCTATAACTTTACAATATAAATTTTCAAGATACATAAAAATGATATAATTTATAATAAACTATAATAAATCCTCTATCCATAAGTTACTAATAGGTAAATGGTTATATTATGCTGTTCAACCATATGCACAATAGATTCGTTGAGTTCATGTAAATTGTATATTATGTAATCAGTTTTTTTTTTTTTTTACAAATAAAATGTATCATTAATCATATATATTCCTCGATTAAAAATACCTAATAGATATATAGTTAATAGTTCCAAGAAACCAATCGACGAAGCTTAGCTAGGCATAGGCTCTTAAGGCAATGTCTAGAATTTACTTATGAAAAATCAACTTAACGGAAATAGACAAATTTTTTTTTTTTTTTTTAAATATCAACGGATGTTCGAAGTTCTAATGGGTCTCACTAATCCGATTTCGGGTTTAAGTCTTTCCACCCTTCTCAGAAATCAAATTTATTACCCTTTGAGCAGGTCAAATTCTAAGATATAACCGAGATGCCATAAACCAATAACTCTTGGGTACAAACATGGTTTTTTGGGCTAACAATGGATGTGGAAGTTGGAAAAAAATGGTACTTGGGAAGATTAGATCATTGCTTTCCAGTCATGAGTGCCAAATTGGTACCACTTACCAGGAAACTAATGTAATTTAGTGCAGCGAAACACAACACACAAATAATAATTATGGCATCTAAATCCCATTGATCGATGTATTACGCTTGCTAATTATTGTTTCATAATTAGTACTTCCCCATCATTATTTGCTCTCGTGCTTCAAATCAATTTATCAACGAGATTTACATATAAAAATTTGATTATTCTTATACCAAAAAAAAAATGATTATTCTTTTATTTCGTTACAATGTTTTTATTTTTTATTTTTATGTGAGACTAATATTTATTCATAGTATTGATCGATATTGATTTTTTAAACCAATGTTTCTCACACTTCTCACCAGATTAACAATATTTTTGAAATTAATTATTAATATAGATATGTTTGAGTTAACTAAAAAATTGAATTGAATCATTAAACTTGGTTTAGTGGTTCGAATGTAAATTTTTATCTCAAGTAATTTTGTAGTTAAATTTTTATCACAAATAAAATTGTTGGAAAATAATTATTGAACGTTATTGATCTATTAAATTAAATTAAGGAATGGTTATATTTATAAAATTTTTGTTTACAAACTCTTGCAAATTATCGGAAGTACACTAGATTACATTATGTACTTCCGAGAGTATATAATATAATTTACAAAAATTTATTAAAAAAAATTTATAAATAAATCCTTGTCTTAAATTAAATAAAAGAAAGTGCAATAGCATGTTAGTCAGCAGCTAGGTTCAGCTTTCACTGTGATCACTTTATTCATACTTCTTAATTCTTATCATGCTGCAGTACGGGAAAACATAGACTACTAATCCATGGTGCAACGCGATCGAGGAACAAACTTTCAATATTACCGTCGACAATAGTTTAAAATAAAATTATAAATTATATATTTTAGAAAATATATAGTTATAATATTAAGTTTTTTTTTTTCTCTTTTATCAGAAAATACGTCTGCTAATGTGTTCTACACCTATGGAAAACTGAAGATTTGTTTGTGATTGAGAGTATAAACATAAAGATTAAGGTTATATTTGCCCCCATGAAAATAATGAAAAGAGAGACCAAAAAAAAAAAAAAAGTTAATTTCCAATCCTTTGGTTTCGACTTGCGCGTGTACAGAAAAATATAGTCTCATATTGGTTGTATGTACAACTAATGTGAGGTTTATAAAGCCTTGGGCACTCTCATCTTTTGAACTAGATTTTGGGTGGTGTATTCCAAGGTTTTTTACATGGTATCAGAGTCTCACCGCCCCCACTTTCTTTTGTGAAGCGTGTTGAGATATATAGTCTTACATTAATTGTATGAGCAACTAATGTAACTTTTATAAGAGTGGTGACCTTAAAATTCTTAACATGGTACCAAAAACCGCTACGAACCTCTAGCTTATGGAGCGTGAGCACATATGCGTTCCTCCAACATTGTGATTTGTAAGAGAATTTATAAGACAAAAAGAGAAATGGGTTCGACATTTGGTAATAATAACACGGTCGGAAGTAATTAAGAACAAGACAGATGGGGGAAAAAACAAAAGATTTAAAGGAAATGAAGGATGACACACTTTGAGATTCTTTAATAGCTGAGAGAAAAGCTTAACAATTTTGTCCAGAGAGAGAGAGAGAGAAGCACACTCTTCCATCGTCAGAAAATTTGCAGAGCAACCATGTGCTTCAAAACAAACATATATTATATACAACAAAGCTTCCAAAAAAGAGAAGGGAAACCTATCTTCGGGTTCTTATTTTTATATAATTAAATACATCAGTTAACCTACGAGGCTACAATAAACTATTCAAGTTGAATTCTGTAACACATAAATTTTGTTGTAGTGATGAATGTGCCGTTGCTTAATCTTAGGAATCAGAGGTATCATTCGTTTTCTGTGAGTTCAAAGTTCAAATTCAATGTTCAAACTGAAAGTCCATGCCTGTCTCAACCTCAGAACTTTCTCAGTTAACTAGCTGACAAGAGTTGAACATTAAAAACAAAAATGTCAATATAGGGGCAATTAATATAAGATGAAAGTTATATTTATAAATTTTTTGTTTACAAACTACAATATGTATTAGGGGTAGTACATTCCAGCACACAGTGTACCTACACAGTGTAATTTGTAAGAATTTGTAAAAAAAAAAGTTTATGAATATAATTCTACCCTTAATATAATTAGAAGTATGTCTTTCCCTTAGTTTCCAAAAAATAATAATAATTAGAAGTTAGGAAAATAAAATAAAATAAAACCCACCTCCGCACATGATAATTAATGTAGGGCATTATTAATTAACTAGAATTGTTAATATTGGCTAACCACCTACCAAAGGAAAAAAAAAATTGGCTAACCTATATATAAAACCATTAAAAGAAATTTTAGACCCAACTGGCACCTGATTGAATGATTCAAAAGAATTGTTACATATATAATAGATACGTTGAAAATGAACACTGCTAATTAACAAATAATTCCATTCGATTAATAACCCTTCTTTGTTTATTTTTTTCTCATATATACAATAACGATTAGTTTTACATTAATATATTATTTATAAGCATCTTGTCAGTATGTCATCACAAATACGTTGATCATGTGGTTAAGATGCTTATAACAAAGGGTACTGTACCAAACAAGAAATTATGCAATCATGTGATTCATGTCATCTTCTTCGTCATTTTAGTGGGGGCCTCTGTTAATTTAGTGTAGATTTATTAACTGTTATTAAATGGTAATTAAAAGCCATTAATAGACAATACAGTACGTTGTGGCTTGATCTGGTTGTTTTCATGCATAAAAACAACAATAGGAGCATATATATATATATTTATTTATGTAATGTAAACATAAGTGTGACTGCTACTGCATGTGTGAGGTATGAACTGTGAAGGTATCTTCACAAAAATCTGAAAATAAAATAATAAATAAGCAGCGATGTTGAAATCTACTTTACTTTTGACTAGCGTGATGATCTACAGCCAGCGGGTAAATAAAAGGAACTAATTCTGTTAATTATTTTGCAGCTTACTTGGGCCGAAATAGAAACTATTATTAATAGACCAAATTCCAAACAAATTCATAATTTGTATATAGAAAAGTAAGTTCATTTTAAGCGGAAATAAATGAAAAAACGTTTGTCATTTTAAAGAATAAATTTTTTTGTTATTTTAAAATACATATTTTGTGATTTTTTTATAGTTTTTTTTTCTTCACAAAATTAGGAGGAGGAAGAAAAAAGAAATATTGTGAAGAAAAGAAAAATATAAAAAAATCATCAAAACAAATTTTTTTTATTTAAAATAACACAAAATTATATAATTTAAAATGACAAATATTTTTTTCTAAACTAAAAACACACTAAAATCGTTTTTTCAGAATTTAACATAGGTCTAGCTACCTGCTTTTTAGAGTGTAAGTGTCTGTGTGTGTATTGCCAATAATTTATAAAGAATCTGTGGGATTATATAATCTATATATTAGTCCATATATCACGTTGTCATTTAGATCCAGTGCAACATTCGAATAAATTAGTGGATTAGTCTAACTATTTTGAATAAGTTTATTCTCTTTACGACTCCGTATACAAAGCCATACTTGTCATTTTGTAAAAGGTGATGAAGATTAGATTCTTGTCTGAAATAAAAGAAACTGCAGTGGATAATTAAATGGTATTGCTGGCGTTGCAAGTTATAACTACTATGTATATCAACATTATTTTTAAATATTACCCTCATTATTTTCAATATCAATAGAATACCGTACAATACACATGAGTCTAAATTACTTAGGTAGCAAATGCTAGGGCAAAAAAATAGGTATATATATATGATTAGCGGCGTCATGAGCAAGCACCGTCCATTAGAAATTCAACCCAAGGATCAAAGAAATGAGATATTGATTAGGTGAATCCACACTAAATTACAACCATTATTAATATCAAGTGGATCGATGTGGTTAGGGCTATGACATATTATTTAGGTATTAGGCCGGTTGATCTCAGAGCCGGAGACTTTAATTACACAAGTCAATTAATTAATTAGAAATAAGGCACAGAAGCAACGATGGTGGTTTATACACATATATAAACTTCATTGGACATGTATTATTTTCTTTTAATTTATTGGAGATTAAACTGCATTCTCAAGCAAGGTAACCAATTAGGTTTTGCATATGCAGATATATATATATATATATATATACATGTTTTGTCATGTCATGCATATTGGGTGGATACCACGCACGGATGCTGAAGTCTTGGTTTGGTTGACTAGCTAGGGTTCAGTTAGGATAGGATAAATATATGATATATGGAATAATATTTTTGAGCAAATGCATGTCGCGTCTACGAAGGAGTGGGTAAGATTAATTAATAGATTATCAAATTTTGGCTTAGTTATTTAAAATCTTAATCTCACCCGTTGGGTTCATTCATTCACATTGAGATAGGTAGGGTTAATGGAAGACTGAAGAATCAATGAATTAAGGTTTGGAATTGGTTCATTGGTTGTATCTAGCAAAAGATACCGGAAAATTTGTCTGTATTGGGCTATAAATGTTTGGACGGAAACATACTGATGTTCAATTTCAAGGATGAAGATTTTGTTGTTGCCGAAGAACGACGAAACACACACGCCCCCCAGTCTACGTCTGAGCCTAGTCCCCTTATGAATCATATCCTATATATATGTATTAAAATTACATGCATGGTCATCTATAAATTAACTAATCACATATTTAATCATATATCATCAATCCTATTTATCCTAATGTATAACAGCTCATCATTATGTCATGGCTAGCTTATGAGAGAATTATATATATTAACTAATATACATTAAAAGAAATGAATATTCAATATAGCAAAAAATAAAATATATAATAGCATGCATTGTTAAACCCATAACAAAACTTTGCATTTTATTTTGAGACCTATTTTCTAGGTTTTTTTTTTTTAATCAAAAGTGTTCCAATATTTCTGGATCTGGTTAGTACAATCTTGTCTTTGAGCAATTCGTGACTATTATTCTGGCTCAATCCATTATTATTTTCTATATAATGTGTGTGTGAAATAAAATGTAATACATGTAGGCAGTGATAGCAGCCAGCGATGCAATGAGGCAAATTGTAGCTAACTTGGTAGCAATGAAGTTGATTAAGTGGAAATAAAACGGTCTCGATTCGATCTACACATATCATATTTGAGAGGAATTCATCCTACAATCTGGTGTAATCTTATAATCAGGTTCAAAAAATCGAAACTTATGGAAATATGGGGACGAGCCAACTTGGAGACCACCAAAACAATCTCCCCTTTAGAATAACCCGATTCCACTGTAATAACTATTATAGATATGCTGGCAAAAAAAAAAAAAAGAGAGAGACCACCAAAACCAATCTTCCCTTTAAAGTGACTCGATTCCTGTGTAATAACTATTATAGATATGCTGGCAAGAAAATAAAATGAACGTCATTAAAATGTGGAAGTGTGCGGGAAAAGGTATAATTTGAGATAACTAATTGAAAAAAGGGTTGAATTTCTTTTTAAAGCATAATAAAATTCGTGATTGCAGAAGATAATTAATACACATACAGTGCAGTGGAAATTAATTCAGCAGATATTGAAGCGAATTCCCCTTTTTGTCCTATATATAGCTGGCTGTCAATATTAATGCATGGAATAAAGTGCAGAGTGCCTTCAAAATGAATAAATCTTTAGTGAATCTCTTTGCCCATTTTGTGATACGTGGATAAAAAAATCACATCATTTAAAAATAAAAAATGAAATAATGTGATGTCTTTTATTCACATGTTGCAAAATGATTAGACAGATGTACTGAATTTTTGATGCATCATCCACTGAAGATTTATTCCTTAAAAAACAACAAGGTATTGAGAGAGATTCGTTGCTTTATTCTCACTTCAGTACTAACTCGCTACTGTGCCTGTGTGAACTATGGAAGCAGAAAAGCGTCTGATTAAGAGTCTATCAGGGACAAAAAATTATTATCACTTTAATCCATTCATCATGTTGAAGCAGACCTTGTTGTGGGTCCTCATAATCAATCCTTTTATTCCCTCGTATCCAACTCTAAAAAGTTCGATATATGCGGTTATATATATGTACATATCACAAAATGAGTACATTATTGAGTATATACAGTTTCGCCTAAAATGAAATTCTAGACGACTCTGCTCTGCCAATGAATCAAACCCACATTGGTCAATTTAGAAGCCAGTTCAGCATGCAAAATCAATTGCAAAAGGTAAACTCTTTCTTCCACAAACGTATATCCTAATGTACTGGCAAAATCAATTTCAATTTCGTCAATCTTTACTCAAATTCTTAAACCGCCCACAATCCTTACCTACCTTCTTTACGTCCCCATCCAAAATAATTATTATGATTCTTATAGTGAAAAGTTCACTAACATCCAATCAAATTCTTCTCTAGGCTTTTAATGTCTCCAGGTGATAGGAAGCTTTCTCCAGTTTTCTAAAACATAATTATACTTAGTGGAATTGTCAATTAGTGTTATAGACTATATATAATTAAGTAAGTTCTTTCATTATGGACATCGGTTACACTGTGAGCACACGTGCCACAAAACATAAACATGGTCGGTATATATATCTTTGTTGGTTTTCACTCACCATACCTAACATTAATTCTATATTGTTATATATATAACCAGGGAACTACGTGTTTAAAAGTTGATATATATCAAAACCGAGTGCGAAGAGAACAAAAATATAGAAGGGAACAAATCAAGATGATTAATTCTTTATTAATGAACCGTCCCGTTAAGATTAATAAAAATGACTCTTTGAGTCTAAAAATTAAAAATTCGATCCTTAATATAAAAGCATTATAATGTCAAAATTGTAAAAACAATATATATATAGGAAAAGCATCTATCCTTTTAAACGATATAAGTTTATATTCTTTTAGATCATAACCGTTGATTTCCGTCCATCAACGGTTATTGGGCCAAACTTAATGAGCCAAATTTATTATTAATTAATTAATAATTTTAATCCAATAAATTATAACCGTTGATGGACGGAAATCAACGGTTAAGATTTAAAAGGATATAAGTTTATATCCTTTAAAAAGATAGATATTATTCCCTCTGTATATATATATATATATATATATGAAAAAATAAATGTGAAAAACAAAACAATGATGAGCAAAGGCGTATGATGCATGCATGCTTAAGGTTTGGAAGAACGTTAATATATATAGATGTACAAGGTAATGCTAGTTTTTTGGCCTTATGCAGAACAAAGATATCTTAAGGTGATTTGCTATTGCTCTTAAGCCTGTTGGATTGGACATAAAGGACTTTTTGTCATCATGAATTGGATTAATCTGGATCATGCATTTTTCACCGTTGAGATGCAAAATGGCAACTGCACCTTGCAACAACATCACACACACTATACAGTTCCCTCATCGATCGAGCAATGGTGGGTACTACTGCAGTGAAAACCATCAAAACAGCGGCTGCAGATAGAAAAAAAACCACTTTGCGTAAGTAGAAAGCGGTTTCGACGTTGGATCTATCTATCTGTAACAAACAAGACAAACAAACACGTTCACTCCTTTCCTTTGAGTTTGACGTTGACATTGACAAGGATGTTTCAGGAAATTTATTTACATGTGGCGGAATTTACAGTAACTAGAAAAAAGCTAATACCAGTATGCGCCAATCGCAACAATAGCTCTTCTGCTTAATTAAGTGTTTTATACCTATCATCGGCGTGATATTTCACCAAATCTTAGATCTTTAAATAGATATACAGTAGTATAACTCGAAATTTAACACCAATGATTATTCAAAAATGCAATTCAATTATCTTCGAACATTTTTTCGATAAATTATTTTTTTACACGCAGCCATTTTATTAGAATGAAATATTATTATTGAGCTAAATCTTGTTTTATTTTTAAAATATAATTTTTTAAACAAATAGAAATTTCAACCAAATATGTTAATCCTCATTGGTGAAAATATAGTTTTTTTATTATAAAACAAAATATTATATCATTATCGTAACAGTACTTTAAGTAAATGGTATTACATTATAATTAATTATTAATAATACAAAATTAATGGTAAATAAAAATTAGATCTATTACAATAATTGGTTAGGTGACACTAGGTTGTTAGAGATATATGATGGCTTATACGGGAATTGGTTTCCGGTTTTTCTTAATGGGGCCATTCTAGATGGGATTGCTAATTTGGTTGGTTATTATAAAGAATTCAATCCCAAAAGCGTATGTTATTAGGGGAAAGTTTTGTTAATAAGTTTATCTGAAAAATATTTCTGTAGTTACTGCAGATAAGTTATCTATATTTACTTCTAAAATGACGTCGTTTTGAGATTGAAATATTAAAAAATTATAATTATAAAGACTATAATAACCCTGTAATAAATTAAAATTACAAAAATACCATGATTTTTGCCCCAAAAGGACGTCGTATTGGGCTTATTGCAGATAATTTATCTACAGTAACTGAAGAAAAAGCGAACCCTAAGTTTATATATATATTTTTAATTTATTTTCTTGTATTAAAGTTTATTGAATTTGAAGAGTGAATAATAGATAAATTTTTACAATATTTATTTATTTATTTATTAGTAGAATGGAGAGCGGTGAGAATTGAATTTGTGACCACTTAGTCATGTAGACTCTAATATCATATGAAAAACCAATTCAACTCCAAAACTTAAAAGTTATTAAGTGAAGGTAATATTAATAATTTTATATTTTTTCTCTAGCAGTTGTGCTAACTTCTTATTTGCTACAAAATTATAATTATGACAAATATTACATAAATATATATTAAATTGGGAATGAAAATTAAGGGTATATGTTTTATGGGTGGAATTTGAATTCTAATTTTGTTAGAATAAAAATTGTTTTTTTTAGACAAATAAATAATTGAGATATTGAATCATCCTTCTAGATCAAATTAAAATTTCATTGGCTGTCGTCGTTCGTGGTTGAAGGATGTTAATAGTGGCGTTATGGTCAAAGGTCGGCAACAACATAGACAAAATGGTGAAACTGATGGTTGCCATCCATCGACAATATTTATCGAAGTATCTCAATCTTAATTTTATGTGATAACATATATATAACGACAAACGTAATGAATAATAAAATAAAACTTTAATTTTAATTTTAATTTTTTATACTTAGAGTTATAATTTTAAAGATTTAAATTGAGAGTTAAATATAATATAAATTAATTTTAATTTAATTTTGTTGTGGAGGAGAGCCTTAACCCAAAATGAGGCTCATTAATTCCCTCTAGCCTCTATCTCCATTATACTGTCGTCTCAACCATGCGTTTCATCATCTCATGATTTTTAATGAGTTAGCCGTACATACGAAGAGGCTCGTTATGGTAATAATTTTGAGATCACGGATGGTATGCAAGGGAAATTTTTCATTACCTATAAGCCTCCTTCGATTTAGTGTTCATTTGCAAAGTTTTATTTTTTATTTTTTTTTCTTTATAAGCAGAAACTATCAAATATATTTTTACAAAAGCTATTATTTTAAAAGAAATTTATTATAATAAATAAAAGCTGAAATTCCCAAAAAGAGTTTTTTTTATGATATATACTAGTTTTTTAGAGTTCTCATATTTATTTTTTAATTTTATCCTTATTTTAAATTTGCATTTACCAATTGGATTCGTTTTTTCTGCAGTTACTACAGATAAGTTATCTGCAGTAAATCAATATGACGTCGTTTTGGGACGAAAATCATGGTATTTTTGTAATTTTAATTTTTTTCAGGGTTATTACAGTTTTTATAATTATAATTTTTGAATATTTCAATCCCAAAATGATGTCATTTTGAGAGTAAATGCAGATAACTTATCTACGGTAACTGCAGAAATATTTTTCTGTTACAAATTTTACTCTTTATCTTAAAAATCTATCATAATAATAAATTATTTTATCTTTCCTCTTTTAAAATCTCATAACAACTTTATATAATTATTAAATAACTTTTAATTTCATTTTTTAAACTCTTTTTTAACTTTAGCTTAAAAGTAATTTTTAATTTAAAAAATAATTTTTTTTCTACTGTCATTGTAAATGAGATTTTTTTGTATCAAATACAAAAAAATGGGACTCATTTATTAAAAAAAAAAACAGAGAGAGTCAAAATCCATCGACATTTCCTAACTTTCTATGTGTTATTGTAAAAGTTTATTTTTTTGCAACAACAGCAAAACTATATTTCTCTTTAAAAAAATAGTCAAAAAGAGTTTTATATTTCTCCATCATTGCTTCCAAACTTTTGCACACAACCCTCGGAAGTTGAAACCGATTTCTATACACACACATTTCCTCTCTGCTTAGCTTAGTCAGTCATTGGCATCATCACTCGTTATAGTCCAAGTTAATTGAATTCTTATCATCCATAGTTGTATAGTTCACTGTACATTGAGTGTTCTATCCCCTTCATGAATTGACAGCTTATTTCCAAATCTATTTCCTATCCAATTCCAACTCAAAATTAATATTTTAATAAGATAATTAAAATTATCAATTTCAAAGCTAAATTCGATGTCTACATTTTCGGGTCAAACCTTTCTCCAAAAAAAAAAAACTTAGAATTTTTGTGCACGACATGCGATAATTCTATTGGGCTGATAAGAAGAGTTCATGGCGCAGAGATATCGTTATCCATGGGCTAATTGAAGGTTTAGACACCACAATCAAACCTAAAATCTTAAGACAATATACATTCTTTCCACCCCTCTCAAGGAGAAACTTCTTCGAATATTCATGTAGTTCATCAATGCTTGACTTCTAATCAAACATTACCTCTGATATCCATGGACTAAGTAAGCAACGACATTATTTGGGTTTAAATACTACAATCAAACTCAAAATCTTAAGGCATTAGGAGCATAAGTCATTCCACTTATATGGTTCTCACTTAATCCATTCTTAACCAATGTGAAATTTCACCTGCTCATACTTGAATTTCTCAACATCTCTTCCTCATGTATGAGTCCTAGGCTCACATTCTTTTTCCCTCAAGGATATGCTTCTTCGAGTATTCATGAGGTTTATCAATGATTGACTTCTCATCAAACATTGACTTTTCTATCAAGACTTGGCTACACTCATCGAGACCTTAGCTTCCCACATTTTCAAATACTTGGATCACCACATGCCAATCCACCATTGGCTCTAATACCATTTGTTGGGACAGTGGAAGGAGCTCATGGCGAGGAGAGGCCGTCATTCATGGGCTAAGTGAGCAAAATGGACTTAGACACCACAATCAAATTCAAAACTTTAAGACATTAGGTGCATAAATTCTTCCACTTATATGATGCTCACTTAGTCCATTCTTAACCAATGTAAGACTTCTACCAACGTCGTGATAATAATTTCAATTTGTGCAACAATAGGCAACAACAATAAAGAGCTAATTAAACTTTGGGAAAAATATTTCTTCTATTGTAGTAAAAATGTTTTCTCTTGTTTATAAAAAAAAAAAAAAAAAATTCTTACCAGTTACACTTTGAATTTCGAACTTGACATTTTTTTTAAATGTGAGCTCCACCATAATCATGTTTCTGCGGGAAGTTCCCCTCTTCTCCTATTGCAGAAGAAATACGTTGCCCTTAAACCTTTTAAAACAACAAATTCCGAGGTTGGCTCAAATGACATGTAATGAAACTATACAACAAATTTGTTCCAATAACTTAAGGTTGTAAATGATTAATACATTTATCCAAAAAAAAATGATTAATACATTAATAATTTTATATTAAACTTCTTTTAACATATATACCTATAATATTCGTGATAATATTTATGTATAGCTTGCATAGCAGAATTAACAAACCATAATTTGACTTAAGAAGTAATTTGAGTATAAAAAGATTTTGTTCGCAGCAGAAAACATTAAATTTTATTAAAAATATATTATATATTGGTAGAGTCGTGTCGTCAAACACTCAAATAAAAATTAGTTCTCGTGGGAGGAATTTTTTCTTTTCTTTTTCCAGAGTCATGAGCCAAACAGTTTCAATATTCCTGCGAGCCCACACAGTTTGGATTTTCCATATTCATCATATCTATTCCCTACTCTGCATCTCCGGTCCCAATTATCTTTCTCCTCTCTTATAGAAGATGGTATTTTACCAAGGCTACGAACCCAACCAAAATTATAACTGAATTGTCTCCTTATTTTTGTTTTTCGATAACCTAGACGACATAAAATGACAACAATGACCCGGAGCTAATAGAGCTTACTTTTCAAGTAACTAGATAGATGAGATTCATAGAGAGTGCGGAAGCTCCAAGTAGTGATGGTAATAACTCAAACAACAACAAAAATTGTCTGAGTTATAAATATTTTTTAATCCACATGAAAAAGTGAATTGATATATTGGATTTCAAACTCCATCAATACTAATATTTAATAAGAATCTTATGATGATTGGAAGAAAAGAAAAATCTTTTTTTTTTCTTTATAAGCAGACGCAGAAGTCCAAAATAGGCATTTTTTTCTATAAAAGTATCTCATTAATAACTTTTTATGCGATTTATATATAACTTTATCCTAAAAAAAAAAAACTATGCTTAGATAGCTGAATATCAAATACCTTATGAGTGATATTTGAAAATTCAAATAACCATGTTCATGCAAATTATAACTTAATTATAATTTGAAAAATTATAATTTAATTATACATTGGAACATCGATCATTCATAATATTTGACTTTGGTAATAATTATTTCAAAAACCATATTTTTAATATATAATAATGTATGGTTGAGAGACAGTATAGAAAATGTTACACACAGTGCATCAAAATTAAACTCTAACCTTTCTCTAATAAAGTTACGTGTAAATTGTGCAGGAAGATGATAATGTATTTATATATAAACTTAATTAAGAATTAAATTTTGAGCCATTGTCAGTGTAAAAAAATAAATAAAAAAATTATACTTCAAAGTGTTGTGGCATCTTTAAAAACATTTAACATTCGTATAAATATAGTAATAATGTAATCAAAGTTACTAAACGATGGATCACCACTTAGTATAAAAGGCTTTATATTAATATTGGAAATGGATCCTCTAATGTGTCAAAAAAACATGATATGATCATGTGAGAAGATCACAATCATACAAAGATAAATCAACGGTTATGATTTCGTAACTATCTATTTTATCATTTTTTTCTCTCTCCTTCTTTTTTACCACTGATCCACTTTTGTATGGTTATGATTCCCCACATTACATGGTCATGTGAATTTTCACATTAGAGGATCCATATCCATTAATATTATATCTCAATTAAACTCTTTGTTAAAAAAAATGATTTTTTCGTGAGTTTGAGAAAATTTTACATTCCGTTCAGGTAGGGGTGTAAATGGGCTAGACCGGCTTACAGAGGCCTATGGCCTAGTCTATATTAGGTCAGGTTTGGCCTATTATAAGTAGTAAAATAGAATAGGCCTAGGCTTTTAAAAAAACCTATTTAGAAAATAGGTCATAGGCTTTTTTGTACATGTCGGGCCTATACGCCTACAGGCCGGCCTATATCATATTATTTATTTAAATTGTAATAAATAAAATTATTATTTAATATTTTTAATAATAAAATAATATTATTTTAGTTATTCTTGTAATTGTTGAATGTTTAATAGGCTTAAACAGGCTAATAGCCTGGGCCAAGGCTTTTATGTTTTAAATATAGGTCAGGTCAGACTTGTAATTTGGAGCCTACACAGGCTAATAGGTCAGGCCATATCCAATATTTTTTACACAAACTTGACCTATTTAAGTCAAAGTCTAGCCTATTTACACCTCTACGTTTAGGCTACTGTTAGCTAATCTCAACCAGCAAAACAACTGGCAAACTACTGTTATTTCTAACAGATGTATGATTGAACTCAAATGAAAAAAACATGCTCTTACTTCGTAGGTTCTTAACATTATAAGCCAAATCATGCCACATACATCCAGCCCGGCCAACCAATCAATCAAATTTTTTTTATTGGGTTCATGTTAATCTTTTCCATTTAAAATAAAATAAAATTGAAGGGATTTATTTCTTCTGTTGGGTATTCATTGTTTGTTCAAAAATAAGTATTTGGCATCGTCAAAGAAATTGAAATAAAAATTGTGTTGTATTAATGAGCGATATTTTTAACTTTTTGATTTTCTGTTAAGATTCAATTAACAATATATGTAGGATTTAGAAGTAAGATAAGTAATTTTCCAGTCTAAAAAATAATATTCACACGATCTAATAATACCATAACCTACGATGAGTTAGAAACCTTAAACATAAATATGTGAGGTATATTTTGATTACATTGAAAAGCAATATGCTATGAACGGAATGAAAATTGTAATGTACTGTTTTGAATTTATTTCGAATCAAACATACATACTTTTTGTCGATAATGAAATTTGAAAGCTCTGCGTGTGTCTTTGTCTCGTTCCCGCTTAAAGGTACTGAGAGCAAGTAGTTATGTGTGTGGGATTTTCTCATATGGGTAAAGTTTCAGAGAAAAAGGAGTAAAACGGATTGGGTTCCCTAACTATTGTTTACTTAATTTCTCATCACGATTATGATGATGATAATAATTGTTGCCTTGAACCTAAACTAAATTCCAAACTAACTTGCGTAGGGCTAAATAAAGAGAGGCCTAGAGGAAGCATTTTGTGATAACCATTGTCCATTCCTTCTTGTTGCATGTTTATTTTTTGGGGCCCATAATGAAGTTGACAACTTGACATTGCAAGTATCTTTTTTCTTTTTCTTTTACAACTCTACGTGGTTCCATTCAGCTGATGTTGTTCATTTAACTGAAAAAGCTAGATATAATTGCATATAGGGGTATAGTATAGCCATTAAGATTTAATTGCTCTATAATTTTTTTTTGTACCCTTTAATTAAATAGAAAAATATTTCTACAGTTAATGCAGATAAGTTATCTGTATTTATTTTCAAAATGACATCGTTTTGAGATTGAAAGATTAAAAAATTATAATTATAAAAACTATAATATCTTTGAAATAAATTAAAATTATAAAAATACCATAATTTTCGTCCGAAAATGATGTCGTATTAGACTTATTGCAGATAACTTATCTGCAGTAACTACAGAAAAAACGAACCCTAATTAAAACCAGCCCTCCCGCCCACCGCCAGATAACCACTTGAACAAATCCCTAAATGAAATGCTTGTCTTTGTTGTTATTAACTTATTATTATTATAGAGATGGGCTAAAGCATCATTTTAAAGTTTTTAGACAAAAGAATTGCCCGTTTAAAGCTGATTGGATAAGTTTTTCCAAAGTAGTGCAGTCAAACATGTCACCTATGCTGACGGGACTAGTCCCGTCACTGATACTGATGGGATTCGTGCCACGTCAGCGCCACGTAGGCAGTCCAATTACCGTAAATCTTCGGAAGACTATAACTTGTGACTTGGGTATCCAAATCAGATGATTTTTTTTTGATTTCATATAACTTTTCGAGATCTACGCAATGATACCTCATTTGACATATTTTATCTTCCACAAACATAGTTTGAATTTGTAACAATTGTATCACAATCACAAGAGTGTTTATCCATAAGACTATGTTTATGGGAGATAAAATATATCAAATGAGGTGTCATTACGTAGATCTCGAAAATTTATATGAAATCAAAAAAAAAAATCATCTGATTTGGATACCCGAGTCACAAGTTATGGCCTTCCGAAGCTTTACGATAATTGGACTGCCTACGTAGCGCTGACGTGACACGAGTCCCGTCAGTATCAGCGACGGGACTAGTCCCGTCAGCATAACTGACATGTTTGACTGCATTACTTTGGAAAAACTTATCCAATCAACTTTAACCAGACAATTCTTTTGTCCAAAAACTTTAAAACCGTGCTTTAGCCTATAGAGATGCAAGCATCAATTATTAAGTTCGTGACAAGATCGCAATGTATCAGCACTCAGTAACTCTATTCCACAATATCAGTACTTTGAGTTTCATAGTCATGTACCATTCACATTTCAGAAAGAAAATTGAAAGAAACCAATTTATTGTTGTGGGCTTGGGTTGACTGAACTCACGAGCATTCTTGATGTTTATGTGGAGAGGCCTAGTTGCCAGGCAATTCAAACAGCTACCTCGGTAATTTTTTGGGCTTCACCAAACAACTGAAGTTCATGGTTATTCCATTAATCGGGTCCATATAATACAAATTTTTGAATTCAAACATATTGGTCATGCGTTTTTTATAGACCGAGAGTAGTAAAAGGAGCCAATTCTTGTTGATAAAAAATAATGATATATACACACAAACTAGATTTTCTTATACCGTTTGAATCAGAGATTAGTTTTCATTTTGATATAGAGATTTTTTTTCTCCGTAAGTATTTTTTTTTATAAACTCAAATCCCTAATACTCTCAAGTCCCCTCAACATATTTAAACTGAAGTTTACTATTTCAGCAACCGTTGTAGATTATACTTACATACTTAATTTATATACACATATCTCGTAGTTGGTGCAACTACGAGACAATTTGACTTGATGCATTTCATTTAACAATGACCAATAAATTTATTTAAAATAATAACTTGATATGAATAATTATTTATTGCGATGGCTGTGATTTAAAGGTTGTTACTTTCAAAAAGTAGAATGGATTGGGGTGGGTGTCGTAAGTGCTAACTTCACCTCCAGATATGATTGCTTCTGGAAGGAAAAGCTGACAAAGAAATAAGTATGGTCATGGTGAAAGATAGACCTTCTTAACCATATTATATTATTCTCTACGAGTGACCAAGGACTCAAGATGTTTAAATATTAATACCAGTCAAGATATTCAATAATATTCAAAAGTCAATAGGATATTCTATGCTCTCAACAATGAAATTTTTATATCTTTCCCTGACTATTTCAACGTGGAATATGTGATCAATTTCTAATACGTTTTACAACTTGTTTGACCATCCACATTATAGGTAGAACTAGTTACCAATGGAGGTAATTTACTGTCCAAAGGACAATTATTAGGGCCACAACCTTCAGATATAATATAACGAACATGATTGATGCATTGACCAATATAATAAGAGGGCAGTGCCTAGCGGGATAAAATTAACCCGAAACAATAACACATGTAATACCATATGTTGAGTTATATACTGACTTCCTAGATTATATTTGATACGGATAAAGTTTTGTAGTGTATGTGGATATTTGTATGTATAATGGCAGGGAGATAAAATCACCAAACAGGTGGATTAAATGGCATAGGATTGTACTAGTTTTTAACACATAGTTATTTTAAAAACTTGATAGGAAGAGCTTTGGTGCATTTTTAATCCTATCTAATTTGATCGGATTAGTCAATTAATCGATGAATGGTAGAAAAAAAGATTGACCAACATATTAAATTGATACACGGTGTCAACAAGATTTGCCGTTTAATTAAGATGCCAATCGAGTTATCTGATATAAATGTTACTAAATTGAAGAACAATTGGCTAAGTCAACAAAATTCGTTTTTGCCAGCCAAGTCACTAGAAAAGGTTAAAGATATATAACTCCTCCCCTCCCAATTTTTTATGCTTTTCCATGCGTTGTTCAGTATATAATAAGTCGATCTTGTCGTTGGCCTCGAGGAAGTGTGCTAGTTATTAACGTTTGAGAACGAAGATTCTGAAGCATTTGAGACTAATCCCTCCCAAATCGGAATATAGAAATAGATCGAGATGAAGCCAAGGTGCAGAAACAGAGGCCAAGATTCTGTGAAATGGCATGAGCCATGAGGTTTATCCGTGTGTACAATTCATGAGGTTCTATTGTGATCCAATTTAATGTGGTTAGACCGGTTTTATGAACTGAGGCCAAATCCCCGTATAATACAATATATACGTACTATATAGAATTTATCATTTTTTGTCTTAAAAAACGGAATTTATCCTTTTCAAAATTCAACGACGACAAATGTAATGATTTATATATATCTGTAACAATTTTCCTAGTTTAAGGTTTTTTTTAAGTAAGTATTTCAACTATATATTTTATAAAGTAAGTTCCATATTTTTTGAAATATATATTTAAATTTATCTATTAAAGTATAATACTTTTTAATAGGGAATGGCTTAATTTTTAATGAATGACACATGTTTTTAGTTTTAAAATTTTTAATTTTTAATTTTTTTAATATAATTACTATGCATTTTTTTTTCATTTTTATCATATATATTTTCTTTAAATTCATATTATTACAAATTAAAAACTAAATTTACAAAAAAAAAAAAAAAAAAAAAAAACCTCGAACAAGATACTTACTAATTTTTAAAGATCTTTTAGACGCAAGATTGATTGAGTGACACGTAAGAATCCAAGTCAGCACAATAATAATAAACAATAAAAGAAAGAAAACTGTTAAATATATTGTATTTTTCAATTTTTATTTTAGTTATTTTAGCTGATAATATTTAGTGCCAGATCATATCAGAGTTTGTTACAACAGCTTTGCATTTTGGCCTTGCACCACATATATTCCTTTTTGTAGTTTTTGCTGGCATCAGGTGGTTATGACACCTTGCACTTTTCTGTTTCAGATCTTGTATATAAATCAGCACTGTTCATAGCTGATAATTAATTGAGTATGAATGAATTTTACCTTTTCTCAGATTCTCTGTATCAGTTGTATTATGGTATCAGATGAATTTTGATTTCATACATGGCTCGCGGCTCCACAACCAATTCTTCTTCTTCTAATACTTCACCTTCCCCCATGGATGATTCTTCGAGTCCTTACTTTCTCCATTCCGGTGATCATCCTGGCCTTGTTCTAGTCACCCACACCCTTACTGGTAGTAATTTCAATTCATGGAGCCGAGCTATGACCATTGCCCTCACCGCTAAAAATAAATTTTGTTTTGTTGATTCCTCCATTCTTCGCCCAAATTCTTCTGCTCTCCTCTTTTCCTCCTGGAATCGTTGCAATTCCATGGTTATCTCTTGGTTGCTTAACTCAGTTTCCAAAGAAATCGCAGACAGCCTTATGTATTTTTCCAATGCTTATGACTTATGGACTGACTTACGTACCCGTTTTCTGGAAGCAAATGGTCCACGTTTATTTCAACTGAAACTTCAAATTTCCTCTCTGAGTCAGGGTTCCATGGACATTAACAATTATTACACAAAATTGAAGATTCTTTGGGATGAACTCAATGACTATTCCCCAACAGCTGCCTGCACCTGTGGAGCGTTACGAACGTTGCTTGATTCAGTTCAACAGGACCAGACCATGAAGTTCTTGATGGGTCTCAATGACTCTTTTGCCTCCATCCGTGCTCAGATCTTGTTGATGACCCCTCTTCCATCGCTTTCACGGGTATTTTCTTTGGTCCTCCAAGAAGAACGCCAACGTCAGATTTCGTCTACGTTTTCTCCTGCTCCTGACACTCCGTTGATGGGCTCAGTGGCTGTTTCTTCTGGTTCTGTTTCCACATCATCACCACCAGCTTCCATGGCTGCCGTCTCCACCGCTCCTCGCCGTGGCCGTCCTTTTTGTACCCATTGCCAAACTCTTGGCCATACTAAGGAGAAGTGTTTTAAGCTCCACGGTTTTCCCCCTGGGTACAAACCCAGAATCCCACGGCCCAACCCTAATTTCACTTATCCCACTTCGGCCCAAACCCATGCAGCCCATCTTCACTCACCAACTACTGAACCCAATCCTAACCCTATTTCACCGACCCAATATACCCATCTCCTTAGTCTTCTGAAAGATAACCTACCTTCGTCACTTCCAACTTCGTCACTTTCTTCTCCGTCTACAGAATCACCATCACCGACCGTCGCGAGCTTCAGTGGTGAGTCACCGTCCTCTCTTCCTTCATCATGTTGGGTTCTCGACACAGGTGCGACACACCATGTGTCCTGTTTTTCAACTCTTTTTTCCTCAAAATCATCTTCTTTTTCCTCTTCTGTATGTCTCCCTAATGGTTTCTCCGTTCCTGTTTCTTTTATGGGCTCAGTATATTTTCTTCCTTCTATTTCTCTCATGCATGTTTTATTTGTTCCTTCTTTTTCTTTTAATCTTCTTTCTGTTGGTGCCCTAACTCGGGATTCTCCCATTGTTGCTCATTTTTCTCAATTTTTTTGTCATCTTCAGGATCGTATCACGGGCAAGATGATTGGGATTGCTAGTAGATCAGGGAATCTTTATATTTTAAATACTGCTGTACCATTCCCCTCCGTGCATGTTCCCCCTCCCCGTTCACTTGTTAATTCGGTTGTTCATTGTGATACTTGGCATTCCCGTTTGGGGCATTTGTCTCATTCTGTTTTACATTCAATGAAAAATGTTTTGCATTTTACTGGATGTTCTGATATTAATTCTCCTTGTGTTGTCTGTCCGATTGCTAAACAGCGACGTTTACCATTTATTTTAAATCCAAAAATTTCTTCTCATGCCTTTGACTTGATCCACTGTGATATTTGGGGACCATTCATCCCTATCTCTGTTACGGGTGCAAAATATTTTTTAACCCTTGTTGATGATGCCACTCGATTCACTTGGGTTTACATGCTTGAACAGAAATCTGATTTTGCTACTGTGTTTCCTCAATTTTTCACACTGATGCTCAATCAGTACCAGTCTTCCATTAAAGCCATTCGTTGTGATAATGCACCAGAGTTGTCTCTCACCTCTTTTTTCTCATCCAAAGGTATTCAGGTATTTCATTCCTGCGTTGATCGCCCACAACAGAATTCTGTTGTTGAGCGAAAACATCAACATATTTTAAATGTTGCTCGTGCTTTACATTTTCAATCTAATGTTCCAATTGCTTACTGGTCTGAATGTGTTCTCACTGCAGTATATTTGATCAACAGAACTCCTTCTCCTCTTCTACATGGTAAGACTCCTTTTGAGCTTCTTTCTCACAAATCTCCTACTTATTCACATTTACGTGTTTTTGGTTGTCTCTGTTTCAGTTCCACTCTACCTAAGCATCGTCACAAATTCTCCCCTCGGTCTCTGCCTTGTGTCTTCCTTGGTTATCCTCCTGGCTATAAGGCATACAAATTGCTTGACATTGAGTCCAATCGAATTTTCATTTCAAGAGATGTCATATTTCATGAAACTGTTTTTCCCTTCACTAAATCCCCTCCTGCATTACCTCCTCTGGTTTCAATTCCAACTAAATCTCTCACCACTGCTGCTCCATCGTCATCAACTCCTTCCTCCCGTATCAGAAAACCCCCACCCCACTTCACAGATTATGTTTGCCAAGCTTCTACCAAGTATCCTATCTCCTCTCACATTTCTTATGATAAACTTTCCCCAAATCACAAAGCCTTCATCAATGCTGTCTCCACCCATTATGAACCTTCCTCTTTTTCTGAAGCCTCCCAACTCCCTGAATGGCGTGCTGCCATGGCTGCTGAAATTGATGCTTTGGAACAAAACAGAACTTGGAGAATTGTATCCCTACCCACCGGCAAGCATCCAGTCGGTTGTAAATGGGTCTACCGTGTTAAACTTCGCTCGGATGGTTCCCTTGAACGTTACAAGGCACGGTTAGTTGCCCAAGGCTACTCACAGCAAGAAGGTATCGATTTTAATGAGACTTTTTCCCCTGTGGCCAAAATCACCACTGTCCGAACCTTACTTGCTCTTGCTGCCATCTTCAACTGGCATTTAATTCAATTGGATGTTAACAACGCCTTTCTTCATGGAGAATTGAATGAAGAAGTTTACATGCGTCTTCCTCCTGGATATGCTTCACAGGGGGAGTCTCTGCCTCCTAATGCTGTCTGTCACTTAACAAAATCCATTTATGGATTGAAACAAGCCTCCCGACAATGGTTTTCCAAATTTTCTTCAACTCTTCTTTCTCTTGGTTTTTCTCAATCCCATGCTGACCACTCCTTATTTACCCGCAGCTCACCTGACTGTTTCATGGCCATTTTAGTTTATGTTGATGATATTATTGTGGCTTCTAACAATTTTCCTGCTGTGCAGCATTTAACTGAGAGTTTAAATAATTCCTTTAAGCTCAAAAATCTTGGTCCTCTAAAATATTTTTTAGGACTTGAAGTTGCAAGATCATCTACTGGCATCTTCTTGTGTCAACGCCAGTACACCATTTCTCTTCTTCAAGATTCTGGCCACATTGGTTGTAAGCCTCGTTCCACACCTATGGAACCTAATCTTCATTTATCAGCATCTGAAGGTTCTCTTTTGGATGACCCTACTGCATACAGAAGGCTGATTGGTCGCCTTCTTTATCTGACAATAACCAGGCCGGATATATGCTTTGCAGTCAATCATTTAAGTCAATTTATGTCTGCTCCTCGCCAGCCTCATCTTCTAGCTGCTCAACGCATATTTGGATATCTCAAATCTACTGCTGGGCAGGGAATATTTTTTTCTTCCAAATCCTCCCTGCGGCTGCATGCTTTTTGTGACTCAGACTGGGCTTCTTGCCCGGACAGCCGCAGATCAGTCTCCGGTTTCTGCGTATTTCTTGGCCAATCTCTCATTTCTTGGAAGTCTAAGAAACAAAGCACCATTTCTCGTTCATCAGCTGAGGCCGAGTATCGTTCCATGGCTAATGTAACTTGTGAATTATTATGGCTCTTCTCCTTGCTGACTGATTTACAGGTTCCAAATTCAGCCCCTGCTCATCTTTTTTGTGACAACCAAGCCGCTCTCCATATTGCAGCCAATCCTGTTTTTCATGAACGGACAAAGCATATTGAAATTGATTGCCACATCGTTCGCGATCAGCTCACTCACGGACGTCTACTCACCTTTCCGGTTCCTAGCTCTCAACAACTTGCAGATTTGATGACCAAGGCTCTTCACCCTGCTCCATTGTCTAATTTGTTGTCCAAGATGGGTGTTCTTAACATTCACTCTCCATCTTGAGGGGGAGTGTTAAATATATTGTATTTTTCAATTTTTATTTTAGTTATTTTAGCTGATAATATTTAGTGCCAGATCATATCAGAGTTTGTTACAATAGCTTTGCATTTTGGCCTTGCACCACATATATTCCTTTTTGTAGTTTTTGCTGGCATCAGGTGGTTATGACACCTTGCACTTTTCTGTTTCAGATCTTGTATATAAATCAGCACTGTTCATAGCTGATAATTAATTGAGTATGAATGAATTTTACCTTTTCTCAGATTCTCTGTATCAGTTGTATTAAAAACCATTGTTTATTTTTTGAGCTTGTTTATTATGGCGTGGGACCGGAAAGAAGTGCTCTTTTTTTAAATATAAGAGGGAAAAAGGATTGAGATGAAATTTGAAAAGAAGAAAGGGATGTAATTGAAATATAATTTTATTTTTTTGAAAAATTACCATAAAACAGTAACATGATCACGGAGCACAATAAAAAAAAATCCCTGTTTTTGAATTTCTATGCAAGAACAACGAAGTGAATTGAATGCATGCTTTCCTTGTGTGACCGCAGACACTAATGAGATTAATTGATGCTAAAGCAAATTAGGCAACGTGCTGACAATATTTCTTATCGCAATCAATGCTAATACGGACTACTACGAAACAACGAATTATATCCTAGCCGCCTTATTTTCTTACGCAATTTTTGCTTTGTTGTTTTATGCTACAATTTTTTCATAAAGATTGATACATTCATTTTAATGATATTATTTTAAAAGAAAAATGAAAATAGTATTGGAAAGGCTGCAACCATTAGACATGCGGCAGATATACTTACACAAATAATTATGATTATTCTTGTTGAGTCCAGGTATCGCGTGAACACTTAGCTGAAGGATTACATAATGAACAAGCGTTTTCATGCAAAATTAAAAAGCATATATGTGCATCACGTTAATTTAAATATGAAAGATAACGTCTACTTACTTATTTTTCCCTACACACATATGAAATCAAACAAGAAAGAGAAAATCCCATATTGTGCGGGACCTTAACTTGCGATCCATAGTGGCAAAGAAGTCCATGAAAACCCCATTTTGCCAACCACTATTCGCTTATGGATAAGCCCAGAATTATCATCTTTGATTTTTGTGCTCTCTTTCTTTCATGCATTTCTGTAATTATTATAGGTCTTAGGGATGAAAAGGATCCATATATAACAGAGCACACCAGGCCAATCAGCAAGATGCCTATTTTGTTGATACTGGTTAAAAATAAACCAGAAGTTTTTGTATTGAATTATTATACTAAAATGAAAAGATTGTAGGAAATCTTAGATTTATGCGGAAGCGGTTTAGGACCTAGTACATTGGTATGCTTACCGAATCATCCTTGTTTCACAATTACCTCTCGGTGCGCAGGTCTCGTGTAGAATCTTCCCTTGTAGGATTCCTCTTCACGAACAGCTCACCTCAGCGCCGCAGCATGAACAACCTCCTTGAAGCTGGACTGTGGCAGATCTTCCAGACTATCTCTCGAGGAGGATGAGATGGTTGTGTGGGCAACCGTTCAGATGATGAACGTCTGCCTCTTGGGGTTTGTTTCTGATGATCTGTTCACCTTGGAGGCACAAGAGGAGAAAACTATAAATATATACGCTTAGATCTTAGACATAACTCAACCCTAAGCCTCATGGGCTTAAGTGTTACTGAAGCCCAATAGGACTTTAGTGACCAAAAGAGCATATATCCAACAATCTCCCACTTGCTCTTTAAGATACAAACTTGAGTTCGTTAACCCAAGGCCATGTAGCCCATAAGCTATCATCATCTGATAATATACCCCATCCCTTGTCTCGAGCTAGCCTGGGGACCTACCATTTGTCATTGATCAAGGCTCCTGATAATCTTTGAAAGATTATCTAATTCGGCGCTACTCCACTAAAAGCCCGAACGTGAACTCCAAGATTAATGACCTTTATAACATGAATATGCATCGCCCCTTTGTAGAATGTCTATAATTGATTGACAAGTTTTCTGTAACTCAATCAATTATTTATTCCCTTGACTATGATAGTTTCTCTAATGGATTACATGCACTGGCCAGTGTCTTTAATATCCAAGTACCAAAACATATCAAGGGGACATATCCTACAAATTCCATGTTGTTTATCTCATAAATAACGATAATCAAATAATCTCACTCCCAAAATACCGAGTTATTGGCCGTCAATAGATCGAACCTCACCCGTTGGTAAATCAAAGAATGAAAACTATTTCATTACCTATTTATAATAAACTCAGGATTAAGAGCAATCACATAACTATAGTTAACTGGAGATTTGATACCTTATGACAGAAAAACAACCTTAATCAAATCTCTCCTTGATCCTTTCAATGTGAATGTTAATTCACACCAATATTTTACAATGATTCGGACAAAACCATTTCATAAAATATTGCAGCCTGAATAAAGTGCCCAACTTTATTTAACGGATGTGACTCCATTCATCAATTGTGAGAACCTATGATCATGTCCTCCATGAACGTATCCATATGATCATATACTCCACAATTTGATCCGGACCTTTATGTTTGTAAATAGTGCGCAAAATAAATAAATAAAACCTTATTTATGAAATTCAGAAAATTATTTTTATTGTTTCATCGTCTTACTCCAAGAGCACAATGAAACCAATAACTCCCACTTGCTTAATGCAAGTCTGAGATCCTCCTAAGACCCAAAGAAGTAACATGCCTCTCGAACACAAGTTCAAGCAAACTCTTAGTAACTGGGTCTGCAAGATCCACCTCTAATGCTATCTGAGTTTAGTGAAAAACTTATAGCTCGAGGTTGATTTTCTCGAGTCAATATCCACTTGAAATAACTGAATTTTTGAAAACTCAGCTTTTCAAGACTCCCATTAGAATATACCAGCATATAATCTCTCGTTCTCCAAAGATACTTGAGTACATGCTTAACAATAATCTAGTATTCCTCTAGGTTCAAAATGGTACTATCTCACTACTCCCACTGCGTGACAGATGTCTGGTTTAACGCCCAACATGATATGTGTGAGTCTACCTTTGCCAAAGCATAAGATATCTTGCTCATGCATTCTTCCTTCTTAGAAGTCTTTGGTCACTCCTTAGGAAGATGAATTCCACATCTGAGAATTATAATTCTTCTCTTAGAATTCTCATGTTGAATTTTGGCAAGAGTTTTGTCAATGTAAGTAGTCTGAGGTGATGCCAACAACTTATTCTTCCGGCCTCATAAGAGTTTTATACCAAGAATATAATTGGCTTCCCCAGTACTTCCATACCAAAACACTAACTTAGCCAACTCTTTATGCTTGATATTACCTCCACATTGTTTCTAATAAGGAACATATCATCTACATAAAGTACCAGAAAAGCTACTGTCTTCCGTTGTATCCTTTATATACAAATACACATCATTCATCAAGGTTCTCTCAAAATCAAAATTTTGATAACCTGATCAAAATTGATGTTTCAAGACCTGGATGCTTGCTTAAGTCTATGAAATAGACTTTCACAACTTGCATACCGTGTGTTCCTACTCATTTGCTATAAACCCTTTTGGTTGTTGTATGTAGATATCCTGACATCCAACTCCCAAAATGTATTCTCATAATTGAGACTTATAGCAACTAAGAGAATCTGGATAGACTCAAGCTTGGCGTCTGGCAAAAAATGCCTCCAAGCTAGCTTTGAAGGTTTTCACCTTTCTGTCCATCCTCTATTTGCCTTTTATGTCCACATGCACCTTGTGGGTTTTACCCCTCTTGGTGTCTTTACTAGGACCGAACGGAGTTGAAATACAAGTATTTCATCTCATTGTTCATAGCCTGAGCAACACTTGATCAACAACATCTTCTAGTGCATTATCGTAACTAGTAGGATCAATATCACTCAACAAGAGACAACTTGAGAGTTAACAAGGTTCTCTCCCACTACGAATGTACTGCACTAGACCTTGTGTATTTATAGGTAAAACAAAAAGTGGGTCAAATGATGGATCTTCAATTTCTTGAGGATCCGCTTATCCTTGATATTGTTCCTTTACATGTGATACTAATATTTCTACTAGTTTCACTTATATATTATCATGTTGAATTTCCAATCATGGTTCTCTTGTTTGTTCACTTAGAGATATATCTATCCCCTCTTGAACAATCAAGGAAACAGTGGATGAAGCTTCTACAGATTCTGAAAATTCTTGATCTGAGATAATTTCTTATCTAGTCCTCCTTTAAGAAAATCATGTGAGTGCTCACTTAGATTATCTTGTCCTTAAGACTAAAGAAGAAATCATCCCTAGTTCTCTTAGGGTAGCCAAAAGATATGCACTCTTCCATACAAGATTCCATCTTATTTGACTGTTGTTGTAGGACGTGTGCCGTAGCACCCTAAATCCGAATATGGTTTGATCTGGGCTTGCACCCTTTCCATAATTCTTTAGGTGTCTTTACAACAGACTTTGACGGAACCAAGTGAAGAAGGTGCATTTCCTTCTCTTAGGCATCTCCCTTGAACAACATTGGCAAAGATGAATAACTGAACATGATCTTCACCAAGTCTAGAAATGTTTGATTTTTGCATACTGCAACTTCATTCAACTAACGCGTTCTTAGAGTTGACAGTTACGAAAACTATCCCCTCTTAAATCAGGTAAGACCTGAAATTACCAGACAGGTAGCCAAACCCTTTAGTAGACCAAAGTAGTTTTTGATTTGAACACCTACATGCTTTTCTGCCTCAGACTAAACCTCTTGGAATTTCCAAAAGCTTTAGACTTATGGCGCACTTGGTTCATCTGTCCAAATCCAGAGTAAACATTCATATAATGAAGTACTCATCACCTCTTCTGGTCTGAACACTAATTGGTCCACATACATTAGTATGTACCAGTTCCAGTTGAATAGTTGCGCAAACCTTTTTGGCCCTTGTAGGATTGCTTGGCCACTTTACCTTCCAAATAGGACTAACATGTAGCTGTTAGTTAAAATATTATTGAACTTTCAGTTCCTCTTTTAACTAAAATATGTTTCCTACTTGAGATAATATGACTCAATCACAAAGGCCAAAGTTATGTTTCATTTGAAACTTTTATTTCTTTGGTGAAAGTTCTTGTTCATCATCCTTTCCATTCAACATAACAAATTTAAAAAGGGTATAGGACATAGGTAATAAAGACTATTTAAACAATGTACCAGAACAAAACAAGACGAAGATGAATTTCGAAATGTAACTGAGGAATCAATTGCATTGTCAAACCATGTTTTAATCAAAACAACTAACAATAATTGAATTCCTCTTAAAATCTGGAACAAACAAATAGTCACCCAAAACCATAGTCTTATAAATAACTTGTCCTACTGCAAATGCAGACACAAGTTCCCATTTTCAAGCTTAAAATATCTATGTCCATTGCTGACAGGTATCCATGTTTGAACTACTACAAAGAGTAACAAACATAATCAGTGATTCCTGAATAAATAATTCATTCACTGATCAGGCCTAGATATACCCATGTCTGGTTCTTTTCATCACCTCTGGGCAATTTTTCTTTCAGTATCCCTTCAGTCTGCACTTGAAGAACTTGCCTTGCAGCTTCTTCATAGCAACTGGTTTGACAACTGATAACCAAGTCATTTTGTTCTTGTTACCACCCTTGGGTTTCCCTTTGGATTTAACAAGACTCATAGCAAAACCTGCACCGACTCCATTCTGTCTAGCAAAGCTGCTAGACGCAGCAAACATGTCATTAAGAGTCTGAAGCATTTCTACTCCACTCTTAATCATGTACACTTGCTTCTGCAAGTATTTGGAAAGACTGACTATAATATAGCAGCGAACTACCATATCTGCCATTTCCTAATCTGAGAAATGCATCTTAGTTTCCTTAGACGCATCCTCTGCAGGTTGCTATGGCCCTCGCATTGTCAGGACAAATTTTAGCTTCCATGTTTTAGAACAATATCAAAAAATTTGCTTTTCACTTATTCAGAGTTGGTACCATCTAGAGGTTTCCGACTCAAAATCATTTCTAAGATATTTTTTGAAAAACATATAAAGCACACAATTACAAACAAATAATGCAATAAACAAATGAAGTGCGAGTAGATTCTCATAACTACTCTTGTTTATTGTTAACAATCTTTCAGTTTATCTTTACAAGGCTTACGATGGGCAAGTCACTTGTAAAAACCAAAATTGTTATTTGGGCCTTCAGTGCCATTGCCAGAGCCTCGATGGGAGGGTTAACAATTTTACCAAAGTTGAAAGTAATTAACCATTGTTTAATTTCAAAATTATCCTTAGTGTCTAAGCATTGCCGACGATGGGCCGTACAATACTTTACTAAAATTTTGAAATTATTAAGATTTAATCTAGTGAAATCTGATTATCCTTATCCGATGGGGCTTCAGCGATAACCATTTCACTAATAGACCCACAAATGGAGCCCACAGGTTTTAAAATTAATTAATTTTTAAAACCTTCACCCATTCAACATTTTTGTTTGAGAATTTTCATAAGCCCAGTCGAATTCATTGTTTAATTTCAAAATTATCTTTAATAACTTAGTATTATCGACGATGGGCCGTACAATACTTTATTAAAATTTTGAAATTATTAAGGCCCAATAAAATCCAATTATGCTTATCCGTTGGGGCCTCGCATGATTATTTTATTGATAGGCCCATAATGCGCCTGAAGGTTAAATTAATTTCTTAATTTAAATATCCTCCCATTGATATTTAAGTCCAATCTAATAAAATCCAATCATGCTTATTCGATGGGACTTCACATGATTATTTTATTAATGATCCTATAATGCGCTTGAAGGTTAAATTAATCTCTTAATTTAAATCTCCTTCAATTCAACATAAGCAACATTTTCTAATTTCCAAGAATTATTTAATTGAGAGTATCCTTTGTTTGATTTCAAAAACTATATAAGTAAGAGCGCCGATAAACGTGCACTAAGCTTAACATAATTTTGAAAGCATTAAGGTCCTGAAATCCGGTCACTTTACGTATGCTCCGAACAATCATGATACATGAATGTTGTATGCAGCGTGTGTTATTCCATGACCATTTCAGAAAACCCACAAATTACTCGCAAAATAAAAGAATTCTCTTAGGAAATTTTCTCTAATTATTTTTCTAGATTTAAATCATCCAAATAGCTGACGTAATTATTAATCTAGATTGCAACAATCATAATAATTATCATTTATGAGGATAATTTGAAATCAAAATAATTTCCATAACGATTATTTGTCTTGACGTTAATTATCCAAAATTAATTAATTCAATTATTAATCTAGATTTTTAATAAAAATCATAATAATTATTAATTAATTTCTTAGGATGATTTAAAATCAAAATAATCCCATAATAACTATCATACTAGTCGCTGAAGACATAATAGCTATTATGTTCATGCAATCATACAAGTTATGCAACAATATGGCACCACCTATCCTATATGGCATGTTATCGCAATAAAGCATGTTATCAATCATATAATTTATACCAATAATAAAAGCATTAAATAATAAAATCTAATTACTTTAATCCATGACATTCCTATTTTAAAGAAAATAAAAAAAAATGTTACAACTTTGGAATTCAACTTTCGCCTAGCCCATAGTATCTGTCTCAAGCCCCTTTAGGGTTTCCATGGGCCCAAAGCCCAAAGACCCAATCCTTTGGCGAGAAACCCTAGGACGCGAAAGAGGAACCCTAGCCGTCAGGTCTGCCGCGCCGTCACCCGAAGTCAAATCAGGGTGAAACTCCAGGGGAAGGACCGCCACGTAGAGACGAGTGCACCGCCGCCGGAACCACCCAAAAAGGTGGCCGGACGCTCCCTCACTCTCCCATTCTTTTCAGGAGAGTGGCGGCCACTCTCAGCCTCTTGTGGAGGCGCGTGGTGGAGCATGGAGTCTCCGATGGAGGTGATCCACCCACCGTTGCGTTCGTCTTTCCGTCCTCTTTCCAACCATATATAGATAGCCCCATTCTGAGATCGGTAAGTCCTCGAAAAGTCTCCGACAGTGCTGACTGCGCATCTTCCTCGCGATTTCTCGATCTTGAACTTTTACAAAATATTGAAAAAATACACAGAAATTCCAAAATTAAACAAAAACAGCAAGGAGGAAACCTAATCATATGGGATTAGCCTCCTTGTTACAAATCGAGAAATACACGAGAGACCCTAACCATGGATTAAAGCATTTTTACTGATTAAAATTTAAACTTTTATGAAAATGAATTATAAAATACACATGCTAGATTCATACCATAATCCTAGAACCCTAGGTGCCACATTTCAAGAAGCAAAACTAATTACATGAATAGTGAAACTAGATTCACATACCAATGTACAGTCAAGGCTCTGATACCAATTGTAGGAAATCTTAGATTTATGCGGAAGCGGTTTAGGACCTAGTACATTGGTATGCTTACCGAATCATCCTTGTTTCACAATTACCTCTCGGTGCGCAGGTCTCGTGTAGAATCTTCCCTTGTAGGATTCCTCTTCACGAACAGCTCACCTCAGCGCCGCAGCATGAACAACCTCCTTGAAGCTGGACTGTGGCAGATCTTCCAGACTATCTCTCGAGGAGGATGAGATGGTTGTGTGGGCAACCGTTCAGATGATGAACGTCTGCCTCTTGGGGTTTGTTTCTGATGATCTGTTCACCTTGGAGGCACAAGAGGAGAAAACTATGAATATATACGCTTAGGTCTTAGACATAACTCAACCCTAAGCCTCATGAGCTCAAGTGTCACTGAAGCCCAATAGGACTTTAGTGACCAAAAAAGCATATATCCAACAAAGATGCACCAAAATCAAATTACGGTCACGTTTCTGCCTGGTCAACTATATCGATCGTAATTTATTATATACATATAGCAATTCAGGCTTTCAGAATTCATGTACGCTAAGTCAAAATAAGACCTTTTGATTCTTATTTTTTTTTAATTTTTTCGCTGTATTCAAATTTTAATGTCTAAGCCATCATATATAACTTGTTTAACTATATTCAACAAAACACATTGATATCACTAGCTTGGCAAAGTTTTCTTTTTCTTTCACTTACATTTTACATAATGAAAAATAAAAATAAATATCTACTCATATATGGACATGAGCCAAATTTAGATCGACGGCCACCTTATTCAATTAGTTAGCGTTGAGTACTGTCTTCAATCTTCATATAAGCTCTAAAATTTCAATTTGATCTATATGTTATTTCAAGTTGAGTGCTAGTATTGTATACAACTTTTATGGAGTAAAAAACAGAGAGGATAAGAGTGATAAGGAAGAGCTTAAGCCACATGGTAATATGCTCCAGCGGTTCTTCGAAGTTACGGTGTTTTACAAATTGGCTGTAGCGAAGCCTTTTTTACTAGCCCCCAAAGACCAAATTAAGTCCTAGCCATATTTTAAGGATTTGACCGATATGCATTTTCCCTATTTCTCCTTTCAAAATCAATTTCATTCGTCAACCAAGAAGATTGGGGAAAAAAAAAATTAAAATTAGGTAAAAGAAGAAAAAAAACAACAGACAATGAAATCATGTTATTCTAGAAAGGGATCAAAAATGCCAAATACATTTCATACCGTAATCCACGATCAGGGAGATTTGTATTATTCCAAATGGACTTTTATGTCTATTTATAGTGTTAGGTATCAGTTGCTATTAATATCATGTAAGCAAAATCGCTAAATCATCTCAAAACAGTTAAACACGAGCCTATTGAGTTTATTCTTTTCTATCATTATTTTTGACAGACTTAAACTGTTAACTAAAAAATTAAGTGTTTACTTACTGGATCAGGGGATAATATTAAATTAAAAATAATATATATATAGAAAGAAAAGTAAATCTTATGTTGTAGGAGAATTCAAATCTCATGTCATAGATACATCAAGTGTGGGACTCACTTATTTAAAAAAACAAAAAACAAAAAAAATGAGTGACACACCTTTTTTTGATATGTGTAAGAAGGGTTTATTTTCTCATGCAATATCAGAAAAACAACCCCCCCCCCCCCCCCCCCCCATATATATATATTATAAGCATCCAAACGAAATTGGTTGATTTTGTATGGAAGTTTCCGGTTAGTCCACATTGTACACCGTCGCTGACCAAACATCTGACATCACTTAAGTTAAGACCCCACTCGCTATGAGGCTTCCCTTGATCTACACGACACCTTCCCAATCAACAACCCTTCATTTCATTTATAAGCTCCTCTCCTCGCTTGCGTTATTCTTCTATAAACCCCACCTGCAATCTCCTTCTTCCTTCATAGCTCACCCTGCTTCCTCCACCAGAGTGAGCCACATCTCCTCAATTTCACGCACGCAATGAACACGCCACGTGGCTTCTACCAAAATGGCGGAATATTCGCCTTTTGTTTCTTCCTCCTCATCTTATCCCCACTCATCACCCTCGTGGGAGCACAATCCAACAACCCAAACGATCCTTATTACAACAACAACAACCTCAACTTCAGCCCCTCCTTAGCCATCATTATCGTCATACTCATCGCCGCTCTCTTCCTCATGGGCTTTTTCTCCATCTACATCCGCCACTGCGCTGATTCCCCCTCCGGCAACATACGCAACCTCGCCGGCGGAGCCGCCGGACGATCCCGGAGGGCGGCGCGTGGGCTCGATCCTGCCGTGATCGAGACGTTCCCAACCTTTGAATACTCCGCGGTGAAGATTCATAAGATTGGAAAGGGCGCGCTTGAATGCGCGGTGTGCTTGAACGAGTTCGAGGAGACCGAAACGCTGCGTTTGATCCCGAAATGTGACCATGTCTTCCACCCAGAGTGCATCGACGAGTGGCTCGCTTCGCACACCACCTGCCCCGTCTGCCGAGCCAACCTTGCCCCCACCGGCGACACCGTGCGTGGAATTCCTGTCCTCAACGCCGAGGGGGAAGATGTCGAGGCCCAGAACGACGTCGTCGAATCCGATCCCGAACAGCAAAATGCGGACGCTGTTCAAGACTCAAAAGAACTGGAAGTTATGCGCTTGAACCAGACGCTTAACCGAAACCGAACGAGAGGGTCGCGGTCGAGCCGGACGCGCCGGTTCCCGAGGTCTCACTCGACCGGCCATTCGGTTGTCCAACCGGCTGAAGACACGGAACGGTTCACTCTGAGATTGCCCGTGGAAGTGAGGAAGCAGATACTGAACCCGGAATTGCATCGGGCCAGAAGCTTGGTTATCTTGCCTCGACAAGGTAGTTCGCGGCGGGGATATCGAACCGGCGGAGAGGGAAGTAGCAGAGGGAGGTCTTCGAGGCGATTGGACCGGGGATTTAAATCGGACCGGTGGGTTTTCACGATGGCGCCGCCGTTCCTAGTCAGAGCTTCGTCGATTAGGTCCCCAAGGGTGGCTAATAGCGCCGGTGAAGGCACTTCCTCTAATACAGCTCCTCCGCCTCCGCCGGCTGTGGACTCGGCTCGCCCACCGGTTTAAACGCCCTCCTTCAATATTTCATTTTTTTTATTTGTTTTTTGTTGTTGGGCGACGATTTTTTTTTAATCTAAAATATGTAAAATGTGTATAATATATAGCACATTTATTTTTAGTTGAAGATAAATATCTTAGTCAGGATAATCCCATAATCATGATCATTTTGTTCGGTTCAAATTTGAGAAATAAAAAATGGAATGTGGAGAAATTAGAAAACATCAATTAGATGAGAAATAGAACCACCTACGGTGATGTGGTGAGCGTCCTTCCATATCTTAATTTTGTATTTTTGATTCTTAAGAGGGTGGTTTGCTCATTTGGTCAAGCACGAGGACTGAACCGAAAATGAGATGCACCATATAAACGTGTTTGACTAGGAGATGACCATGCTACTTTCGTTTCTCAATAATTATTATGTGGTATTTTCACTCCTTATATATGAAGGGGCACCGAAGTCTTTAGAGTTTAGAGTATCCTTCATCATGATGATATTTGAATTTCTCGCATTAAAACAAGTAATATAGAATTTGTCTCCCTGGTGTATAAAAAACAAAGCTTTTTTCAGGGGAGTTCCACACATGAGTCACATTCTGGCGGGTCTCTGTTGGATTGTTTAACCAGTGAAGAATGTCGTTATTGTAGGTGAGAATCACGACACTAATGACAGTGCTAAATAATGGTAGATGTCATTTAAGAACTTGCCTTCGGCTGAACTTTATTAATACTTTTGTCCAAAATTGAACTGCTCGTTTTGTCCAAAATATTAGTTGCAAACTAGAAGCAATGAATCCTAGCAGTGTTTGGTACGACTATTTGGTATGAAATGGTGGGAAAGTGGGATGAAAAATATTTAAGGACTTGGTGTTTGTTATTTTAAATGACATAAGTTATGTCATTTTAAGAGAAAGATAGACACAGAGATCATGGAGGAGAGAAAGTGAGTGGTTTTCTTAATTTAAAATTTAAATAAAAAAATTTATTCTGTGTCTATCTTTCTTTTAAAATGACATAAGTTTATGTCATTCAAATAACAAACATTTTTTCCAATATTTAATTACCATGTTTGGTACGAGTATTGTGAAAAAAAATTCAAACACATATTTTTCCATGGTACTTCCCTTTTCAACTACACAAAGCTGATCCTTGGTATTTTTTCTATGATTATGAATTCTGATTATAATATATCGAGTCAAAAACACCCTCACATATGTTCAATAGATTTATCACAGAAGTATGGGCTTTTTGACCACTATAGCCTTTTTTTAATAATTAATTACCAAATTGACCCTATTTATAAACTATTTCAAAAATTTAACCTCTCCAGAAAACATAACACCAATCTGCCCTTGTTTGACCGTTGACCATGAAGCCTATCCGGGTAAATTTTAAAAAATTTTACCTACCCGGGTACACCCCTCCCTACCCGGGTATATTTCTTGAATCTGGAAAATGTTTGAATTATTTACCCGGGTAGAGAGGGGTGTACCCGGGTAAATAATCATAACTCAAGCTTTTCTCTTCTTGCTTTTCTTCTTTGTTTCTGGTTTCTTTTTCAAACCTTGCAGAGTCATTTTAAGAATGGCCAATTTCTGAGCATCTGAGACAACCCTCTCCAACATCTTCCTCTTGCCATCTTCAGTTGTCTCTTTTACAGTTTTCCACAACTCAAGCTTGTCAACGCCCAATTCCTTCACCTCTAATTCTGAACATTTTTTTGAATTGTCTGACTGGTGACATGTAATAGCATCCTTTGTTGGAGCAGAACCTTGATTATTTGCTTCACTAATCTCAGGCATATGATCCAGTGGAATATCTTTCATCAATAACCTGTTTTCAGATTTTGTTCTCCATGCGTTAGTCCTTCAATTTAGAGATTTTCATTTGCTGTTCACACAAAGAGGATGGGCGCACACAACCAGTTTATGATTATTTACCCGGGTACACCCCTCCCTACCCGGGTAAATAATTCAAACATTTTCCAGATTCAAGAAATATACCCGGGTAGAGAGGGGTGTACCCGGGTAGGTAAAAAATTTTAAAATTTACCCGGGTAGGTAGGGGTGTACCCGGGTAGGCTTCATGGTCAACGGTCAAACAGGGGCAGATTGGTGTTATGTTTTCTGGAGAGGTTAAATTTTTGAAATAGTTTATAAATAGGGTCAATTTGGTAATTAATTATTAAAAAAAGACTATAGTGGTCAAAAACCCCAGAAGTACGCCATTGTCACTTTCGTGTTCTTCGTCTTCGACAATAGTATCACTATTCAAAAGTAATTGTAAAAAAAGATATGAGCTATGTTAAAAATAAAAAAATCTGAGGTGGTATTTTGGTATTCAAAAGTAATCATTTTTCATATTCAAAAAAATTAAAGGGTATTTTCATATTTTCGATTCACATTCCTATCAATATTTTATCATTAACCAAACATAGTATTAGTAAAATGAACCAAACTTTTTCGATAAAAATTTGGCTAACCAAATACTTTTTCGTAACTTATCCGGGATAAAAAAATTCTTACCAAATCCCTAGTCATATTTTTTTCTTGGTAAAAAAAATTATCTCTCGTACCAATTAAGGATGATGTTTATTACAAATTAAACAAAGGACGAAAAAGAAAAGATTTAGTTAACAAGAATAAAACAAAGGAACACCTGCGGCCAAAATAAAGAAGAAAAAGGAAAAGATGTTGATGGGATATGCATTTTTAGAAATTATGTTTAGGGACGTGCATGGGTCGAACCGAATCGATTTTTTTGAAAAACTGAACCGAATTAATTTAAATGGTTCGGTTCGGTTCAAAACTAGTTCGGTTCGGAAGTGGTTCAGTTCGGAACCGGTTCGGGTCGACCCTCTTTTGAAAAGAAAAAAATTTAAAATTTTAAAAATAAAGTTATAAAAATTAATTTGGTTCGTTTTGAAAATGGTTCGATTCGAAAACGGTTCGGTTCTTAACAGTGGCGGAGCTATGTATTAGTTAGGTGTGGCCTCGGCCCGAGCTAAATTTTAACAAATTATACTTATTATATATAATTAATTATAATTTGACCTGTGTTAAAACTATAATTTGGCCTGGACTACAATTTATAATTTGGCCCTATCTAAATAACTTATTCATTACATAACCCGAATTTTGAGTAATGACCAACACACCGACTATCATCAAATAGCTTGAAAAGTCTAATTATCACAATGGTATATATATTTAGAGGAAGATTATACTTACAACTTTTTTTTTTACAACCTCTTACAATCATATCTTAACACTGTTGATTTTCGTCAATTAACGGTTATAATTTTCGCCAATTAAACTCATTAATTAATTATTAATTCACAATAAATAATAACTGTTGATTGATGGAAATCAACGGTGTTATGATATGGTTGTAAAAAAATTGTATGTATAACCTTCCCCTAATATAATTTAAATATGGAAAAGTATTTCTCCTGGAGATAACGTTATCTCTAGTGAGCTCAAAACGACGTCGTTTTGGATTAAAAAATTAAAAAATTATAATAAGAAAGACTATTATAACCCTGAAATAAATTATAATTACAAAAATACCTTAATTTCTGCCTCAAAACGACGTCGTTTTGGGCTCACCGGAGATAACTTATCTCCATTAACTGGAGAAATCTTTTACCCTTTAAACATATTATGAAATGAACTAACTAAAATTACGAAAATAAACACATATAATTTTTTGACCCGTGCTCAATTTGGAGCCCGGCTCGGCCACTGGTTCTTAAACCAGTTCTAAAAATCGGTTCGGTTCATGAACTGATTTTTAAAAACTGGTTATTTTATGGGGCGATTTTATTCGGTTCATGGTTCAGCCTAATTTTTTGGTTATTTTGCACACCCCTAATTATGTTGATGAGGAGAAAAAAAAATATCTATGTTACTTACGCTACTTCTTTTTTTATTTATTTAATATTTAAGGAAAAAAAAGTATTTTCTTGATAATTCTTCTTCTTTCACACCGGAAAAAGTTGCATGCATTGGACCATGAATGTTCGTCCCGAAGAAATTCAAAATTTTATAATGCGAAGTTATTGGCACTGAGAAAAGTTTTACAACTCAACAATGTGGTGAATTTGTTTTCCTCCACCTCAACTCTTCCTTGGTATAGAGAGAACGTGTCTGCGTTGGTTTTACGCTTTTTCTGTGTTCCCACTCGTATGTGGGGGGCGGCGAAGCTGGCGTGTTGAGAGAATAATGCGCTTTGAGCGATGATGCACTTGCGAAGGGGACAAGAAGTTTCAACATAACAGAAGCGGCGTCGTTGTACGCTTTGCAAACGCTTCCTTCTAAAATTCGCCACATATGTGAAATATTCAGTATTCACTTCCTGAAAGCACAAGCACCACTCTCTCATGTACGCTTTGTTTTTTTTTTTTTTTTGGTAATCATGCACGCTTTGTTTTAATCTGTCCCTATGCTATCCCACTTTCTTTCAAACACTATGTATTATGCTTTATGATATTATTGTTATTATTATTTTTTATAAACATGCTTTCTGATATTATATTCTGTGATTATATTCCTTAAAATTTAATTTCGAGTTAACTTTTCTCATCATTTTCTTTAGTTAAATTTCTCTTTAATTTAATTAATTTTGTAAATAAGTTTTTATAATTTAAATTTATCATTTGGTTTGTATACTTCCAAAAATTTTCAAATAAGTAATTTCTCATTATTGGTTTTGAGACTCTATTAAATTTTATTAAACTACAATAATTTATTTAGAAACTTAACCAAATTATACAGATTTATTTAAACATTTAAATAAATCGTAAGAATTTATTTAACAGTCAATACAATTGAATCGATTTTTATAATTTATCTGAATTTTCAAATATACCTCTATAATTTAACAAGGGGTTAATTGCAGTTACAGGATAAAAACTCATTTGAATTATTTTAAAATATAGCAATCAAACTATAAATTTTCAAACAATAAATGTTTATTTGAAAATTTAATGAAATTATACCGATGTATAGAACAATTCAGCTAATTTTTTTTATCACCTTAGTAGAATTTTATAGCAGATTTTGTTGACTGTCAGAAACTCCGTATTAAATCCATTCTTCCTCGTCAAATTTGAACTGAATTTAAATTATTGACCCATTCTTAAAACTAATTCTGTTCACGCATAATATGGTTCAGCGTTGTTAAATTCGATCAGGATACTGGATCATTCAGTCATTAGTCGGATCGATTGACTTGGATATATATAGAAATATAAAAATATATATAAATATGAACATATAAATTCAATTATATTCTTCGTATCTAAAATGAATTAAATAAGGTTCAAAAACATAAAACATAAATAAATAAAAATACATGTTATTACTATGTTAATTTAAATTGCTACTCAGAATTCACATAAACATAGCTCTCAATGACATTGAACTCATATTTTTCAAACTCAACTACATTAAAATGACATATGTCACATTCTCTAATTTATTATTCCGCAAATTGTTTCAGTGTTGAAAACTAAATTTTGAGGTTATTGTAGAAAAGTATATTAGTAAATAAAATTACAAAAAATTTTAAAATGAGTTCTACATTTTTTTATGATAAGATGAAACAATTTTGGTTTTTTTTTTTAATGCATGATCCGACCGGGTCATTGATTTTGATCAATTTTGTCTGGATTTTGAACGGGTTTGATCGAGTCGATGCATGAACAGTCCAATACTTGACCCAAACCGATCTGATAATTGATTCGTCGGATTCTGGATCGACCCAACCGAGTTGGGCCGGGTTTTATAAGAGTGTTATGACTGCTTATTATTGGTAATGAAGAGCTTATTTTTGGACATATATATTTTATGGATTTGGGTAGTTTTCGGTTGTTGTACAGCTACACAAAATCCCAGCTCTTAAAAATGGTCTCATTTTATTATAAATATAATTGGAAAAATTGAAAAATAAATGACAACCGTTAAGTTTATACTTTATTGATTTCTAAATTACCATCCAATTCCATATTTTTATATGGGTGTTATTAATCTCATGTTAAAGGGGATCAGTTATCTCATGTATAAAGACAAACTTGTGGGCCCCACTATTTATAAAAAATAAAATAAAATAAAAAAGCTCATGATACCCACTTTTTTATTAGTGCAGGAGAGAGAACTTATCTTCTTTAATATAAGAAAATGTTTTCCCTTTTTATATAGGTTTTTGTTTTTGTTTTTTTGTGCGTTCCATTTGAAGCTTCCAAAATATTTGGGCCCCACCCTAAATCACGCACCCCAAGTCGCTAAAAGCCTAAATAGTTGACAAATGTGGTTATAAGTTCTAACTACTAATCTGCCAAATTAGACACCGCACAGCAAAACGCCACTCAAAGCCTCATCAATAGCCTGGTAGGTATTGGGAACCATACCGATCATAACAGAAGCAGTAGTTTATCCACACACACACACACACAAAAAAACAGAAGCAGTAGTATTTTATCGTGTGTATGCTTACTGTAGTGCTAAAAAAGTTTTAATTAACTAATTGGGGGAGGGATCATATTGCGTCACAGAGTTGGTGAACGGTGCTGATTCATCCTCCTACTTGGCCTGGTTTCGCTATCAATTTAATTAGCAATTACAACATTTATTGGCAGCGAATGAAGAATTAGAAATCTTTGATTATATATTAATGTCCCTCTTTGTTCCTGATCGCTTAATTTCTTGCATTAACTCAATTTGTCTTCCAAAATGAAGAGAAGTCCTTTTAATTCAAAGTTTCCAACTACTTTCCGCCCTTTTTCACTGGAATTATTGAATCCACTGATGTACTCGGCACATAGAAGTATAGAACCCCAATTTCAGTTGTTGATTGCAGCCACCAAGCCACCCACCTATTGCAGTTGTCTTTCATATATCTTTCTATAGCCACCAACCCACCATATCTACGGATAATTTGACAATCTGGATGAAACTTTGATCGATGATTTGTTTTAGCAAACACTTGCTCTTGCATTTACCAAACATTCATACATTTCCACACTTACAACAAGTTTTTTATTTTGTTTTTGGTCAAGAGATGTGACAATTATTTATTCTGTGGACAACATGGGTTGTGTAAGGTTTGTGCGAAACAGCAGCTAATCAGAGATATATATATTAAAATAAAGTATGATATAATTTTAAAAATTAGATATTCCTATAAAATATACATAAATAATTTATTTATTTTCATAAAGCATAAGTCATTACATGACAAACAATCTTATCCACATAAAATTCCCTCGTAAATTTCACTCAGTTTGTACTCTTTACACGGCCCATGATCTTCAGATGAACAAAATACAGCGCGGGCCCATAAAGAGATAAGATCTTACTTTGAGGCCCAAACAAGCCCATCTGACACTTGTATTGCATTCGCGCTTCACCGAAGAAATAAGACCGAGTGGATCTGAGTTAAACCCAGTCTGAGTAACTTCATCAACTCGTTCGCGCTCTGGGACGAAAACAGAGAAAGGAAGGTGCAGAAAGAGATGGAGGAAGAAGAGCTAAACAATGATACAAACAAGAAGAAGAGCTCGGTTGTGATAAAAATACCTTCGTATCAAGAAGTGGTTCAAAGCTCGCAAGCGAAATCAACTCCACCGTCTCTGTTCGTTCCCTCCCAAACCTTTTCTGAAGCCTTTGCGTTCCTCAAATCCTCCGAGTTCTACTCTCCTCCTCCTCCTCCTCTCTCAAGGTAGGTCATTTATATTTCTAAATTGTTTTATGTTTATCATCATCATCATCATCATCGTCATCATTATTATTCTTATCTTTTCGCGTTAATTAATTTTGATTAGGGAAACTGGTTCATTGGATGCTCCATCTTCAACGTCGACATCATCTGCTACTTCTATTTCTGCAGCTTCATCGACATTGCCGTCCTCTAAACTCACTCAAACTCGCAATGCAATTCTTGTGAGCCACAGACAGGTCAAATCATTATATGTTAATTAAGGCTCTCTTTTTTTTTTTATATATTATATTTGTTAGAAAATGGATTTTCTTTTCCGTTTTACAGAAGGGAAACCCCTTGCTCAAACATATTAGGAACGTTAGATGGACATTTGCTGATGTTGTTTGTGACTACTTGCTTGGCCAAAGCTCCTGTGCTCTCTACATCAGGTTTTTTTTTTTTTTTTTTTTTTTTTGAAATTGTTTGGTTTGTGATGAAGTTAAAGTTGGTACTACACAGGATGTGGTGGAATTTGTTTTTTACAGTCATTAGTGTCACGACAAATTAAAACTTGAATGACTAGTGCCAATCCTTGCTAGTTTCTGTTTTTGAAGCCAAGTGCTTTTTTATTATTTAAGCAAGTTTTGCTAGTCAGAATGCGTTTTGCAAAAAAATTGGACCAGTTGTTGAATTTTCGTATCAATTCTTATGATTTGACAAGTTCCATATCACAAGGAACAAGAAGAACACAGAGAAGAGGAATACTCAAACTCATTGATTGAAGAAGAAAATGATACAAAAGATACAGTAGCGGTTAACACAGCAGCTATATATATCAATAGCTTTAACTGTCTACTAACGTCCAACTAACCGATACACGTGCACAATCAGTAAGCAAGTAAACTAATAGGCATGACACGTGTGCTAAGCTTCTACGTATGCATAGCTGTATTGGTGAGCTGGTTATTGATTGGTAACACCCCCCACAAGCTGGACTGTGGATCTCTAGCAGACCAAGCTTGTCCATTAAGTGATGAAACGCTGAAGGAAGCAGAGCCTTAGTAAAAGTATCTGCAACTTGAGCTTTTGTAGAAATGGGAAGGAGATGCAATAAGCCGGCTTGAATCTTTTCTCTGGTTATGTGACAATCTAACTCAATGTTTTAGATCTCTCATGGAAGACCGGATTATGAGATAGATGTATAGCAGATTTGTTGTCGCAGAATACAGGAGCTGGTTTTGGTTGAGGGATATGAAGATCCTTAAGAAGATAAGCCAGCCATTGTAATTCACATGTAATGGCTGCTAAGGCACGATATTCCGCTTCGGTAGAAGAACGGGGTACAGTTGTTTGTTTCTTGGAACGCCATGAGATGAGAGACGAACCAAGAAAGATAGCAAAACCAGTAACAGACCTCCTTGTATCTAGGCAGCATGCCCAGTCTGCGTCTGCAAAACCACTAAGCTGAAGACTAGTTGAAGCTGAAAAGAAGAGACCTTTTGCAGGTGAAGCTTTCAAGTATCTGAGTATACGATGGGCTGCATTGAAATGAACATCAGTAGGTGCAGCAAGGAACTGACTGAGTTGTTGAACACTAAATGTGATATCTGGGCGTGTGGTGGTCAAATAAAGAAGAAGGCCAATGAGACGTCTATATAAAGAAATGTCAGATATAGGTTCACCAAGTTTTCGATGAAGCTTCAATGAAAGATCCATGGGTGTTGAGGCGGGTTTGGCTGCTGTTAGACCAGTATCAGAAAGCAGTTCTAAGGTGTATTTTCTCTGGTTTAAGAGAATGCCATGTGAAGACCGAGTGACCTCTAAACCCAGGAAGAAACGAAGACTGCCCAGATCTTTGATTTTGAAGCTATCATCAAGGAATGCTTTCACACGCTTGATTTCATACATGTTGTCACCAGTCAAGACAATTCATCCACATACACAAGGATAGCTGTGAAATGGGATTCATGTTTTCGGGTGAATAAAGAAAAATCAGCAGATGATTGAATGTATCCTATTGAGATCAAAGCTGTGGAGAGCTTGGAATACCATTGGCGACTAGCTTGTTTAAGCCCATATAGAGATTTTTCCAATTTACATACTTAATTAGAATCAGAACAATGTATGCCTGGGGGAAGTTCCATATAAACTTCTTCATTTAAATCACCATGAAGAAAGACGTTATTGACGTCTAGTTGTTCCAGGTTCCATTTCATAGCTGCAGCAATTGATAAAAGCAAACGGACAGTTGTTAATTTTGCAACAGGGCTGAACGTATCTAGATAGTCAAGCCCTTCTGTTTGAGTGTAGCCTTTGGCTACTAATCTAGCTTTATGACGCTCTATGCTGCCATCTGCACGATACTTAATCTTATACACCCACTTACAACCAATCGTGCGTTTTCCAGGTGGAAGATCAACAAGAGACCAAGTCTTATTATGTTCAAGAGCAGAGAACTCATTCTGCATTGCTTTCTGCCAGCACTCATGTTTAGAAGCTTGGGAGTAAGTTTTGGGTTCAACCTGGGATGTGACATTAAGACAGAAGCTTTTGTATTTGGAAGAACAGTTATTGTATGTAAGGACATCAGACAGAGGATATGAAATGAGATTGGATGAAGATGCATTACCTGAATGTGATGATTGATGAAGATCTGTAATTGATAGATTACAGTGATAATCATGTAGGTATGATGGTTGTGTTTTGTTTCTTTGTGAACGTCTATGCATAGCTTCATTTGGTGGTTGCTGTGTAACTGTTTGTTCTTCAGGCATTGGAGTGTTTTGGGTAGTGGGAGGAGAAGAGATGAGATCCGAATAGTCTGGGTTATGTGTTTCATGTATGATGGAATTTGATGTATCATGATTAATGTTATGAGGAATGAAAGGAAAATGTTTTTCAAAAAAGATAACATTCCTGGAAACAAAAACTTTTTGAGTATTGATGTCAAGAAAAGTATAACCTTTTATGCCTTGCTGATATCCAAGAAAAACAGACTTGGTGGCTCGAGGTGAGAATTTTTGGCGATGAGCTTTGAGAGTTGTTGCATAGCTTAGACACCCGAAGACTTTGAGATGTGAAAGGTTAGGAGGTTCTCCATGAAGCTTCTGATAGGGAGTGTCATTTTGCAGCAAAGGGGATGATAGTCTGTTGATTATGTGAACAGCATGTATAATGGCAAAAGACCAGAAATGAAGTGGGATTTTAGATTGGAAGACAAGGGCCCTAGCAACATTTAAAATGTGCTGATGTTTTCTTTCAACTAAGCCGTTTTGTTGAGGATTCTCTACACAACTTCTTTGGTGTAAGATCCCTTTGGTTTGATAAAAATCTGGCATAATAAACTCAGGTCCATTGTCACTTCTAATAGATCTTATATTAGTGTGAAATTGGTTTTCAGCGAAAATGATAAATTCCTTGAGCTTGCTTCGGGTTTCAGATTTATTTTTAAGTAGAAGAGTCTAGGTGTATCTTGAGAAATCATCAACTATTGTTAGAAAGTATTTGTGTCCATGTATGGATGGTAAAGAATATGGACCCTATAAATCAACATGTAAAAGTTGAAAAATAGACTTGGTTTTATTAGTACTGGATGGATAAGGGAAGTTGTGTTGTTTTGCAAAATGACAAACATCACAAGGTGAAATATCTTTGCAAGAAATATAAGGAAATCTTATTGACATCTGTTTTAAAACTGAATGAGAAACATGTCCTAATCTATGATGCCAGATAGATGCATCATCTTTTGAAGATACATTGGAAGTAGATTTATTAGCTGGTAATTGGGAAACAATGGGAAAAACTTTCTGGTCTGCATTCTGATCTCTGAGTAGTTGAGTCCTTAACACGTATAATCCATCAATTACATTAGCTGAACTAATCATCATATTTGATGGTATCTGCTTAATCATACAACCAGAATTATGAAAGGTTAGATAACAAGGAATGTCATGCAGTAACTTTGTAACAGAGACAAGGTTAACTTGAAAAGTAGGAACATATAGGACATTATGAAGAATAAGGTCATGAGAGATATGCACAGTTCCTGAAAGTTGAGCCTGTGATTTCGACCCATCAGGAAGTGAGATGGAAATGGGATTGATTTTTCTAAATTCAGAAAATTGTGAAAGTGAGAAACTGATATGGTCAGTGGCTCCAGTGTCAAGGAGCCATCTGCCTGATGAGTTACCTGCTGAGTTTACATTCAAGGCCGTGGTCTGAATCATGTTTGTTGAACAGATTGGTGTTTCTAGTTGTGTAGGTTTTTGATGAGTGAAGGCAGTTAAGAGGCTTTCATACTCCTCTTTAGAAATAGTCACATTGGATTCTTGAGTATCTTGAATCTCTATAGCATCTGTACTGTCATCTTGTGAAGAAAAATTTGCAGCATTTCTTGATTTGTAATCGGGTGGGAACCCATGCTTTTTGTAACAAGTATCGATGGTGTGGTTTGTCCTTCCACAGTGAGTGCATATTCTCACATTGTTCCCACGTCCTCTTCCAAAGATATTTGGTATTCCACGTCCTCTTCCTCTGAAGGAAATTCCTCTTTGATTATTATTAGCTGAGCTATGAAATATTCTTGAATCATTTCCAAGCTGACTCACATTTAATTCACATTGAATCTGCCTTTCTTGCTGAACCACTAAAGAAAAGACAGTGTTTATATTTGGCATTGGCTTCATCATCATCACTTGAGATCTTACATGACCATATTGATCATTAAGACCTTTAAGAAATCTTACTGTGCGATCACAGTTTCGGTATTCACGCATTAAAGGATATCCATTACAAGAACACCTTAATGCACAGCTACATGTTGGTAAGGGCTTTAAATTGTCCAACTCATCCCACATAATTTTCATGTTTGTAAAATAGTCAGTAACAGAAAACTGACCTTGTTGCATTTGATAAACTTGTTCTTGAATGTCAGAAATTCTAAAAATATCTGAATGTGAAAATCGAGCTTTGAGATCATTCCAGGCTTCATTTGCTTGATTGATCCAAAGAATTGACTTGGCAATAGAGGTACTGATTGATCGATGAATCCAAGAAAGAACTATGGTATTGCAACGCTCCCATGCTTGAAAGGTGGGATCATTATTTTCTGGTTTCAGAATTGTTCCATCAATGAAACCAAGTTTATTTTTGGATAAAAGAGCCATACTCATTGATCTGGCCCAAGAATGGTAATTTGTGGGATCTAATGGTGGTGTAACAAGTATTAAAGCTGGACTTTCATTTGGGTGTAGGAAGAAAGGATTACTGGGATTGGTATGAAAATCTGGAAGAGGGTTAGCCATTGAAATCAAGAATGGCAGAAAATTTGATCGAAAGAAAAAGGAAGAAAGAAAGGAAAGTTTGTAACAGGGTAAGGAAAAATTGTAGCAGCTGAAGCTTGGTTACCAGAGCCAAAAGAGCTCTGATACCATCTTATGATTTGATAAGTTCCATATCACAAGGAACAAGAAGAACACAGAGAAGAGGAATGCTCAAACTCATTGATTGAAGAAGAAAATGATACAAAAGATACAATAGCGGTTAACATAGCAGCTATATATATCAATAGCTTTAACTGTCTAACTAACGTCTAACTAACTGATACACGTGCACAATCAGTAAGCAAGTAAACTAATAGGCATGACACGTGTGCTAAGCTTCTACGTATGCATAGCTGTATTGCTGAGCTGGTTATTGATTGGTAACATCAATTGGAAAAAAGTAATTATACCATGTGAATTAATTAAGTGAATCAACTGTGTTACATTGAACTTTCTGGTTTATCATCATGCTTGTAGAACTGGTTGTTCTAGATTCCTTGTCGCTTGTGTGTGGTTTTTTTGGATATCTGAGAAGTTGTTATTGTTCTGCTAGATGACTTTAATATAGTTATATTTATGCATCAACTTGACTTAAGTGGATGGTTTGATGCAGTCTTCGGTATCATCTGCTGCATCCAGACTACTTATATTATAGAATAAGGGAGTTGCAGAAGAATTTCAAGCTTCGTGTAGTTTTATGCCATGTTGATGTGGTCAGGCACCCTGTTATATACTTATTCAGACCTCTATAGTATCAATTTTAGTTTATGTTTCCCAATGATCTATCGGGAAATTTATAATTTAAATTTTAGCTGTTCTGTTATCTACATGAAGTAAGTGATATTTTCCATGTTTTCATTTCTTATTGATTGCAGGAGGATGTAATGAAGCCTCTACTTGAAGTTACAAAAACAGCTTTGCTTCATGAATGTACCCTTCTATGTGGATGGAGGTACAATTGACACTCCTTTTAACTGCTTGTGAAGTATGCATAATGAAGATATCATTTTTTCTCAATTCTTAGGAGTGGGAGGGTGCTGCTATCATCTACTATACTTCAATGAACTTATTGAATTCTTATTAGTAAATATCATGTCGCTACCAAACCTCTTATTAAGGGTGAAAGTTTGTTGGTGTAAGTTGCAACTTGATGAAGAATGTTAACCATAGTAGTTAATAGCGCCGCAATAGCACCGCGAGCCGCGCCGTATGGGCAGTGCGGTGCCTTGCCGCAAGAAACCGCGCCACGCCGTACCGGAACGCAATAGCGGCCATTGTGATCGCATTCGCGGCCATGTTGCTATCATAAGGCAAAATGTTAATGTTGTCCTAAATTTAAATGTGTAACATAAAAATTTTAAGGGTTTTTTTAGCCTATCTGTGTCTCTCTCTGTCACTTATGTTATCTCTGCCTTTAAAAAATGTTTCTTTTTGTCATTATTTCTGTCATATATCTATTCTGCTATTTCCGCAAACGCAACCCGCTACAATGCTATAGCGTTTCTCGGGGTTGGCCGCGACGTGCCGCAATCCGGATTTGATAACTTTGATGCTAACGTGACTAGCTACTTCTTAGCTTTTAACTGCTTTTATGACTGATTTATAGAATGTACATCTTGAAAGGATAGAAGCTAATTGTAGTTTCCTGTGGTGCTTTTGTTTTAGCAGAATTAGTGGCATTTAGAGGAGCTTGGGTAACTGTGGCATGCATATGAATTTTATTATCTATAGTACCATCTGGCAAGATTCCTGTAACCTGTCTAATTGATTTCATTATCATTCCATTGTACTGTTATAGCCTGGAGGAATGTGGTCGTTACTTGGAGACCATAAAAGTATATGAAAACAAGCCTGCAGACATTATTCAAGGCCAAATGGATACAGACTATCTATCACGGGTATGCTTATGATTTTTTCTCTATACATTAATTTATCATGGGTTTTAGTACTTTCAAAAACAAAATATTAAGGCGGCAGTTTTTAAGTTGATTAACTTCTAAGCATGGTCATTAAATTTTCTTAAGCTATGTTACTTTCAACTGTAGCTCACACATGCCCTTACAACGGTTCGGCATGTTAACAAGACTGATGTAGTCACCCTTGGTACCACATTTGGGGTATGTATGTCAGTTTTTAGCACACACAGACACAAACATATATTGATTGATATTATTTGCAAAGGCCTTTTCATCAAGCTGAATCCTTGTCTTTTCAGTCTCTATCCCACATTATGGGTGCATCTATGGAGGATCTAGCTCGTTGTCCTGGCATAGGAGAGCGCAAGGTATATTACCAGTGCTGTAAGTGGGATAGGACAATGATCTGCACTTATTTTTGTGTGGCTGTGGTTGCATGATTTGGTGCCACAGCTAATAGTGACAAACCAAAAGGACTCTGAATATTTTGTACACTTCCTGATATCAGGTCAAGCGCTTGTTTGACACTTTTCATGAACCCTTCAAGCGTGTGGAATCTAGCAGGCAAGCCATTCCAGAGACTTCTGTCCAGAACAAGCCAGCAAGTCCAGATACATCAACCAGGAACAATGCTGAACCTTCCTCCTCAGCTGAAGACAAGCAGAAGGATGTAGAAGACGTGACCAAAAGGAGGAAGAAAGAACCTGAATTTACTGTCAAATCTGCCCTTTCTGCAGCATTTGCCAAATATTCTGACAGAGTTGGGAAGGGGAGAAGCACTTCACACGTGGAGGAAAAAGAATAATCAATTCTTTCAGAGAATAAGAAGCTGAAGCATAAAATTACCATGAAGCTTTTGACTATGATTTTCTCTTGAAACTAGGCTTGATTTATAATCTCTGTGCATCTCAAGCCAGTGTGGAACTACTCTTTGGTCTAGAAGCAATCTGGGCTACTTTTTCTTGGTTGTGGAACTTCGCTTTCCTCCACATATATATTTAGGGTAGAGTTGGGGTTGTACAGGTTTAGAAGGAATTTGAGAGGTTTGAATTTAACTACTGGTTACAATAAAATAAGTACATAACGTTTACTTAGCAAAATAACTAAATTACAATAATAAAAAAAAGGTATTGAGTTATGAGTGATGACCATGCTGAGGCACTTATGATCTATCTCCTGGGCATTTTTGGCTCACGTTTTGTATATTGCGTTTCTCCACGTTACCAAGATGGCAATAGAAAAGTGATTTCTCCTTTTCATGATGAAATAACTGATAGAATGTGGAAAAGGATATTTCATCCCCAAGATTCCAAGCGTTGCATGTAGTCAAACACTCTACAGGTAATAGTTGTTAAAGATTTGGCTCTTCCTTTGTTCGCACTGGTTGGTAACTTTCATTTGTCTTGATTCCGAGGGTCAGTTGCAATGACTATTTTGCTGCATCTTCTTAGCATGGAAATATCCATTAAAATGATCTGCATGGATATATGTTGTGGTCACATGCTTTTTGGGGAATCCCTCGCATTCAGTCAGTAATATAGTGAGTCCAAACAGGTCAGTATTATTCCATTATCTCCTTCATATCTGTATATGTTAGTATTTCTCTTTATAGAAAAATGACTCAGCTTTCAATAGAGTTGTCCAGTTGCACCTTATGATAATGCCTAAAATAGAGCTCTGTGCCAATTGCCAGATAGAAAGAAGCTAGACTTGGTCGATCTACCCCTGCTTGTAAGTGGAAGTATGATCTACCCCTTCTATTTTCCGTTGGCCAAAATTGATTCAGTCTGATTTGGAAGTATGCTATTCTTTTTTCATGCAGCGAGTTACGGGATTTAAGAAGGAAACCAAACTCTCGTAAATGAATGGATCTTAGTTTCATCATATTAAAGAAGAAATGTTCTACTCACAATAGCGATAGAACTTTTAAAGTTCATATCCCTCTTAGTTTTGTACCACGTATCTTAGTATGCTTATCGTAACAAAGCCAATCTAAAAAAAGGTGTTAATATTCCATGTGGATATTAAAATTATAAAAAGATTAAAACATCAATAATTAAATGTGTTCGTGACTGAATGCAAATGATTTTATCCTTATTGGCCCTTTAGGCAGATTTAAATTGTCATTCTGTTATGCATTTTTTTCCTCCTCTCCTTTCCGCTGTTGAAGGTGGTAGGGGTGACGAAATTCCGCTGTTCCAAGTTGCCAATTGGATGATGCCCCCATCAAGTATGATATTGCATTTTCTTTTTGGCCTTATGTCTATCCAAGCACTATTTCAGTAAGAACAAAAAGCAATTACTTCTAGGATGCTTCTGCCCTTCTCAAACATAACGTTGAAGAAACATAATGCACACCTAATGACTTGGACTCGGTGTTTGTTTCAGAAATCTAAGTGAACTGGATGAACTAAGAGAAGATGGGTTCCTAACAAGGGGTACTAATGATTGTACAACATCTGTCATGAGCGGCCTGTAATCAGCTTCTGGCTGTATGCACATTGCTGCAATGGCAGCTATCTGTAAAACCCATACCAGCAAAAACCAAATGGTTAGTTGATGGGAAAAATATTAGTTTAAGTCATCAAGTGATAATGATGAGAATAAGTGAATAACAATGGCTAAACGAAACCAAGTTTGACCTGAATTAAATCCTTCTTTGAGTACTGTCCGCGTATAGCTGGGTCAACCATTTCCACCACCTTTTCTCTATTTGTTAACCTTGGAAGAGCCTAATGAATAACAAAGATCAGATGTTACAAAATAAAATATGACAATATAACAAACTCAATTATCAGAATACATAAATCAGAAATGGTTGTCACAGGTTGGATTTCTCATTAGTATTCTGGTATGAACCCTTGGCATTTTTTTTTTTCTCCTTCAATTTAAAACAAAATCGTTTTAAAAAATGGCAGAGTGCTATTTACTAACCCAAGAGACAAGGACATGTTCTCCAGGGGCCCGCTTAATATCAACTGGGACCCTTCCTGTTAGCAGTTCAAGAAGAACCACGCCATAGCTGTAAACATCTGACTTTGTAGTAAGCTTGCCTGTGGAGGCGTACCTACATTATGCCAAAATTCAAGCGACAAAATCAATTTATGCTACAAATTATGAAGCAAATGTAAATATATATATATATATATATATATAATGAATGGTCTGCAATATGAAATTTATATCAGTCATAAAGATACTCTAGTATTTAAAAAATTACAGCATGGTTGATAGGGACTTAGACTGTGACCATGTGCATGGTTCTTTCTTTAACACTGCAAGTTATGTACTAGGAGTGGGTGAAGATAAGGCAAGGTGCTTCCAAATGACAGATGAAATGGGGTATTGATATTACTTACTCTGGTGCCAGGTATCCAGTGGTCCCCAACACACGGGTGGAAACCTGACCGTTCATCTTCTCTGACCCCATCTTAGCCAATCCAAAATCTGACACCTTAGCACGGAAATTTTGATCCAGTAGAACGTTGTTACTCTTGAAGTCTCGGTGGATCACAGGTGAGACTGCATGTTCATGTAGGAACTCAAGGGCCCTGGCACAATCAAGGGCTATCCTCATCCGGGCCCACCAATCCAACGGTTGAGTTTGATTGTTGGGGGAGTGAAGATGTTGTTGGAGTGTACCATTGGGCATGTATTCAAATATCAATAACCTGTGATGTTGGTCAGCACAATAGCCAAGCAATTCCACTAAATAAGGAGAGTGCAAGCGGCTTAGAAGATCGACCTGCAATGAATGTCATTTAGTCTTCACACCCCATGTGCTAGATTTGAATAAAGCTCATAATATGAGTTGGCGTGTGGGAATGGGCTGATGGAAAGATAAGGGGGGGTTTGCATTCCTATTTTCATGGTCCCAATTTTGATTGCAAAACGTCAGAGAATTCTTTTTAAATTAGAGTTAACATAAAATGTCTTATCTGTCAGTATTTGAAATACCAAGGAATAAGTTATTAAGATTTTTATTCACTAGTAGTGTAGAATTCAAATGATTCGACAACTCATATTGTGTAGTTTTATGAAGGATATTTTTTAATCCTTAACATTCTTTCACTGTTAAAAAAAAAAATATAAGGAGTTAGATATAGACTTTGGAATAATTTTCATCCCTAACTACTACCATTGCTCAAGTCAAATGTGATGCCATAAAGTAGGATAGGAGCCACAGAGTTTATTAAGGTTATCATTTGATAGGTTGTAAAAGTCCTTTCTAACATTAAAGTAACCTGTTCGTTACGACTTGCTTTTTGTTCTCAATTTTCTTAGGCAACAACAACCAATAGAAGTTTCAGCTTAATAAGAAGACAAAAACAAGGTCTCTGAACCAACTGGATATAATACAAGGAAAGAAGACAGAGAGCAAATAACAACAAAGAGATCTTAAATCATTGCGTGCCAAAAACAGAAAGAGATATTATAATCATTAAAAGAAGTCCACTCACTCACCTCTATTCTGAAGGCACGCTCCCTGTGCTTACCTTCACTGTGCAGCAACTTAATTGCTGACAAAGTGCCATCACTCAGGACTCCTCTATACATCAAACCAAACCCTCCATTACCAATCACATTAGCTTCATTAAATCCTTCCGTGGCAACTTCTAGTTCCCTATACGTGAACACTTGTACTCCTCGAAACTTAGGTGATGGTGTCATGTTCAGATTTCCCCCATGAAGACACCCACCCTTCACATCTGCAATTAATGTTTCCAACCATTTATTCATTGATCTTCTGAACCTTAATGCCTAATAATATGTTTAAAGACATGTTTGAATTAACATTGAAAACAATTAATGATATACTAGCTACAACAAATTCATGTGTTCATTTGCATAAGAAGTTATAATTCATAGCTAGAAACTAATAAGGTTTCATATTTAGTATCTGTTCCACCAACTAAGAAACTGTTTGCAAATAATTGATAACATGTGCTACTAGTTACCTGGGCTAGAATTAACGTTCAAAGTTGTTGAATCCATGAGCTTGCTGCTTGTGTTATGAAGCACTCTATTGTCATCTTTGCAAGTTCCATTCTTGCTTGAAGATTTTTTCCGACGGATCAAGAATACTACCAGAAAAATGATAAATAGGACAGTGACTAAGGTGACTGCAGCTATGGTTATGAAAATGGTTCTGGATGGTAAATGGCCATGACTATGGTTATGATTTTCTGAATGTAAGTGGTGCTGTGTGTATGTATGGTTGTTTGGAGAAGCAGTGGGTGGCCCTGAAGGTACTGAGGTAGTAGTATTAACTTCCATGAGTGACCACAATGAAAAGAAAAAAGAAAAATAAAAAGAAATTAAATGGCTTTCTGTTTGAGTTGGAAAAGGAGGTTGTGATGGGAAAGCAGAGATGTAAGAGAGGGTAAGGAAGAGGGGTTATGTTTATAGTAGTAAAAAATGGGGGATACAAGTGAGTATGTGCTAGTTTTGAGCTTCCTTTCCTAAGAGGGCAGGTCATCCTTTATATTTCTCGTGAATATTTAATCAAGTGGTTTTGGTGTACTTCATTTGTCTCTTCTTTTGTTCTTTTCTAAGGAATTGTCTCTTTCTTTATACTAGAAAACATTGGAACTTTAGGCACCATCTTCCAATCATGCTTTCCCTATAATAATTCCCCCTAATTATAGACTATCTTCATTCTGCTTTGTTGAAACCACATTGCATTTTATAGCATGTCTTTTTCTCATCCTTCTTTGGAAAAAGAAAACAAAAATATAATTTGTGCTTTTGGGCTAGCTGATGAGTAGGAAGTTATTATCTGCTATTGTTGCTGTGAGGGTCAACCCGTTCGACCACTTTTGAGAGTGAAATAAAGGGATGAATTAGCTGTGCAATTTGTGTCATTTAGCAAGTTTGTATTTCCACTAGTCACTGTTAATAATAGTACCCCCAGTGGTCACCTGCTTAACTCAAAATGGCAGAGAATTTTGTGCTTAAACGTATGGATGCTCTCTGATCAAGTAAATAATTTTCCATTATGTATATCATTCTATTTGGTTTATTAATTATTCATTTGGTTCTGAACGCTAGCTGAAGAGAAAGGACAAAAACACTTGCTTTTATTAGATACTGCAATTAATTAATCTAATTAAGAAACTTATACAAGCCATTTTAACTGCTCTTTGTCCTAGCTCGTTTTTATTTCAGGATGATTTGATTGCATTGGACTAACATTAATTAATATCTCCTAGATTAATTAATAGAGGACATTGTGTTATGCCAAGCATATTCATCTCATACTGAGTATATCCCTTAATTAGAGTGAAATAGCTAAGTTTTGCTCAAGTAAAAACTTTCTGTGATTAGTAAGGGTAAATTTTATATGGGTTTTACATGTCTTGTGTGGTAGGAGAAAAATTATTTTATGTTGTGAGACAAACAAAGTGTAACATCCCCGTCTCGAGCCGGTTCAATTAACATACATATGATAAAACAGAAAACAGCGGAAGACTTAACTTCTGAAAATACGAGCTAACTTTTTCTTTTTCTTTTTAAATCTTACTCGGGGTAAACGAAAATCGGGCAGAGTTTCCTCTATAAATCGGACAACTGGGGATTTTCCAGTCCCACTCAGAAGCATTTCCTGATAAACAGTTTATACAGCATAGTAATCCAGAAGTACCAGTCATGCAGATACAATCAGATACCCATCCATGGGCGCATGCAAAATATGGCTCCGTGCCACTATCCTAATCAACATGCAATCCAATACGAAATCATAAACTGAATAATACATCATCATATGACGTGCCTGAATACCCAAATGTACATGCATCCAAGTGACAGACATGTACAAAACATATACAGGCCATATACAAAATAAAGGATCAATATCATGATCCATCAAATGCGAAAATACTAAAATACATCAAACACTCCAAAAAGGTAGTAGCCTACAGCCACTCAAAATCCGGTCTGTCAACTGCCTCAGCCACGTGTCGTGTCCCTGCCTAGTGAGGACTCACCGGGAATCTGGGCACCTGAAATATATCCCCAAGAGGGGTGAGATTACAAATCTCAATAAGCTCCAGGTTTATAGAGAATTCTCCATACCCCTGGCTCACTCCTGCATGAAAGTCAGATACAGAGTATACAAATACAGCATATAACAGATATCCTAACAGAACAGAGCATATATCCATATCATATCAGAGATGTGCGTCGTCATTCCCAAGGGAGGACCCCAAGCGAAAATCAACGCACGTGTTCCCGAGGGAGGACCCCAAAGCGGAACCAGACATATCAGAGGCGTACACCATCAGTCCCGAGGGAGGACCCCAAAGCGGACATCCGGGTACTATACAATCAATGGCCAGAGATTGTTACAGAAATCATATTACAGAAGTCATATCAGAGCAAAACATATCATGTTATCAAATAACTCTATATGAATGCATCTATCCAAAGCATCTAAATCACAGTCATACAGTCCAACCATAGTCACTAACCATGGTGGAGCACTCAAGCAGGAAAAGACTCCTTAAACATAGAGCTTACCTCTTGAAGCTTTACCAATACGCTTACTTGTGGACCAAGTTACTTTTATCGCTTCAAGAGATTTCCGATCCTTCTCAATCCCTAGGCACACCTAGAGAATAATTTACAATGCATCAATAAAATGATACTATGCCATGATTATTTCATAAGCATACATTTTATTGTTTACTTTCCTTTCTTTATATTTTTGCCAATATTATGCCAATACACAAGTCTAGCCCATTTTAACCAGTCATTCATATAATTTCATGTATTGTACTCAACACTTTAACCAATTAATACATGCTCTATCTCTATTTATTTTTACCCTATTAGGCTAAAAATCCTAGAAGGAAGGCTAAGGGTTTTCTTTCTTGTCCATTTGTTTTCCTTCACTTAATTTAATACTCTACATACATAAACGTACCTCTCCTAAATTCCAACAAAACTTTTGGAACTCAAGCCTTATAAACCATCAAGGCCGAACCTCAAGGGGGTAGGTTTCCAAAAGATTTCTTTCCAATTAATCATTCATATCACTTTACACTAAATTACAACATGTTTTTCCTTGTCAATAAATGCAATAAGAATTTACACACTAACCCCCTAAACTCTACAAGGCCGAGCCATCAAGGGGAGGAGGCATAAAATTTTCCTTCAATTTATTAAATACATAATCATGCTTATCCTTCCATTTACACATACAAATTATCACTTATTCCTCTTCATTACATTTTTAACCCACCAAACCTTCACATCCATGGCATGTATATATGATTTTATAACTTATATAACCTCACATTAACATGGAAGTGAAGATTTGTTACCTCAATATCACAAATCAAGACCTAGGAGCCTTCCATCAAGTAGAACTTCATGGAAAACTTCATCTTCTTCAAGTGGTGAATAGTGCCACGGTTTTGGGAAGGAAAATAACTCCTCCTACACTCTACAATAGCTCACATGGAGGGTTGGAATGGCTTCATTGTGTGGTTTCCATGCATTTTCATGTAGTGGGTCATGTATTTTGGTGGAAGATTCAAAGGAAATCAAGCAAAAAAATCAACAAACCCTATCTCTTTCTTGTAACACCCCGTTCTAGAACCGGATTGTTATCATTGCGTACGGCATTAAGCGCAGTTACAATCACATTGGTTCAATTAGAAAACCGGATAAATTTTTCCTCTTTATACAAGCCGGATTCAAATAACCAAGTGCGTGATCATAACTATATATACTTCGCGGAATAGTGGGACAAAACTTAAGATTATATTCCCATTATACTTGACAATACGTCGTGAAATGTCTTCATCACTTTACTTATCAAATTAATTCTAAACTCCTTTTATGATTCCCATCTTCTACTATGTTATATTATTTTTCATTAGCTACGCGTGGGTTCAAACCGCGCTCAAATCAGAGCACCGTAGCCAAAGTTATGCACTTTTTAAGAAAAGGGTGCGAAACCTCCAGAACCCCCGCGCCCGCAGCGTGAGATCCACGCTCAGAGCGTGGGAAAACAGAAAGTTGGCGCCCCAAGCGTGAATCTGGCGCCCCAAGCGTGGATGCTACTGTCTGATCTCGTAATTTGGCGCCCCAAGCGTGAATTTGGCGCCCCAGGCGCCATCCACAGGGCTGGGTGACCCAAAACAAGGTCATTTAGCCTACCTATGGTTTTCCACTCATAATTTGAGCTATACTCACTCAAATTACACCATTTTGGTCTCTATGGAAAGCTAAGAGGAATGTCTACCACTTCCCTAGAGACATCAAAGTCCAATTCCATCACATTGGTTATGAAAATTGGTCAAACGGACAGGATGTATTTGTTTTCTCAACATTTCCCAATTTAGCACTAGGTACCTAATTTAGTTTCCAGTTCAACAATCCAATACTTAATGAACATACATATATTAAACTCAAAGTACTCATCAATTACACATCATGTTCATTACAATTCATGGAACTTAGCTAACAAAACACTATGATCATTCCCTTGGCTCTCATCAACAAAAGAGATGACCAAAGGCATGAGCATAGGCTAAGTCCATTCCAATATACAATTCATACATCTATCAATGGTCTATGAATTACAATCCTATACATGTGAGCTACAAAACAACATGTACAATCTCAAAAGAAATGCCACATTTCATGCATAATCCAGATATGGCCACTTGCCACCAGAGGCTCCTGCAGCATCCTTACCTGAAAGGGGGTCCCCACAACACGGGGTGAGATATACGAATATATCCAGTAAACCAGGGGTCCTTGGAGTATCTCTCCACCCCACAGTTCCATATCAGTGTAATAGCAATAACTATAATAATGCAGTAAATACATATCTATGCAAAGTGCAATACATCTCCAGGAGAAATCCCTCGAGCTCTCAAGCTGTCCTAAGGAAACTCAGATGCAAATAGTCCTACTGGCCAGCTAACTACCAAGTATGATTTACGCATCGTCATGCAACATACCAACATAGGGAAACACCATCCTATGCCACACCAAATGCATACACATACGTATAACAAAGCATTACACTATTTTATTGCATTTATATACACAATCACAACCTCTACCCTTTCAGGGCTTGGTGGAACAGTCAAGGGAATTACACCCAAGGTCCGAAGGCTTACCTCAATGCTTCAGTCGACCTTTGTTCTTCACCAACAGTTTCAGCAATCCACTTTTACAAATATACACCTATACAAGGGTAATGCAATTAACATATTGCATTCAAGGATAACTCATCACCATCAATCCAAGCTATCCTATTCATACCACAACACAAGGATGAACTTACCTATTTCAAGGACTAATCCATCTCCATTGCTTGCTCCAAAGGTTGGTCAATTAAGGTTGATCCAATTGCCTCAATCCTAGACAACACAAGGATACAATCAAGGACCAACCCAACAATGGTTCAACAATGCAAGAAAACTCATAACCAAGTGTCATATTCTTGCAATTTTCCAAAGTATAGTCATATAACTATCTAAGCTCATTTTCACCGATTAAATGCCATTCCTAGCATTTCTTATAACATGCACTAAGCTCCATTCTTCCTAGAACATAGCTACTTTAACAACATTTCATCAAAACCCTAAAACACTATTCATAAACCCCAACTCATGCAAATTTCAAGGAATCATGAGGTTCAAGGGTTAGAATCTTACCACCAATGGTCACACAACCAAGGATTGATGGCTCCTCAAGCTTCAATGGAGGTTGAAGCACTCAAAACCCCAAATTTCTCCAAAGGGCCGAATTTTTGAGGAGCAATATCCCTCTCCACAATGCTCCCCACTCAAAACCAAGCTAGGATTATGAAAGAGGGGAAGATTTGGAGTGGTTTAGGCTTTGGAATCACTCAAAATGGTTGAGATTAGCTCTCTCTCTCTCTCTCTCTTCCTCCCTTTCCCTCCTTCTCCTTCTTCTTCCTTTCTTCTTTTCTCTGATGCTGGCGACGGGAAAATGGGGTGGGAAATGGGTTTCTATTTGCTTTGGCCACTTAACATTAGTTAAGTGGAATCAAGTGGGTATTGGTTCGTCTATCTATTTAACTCCAATAATCACCAGACTTTACCCAAAAGTCTGGAATATTATTCTAGGAATATTTATAATTTTATTTTTATATTTTGGGCACTTTCGCCAGTACCCATTTATACCCCTTAATTTTCACTGAATACACTTTTTAACTCCAAAGTGACTCAGATTCATTTCATTAAGCCTTATACTTAATTTTACTCACTAAAACATGCTTAATTATTTAACTACATGTAATTTGCTAATTAATTAGGTTAGGGATATTATATTTCTCTCCCAAGTGCAGATCGGGTTTTAGAAGAAGAGAAGAGAGAGAAATTGTTTTGAAAGTGAGACTAAGGTGACTTAAAAAGTGAGCACATGTGGCCTTTTACCCGGGTATTTTTCTTTCGCGTATTTTCACTTAAACTAACCCGGAACTAACTCAAAGCTACAAATATATTTTTATTTTTCTAAAATCATTTACATAAATTTTTATCTGTTACAAAACAATATTCATAATTCACAGTATGGTTTCTGCACCGTTTTTGACGAAATGCACTGTGAATCACTAACTGTACTTTATTTACTTTTGAAACTTAACACTTATAAACTTATCATTTTCTTGGGCCTATATTGACTTGCTTGGCATATATTGGACTTTCTTATTCTTATTTCATCAATTATTTATTTCTGGACTCTACCGGTTGCTTAAACAGCAGTACAAAATACCCGGTAGAAACACTATTCACGAGATTTCCACGGAAAGTGCCAGACTATACAATTTTTCATTCCGAACTCATTTTTGTCGTCAGAATTATCAAATTATGTCTCTAAAATTATTTTGCTCTTTTAAGCTCTACCGGTTAATTCACAAAACTGTAAATTATCCGACAGAACGCATTGTTCATAACATAGTCATGATTACAGTCAAAATACTCGGAATCACTCACTGAATCTAATTATGGCATTTAAATCCTTAAATTAAATCTCTAATTAAGATTTACCATATAGGGTCATTATACAAAGTAGGATCCATCAATTTAAAAAAAAAAGATATATTTTTTTATGTGAATATAATATGAGAGATGAATGTCATGAAATGTGAGGGTATTATTTCCAATTTTATATACTTGGATTTAATTACTGTATATCAGTGTTTGTCTTAAGGCTTGTTCAGCAGAGAGAGTAACAAGAAAGCAGCGAGGAAAAGAGGGAATTACTTAGTACCGGTACGAACAAAAGGAAGTTACAGATGCCTATCTGTCACGGAAGATTACAAATCATATGACCCGAAATCACATGCCTTCGTGTCGTCCAAAAAGTTAGGTCGTCAAAAGACCATAACTAGGAAACATTCTCTTTCAAAGTTCAAAGCATTGCTAATGTTGTTATTATTATCCTCTTTAGGAGTTATGAGTAAGTGGAATATGTTTTTCATATTGTATGAGATAATTTTCTCTCATACAATATATAAAAAATTAAGTGAAATCTACTAAAGAGAAAATAAAATTATAAAAAAAGGTTCTACTCATATTTTATGTGTGCATAAGACAAAATTATTTCGTGGAAAAGAGACATATTTTCCTATGAGTTAGGACTTATTGCCACAAACTGTGCCTCACAATTATGTCAACCAATAAATTCATCATAAAATACGAGCTCATCTTTGGTACATCAGTAGTACATATTACTTCCATTTAAAATCTAACACATGTATTTGAGATTCTGTAACATCCCCGTCTCGAGCCGGTTCAATTAACATATATATGATACAAACAGAAACAACGGAAAACTTAACTTACGAAAATACGAGCTAACTTTTTCTTTTTCCTTAATCCTTTTTCACGTGACATATCACATTGCATATTTCTTCTAATTTAATTCTTATTTGACGGAGACGAAACTCGGACAAAGTAACCTCTGTAAATCGGACAACTGAGGATTTGCAAATCTCACTCTCAAGGTACCCTGATAGACAATTTATACAGTATATACTTTCAGACATACCCGATATCCATATAGGATCATATACCCATCCATGGGCGCATGCATAACTTGGCTCCGTGCCACTATGTCTAACAGCATGCAATCCAACACATAAACATAAATTGAATACTACATCGTCATATCAACATGCCTGAATACTCAAATGTACATGCATCCAACTGAAAGACATGTGTACAAAATATATACAGGCCATTTACAAAATAAAGGATCAGACATCATGATCATCATATGAATAGAACACTATACAACAGTTCAAGTTCTCCAAAAATAACATCTATAATAAATAGTAGCGTCCAGCCACCCAGAACTCCATATCCTCATACTAGTACCTCTAGCCACGGGTAGTGTCCTTGTCCTGTGAGGGCTCTTCAATTAACTGTATTCCTGAAATCATATCCCCAAACGGGGTTAGAGACGAATATCTAGTAAGCTCCAGGTTGATGGAAAACTCTCCATACCCTGGGCTCACTTCCTGCATGACAGTCAGATACATAATATACAAAACATCATATAAGCAATTATCATAAATGAACAAAGCATATATACATATCTTATTAAAGACATACGCAGTCATTCCCAAGAGATGACCCCAAGCGAAAATCAAAGCACATAATAAATATCATTTACAAAAATCATCACAATACTCACATCAGAACAAAACGTGTTATATCAGAGACGTACGCAATCATTCCCAAGGGATGACCCCAAGTGAAAATCAACGTACGTAACAAATATCATTTACAAAATCATCATACATATCATATAAAACATGTCATATAATCGAATATCATAACTAAACAAAACATATACACATCTTATCAGAGACGTACGCAGTCATTCCCAAGGGATGACCCCAAGCAAAAATCAATGCACGTGTTCCCAAGGGAGTACCCCAAGCGGAACCAAAAACATATCAGATATGTACACAGTTAGTCCCGAGGGATGACCCCAAGCAGACATCAGTGCACATAGAATCAATGGCCAAAGATCATCACATAACAGAGGTGTACACAATCAATCCCAAGGGAGGACCCCAAGCGGAACTCAACATATAACAAATATATACACAGTCAGTCCCAAGGGACCCCAAGCGGACATCAGTGCATATAGAATCAATACAGAAATCACATCAAAACCTATCAAAGTAAACACATCAAAACATATCAAAGTAAACACATCAAAGCATATCAAAATAAACACATCAAAACATATCACATCACATCATCATATAGTTCTATATGAATGCATCTATATCATATATCTTATACATATCATACAACCTGACCACAGTCCGTACACTATGGCGGAACACAAAGTAAGAGCGAACCCCATAAACATAGAGCTTACCTCTCAAAGCTGTATAGATGGCCTACCCAACAACCGAGTTACTAAGCCTCCTCTACGGTAGGATCCTCAACAACACTCTTAGGCGCACCTAGAATAGGGAATCCATACAAATATCAATAAAATGGTTCAAAGCCAAGTAGTTAACCAGATACCATTTATTGATTTTAGCTTTTACTTATCAAATATTTCTTAATTATTCATACATACGGTACTGTTCATCTCTACAGTACTATTCATGTATACGTCACTATTCACGTATACGGTACTAGTCATATACGTCACTATTCAAAAATACGGTATCTTAAATTTTTCAAATACATTTTCACCGTTAAAATCTTCATCAATTTCAAATTCAAAACTAAATTATTTCCCACCAAAATATGCTCACAATTATCAAGACTTAAATCACAAAAATAAAACCATAGAATTAGAGGTTTCTTACCTATAGTTGTTATTCCAAACTCTAAAGAACAAACCCTAAGCTTTGCTCACTCAAAAGCCCCACTTTTTCACAAGAATGAACAGTGCCACGAATTGGGGGTGATGAATAACTCTCTCCACAAACCAAATCAGCCCAAATAGAGTGGTGGAATGGATTCACTAGCCTTTTTTCTTAAAGATTCATGTATGACATCATGACTTTTGGTGGCAAAATGAGTGGAAAAGAGGGAAAATAAACAAAACTAACCCTAGGCCCCTTTCTCCATTGAAGCCACGGGTTGGGAGTAGGGTTGGCAAAAACGAGCCAACCCATCGGGTTGGCTCGTAACCCGACATAAAAGAGCCGGGTTGGGTTGGCAAAAATGAGCTGCCAACCCGAACCAACCTGGCTCGTTTCAACCCGTGAAAAATCGAGCTAACCCGCGGGTAAAACGAGCCAGCTCGCGGGTTGGGTTTTTTTTTATATAAAAAAAATACAAAATATAATATACAAAAATGGACAAAACCCACACATGTTGTTATCATTTTTCTTCCTTCTCTAAACCTAAGTCCTTAATCTTCTCACATCCCTGCCATTTTTATATTGTTAGGTGTTGTTGGCTCTGTTTGGTTCAAATATCTTACTCACTTGGTAGCAAGTGGTTCTGATTGTTTCTGAATGTTGATGCAAATTTATTGTGAAGAAAATTCGAAACTAAAATATTTTGCTTTTATTTCTCATTTTGTAACCCTTTGTTTAAGTTGATGGAAGCCACATAGCTGGTGCATTAATACTACAAGGTCATTTAAATAGATTGAAAACGAGCCAACCCGCGAGCAATTTTCGAGCCAACCCTCGAGCCAATTTTTGAGCCAACTCGCGAGCTATTTTTTCAAGCCAACCCACGAGCCATATTTTGAGTCAACCCGCGAGCCAACCCTAACCCGACTCGGGTCGGGTTGGGTTGGGTTTTCTGGCTCGTTTTTTTTTTCGAGCCAACCCTAACCCGGCTCGCTTTTTTCGGGTTGGCCCGTTTTGCCAACCCTAGTTGGGAGGAAAAGAATAGGAGAAGAAAGACTCACAGTGACGGGAGGATAAGGAGTCACGGTTATAAAATGTTAAGTTACTTTAACTGGGTAACAACTTATCTATCTACACACCTCCATTCATTACCAAACTTTACCCAGTGTACTAGAATATTTTTCTAGTCATTTTTAACTTTACTTTCACTTTTTGGGTAACTCTGTTTATCCGCATTTTTATCCCTTGACTGTCATTTTAATGCCTTTTTTACCAAAGGTGACTTTATTTCTTTTAATTCTAATTATTTTTCAATATTAAATTCACAATTACTAGTGAGGGTTATTATAGATTCCATTTTTTTCTATTACATATCAACATTAATATTTGTTGTTTGGTTTTAACGAGAGGAATGTATAGAAAACTGAGTACATATGTAGTATTGTAGAAATTTCTCATAAAACACCTCCCAGTAATGTTTGCTACCAAGGTATGTATCCAATGGGGACTTCCTCACCTACCACTTTACATAACCAATCGCTACTTTTCCCTCATATTCTTCACATATCTCATCTTTGCCCTTATCTCATCTTCAGAATGTAAATAAAATAAATAGCAGTACTTTAAAATTCAAGTGTGCAGGGTGAAATTTCGTGACTATGTGAGGATGATATAAATGGAAGAAGTATAAATTTATTGTAGGTTGCGTGTTCTCCCTATTATGAGCTCCCCTTTAACAAGTTCTACATAAAACTATATCTACCCCTACCATAGTAACAAAGAAAAGCGTTATTTAAAGTGAAGCTAATTAAGATCACATTTTTGAAGGTGTAAAACTAAAAATTGTCAAAGGATTTGAATATTTAGGAAACAATGGAACTTTAAATATTTCACCTAAAAGAATTTAGAATTCAATATTACTCTCGCATGCATAATATTTCGTGCTTTGTCGGAGAATTGGAAAGGGTAAAACTTCAATCCTGGTTAAGTATAAGGTTTTAAAAACGTGGTCCAAATTTGTATCATCCAGCAAATTTAAATGAGAAGATATGTTATTTTGGACTAAATATCCAAACACACAAAGATACAGAATTGGAGAAGCAATTGCAAAAGAACAAGAATCAAGAGCTTCAATGTTGAGCCATCAATTTATGGGTAGCAAGTTTTTGGAATTACTTTAGATGTTAAGAGTGTTGTCAAAAGTATTTGGTTTGTGAAGAATGATTTTTTACGCATATACCTATTAAATTCAACACCCTATCCCCGAGACAAAAAAGATGGAAAAAACATAGAAAGAAAATATTCAGGAAAAAAAAAAAAAAAACCCTCTTGTCAATGTCCCTGACCATAAAAGCCCACATCAATGGGTCCATGATCGCTCTGGCCTGGTTTGGACAACCATTGAGACCCATTCATGCTCTGTTGATTGGTCCTTTTACTCTGGGTAGGTGCACTGGTTTTATTTATTTATTTTTTGGGGGTTTGTTATTTAAGCCTGTGATAGGACCAGGCAACTGAATGCTCTCATCGTAGTTAATGTTTCGCTTTCAATTAAGAATTGAAAATCTCAAATGCATATTTTATGAATCTCTACCATGTGCATTTAGTCCTTACCTACCAACCAATTGTCACGCCATTTTGCGTCCATGACCTTGAACATCTTAGATCTAATTGGTGATTTATAATTCATTAATCAAGCAACATGAATCATACATGGATGTATGATGCAGTTTAGCCTCTTATCAATATTAATAGTTTAATCACAAATTTAAACTAGTTAAAATAATAAAACCAAGACAGGGTAATAATGTGTTATCATATAGGCTTAGTGAACTAATGATAATGTGTGGTCAACTCATGATGAAGCAGGGGAAGGAAGGAAAACAAAAAATTGACTAGTTCTGCTTAGATTCTTAAACTAATGGGGATTATTTAATTTTGTTCAACTTTTTAAGTTACAAATATTTTATTCCCTCGTTTTAATCATTATATGTTACAATGTTTTCTGAAGAATGTTGTGGTAGAGGAAAATATTATCATTCTGACATGATTGTAAAATCTTCCTAAACTCATCGCCTTCAACAATTTGGCAGCTTGTGATGATAGTCGCCACTCATTTTCTCATTTACCTGAACTGCTGAGTCAAAACACATGCCCCCAGCTACATTGAACCAATGGTTTTCTCATCCAAGTTTGTTTTACAAGAAAAGGACATCAAATATCATTGGCATGACAGCTAACACTCCTTCATGGATCCAAGTTTGCAGATAAATTACCGTTCTATAAGTGAAGAAGCATGCAGATGATAAGATGCAAAGCTCATGGTCTACAATGGTAGATGAAAAACTGAAGCATGGACAGCCAATGAGCCATCTCTTTCAGCCTATATTTATTAGTTAATGATAAGAACAAAAAAAATTAAGTGAAAAGTAAACTATCTGCTAATTGAAGCAAAGGAAAACTTTTGAAAAGAAGAAGTCCCTATAGTCAAAAATCACTTTTGTTGTCTAATCACAACCACTATCATGGTTTTCCAAATCCAAAGTGGTGTGCTTGACAATATATAGTCACAAGACACACCAATTAAACTGCATGAGACTCCGTTGCCAAATGTGCAATGCGCCTTTAATTAAAAAGAGGAACAGGGATCCCCCAATAACATATTAGAACACCAATGTGACAAAAATGTTAAAACAGATTTTAATACATCCAGAGGATTGTTGTGTTGGAATTTGGGCATGGTTGAAGGATGGACTAATGCTTAGATTGGAACCAATGTGACCAAAAAATTTGTGGTCCATCCAAGCTTATATACCACAATAACACACTTCTTCCTCTAATCTCTCTGATATGGGACTTTCTCACTTCATATCACACCCACTCTCAAGTGTTTCCAACATGTTGTTCTCCTGTAGTATCATCATGAATGATAAGAAGCAAATCTCAGCTGGCATAATCCTAGTAAAGTTTGAATTGTGTCTAGTTAGATTGAGTGAATGATGCTAAGTTTGACTTGGACTTGGCATTATACTAATAGAGTTATTTTTTTGTCTTTTGAAGCATATATGAAGTGATGAAATTTTGAATTGTGACTTCATTTGGATGTTGGCAATTAAAGTGAAGTTTGAATGACAAGCGAATTGTGGGGAACAAATTAGTCTTCTTTTTCCTTTTCCTTTTCTCTTTTGTTTTTACTCTTATTTGTTGGTTGACACTTTTATGTTTTGCCTTGTTCGCCACTACAAACACCGCTCCTTTTATTTACCGCTTCCAGCCCCTTTGGGCTAAGAATCAATTTAAGTGATTGATATGAATAGAGTTTAGTTCTTCGTAAGGTTAGACTGTTAGTATGTTTCATTTCATCTTCCCCTCTATCTATCATCAGTAACTTTTTGATCTGCTCTCAGTTTGGTAAGAATCCAAATCATCCTATGATAACAACGTGTCCACCTTCTCAGATAAGATGTCCGTGAAACTTTCACTATTACGAGAGTGTGATTTTGACGAAGATGCAGCTATCGTGGGATCTCGGAGGTCTGGTACTATTGTGGGTCTTTGACTTATTTTATTTTTTCTATTTCTTAGTAGTTTGGACTTAAATCCATGAATAATTATTGTTACTTTGAGTTTGTAATCTTACTTATATTCATATTGTAAATCAAGTGACTTATAACTAGTGAGGCAATGAAAAATATAGTACAGACATGCTGGACATAACCTATATTAAGTGAAACAGGATAAATTATTGTCTCCTCTTTTCTTTCTTTTCTCTCTTTTCATTTTCAATTGTGTGTGTGTGATTGAGTCATTTTATCACTCTTCACCATTATATTAATATATTGATGTAGTTTAATGGTCTTTTAAAATTGGCACTGTTATCATTTGATGTGGTCTGTGTTGCGGTTGTGCCTGAAAGTTAAGTTTCTTTGCATTTTAGTTGCGGGTAGGGATTAGGATTATCATGTTATATTCTCTTGATTTCGGATTATTCTAGTTTGGTAATTGAAGACCAGCCAGTTATGTGTTGAAACATTCTAGTTTGGTAAGAGTAAGTCCACGATGGCTGGGGCAATGAATTAGGCCCTGAGACTCTGTTAGGAATCGTTATTGACATGTTAATATGTTACATGTGATTGCAGTATTTAACAATGTTATTGAACTGTGAACATTATTTGTCGCCTTAAATTACCCAATGAATCTAGGGGTTGAAAATCACATCATAATAGAACATACAGCAGCAATACTTGCTCAGATACATCATACATGTAACTCATTTTTATTTTTATTTTGTTACATTAGGAACTTCTGAGTGCGTGATGTGTCCATGGCCTTGATAGTAGTGTCAATTGAAGGAGGGGAAATGAGTGAATAATAGTTAGCGTGATATATTATTCAAATTGTGACCACCAATGTGCCCCAAGGAACAGAGTGGGTTTCTGATTTCTGCTGCAGTTAGCTATTTTTGCGACAAAAAAAATTATTTACAATATTGGGAAGTATAAATTTTCCTTCCATAGTAAAATGAGACATTCATGGCTGTTTTTTTTCCTCCACTTTTTCTTGAAGAAGAAATTCCGTATCGGTGTTAGTAAGAACATGCACAGGAATAGAGAGCCTGAACTACGAGCTACGTTACAGGAGGATATTTTCAGACCAATCAATCATGTTATGTTACATCGTTGTTCGATAAAGCAAGGTAAAAAAAAACATCAGTCAAAATGGTCTGTGCAGTTTCGCATTAATGTGGATATATTCTTCTCTTTTTCTTTTTTCTTTGCTGCTTTTTCTTTGTGTGTTGCTTTGTATCTTACGCGAAGTAAATTCTGTCTGGCTCTGCCCCCTGCACACACACTCCCAAAAGAATAAAAAGCGAGAACAAAAGTGGGAATATAGAATATCAGCCGCGACAAACTAGTCTAATACGACAGTGTATTTGGCATGTTAATATTAATAAAGTTATGTTTGGATCCAAACCAATTAGAATTTCAAATATTGATGTAAAAAAGGTGGTCAAGTTTGTAGTCCCAAATCTCAAAGTCTGAAACTCTCAATTGGTGTCTTAAAGCAACAGCAATCAATGATCCTATCCTTCTCCTAAGCAATCTTGTGGGGATTGTTGCATGCATGAGTCTAAATTATTAACTATAGGTGTAAAAATATTTTAAATAAATAACACTATATATAGTTTAGACTATAATACCTTAATAGTATAATAATTTGTTTCTGGTCTTTGAATTGCTGGATCAACTTGCTTGCTAGAAATTTCAGCATGCGTACTGTCTAATGGGTCGGGTACGGGTCTGGATCCACCCATGAGACCACAATGGATATAGGATTAACTTAGGATGTCTGGTATCTGGGTTCTAGTTTCACAGGCACACATGGTGTCAGTGTCATCACCTTAGCAGTTAGCAGCAGCAGGGGCAAATAATTCAATTGAGCTTCGGGGAGAGCATTTTCTATCTTACTGTCATACTAAAGTACGACGCTAGTTTAAAATTAAAGGATTCACTCTTTCTGTAGTTATTGTATATAACTCATCTGCAGTAAACCAATACGACGTTGTTTTGGGACGGAAATCATGGTGTTTTTGTAATTTTAATTTGTTTGAGGGTTATAATAGTCTTTATATTTATAATTTTTTAAGATTTCAATATCAAAACGACGTCGTTTTGAGAATAAATGCAGATAACTTATCTGCATTGACTGCAGAAATATTTTTCCCAAAATTAAATTATAAATTATTTATTTCAGAAAATATATAATTATAGTATTAAAATTATTTTTTATTTTCTCTCTTCAAAAAATATGTTAACTGATATGGAGCATTCATACAAGTGGATTCTACATAGAGAAAAAGATGTATTCCTTTTAAAGATTAAAGAATAAAAAATTTGTGTACTTTTAGGTGATTTACATAAAATTTGATTGATAAGACTTTGTGTAAATCTGAAAAAGTTATTTTTTTTCTCTTTCTAGTCGTATCGCTCGCTGGCGTGTAAAGTGAAAAAAAATATAATTTTTCAGATTTATACAAAATCTTACTGATCAGATTTTATATAAGTCATTAAAAAAACACAATTTATATCCTTTTAAAAAACATTCAGTGAACCCACTGTAATATTGTAGATTTTTTCCAGCTTGGGGTTTGGCCCTCCATTGAGGCTTCATCCCAATATGATAAAAGCACTTGTGACTCTGAAGCGATTACCCAACAACTCCACTGTACCAACCTGGCCTTTCTGTTTTGGGTCCCAACCCCACAATTTAGCTGGTATATAAGTTCACAAATCACAAACAAGTACCTGCCGGCCAGGGACACATGCCTCGTTATGAAAGGTAGCTGATTCCTTCTGATAAGGACCTCACTTCAGTTCTCTTGGCCACCACTCAACACTTGTCACTATCCTCCATTTTGGATTAAATTAAACCCGCAAGTGTTGTTGTCTTAGTCTATCTCAAACCTTACTTTCTAATAAAAAGTGATCACTATGTATAAAATCAATTGCAATCAATCTCGGTGTGAAATTGATCATGTCTTAATCTGCTGTAGCAGTGCTTAAGTTGGGTCACGCGTGTTACTTGCACGATAAATCGTTTCAATTTTCAAAGTTTGGCAATCGTGGATTTGAAATCTTGTAAAATATATTATTCATGATAAGTGATAACGATAAGAGCAATTTGCCTTGCTACTGAACTGTTGCGTGAATTATTTAGCTACACTTTGCTCTGTACTATCTTCAAACTCTGGTATTATTAGTTACCCGTATGTTATCACCTGAACTGTCTAGTCTATCACAATTGGCCACCAACAACACAAATATCTACCGTGAACTATGAAAAAATCAAACCCCCATTGGCTTCTGATTAGATTTTAGGTGCGATTTTGGCATCTTTTGTGACATTTACATCGATTTTAAAGCATTTCTTCAATAATTTATTCTAAACCCATTATATTGTTGGGTTTCATTATTTCAAAAGTACATGTCAAATATATATTAATCGAAGAGTTGAGACATTAGTTCAACATCGACATTAAATTTTAATCAGGTCACCTTCTGCATAGTAAAGATTAATAGGAAAAAGCTTTAGACAAAAGCTTCAATCGAATGAATTATTTTTGTTTGGATTGAAACATCCAAATACTATATCTATCTTTCTAGCTAATCATTTAATATAAATTTTCAAAGTTGAGTTTAAACTTTTACTATTTATCATTCCTTGTACCTTTCCTTATCGTAGTTTTACTCTTGCTTGGCCATTTAGCATTTTGCTTCTTGTTACCAGCGAAGTTTATGCATTCAGGCAAACCCAAAGAATAAAAATAAAAAATTTATTTAGTTGTAGTTTTAAAATACAGAAAAATATTTCCGCAGCTAATCCAGATAAGTTATGTGCATTTATTTTCAAAACGATATCGTTTTGGAATTGAAAGATTAAAAAATTATAATTATAAAGACTATAATAATCCTGAAATAAATTAAAATTAAAAAAATATCATGATTTTCGCCCCAAAATGACGTCGTATTAGACTTACTGCAAATAACTTATATACAGTAACCGCAAAAAAAATAAACCCTTTAAAGTATTGCATTTGATTGTATAAAATGATACATTTTCATTTTTTCTTACTTCTCATTTTAAATTTAATTATGTTCTTGAAAATACCTTAGGTGGTGGTATGCATGGCTGATGCCTACTAATAATAATTTGACACTCAAATCAATATCATTGCCATACGCAACGTTAATAGAATTAAATGAGGAACATATCGTCGTCCCTGGATATCTTTACCAAGTATGTTGGATGGGGTACCTTGGCTTCAGGGATTGTGCAAGTGCAATGTATGCATTTATGGGGCCTAGATTGGTTGGTGGAGTACGCATATAACCAGTGTCACACTAACTCTAGTAGTTAGTTAACCTAATGCTGGTTATCCGGGTTAGGGACAAGCTTAAGGCTTTAAGGGGGTGTTTATTAGGTTACTCTTGTTAGTACATTCTATAATCCAACAAACTTACTTTATTTGGGAATCTTTAATGTAATAAATTATTACAAAGAGTTTTTATAATTTTCAAAGCATAAAAATATTATTCGCTAGCTCATGCAAAAATATTTTAAGTTCAATCATAATGGTTGTCTAGATATGAGTAAAATATATAACTAGAAAAAGAGTTTTGTATGTGTCTATGCGAGTGGCAGCGCGCTTAATTAATGGATCATGGCAAAATCACACCACTGAAATGAATAGCTTTTGAGGTCCGAATCTTCTATTCCTTTCGTACCACTTGTTCGCAAGATGTTCAAACAATTGAAAGGAGTTGTTAGCTGTTCGGCCAATAAAAGAAAACAAAGTACAATTTATATATTATATCTGAATAGCACATTAAATTCAAAGAGTAAAATCTATTTTGGTTTCTAACAGAAAAAAATAAATATGATCTTTATTTTTATTTTTTTAGTATAATTTGGAGGTATCTTCATTCAACCTTCTCCGGTCACCTTGTCTTCGGGGTACGGCTCTTTAGGCTAGGACCTTATTGGAAGGGCGGATGCATTGAGTTTCGCTATCGGAGAGGCACTTTCTCCATATTGGAAGGGCGGATGCATTGAGTTTCGTTATCGGAGAGGCACTTTCTCTAGCCCCAAAGATTTTCTAATAATTTGCTTGAGACAGGGTTTGAACACCTGACTTAGGCAAATCCTTGAGAGCTCAGCTGCCAACTGAGTTATCTTTGGAGGTTATATGTTCTTTATTTTAATTCTTTACTAAAAAGAATTAGTTGCTTGATTTCTATGAAATTCAAAATGAACCCGTTTTAATTCTTTTGAAGGATTAATGTGAAATTTTTTTAATTTGTGAGGATCACGATTTCAACTAAATAGATCCACTTTGAATTTCTTAAGAATCTCGAAACTAAATTTTTTTTTTGTTAGAAACTAAAGTAGGAATCCTAACTTTTTATCAGGGATCAAGAGAGACTTTACTTTAAATTCAAATATCGATTAGCATACACTAGTTAATAGTTTAATAGTCAATTAAAAGGGGGGAAAAGAAAAAGGGAAAAGAAACGATAAAAGTGGACGAAATTATATGAAACCAACCCTACATCCTACAAAAACAAAAGCATTTTCGTAAACTTTAGATTTTATTTTTGGAAGTTTTTCCCGTGGTGGTAGGGTTCATCTTTTGTAGATTATAGATATCTTTTACGGCAATTTTTATTAAAAAAAAAATTAATGGATAAAAAAGATGAAATGGGGACAGCAAATTTCCACCAGGTTGGACTTTTAATGAAGACAAACAATGATTTTGGTTGCAAAAGCAGGGTCCAAACTCGCAGAAGATCGTTGTTCAGTGTTCTCTTGCTTTAAAATATTGTGCAATGCATTATTTAGAATGTAGTGATTGGCAGTATTATATGTCAGTAGACTCAGTACCATTGGGATGGGTTTTTTGAGAGGTCCCTATGCTGTGTTGCTTGCTTTTACACACAAACCCAAATCTCTTCTTTAAATTTCCGAATGACCATTTATCCCCTCACTGACAAGTCTTCAGCTCGATGCTGTCTTGCTTCCTTTGTGAAAGAAAGTCCATAACATGTTCCCATTCTACAGTTTTCGATAAACACTAACTCACAATTATATATACGTTACAAAAAGAAAAAAAAAAGTAATAATATAATTTACTATATTTTTTTTTTTAGTACACCAAAAGGGCAAAACGTCCAAAAATTTACTATTTCTTTTAAATTAAAAAGAGAAACATAACATTTATGAAGTTTGGCAGTAAGTCACAGCCATTATAACATAATCCAAGTTACACATGAAAATTGAATGAATAAAAAAAACAACAGCTAATCAAGAATTGGATTCTAAATTCTAATTACAATGCATAACGTGATTAGGATGATTGTTAACGTGACGAAGGCCAAATTATCTCTTTGAAGAATTGCATTTATCAATTTGTCACTTGACTCACATGCTGAGCGTGCCTGCCAATGAAGTTGACAGAGAGGTTTCTGATCTGCATTCACCCAAGGCCCCACAACAACACAAGTAATTTTATATTTATTCCATTTTTTATTTTGTCATTTTTATTTATTTATTTGGACCAATTTTATAATTATTTCTAATTACATCTTTACAAATTGTTTATGCTTTCTTTTGGGAAAATCAAATAGTATTTCTGAGAAAAGAATAACTTATTAGTTATTTTCTTTTAAAAAAATAATATTTACATGAATTTGCTTCCAGGCCCAATTGAAGAAGGCCGAGCCCAGGAACTGAAGGGCTGAAATAACACAAAATCTGCAAAGTCAATCGTGCTGTCTTTTCGTTTAAAAAAGAGTGTATATATATATGGGTTCGTTTTTTTATTGTGAATGTAGATAATTTATCTACATTGAGCTCAAGATGAGATCGTTTTGAGGCGAAAATCAAGGTATTTTTATAATTATAATTTATTTTAGGGATATAATCGTCTTTTTCATTATAATTTTTTTAACTTAAAACGATGTCGTTTTGTGAGCGAATGTAAATAACTTATCTACATTCACTTTAGAAACATTAAAGCCTATATATATATGGGGTTTGCATTCATCATTTAACATGACCACAAAAAATTTCATACACACAACATTTTGTGGGACCCGCATGTTTTGAGGAAAAAAAAAACTACGGCACACAAAACGAATCTCTATAACATAACACAATCACTTTTCCTACAACATAACTCTTATAAAACCCTATATATATAGGGTTTTATATATGTCATGTTGTGGAAAACTTATTGTGTTATGTTTACTCTAATACATTTGATGTGAGTCTCACTCAAAAAGAAAGAAGAAAGAAGAAAACAAGGTGGGGCCATCATTTTTTGTGAGAGTGACATGATACAATAAATTTCCTACAACATGATATATATAAAATCCATATATATATATGTGTGTGTGTTATATTTATCTCATTTAACATTAGATAAATTAAAATTCTACACATACATAATAAAGGTGGGTCCCACCTTTATTTTTTCTCTTTCTAATTATTTGTGGGTCCTTCTTATAATTTTGTGTCACTAATATGAGATAATCTATCTCCATCAACATAAGAAAAACATTTTCCTATACACACACGCACACATATATATCGGGATTAATTTTCTTATTTTACATAAGAATATTTTCTCATGTTACACACACAATACACGAGCGGGGTCCACAAAAAGTGAGAAAACAAAAAAATCAAAATGGGTCCCACCTTTTAATTGTGAGCGTAACATGAGAAAATTTTCTCATGTAAAATGAGAAAACTATTTCACTATATATGTGTGTGTGTGTGTGGATTATTATATTTACAAATTTTTTGTTTACAAACTACACCAAGTATGACCGGTCATATTTCAATCAAGAGTGTATGACCGGTCAAGGACGCACAGACACTTGTAAAAACAGGGAGAGTCGTGTTCGACACGCTCTGACACGGCGACACGCTCCGACACGGTGTCGGACACGCGGTCAACTTTTTCCGACACGTTGACCATTCCGACACGCGAATTTGACCGTGTCCGACACAGTCAAATGGCATTTTCGTAATTTTATTTTAATTTTTTTTAATTTTTTAAATTAAAATATATTAATAAAGCTTCCACATGATCATATCAATTTTATTTTTTTGTCTTTTTTCTCCTTAAGTAGATAAGAGATCATCTCATCATCATTGTTGTCAATTCCTGTCATGCTCTTGTTGTATCTCCTTGTCTCTGATCTCTCTCTAATATGATTTGATCTCTCTATCTGATATTATATATATATATATCTCATCCCAGTTCTTATATTTTTTATTAAATTTTCCATCTTTATAACGTGTTGATAGGTATTATTAATTTAGTATCATTTTTTTGTTAAATTATTAAATATTAAATGAAATATACACTATATAAATTAAAAATATTATTCAATATTAAAACGTGTCCTAACGTGTCGAAATCCATAATTTTTTAGGATTGACGTGTCGGAGTGTCATGTCGTGTCACGTGTTGCGTGTCGTATCGGTGCTACATACATAGTGATCGATCATACTTCGTGTAATTTGTAAAAAAGTTTGTAAACAAATCCTTCCCCTATATATATATAGGGTTAAATTATTTCTCCAGTCACTGGAGATATGTTATTTCCGGTGTCTTCTAAAACTACGTCATTTTGTATTAATGAAAAGTGTTTCTATAATTTTAGGAGAATTAATGAAGGATATTTCGGTAAATTCATATTATAAATTTTTTTTATGAAAACTCCCTTCATTAATTCAAAACGACGTAGTTTTGAGGTCACTAGATAAACTTATCTCCGGTAACAAGAGAAGTACTTTATATATATATATATATATATATATATATATATATATATATATATATATATATATATATATATATAGCAGGATCCTTTGATACCGGTTGCAATGTTGTTAAAATTGAGATTTTAAGTAAAATCAGAAGGGGATTAAAAAATCGTAAAATCGTAATGTAAAAAAATCGTAAAAATGTAAAAGCATTTGTAATATTGGTAAAATCTTTTTGATGAAAAAAATCGTAAAAACGTAAAATCGTAGTGATAAATCAAAATTTTAACAACCATGACCGGTTGGTGTCAAACTTTGAAATTTAATATCAAATCTTAACCTTTGATTTTCACCAATCAATGGTTATAATAGTCGTCAATCAAGCTTATTAATTAATTATTAATTTCAATAAATGATAACCGTTAATTAACGGAAATCAACGGTTAGAATTTGATATCAAATTTCAAATTTGTCACTGGTGTCAAATGATCATATCTCTCTCTATAATATATAGAGAACTAATCTTTTGATTCTACTGTCAAACAAACCAAAAAGTTTAACACCAAATCTTAACCGCGATTTTTTACCAATCTAACCGTTATAATTTATTGAATCACATTTATTAATTAATTATTATTTTTCAATAAATTATAATAATCAGATTAATAAAAATCAAATATTAAGATTTGATATCAAAAATTTTAATTTATCACTGCTGTCAAATATTCACTTACCATATATATATTGTTATGGATCTGACATAAAAATCTACACTCTAGAAGACCTCCGAACTACAAATAATTAAGAGAGAAATTAAAAAAATTTCTTAATTATACTAATTTTTTTTATTTTTTTTTGATGTGGTAATTATACTAATTTTATTACAATAACAACGGATCAAAACCCAAAAATATACTAAAGATCTAAAATTTTAATATTTTCGTATAAACTCTACAAAAAAGAAATAAAATCTACACTTAAGATCCAATATAAATTGACTAATCTCTCACATCTCTCTATATATATAGAGGTGCAATACAACAATGGCGGTTTTATGTTAAGGTATCAGTGAGACCAGACCACATTCAAAGCTTTCAAGTTCTTATTTAAATATAAACCATAAAAGATAAAGCCAACTCAGTCTTTGAGAGAAGCTATCATAGTTTCTTCGTTGTATGTTACCTTGCAGCTTTGGTAACCGACTCTCTCTCTCTCAAATGTGACTCTGTACGTGCGATTCTGCCAAAACCAGTACGGATATTTGAGCAAACTAGTGTCCATTGTGTACCAAAAATACCCTTTGCGCCCTCTAAAATATCTCAACACACTACTCTTACCCCTTAGTTTTTTATTTCTCCACTCACTTCTCTCTGTTCTGTGAACCTGCAAAGATGAGTAAACAAGACATGATGAAGATTCAGGTGCACGCTTCTTACTAGTTTTGAGTCTTATGTTCATTAGTTAGTTTTAACTAGTTGAAGACAAATATGCTTCTGTGTCTCCTTTACTATTTTCGGTTCCTGTGGTAGAGTTCTGAACTTATGTTAACTGATTTGTGCTGTGTTTATTTCCCATGTAGAATTGCCTTCTCAAGGTTAATATCCACTGTGATGGTTGTGAGCATAAAGTAAAGAAACTGCTGCAGAAAATTGATGGTACATTCTTAGCATGCCTCTCATACCCACCCTCCCTTTTGCTTTTGCTTTTTTTCTTTAATTCTTATTTTATGTTAATTTGCTACGAATCTCAACTTTGCCATGTCGGTTAACATACTCTCATGTTTTCAAACTATGTTTAAATTAGATGTTAAATTGCTTTATGTATGGTATGTATTCCAAGTTTCAAACTTTTTTACTTTGCTGTATAGTAGTTTGTTTCTGGTTTTTGTGAGGTGGATCAGATTTGACTATACTTTTGTATTATTGTGGTTAACCTGAATGAATAATTGTTGTCCAGGGGTGTATTCTGTGAATATAGATGCTGAGCAAGGGAAGGTGCTGGTGTCAGGTCATGTAGATCCAGCTAAACTCATAAAAAAGCTGAAAAGTTCAGGGAAGCATGCTGAACTATGGGGTGGCCAGAGGGGCATGATGTATAATCAAAACTCTCACACATACCCTCAGTTCAAGAACATGCAAATAGATAACAGCAAAGGGGGTAAGGACAATAAGTCTCAGAATCAGAAGGGTCAGAAAGGTGGTGGTGGTGGTGGAGGAGGAGGAGGTGGTGGTGGTGGTGGTGGTGGTGTTCAACTAGCACACTTCCAGAATACTAAAGGGGCTAAAGATCTCAAAGTACCGGGCAAAAATCAAAAATCTGTCAACTTTATCTTGCCAGAGGATGAATTTGACGAGAGTGATGATGGTTATGATGAATTTGGCGACTACAATGAGTCTGAAGATGATTTTGAGGATTATGAAGAGGATGAAGAGGAAGACTATGGTCATGGTCATGGTCATGGTAATGGACATGGCCACCCTATGCATACCAAGATGATGCCCATGATGGGGATGGGCCGTGGGCCACAAGGCCCTGCTGGTATGATGAATGGGCCTGCCATGAACAACCATAAAGGGAATGGTTTTGGTGGTGGGGGTGGTAATTATGGGAGTGCCAAGAAAGGTGAAGTCATTGATATACCTATACAGATGAAGGGTAAAGGTGGAAACTTCAACGAGGTTAAAAATGGCGGTGGAGGAAAAAAAGGTGGTGGAGATGGTGGTGGTAAAAAGAACAAAGAGGGAAAGCAAAAGGGTGGCGGTGATAATAATGGTAGCAAGAAAAAGAATGCCAAAGGCAAAAATGGTGGTGGTGGTGGTGGTTTTCTAGTTAGGTTTCTAGGCCTTGGTAAAAAGAGCAAGAAGGGAGGTGCAGCCGACACATCAAACAAGAACAAAAACAATGGTGGTGGAAACAACAAAGGTAAAGAAGGGAAAAAAGGTGGAGAAGGGAAAATGGACAAAATTGATTTTGACTTTCAAGATTTTGATATCCCTAGTCATGGTAAAAAAGGCAAGGGTGGCCCTGGCAAGGTTAACAATAATAATAATGGTCCTAGTGGTCATAATGGTAATGTGGGCCACATGGGTCCAATGGGCCAGATGGGTCCAATGGGCCAGATGGGTCCAATGGAACATATGAGGAATATTCCGGCGGTGCAAGGGCTACCGGCTGCGGCGGCGATGAACGGTGGTTACTATCAAGGCATGCAGATGCACATGCAACCCAATAACCCTTACACCCTTCAGCAGCAACAGCAACAGCAGTACATGGCTATGATGATGAACCAACAACAACAACAACAGCAGCACCACCAGCAGCAAGCAAATATGAACATGTACCCACCACATATGATGTATGGGAGGCCACATCCGTCTGTGAACTACGTGCCGCCGCCGCCTATGCCGTCACACCCCATGGCGGATCCTATCACGCATGTTTTCAGTGATGAGAACACTGAGAGCTGCAGTATCATGTAAATTATTAGTGGGTACTAGTTTGTCTTCAGTTTCTATTGTTTGTAGTCTTTTTTTGGGGTTCATCAAATTTTGTTGTGATGTTAGGAAATGTGCAACATTTTAGGATTATTTGACTTATCATTATCTTATGCTGTTTGTTTTATTTTGCTCCGTGTCCTGCGTTAAAACAAAACTTACGCGGTGTGACAGACTTTCACATGCCCCTTGCTGTAATGTCCCCCCTGAAATTAAATGTTATCATGTAAAATTTAATGCTCTAGATTCTGTTGGCTTTTTATACTATTGGTCAATTGTGTTTTTCACACAACATGTTGGTGACAATATTCAGTAGTTTTAATTTCGTTGGTATGTTGTGCTGAATTTTTTTTGTTTTTTAACATACTAAAATTTTCTCAATTCAAATTATGTTATAATTTTTCATTGCATTATGCTTTGAAAATTAAGACTACTTGTCGTCACACACATGCCTTAGGAAACATAAGACGGTGGGAAATCTTTTGAAAAAGAAGGAAAGACAATATAACACCCCACTTGGTAATAGTGTCTATTATTTTACTAAATTGCCCTCCCTTAAAAATTAATTTAACACACGTTCGGTTCCTTCCTTATCTCGTTACCTGTCAACTATACTATTTTTTGACTGAAGTGTCAACTCCATGTACATCCTTGATTCCTTGGACAGAGCCAGGATTTGATCACAGCGCTAAGGTAGAAGGAAAAAAAATTAATTTAATGTTTTTTAATAAATTAATTACGTATTTATTATAATTTTAGAAATAATTACATATTTATTGTGCAATATCATGCCCAATTTGGGCATCACCAAAAAGGTAATCACATCAAATTTAAGCATCACTTATGAGGTATTGACACGTGTCACATTTTTTTTCCAAAAAAAATTAATTTAATCGTAAAACTTCTGAAGGTCTTAACTTTTGACTCGGGTATCTAAATCAGGTAATTTTTTTTTGATTCCACATAACTTTTCGAAATCTACGCAACGACATCTCATTTGACATATTTTATCTCATAAACACAATTTAAATTTGTAAAAATAATATTATAAGAGTGATTAAACCCAGAAGCCCTTGAGTTTTGTGAATTTGTATTTAATATAAAAAAATAAATAAAGATTTAGTTTGTGATTTAAATTAAAATTAAAAATAAAATTATTATTAATAAGGAAAACAAAATAAAGATTTAATTTGTGATTTAAACTCAAAAAACAATATGAAAAATCTCTATTAATAAAGGAAATAATTAAGTATATATTCTAAATTTCTAAAGAAGAATGATTTTATTTTTGAAAAACATTCATAAGTCATCATTAATTTTAGACCACGAATAATAAACCAGAAGCTTATAGCATTAATAATTAATTTTAAAAAAAAATCCTTCTTCCTTAGAGGTTTAAAATATTTATTTAATTATTTCCTTTACTAATACAGATTTTTCAAATTACTTTTTGAATTTAAATCACAAATCAAATCTTTATTTCTTTTTCCTTATTAATAATATTTTTTTTTTAATTTAACTCACAAGCCAATTTTTTTGTAATAAAAAAATTTTATTTTTTAATTTAAATCATAAATCAAATATTTATTTAATTTTTATATTAAATCACAAATCCAGAACTTAGAGACTTCTGGGTTTAACCGCTCTTGTAATACCATTTTTACAAATTTATTTTGTGTTGTGAGAAATAAATTTTTTCAAATGAGATGTCATTGCGTAGATCTCGAAAAGTTATGTGGAATCAAATTTTTTTTTACCTGATTTGGATACTCGATTCAAAAGTTATGGCCTTCAGAAGTTTTATGATTAAATTAATTTTTTTTGGAAAAAAATGTGACACATGTCAACACCTCATGAGACGCCCAATTTGAGCGTTATTGGTGACGCCCAAATTGGGCGTGATATTGTGCAATAAATGTGTAATTATTTTCAAAACTGTAGTAAATGCGTAATTAATTGAGGGGCAGGTTATATTTACAAACTTTTTTGTTTACAAACTCTTACAAATTGTACTATGTAGGACCGGTGCTACATTAATCACACAGTGTACGAACGGTCCTACATTAATGTAATTGCAAAAAAAGTTTGTAAAGCGATCCTGTCCCATTAATTTATTAAAAAGCATTACATTAATTTTTTTGGTAGAAAACATATTTTTACAATCTTCGATTTTTTAAAAAAGAAATTGAATTTTTTTTAATGATTTTGTGTTTCCTTCTGGAACAAATAAAAGTAATATTTGCTATTTATCAATTTTGTCTTCTTGTAATGATTTAGTCATATTGTGCAATTCATAATATTATACGTTTTGTCTTCTTGTAAAATATAGTTATTTATCAATTTACTTTTCTAAAGTTTTCCATTTATCACATAACCTCATTTATGTTTGATTTTAAGTTAAAATGTTATTTTTTGTATTAACAGAATATAGGGCACAAATACATCATATGACCTTGCAAGCGTGCGTTATAAAGTAAATATGTATTTTACCCTAAAATTTATGATTCCCTCAGCATATATGAGCAATGATTCACCTGTAAAGAACTTCTAAGTACTTTAATAGTTCGATTTTAGCGGTGAACTATTACATGCCAACCAATCAACAATTGCAATACTTAATGCCTCTCGTTTGATGGCTCGTACCATTAACTTTCAATCAAAGTTTTGTTCAGGGAATCATGTATAATACGAATGATTTCTGATATGATTGATCGGGAAGCATCTACTAGTGTGGAATATCAATGATATGTGGAGTACGTAAAGTATTGGCTTTCTCGTTAAACCAAGAAAACAAAGCAAAAGAAAAAAGAAAAGAGTAAAAAAGAAAGATGAAATGAAAGGAAAGAGAAAAGAAAGAATTATAATAAGACGAGGAGGACCGAAAGAGAATACACACTGTCTCAGCTTCAGATGGAACAAACATCCCATGTACTGGCTTTTTCTAGTCATTCATTCAAAAATTTCATTCTGTTTCTATTTCCAACTTTGATCACTTATTATTATACTTTATTATTGATCATGAAAAGCAATCACTTTACCAAATATTAGAGGTGTCGAAATAAGTTATGACATATGAGTTGACCTGCGACACCATACGAAAAATTTGTGTTCGGGTTCACTCACAAAAAAATTCATATCGTGTTTGTGTCGAAAAAAATGATACTCAAAAAATTCTGGTCATATCATATTGCTTCGCTTGTCAAATTCGTATAGATCTGTATTTGTTTTAAATTATTTATTATTATTTTAAAAAATAATTTTTTTTTTTTAATTTCAACCCATTTTCTTTTAGTATTTTTTTGTCAATTACCGTTTTGACTCCAAATTTGCGTGTTATTCGTGTTATTCGTGTCGTGTCGTGTTAACCTGCAAAATATTTACATCGTATTCGTGTTGAAGATTTTGACACGAATAAAAAATCGTGTCGTGTTCGTATTCGTATATTCGTGTCGTATTAATCGATTTTGACACTCTTGTCAAATACACACAATACAACTAGTTTAAGGATTCTTATGTAAAAAATTAACTTATGCTAAACTTTTGCTTTTTCTTACACACAAAATTTTTATCCTGTAATCTTATTTTCAAAAATAAAATAAAATTCAAATTCAAATGACTCACACACAAGTGGGACAACAATCAAAATGTCACATTATTCACAAAAAATTAATTGAATGCCACATATCGATTTTTTTTTTAAAAAAAGCCCATGTCACCTAACTCACTACAACACCTGGCGAGCTAGATGTGGACACGTGGCAGCAAGTTCATGGCTACGTAAGCCGTTGTACAGTGCAGCAAGATTACGTGGCAGAGAGTGTGTCAAACTCGCTCTGCTGCATAACATGTTACGTGCCAGCTTGAGGTGTTACATGTCTGACACTTGTCAAAACTCACTATGCTGCATAGCATGTTACGTGTCAACTTTTTTGACACATGGTCATAGCTATGTTGTATAGCATATTATGTGTAAGTAGCCCAGCAGTCCAGTGTTTTTGTTCTAATAAATTTACCATTTCCCTTCTCATTTTTTGCATCATTGTGGTATAATAAATTATAGGATAATTTTAATTATTAAATTTTGTATGTTGAAATAAAATGATTTAAAGAAAATTAATATTGGTTTGAATATTTTAGTTTTAAATAACTTATGTTAAAATAATATAATTTAGGACTGTAAATTTAATTTAATTTATGTGAGTTAATTAATTTAATTTAATGTATTAATTAATTTAATTTAGTTTAGTTTATGTTAAGTTAAATTATTTTTAATTGTTAAGTAATTTAATTTAATTTAGGAGTGTTAATGAAGTAAATTAAATTTATATTTTTTAATTAATTTAGTTTAATTTTGTTTTATTTAATTTAAATAATTTTAGAACTGTTAATTAATTATCTTTAGGACCATTAAATTTTGTTTATGTTAAGTTAAATTATGTTTTGAACTATTAAGTAATTTAATTTAATTTAGGAGTGTTAATGAATTAAATTTAATTTATGTTTGCTAAATAATTTAGTTTAATTTAGTTTCTGTTAATTTAAATTATTTTGGAACTATTAATTAATTATTTTTAGGAGTGTTAATTAATTTTATTTAATTTAGTTTATGTTAATTGTTAAGTAATTTAATTTAATTTAGAAATGTTAATGAATTAAATTTAATTTATGTCTGTTAATTAATTTAGTTTAATTTACTTTTATTAATTTAAATTATTTTAGAACTGTTAATTAATTATTTTTAGGAGTACTGAATTTATTAGATTAAAAACGCTAGACTACTTGGTTATTTACACATAATATGTTATGCATAATATGTTATGCAACACAACTTGGATGGTCAAGTGTCAGAAAAAATGACACGTAACATGTTATGTAGCGTAGCGAGTTTGACACGTATCTGACATGTAACACGTCAAGCTGGCACGTATCATGTTATGTACCATAGCGAGTTTGACATGCTGTGTGCCATATAATCTCGCGGCAATGTGTAGCGGCTTACATGGTCATAAACTTACTGTCACGTGTTCACACATAGCAAGTTAGGTGATGTGACATTTTTTAAAACCGTGGCATTGAAGTAATTTTTTGTTAATAGTATGTCATTTTAGTCATTGTCCGCACACAAGTTTTGTAGGATGGAGTAAGTGGGCCTTACACGCGAAAAGACTAAATGGACTCTACGTTCTCGTTTTGTTGTTGAGTAGCCCAAATAGGAAAGGCTGATTAACTTGGGCTATTTTATGAACAAGCTTGTCCAAACTTCTTATAATTTTGCCAATTTATTTTGGAATCCCTGGCGAAAATTAAGCTGAAACGAACCGATCATTTAATATAGACAGTAACGAAAAATGAACTATTATTTTTTGAGATAGAAAAGTGAATTAACTGTGAATAAAATTTTTACTTATAATAAAATCACTTTTAAAATTATTTTTTTATAATTAATTTTTAAATTGTTGAAATTGACCTAAAATGAACTATGAATCTATGATAAGCTTTGTTTGTAGAGTGCTAAAAGAATCATTTTTTTGACTCGACTCGTGAAGGTCTGAACTTAAATATTTAAAATTGATTGTTGGCACCGGACTTAAACTTGTATAAATGCCCGTTTAATAAAAAGGCTTTACGTTCCAATTCAAAATCTTAGAGCCTCTCAGGCTAGCTTAGTATATTATTATTATTATTTATATTTTTTTTACTACTTGTAATAGTTTTTTCTTTCTCTTCAATTTATTTTACCTCATTTTATTGGTTAAATAGACTTTTTGAATGATTTTATTCTATATAATGTTATTTGAATATACTTTGAATTTATGAATATTTATAGAATTATTAGTGTTGTTGATTGTATATTATGTGTGGATAAATTATATTTATATAATAAGGTTAGTCAGACTGATCTATTTAAACTCAGAGTTAGCACCAAAGTTCGAGTAGTAGTAGAGCAGTGTGTAACTCTTTTGTGTATTGGAAGAAATCAGAAGAAAAATGCATTCTTGTGGTTACAGAGCGAATGCTTTGTTAACCTTCGCCATAACCATTCTGGCCCTTATGTGTGCCATTGCTTCTCTCTCTGACAACCTCAACTCTCCCTCTCCCTTTGCCCAAGTCCAGGTCTCTCTCTCTCTCTCTCTCTCTCTCTCTCTTGCAGATCTGTAATTCACTGATTCCTTAACCTAATATGATTTGATTGTGTATGTGTGTGTATGCATGTAGGTCTTGAACATTAACTGGTTTCAGAAACAGCCCAATGGCAACGACGAGGTAATTCTCTTTTTTTATGTTTTCTTCTGAATTCAATTCATATTGTTTTTTTTTTCTTCCTGCTTTTGGGATTTAGGATTGGGCTTCGTTTGAGATATAATAGAACATTAAAATAATTATGAAAAAAATAAAAAAAATACAATAGGAGCACGGTAAGGGTTGGTTGGTTGGAATGTTAGTCTGATTAGTAACTTATTGTGTTGTCATATAGGCTTCTGAAAGGTCTGAATGAGGGAAACTATTGGAATGAAATGAGGGAGGAGGAGTAAATTTATTCCACATACTGAAGATTCTGTTTCCCTATTCCATTTTCTATGACTGTCAACTGTACTTCTGAAATCTGAACAGTAATTTGACAGATTCTGTTTGAATGGTTTAGGGTATTTAAGGTATCATAATTTGGATGTCATTGAGGACAGAATGGATCTTTGTAATTGGATATAATATTTCGTTATAGGGTTTAAGAAAAGAAGATTTTTAGTCATGGTGGTCATTCAGCATCGTGCAGCATAGGGTGGAATTACTTATGAAACCATGACAAGAATAGAGCTTCACAGCATTATCAATGTATTTTTATCTAAACAGAACTGAAATTCAAACTGATCTTTGATGATTTAATTCCTGAACTTTTGATAGAACCCTCAACATTTTTTGGTTTAACCTAGGTAGGTGGTATCTGTTCAAATAAGTTTAAATTTCATAAAGAGCTTGACTTCAAGTCACCAAATTCCCTTTGGGTAATTGCTTCAAATGCTTGTTGGATGTCCATATTTTACATACTATGTACAAATAATTCTCTTGCATGCTTGAAACTATTCAAGAACACTGACATGGATAATTGTAAATAAATGGAAGTCAATTTTATAGTGGCCAGGCATGGCAAAATAATTTAATCACTGTGATGTGCTATATGTCGTGCAAAAGATCCAGTGCTTACCATGTAATATACTATAAACATGTGTCATGCGTATAGTCCTCTGCATGTGATCTTAATCTTATATCACATTGCGTCATAAACCAACTCTTTTTGATGTCTTTCTCTCTGATATTCAAATGCCATCTTAATTCATTGGTCGTCGGTCGATCTGTTGTGAAAATCCCTTCTATTATTGCAGGTCAGCATGACAATGAATATATCAGCAGATTTGCAGTCTCTTTTCACATGGAACACAAAACAGGTTCTTGACTTGAATTTCTATTATTCATTGTAATCAATACTGGTTTTTTTGTCTTTGTCCCTCTTTGCTTCCTGAAAGAATGGATAAAATGGGAGGATTGGATGCGGGATGAGTGGAAATTAACAAGTTTGACTATAGTGAAGTGATGCATGTCTTAATGTTTTGTCGATTTTGCCTGCTCTTCTTTGTTCTTCCCATCTTAAGGGGTGTCTAAATTTTAATTTTAAAGGTGCCTTACGCATCCATATATCTTGCTTCATTTCCTAAATTTCTAGTCTTGCCATTCTCTGTTTCTATGTTCTGTACAAAATATATTTCTATAGAAGTATTGGAACTGCTTAATATGATACTTGCATTTGATGCACGGGATCCTGTTTTCTGATCACTTATTCTACATAATTAGGAAGTAGAAGTTCAATGCTGTCCAGGGTCTGAGTTTTACCTCTTTTTATATGCTTGCAGGTTTTTGTATTTTTAGCTGCTGAGTATGAAACCTCTAAGAATTCCGTGAATCAGGTATGATTTGATCAGTTTATTTTCAGCTTGAATTTGAAATTTAAATATTTAGATTATAACTTAGGACTTAGGAGGGATGTTTCAAAAAGGAAAGAACAAAAGAAAGCCATAGGATTTCAGTATTATGTTATTGCATGTTATCTTGCATCTCTGTTCTTTTACATATCAAGCTGTGCTTTATGCTATGTCATGTATATTGCTTATGCTTTTGAGACGCATATTTATAGTTATCGCTGTGGGATGGCATAATTCCTTCTAAAGATCATGCTAAGTTTTGGATTCATACTTCCAATAAGTACCGCTTCATTGATCAGGTACACAACTCTTCAAGGATGTTATTACTAGCATAATTTACTTCAGATTTCTTTAGGCTCTAATTTTCCCATTTTTTCATGTCTAGGGAAGGAATTTGCGCGGTAAAGAATTTAACTTGACAATGCACTGGCATGTTATGCCCAAGACTGGCAAAATGTTTGCCGACAAAATTGTCATGCCAGGGTATCGATTACCAGAGGAATATAGATGAAGCTTTCATATGATGTTGATGTATTGCTGTAACTTTAGCCTTTTCTAACGGATTTAAAGTTTAGCCGAAAAAATATAACCTGGGAAAAGAGATATGATGTTTGGCATAGTTAAAATGAAAGAGTTTGAATACTTGAATGTTAGAAAATTTGCATGTGTTATGTTGTTTATTGAACATTTTTTAAAATCTGTTGCGCCCATATGACCATTTAGCTATTGAAATTACTTTGGCTAGTGTTCCTGATTTAAAAAAATAAGTTTGAATTAGTGACTTATATTTCTGGTTGTTGTAAGCAAAGGCATTGTCCCCTTTGAACATAATAGAAAAACAAATTTTGCTCAAATAATTTACTCACAATATTTGCACAAATTATCATTTAAGTTATTGGATAAAATCTTTATTTTAACATTTTCTAAATGGAAATGATGATAAGAAATTTTTGAGTGGGCGTTGTTTATCGTAAGTACTCCGTTTAACATTACATGTAGAGGTGTTTGCGGTCTGGATTGGATCGGTTTTGAAAGTAAAACTCATCTGATCCAATCCTTTCGGTTTGATCATGTAATTATCTATTCGGTTAAGATTTTTTTTTAAATCCGATTCGATTTAATCCAATTTTTTTTGGTTTGGATTGGATCGGTTTTTGGTTTTTTGAATATCCTAAAATTAATTTCATGATTATTGTGCAAATAGCATCTTTTGTATATATTAGCTTTGTAAAAAAAATAAAATTGAAATACAAAAATATCAGTAAACAATACTATAGTTGATGAGACGTGACTAAGTTTTTTTTTGGGTTTAGTTGATGAGTTAATTAGTCTTGAGTTTAGAAATTTTTGGGCTATGATTGGAGAAAGGACAAGTAGGTAGAGGATAATTAATATATTGGATCGGTTTTCATTAATCCATCCGAAAATCGATCCAATCCAATTAAAATTTGTGGTTTTCTTTCGGTTTCCGATTTTTCGATTTTCGGTTTATTCGGTTATCGGTTTTTCGGTTCGGTTTTCGCCGTTTGAATCGGTTTGGATCGGTTGATGAACACCCCTAATTACATGTGTATGCTCCTTTAGAGATAAGTGTATTGTTTTTTACCAAAAAAAAAAGTGTATTTTTTTTTGGGTATGATTAGGTATTGCTTATTTAAAAATTATAGTACCTGATTTAAGTATTCTTTCATTTTTTTGTCCAGGTTATTTAAGAAAGTTACTGAATAATTTTAACCTTAAATAAAAAATTATTTTTGACTAAATTATTTGTTATTAAAATACTTAAATATTATTATTACTCTATTAATTTTATTTTAGTTGTTAAGATATATAAAATCATTAATGTAGCTTCTCTCAACAGCTTAAACTTTTGGATTGAATTGATTCTTTACATGGTATCAGAGCCTCGTGTCCCGGGTTCGATCCTCACCACCCCCACTTTCTTTCAAGCTCAGTGAGCTCTCGTGTGAGGGGGCGTGTTGAAATATATAAAATTATTAATGTAACCTCACCCAAGTCCCCCACTTTCTTTCAAGCTCAGTGGACTCTCGTGTGAAGGGGCGTGTTGAGATATATAAAATCATTAATGTAACCTCACCCAACAGTTTAAGTTTTGGGTTAAATCGGTTCTTTACATTAGTAATCAATATTAAGGGTAAAACTAAAATAAAAACTTAACAACTCATTCATTTTTTTTAAATGATTAATAAAGAGTGAAAAAGACTTTTGGGTGGTGTTTGGTTGGGAGCTTTTCAGCAGATATCTATGTTTATCAAGTATGGCTTTTAGAAACACATGTTTGTTTCAATGTATTTTCACCAAAAATCCATCTATCCAATTTGTATGGATTTATGAGAAACATAGATATCCGTACTGTTTAGAAACCCAATTGGAAGGTGAGATTTTTCGGAAAACCGGTTATCTGACTTTTAATGCACTGTTGATTTCATAAAGTTACCTGATTTTTTCAGTAAAGTTTTTTCCCACCAAACAACTTTTTTTTACATTTTTCTACCTATCTCACTTTATCTATCTTTCCAATCATTTTTCTATCTATTACATTTCCCTACTATTCCAAAAAAATTTCTTCGACTAAACGCCCCTCGAGGTATTATTTCTATTGTGACTTACGAAAATATCAGCATTGTCCCGGTAAAGGAGGTATAATGAGGTCAACAAGAAGTCAATTATCTATACAAATTAAGGGATGAATTTGATCCAGCTTACCTATATATATATATATATATATATATATATATATATATATATATATATTTGAGTAATTTCAAGGATATCATCTAGTTATAATTTAAGATTAATCTCCATTAAGTACTGTTGAACCTTGGACTTTTTTGGAGGTAGTTCTCTGAAATTAATTTTTTTTTCATTCTTAGGACTGGAATTCGAGACTTCTGATTAACGGACTCAGATTTCTTACCATATGTGCCAAATGAGTAGTATATTTTAGCATGAGTAAAACAGTTTATTTTCACAGAATTTTTTTTCTCAAGTTCTATTAAATGGCCTTTACTAATTTTTTTTTAATATAAAAGAAAATAAACGCTCTTTCAAGAATAGTTTAGAAGTTTTTTTTTCCCATGGAAAGTGTTTACATTTTGTTTGTGGGGGAAATAAGACATCAGCTTTTATAAGGGAAAAAAATATCTAATGTTACTTTAGATAACTTTATCTAATGTTCATCAAAACGATGTCGTTTTAGGGTTAAAAAATTTAAAAATTAGAATGATAAAGACTATTATAACCCTGAAATAAACTAAAATTACAAAAACACAATGATTTTCACCCCAAAACAATGTCGTTTCGGTGAACATTAGATAAAGTTATCTAAAATAACTTTAGAAAACACAAACCCTTTTATAATATATAACGTACATGTATAAATAAACAATCGTTTTTTAGCCAATAAATAAATAAACGATTACTAAATTTTTAATTAATTTTTATGCAGACCAATATAAGATCAGTTCATATTCAAATTTTATATTAAAAAAAATACCATATCATAAAATTGCATTTTTGTTTTCTTCACATCTGGTTACGTATATCCATCTAAATTTTAAGGGCTTTGCAATCCTTATGTCAGAGGACTGGAAGCGTTTTCCCTACAGATCCAAATAAATGTGGGATCTACATTTATTTTTTTTTCCGTTACTTTTTTTACTAGGACCCATGAACTGTTCTCTCAATGTGGCAGTAGAATCCAGTTTCCTGGCACATAATACTTACAAGGGAAATAGTTTTCTCATTACGAGAAAATTTTCTCATGCTACACTCACAATACATGAGTGGATTCCATTTTGATTTTTTTGTGGACCCCACTCATGTATTGTGGGTGTAGCATGAGAAAATTTTCTCACGTAAAATGAGAAAATTAATTCCCTACTTATAAATCCCAAATTCTAATTAATAAAAATATGACTTATTTGTTTGAGCTGCGACATTAATTTAAGAAGTTGATGGGAAAAGCTCATACGAAGCAGTTGAGAAATATATATATATATTTTTTAAATGTTTCAATTTTAATATGCTATTTAATTTGGAAAAATGTTTCAAAATTGAAGAGTGAGAAATAATTAAGCTGGAACATGAACAGGGCTGCTGTTGCTGTATGAACACGTAAGAAACAGTGTTTCCTTACCCTTAGAAATTCTAAGGTACTTACCGATCTCTAATTTCTCGTATGAATCTGCTGTTTGGTCACTCGGAGAAACCAAACCCCTTTCCGAATAATAACTCTTAGAATTATCACTTGCTGTCGTAATTGCTATTCTTTCCGTTTACGAATTTAATTTGTTGTGCTTTCTCTGCCATTTTCGCTTCCAAATTCGAGCTGAATTCCATGTTTTTGTTGATTGATACGTGTGCGTTTACTCTGACGATGATTATACTTTCATTTCCAGTTTTCTTAGTAGTTCATTTTGCTCCTCATTATTCAAACATTAACACCTGAAGCAAAATTAGTTATGAACTGTCACTAGGTTTATTACAGAATAATTCTGATTATGTTAGTTCTGATTTAGTTGCATAATTAGTTACGTGTCAGTTAGCTTTCTGTTTTTCTGTTATATACTTACAGTTAGTTGTTATCTGTCTTTCCACCAAGGTTGACTCTTTATCAGTTATGTTAGCAAAGCTTTGATTATTTACATTGCAGGAGAAGAGAGAAATGGGAGGTGGTGAGCCATCGGGGACAAATTGGACACCTGAAATGGAAAGCTATTTCATTGGTATGTTGTTGGATCAGGTGCATAGGGACAATAGAATGGGCTATACTTTCAACAAACAAGCTTGGAATGAAATGCTGGCCTTGTTCAATGCTAACTTTGGGTCTCTTTATGATGTGAATCTCCTCAAAAGTCGTTACATGACTTTGTGGATGCAGTTCAATGACATAAAGAATCTTCTTGACCAGAATGGATTTTCTTGGGATGAGACTAGACAAATGGTGATTGCCAGTAATAATGTCTGGGATTCCTATATCAAGGTGCACTTTATGATTTTTGCTTTAAATTTACGAATTTGGTATGTGCACGGGAATAATTACGATTTGGGGTCTTTAAGTGCCGCGGAGGGGACCCAGCGTATCTAAATGACGCCCCAGATCCCCGCGGCACTCATGTAACTTGATTTTTTCTCCTCTGCTAACTCAGTGTCGCCCCCACCCCCCATCGGCATTCAATAAATAATATTTTTACTTGAATAAGTCCCGCACATAGCTCCTATCGGCATTCATATAGTTTACTGTTCTCTCGCTTTCATTGTTTCCAAATCTGTGAAATTCTTCTATCTCCCTTTTATCCATTTGTAGCTCCTTTAGTTTTTTCCCTGAGGTACATTGGAATCTTGTTAGTTGTACAAGGAACAAAATTGACTTTTACAGCCTCACATTTGTATCAAGTGATAACCATTTCATATCCGAATTTGTAGATGAGAACATCTGCAAATTAAATTGTAAATTTGTAGTCATTTTTCTAACAGGCTTGTTGAGTCAGAGCATATTATTAGAAACATGAAGGATTGAAGAATGTACCGAAGCTAAACTAATTTACATCTTCGTATTTCTTCTCGACAACACCATTGTTTTCAGTTCCATAAATCGACAGTTTAATTTCATAAGAGATTCGTTGTTTTAAGCAGAAAAGGAACCCTTGTGGTTTAATAACAATGAGGACAAGCAGAGAAACAAAAGGGAAGGGAAGAAGAGGAGCAAACAAATACCCCAGAATAAGAGAGAAGAGCAGAGAGGAGCAAACAAATGCCCCAGAATAAGCCACCAAAAACCCAGCTCCAGCGTCCATTGCTCATTAGTGTGTGATACTTACTATCAACATGCTCACATGAGAGTCTCACCTCCAAGGCTCCATCTTGGAATTGATGCTGATTCCTTACCATTGTTGCTTCACTTGTAGGTGATGCTGGTTGAATCGTGGCCTTGAGTTTTTTAAATTGGGGAGTGGCCTCAGCACCCAACAGAAGCCCCACAACGAAGACCATGAAGAACATTGCTCTGCTCAAGTTACTGTTAACGTGTGCCGAGGGAGGGGCTGGGCGGAACTTTTAATAAAAAAAAATTGAAAATCAGTGCCGATGGGAGCTATGTGCGGCACTTATTCAAGTAAAATTATTATTTATTGAATGCCGATGGGGGTGGGGGCGGCACTGAATTAGCAGAGGAAAAAAAAATCAAGTTACATGAGTATTTTGTGAAGCTTATGCTGGGCCAACTTAAAAATGGCAATATGGTGGGTAATACATTCAGCAGAAAAGCATGGAACCATATGGTTAAGTTCTTCAACAAAAAGTTTGATGCGCAGTATGATAAAAGCTTCTTAAAACACCGTTACGATAAACTTGGGAATTACTACTCTGATATAAAAAATCTACTTAAATTAAAAGATTTTTCGTGGGATGAAAAGAAACAAAGGATTGTTGCTGATGATTATGTTTGGGATAACTTCATCAAGGTATAGTATTTTGTCCATTATGACAAGGGAATTCTTTCTTCTTTCTTTTTTTTTCAGATTTTACATGTAAGTGTCTATGTAGGCACACCCACACGTGAGTTTGTATAGGAACAAGACCTTGCTTAACTATCGAGACTTGGGATTGATATATAGAGATGCTATGTGCAATGGACATTGCAGTTACATGCTGGAAGGTAAAAACAATAAGGATTACTTATTACAATCCTAGATCAGTGAACTTTCTCATTTCAATTCATTGGTACCAACCATTTATAGCTTATAATTATGTTTTGGATTGTTTAGTTAATGTCAAATAGTAGATCCAATATTGAACATTTTTAGATACATATTTGACCCTAGAATAGGTAATATGTGAAAGTAGCAACATTGTTTTAGATCTCAATTCTTTATCAAATACTAGAAATTTTATTTTTCTGGTTTTGCTTTTCCTTTCATATATCTGTAGGTAGATGTCTATATATTGAAACCCATGAGAACTTTATTCATCTTGCGATTTCTGAAACCATACAAATGTTTTATGGGTGAATTCCTATAATTAGGTTTCTTTTTGTCTTTAGGCAGAGAAAATGAGTATCACTCTGATGGAGTTGATGAGGACACCCAAGACTGTGCAATAGGTGATTGGACACCTTGCATGGACCGTTATCTCATCGACCTGATGCTAGAAGAAGTTCGGAGGGGGAACAAGATTGATTATGTTCTCAACAGTCAAGCGTGGACAGATATGGTTGTATTGTTCAAGGAAAGATTTGGTGTACAATTTGAGGAAAACTACCTCAAGCATCGTTGTAAGGGTATGGAAAAGTTATACCACGACTTGAGAAGTCTTCTTGAACAGAGAGGATTCTCATGGGATGAAACACGGCAAATGATCACTGCTTATGATGGTGTTTGGGATGCTTATATTATGGTGTGTTACATTTATTTTGTCTTATTTTTTAGTTTCAATTCTTGGTGGCTGACCTTGGAATATGCAGGAGCATCCTGATGCAAATTCTTACAGAGACCATCAAAAGCCAAATTATAATGATCTATGCTTGATTTATGGAAATTTGGATACTGAGTTGACGACATGTAACCTAGCTAATCAAAATGTTGGATACAATGGTTACTGTAAGTTTTCATTTTGACGATCTTATTGTATTTTTTATGTCTTACTCGGATTCTGTGTTTATGACTTTTACGTTGTGATTATGCTTTGCTTATGCTGAGCATTCTCCCCTAATTTATTTGTGATTAACACTGAGTATGTAGAGGGCGAGCCCTAGCGCAGTGCTAAGGTTGCTCCTTATAACCTAAAAGTCATGGGTTTAAGTTTGGGAAACAGTCTTTTTGCGAAGAATGTAAGGGTAAGGTTACGTAACGTCGACCCTCACCCCTACCCTCTTAAGTCGGGGAGCATTGTGCACTGGGGGTTCACCCTTAACACTGAGTATGTAAATTTAAAGTATTTATTAGAGTATAGGTAATGCCACTTTCCTTTATGTTCATGCTGGTGATATTTTTTTAAGGCGTAAAATTTCAAAGTTTTCACTGGACAAGTGACTGGACACCACCAATGGATCGGTATTTTATGGACTTGATGTTAGAGGAAGTGCGGAATGGAAGCATCATGATTGATCATAAGTTTGACAGATTAGCCTGGAGAGATATGGTGGCCAAATTTAGTGCAGAATTTGGGTCCCAGTATAACAAATATGTCTTAAAAAGTCGTTATTTGAATTTGAGAAAGAGGTTTGATGATATGAAGATTCTGCTTAGCCAGAGTGGGTTTGCCTGGGATGAAATGCAGCAGATGATTACTGGTGATGAAAGATTGTGGGATGTTTATGTGAAGGTGCTTCTTCCTAGTAAATTTGTTTTTTTGTTTTTTTTGTTTTGGTGTTTTGGATATTTTAATGCCGATATTAGCTGTCCTATAATTTTGCAGGCACACCCTCATTTAAATGCATATCGCAATAGAACTCTTCCAAATTTCAATGATTTGTTTTTGATATATGGAAATACAAACCGTGGCAGAAATCAAAACTATTCTGGCTGCTCTAGGGTTTCCAAGGATAATGAACCGAGTACTGGTATTTTCTTTGTTTGTCCATGTGTAGTTTCTTGTAGTTGTCTTCGGTCTACTGTATTTATATATTGGAAATTAGTGCTAAGTCCTAATAGATTATATATGATGTAAAAGCTTGTTTTTTCTGGAAGAACACTTCAAAGCAACGCCTTTGATTTATTTGAAAGAGTATTTGGGAGTGAGTCATCACCTTGTGTAATAATTGGAGTTACTTCTTCAATGTGTAGATGTTTGGGAGTACTACCATTCACCTGCTAATGATGAACCTACGAGTATAGCTTGGACCGTGGAAATGAACCATTATCTGATTGGCCTTTTATTGGAGCAGTTGAATAGAGGGAATAAGATCGGTGATACATTCAGTAAGAAAGCTTGGTCCAGGATGACTGCATCATTCAATAAAGAGTTTGGACTACTATGTGACAGAGATGCACTAGAAAATTGGTATTTTGGTCTCACGAGAGTCTACAAGGATGTTACATATCTTCTAAATCAGAATGGCATTGTCTTGGATAAAATTCAGCACAAAGCAAGGGCAAATGATGTTTGGCGGGCTTATTTTGAGGTGCATGACCTTTTCATTGGTTATATATTGGGTGTTTCCTTTGGTTATTAACGCAACTTATACATAATTTCCGGAAGGGGCTTCATTGACTCATTGCCCTCACTTGACACAAATACCTGCTTCCCATGCCACTCCTTAAAGCATGACATTAATTATATCGACTATACCCAACATATGCATCTTATGGTAATGATAGAAATGACAGTCTTGCATGGGAAATTGTAACTCTATTGCAACATGTACTGTGTCTTAGGAGTTTTAACAGACCAACTTTGGAATGACCTAAAAGATATGTTTTGATAGTTGTAGGGAGCTTTGATAAATAATGTTTGCTAGCTCTGACAAATGACATTATGCAGGATTATCCAGAGGCCGTTGCTTTTGGAGAGACTATCCGAGACAATTATAGTGGTTTGTGCTTACTTTTTGGGAATCTAAACCAGAATAGAATACCGGGCTGTGCGAGAATAAAATTGAACACAAGTAATAATAATTTTGGGGTGGAGACTAACGAAATCATGAGAGACCTGCAATCTTCAGCTAGAGTATTTAAAATTTCTGATGGGAGAAAAAGACGAAAATCTCAAGCTGCGTTGACTTCCTCAAATGCTAGAAAAGTTCAAAAAACATTACTAGGTGAGATGCAAGATGATCTAGAAGATAAAATAGACGACTCAATAGAACGCATTGTTGCTGCTCTTCAAACTGTACCAGATTTGGATGATGAGCTCTTCTTGGAGGCTTGTTTACTTCTAGAAGACGAAAGGAAGGCTGGGATGTTTGTGGCAATGGATTCAACCGCAAGAAGAAAGTGGTTGCTTAAAAAGCTTCACCAGTAACACCAATTTGATTGATGATGGATGCAGACGCCTATGGAGTCAGAGTTTTGTATGGATAGTTTGGTAAATAGAATTTGATCTTGGTGTAAAGCCAAGTTTTTATGGGAAATTCCCTCTACAATTTACGAATTACTAATTGAAATGATAAAATAAGATTAGACATGATGGAAGTGAAGTAGCACATTATTTCTTAGTTTAATTAAAATCTTCAGTCGTCATTCCTAATTATTAAAAGCATTTGGCACTGTTTACAAAGAAAGGAAAAAGAAGAAGAAGAAGCATTTGGTATTGTAAGTGTCACTTTAAAATTATCATTGTATATTAGAACATGAAATTAATCAAAATCTTAAATGAGTTTCTTATATGTAAATAATTTGCTATTAATTATGGAGTTAGAATATTCTTACTACCCATTTTTTCTACTACCACTCTAATCACCATTGGATTAGAGGAAAAGTTGAATAAAGAGAGAAGAAAAAAATAACTTTTGAATCCAATGGTGATTAAAGTGGTAGTGGAGTGGTAATAGAAAAAATTGATAGTAAGAATATCCTACCTTTTAATTCTGTTAGTTTCTATTTTACAAAGTATATGCCTATTGGATTGGAGTAGGGTGGAGGAAATGGCATTCACTCTTTACTTTCACAAAACCTTCTTAGGAAATTGCACGAAGTTGATAGCCTATATATGTTATCACATGCTTTGAACCTTAAACCCTAGATCCTCGTCATTCCATCATGAATGCATAAGCAAAACTTTCAGGTAGACACCCTTGACCCATTGCATTTTCTGCCTCATTCATCTTGAGCATCAGTGTCTTTGTAGGTGCACCACCTCCCCTTACACATCAGAACGGTCATCATGAAGAAGATTCGTAAACAACACCACAATGAGCTGATAACTAGATGTTGAACAATCCTCATATTAAGTAACTATTTAAGAGGTCTCTCTGAATCCAAATTTCTTGCTCAGTTGGTTTTAGTTCTCCTTCTTTATAGAATGCAACTCATCAGCTTCCCACCAAAGTATTTAATAGATGAGTATATTGAACATTGGTACACTAACATTGCTTGTGAGGCTTGCATAGGTGTTCACCAAAAAAATAACTAAGAAACCCCTATTCACCCTGGCAACCTGCAAATCATTAACAGCTTGGTTTGATGGTTTACTCTCTCTCTTCTCTCATCAAGGGTGTGAACAAGTTCACTCTATGGGGGGAAAGCTTAAAAAAGAGGATAAACATGGGTAAATTCCATTTCCATGAACATCACAAATGTTATGGCTATATATTCTGTTTTGGTCTAGTTGGCTTATGCCTTTTGGGTGTTGAAAAACACTACTCATAATCACATCAATAATGACTTATTTAATGGCTCATTTTGCAGAATCCGTTTCAATGAAGGGGTAATAAATTTAAAATAATGCCACTCACAATTTTTTTTTAATATATATATGGGAAAATATTTTTTTTCTACTAGTTACTCATAGCATAAGTGGGTCTCATATTGAATCTTTTTTTCTCTCCACTATTTTGTAGGTCCCACTTATACTATGAGTCACTAATAAGAGAAAAATTTTCTTCTTTAAAAGGAGAAAATGTTTTCTCTATATATATTTTAATTATATATTTAACTTGAGTGAATGATGTTACTCTTTAATTTGACTTATGGGTACAATGTTTAAAATGAATAGTCAAGTATTTTTTTATTATTAATATAAAGTCTACTATATACAATAAGCAGCTCATAAATAATTGATAATGTACATAAATTACAAAATTAAACTGTATCGAATTAGGGGTGGTAATATGAGTTGAGTCCAGCGGGTTAACCCGTCAACCCGCCAAAACGGGGCGGGTTGGGTTGAAGTTTTCAACCCACCAACCCACCTCAACCCGCCCCGCTTAAAAGTGGGTCAAAACAGGTTCAAACCGTTGCGGGGCGAGTTGATCTGCTGGGTTATAATTTATTTTTTATTTTTTTTACAATTAGGTAGTATTTCATTAGTCCTTAAATTTTTGTGATATCCAATTTTTTTTTTTATCTTAGTACTTCCTAGAAAAAATAAAGAATAACAATTTTATTTATGACTAATGTTATCTATATATAAATTCCTAAAGAATGTTTAACAAATATTAGTATACATTTAAGATTGAGACTAAAAAAATATAGAGAAGTGTGAAATAAAATAAAATAATATTAAAAAAATTCATAAAATGTAATTTATCTTTGAATTTTAAATAATTTTTTTTAATTGGCGGATTGGTGGGTTGACCCGCCAACCCACCATAAAACGAGGTAGGTTTATTTTTCTAACCCATATTTTATGGCGGGTCAACCTGCCCTGTTTTTGGCGGGGCGGGTAAGTCAACCCAAATTGCCACTCCAAGACCGAATTGAATGATTGTGTGAAATTTGGCAAATAATTATTATTTAGTCTATAATTGTTTTTATATTTTATAAAACGCATTATAGGATCTTTTTATATTAATTTAAAACTCTGACGTAATTTTATGTTAATTTATTATTCAATATATGTAAAAAATTATTATCAGTTCAATCACAATTAAATCAATAAATCATGAATCAATACTGTGATATATTGATAATTTGATATGTACTTATGTAGTATGATTTCTTTTTATTATTTTATTATTTTAAACTAGCATTTCGTAGATAGTGCTACGCTATATTGAAAAGAATATATACACGACTATAATAAACAGATACCATGAAAACATTAATGCGGTGATTATAATAGTCAATAATACAACTGTATCCAATAAAAAAGTCTTTTGATGTTACTTTACTGTTGGAAAAACTACCGTGAAAAGTGAAAACTCAATATATGTAAGTATGTTTTGATGGAAAGCTCGAGGTAGTGATTGGTTCGGTAGAAATTTTTTTTATTAGGGAAATGTAATTGATAGGGAAATGGTTGGAAAATGAGTTTGGTAGGAAAATATAAAAAAAGTTGTTTGGTTGACCCAAATATTACCAGAGAAATTTATTTAAATATGCAAAATCTATGTTCGGGAGAAACTTTGGACCTGTTTTTTTCACTTCCCCAGTTATCTCAAAATACCACATCTCAAGTGGTATTCTGTAACAGTGAATTTCATCCAAAAATTAACACAAAAGTCATTTTCTCATCTATCCTATTTGCCTGGTATTTTTTTGAAAAAACCTGAACCAAACGTGGTATTTTCCAATATCCATTTACACTTTTCCATCAATCCCAAAATAAACCTTCAACCAAACACTACCTAATAGATTGTCAGATATAAAAGAATACATTTAATTTGATTTAATGAAGAAATATTTTTTTTTCTTTTATAGTAATAACATCTTTTATTACTAGATTTTCTTATCTGGTGGAGTGGTGGAGGCCAAAACAAGGGAAAGGCCAAAATAAAAAAAAATAAAAAAAAAAAAAAAAATTCTGACAATTTAAGTCAGAGTAGATCACAATCTGCTTTTTTTCTGGGACTTCCCGAAAAAGCATCGTTCATTGTAAGGAAAGCTCAAAGCTCTGTTTTTTTCATATATTCATATGATGCCCTAAATTTCTTGTCGGCTGTAAAAAAATATTTGGATCTTCTTCCGTACGGAAAAACATTCTAAAAAGTGCTTCTGTTGTTCGACCCACTAGAATTCTCATACATGGATCTTTGAAATATAAAGAGAATTACTGATCATTTTCTCTTTCTCTTTTCCTTTTTTATTTTTCTTTTATTTTCCTTTTCAGGTTCTTTATATTTGCAGAGAAAACATCACCCGTCAGAGAAGGTAGCAACTCTTATTCTGGAAATACATATATCTATGTAGTTTTATATATGCATATCTACATTTGTCTTATGTATTGTGAAACTGATGTGTGATGGAAATGAAGAGAAGTTTCTCCTTTGTTTATCTTTCCTTGTTACTGTGTCAACATCTAAGATTTTCTTCCCTATGAATCCCGGGAATTGGGAGGAATACTTGTGGCCTATGATGGCTATTATGTGGAGAAGTGAACCTGTGAACAGATTTAGTTCTAAATTAGGTGATTAATTTGGGTTGAGATTAATATTTTCTGATTAAATTTGATAGTTGTTTTGCTCAATGCATACAGAGAATTGGATATGCCTGTTTCTTCTTGTGTTTTTCTGAGAGAATCTGGATGGCCACACATGGTTGAGAAACACCACATTGGAGGCCCCTTTCTCTTGTTGCATTTCTGGTTTTGTATGTTTTGTGATTCCATTATTCCACCTTTGGTTGCATGTGAAGGGTAGGCATTGATTTGTTTGTTTTCACCAGGAACAGGATAGGATGGATCATCAAGGGCATGGCCAGAACCCTTCTATGGGGGTTGTGGGTGGTGGACCACAATTGAATTATGGTTCTAATCCATACCAGCCCAACCATTTAACTGGGTCACCTGGGATGGTTGTTACATCTGTTGGGACCATTCAATCCACAGGTCAACCAGCTGGAACTCAGCTAGGACAACATCAACTTGCTTATCAGCATATTCATCAGCAACAACAGCAGCAACTTCAGCAACTTCAGCAACAGCTCCAAGCCTTTTGGGCCAACCAATATCAAGAAATTGAGAAGGTAATTGATTTCAAGAACCACAGCCTTCCCTTGGCGAGGATCAAGAAGATTATGAAGGCTGATGAGGATGTTAGAATGATATCAGCTGAGGCACCGGTCATATTTGCAAGGGCATGTGAAATGTTCATTTTAGAGTTAACCTTGCGTTCTTGGAATCACACTGAAGAGAACAAAAGGAGGACACTTCAGAAGAATGATATTGCAGGAGCCATAACAAGAACTGATATCTTTGATTTCTTGGTTGACATTGTGCCTAGGGAGGACTTGAAAGATGAAGTGCTTGCATCAATACCAAGAGAAACAATGCCTGTTGCAGGGCCTGCTGATGCACTTCCTTATTGCTATATGCCACCTCAACCTGGACAGCACGTTGGAACTGCCGGTGTCATAATGGGTAAGCCTATGATGGACCCTAATATGTATGCTCAGCAGTCTCATCCCTACATGGCACCACAAATGTGGCCACAACCACCAGAGCAACAACAATCCTCTCCTGATCATTAGCTACTTATTATGGAAGTGTCATAATGGATATGAAGGTGAACTTCAGGCGCTATTTCTCTCTTTTTAATTAAGGTTTTATGTTGGACTTTGATTATAATATAATTTAATTTTGCTGTTTTTGAATTTCGATTTCCTTCTTTTTCTTGATGGAATTTAATATTTTCTGTTATAGAGACTCTTAATGTATTGCAAATATACAACGAACCAGTTATGGTTTATGATTTACCAGTTATTAGCTCTAGCTGCTGGTGCCAATCTCATTCTGTATTATGATTTTGCTAATAGTGATTGCAACCTGACTTTGCATTATTAGAAATATGATAATTTTGTACGTTGGGTGGAAGCATCTGGCAATTAGCTATGCTGTTATTAGTTGTCTTGTTTTGTGAGGTTGAAAACACACTGAACAAAGAGAACGATGTTATGATTGAATCTTTGCTTCGCACTCTCTTATCCTTTGTGGGGGAGTTGGATAGAATATGGAACTCTTTAATTTCAATGCTTGTTGGATATGGCTCATACGTCGCATTCAGACGGAGATCCTTGTTGGCGGGGTCAGCAGAAAGCCAACCAGTACTGTTGTGGGCCTTTAACTCATTGTTGAGTTATTGTATTTATCCTTTTCTTAGTAGTTTGGGCTTGGGCCCATGAATAGCTGTTGTTAGGGTTTTCTAAATCCTATTTATATTCCCTTGACGTAGTCCCTTGACTCATTGTTGAATCGTTGTATTTATCCTTTTCTTAGTAGTTTGGGCTTAGGCCCATGAACAGTTGCTGGTAGGGTTTTCTAAATCCTATTTATATTCTCTTGTAAACTAAGTGACAAGCTGGACGTAGTCTATATTGGATGAACTAGGATGGGTAAATCGCTGTGTCCAATTTCTCTTCCCTTTCTCTTTTCCATTTTTCGATTTGTGTGTCGATTTTCAACAATGGTTAGTTAGTAATGCAGTGGGATAGACTAATTAGTGTAATTTTATTTATTTTTTAATTAAACAAGCTCCAGCTGCCTCAAATCCTTGATAAATTGTGTTTTTCACTTAATTACTTTCTAAATTATGAATGAATTCATCACTTTCTATTGAGATTTTTCTGGATTAGTTTTACAGAAATAATTGGTATTGCACATAGATTATTATAGAAAGAACTATGTGTATCGTTTGTGAATTATTATCATAATAATCTATGCACAATACGATATCAATTTTTTCCATAATAGTTAATCAATACTAATCATGATACGCAATCATTTTCTTTCTGTTCTTCTATAAATAAGCCTTGATGCGTTTCAATCCAAAACATGTTTTATTTGACCAGCTAAAATGATTTTGATGTCTTTTCCTGCACGAACCATTGTTCCTTTTATTTCTGATATTGCCAATGTTTTGTGGCTTGCAGATTATAGATGCACTATTGAATGGTCAGGACTCGGGAAGGTCCTTAATGATTAGAAAGTATAGCTGATCTTTAACATATGTAATTGAAGTACTAAAAAAACTTGTCCCTTTGATTAAGCAGGATAAAATGGTGTTTCTCTGTTTAAATTTCTCGGAATGCGCTAATATTTACTCATGGGTGTAAAGATTTTTTAATAGGAACTTAGTTTCTTTATCAGTGGAATATTTTATGCACTCGAATTTAAGCTGCCTTTTGTCTTTTTGTTCTCATTATGCCCCCTCATTATAATAATTGCAGTTCCATGTTCCCTTTTGTATGAACATTGTGAATTGTGCCACATACAATTTACAATATAAAGTTATGCTAGAGCTCTTGTGAACAAGTTTTGTAATACATGCACCCTATAGAGCTCATGTGTACATTTTTTGTAATACATACACCCTATGTCCTACCGTCATCTGATTGCATTACACAAAAAATATATGGCTACATAAATGTCAAAAGTCAATTTTGGAACTATTGATTATAAAAAAAAAACTCAACGTTTCCCATGACCTAGTTCACCCTTGGAATCATGCCTACCCAAAATGATTTTAAGGAAGGTTGAATGATCCCTGATGACCAAGATTAATGGAAAGTGACAATTGAAAATTATATTAGCAAATTTTAACTTAAACAAATACTGAAGTGGAAAAGCTCCCACACACTGATTGATTGTCCCATTCAACTAAAGGTAATAACTGTGAATGATAGGTTTCAGTGCCTAAGTGGTGCTTAGAAGCCACAAAAAAAATGAAAAAATATATCTATAGTATGAAAATTACCAAAATAAATGAAGAAAAGTTGTGTGTTGAAGTAGTTGGGTCAGTCAGCTTAAGGTTAATCTCTATGGGCCTGCTGCCAGACATCAAATTGCTCATCTCAAAAGAATTTGATATATTCATCTGCTGAGCATTCTTGCACATGTCCCATAAATTGGGTTAATTAATCATGCCTTGGCCACCTCGACATGAAAAGAATGTCAAAAAACAAGTATATCATTAAATCTCAAAATAAATAAAATAGAGATAGGCACAATACAGGATTTTGTCACTCAAAACCACATCTACGACATCCTTGGTGACTGGAAGAACAAAAGAAAGAAAGGATTCAAATGGGGCATAACTTTTCCATCATGTATGTTTCCATTTCATAACAACTCCTTCAAGAATCCCATCAGTGCCAAAATTACCTGAAAATTGATGCGGATCAACAGGGCCAGGCAGCTGAAATGTGATGGAAAAATGGCCTGGGGGGCAAAGGTTGTGAGTTTGCATTTCAAACACCTGAGAGTTCCTGGATACTGTCTTCTCTCCTGTTGTAGTTACTCCACCTATCACTACTTTACCATTGGGGTCGACATCGCAGCTGAATTCCCCTGCAGTTATAAATCCAAGGTATATTGGTTATCTAAAGTGTGATCTCTGAGGCACTATGTTGCACAAATGATTCAAAGAATTTCTAGCCTACCAAAACAACAGTAATATTAGCAATGAATAAAACATTTTTTATGGCCAAGTTGGCATAGCCATAGCCATTGCCCAATATTCCCTTTTTCTGCTGCAATGGAACTTTAAATAATTTTATTTCATCAATCATTATCTTTTAGCAGAAAAGTTTACAACATAAACATGAAAGAGAAATACCTTAAATGTAAAGTATTTATAGAATAGAACCTCAGAACAAAATGAAAGGAAATTATGCTAGAGATAAATCCTTGACATTTAATAAGAAACTTACTTTCATCCCTTATCACACCAGGGAGAGACACACGAAACAGATATGAGTCTTCACACTCTCCAATGTCCATAAGTCCTATTATTGGTCCTACCTGCCCCATAACTGCACTTCCGGTCAATGCAAATCCACTCTTGGTAGCAGCCACAATGTCAGACCATTCCTTTTTAGTAGGGCGAGAAGGAAGGAATAACATAGCCTGACCAACTTTCTCAGGATCAGTCTTGTCTTCAGGCTGCAATGGAGCCATGTAACTACACATCATATTTGTACCATTACACGGCACGCTATTGATAGGTGCCGGAACATGGACATGCTGCAGAGGATCCTGGAGCTCAGGAAAGTCATCAGTGCTTCTTGCTTTCTGTAAAAGAGGAGAAGCCTGGACAATAGACATCTTTCCATTAGGCTCATCCTTCCCCACTGACATGTCATTTAGAACATTACCATCAAAAGAAGTATGCAATCTTGCAGCATCTCTGTCTAGATGGAAATCCTCCAGTCCAGTTAGCCTCTTGAACCTTTCAATCTCCTCTGGCTTCATGTAGGAGATTTCCGGGTTGTTAACAAAAGCAATGTTCTCAACAATTTTAAATCGATTTTTGAACCGAGATTGAGGATGTAGCTCAGGAGGAAACAAATCAGGAAACTGAGGGTAATTGAAATTGGCAGCACCATCTTGTCCTTGGCCAGAAATACTACCTTGAAAGAATCGTTGCAAAAAGGATAACTTGAGGGCAAGTGATCTATCAGCCTTCCTAAGTACAAAATAGTACACACGCTCCAATTCCACCACTTTCATGAAAGAACCAGTTAATTGATCCAATGTGTATGGAGGAAGTCCCTCAGCTACTCTTTGCAATAATGATTTTTTGGAACTCTCCCCTTTGATATCGGGCCCAAAGTAGGTTCCCATAACGAAGTACAAGAGAAAACACTGATCATCATTAGGCATCCCACTTTTTACTTTATTAGATAGGCTTGCCTGAGCTGTCCCTTCCAATAGAGCCAAAGACATATCAAACAGAAACCTTCTGCAAGAAAATATGAGCGCTGGTTTCATTAAGTGATATTACTATTGTCATTTTTGGTTTATCACAGCTAAAAACACACATGCAAGTTTGTTCTAAACAATGAAAATGTACTGCAACAAAAATTTGATCCAAATAAGAGAAAATTTGTCAATGTGATAACAGGCAACTGATCATTTACACATGCAATGCAACTTTATCTCTTGTCTTCTCCAATACTTATACAACACAGACATTCACCATAAGCAATATGATGATAATTGTGTCATCAATAAACCCTTTCTCACCCTTTATAAAAAAATAAAATAAAAACAAACAAACAAACAAACAAAGATAAACTTGTACAGAAATTCTAGAGATGGAAATTAGAGAAATTTAGTTTCTTGTATAATTCAAAACAAAGTAACATTAACATGCAGCCAAATATCAAAGGAACAGTGTAAGGAGACTCACCGGATTCCAATGCTGCCGAGTGATCACACAGTTGAAGATAGAGAAACTCTTTAACTCCTTTCAATGATAATGCTTTGTCGTTCAGCTAGGGCTTGGGCTTAGGCTCCTACGGAATGCATGCTTATGAACCAAAAATCCAACCAATACGGTGTAGCAAAGAGGGAGTGTTTTTTTTTTTTTAATTGCCAAATGAGAAAATTATGACAAGTTTTCTTTTACTTTTAAAATCAAGGGGGCGTGTAGTCGGTATTTTTCTGGATTTCTGGAAAACTAAATTTTTTAAAATTTGTAATTTTCAAATATTATCGTAAGCAAATATTTTTATCATATTTTTTTAAAAATCAAAATTTTCGGATAAAAAAAAGTTTCTTCTTTACCAAACACCTCTTAAGTTAATAGTTTCTCCCCGTCGAAACTATTAACTCTCCCGCACATACAAAAAAATCGATCCATCGTATTTAAAAAAAGAAAAAGTTGACAGGATGCTTTTTTGTGTACGCAAGAGGGAATGATGAGTTTCTCCTGCAAATTCATTCCCCTTCTTTTAATTAACAAAATGATTTTTTAAAATTTCCTTAGGAATTATTTGTTGTGAAACAAAAGTAACTATGAAAAAAAATATAGAGATAAGACAAAGACGTGAGAATATATTCTTCTTGCATTGTAACTTATATTGAAACTTTGTACATGTCTCTCTTTACAGGCTCACAAAAATGCCTCTGTTTTTTTTTTTTGGAGATCAAAAAAAAAAAAAACCCTCTGTTTTCAGGTTTACAAAACAAGGTACAATTGAATAAATGATCATAATCACTTCATCAGTGATAATAATTTGAGATTAAATATCCAATGGTCATATTATTAAGAAATGCCAACGGTCATATTATTTGTAACAATATTTTATTTTTTCAAAATAATTCATATAATTAATTTTTCTTCAATTAAATTTACTTAGGCACTTAAAAATATTTTATTAGTATTTTTTATGTACAGTTTCAAAAATAAAAATTAATGAAGATACCGGCCAAGTTTTTGATTTTGGACATGAGCATATAATATCCAACCTTGCCTTCCTTAATTAAGTAAACCTCTCCAATTAGCATGAGGAATTTTTTTTCATATTAATTTTTGAATTTTTGACAACGCAAACATCACATAAAAGAATACGAGTTGCCCAAACACAAAAATTATGTGTCATATTAGTGGTTCAAATCACAAGTTGTTGATAGTATTCAAGTGTCCAAGAGACAATTATTTAGTCAGATGAATGCCTTTTATTGTTTAATATTTCATGATTATGGAGATACAATGTAAAGACCTTATGGAATACAGGTATGAAGATGCTTTAGCTAATGTCATGAGTGGATATGTTAAAGAACATATGGCATTGAACTAACCCACCGAGAGAATCCACAATGATTCATTATATTTGTAATGTCTCTCTTCGTTTGGTAGTGTGGATCGTCCTATACTTGAGAATATCATCGAACGTTATGTTCTAGGGTTATATTTTGGCTGTACGACTTTATCTACCTAAAAATAGGGAGAACAATGTACTTTTGGGTATAACTCGAATAATGAGTATAAATGGACATGCCGATAAGACTTATAGTCTCATATAAGGGATTAGTCATTCACAAGACCAATAGAGCTTGGATGACTTCTATTAAACTCGAAAATTTATGCATAGTAAAGGATCATAAAGAGTCATGGATCCGTCTAGATCGGTCTTCAAGTCAATAAAAGAACATTCCTAATTTTGTGAAAAGCTTCATTTAGTCACACAAGAGAGATGATACTGTATCATTATTCTTGACTAAATGTGAACGACGATATGAGGGATGATGTTAGCACTAAGGTTGGCAAAAACGAGCCAGCTCGTTGGGTGGGCTCGTAACCCGCCAAAAATGAGCCAGGTTTGGCAAAAATGAGCTGCCAACCCGAACCAACCCGACTCGTTTCAACCCGTGAAAAAATGAGCCAACCAGCTGGTCAAACGAGCCAGCTCGCGAGTTGAGTTTTTTTTTAATAAAAAAATACAAAATATAATATACAAAAATGGACAAATCCCACACATGTCATCCTCATTTTTCTTCCTTCTCTAAACCTACATCCCTAATCTGCTCACATCCCTGCCATTTTTATATTGTTAGGCTGTGCTGACTCTGTTTGGTTCAAATATCTTATTCACTTGGTAACAAGTGGTTCTGATTGTTTCTTGATATTAATGCAAATTTGTTGTGATGAAAATTCGAAACTAAAATATTTTGCTTTTATTTCTCATTTTGTAACCCTTTGTTTAAGCTAATGGAAGCCACATAGCTGATGCATTAATACTACAAAGTCATTTAAATAGGCTGAAAATGAGCAACTCGCGAGCAATTTTTGAGCCAACCCACGAGCCAATTTTCGAGCCAACCCGCGAGTCAACCCTAACCCGACTCGGGTCGGGTTTTCTGGCTTGTTTTTTTTCGAGCCAACCCTAACCCGGCTCGTTTTTTTCGGGTTGAAAGCGGGTTGGGCCGGGTTGGCCCGTTTTGCCAACCCTAGTTAGCACGGTATCCAAATTAGAAAAGGTAGATCACTTGATCAACTCAATTAGTTTTGAAGTCGCAAAGCATCGCTAGTATCTTAAGTGGTCATTAGTAAAATTTGGCTAATTAAAGGAGTTTAATTGGTCGAAATTTATTTATATTTGTGACTGATTAGGCCTAATGGGTCACATACCAATATTGATTTTAATGGCGCGTTATGACATATTTCGGCCAATAATGAGTTATTAGGCTTAAATGAGATTATAAGTGAATTAGGTTGGATTAAAATTCCAAGCCCATATAATATATATATATATATATATATATATATATGGGCAAGATCGACTTACACCGGTATAAGAATAATAAATTTTACACTAAATCTTAACCATTGATTTTTGTGTATCTAATGGTTATAATTTTCTAAAAATTTATAAGTAATCAATGAGTGTGACCCAATAAATCACAACCGTTAGATTATGGAAATCAACTGTTAAAATTTGGTGTAAGACTTATCATTCTAATATCAGTGTAAGTTGATCCTGCCCTATATATATATATATATATATAGAGGATCCTTTGACAGCAGTGTCAAATTTGAAATTTGACACCTCATCTCAGAGCCGTTAGATAAAAAAAGATCAATGGTATTACATACTTACAAATCAGAGTTGTTGATCTTTTTTGATCTGATGGCTCTCAGATGAGGTGTCAAATTTCAAATTTCAAATTTGACACCTGTGTCAAAGGATCTTACCTCATATATATATATATATATATATATATATATATATATATATATATATATATATAGGCCATTGGTGGTGAAATTGGTTTTTTCACTAATGGGCCCAATTGTGTTGTAAGGCCTAATAGGGTCTTAGGCGATGAATCCTAGAAAATCAAGGAATTGACTTGGTCAAATTTTACTTTTGCGCAATTCTTAATTTTGAATTTGAATTTGAATTTTGAATTCGAAATTCAAATTAAGAGTTAGGATGAGCATGGATTTATACTTATATTTAAATTCAAGTTAAGAGGTTAAGTGAATGGATAAATCTAATTATCCATTAAGATTAGATAGGAATGAGAATTATCTCCTCACTTATCTAATAGTAAAATATGAAACATTGTCCAATGACATTGGATAAAGCTTCATGAAGCAACTTGGACATTTGGGGGGTGTTTGGTTCAAGTTTTTGGAGAGGATTACCGGTAATCCTTCTTTGGTAAATGTAATTACCACGTTTGGTAGAAGGAATAAATTACGATTCTCGGATATCCAAGGATTACCGGTAATTTGATTTATAAAGAAAAGTCACTATTCAGATTACCAAAAATAATATGGTAATTCGGAATACCAATCAGAATACCAAGTAAAGGGAAAGCACAACAATAAATTTTGAGACAAAAATACCCCAATACACATAAAAATCTAGACCCAATCTATCAATTACAAAAGTAAAAATAGTTTGGGGTTATTTTTGTAAAATAACCTCATATTCCAAGTTATATTTCGTTCTAAACCAAATATGGAATCAGTAATTTTTACCCAGTATTCCCGGTAATATTTTGGCGAACCAAACACTTCTTTCGTAAAATTCCAAGTAAACTCAATTTCTACTGAATTCCCATTAATCATGATTCCCGGTCACCAAAAAAATTCTCCTGTACCAAACACACCCTTGAATTACAAGTTCAAATATGGTGATTATTGAAACATACTCCACCAACTAAGGAATAGATAGGGGCGAAATTCAAGTGGCTTGCTTCATGAAGCTCACTTGAATTTAGGCTTTGTTTTGTGAAATGCATCATATAGTGTAAGTAGGGGCATAACAGTCTTTTAAAAAACAACAAAGGTTTCAAAAAAGGGTTCAATGACATAACCCCTATTACACCATCCTTCTCCTATTTCTCTTCACCATGTCTTCTTCCTTCTTCTTCATTTGCTTTCTCTTTCACCAAATCTCCAAATCTTTTTGACAGCTTGATGAAACTTGGAAACTTACCATTTTTCTTTCTCTTTGAGGTAGATTTTCGGGTGACTTTTAGAGTTTAGGAAGGTGCTCTAAGGAGAAATGGTGTAACTCACTCCTCGAGAATTGATTTTTTTTTAACTTCTTAAGGTAAACCCATTATCCAAGGCTTTGAGAAAATATATATATTTGCATAGGCTTGTTTAAGGTAGGTGTATTCTTGAGCTTTGAGCATACATTTAGGCTTTTATCTATCTACTTATTATCAATTGTTATTTTACTTTTAAATCTAAGACATTTGTTAAAATACATATGATGCTCAGATTTGACGAAAACCTAGTTCATTTGTTTAGCCGGAGTCATTGGAAGTGCTTTGATAATATATGCATGGGTAAAAAAATATTTTATAACGTGATTTGTCAAAATTATGCATTTTAAATTTACATGATATAGTTTTTCATGTAATAGTATCATACTATAATATTTATGATTTATGATATTTATAATTAATTTTTAAATTTTGGTTATAATTTTAATATGAAATATTTGATTTAAAATAATAAATTTTGAAAATTTTACTTATCATTAGAAATGAATTATTTTGAATCAAATGTAATTTTGTAAAAATATTTTTTTATATATTTTCTTTGGGATCTATGTTAGAATCTTGTAACCATTAGTAGAGGTAATGTTCTAGGTGCATATAATTGTATATGGATATTTATTCTAGGAGGATACGGCTATCCGTTAGATGGAGTCGCGCCATGAGAGAAGCCATCTCTTGGAGAAAAGGGCTATTAGCCAGATGAAGCCGCCCGAATGTGATGTTATGATATGACTTGACTTGGGAAAGAAAAAATTTGCCCGTTAGATGGAGTCGCCCCTAGGGGAAAGACCACCTGTAGGAGGAAAGAACTATTAGCAAAGTGGAATTGCCACTATTTGATTATTTCATGTGTGATTCCCATCATATTAAACTTACAATTTTATTTTGCTTTGTAAATGCTCATTTCATTGTTTTAAAAATTTCTAGAATCCTTATTCACACATCTATTTTATTGGTTTTATTTATATAATTTACCTTCACTCTTCAAATTCTTTTATAGCTAAGTTGTCAAAAGGATAAAACACTCGTGTATATCTTGTTTTCCTTCCCGTTCATTGTGATTATTATGCCCTCATTGAGTTTGTGTGACTCACCCTCATTTTGTTTTTTATCATCCAAATTATCAAGCAGCTAAGTAGCAAGTGGTTAAGAGTTGCGGATCTTTCTATAGCATATTTTGTTAGCCCTCTTTTTGGATAGAAGTTCTTATTTTCTTTATTTTAGAACTTTAAGCATTCTGTAACTATGGGAAGTTGTAAGTGATATATATCTTTTGTATTGTATTAAGTTTTCAAAGTCTGGATTATATATTTTGTTGTTGTTGTTGTTAGCTGGAGCTGTATACATTGTGTATCTAGTGTTTGTACTGTTTGAGAATGTTAGAAATATAGGGGGAAACCTTGTCAAAATTTTAGTAAATTTTGGAACATGAATATGTTCGAATTTTCTTTTGTTTTATGTGTTCTTTGAGAGAGTTAGGCTTGCCACGCTAAGGGCATTTATGTTACCTTAGCCTATGCGCCTATCATGGCTCAAATTCGTGTCGTGACATTTTGTTTTTAAAATAAGTGAAGTTATTCACTTATGTTATGCACCACCGCTTTTTGTTTTACGAAACAAACTATAGCCACCTTAATCTTTCTCCTTGTTTCTCCATTGTTACGCCTCACTTAATCTCAAGACAAACTCATAATCTTGAGGAAATTAGGTTAAACACTTCATAGCCTCCATCTTTGTCTATGCTTAGCAAGCTACTACGAAAGAAAGAATCAAGTTGAAAGAGATTTCGCATGCTTTTGAAGGTCAATAGCATGGATCACCGTTACTTTCAAGTAAAAAAGGTATAATATTTAAATTTCTACATGTTTTTAACGTGTAGATCCTAAGGCAAATCTCATGAAAATTGTAAAATGTTTATGGTTTAAAAAAAGGGTTCGCTTTTTCTACAGTCAATGTAGATAAGTTATCTACATTGAGCCCAAAACGACGTCGTTTTGAGGCAGAAATCAAGGTATTTTTGTAATTAAAATTTATTTCAGGGTTATAATAGTCTATTTCATTATAATTTTTTAATTTTTTAAATCAAAAGGACGTCGTTTTCAAAGCGAATGTAGATAACTTATCTACATTCACTTTAGAAACATTAAAGCCTTAAAAAAAGGTTTTTGTTTTCACCCTAACGAGCACGACTCTTTATGTGATCAATGTGTTGCCCATTTAACTTTCAGTTGTTCCCCTTATCTCTACCCATACTCCAAAAATATTAATTAACATCATAAATAATATTTAGTATGTAATAATTAAGATCGAAAATAAGTAAACCATTATTATTTTAAAAATCAGCATTAAATATCGAATTTACTAAGTCAAATAATAATTAGCATCATAAATAATTCTCATTTGTCTAGCATAATATTTTTATTTTATAAATTCGAAAATATTAAATTTATTGTCAATAATGATTGTTTAATGATTGCTTGAAAGCTAAAATTGTTCATTGAATATTAAGATTCTTGTGTTATGATTTTTTTAGATGATTAATAAAGGGATATGTTGCTTACCGAAAAATAAAAAATAAAATAAAGGGATATGTTATTATCCTTACATTTTTTTTTCTACCTATTTATCTCGAGTACCATTGGATCAAAATCTCAAAAAAAGAAAAAAAGAATGAAAGTTAGTTGAGATTTTAGGAATCACGAAGTTTATGTTTCACAAAAGTATTGGTCAAATGAAGTACTCATATTCTATCAAATGTTTAATTTTTTTTTGGACAAATATGAAAAGAAAAAGAAAAATCGGTAATTAAACTATTATTGTAGCCCATAAATTTGATTAATCTCTTCCCTTTTTTGTGAGTTCAAAAAAATTAGGGGAAGGAATTGAGAATTTTCACAAAATCCTCAAAACCCTTATTGTTAATAAATTTAAAGTTCCCCCAATTTGGGGGTTTGAGGAGAAAAATATTAGAAATTGCTTATTTATCCTTACCATTAAAATGTGAAAACTACATAAGTGTGAATAATTTTTTAAATGTGACACTACTAGAAAATTCCAAATACTAACATAATTTATCTACAGAGAATATTATGTCGAAAATAGTGATGAAATTTTTGACGAAAACATATTTCGTCAAAAGTAAAGACAAATTTTTTTCATCGAAACTAAAGACAAAAGCAGAGACGAGACAAGATTTGGTCATAATCACTTACAATAATTTTGGACGGAAATAAAATTCCGTCAAAACTCTTGACAGAATTTAAATTTCGTCAAAAAAAATTTGTCAATATTTTCAACGAAAAATATTTTCGTCCAAATTTTCGACGAAAAAATTCCGTCAATTTTTTTTACAAAATCTAAATTTCGTCGAAACTTTCGACGAAAAATATTTCCGTCATATTTTTAACAAAACACATTTCTAATGAAAATTTTCAATAAAAATATTTCTGTAAAATAATTCTTTCAAAAAAAATTCTTTCAAAATTCTTAACGGAATCTAAATTCAGTCCAAAGTTTGATTGGAAATTTTTTCGTCAAAAAAATATTACCATCAAAATTTTCGACGGAACATATTTCCACAAAAAAATTTGTCAGAAAGCATTTCGTAAAAAATTTTGACAGAAGACATTTCGGTCAAAAATTTTGACGAAATTATTTTTTCTGTCCAAACTTTCGATGGAATTTTTTTTCTATCGAAAATATTTAAGAAATCATTTTTATCAAAACTTTTAACGAAAACTAAATTCTGTCCAAAATTTTGACAGAATTAATTTTTGTTGAAAATTTTGAGACAAATTTATTTCAGTTAAAATTTTGACGGATAAATTTTGTTGTTGCATTTCAATGGAAAAATTCCGTCGAAAAATGTATTTTTTGCATTTGAAACGTTAAAATTTCATCGAAAAAATGATCTTTTTTAGTAGTGAGAAAAGTACGTAAATAATTTTATTAAAATTTAAATTTAATTTTTTTTGTAAAATATAATATTTATATTAAATTTTTAAAAAAGGTGAAATTGTAAAAATATTTCACTAACCTTCGAATTTTCTTCTTACCATTTTTTTAATTCTGTGACAAGGGAAGAGAATGTCTTTCAATTTTTTTCCCTTATTTTCCCTCCCTCTCCCTTGAATCACCTTCCTTCCTTTTTTTTTCCAAACTCCGAAACAAAGCCTCAAAGCTTATTGTGAATATGAATCGTGCCAAACGATGATAATTATTATTTGATTCAAAAAATATAAAAAAATATAAAATGAAAATAATTATAATTATTAAATAATAATAGTTATTTAGAATGTCAATTAATATTTACTTAAACTGAGGATTATGAATAATTAAAAAAAGTAAAATTTGAGACAGATGACCAGATACTACCACGTGGCAGTTGTGGTTCATTACCCTCCTAAATGATGAGTATATCGTCAGTGTTAAAAGACTAGCTCTCTTTCATTAAAAATAGGAAAGAGTTCAGAAATTATAATTTTGCTTTAAATTACTTGTAACCCATATGGTTTTTTTAGTCCAATTGAATTTTTAATATCGTTAAAAACTAGACTAACATTTGTATTTCATTTTTTTTACAAGAAGAAAATAGACTGATGATAAAAGATAAAATTAAAAATGAGAATAAATATGTTGAAAACTTATGAAAAAGACTAAAAATAAAAGAAATAAAAATAGAGGAAAAAAATCAAATATTTCTAAATAAAAAGAAAATAATAGTCCAAGGAAAAAAAGAAAAAAAAGACAAAATATATTAAAAACTTATAACAGTAACAAAAAAAATAAAAGTAAAAAAATGGAAGTAGTCTAAAGAAAAAAAGGAAATAGACTGAAGACACGCAAAAAAGAAAAAAGAAAAAATAAGACCGAATATGTCTAAATAAAAATAAATAAATTAGATTACCAAAAAAAGAAAGAGAAAATAGATTGAAGACAAAAGATAAAATAAAAAATAACATCAAATATGTCAGAAATTTATAAACATTAATTTTTTTTTTCCATTTCTTTTAACCGTTATGAAAAAGACAAAAAGTGAAAAAAAATAAAAAATCATATATTTTAAATCAAAAAGAAGAAAATAGACTAAAAATAAAATAAATAATAATAAAGGAAAAACAATAAATATGTCTAAATAAAAAAAAGAATAGTCGCAGGAAAAAAAGAAAAAAAAGACAAAATATATTAAAAACTTCTAACAGTAACCCAAAAAATAAAAGTTAAAAAAATGGAAATTGTCCAAAGAAAAAAAGGAAATAGACTGACGACACACACAAAAAAAAAATAGAAGAAAAAATAAGACTGAATATGTCTAAATATAAAATAAGAAAATAGATTACCAAAAAAAGAAAAAGAAAATAAATTGAAGACACAAGATAAAATAAAAAATAACACCAAATATGTCAGAAATTTAGAAACACTAATTTTTTTTCTTCCATTTCTTTTAACCGTTATGAAAAAGACAAAAAGTGAAAAAATAAAAAATAGAAGAAATAAAAATCATACTTTTTAAATCAAAAATAAGAAAATAGACTATAAATAAAAGAAATAAAAATAGAGGAAAAACAATAAAATATGTCTAAATAAAAAAGAAAAAAAGACAAAATATATTAAAAATCTATAACAGTAACAGAAAAAATAAAAGCAAAACAAAAATGGAAATAGTCTCAAGGAAAAATGGAAATAGACTGAAGAAACACAAAAAGAAAAAAGAAAAAATAATACCGAATATCTCTCAATAAAAAAGAAGAAAATATATTACCAAAAAAAGAAAAAGAAAATTTTTTGAAGACAAAAGAAAAAACAAAAAATAACACCAAATATGTCAGAAATTTACAAATACTAATTTTTTTCTTCCATTTCTTTTAACCTTTATGTAAAATAAAAAATGTGAAAAAAAAATAGAAGAAACAATAAATCATACATTTTAAATCATAAAGAAGAAAATAGACTTAGGACTAAAAAGAAAAGAAAAGGTAAAAATAAAACCAATTATATTGAGAACTTACAATTGTTATTTTTTTGTTTTATTTTTTATCTTATTTTTTATTCTATTTTTTTTTGTCTTCGGCATATTTTCTTCTTGTTGATTTAGACTTTTTTATTTTAATCTTTTATGTCATTGTTATATATATTTTTAACATATTTAGTGTTATTTTTCTTCTATTTTTTGTTGTTCTTAATCCATTTTTTTTGTAAACTCTTTTTTTGTATATATAGACATATTTGATCTTATTTATTTTTTACTTTTAATATTTTTATAAATGTTGTAAGCTTTTAATACATTTGGTTTTTTTTTTCCATTGTTGTTATTACTTATCAGTCGATTCTCTTCATCTAAAAAGGATAAAATAGACAAATTAATTAAGTTTCTAATCGTGTAAAAGATAAATTTAATTGGAAAAAATCAGAGTGTTAAGTGATTAAAAAAAATAGAGGATAAATAATTTGAAGCAAAATCATTGAATATTTTTTCTTCCTAACTTTTTCCTTAAAAATAAGAAGAAAAAAATGAAACTCAAGTGACATTAAATATAAATGAGTGGATTGGATAAACAAAGTTTAGTGGGTTGCTTTTTCCAATCTTAACCACGGATGTCGAGAATTTTAGGATAAAATTATTTGTTGGTTGAAAGTAAAAATAAAAATAAAAATAAAAATATTTTACAACTTTGCTTTATCTAATTCTCCTGCAAGGCAACTTGGCTGTTTGATTGGGCTTGAACCTTAAGTATTAAAGTCAAAAACAAAACTATTTTATTTACTTTGAGGGCTTACAACTAAAAACTATTTAGTTAGTTCCTGTCCTAACGCTACAACAGAAAGCTATGTTAATGAGTTTAATTAAGAGTATCATTTAAACAACCGAACCATGACCATATTGTCGGGTGTTTGACGGGTACGATGTTTCTATTATTTAAAATTATGACATTGGTATTCGGTCGAAAGAAATTACGGTTTGGGGTCTTTGAGTGCCGCGGGGTACCCAGAGACTCTAAATGACGCCCCCCCTCCCCGCGGCACTTTTGTGTGAATTTTTTTTTTTTTCTGGACATAGTGCCGCCTGCAGCCCCATCGGGACTCAATAATTATAGAGACTGCGGAATAGACAAAATGGTTACTGGATATGAATACAGCAATTGCTGTTTTGCTTGCTTTCATTGCTGATTTAATTGTGTTTAAATACAAAACGTAACTACTAGAAAATAAACGTAACAACTATTAAATCTGAACAAACTAACAGTAAAAGGATTGGCTAATTACAAATATTAACATAACAACTAATATCAGAGAATCTAAACAGCAAACAAACAATATATATATATAGTATCTTGTTTGTTACACTCCCCCTCAAGTTGGAGTTTGAAGATGGCAAATACCCAACTTGGACAGCAAATAAGTGAAAGGTCGTTTGCCAAGCGCTTTGGTGAAAATATCAGCTGGCTGGTCGGATGATCTTATATGAGCAGTAGCAATGTTTCTTTGAATGACATGATCACGTACGAAATGACAGTCCAGCTCAATGTGTTTGGTCCTTTCGTGGAAAACAGGATTAGCTGCTATATGCAAAGCAGCTTGGCTGTCACAAAACAGCTGCATAGGTGAAGAATGAGAGATTCCTAAAGATTTGAGAAAAGCTTTCAACCAAACCAATTCAGAAGTTGCAGAAGCCATAGCTCTGTATTCAGCTTCAGCCGAAGAGCGTGAGACAGTTGGCTGTTTTTTAGTTTTCCATGAGATGGGAGAAGACCCAAGTTGAATAAAATAACCAGTGACTGATCTTCTAGTAATGGGGCAACTGGCCCAATCGGAATCACAGTAGCCATGAAGTTGGAGATTGGATGATGAAGAGAGAAGAAGTCCTTGACCAGGATTAGCCTTGATATAGTGTAATAAGCGAACAACAGCATTGTAATGATCCAATTTGGGTTGCTGCATAAATTGAGACAGAACATGGACCGCGTAGCATAACTCTGGTCGAGTGATAGTAAGGTATATGAGCTTTCCTATGAACCTACGATACCGTGCAGGATCGTTATAGTCAGGGCCTTCAACAGTTGCCAGTTTATGATTTGGTTCAATAGGAAACTCAACCGGTTTGCATGCAAGTAAGCCTGCTTCATTCAGAATATCAGTTGCGTATTTTCGTTGAGTCATAAATAGGCCGGAAGAGTTACGTGCAAATTCAATCCCCAGAAAATATTTCAACGGGCCAAGGTCCTTGATTTGAAAGCAAGAATTTAGATAGGACTTTAGTTGAGTACAAGCTGCAGAATTTGTGCCTGCTAATAAAATATCATCAACATAGATTAAAATCGCCAAGAAGACATCATTGCGGGTAAAAGTGAAAAGAGTGTAGTCAGCCTTGGATTGAACAAAACCATAGTCGATAAGTGACTTGGATAGTTTAGCAAACCAGTTCCTTGGTGATTGACGTAAACCATAGAGGGATTTACGTAGGCGGCAGACTTAAGATGGAAAAGCAGCATTGAAACCTTGAGGAAGACGCATGTAAACCTCATCGTGGAGATCACCATGCAGGAATGCATTATGGACATCTAATTGATGAATTTCCCAATTCTTTGCAACAGCAACTGAAAGGAAGGTTCAGACGCTTACCATCTTAGTAACTGGTGCAAAAGTTTCTGTAAAATCTTCACCATCCACCTGATGATTACCAGCAACCACAAGGCGAGCTTTGAAACGTTCCACCGTACCATCAGATTTATATTTTATCCGATAGATCCATTTGCAAGGGATCACATGTTTTCCGGAAGGAAGATGAGTGAGTGACCATGTGTTGTTATCTTGAAGTGCCTTGATTTCTGCTTGCATTGCTTCACACCATCTTGGATCAGTCACAGCTTGTTTATAAGAAGAGGGCTCAACTTCGGTAGACAAAGCTGCCAAAAAATTTATGTGTTTGGAAGTAAAAGGTGAATAAGAAAGAAAGTTTTGAATAGGATACCTTACACCAGAAGAGACCGATGGAGTAGATGACTTGAAGTGATGTACATGTGTTTGTATATGGTTGCAAGTGTAGTCTTCCAAATATCGTGGAGGACGACGGTTGCGTTGTGGTCGAGCGATGTCATTGTGATGTGTTTCATTCTCAGATGGTGTTGGTGGATCGGGTGAGGTGGAGTTTGGAGATGTAGGAGAATCAGAACTCCCCCTGTCGTTGGAGGAGGGGTCTAGTAGAAGAGGTGTAGGAAGAGATGAAGTAGTAATAGGAGGAATAGGAGGAGAGGTAGTATTTTGTGATAAACCTGTGTGTTCTTCAGCTGGTGTAATTGCGGTTGGTAGCTGTATTTCAGGTTGAATAAGAGTGGAGTTGTGTGAAGAGACATTAGCAAAAGGAAAGGTTGATTCCTGAAAGTGAACATCACGAGATACAAAGATACTATTTGTATCAAGACTCATTAATCTCCATCCCTTTTTCCCATAAGGATAACCGAGCATGATACAACGTATGGAGCGTGTAGCAAATTTATCTGAGGGTTTAGGGCGAGTGGAGGCATAACATAAGCATCCAAACGTACGCAAATGATCATAGGACGGAGGACGACCATGAAGTAGTTCATAAGGGGTTCTGCCTTGAAGAAGTTTGCTTGGAGTTCTATTAATAAGATGTGCAGCAGTGAGAATGCATTCTCCCCAGAATTGTACCGGCAAATTTCCTTGGAAACGAAGTGCACGGGCCACATTAAGGATTGTTCGATGCTTACGTTCCACACGTCCATTTTGTTGAGGAGTGTCAATGCATGAAGTTTGATGAATAATTCCAAGATTGGAGTATAAATTGCGCATGGAATGAGACAAAAATTCAGTGCCGTTATCAGTTCTAAACACCTGTACTTTCTTGCCAAATTGTGTTGTTACCATAGCAAAAAATCGAGTGAGAATATTTTTAGTTTCAGATTTCTCAGCCATAAGATAAACCCATGTATTTCTACTGAAATCATCAACCACTGTAAGAAAGTAATGAGAACCAGTGATTGTTGGCATGCTATACGGACCCCATATATCACAATGTACTAGTTGGAAACAATCAGATGTTTTATTACTGCTTAAAGGAAATGGGCATCGAGTCATTTTAGCTCGTGAACATACATCACAGATGTCAACCTTATTTTTTCTAATGCCAGAAGAATTACAAGGAAGAAAGGAAAGAACATCGTAGGAAGGATGGCCCAGACGTTTGTGCCACAAATCAGGGTTTACATAAGTTGTGAAAGCTTGACGTTTGGGTGGGTGAAACACATATACACCATTATCCAAGCTACCCAATCCAATCAGCGTCTTCTGAATGTGGTCCTGCAAAAAACAAGTGGAGTTATTGAAAGTGATAGTAGCTTGAGAAGATTTTAATAAATGGGAGACAGAGAGTAAATTGCAAGTAAGGTTGGGGACAAGGAGAACATTGTTCAATGTTAATTCTGGAGAAAGATAGACAGTGCCTTCCTGAGTCGCAACAGTAGTGGAAGCATCTGGTAATCCAACCGGTGATGGAGCAATGGTATGAAGATCATGAAGCAATGTACGGTTACCTGTCATATGTTGAGAAGCTCCGCTGTCAATTAACCAAGAAGATATAGGAGCATTACCAGTTAAGTTTTGAGAATCAGGTACAGGCTTGTCAATGAGAGATAATAGTTTCTACACAACATCGGGAGTTAAAGGTGCAACAGCATTTGCAGTTGAGGGGGTTGGAAGAAGTCCTGGCATCAGTGCAGCATGAGCTGAGGCCGAATTGTTGCGACTTTTGAAGCGATCCTTGCTTGAGGATTTTGGAGGAAATCCATGAAGAAAGAAACATTTTGAGATGTCATGATTAGGTTTGCCACAGTGTGTGCACACACGAGTTGGAGGAGCTGCCCTTGCTGGTGTAGAAAAGGTTGGCTTGGTTTGGAGTGCGTACCCGACAGCATCAACTCGATCAGGTGAGGCACGGATGATGGATTTGTGAGTTTCCTCTTGAGTTGCCATAGAGTATATACGATTGAGGTTAGGCAATGGGTTGTGTTTAGGATTTGAGAACGGATGATGCCAAAGGTAGCTTCATCAAGTCCCATGAGAAACTGATAAATCTGATCGTTGGTGACAATGGTATTGAGGAGTTTAGTTGCAGGACATTGGTCACCATTTGAGCATGGGTCAGACGTGTAATGCTCCTCGAGTTCATCCCATATGGCTCGAAGACGGGTGTAATAGTGACTGATAGAGGAACCTTGTTGTTTGATGTAAGGAAGAAGACTCTTTAACTGGTAAATGCGAGGGATATTTGCAACAGCATACCTGTCCTTTAAATCATCCCAGAGTTGCTTAGCTGTGGAAAAGTATTTGATGAAGGGACGAAGCTGAGGATCAATAGTGTTGTGGATCCATCCTGAGATCATGGAATTGCACATACGCCACGCATGAGCTTCATCAGATGCAGCTTCAGTTGGAGCATCTATGGAACCTATCACGAAACCGAGTTTATTTTTGGCATCCAGTGAGTTTTTCATAGCCCTGCTCCATGTATCATAATTGGATTAACCACGTAGCAGGATGTTGGTGAGAAGAACACCTGGGCTATCAGCAGAAGAGAGGTAGAAAGGAGAACGAGGATCAGTTGTTTTTATAGTTTGGACAGTGCCAAACGATAGCGGAATAGGAGTGGATGAGGGAGTGTGAAGAGGAGGATCAATGTTTTCTGTGTTGGACATGATGACAAAAACGAAAAATGGAAAAACTAAAATAAAGAAGAGGAAGAAGAATATAAGGGACCTAGATCGTTCCTTCTGATACCATATAGAGACTGCGGAATAGACAAAATGGTTACTGGATATGAATACAGCAATTGCTGTTTTGCTTGCTTTCATTGCTGATTTAATTGTGTTTAAATACAAAACGTAACTACTAGAAAATAAACGTAACAACTATTAAATCTGAACAAACTAACAGTAAAAGGATTGGCTAATTACAAATATTAACATAACAACTAATATCAGAGAATCTAAACAGCAAACAAACAATATATATATATAGTATCTTGTTTGTTACAATAATGATATTTAATGAGTGCCGCCCACACCCTCCAACTGAACTGATACTATTTTGTTATTGTTATTTTTTATAAGTGTCGGCCATCCCCGCTTAAACTAATATTGTATTTTTTTATATCCATTTTAGAGTGCCGCCCGGCCCCCCCTTGAAACTCATACAGCATGCCCCAAGTGGCATATCCCCTACCGTTGATCCCCCGCCTTATCTTACTTTTTTCATCTCTGTGATCGCTTTTTATTTATAGTAAAAATCCAGCCAGATCTACATTTTTCTCTATCTCTTTTTTGCCATTTGCAGCTTCCTTGGATTTGTTGTTTTGCAGAGCACACCAATTGCAACAAATGCATTGAAAGCTCTCTTACAAAGGAAAACCACGGAGGCAAGTAAGAATCAACGTTACTTCTATCAATTTAAATCATTTAACTTTTTTTACTTATTTTAGTTAGATATTTGACACACAATATTTAGAATACATTGGTGTTTCTTATTTTTTTTGTAATGTAATACACCAGTAGTTTTTTTTTTTTTTTTATAAATACACCAGTAGTTTTTTTTACTAACACAAGCAATTGCAATTAATTATATTTATATATTTGTCTTTGGAAAGTAGTGTTTAATATGATACTTTATATTTTTATGATTTAATTTTTTTTTGGTAATCTGATTTAATTTAATTAATTTGTAAAAATGTTTAGGATTTCTTTTAATTAGAAATAGTTGTTATAATTTTTGAAATTAATTATTTTGTGTTATCCTAATAAGATAGGCATGTATAATTAATAATATATAGAGATTTGAAATAATAATTTTTTTTATGTTGAAGTGTAATTAATTATATTTAGGGTTTTTGACATAATAAGTATTAATAATATAATTTAGAATAATAATGAATTGTTTATAATTTATTTATTTTTTTGGTAAAAAGTTGCTATAATTTTATGGTTAATTATTTTGTGATATCCTAACATAGTCATGTTTTATAATTAATATATAGAAATTTTACTTAATAAAATATATTTTTATGTTGATGTGTAATTAGATTTAGATATTTGACATAATAATTTTTTTTTTGGTATGCAGATATTTGACATAATAATTAGTCATTGATGATTTGTGTTTAGTATTTTAATAATATATTTTAGAATATTTAATTTGTTATTAATATTTAGGGTTTGTTTTCATTAGTAATAGTTGTATTAATTTTAAATTTATTCTTGTGTGAAATTGTAACATAGGCATGTATAATTAATAAGAATTACATAATAAAATATATTTTATGTTCATCTGTAATTAAATTATATAGTAAAGGTTCAAAGTGAACTGGTATACCTCATTATGATCAATTCTTCAAGTGAATTGCTAGCCTGGACAAAGCTTCAAAGGTGAAATGACTAGTAAACTAGAAACATAAATCCCATGTAAAAATCAAAATAGACTTAAAATTTTTGTTTGTTGCCCCTACTAAGACAATTTAAGGTAAACCCAAAATCAGAACTTATAGAGAACCATTTTATTCTACAATATCTAATTGATTATAGTAAGGAAATTGAAAACTTATCACCTTTTATTAATTAAAAAGGCCTTTTGATACTTATCACCATTCATCCAATTATAATATAGAGATCATAAATTATCACCATTAATTAGAGAACTAAGTCAAAGTTATTAAAGGCTCTCCAAAGAACTTATCATCATTCATCGTCATATACTTTTAAGCTACATGTTATTTACAAGATAAATTGGGTGAGAGAAGCTTACATTTCTTCAGGAACCAAATAATTGATCAAAAAATTTCTTTGGACCGAGGGTTTCTCGCAAGTCATAATCTTCTGGCCTGCTTACTGAGGACAAAGAACAAAATCAGTATCCCCAATACTAATAGGGTTTTCATTTTATCCTTTAACATAACACAACAAACTTTCCTACACTCACAACATTTTGTGGGGCCCACACTTTTTAAAACAAAACAATAAATAAAAAATTATGGCACGCAAAACGAATCTCTATAACATTACACAATCACTTTTCCTACAACATAACTCTTATAAAACCCATACTAATAACTGAAAATTCAACCACCTTAAGTCGATAAAAAATATTTTGAAAATATACAAAAATGATTGTTACATATACTTGTAGATCTAGGAAGAAAAATAGATAAAGCAAATTACTTTTCAACTTCAAACTCAAGAAGAGTAACATCTCAAAGTGAGCAGTACCTGTGATTCTTCTGCGAAAGAAACTCACTGCTCTACTGGTGGCTCCGATGAACGGCGAAGGTGGTTGACGGTTTGTTGGTGGTTTACGGCGAAGGTGGACGAAGGAATGAGTGCTCCCTTTGTCCTCCGATCGGAGACCCCCTCGATTCTGGCTCCTGCTCCTCTGTGCTCCTTTTCCTTTCAAACTCAGCTTCGCTTTCACTTCGACGAGTAGATCACATTAGCAGAAGTTGAGAGGAAAAGGTGAAATTTTTATCGATTTTAAAAACTCAGCTTCATCTATTAATTTTTTTCCATTCGAAGGAGGGGGAGGGTGAAGCCTCTAAGCAAAACCACACCCTAATTGCAAATTGGGTAAATATAAATGCCACACGACGCACCCAGAAATCATGAATAGGGAAAAAAAGCATGAAAATATAAAAAAGGTTATAACAGAAGTAAATGAAATTGGGGGTTTAAAAAAAAAGTCATTACATACTTAATTAAAAAAAATCGTAGAGACTTATTAGTACCGTAGGGGGGATTCTGCGGCACTCAAAAAAATTATTTTAATTAATGCAGTAGGGGGGTCCATGCAGCACTTATTTAAATAATTTTTTTTTTATTGAGTGTCGTGGGAGACAGTGAGCGGCACTCTGTCCGAATAAAAAACAAAAAAATTTAACAAGAGTTCCGTGGGGAGGGGGTGGCGTCTTTTGGACACGCTGGGATCTCCCTGCGGCACTTAATGACCCCATACGGTAATTTCTCCTGTTGAGATACCAATTTCGTATATTTAATCCCAAACAGTACTAAAGTGGTCAAAGAGCCCCGTATTGTCTTTACAATCTTTTTATGCTTTACACTAAGGTGTGTTTCGTACCAAGTTTTTTTTAGTTTTCTGGGAAAGTAAAGTAAGGAAAATAACAATGCCATGTTTAGTATGAAAAAACACCAAAATTTTCTGGATAAATTTTTTTCCCAAAAATAATTTTTGTGTGTAATTTTATGTACAGTCCCCCGTCAATAGAATGCTATAGATTAGGTGGAACTTTTTTGTTGTCCGGAAAAGTAAAAAGTGACCCACGAAAGTGTTGGACAAATGGTTTCAATACTCAAGAGGGGAGGTGAATTGAGTTTTACAAAATCTTTTCGCAAAGTGCCTCCTTTGATAATTTAAAGACTATTTCTTCAATAAAGTGATTTAATGAGGAAAAATCTAAGTGTGAGATCAAGTGTAGAGATTAACAAAGTAAGCAAGCGAATGGATAAAGAAAATCTAAAGATGCAATTTCAATAATAAAGTAAAGAGGTAAAGGTTAGAGAAATTGCAAACTAGATGTATCCTGGTTCAGTCACCACCACCGTGACCTACGTCCAGACTGAAGCCGCTCAATCAATTCTTTTCACTAACTATCAAGCTTGAGGGTGCTTGACAAACCTCTACAACCTTTCAAGACTTCAGGCTCTTGATGCCTCACAATTTTTCACTCTAAATTTACTTAGGAATTTGGTAACCTCTCAAGTATAGGGTTCACTCCCCTCTCAAATCAAGAAGTAAGATTGAGGTGATTAAAAGTGGCTAAGTACTCTCAAAGTACAGATTGCACAAATTGAAGAACTAAGAGATGTATAGCTTCAAAAGAAAGATGAGCTCAAGTGTATGCAATGAGTAAAGTAAGCAATTAATGAGCAATAACGAGCTAGAATGAGTAATAAATATTCAATAAATGATCTAGGATCGTGTATTGTTCACCATGACTGATGTGGGTATTTATAGTGACACTTCTTTGAAAACTAGCCATTTCTAGCCGTTTTATAGCCGTTGTAATCCGTACATATCCGGATATTTATCGGGCTCATATCCGGATATGGATATCCGGATATTGTATCCGGATATTGATATTTGGATATTCTCAGTGCAATATCCGGATATTTCATGGTAGCATCCTTTTTGCTCGAATTCTGAGTTTCTTTACTTTTAAAAGGGTTTCTATGACTTGTAATTCATAAAGTTGATTATGGAAACTGTCTTGAAGGGTTTAAATCATGTAGGTACCTTTTTCAAATCAATTTTGGACAAATCAACCTTTTGTTTTGACACTTCTTTAAGGATGCATGCTTTTGAAAGATATGAGTGATGAATGACCTTGAGCTCATGCAATGCTTAGTATCTATACATCTTTACACATTTTTCCTAAGTCCTAAATAAATATACCATTTGAGATTTTGGACTTGGATTGATGCTTGAGACTTGGTGCTTGCATTGCTTTCACATTTGCTTGAGTTTCTTTTTGGATGTTGCTTCGTTCTTGATCATTTCTCTTTGTTATCATCAAAACTATGTTGGCGTGGAATCATCAAGTGTACGTTGCATCCACATCATCACTTTGATTCATCAGAAAGAATAGACCACATTACCCTTTAGTTTGTACGATTATTACCCTTTGATTTGTATAATTTTTGAACAAATGGTGTCACGTACAGAACTTTTTGAATCAAAATAAAAGTGGGGTTATTTTGGTAAAATAATCTCACAATCCCACTAATATTTCATAATCAACCAAACACAAACTCAGTAAACTTAACCACAAAATCTTGGGAAAATTTATACTTACCAAACACCTTTTTAGTCACATTTTCAGATAACTCATTTTTCCATAATATTTTAGAGAATCAAGATTTTCAGGTAAACAAAAATTTCTCTTCTACCAAACGCCACCTAAGAGTGAGGTGTGTGTATGGTCGTGAAACCAAAACAAACAAATAACTTTTTTTTAAAATAAAGCATGAAATTGTTTTTGATTTACCAACGGCTAAATTTTTTCAGTTTTTAACCAAAAATGTTAAGTTTGAGCTTTTCCAACACACCTAAACAAGAAAAAATAAAATAAAAATAAAATAGAGCATGAAATCATGTTCGAGCTTTACCAACGGCTAAACTTATTCGTAGACCACCGCGATAAGACACGACCCAATAACAACCGTGTTACACTCAATTTTATCAAACCAAGACCATCTAAATCAGAGCCACAATTATTGCACAAAGACGCGGTAGGATGTGTACCACGTCTACTGTGCACGTTGGAAATCGTGCATGAAATTGGCACTCACAGTGCCGCGTCCAAAATTGGTACTTTGAGATTGTTGGAGTGCATGAAATTGGTACACATCCTATCGCATTTTTGTGCAATGGCTCTGATTCAGATGATCTTGGTTTGATAAAATTGAGTGTAACGCGATTGTTATCGTGTCGTGTCTTATCGCAGTGGTGTCAGTACCACGCCATTATGCATTACTATAATAAGTTTGACCGGAAGCTTAATCTGGTCAAACTTTTAAAAAAAAGAAACTACTGCAGTCAAAATCTCAAAAATTATGTTTGAGGTTTAAGCACTGAAACAAGCAAAAAAAATAAAGTACAAAAAATAGAGGTAGGATAGTTTAGAAATTTTATTTTCCTTTTACATTATAAATTTTACTAAAATATCCTATATTATTATTTTCCAAACCTCAAATCAATATTTTTTTGGATTGGAAGAGATAATTCTATAATGCTATCTAATGAAGTAACTATATTTAAAGATGTTAATCCCTATATTTAATAAAGTAAAATATAAAAAGTATTTTAAACCTTCCACCAGCCCATCACCTATAATGCTATTGCTATCATCTGTCATCACCACCACATCACCACTCTCATTGCATTATTATGTAGCCTGCAAGACAAAATTTATATATCATCAGTGGATGTTAAAAAATATATATGAACATAAGATTGTTACTTCACATCTCAACCATTAATTATTGTATATTTAATGGTTATAATTTATTTAGGATTAATTATTAATTAATAGACATAACTCAATAAGCAATAATTGTCAAATGCAAGAAAATCAATGACTAAGATTAGGAATAAGACTTTGTAATCTTATAACGAAGTCAAAAGATCCTTCCCCACTCTCTATACATGTGTGTGTGAAAGAAAAAAAAATCAATCTAATAATAAATTAATAATATAATTATTTAATAAAAAGTTATTTAACGATATAAGGGTAATTTTGACTAACTCGTGAAAATTTTAGACTATTAAGTTGATGGATACTTAAGGAAAAACACACGTAGAATGAGTTGGGTAACTTGTGTACGTTACGTTATTTATGGTCTACCTAAGTGTTAATAATTTGATATCCCTTAGTTGGGATTTTTTATAGTTAAAATAAAATTGTGCTCTTGATTGAAAAACGCTAACGTAAATAAATATTTTTAATGTATAAACATAGAAAATCATCACTAATTTCATGATATATGATCTCTAAGTTTGCAAGGAAAATTATGTCAGGCTGGTCCAGGGGGAAGCCCGTGGCGGGAGGCCACCACCAATGAGCTAACTGGAACAAATATTCCAAGTGGGTCCGACATCACATCTCAACCCAAAACCTTAAGGCATTGGACTCTTCACTTAGTCCATTACCAACCAATGTAGGACTTATTGATATGCTCGACAATCACCTAGCCGATCACCAGTCTAGCTCGACAACATTGATATGCTACCCAAGTACTCAACTCGCCTCCTAGGCAATCATTAGTCTAGCTCGTGGCGGGAGACCACCACCAATCCCAAATACACCAAATGAGTCTGATACCACATGTCAACCCAAAACCTTAAGGCATTGGGTTCATGAGTCCTTCCATTTATATACTCTTCATTTAACTCATTACCAATCAATGTGGGACTCATCACACTTGAATATCTCAACAATCTCTGCCTCAAGTGTGAAACCCAACATTGATATGCTCCCCCTCAACCGAGTACTCAGGGCCCAAGTACTCAACCCGCCTCAACCGAATACGATGGCCCAAGTACTCAAACCCGCCTCCTATCCAATGACCAGACTAGCCGGAGCACAACCAATACCATTGTTGTATTTGTTCCACCTAGCCCATTGATGGTAGCCCTCAGCCACAGGCTTCCCCGTGTATCCGCCTTGACAAATTATGTTATACACATAAACATTGTTTAAGTGTATGACTCCAAGTTGATATTGCAGGGTTGTGAATTTCTATGTGTCAATATTGATGGATAGCAATGGAACTATCATAAGTGAGAGACGTTAAATCCAAACAACATTTTAAACTATCCTAACTAAATTCATGCTTCGGGGGCTTGACATTGTTGATCAAGTTACTCTTTTGGGTAGATTTCTAGAAATTGTCTGTTGTCTGGAAATCCAAGTTTATGACTTTCTTTACAAAGTATCTCTGTTTAATGCTATTAGCTCTCTCCAGTGAATCTGGATATCATCATGGACAAAAATATAAATGGCATCTTCTGAGAAATTATATATGATCTGTTGAGATATATAGAAATGTTGAGATATATAGTCTCACATTGGTGGTTATATGTGCAACTAAAGTGGAGTTTATAAGGTCTTGGGCACTCCCACCCTTTGAGCTAGCTTTTGGGGTGGTGTATCCCAAGGTTCTTTACATGGTATCAGAGCGTTCGAAATCTCACCTTCTCACATGTATGTGGGCTTGTATATTGTCCACCCTTTAAGCCCAGTGGGCTCTCGTGTGAGGGGGCGTGTTGAGATATATAAAAACCATTAATGTAGCCTCACCTAACAGCTTAAGCTTTTGGGTTGAATTGGTTCTTTACATGGTATCAGAGTCTCGCCGTCCCCCACTTCCTCTTGTGGAGTTTCTTAGCACAGGTAGGCTGGGCATGTTGCATTGTCCACGCTTTAAGCCCAAAGTGTTAGGAAATTATATTTTCTAATAATTATTGTGGGTCACATATTATATTAATAATTATATTGTGCTATTTATATATATTGGGTAAATTAAAGTGATCAGTTAAATATTCCCAAATAGATTCCTAAGTGAGTATGGGCTGAATGAGTGGATACCGGTGTTGGGCCAGCTAGGTATAATGGGAGCTTGTTGGCCCAACAATAAAGATAAAAACACTATAAAAAAGGGTTATGGTCCCAATACGTCAAATTAACAACCCTAGTTTCTCTTCCCCATCAAGAGAGAGACGACACACTAAGGAATAAGGTTTTAGGGTGATTTGACTGAGGAAGACTACAAACCTCAAGAGACAAGATAAAAGTTATTCCGCTGCAATGGAGACAGGTATGCCTCCACTTTTATGTTGTTCTTATTTTTCTTTATGATTTGGTATGATGGATCTTGGCTTGTAGGTGATAGTTATCACCATAAGGTTTAGAGGAATTAAAAATTCCAACACAAAGACCTTATAAACTCCACATTAGTTGCTCATACAACCAATGTGGGACTATATATCTCAACATGCCCCCTCACACGAGATCTTGATTCATTAGCCTGACTTAGCATTATTTCCATTTCTTATTGTGAACTAAGCACGAAGTTTTATTTACTCAAATAGCATATTTTTTATAATTTGTCTACCAGTGGTAGCATAAGCAAATTTTATGTGACTTTCAAATGTATATATATATATACACACACTGAGCTATAATCCTGACTCCTTCAATATATCTTCCTCCATCACACATTCATCAGTAAGTATGAAACGGTATATTTATATATGAAAAACACAATCAACCCCAAATTGAGTACTCTTGTAGATAAATAAATGGAAACTGACAACAGTCTTAGCATACATTTTAAAAATGAAAAACACAATCAACTAAGAACAGTCATAAAGGACAACTCAGTTAACAATCCTAAAATCTTTACCATGGAGAAAACAGAGATGGTGAGATGAAATGGCTTAAAGCAAACCATCTACCAGTGAGCACTTGTGAAAGCGCCTCACTTTAGATTTGGCATCTGCAATAGTTGCAGCTATTGCTGTACACTCGTCCCTTGCTTTAGCCAGTGTCTCCTTGCAAATAGTCTCTTTAGCATGGATTGATCGGAGCTTTTCTGCCACAGCATTATTTTCTGCATCATTTTTTTCAAGTTCTCTCTCCACATTTTTGTTGGGAAAACTCGGTTCCCTCAGATCGGCTCAGGGGCCTTTTGTGCCGAAGTCAATCAACAAGATCCTGATCTCGGATCTCGGCAATACCTCGGCCTGAACTTCACCAGGTCAGGTAGCGCAGCAGAGAAATCAAAATGAAAACAGGAGAAAGAGAAGAAGAACAACGTGGGAAAACCTTCTCCAATGAAGAAGTAAAAACCCACGGGACCTAGTCCAGATCAAAAATCCACTATGAAAATAATGGTTACAAATAATCAAATACACCAATGTGGTGGTTAACTCAACCTCTCCAACAATGGTGATAATCAAACTACCCTAGAGATGTTTCACTCAAACTCTCTCTCTAGAGATCTTTCAAATGCAAAGCATAAAGCCTTGCTCAAACAATCAAATAATTCTCTCAAATTTGTTCTCTCAAATCTGACCTCTCTAATCTAACCTAGCCTCCACCCTCAACTAATGAGTATATATAGAGGAGGTGGAAATTAGGGTTAGGGTTTTTAGGAAACCCCTCAAATGGGCTTGGGCTTAGCATTGAAGGAGGAAGCCCAACAAATCTCCCCCTCCGACTTCAATGCGACGACTTCAGCATCAACCCGGCTCCTTCACAGCAGTCTTCAAATTTTCTTGCTGGAACCGGCTTTGTCATCATGTCGGACCAATTTTGGTCAGTGTGCACCTTGACGAGTTCGAGCTCTCCACCTTCCACCACATCTCGGATCCAGTGATACCTCACATCAATATGCTTAGTGCGGGAGTGATAGGTTGAATTCTTCGCAAGATGGATTGCGCTTTGATTGTCACAACCCAGCTCGTACTTGTCTTGATCATGGCCGAGTTCCATGAGGAACTTCTTCATCCACAACATCTCTTTGCTTACCTCAGTAGCGACAATGTACTCAACCTCAGTTGTAGATAGTGCAACACATTTCTGAAGTCTTGATTGCCAAGAGACAGCTCCTCCGGCAAATCTCATCATGTATCCCGTCGTCGACTTCCTCGAGTCGAAATCTCCCCCTAAATCAGAATCCGAGTAGCCTTGCAACTCGGCTTTGCCTTCTCCAAATCGGAGACATAAGTCGGTCGTACCTCGGAGGTACTTGAAGATCCACTTCACTGCTTCCCAGTGCTCTTTGCCGGGGTTTGACAGATACCGGCTTACCATTCCAACAGCATACGCCAAGTCGGGTCTAGTGCAAACCATTGTATATATCAAGCTTCCGACGGCGGATTGGTAAGGGACCTTCATCATCTCATCTTTGTCTTCATCAGATCTCGGACATTGCTTCTGGTTCAGCTTTATGTGTCCGGCTAGGGGGGTGCTCACTGTTTTGGCTTTGTCCATGCTGAATCTCTTCAGAATCTTCTCAATATATTTTTCTTGACTTAGCCACAGTAGCTTCTTCTTTCTATCTCGGGTGATCTTGATTCCGAGAATCTGCTTTGCAGGGCTGAGGTCCTTCATTGTGAAGGACGAGCTCAACGCCTTTTTCAGGGCGGCTATCCTCAATTTGTCTTTCCCTACAATAAGCATGTCGTCAACATATAACAACAAGATCAAAAAATCTCCTGCCTCATACCTCTTCACAAATACGCAGTGGTCGGCTTCAGTCTTCACAAACTTATGATCAATCATGAATGATTCAAATTTCTTGTACCACTGCCGAGGTGCTTGCTTCAAGCCATAGAGGCTCTTTTTCGAACGACATACCAAGTCTTCTTGGTCTGGAGCTTGGAATCCTTCAGGTTGCTCCATATATATTTCTTCTTCTAAGTCACCGTGAAGAAATGTCGTCTTCACGTCCATTTGTTCTACCTCGAGGTCCATCGAAGCTGCCATAGCTAACACGGTTCGGACCGAGGTCATTTTCACCACAGGAGAAAAAATCTCCTCAAAATCAACTCCTTTCTTCTGATTGCAGCCTTTCACTACAATCCGGGCTTTGTATCTCAGCTTTTGCCCGTTCTCTTCATTCTTAATCTTGTAGACCCATTTGTTTTTCAGAGCTCGTCTTCCTTTTGGCAACTCAGTCAGCTCATAAGTTTGATTCTCGTGCAGAGACTTCATCTCGTCTTGCATTGCCTTTTCCCATTCTTCTTTCTCTGAGCTCATCATAGCCTCATCATAACTCTGAGGCTCACCGTCTTCAGCAACAACGGTGTATTCATCAGATGGGTATCTCGTAGAGGGTCTTCTTTCTCGAGTTGGATATCTCGGCTGTTCTTCAGCTTGAGAACCCGGTTCATCATTCTCATCCCGGATCTCATCATCAACTCGGACCTCAATGTCTTGGTCATCTTCAGCTTGTTGCTGATCATCATTTTCTTGATTTTCTCCCCCTGCTTCAACTCGGACAGGAGGGATGGGTTCTTCACGTCTGACAGTAACTCGGACTTTGGGCTTCGAGATGTCATGAATATTCTCATGCTCATGAAAGATCACATCTCGGCTTCTCACGATCTTCTTATTGATTGGATCCCAAAGTCGGAACCCGAACTCACATCTCGACGAACCAAGATAGATGCATTCTTTTGTCTTCGCATCAAGTTTGGCCCTTTCATCTTTAGGGATATGCACGAAAGCTCGACATCCAAACACCTTCAATTGATTATAGGCCGCTTTCTGACCTGTCCAGACTTCTTCTGGAATTTCTCCTTCAAGTGGCCGTGATGGTGAGAGGTTGATCAAGTCAACAGCAGTTTTGACGGCTTCTCCCCAGAATGATTTCGGCAATCCGACATTGGATAACATGCTTCGGACCTTCTCTTCAATAGTTCTGTTCATCCTCTCAGCAAGTCCATTCAACTGTGGAGTCTTGGGGGGCGTCTTCTCAAGTCGAATCCCGGCCGTTCTGCAGTATGCATCAAATGGGCCGCAATACTCACCACCATTGTCAGATCGGACCACCTTCAATTTCTTGCCAGTCTCCCTTTCAACTATAGAATGGAATTATTTAAAGGATTGGAGTACCTGGTCTTTAGTCTTCAACAAATATACCCACACTTTGCGGGAATGGTCATCAATAAATGAAACAAAGTACTGAGCTCCTCCAAGAGATTTCTCTGACATGGAGCAAACATCAGTATGGACGAGGTCAAGAATATTCCTTCGTCTTCTTGGTTGATCCGGTCTCGCAAAGGAAACCCGGTGCTGTTTTCCAGCTAGGCAGTGCGTGCAACTCTCCAACGCTTGGCCTTTCAACCCGGTCAATAATCCTTTCTTGTTCAGGATCTGTAGCCCTTTCTCGCTCATGTGGCCGAGGCGCTTATGCCATAGCTCCAAGCTAGGTTCATCTCGAACAGAATTGGCTTCTCCGCCATTGATTTTTTCTTGCATCACGTACAAGGAGCCTTCCTTCTTACCTCGGGCCACGACCAAGTTTCCCTTGGCCAGCTTCCATCTCACACTACCGAAGTAGTTCACTAACCCGGCATCGTCAAGCTTGCCTACCGAGATTAGGTTCAAACACATGTCAGGAACATGCCTTACATCTTTCAACACAAGTCGGCATCCGACATCTGTGGTCAGAGTTACATCACCGACACCAACAATCTTGCTGGTCACTTGATTTCCCATCTTCACGACTCCAAAATCACTACCTCGATAAGAGGAGAAAAAACCTTTGTGTGGAGTAACGTGGAAGGAGGCACCAGAGTCAACAATCCAGGTGCAGTCATCATATGCAACATTCAAATAATTATCCTCACCTAGGAGGAATATATCGGCATTAGGGTTTGCAACCACCGCAGTAGTGCTCTTGTCTTCCCTCTTCTTGGGAATAATCTGATCCGGCTTCACAGAGCCGTTCTTCTCATCATTCTGCAGGGTCCAGCAGTCTAGCTTCTTATGGCCTGTCTTTCCACAGTAAAAGCATTTCAACTCATATTTCGGCTTTGACTGACCTCTGGACTTTCCTCTTCTATCTCGATCTCGACCGCGGCTTTTACTTCTACCCCGGGAGTCGGATTTCCCTTTGTTCTCAGCAACATTGGCCTCAGACGTACTCGAAATACCTCGTTCTCTTCTCCTGGATTCTTCGCCCAGGAGGCTGTCTGTCACGACATCCATCTTTAATTTTCCATCTGGAGTCGAGTTATTCAGGGTCACCACCAGAGAATCCCAGCTTTCTGGCAGCGAGCTCAACAGCAGCAATGCCTGCAATTCTTCATCAATTTTCATATCAGCCTTTGTCAGCTGATTCACAATACCTTTGTAGGTGTTCAGGTGTTCAATCATGCTCATGTCGTCCTTGTATTCAAGCTTAACAAGTCGGCGAACCAGGTGTGCTTTGTTCCTGGGAGTCTTCTTCTGAATCATGGACTCTAGCTTCGTCCACAACTCATACGCGTTCGTCAATTCGGACACGTGCTCAAAGAGGCTTTTATTAATATATTTCCTGATCGTGGCTACCGCCTTCCGACTCAGGATCTCCCACTCCTTATCAGTTTTTCCTGCTGGTCTCTCATCAAGGATAATGGGCTCATGCAGATCTTTGCAGTAGAGATGATCTTCCATCATCGGTCTCCAATAAGTGAAGTTGTCTGCGGTCAACTTAAACATATCTCCATCATGAGTTATGCCACTGGTCTCCATCTCGTCTCCTTCAGAACCCGTCGAACTCGGGCTCTGATACCACTGTTGGGAAAACTCGGTTCCCACAGATCGGCTCAGGGGCCTTTTGTGCGGAAGTCAATCAACAAGATCCTGATCTCGAATCTCGGCAATACTTCGGCCTGAACTTCACCAGGTCAGGTAGCGCAGCGAAAAAATCAAAATGAAAACAGGAGAGAGAGAAGAAGAACACAACCAGATTTAACGTGGGAAAACCTTCTCCAATGAAGAAGTAAAAACCCACGGGACCTAGTCCAGATCAAAAATCCACTATGAAAATAATGGTTACGAATAATCAAATACACCAATGTGGTGGTTAACTCAACCTCTCCAACAATGGTGATAATCAAACTACCCTAGAGATGTTTCACTCAAACTCTCTCTCTAGAGATCTTTCAAATGCAAAGCATAAAGCCTTGCTCAAACAATCAAATAATTCTCTCAAATTTGTTCTCTCAAATCTGACCTCTCTAATCTAACCTAGCCTCCACCCTCAACTAATGAGTATATATAGAGGAGGTGGAAATTAGGGTTAGGGTTTTTAGGAAACCCCTCAAATGGGCTTGGGCTTAACATTGAAGGAGGAAGCCCAACAATTTTTAATGAATTGTCTATTGCTCTTTTCAGCTTCTTTGAGTGTGCTAGATTGACTAAGAATATGTTTTGCCTCAAGTATCTGAAACAGTCTCATCTGAAGCCACCCTATGTCCACTTTCATATTTTTCATTTCATTCACAAGAGCAATCATATCTTGCAGGTTATCTTCTTTGATTTTACCAAGATCCTCGTCTTGCAATTCTGAGAAGATATCACATATCATCTCCAACAACGTTGAACGGTATTTCATTGTTGATATGGTACAATTCTTAGCAATATCTCCATGCTTATTGAGGATTTTTTTTAGTAGGGGTATGGATTCTGGCTTCACTTGGTATGCATCAACTGTGCCCGTTGGCAAGCTCTGTCCGACAGAGTTAACCTCATCTTCATTATCATCACACATCTTGACCATTTCAGTTTGATTGAGGCTGAAAGATCGGGATGGACGTTCAGCCATTGAAATAGACTTGTTATGATTCTTATTTGCTCTTGATGCTTGAATATTAGGCCCTTCCATTTGATCTAAGTGATTTGGCGCTGACATTTCAGCCTCACTTGCCTCCTCCATTTCTGGTATATCTACTTGTGTCATGTTGAAAGTATCAGCATGTATAAGAGAACCTGTTGGAGCTTGATATGCCTGCACAATTAATCTTTTTAATGGTAGACATCTGATGAATGTTTGCAGAGGTGCACTCAAATGCAAAAAAAAAAATAAAAAAAATTGAGGACAAACTAGAGATTATGAGAAATAAAATTCTGTCATCTAAAAAATCATGTGTGTGCGTGTTAAATGCATCATTTTAATATATTTATAGTACAATCATAAACTAAAGACAGAAGAAATATGGTAAAATAAGAATAAATATATGAGTATCCATCTCAAATGCATACCAAACTAATAACTACTTAAAATTTGAAGCGTAGAACCAACTCTAATCTTGTACATTTTCATGGCTGCTCCCCGTCAAACTTTTACTTGGGTTATTAGAAGCTAATAATGACCAGTTTTTTTTTTTCAAAAGTTTTAAATCAACAACTAATATTTTAATATAAAATGTAGACAATGTGAAGTGCCAAGTTCTAAAAATTAAAACTTTACAACGATAGTCTTTTATAACACGTTTACTTGCCTTGTTGATGATGTTAGCAGGTGAATCAGAGCCCATAACATCAACCAGCTTCCTATTGTTCTTTATTGTTCCTTCTCCTTCTTCATGCTTCTTTAGTCTCAGTGATCTCCTCCTGGGTGGCATGGTAATATAGAATGCAAGTTTTTTTTTTTTGCAACTTAGAATGCAAGTTTTCAACCAGGAAGACTCACCAGTGATACAAATGACTTAGATGCAACCTTCTATTTCTTTATTAAGCTTCAAATGTGCTTCTTCGAACCTTTCCTGTCACTATCAGGTCAAAAGAAAGGACCGTACTAGCAGATATGCAAAACAAAAGAAAGGACCGTTACAAGCAGTAGCAGATATGCAATGCAAAAGAAAGGACAGTACTAGCAGACAACGCATCTTCCACCTCAAACAATACATCTTCAAAATCATTTATTATTTCTCAACACAACAAAGATCAACCTCAATAGCATAAGAAAGAATAATTAATTAATTAATCAGTGCTCATATTTATAATATACTACACTAACACTAACAAGAAGGGGAATCAAGTCTAGTCAGCGACATCAACATTATCTCATACCGAAAAAGAAGTGGGAATGTGATGTGATACAATTATAAGGAATCTGTTGAAAAAATGAGTAAGTTAAAAAAAGTTGTTTCCTAGGATAAAATATTACTATAATATTCCTAACCCATTTAATTAAAAAAGGGCATATGATTAAATATTTAATCATGCATAAATAGGTTAAATTACGTAAAAGACCTAATTAAATAAATTAGGGTTACTTTTGAGATAAAAAGTACAGTTAGTGAGATTTTTAGAGTAAAAATGTGTGTAGAAAAAATTACTCATAATGCAAATTCGCGATGGAAATGCCCTCTTCCCCCAACCTACGGGGCTAGCTCCTCTCGGAAGGATGTTGACCCTGTCACCGATGCTCTTGGCTTTTGTCTGTTAACCATGCTACCAGGCCTAGCTACCACAGAAAGGCCGCACCCAATCCCTACGGTTGATAGGCGCACTGATTCCATTCATGATTAGAATTGAACTTCTATTTTGAATCTGAGCTTGTACCAAGCTCCTTTCCGTGTAAGCTATTCCATGCGATGTCTTTCACCCTTAGTCGAGTGAAGTAACCCGAGGGTGATATAGTACGCTCTTTGGCTTAGAAGAAGTATGACTAAAAAAATATTCTAGTTCATTGAGTAAAGTTTGGTATTGAATGGAGGTGTGTAGATAGATAAGCTATTATCCAATTAAAGTAACTTAACGTATTTAACTTTTTTAGTGAATTCCTTATTCAACTCCCTCCCGGGCGCGCCGTCTTTCTTCCATAGAAACCAAGTTTAGGTTTTCTTTTTCTTTTCTTTGATTTCTCATAACATAATCATCCAAATACAAAAGTTCATTCCACTCATTTATTGGGGTTGAAAATGCTTGTGTGGGGAGCTCTCTCTTCCTAAAAATTCGGTCACTATTTATCCTAGTGAGAGAAGTTGATTTTTGAGTGAAACTAAGCTTGAGTTTTGTTCCTTAGATCTTGGATAAGCGATTTGAGGTAAGAAATCCTCATTCTAATGGTTTGATTTATATGATTTAAGTTTTGAATATTATGAGCATGTGTTATGAAAGATTTTTGAGTTAGAAATAATACCAAGATGTCTAAATAAAATAGAAGAAAATAGATTACCAAAAAAGAAAAAGAAAATAGATTGAAGACAAAAGATAAAATAAAAAATAACGCCAAATATGTCAGAAATTTACAAATACTATTTTTTTTCTTCCATTTCTTTTAACCGTTATGAAAAGGACAAAAAGTGAAAAGAAATAAAAAATGGGTTTTATAAGAGTTATGTTGTAGGAAAAGTGATTGTGTAATGTTATAGAGATTCGTTTTGCTTGCTTTAATTTTTTATTTATTTTTTTGTTTTAAAAAATGTGGGTCCTACAAAATGTTGTGAGGGTAGGAAAGTTTGTTGGGTTATGTTAAAGGATAAAACTAAAACCCATGAAAAATAGAAGAAATAAAAAGGCATACATTTTAAATCAAAAAGTAGTTAGGAATGTTGCGTTACTATAATAAAAGAGCAAAACCTCAAGCATCATTTAGTAATTCTCAGTATACAACATTTAGTTATCACAGATCTGATCTTTTTGGTTGTTGAATCAAAGAACAGATAATTTTGATTGTGATACAACATGAACAAACAACAAACATTCCATGCTTTCATTTTGATATTCTCCCCTTTCTATTTCTATTTGTCACTGCAATTTGCGCAACCGGAGAACAAGTCCTGAGCTTCTGAACCCAAAATTTCACATCCTCTCTGCCCAACCTGGAACTCATCATCAGAACAATCCCAAAGAAAAACCCTAAAAACCATTCCTTGATGGCTTTCTTTCCCTGCCATAACCGAATCAAAGAAACCCCTGCGACACAAAACAATAACGCCCTCAGAAACAGGTCCATCTCTGAAATCCTCCACGACCACAAACCCGCAACGCAGATCAACACGAACACGAACCACGCCGATTTCATCCTCCTCCGCCTCCTCCTCCTGGTTATTTTCCCACTCCAGCCACCAACGAGACGTTTCAGAACGTGATGCTCTGGGCGAACTCCATTCCAATCGCCGCGCGCGATTTCGCCGATGAGCGAATTCAATGGCTCCGGCAAGATCTTGAGATTGAATGCAATCATGGAAGCCAGTTGAAGCATCTTTCGATTCGATGGTTGGGACCACCCACGCCTCCTAGCGCACACGATTGGTTGATGTGTCTGCGTTGGATGCGATTGCGAAAGGCGAAGCAAGATTGAATTGCGTAAACAAGAATTGGTGTTAATTTTGGAGATTGGGTTGAATGGGAGTGGAAGATGGTGATCTGAAATTGAAATGAGGCATTGGGTTGTGGAGGTGTAGGGTTTCACCATTGTACTGTGCTGAGTACTGACCGTTAGAATCGAAGAAGAAAGTTTCTTGTTCAAACTTGAAATGGATTTTCTTCATAGGTACTTATAATTATTTAAAGAAAAATATATTAAAATTTTTTAAGACAATAAATGTCTTAATTCTTCATTAAATACTTTACAATTTTAAATAATTTAAAAAGTCTTTATCAGATCCTCTGTGACATATGGTAATGTGAAATAATATATGACAAGATCCAATCCCCTTCTTTGTTACTTTTTTAGTTTTTGCCGAATGTTCTCATGTCTCTTCTATTGTTGAGATAGGGTGTTGGTTTTGCCCGTCACTCAATCATAATATGAGTAAACTTCTTATATTTCTCCTCTTTATTTCACTAGAAAGTAAAACAAGATTTTATCCTTATAATTTTTGTATAGTGCTTTACTTTTTTTCTCATGTTACTGCACATAAATAATCACTACTAGAAATATTAATATTTTCAACAGAATTTTGTTTTCCGTTGCAATTTACAACGGAATATTTTTCCGTTGAAAAATTCAACGGAATGTATTCCGTTGGAAGCCTTACCTTTCCGTCATGAAATAATATTAAAATAATAAATTCCGTCGAAAATTTCAACGGAAAATATATCCATCAAAAAATTCTGTCTCAATTTACAACAGAATTTAACAAAAATTCCGTTGAAATTTTTGACGAAATTAATTTCTGTTGAAAATTCTGTCATAATTTCTGACAGAATTTAACTATAATTCCATCGATAATTGCAATAGAAAAAATCTCCGTGAGAAAATTCCGTTGTAAAATTCAACGGAATTTATCTACAATTCCGTCTATAATTTCAACGGAAAATAGTTATGTCAAAAAATTCCGTTGTAAATTTCAACAAGAAAAAGTTTCACCCAAAAGTTATGTAACAGTTTGCAACGGAATTTATCTATAACTCCGTTGAAAATTTCAACGAAATTGAATTCCGTTGAAAATTCTTAACAGTTTACAACGGAATGTTCATAGAATTCCGTCAAAAAAATATTTTTAATTTAAAAAAAATTAAATTCATATGAATTTTAATTCAACAAATATTGATGGCATTTTAAACTGCCAGCATAAATACTGATGTCATCTTGAAAACTGCCTACGGATATGGGGGCACTATATCCATCTGCATGATTTGGAGTCAATTTTCTCAACCAACGGAATAACCAGCCATTAAACTTTTTCTTTGGACAAAAGATATGACAACTTTATTAAAAAAAATTACATATAATAAAAAATACAAACTAGTTTTACAAATAATTCTCTATTACACCAAAAAATAAATAAATTGCAACAAAAAAAATCTAACTATAAAAACTATTATATGCGTGTAGCTATTTGAAGCTAAAGTATTATTAACAAAAAAGTAAAATAAAAAAAAAAAGTCTACGTATATATGCGTATCTATATCTATAACGCTACTTAACTATCTATATATAAGGTTATATATATATATATATATATAAGGCAATCTATTTTTAGAGCAAATTTATAAAAAAAAAAAAACCCAGAAAACATAAATAGAAGAAAAAAAATAATGCTGATAAAAAAAAACATAGAAGTAGAAATTTGTAAAAAAAATCCAGAAAACATAAAAATGATGATATAATGGTTTAAATTATTGATTTTTATGTGTTTTACCTTTTGAAGTAAACGTGTATCTGATAGGATTCAAAGCTTGCACATTAATACCTGAAATGATTATGCTATAAAATAATCAAGCGTATAAGGGTCAAAATCTTAAAAAACCTCAGGTAAGAACCAAAAATAATAGCAATATTTTGGAACCCAAGGGCAGTAGTTCTACACAGATATTTACACCATCTCATAGTGTTATATATAGCTGCCAAGTACAAAGATTTTCAAAGACTACCACAGTAAGACGCTTGGCAAGTAAAGAGCGGAGATCTACCCCCCTCCCTCTTTCTTGAAAACCGATAATAAAAAGCCTTCCATCAGAATTTAAGCTGTCAAGATTTCTTTGATAGTAGGATGCTCCCATACAATCGAGAATAACATCAACACCTGCCACCACACATCAATCACAATAATACATCATGCTTCTCTATACAACCAGTAAAAACACACATCAAGGTGTACTAAATATATTGTTTAACACTGAGGTATTCTGAGAAATTACATCGTGCTTCCTATATATAATAATACCTTGACCACCGGTTTCTTCCTTTACCCTCGTAACATAGTCCTCTGTTTTGTAATTGATGCCCTCACCAGCTCTGATTCCCTTGCAAAAAGCTAGTTTCTCCTCAGTTACCCAGCAACTCTAGTAGCCATTTTCTCAAGAGGAAGAGTCACCATCGGCAAACCTGCCCACAATATATCTGTTCCTGTTGTATGTGCATGGCATAAAGGCCTAAAAGAAAACATAACCAGCATATTAAAAGGTAAAAAAATAAAGTAAACGACTACGACTACAACTACAACAGAAAAATAAGGGGGAGGGGGAATCAGCAAATGTAAAGAAGCGAGACAAAAAGTAGAGATGAAATTACGTGTCAAGAAATAAGTCTGCTAGAGCACTTCGCCTTATGTGTTCATTCTTCATTGCAACATCAGTGAAAAAAATCTGATTTGGCCGTACCCCTTGTGTAGCAGCATCTAAAGGAAGTCCACTAATCAGAAAGGAGGACCAAAATGGAGGAAAATTTTTCACCAAAAGCTGCTACACTAAGTACTACAATTATGCAGCAAATAAAATAAAAAAAGAGATAGTAAAAGGTGCCATGAGTATCCGCAAGGCCAATGTCCAATGCCCATTGGAGCAATAATAAAAATGAACCAGACAACACCAATCACATAACTTTTACAAAAGCAGGTCATTAAACAAACCCACGTACATGCCCTCAGTCTCTTTTCACCTGCTGCAGGAAATCTCACGAGCCAAAGTGCACTATTGGGTACTCGTTTAAGAATATTGCACCTAAGAGCAGACAACCATAGGCAGACATGTAAATATGAAAATGCCGAATTTTGGGGAAAAATAGAATACATGAAAAGGATGGTTTCAAATAGGAGAAATTCTTAGACCCCATCCACAGAAGTTGTGGAGACTAAACAATTAACAATTAACACATCATTTTATATTAAATTATTACATAAATTCTTGTGCCACACAATTATTTTACATTAAAAGTGATAATTTCCCAATTATTGATTGGTTTAGTACACAGACAGTATCTATACAAGAATTTCTCTTTTGATAGAGCACAATAGTGTTATTGATCCATGCAGCCAACCCTCACAAGTGGGATAAAGCTTGGTTTTTTATGAAAGACATGAAAAGAAATAGTTGAGCAATCATTTTTTATCTAGCCAAGCGATAAAGGGAATGCTGACATTACCATGTATTAAAGATTTCGGGATCCATCTTGTACAGTTGATTGAAGCATGCAAATAAAAATTTATCTTCAGGTAAACCATAGTATGATCGTTTGTGCTGGCATTTTGGATATAAAACATCCTGATTTTTTTGAGCAAACAAATTATGCAGCACAAGAATAAAATCAATGCTATGCATCTAAATACACAACAAACAACACACGAATCAATGAACTGAATCCAAAAAGTTCTCCCTTCTGAGTTAAAAAAAACCTGTTTGTAATCATTTACAAAGTAGCAATGGGGAAGATGGACGAGCTTCTCAGAATAAATAGGCGCAAACCGTAGTGGTGAAACAAACTATAAGAAAAATTAGAAGTAAAAAGAAAAATAAGAATAAATGTTAGCTGAGTTCAAAGAAAAAACAATAAGCTCTCTATTTTGATGGACTACGTTGAGTGTCTCACCTCATCGGTGACCAGCTGAGTCCAAAAATAAAACAATAAGCTTCTCAGATGGACGAGCTTCGCAGAATAAATATGCCCGATCTGGTTGCTGAGAATCTTCCAGATCTTTCATCGTCTCACTTCATCAACTCGAACAGCAGGGAATGACCCCTCCGTTATCTCATCGTCTTCCATTCATTCTTCTTTCGTCTCTGCTTTGAGATCTGAGCAAACCAAACTATTTCTTCTTTGCCCTAAACCCTTCCTCATTCCATCTTTTTACTATTTTAAAAAAAACTTCATAGTTTGATTTTGTGGGCCTAAAAGATTTTCAAAGCAAACAAACGGAGACCCTGAGTATTTGGGAGGGAAGTGGGAAACTTTGGGAGGGAAGTGGGAAAAGGGGAAACTCATTAGGTTTCAAATTTGATTTTAATGCATTTGATTTTTCCTTTAAAAAGTATTTCTCTTTTTCAATTTGAAAGGTTTCAAATTTCAATATTTAAAATTAAATTATGAAATTATATTTTTTTAAGGAAATATTTAGATATTATAAAAAATAATTTTTTTAATTTGATATCCAATCAAACAAATTCGTATATATCCTTTAAATTAGTTTTAAATTTTTGTAAATTAAATTTCCTATTTTAAAATTAAACTTCATTTCAAATGTAAATAGCAGTAATTAATTATACTATTAGGAATAAGTCATTTACTATGTAATTGTTGATGTTAATAATGAGTTGCCAATTAGATGATTAAATATGGCAAACCGTTAATCCTAAGATGAATGAGATATGAATGGAATCCTTGCAAAAATAGAAGTTGTCAACTATGATGCACGGACACGGACACGGGACACGACACGACACACCGACATGTTAATTCTAAAAAATGTGATATTTCGACACGTTGGGACACGTTTTTATGTTTAATACATATAAGAGTATAATAAGTCATATAACCAATCAAATATTTAAATTTCATAACATAAATATAAATATAAATAATTTTTCGTGTCTCCAAATGTTGACTGCGTGTCCCCAAATATTGACCGCGTGTCGGAACGTGTCAGAGAGTTGACCGCGTGTCCCCAAATGTTGACCACGTGTCGGACATGTGTCCGACACGCAAATTTTTAAAAAAATTGTGTGTCCGTGCATACGAGGTTGTCAGTGCTCATAATGATAATAAGAAGAAGAATAATAACGGCTTCTTCTTCTACTGGTGAGTCTAGGGTTTTAGAGTAATTGGGAGTTTAGAAGAGGAAAGTTCGGGTCACCCGAACCCGTCAAGGAAACGGGCCTAAGCCCAAAAGTGATTTTCTTTTGTTTATTTGTATTATTATTAATTAAAAATATATAAATTAAATTTCAATTAGATAATAAAATATATAAAGTTAGAAAGTGTATAGAGATAATTGCAATTAGGTAATAAAATATTTTTATGCAAAATATATTTCTAATGTATAGAATTCCCTTTATACGTTACTATTTACTATGGTTTTTTAGATTAAATTTGAAATAAGAAAGCTCCGAACTTCTTTTGATGATTAAGTGGAAAAAAATTAATTTATTGTTTTTTCAATAAAAAATTACGAATTTATGACAGTTTTGCAAAGTGTATTCCTAAATGACTCGTGAGAGACAATAACTTATTAGTGTTGAAAATTTCAAAGGCTTTTGGTTTTTTTCATCGAATATTGCAACGAAATTTTTTCCGTAAAAAATTACAACGAAATTATTTCCGTTGAAAATTGCAACGGAATAATTTTCCGTTGAAAATTCCAACGGAATTTTGGACTTTTTCCGTCGAAAATTGCAACGGAATTATTTTCCGTTGACAATTCCAACGGAATTTCGGACCTTTTCCGTCGAAAATTTCAACGGAATTATTTTCGTTTAAAATTGCAACGGAATAATTTTCGGTTGAAAATTCCAACGGAATTTTGGACTTTTTCCGTCGAAAATTGCAATGGAATAATTTTCCGTTGAAAATTCCAACGGAATTTTGGACTTTTTCCGTCAAAAATTTCAACGGAATTATTTTCCGTTGAAAATTTCAATGGACTTTTTTTTTCCATAAAGTAATTTTGACTGAATTTTACTTCTTCATTTTGCTCTTCATGTAATCACAAGCATTATGAAAAGAAATTTTGATTAAATTTCTTTTGTGCAAGAATGCTATCATTCATAATTGTTTATGGTATTGTGCATACATATTGAAACATTCACATGAGAATGCAAGTAGTCATGACTATCCACAACTATAAGTGTTGAAGTAGTGGGTGAAGTTATGAGTATACAAAAATGATACTAAGATGTACTCAAATGATAATGGATATGAAAATACGTAAATATGTTGCTAACAAATCTCTTTAATCTTTATTGAAATAAGCCTTGAAAGAATTAATCGTATAAATTGCACACACACCATTGCAAGATGAGGGACAAAACCTCCTAAGCGCAGACCTGCTGGAAGCCATCAATAGTAAACTTAAACAATATAAAAAATGCAATCAACGAAAACAAACACAACATGAGTGATATGCAATTATCAACATATATGATATTGATCTGAGTATAATAAAGATTACAGAGATTTGTTAGCAAAATGTTTACGTAGTTTCACATCCTTTATCATGTGAGTACATCCGAGCATCATTTTAGTATACTTATAACTTCACCCACTTCTTTAACACTTCCAGACGTGGATAGTCACTACTTGCATTCTCATGTAAATGTTTCAATATATATGCACAACACCATAAACAATTATAAATGACGGCATAATTGCCTAAAAGAAATTTAGGGTTTTTGATAACGGTTGTGATGACTTGAAAATTATCAACGGAAAAAAACTCTGTTGAAATTTTCGATGGAAAAAGACCAAAATTCCGTTGCAATTTTCAACGGAAAACTATGCCGTTGCAATTTTCAACAGAAATTTTCCGTTGAAATTTTAAACGGAATATTATTCCGTTGTAATTATCAACAGAATTTGTTGTCCGTCGCTATTTTTTGATTAAAAGTAATTATGTGATAAATTTTTGACAGAAAATTTCAACGGAATTTAATTTCCGTTAAAATTTTTGACGGAATTTATTTTCCATTGAAAATTTCCGTCTCAAAATTCAACGGATTTTTTTTCCGTCTCTATTTCCAACGGAATTGAATTTTCGTCAAAAATTCCGTTACTATTTTTGACGGAATATTTTTCGTTGATAAATTCCGTCGATAATAGAGCTTTTTTTAGTAGTGAATGTTTCTTGCATATACAATCAAATATGGGCCCTACTATTTTTCTTTTTTAAAAAAAAACGGGCTCAAATTTTGATTTATGTGCAAGATGGGGGGAATAGTTTCTCTAACAACACATAAATTATTTTTCATTTTGCATATTGTAAACAACTATTTTAACCCATTGTTTAAGTTAAGCAGTGAAAGTCCATGAATGATTTTTATATTATAATTTTCTAACACATATCAACCATATTAAGCAACTGTCTCACCTATTAGCTTAAGATCTTGAGTTAGATTACATTAATATTTTTATGTTTCTCTAACATACTCTCTCACATGAGAGTTTATTGGGCTCAAAGAGTGAATGATGCTTTGACACAACTTACCTAGTGGTGATGATCAAACTCATGACCACTTAGTCATATCGACTCTGATACGATGTAAAAAATCATTTCATCCAAAAAGTTTAAGTTAAGAAGTGAAGACCCATAAATATTTTTTTGTGTAGATAAATAACATGCATCCTTCACGAGAGACAATCTTATTTGAGTGAGAAATATCTACAATCATGGTGGAGTTAGCTCTTTAACACATATATTTGAATTTTAATTCATATTTTTTTTAGTTTCTATTCTTATATTTTTACTCATTTATTCATTTCTCAAGAGCTAGTACATTAATAAATAAAAAATATAAGAACTAATGTTTTATGAAAAAATAAAAAAAAATATCTCAATAACAAATTGTATGAATTAAATTTAAATATAAAAATATATATGTTCATTTTTTTAAAAAAAAATACACATACATGTTGCTTCTTACTATTTCGAATAAAAACTATTGACAGAAAAAAGCACACTTACATTATCATAATTTTAAAAATTTATCTATATTTATTTATAACTATTATTATCATGGGTATATTAATTTAGAAAAAAAATTATTATAAGAAAAATAACAAAAGATATATTTAAAATTCAACCATGCATTGCACTTTTAATATAGTAACTTACAACTTTGCTCTCCTCTTGCTATTGGTTGTAGAGGAATGATCCGTTAATACTTTTTTTTTATATAAATTACGTTAAGTCTGACCGGTCATACATTCTTGATTGAAATATGACCGGTCAGATATAGTGTAGTTTGTAAACAAAAAATTTGTAAATATAACCTAGTCATATTATATACGCATTGAATAAACTTATGCATCTCCACAACTTAGAAAATTGGTAAATAATCCTAGTCGTATTACTTGTTGACTCATTCGGGGTTAGAATGAGCGAGCTGTTTTCAAGATGTTCCCTCCTCTTGTTCTCTGGTTGAAATTTTCTCCCTCTGGTGTTATTGCCTTGTCTTTTTCACAATCCAAAAAGCCAGAAGACATTTAGACCTTTAGCAAATAATGGCCAAAAGAAAAACAAAGGAATATAGGTTGCTAAAACAAAGTTTTCTTGACCATATACAATCATGAGGCTAGAATCGGTTTTGGTTAGTAAATTGAGACGTGTTACTACTTTGATACAACATGTAAGCACACTCTTAATTGATGAATGTGACGCGGGATGGGGAAGGGTGGCTTTGTATTTCTCAATGAGTGGATAAGATTATAAAATGTTGATTATCTGCTAGGGTGTATCCTCCAATCCTATCTAGTCTCAAATTCTCCTTTCTAATGGTTACAGTGACAGGAGATGGCAAAAGGCAACAAACCCTCTTTAATGTCATCATAAACACCGCAATTATCCATGCACAATCAGGAGGACCACAGCATGAGAAAAGTAAGGAAGGATGTCACCATCTAGTAGCCTAAAAGTAAGTACAATATTTGTCTATATATCATCCACAGTCCATACTGAAGCTCTTACATTTGTATCTAAAATTAAATAATATCCATCACAAGCTCTTCAAGGGAAGATGAAGAACACAGTTCAGTTTTCAGAGCTTGATAAGACTGCTATGGGAAGGAAAAGTCTTAACTGTGAAAGTCCCTTGGGGGGAACACTAGATGGAGGGAAGCGTTACCGATGTATCATTTTACCAGCCAATGTTCCTTTGGCTGCTGATTCCTTAGAACAAAGAAACCAAAACTGGTAAACATCTATATATATATAGTTCTTGCATCAGCATTCTATGCATTAAGATCCTCTGCAGAGGGTGCTGCTTTAAATTTCACTGTTGAAACTTATTAGGGTTTATTGTTTTTCTGGATACAAGGTTTTGTCCTTGTAACCGCTTTATAACTATGTATTTCTCATAGTATTTTTCTTTCCTCTCTTTTCATAAATTTTTCATAAATTTGTTAGCTGACATGAGGAGTGAGAAAAAAATAACTTTAATATTATGATTATGTACTCTTTATATAGTTATAAGGGGATGACTGGACAAAATTTTATACCCTGTGATTTGACACCAGATATACCCAACTTGTTAAAATAAACATTTTATTAATATTTTGCATTTCAATACAATCATTTTTACTGTGAATAATTTTCTGCAGTTTTTGGAGCCTATTGGCCTTCTGCATCTGATTTGTCCCATTTATTTAATGCAGGATTGCTAGGGCAAATTCAGCTACTGATTTAATCATACAAGTTGGTGATTCCAGCTTTCACTTGCACAAGGTGGATCAATCACTCCTTTAATTCTTTGGATAAATAAATGTACTTTTTGCCAAGATAACGACCCCCTCACTATGCACAAAAAAAATATAAAAATTAAAACTGTATTAAAATAGTTACATTTAATAATCTTGAAATTTTAATTGCAAATAATTTTGTTGATTTCCAGCTTGTCATGGCCTCAAGAAGCGAATATTTGAATAGGCTTGTCTTTCAGAGGGGAAGCAACAGAGAAAGTGGAGGTGATAATAGCCTCAATATCCAAATAAATAATCTTCCTGGTGGTACAAAAACTTTCGAATTAGTAGTCAAATTCTGCTATGGATGGAAAATTGATATAACCGCAGCCAACGTTGCCCCATTATATTGTGCTTCACATTTCTTGGAAATGAGTGAAGATCTTGAAGAAGCAAATCTCATTTCCAAGACAGAATCTTTTCTGAGCTTTCTGATATTGTCTTCATGGAAAAGCACACTTCAAATACTTAAAAGCAGTGAATCCATTTCCCCTTGGGCCAAGGAATTACAAATAGTGAAACGCTGCACAGAAGCAATAGCTTGGAAGGCATGTACAAATCCAAATGCAGAGATTGAAAACATAGTTGATACTTGGTGGTTCGAAGATGTATCACTTCTACGTATAGATCATTTTATTGAAGTGATTCAGTCTATTAAAAGATTTGGAATCAAACCAGAACTTGTAGGTTTTTGTATAGCACATTGGACTACAAAATGGTTTTCCCAAGTCACACTTGGACTTGACAAAGTGACTCCTAAACACATAACTCTCCAGTTACATAGAGTTTCAACTGAATGCTTGATTAGAATACTTCCTGCTGAAGAAAATTCAGTCACTTGCAATTTTTTGCTTCACCTACTAAAGGCAGGTGTGATGCTGAAAATAAATCCTGAGTTGTTGTGTGTGCTAGAAGGAAGGGTAGCTTTAATCTTGGAGCAATGCCTTGTCCCAGATCTCTTGGTCAAAAATCAAGGAGATAAAGATTCTTTGTATCATGTAGATGTTGTTGTTAGGGTTTTACAATCTTATGTTTGCAGCATGTCAAGTAATCCTGAAGCAAAACTCAACACTGTTGGAAGGCTGGTGGACGGGTATCTCACACAAGTTGCAAGGGATGAAAATCTCACAGCGGAAAGTTTCAAATCACTTGTTGAAGCATTGCCACAAAATGCCAGAAACTGTGATGACAACCTCTATAGAGCCATTGACATGTACCTCAAGGTAAATTAGTGATAATATGTCATTTCTAAATCACTAGCTCTAGATAGAGCTATATCTGTGTGGAATGTGGAATGTGGAATGTGGAATGTGGATTGTTACAGAATATATAAATCATTCAAAAGACTTTTACCCCACACCTTAAGGTTTTGGGTTGAATTGATTCTTTACATGGTATTATTACAGCCTCGTGTCATAGAGGTTCGATCATCACCGCTCCCCACTTTCTCTTATGAAATTTCTTAGCACATGTATGTGGTTCTGTGCATTGTCCACCCTTTAAGCCTGGGTATAGGGACGTGTTAGAGATATAAAAACCATTAATGTAATCTTACCCACCAATTTAAATTTTTGGGTTAAAATAATTTTTTACATGGTATCAAGCCTTCAGTGTAAGATTTTGGGTTTATTTAATTCTTTACATGAATATTTAATTAACTTTAATTAGTTGGATAGAAAGGTTCATCTTGTTTTTATATTTGTATCTATGATTAGATGGTTGTTGAACACCGAGAAATAATTTTTTCAGGCACATCCAAATTTGACAGAAGAAGATCGAGCAGATGTGTGTAGGGTCCTGGAATACCATAGATTGTCACAAGAAGCACGTCAACATGTGATGAAGAATGATAGGTTGCCGTTGAAATTAACAACACGATTTGTCCTTCTAGAACAAGTGAACATGGCAGGGTCGTCAATGAAAAGTAATGGATCAAATTACCAAAGGACAAAAACTCAGACAACTATCAGAGTAAGCAAAGATTTCGAAAAAAGACAGATAAATTCCCAGGAGATAAAGATGATGAGAAAAGATGTTGAAATGATGAAGTCGCAACTCTTGGAACTAAATACCTGCAAAATAAAGCTCCAAAAGCAACTGAAGAGATGCTTTCGTTGAAAGAGAGTTTATTATGTAAAATCACCTCAACATACATAAGAAGGATATTTTCTCTTTTTCTGTGATAGTCTAAAGGGGCTGTAAGAGTTATCTTTGTTGTAGGAAAAGTGATTCTGTAATGTTACAGATGATTCGTTTTGCGTGCGATAATTTTATTTTAATTTTTCAAAAAGTGTGGGCTCCACAAAATATTGTGCGTAAGAAAATTTGTTGTGTCATGTTAATAAATGACAAATGCAAACCCCTACTCTAAAATAAAAATGTTTCATGTAACTTGTCTTCCTTCAGTTAAACAACTTCTACAGCATCCTTGAAAATTATCTGCGGGGTAATAAGACCTGATTCAAATTATATCTAGTTTAATTGTGAAAATATTGTGTTTACCATTTTCTTCATAAATTTTGATAAGACTTTATCTATTTAATGTTTATTAAAAAAGAAATAGACATGAAAATTTTTCATTGAAGTTATTTTAATTCCCTTTTAATGACATATTTTAGGATTGAAATTTTGTATAATAAGAGACTGAAATAGGCTGGGAATTTCACAAGAGATAAGATAATGACAAGAGGAAAAAAGTCATGAAAATAATTTCCCAGGCATTTTATTGACAGTTTTAGTTTTTTAGGGGGGGAATGTTAGTACCATAACAATTTCCGTCGATGTTTTGTGCAAAAAAAAAAAATGTTGATAAATTTGCAGAAACCCAAAAATAAGTATAGTAATGTGTAATGCGTTTAACTTTCAATATACTGGATAAATAAATAAATAAAAATTTGAGTATACTTTTTCTCTGGTTCTCAATTGCCGACAATTAAAAATATTTGCCGGACCATGTTAGACATCTATCATGCTAGATACTCTGTGAATATCTTTAAAATTTTTAAACTTTTTTTCCTTAATTTTTTAATAAATTTATGTACAAGTGGTAATAATTAGATAAATAATAATATTTTATTATATTTATAATTGCTAATGTTAATATATAAAATACTAATGACTTTATTCTAATTTCTTTATTTTAATTTGAAATTTACGTTTTTATATGAATTTTATTTTACATATAATATCACAAGGAAAAGTGTTTGTCAGGAAATATTTTTGTCTTTTAAGTAAAACGATCATATTTTAATTTCAAAGAAGTGTGTGAAATTATGTTTTCTTTTTTTCTTTTTCTTTTTCACATAAGTTCATATTAGAGGTGATAATTTGGATTGAACCCGACGGATCAATCCGTCAACCCGTCAAAACGGGGCGAGTTGGGTTATACTTTTCAACCCACCAACCCATCTCAACCCGTCCCGCTTAGTTGTGGGTCAAAATGGGTTGGTGATGGGTCGGGGCGGATTGGCCTGCGGGTCAATTTTTTTTTAAATTTATTAATGGGTAGTATTTTATTTGTCACTAAGCCTTTGTGATATGAAAAAAAAATTATCATAGTACTTCCCTAGAAAAAATAAGGAAAAAAAACTTTACTTTACAAAGGTTATCCATATATTAAGGCAAAAATAAGTTCCTAAAAAATATTTGACTGAATATTCGTATACATTTAGGTTTCAGATTGGAAAATACTAAAGAGATTGTAAAATGAAAATAAGAAATATTATAAAATTAATAAAATATAATTATTTATAACTTTAATTTTTTTTATATATTTATGACGGGTATACCCGCCAACCTACCACAAAACGGGATGGATTGAAATTTTCAACCCATATTAAAATACGGGACGGTACGGACCAACCCATTTTTGACGGGTTGGGAGCGGGACAGATCAACCCATTTTGCCACCTCTAATTCATATGAACATCACATATTTTTTTTTGTATGTATTTATCTAAAATAACTTTAAAAATTTTAAATTATTTTATTTGATATCATATAATTTTACAAAAATATCTAATATTTTTTTCGAAATTCACGAAATCATTTTGGGATTTTAGCGGAGAAACTTTAATCCCTCTTACGTGGTGTTTGGTTGAGAGGGTTTTCAAAGTTTCCTATGCAAATGAAGGAAGGAATCCAAAAATGACTTATTTGGTTGAATAGATTCAATCTAAATACTCAGCTATCCTATTTGCATTGCTTTGTCCATTTGCTGGTGGAATGATAGGTTTTGTCACTGTTGAAAAAGATTTGTTGAAGGTGGTTTTTGTGTGAAAACCAGCTAAATGACTGTGTAGAGAAATTGTTAGAGACCATTATACCCTCTCAAAAAGAAAACTTGTAGCAACAGTTACCTCTCTTGCCAAAGCATCCTCGGTTCTTGCTCTCTTCTTATCCCTTTTTGTAACAGAAATAGACACAGGAGACTTGTAGCACGACTTCTTGGGTGGCAGACTCCGTCATTGGAGCATTCTAACTTTGAAGTCTTTCGATTCAATTGTATTGTTTTGGCTAATTTAACTATGGAATTGGATGCTTTTTGTTTCTGCAGTGCACTGTTAAAATATGAACAATACCTTGAAAACTAAAATTACAATGAGCAAAAAGAGGCCTCAAAAAGACAAAATCTCAAACATAGATTTTCGTATGTTTGAGATTTTGTCATACCAAATATACCGTAAAAAATAATTAAGATCAGGGTTGTTTTCGTAATACCAACTTGTTTTCTCATCTATATTTTACCTTCAACCAAACATAAATTTCATAAAAGTTATCTAATTTTTCCAGTAAATTTTTTTCCTACCAAACAACTTTTTTTTACATTTTCCTACCTATGTCACTAATGATAGAAATATTTTACCCTGGATCATGTATATGATTATAAAATACTTAAACAATATGAAATCAAAGTTGGGATTGTGTGTACCTTATTGGATCGTCACAAAGTCGAAAGATTGAAAGGACTACATGCCAGATCTTCCTCTCTATCACCTATTTCGATAAAGGCAGCCTCAGCGATGGGAGCATGATGGCTTATGGAGCTTAACTCCAATATTTATAGGCTAGAGAGGGGACCTAGCTAATAACCTAGAAAAGAGTCTGTGTCCACTGGGTCCACCCATCATGGAAAACCAGGATCGCACTAAAGCCTACACTGCTGCCCAACTAGGCCCAATAACAACAGATGCCAGAAGCCCAATTCAATGTGATCACAATGAGCTAGTTACAATAATAATATTGAAATATCCATTAACTCGATTAATTTTAAATACAAAACTAATTAATTAATATTGCCCATAAAATAAATTTCTAACATTCTCCCACTTGGGCTATATTAATTAATTTAATATTATTTTGAAAATCATTTTATTTCGAAAACGACTCTATCGGGTTAATAACTAAAAAATAATTTTACGTGGCCACAATTTTGAAAAACAATATTCCAATTTCAGCATCTCAACACAATTCAATCCAACATAATCTCCTCATAGGAATATGGCGATCAATATACCGAAAATATCATAGCATATGACCTTCCATACTCACATACAATGAGTATTATATCTTCATGAATCAAGGCCTAATAGTGTAGTAAGAATTAGTGCCAAAATGTGATCAACAATGTGACACACTAATTCTTATCGGTCCTCAATGTAATTTCTCAACAACATGAAATTACATTAGTGCAATTTCCAAGCAACATGAAATTACACTCTGTAATGCAACTTCTGAACAACATGAAATTGCATTACCACAATTTCTAAACAACATGAAATTGCACTTCTTTATACGATTTCTCAACAATATAAAATCGCATCACTGCAATTTCTAAACAACATGAAATTGTTTTGCTTAAATAAGCCAGTATGTCACAGTACAACATGAGATCTCAAAATTTGTGACATCCAATCACCTTTAAGCTCACAACATGCTTAAAGATATTATTCCATACATATATTTCTTAGTCGACAGGAGAAATAATAATAATGATGATCATCATCAATTACGTAAATTCAAACAAATATCACAAAATAATTATCAGTTTGCATAGAAAAGAAACAAACTGAATATGACTCCCACTAACCAAAGGAATCAAAAAAATCTAAAATATTCAAAAGCAAGCATTGAGTATTACTCCCACTAATTAAGGGAATCAAAAGATTCTAAAGAACTCGTGTTCTATATACAAAAGAAGCTACTCTAAGGTCTTTCTTTTCAAAACTTTTAGATAAAAGGCTATTGTCTTATTCAATAAATCAACATATTACTAGCAAATAAAATGTCATCTACATAAAGTACTAAGAAAATATATTTACTCCCACTTACTTTCATGTAGATGAATCAATTAATGAGCATACACTGGCTTCAGATAGATCACCTAGACCAATGCACCTCCAATAATTTTATTACAGTTAAGCTTCCAATTAAAACACACAATAACCCCTTTGGGCAGGAAATTGCATGAAATAACTAGAAGCACTCCTCAATAATTTTTTTGTATGTAAATAGTTCAAGCGGAAGCATACAATCCAATAAACAAAATATTACAGCATGCAACACAGGTTGAGAGTACAAAATTATACAATAATATCAAATGAGAGCTAATTTTTCAATACATTTTGCACCAAAATATACCCAAAAATAAAATAAAATTCATAATTGATAGAATTTAACACAAGTTAATCTTTATCACCATTATACACATAATGTAATAAATTAATCATGAGCAATAACAAAAATAATTAAATATCATAGACTCCCCTTTGGGCAGAGTATATAATATATAATTATTTTTCATCACATGAAGATTTAACAACGGAGAAAATTATATACAATTGTCTAAAATTTATCCCCTTTGGGCAGATAAATTTTATAAATTATATATCTCCTTAATTCGAACATAAATGCATCATATGTAATTTTCAAGAAATTTATCCCCTTTGGACAGATAAATAATTTTCAATTAGATATTCCCATCAATAATATTTATCTTCATGTAATTTATTATTATATATTAAAAATCCCCTTTGGGCAGATAATTAACATATAATAATTATTAAACAACAATAATATCTCGTGAACCAAATATGCTCAAACAACATGAAACACTTTTCCAATATGTGTTTCTAAAAATTATTGCATTTGATAATCCAAAAAAAAATTCTCATTCAATATCAAACACAACTTTAAAATTGTGCACCGAGAGCAACTTAAGTAATAATACCACATGTATATTAACATTGAATGTATCGCGTAATATTATAATATTAGAAATATTTGATAGGAATAGATTAAAACTCTATCGTTTTCCTATCGTTACAATGTATTCAAATTCTAAGACAATTTTTGACATTACTTAAGTGATAGACGAACATGTGAACAACTGCAAATATGAAACATACATTCTTATAGATCTGTGCACAAATCAAGGCCACAAAGAAGATGAACTTAGCCCCCAAAATTAAGGTTTGATTCTAAATATAAAGTATGATGATATAGTATACCCATAACTTACACTCATAACATCAACATCAATTACATCTTTATCTCAAATTAATTAGATCGGTGGTAGATGAACTCAAAAAAAATCTTTTCCCATAAAAAATAAAAAATATCGTAACAATACTGAAGGCCAGCACAAAAATATCTTTTTAGATATATCAAAATCGTAACAATATTGGAGGCCTATGTAATATAAAGAATCTAAACAACAACAAAATTTAAATAGTAAAAGATGAAAACTGCAACCATATTTTGAATATCTTTCAATAACAATATTGAAATTTTCAACTAGGAATCTAGGATTTTCAACCGCCTTTTGTAATTTTTTAATGACAATGTAGTTATTTTCTAAATTTTCATTCTTGCCATTTTATATAAACATCGAATGTTGACTCAGCAACACGAAAACATCAATCAAAAGAAGTTTCGATTTTAAAATATCAAATTCAGCACAAAAGTGAAAGTTTTCAAATGGTGATAAAGACCCATTTAATGCACTCAAAAAATGAAAACCGAAATTTAAAAAAATCATTTGTGCGCTACATAACGAAAATAAAATAGCATACACTAATGATTGTACTGTACACATGAAAAAGTCTAACATGATTCAATTATAAGGTGTTACATAGTGCTGCATGGCATGACTAAAATTCGTTACACATTGTAATAAATAAATAAAAATGTCATGCTCCAAAATGTAAAAAAAAAAAAAAAAACCAAAAAAGGCATCGTATTTCAACAAAATCCAACATCTTCAAATAAAATGCAAATAAAATATTGCATTAAAAAAATACAAGTGCAAAATTAATTCAACCATGTATTTTATTTGAAGATGAACGTAAATTGCAGTTTTTGTATTTCAAAAAATTTTAGATATGAGACGATTAAAACAAAATTGTGGTAACGGTCAAGAAAAAAAAATATTGTAACAAATCGTAACAAATTCCCGTGAAACAACCTCAACAATTCAACAAGTTAATATCATGGGTTTCACATCATCTACTAAATCGGAACAGTAAAACCACTAAACAAAATGCTAATGGTTATGTTCCACGGAATATTACTTCAAGTAACTGATATCATGCAACAAATATCACGAAAAAATATCTAACAGTTGTGGCCATGACACAACATTTAATATAAGACAAATACCAATAGAAACAAATAACATTAATACTATTGGAACATAAATTCAAAATTAATCAATTTACACTAACTAACATTTTAATTATCAAAATACTGAAATTGCCAATAGCTAACATAGCTAATAGTGACTCTAAAAACACGCCAACAGTAACCAAACGTGAATCACTAAAACTACGGAACGGTAATATGAAAAACCACAATTTAAACGGAAATGTCGAAACAATATTCACAAATATCAGTAACATGGATTAATTCCAAATGTGAAACAAAACATGTTTCACGCTTCACGGAAATAAAGTAACAGAACAATAATAAGACAAATGACGAAATCACCAACGAAATCAACAGTAACTTAAAAATCGAAAAAACAATTACGGAGAAAAACCAAAAAATTCACGCAGAGTTTTTTAAAGATGCCTAGTAACACCAAAAGTGAAATTCAAAGTCCAATTCACATATCAATATGTGAAAAAAATTCAAACTATAAACAGTGTCCCATTCAAATAATATATGCAGTTTATGCACATTGGTATACGCCAAAACCAAAGATGAATGTTTTCAGGGGAAAAAAACCGATCGATATTATATATTTCGTAACTTATTCAACGTGAGCAAATCTCAAACTCAAAAAGAATATATAGGCCACTGAGAGAATATATATATGAGTCACAGGCCGAATCATATAATATACCAATTAAAGGAATATTATATATATATATACATATTATCACAAATGGTATATCCAAAATATATATATATATATATATCACAAACAGTATATCCCTAAAACAAAACAAACAACCATATATATTTTATTGTTACATATTCTTAAAAATCGGAATTGATAATTAGATGAGGATGCACAAATCAAAATAGGCTAAAATGATGATTGTTACATCTCCTTATAAATCGGAATTGATATATACAGTTTGTTATATAAATAGCCTATTTTTATTATATTCTATTTATTATTAGTTTACTCCATTAAAAATCGGAATTGTTATATATACGGTTTGTTATATACAAAGGATAAGATCATATCTTCTTGAAACAAACATCTAATCGTGGGACCAAAAAATTCGGAATTGATAAAAAAACGGAACAACAATAGCAGACGATTCTAGTAACTTGTATCAAAAAATTTGCCTAAAGACAAAGTCAAATGTGAATCTACAGTAACTATTCAGTATTCACGTTTCACGAAGCAAATTTTGAGGAAAAAGTGCATACACTAGCTTGGATATATAGTCTCATACCAATATGCAAAAAAGGATGATGATAAATATCTTTTAAGAAGGCATATAATACTGTACATGAAAATTGGCATAACACTAGTACACTAATCACCGAAAGAAGTCCTAATACCAAAATACACGAAAAACGATGATAAAGAAAAAAGCATATAACATTGTACAACTGTACATGGAAATTGAATTGCATACAACGATTTATGCACCCAATGTCTAGAACTTAAACAATTATTATTGAAAATCGGTTAGTTATAATTAGTATGTAAAATATATCTGGCTTGGTTTATTTCAAGTCCATAGAGAGAAAACAAAACGTAACATAAAAATTTAAAGATACAACAAATAGAATGCATTCAACCAGGTGTTTTCATATATATTGAATATCCAAAGAAAAACGAAAGGTACTAAATAATTTTTAATGTACAGTATATCAAACAGTGTATATATCACATAGGACAAAACATAAAAAATAAATAATCCAACGACAAAATCCTGCAACTTACATAAAAATATAGCAACCTTTTCAATTAAATTTTTTTTTTTTTATTTCTGAAAATCAACATCGATCCAAACATAGATTAAACTCGGGTGAAATTGTCCAATCAATTTGAAAAGTTTTAGAACTTTTGAGCAATGAACTCTCAAATACGAATTCTCCTTCAATGCTCCATAAAAATATGCATATTATACATCTATGGAAAGATATTGACATGTTGAATAAAAACCTTAAAGGTTCTTGATTCAATAAAAAAAAATTCATGAATTAATCCATAGAGATTCGACCTTTATATATATAAAAAACAAAACCCCAATTTATTTGATTCAACAATATAGATTCTACAATCATATACAGAGGCTCTGATACCAAATGATAGAAATATTTTACCCTGGATCATGTATATGATTATAAAATACTTAAACAATATGAAATCAAAGTTGGGATTGTGTGTACCTTATTGGATCGTCACAAAGTCGAAAGATTGAAAGGACTACATGCCAGATCTTCCTCTCTATTACCTATTTCGATAAAGGCAGCCTCAGCGATGGGAGCATGATGGCTTATGGAGCTTAACTCCAATATTTATAGGCTAGAGAGGGGACCTAGCTAATAACCTAGAAAAGAGTATGTGTCCACTGGGTCCACCCATCATGGAAAACCAGGGTCACACTAAAGTCTACACTGCTGCCCAACTAGGCCCAATAACAACAGATGCCAGAAGCCCAATTCAATGTGATCACAATGAGCTAGTTACAATAATAATATTGAAATATCCATTAACTCGATTAATTTTAAATACAAAACTAATTAATTAATATTGTCCATAAAATAAATTTCTAACATGTTATGCTTCTATTATAAAAAGAGAAATTCAAAGTCTAAACATGATTAAATATTGACTTGAGTGTCGGATTGCCTTACAAGTTTCTATTCCTTTCTTCTTTAACCAAATCACACATTGACACATCTCATCTCGCTGATAGCATCCAACGTAGCAAATGAGATCACATCACTTGAACTCATCAAATCATCAACTCGTATCATACTCAATTATCAGACCCAACTCTATAATCAGATCATCAAGTATTTCGCATCATGTGCGTCAGTTTAATTAGACACATCAAACTTTTGAATAATATTTTGTTTTATGCACCAATTAATATAAAAGTACTCAGCGCCTGTACTTTTTTCTGCTTTCTTTTTTTATTGTTTTGGGTCTGTGGGCCTAACCCCTTTATTTCAACCCAAGAACAAACAATTATTGTGCGCTATACGTGTCATTGTCACATGCCAAAGTCAAAAAAACTTCCTAACTCTGACTAATATAAAATAGAAAAATGTTACTCTTATTTTATATAAAATAATTATCTCATATTATTTCATTTTAAAAATTTCACCGACTTTTTTTTTTTATCCTTTAATAATGGACCTCACATGATTTTTTTGTGTAATATGAGAGAACTACTCTCGTATAAAATGAGAGTAGCATTACCTTATAAAATATCATATCCCTTTCTCAAATCAATATATAGAAACAAAATAGATCGCTAGAATATGCCTTCAATATATTAATATTTTTCTCAAGCGTGACATCCACAAAAGGGAAGAAAGAAAAGGAAAACAGAAGACAAAAAGGAAACAATCTACCTTCCACGGCACTAGTAGCTTCCTAGCTACCAAGTGGTAGGTGTATACTAGTACTATATAATGAAGAGTGCATGGAATATAGACCTGTTTGGGCAACACAAATGAATAGATAGGCTTATATATTTGACCAAGCATGGCTGATACTGTGTTGGAACTAAACCTTGGTTTAGGGCAGTCTCCAAGGCCACGATGCCCCGCACCGTTTCTTTTGAAAACTTACGATTTGTTGGAAGAAAGTGAGGTGAATGGTGAAGCTGAAGATCATAGCACCAAAATAGTGTCATGGAATGCAGAAGGAAATGGTTTTGTTGTGTGGTCTCCTGCTGAATTCTCAGAGCTCACCTTGCCAAGATTTTTCAAGCACAACAACTTCTCTAGCTTCATTCGCCAATTGAATACATATGTAAGTCATTTTCCCTAACAAAAATACAAGATTCTCATGTATTTATAAACAGATTAGGTTCGAGCCTGAAAGATAGCTTCTTTGCAAAATTATAAGGATAAAAATATACACCATTAACCTCATTCTTATCCTCGTATATAGAGAAACCTTATATATAGAGATTCGTCATGTCTTTAGAAAGTTCACAACAAATGGATTTCCTTTCCACCATTGGAAGGTTAATTATATATCAACTTTTTGAATTAGTTTTAATATATATTCAAGGAATAGGTTATTTTATCTACCATTTTTTTTTTTGTCTATCTTTGTCTATCACCTTCAACACAGTTAGATCAGAATCTCAACTATATTTTTCATTTCTCTCTTCTATTGAGATTCTGATCTGACGGTATTGAAAGATGGTAGACAAAGATAGGCAGAAAAAATAATAGTAAATAACTTATCCCTATATTCAAACTATATATAAGGAAAACATAAAAATAATAAAAAAAATCTGTCATCATTTCCTTTTTTTCCTTCAAAAGAATGTTTTAATGTGAAATTTAGTGAAGTTTTCTAGTTTTGTTCTGCTTTTTTGGTTGTTCTCAAGTTTTTTTTGGTTAATTGTTTTTCTTTTTGCTTCCTTTATGCTTCTTTCAAAACTTGGAACGCTCGAGTAACTCAGCTTGAGAAGAACCACCATTTTTGGAAGAAAAAAAAAAAAATCAAACCAAGAATTTGGTCAAATCAGTTATTTTAACCCAAAGTCAAAATAGTCGTATCACACATGCTGTATTATTTTACTGAGAGCCACCGTAATTGAAAATAAACGTAGCCTTGCTTATTGAGAATGATAACGTGCTACTTAATTTATCTTTGACTTTGAGAATTCTTTCGAAAAAGTAAAGTACACATAGCACTATCGCAGCCGTTTGGTATATATAGCAACATATACACCGTGGGGAAATATTTTTATGTTTCGATGTGTCATTCTTTTATAATCTATTACTAAGTACTTCAACGGCTAGAATTCAACAATCATAACTTATGTATCCAAATTTCTCAATCTTTTGGAGATCAAATAAAACTTGTATTTTTATCTTTATAATTATTTGATACTTACGTATTCGCATCCTATCTTTTTTCTTTTTTTAATACATTGGGAATCGAACACAACATCTATTATCTACTCCCTCACCACTAGATTAGTCGTAGTACATTATCCGCATCCTATTTTTTAAAGACATTTGTAAAATCATATTTGACATTTTACAAAGCTTCAACAATAAGTATATTAGGACTTTTCACATGTTTATACAATACATTGTAATATTTGTGAGAGAGATATAAAGTGGTTGAATTGTATCTTCTTCACCTAGGAGAAAATAATTTGGAAGAAAAAATGGCTATTTTTTACTGTGTAAACTGAATTAATCAAGGATCAAATCAAAATCCTTGGAGATATGAATTTTTTTTTATCATATAGTATTTTCATGAAAATAAAATAAGAAGCGTTTTATTTTATCGTTAAAAATGTTTTTGATCTATATATTTCTTACTATAATTGGTTTGTTGTTTCGTCGTTTCTGATCTTTCAAACTTGCAAAACAGGGATTTAAGAAAATATCATCTAAGAGATGGGAATTCAAGCATGAGAAATTTCAGAGGGGCTGCAAGCATATGCTAGTTGAAATCACGAGGAAAAAGTGCGAGCCAAGTGTCTTTCCTTCATACCTCAAGTCTTCTTCAGAGGAAAATGCAGTGACTTCCATGGAAGAAAATAATCATCAACTACTTATGGAGGAGAACATGAACCTAAAGAAGGAGAGATTGGAGCTGCAAATGCAGATAGCCGAATGCAAAGCATTGGAAATGAAATTGTTGGAGTGTCTCTCTCAATTTATGGATAACCACCAAAATAAAGTTAGGAGACTCTGTTAATGATAATTATTTAATGCAAAGATGGTAATAGAGAAGGCAAAATGTGGTGTTTGTGATGGAATAGTGCTTGTTTTACAGTTCCTGGTTTACTCATATCTGACAAAGGCATTGAAATTATCAGCATCTTCAGAAAACATTTCTTCTTTTTTCTTGGTATAAAAAATAGGAACATGGTATACTTTCCACCAAAAAAAGTTTACTATTTTTGCAACCAATTTAATCACCGTTGATTTTTGTCAATCTAACGATTATAATTTATTAAAAATTAATAATTAATTAATAAGTGTAACACAATAAATGTTATCAATTCTCAATAAATTACAACTGTTAGATTAACAAAAATTAACGGTGATTCAATTAATTGTAAGAATGGTAAAAAAATTTTGATGGTAAATGAATCCATTCGCTTAAAAATAAGGTCAAATAATTTTATACTGTTTTTGTAGTTTTATTGAATTGTCAATTATTACTTATAGCTTCTATATTTTTAATGAAGTCCGTACATTCATAAAAAAATATAAATAAATACATTATAGTTTAACTAAGTTTTCAATTTAGTTTTTATTAAATTATAAAATTTTATAATTAAGTTACTGACACAAGTAGCAACAACACAAAATGGCTTGTGAATGACTATAAACATTCATTTACGTAATGTAAATGGCATCAACCATTAGGAACTTATTTAAGAAATTTTCAAAATATCCCATTAAAAACTTTAACTAATAAGAACCTAATTCAAATTTTAATTAAATTATAAAGATTTCTAGAGTAATTTATTCTACTCGTATATAAGACACAAGGGAACCTCGTTTACACTGATTTTGGCTGCTATTTTTTATAAATAGATAAACATTGATAAGAAATTTCGATGCTAATTTTCCTTCATTGTGTATAATTTTAAGTTATGAGCAGTAGCAAGGATCACAACCTGAACCGCGGAACTATAAGGAATGAGTTTGTTTGCATTCCCTACCCATAAAAGGAAGGCTGAAGATTATGGCAAGCTTTACCAAGTTTCCCTCTGTTCCCTTCACAGTTCACGGATTTCCTTCGGCCAAAAGGTATGTTAGTAGCATGAAGGACTATGATGTCTTGAATTGCTGTGTTCAGCAAACTTAGGTTTTCAACAGTTAACATGCAATTCACTAGCTCTTATAACCTGTTTGGAATTCACATTCAGTACTCCATTTAATGAAGCTGCACCAAGATTTAAAATTTTCCTTTGGGTCAGAAAACTATCATTTCAGAATCACTCTCGAAGTTGATAGTCTACGGCCAACTAATTACTTAGCCCGCAATCTATAGATACTAAGCTGGAAAAGAAGTTTACAGGAGGTTGAACAAAGCAGCCATTAATCAGGTAATATAAAAAGAAAACATGTAGAACATTATAATGTCGAAAAACACAACCTCCTGACACCAGGATCAAAATTGCCATGTATAATGTTATCAGAATCGTTCCAAATTCCAATACATACAGCCAAAAATGGCTTCTAAGATACAAACCCTGTTATTTAATGGAATAGTAATAATTCTATTCAGATAAAGTCGACTTCAGCTCCCCATTATTTCGTAGCTCCAGCACAATGTCGCAACCACCTATCAGCTCACTTTTGTAGTAGAGTTGCGGAAAGGTAGGCCAGTTTGAGAATGCCTTCAATCCCTGTCTCACCTCCTCATCAGTTAATATATCAAAGGACCCAAAACTCACACCCTCCTGTCGAAGGGCATCTACAACTTTGGAACTAAAACCACATCTTGGAGCATCCGGGGTGCCCTTCATGAAGAGCATCACGGGGGAAGAGGCAACCAATTTCTTCAGACGATCTTGAAGAGTCTCTTCCGAAAGAATCCCTTTCTCATGTAAAATCTTCTTAAGTTCTCCACTTTTTTGCATCTCCAACACAATGTCTGATCCGCCAATAAGCTCCCCCTTTATATATAGCTGAGGATAACTGGACCAGTTTGAATAAACCTTAAGACCTTGACGGACTTCTTCATCAGTAAGAATATCAAAACTCTCAAAGTGAACATTCTCTTGCTGGAGAATTTCAACTACCTTCCTACTGAAACCACACTTTGGTTCATCTGGTTTTCCCTTCATGAACAGAATAACTGGGCTTGAATTTATCAGGCTTTCCAACCTAGAGGTTAAGGTTGTACTCAAACCGGTAGATTCAGAGATGCCACCCTTCGCATTTCCTGATTCTGTTGCTTTTGCTTCATCAATAGTATCAATTCCATGATCTTTGAAAACCTCCTTCAATTCCCCACTCTCATGCATAGCAATTGCTATGTCACACCCACCAAGAAGTTCTCCTTTGCAGTAAAGCTGAGGATACGTGGGCCAATTAGAAAACTTCTTCAAGCCATCACGAACCTCTAAATCTGACAGAATGTCAAAACTTCCAAACTTGACCTTTTCTTCCTTCAAAATATCAACAACTTTTCTGCTAAATCCGCATTTTGGCTCTTCAGGACTTCCTTTCATGAAAAGCATGACAGGATGAGAGTCAATGAGCTGCTGCAATCTCTTTTTCAGAGGAACACTAAGCCCCGGTTGAATTTGACTTTTTTCCTTTGAAGAATCATTTTCTTTTGCAAGTTCTTTCACTGTTTCAAGAACAGCAGGTCCTGCAGCCATCCCAAGACTGGCAGGAGAAGCAGCTTCTCCAGGGTTAATAGAGCCTGCTACTTTCGCAACCTTATTGGCTAAACTTGATGGATCAGCTCCCTCCAATGTATCAAAGGTCTTGCCATCCTGACAGAAAACGAATTATAATCAACTAATAAAATCAAGCAAAGAAGGTAAGAAGGGATTCTTTAATCCCAAATGACAGGTTGAATTGAATCATCATAGAGTATTATAATTGCAATAAAATGAAGAAACTCTTTTGTTTACATGGTGGAATTTCGATAAAAAAACACGAAAACGATATCAAAAATCAGTCTTAATCATAAACCCGCAAAAGCTTATATACACAACAAATAACCCTAGTGAATTATAAATCCAATTTCAGTTTACTGTTTATATGCAATCGTCTTGGCTGCATGCAGAGAAGTTTTCTTTAGTCCAATGCAGCAGATAATCATGCATAATAATCTTTCTTTAACCTAAATAAACAGTTTTATTAAAAAAAATAATTGGGGACATAAACCAAGTACAATAAGATAATTTAAGTGGAAGAACTCTCATACTTCACAATGCCAAAAAAGTTTAAAGTTAATCACCTACCGACCTTTGTGCAGCTGAGATACGTTCCCCAAACAGTGAGTAAAGACTAAAGACCAACTTCATAATATACCTGTCATTGCCTTTTCATTTTATTAATGTTTTGGTAATAGGTAGTCAAAACTTCTAAAGGTTTTCCACTCTAGGTTCCAAGACTAAATATGGAGCTCGCTCATCTTTAAATTAGCACCATATTCTGTTTCATGCAAAAAAATTCATCTTTCTTTGAAAATACCGTTCATTTTGGACACATACCTTTTGGAAACAGACCTTTAAACTAACTTACCATTGGTGAGGATGCAGGTTCAAAGCAATAGCCCTTCCCCCCTTCCCCTAACCCCAAGAAACTCAGAAAAAAACAAAACATCAACCAGACTCACTACCCTAAACTATACTATATTGTTCGACAAGAACGATCACTAAAAACAGAGCCATGGTCATCTGTTGTATCATATTAAAATGAACCTAACACTGGCAGAATGAGCAAGAGATAATGAAAAAAAAAAAAAAAAAAACAGAAGAAAAAGCCCTGCATTTTCCGGAGAAAGATACCAGGGAGACAGTAGAGCCTTAACATATCAAAGTATACAGCGCCATAAGCTTTCCATCAGAATTCATTTTGAATAAGCCATTCTGCCATTTAATTTGGAATTAACACTAACTAAGCACTAAAGTTTACTCGAAAAGACAGCAGACACTAGATATCATATCATAATAACAATAATATATATATATATACAGCAACTCGAACAAACCCATAAACCATTAGTACTTCATAATAAAAATTATTTCCACTCTCATGTTATGCCCATCAGCAATAACAAACGCATAATGCTCAGAGAAGGCATCATAGTCTAAAAAGAGTTTGCAAGTTGCAGTTAGAGCAGCACATGAAAAATAATAATAATAAAATAAATAAAAATAAAAGAGAAAAAAGGAGGTGAATAACGTCATACCTTGATGAAGACGAAGTAAGGAACAGCAGAGACCGAATAAACCTCAGATATCTCGGGTTGCTCTTCAGCTTCAACCTACAAGTTTTTATAAATAAACCAAAGCGGCAAAAAAATTAAAAATTAAAAATAAAAAGAAAGGAAAGAAAGGAAAAGAATGAAACTAAGACGTTAAGGAAGGAAAGCGAACCCTGAAGAAGTGAGTATGAGGGAAATCAATGGACAAGTGAGAGAAGACTTTGTCCATATGCTTAGAAGCTTCACACCATGACGCCCAGAAATGAAGAACAACAGGAGAACCACCACGAACCACCTCATCAACCTCCACCTTTGACTTCACATCTTTCACCGATCCACCCATTCTACTTCTACACTACACAACCAAACACACACTGTGTCGATGATCGCAGAAACAAACCCTAACCCTGATGAAAACAAAAACAAATAAATAAAGTTATATATATGTCTCCAGTCTCCTTATATATATAGTTATTTAATATTTACATAGATAAGTTATCTACATTGACTTCTAAAATAATGTCTGTTAAAAAATTACAATAAGAAAGACTATTACAATCTGAAATAAATTATATCTTAATTTCTGTTTCAAAATCACGTCGTTTTGAGTTAAATGAATATTTATCGTCGAAAAAATAATCTTATATATATATATATATATATATATATATATATATACATATGAGTTAGGATAGTTTGACTACCATTTTTTTTCACTACCACTCTGATCACCATTGGATTAGAGGAAAAGTTGAATGAAGAAAGAGAAAAGAAAAATAACTTTTGATCCAATGATGATTAAAGTAGTAGTAAAATGGTAGTAAAAAAAATTGTTAGTCAAAATATCCTACCTATATATATATATATGGGGTTGCATTTTTCATTTCATATGACACAAAAAAGTTTCCTACACACTCACAATATTTTGTGGGGCCCACACTTTTTGAAGCAAAAAAAAAAAACCACGGCACGCAAAACGAATCTCTATAACATTACACAATCACTTTTCTTACAACATAACTCTTATAAAATCCCTTATATATATATTTATTTAAAACTTGACACCTTATCTGAGAACTGTTAGATCAAAAAAGATTAATGGTGTCACATGCTTACAAATCAGAGTCGTTGATTTTTTCTATCTAACGGCTTTCAGATGAGGTGTCAAAATTAAAATTTGACACTAGTGTCAAAGGATTTTAACTCAAATATATATATATATATATATATATAAAATATACGGGAAGGATATACTTATCACCAAAAAAATTTACCACATTTACAACCAACTTAATCATCGTTGATTTCCGTCAATCTAACGGTTATAATTTTTTGGGAATTATTGAATCATATTTATTAATTAATTATTAATTTCCAATAAATTATAACCGTTAAATTAATGAAAATCAACGGTAATTAAGTTGGTTGTAAAGATGATACACTTTGTTGGTGGTAAGTATATCCTATCTTTTATATATATATATATATATATATATATATATATATATATATAATAAAATAGTTATATATATAATAAAATAGTTTGTTTTTGTGATTCCCATGACGCGTGGCTGGTAGCGATAAATGATAATGGTGGGAAGGGAATATAATATGACATTTTTTTTTGGAGTGAATTCTCTACGTGGAAAAGTGATCATGTGGTTATGTTATTTGATCACAACCACTTATTGATGATGAGATAAGAGAGAGAAAAATGCATAATATTTAAATGAGTGGTTATAATCAAATAACGTGATCACATGACTATTTTTTCACATGAGATATTCATTTTTTTTTTACGGATAATTTAAACTCGTATAATCAGACAGCCCAGTCCGTGAGGTCCAAAAACTTTTATCAATCTGGATTCTTATTTTCCAAATGTCCTCTCTATTAATAGGCAATCAAACTTTTATCAACATATTTTATAAAAAATTTCAAACTAACGGAGTCAAACATATATCTGATTACTAGAGGATTAATCCTACACCATTATTTTATAGACTTTCAGCCACGTCATCCAGTCTCGCTCCAATTTCATGAGTCACTTGTATCCAAGTCAGTCGCGCATGTCTTACGTACAGGTTTTATTGCCACGTTGGCAGTCCTGAACTTGACAAGTACAGGACTAGTGGTGCACAAATTTCATGCGAGATCTTTTGCTAAACCTATCCCACTTCCCTCCCTCTTTTATTCGCTCATTTCATTTCTTCATTTTTCCTTCTTCTCTTTAAAATTAAGTTTCTCTCTCTAATTTTTTTTTCTCGGCTTTCTCTCTATAATTTGGAGTTTTCATCAATACACAGAAGTATCTATCCTTGGCCATTATTTTGTAAATTAATTTGTGTGTCATTTATGAAATCATAAGATAGAAGTACATTTTATGCTATAGTATTTAAGATTGTAATTTATTGAATTATTTCAATATTTTTAATATGTTATTTGGCCTTTATTTAGGATATTGGGTAATGTTATATTTAATTAATTTTAAATGATTGTAAGAAGGCTTTTTATAATTTATGGGATAATCACCTAAACATGCATACTTTTTAATTTTAAATATAATAAATTGAAATTATAATTTGGTGATTAAATAATGAATGTTGATATTTAAAAAATAGTAATTATGAATTTTTGTAATTTTTAATTAGTTAAATGGCTGGTGAACGCATCTACATTGACCCCAGTGCCAGAGAGTGAGGCGTACTTGATCCTGTGCAACGAACGCACATCTAACAGGATATTTGGAACGACGGACGTTCCGGGACTTTGAAGGTGAGGCGAGCCTCCCAAGGATCTTTGAAGGATGTGCATGACCTAAATCACATCCCTAGTAGCACATGATGCGCAGTGGCGGAGCCAGGATTTTTTTCCTGGGGGCGAAAAATCAAATGTACAAGCCGAAGTAAATTGGGTTAGGACTTCATTATAGAAGTAAATTTGGTGATCTTGCCATTGGGTCGGAGTACAGAAAAAAGATATGCCGAAATAAATATACAGAAGATATGCCTAAGTAAATCGAGGTACTTTAAGAGCCTCTAATGCATATCATTGGACACCTACCATTAAGAACTTTTTTCTTCAAATTTTATTCTTATGGATTTTTTGCTTATTTTGCACATCTCGCAGATAGGTCACGGTTTGGGCAAAAATTTAGTGCTCCGGGCCTATGCGCTCCTCTCATTAAGGGGCTGACACTTGATAAAAAAATAATTTTGCTCCCTCCTCTCTCTCGATTTTGATTGGTCCGGACCACTGAGTCAATGGTGCTCCTGGAGCATCAAAAATTTTCTCCACAGTTTGATATCGCGACACACAAGAGAAATACACCACATAACGGCTGGACAAAATTACCGTAAACATCAAAACACAATAATAATTAAGAACTCACAATTGAAAGATCAGAGTGCTCGATGTCATCGGCAGTGTAACTCTGCATAATAACACCCTCACTGAAGTCCATCATCTCAACTCTAAAAAGTTTCCCCACAGTAACCTCTGCAATGAGGGGGTATTTAATGGTGTGTACCTTCACTTTTAGAAATCAGGTGGAGCTTTGAAAAGTGGTGGTTTTGACAACTACTGGCAGCGTCTTTATTTGATCTTTTTTCTCCCTTGTTCTTTAGTGGGTGGAGGACCACTTACCTTCGATAAAAAAAAATTTCTAGAAATTTTAAGAGGAAGAGGGGCAACCGCCCACCCTAGCACCCATCTGCCTCTGCCTTTGATGATGCGTGCAAGTTTCTGGCACGCATCTCATATGAGACGACTACTGGTATGTTAACTTCTGCTTTAATTCTAGTCATTTATTTTTACATGATACGGATGATAACATGTGAGCCTCATTTTTTTTCTGAGTAGATTCCACTTACTTTTTTGTATGTTGCATGACACAATTAGTCTCATACAATATAAGAAACAATATCTCTGTAAAACAAACCAAAAAATAAAATAAAATAAAAATAAAAAAATGAAAGAAAGTGGGTAATTAAGGAAAGCATACCCTTAAGAAGTGAGTATGAGGGAAATCAGTGGACAAGTGAGATAAGAATTTATCCATGTGCTTAGAAGCTTCACACCATGACACCAAGAAGTGAATGACAACGTTAGAACCACCATTGACCAACTCCTCAACCTCTCCCTTTGACTTCATATCTTTCGCCAATCCACCCATTTTGCTTCTACACTATACAACCAAACACACACTATTGATGATCGCATATGAACAATCTCTAACCCAATGAAAAAAAAATAATGAAGTTCTATCTAGATAACCTTATGTTATTGTAAAATATAATCAATAAAATAAAGGGTAAAGTATTTCTCCAGTTATTGGAAATAACTTATCTCCAGTGACCCCCAAAATTACGTCATTTTGAATTAATGAAGGGTGTTTTCGTAATTTTAGGGGAACTAATGAAAGGTGTTTCAGTAAAATTCATATGATAAAAAAAAAACAAAATTAAATAAACATCATTCATTAATTTAAAACGACGTAATTTTGGGAGTCACTAGAGAAATACTTTACCTTAAAATAAAATATCGTGCATTTTGTGATTCCATGCAAAGGAATCCAATACGATAATTATTCTTTATAGACAATTCAAAAAGCTTACTTTTTTATGTATGTCTCTGTTTATGTAGCTGTAAAAAAATACTAAATAAAATAAAATTATGTGCTTTTTGTGATTCCCATGATGCGTTGGTTGGTGCAGTGTTGTTAAAATGTCATTTTCAAACGTAGAGACGTCTGTTTCTATGTTTTTTGTATCCAAAAATTTGTTGGAATGATGGTAGGAACGAAATCTGTGTAGAAACAATTGAAACGCCGGATTAACTCGGCAAACTCGGTTGACTTGATGAGTTTATCGAGTTGACTCAGTACTGAAAAAAAGAAAGAAATGGAGGATATTTTATAATTTTATTAGTGTGGGTGGGTATCGATGATTGCAAGTGTTGGAAGTTGCATCGCTCGTGATTGTCGATGGCCCTTCTCGTTGGCCATTATCAACACAGTCTCACGCTCCGCCATAGTTTAGAGCTATGAAGGTAGTATGTAGTAGGTGTGTCTCTCAGTAGCGCAGGGTGAAGAAGCGAGTCATGTAGGCATGAAAATGATGTTTATAGAAGGGAGAAAACGATGAGATTCTTGTGGCAAAGCAACACACATTGTGTAAATTGAGTTAGGGGAGATTCCACTTCTAAAGAGATTGTTTCACGTCTCAATGTAGACACACACAGTGAGTGAGAAAGAGAGAAAATAGCTTTTTGGAGGAGGAAGTGGAAGATAATAGTTTGACAGAGAGGTAACCGTTACCCACGCCACAAAAACATTCTTTTAGTGGGCTTAGCCTTGAGCCTATCCCTTCTTTTTTCTTGGTGGACTTATATATAAATTCCAGACACGATCACCCACCCACGCTAATTCCTGTAACAAATAGTGAAAATTGACTTTGACTCCAATGACTTAAATTAGAGATATTGATCTCTTTTATAATTTCATTAACTTTGTGTTTTGATTTTAATATGTATTGTGATGACTGAGTTTGAACTTAATTCTTATTTTCTTTAGGCTTTGTTTGAGAGTTTGAAGGGAACGAAAAAAAAAGGAATTCAAGAGAGGGGGAGGGGAAAGAAGGGAAAGGAAATAAAATGTATTCCTTTCCCTTGTTTGGGAGTTAAAACCCCCCAAATTGTTGGAATTTTAATGTTAAGAACAAGAAAGGTTTTGGAGAGTTTTATGAAAATCCCTAAATCTTTTCCTCACTTTTTTATAGTCACAAAGAGACTAATAAAATCCTTCCCTTCATTTCATTTCCCTCGTAAAATTAACTCTCAAACAAGCCCTTAGTGTTTGGACTTAAATTTGTGATGACTTATGGCTTGATGTGTTTTGGTTTTACATATGTTGTATATATATACTTTTGGTACGTAGTAAACTTTTACGTTTCGTTTATGTTTTACGATTTTATGTTTCTGCTTACCCATACCATTTTTATATAGACTTTACGTTTTAACAACATTAGCTGACAGTGGCGGGAAGGGAATACGATACAACATTTTTTTCTCTTAGCAGACTTTTCAAATTCATAGGATCATGCAACCCGGTCTGTGAAGCCCAATGACTTTTATAAAACTAGCTCACATTTGTCACATATATTTTATAGAAAAAATGTTTATCCTTTTAGTTAAAACTTGTATTTTTTATTTAAAATTTAAATTAAAAAAATCTCTAACTTTTTCCCCTATGATTTTTATTGTGTATCTCTTTCTCTCGTTTAAAATGACACAACTCTATCCTTTAAAAAAATAAAGATTAATCTCAATTTTTTATTTACAAGATATTGGTTTTTTTTTTTTAAACAAAAATTTAGGGTCGTCTAACTTCATTCAAAACTTAAAAAAAGATACTTACAAATAATTTACTAATAAAGACAATTCAAACATATCAAACGTATGTAAGATGGGAATATATTTTAAACAAATTTTACAATGAACAAAGAACAAACGCATCGTAAAATAATTCTACCATTTTATGTTGATAATATATATACCATTTTATATTTGGAAGCACGTCGATTAAATAATTAAAAATATTTTTATTGATTCAACTTTTAAATAGAAAAATATATTTGATAATATTACGAGAAAAATATTTATCCTTCTAAACGACGACACAATTTGTATCATTTTATTCTCACAAAAAAATAAGATCCACAACTTTATTTTATTTTGTTTTAACAATTTCTCCTCCTTTATCTATCTTTATTTCTTTGTTAAAATAATATAACTTTACATACTTTAAAATAATAGACATTTTCTTTAAAACCATACACATTTTTCCACATAATATTCCCAAGTTTTCAATCCCATAAGCTAAATCCTCGTAGCAACACAAAACTAGCACCGATGAGCGGAGCATTTGTGTTGGAACAGTGGCCAAAGTGCGTTGGCAAAAAAACACACCAAAATATCATGCTGAGTAAATTTTGTCAAAATGTCACGTGACATATTTTGCTATTCTGTCTAGCGAAATATATGTGTAAATAATTTGTTACATGGTGTAGCGAAATATGTCGCGTCAGAATGGATAGAACCAAAAATGTCACGTGTTAGACAGGGAGAATTCTCTAACACGTGACATTTTTGGTTCTGACTTGGCATATTTCGCTACTCCGTGTAATGAAATATATCAAGTCACATTTTGGTATTTTTTTTTTTGTCTTTGGCCACTGTTCCATTTGTGTTCCTCATTCAAGTTTCTTTTCTTTTTCAATAAACACCTTAGCTATCCTCTCCACAGGCACCAAAGGCAGGTACGCCGAAACTCTATAACCCTTCTCCGCCGCCGCCACAACCGTCTCTTTATACTTCTCCGTACAATACGCCGCTTTCGGCACAACAACATTCGCCACCGCAGGAAACAGCGGCAGCCGGTTCAGCATCCGCCACGCCGACGCCACGCACTGCTCCGCCTTCGGCTCGTACCTCTCGTACAGCACCTTCGCCGCCGGCTCGCACTTTGAGTAAACGCTCCTCGCCATCTCCGAGGCGGTGGTTCGGGCGGCGACCGGAGCCCTATGCGCGGCGGAGATTGAGTTGTGGAGGTTGCGGTCGGCGTAGCGGAGGAGCTCGTCGGGAACGAGGTGGAACTTGTCGTAGACGGGGCCGATTGCATTCTTGACGGCTCCCTCGACGGCGCGTACGCCCGGCTTGAGAGGGCCGGAGCGTTCCTTGGCGCAACCGTAGACGGTGGCGCAACGCATGAGGACTTGGGCGGTGGCAACTTGCACGAACTCTAGGTACTTGAGTTTATGTTGTTGTTCTTCTTCCTTGTTCTCCTCACCCTGAAAAGAAAAAAATGAAACCCCAAATTGAATGCGTTAGTTAAATTGATTCAAACAACAAATTAAGAGAAGAGCAAGCACGTGAGATATAGGGAATAGGAATAGGAATAGGAATAGGAACACGTACCAGGTGTGTTTGGGAGGCCATGAGTGGTTTTTGATTTTGATTTGTGATTTTAGAATGTGAATGTAATCTGGGTTTATTTATAGGAAGGGGTAAAACGGATGTGTCGGCAACAACCAACGGCTACGCTCGCAAAACGGTTAAACTACGCGTCTTACTGACTTAGATTGGCATTTGACTCTTCTGTTGTTGATTACTTAATCGTTAAGTACTCAAGTTGGCAACTCCAATGACCTCATTTCACAGCGTCAAATTTCTTCTATATTTTCTCCATATTCTTAGTTGTGAAACTTGCAAGAATTTCTCGAAAAAAGAAGAAGATATTTCATAGTAAAGAAAAGTTTTGAATAATCCACCCATCTAATAATTTTACTTATATTAACATTAGAGTATGAATTCGATTTACTTGCATGATAAAATTTCTAATAATGCTATTTGATGATAAGTTAAGATATTAATAAAAGAAAGTTTTTATTAATTGTACGACTTTGTCCTTTTTCCTTACTTAAATTCTAGAATTCCAACATAAACTATAGAATTCGGCCATAAAGATTTACACTTGTAGACAATTTTCTTATGGGGGCTTTGAGGTTTATGGTAGCCTCTTCTTGGACTTTCTATCAACCGACCTTACCATTGCAGACCAACATCAATTTATGGGGCATCAGAGTGATACCAGTTCTCGAGTTATCATATAGATGAAATAAATTGTAAACTCACCTTGTATTTTCAAGAAAAATCTGTAAAGAATGCTTCATGAGATGTGTCAACAAAACAAAGCACATATAAAATGCAAACTACAGCTTCAGTGTAAATAAATTAAAACTTCTAAATTTTATAAACTCGTAAGTTGATTATATCAAATGTGTTTATGTACATATTAAGTTAGTCATTTGATTGATCCGGTAAGGAAGGAGCAGGAAAACTCGGGGTTCAACCCGGCATAGCTTATTGCACCAGGACAATGAGGGCTCACTTGACATAAGCAATGGTACAACCATAATTCATTGGACTTTCAGGTTCATAATTAGTAACACGTGAATTATTTTGCAGAATCTCATACGCACGCTCCTTAACAGCACCAGTACCCGTCCCATGTATTACAAAGAGAACCGAATATGGACGACTTGCATTAATCTCCATCTCAAGGTGGATAGAAGCTTCTTCCACTCGCATACCACGTAGGTCCACAGTATTCTTAGATGTCCGCACCACAGGACCATAAGAAAGATCATCATTGCTGTTTGCCTCTAAATTACCCCTGTATTCTCCATTCCGCGAACTCTACAATATTAGATCGAAATGTTAAATCTCAGCATTTTGAATTAAACCAATGATTATCATCCTTTGAACCATCCCACTCCCCCTTTTGCTCTCGTCTTTCAAAAACAAATCCTGGTATTTTAACACAGTGAAAATCGTTGCATAGTATAACAACATATATTATAAAGTGACAATAATATATGTTGATGAAAGAAAAGGTCATCAGAAATAATGTCTGGGTCTGAAATTACTTAATTCAGCATAATGTGCATAGTATCCGAGTGGACAGAGGAGACAAAAATGATTTTACAGATGTAAACTCCAATGTGTCTAGAGCATAGGATGATCTAAAGTTACTACCACGATCAACAACAGGTCTTGATTCAATGCTCAGCTAGGTTTTTCCATGTCCGAAAAGGTCTCTCTTAATTAATACTCGTCCAATCACTTTCTTAATGGGAAAGTATATATCACTTTGTTTTTATGTTTTTTTCCCTGAAAGGTAAATTATATCATTTGAACATTTACATGACAGCAAAGATCTAAATACATACCTGCCTCCCCTGATATTTGGAAGAACTAGTTACAACATTCTTTGCACCAGCTGGGATAGCTATGATGCTATTTTTCTTCACACGGACTTTCACTTTACCATACTGTACCAGGATTGTCTCATCATCCCCAGGCAATTCTACTACTGTGGCTAATTTCCCTCCCAATCCCTTGACACGAACTTGCTCTCCAAATTGTGGAGTATATGAAGTGTGATCAGCTTCACTGATGGGAAAACAATCAGCAGGAGTTTGAGCTTTTACAATGGAGGCAATTGCAGATTCAGATTCTCTAATAAGTGAATTGAGTTGATCTCGACCAGAAATTCTGAGTTGCTTTTCAAACTTCTGTATCACAGTTTCCATCTGAGATTTTGCATCCACGAGCTCTTGTTGGACCTGTTGAGTTTCCTTTGCCATAAGTTCCATCTCACGTCTATCAAGGTCTTCTGCCTCCGCTTGGATCTTTGCAATAGTTTTTGAAAAAAAAGGGACAAAAAATAAGAGAAAAAGCAAAGAAATGAGCATTATGGAGGAAGAATTTATGTACTTATTATATAATTGTGAACTTAGTAAACCAGATGGCCAGATTATAGAAGTAACTCCCCTAAAATATTGAAATTAACAGCTGTTGGCCATCTTCAGCGATTGGTCATATCTAGTAAAGGTTATAAGGCACTAAATGATGTGTTATTCAACAAACCTATACAACATCCCCATCACTCTTTACTGTTTTCTGGTCAATATACTGAACTGAATGCTTACTTATTAAGGATGCAAATTTCAGATAACTTGACAAGGAACAACATTGATTGTAATACTATGTCGACCAAGGAAAACAAACTATTATCAAGAAACTAATAATCTCTTTCCAGCTAAACATCTACCTCAAAGTATATGTTCATAGTTTCTGCATGAATGGATGCAGCCTTTTCAGCCTGAGCCTTTAATTGGTTTCTTTCCTCCTGTAATGACTGATAGAGCATTCCTCTTCGTTCTTGCTGCTGTTCTGGCTTTAACTTCTCGACCCATTTTTGTGCGTGATCAATTATATTTCTATCAAAGCCAATAGATTGTGCTATGCTTAATGCATTTGAATCACCAGTACATCCCCAGAGGATCCTATAAGTAGGCTGTAATGTTTTGAGTGAAAATTCCATTGCTGCATTTTCAAAACGGGTATCCTTTTCCTTCATGCTACTTAGATCAGCATAATGAGTAGTCACAACAGCCAAGTTAACAAGATTCTTCAGATATTGCAAGACACTAACAGAAAGAGCTACACCTTCTGAAGGATCAGTTCCAACACCAATTTCATCAATGAGAACAAGTGATTGTTTAGAGGTCACTTCCAAAATCTTACAAATACGTGAGATGTGCCCACTAAAAGTTGAGAGATTTTGTTCAAGGGACTTCAATTTGGAAGAGAAAAAAAAATCAGAAAACAAATGAAACAGTTACATGATGTCAACAAAATATCTTTATTGTCCAGAAAAAAAAGTTCAGAAATTACCTGGTGATCTCCAATATCTGCAAGGATAAGGTCAAACCAAGGAAGTTTTGGACTGTTCTTGGCAGGCAAATACATTCCAGCCTTTGACATAAGGGATGCCAGGCCCAATGCTTTCATGGAAGCAGTTTTTCCTCCAGTATTAGGTCCTGAGATCACCACCACTCTAGTTCCATGTCTAATTTTAAAGTCAACTGGCACAGGGAAGTCTGATATTCCTTGTGATGTATTTTTAGAAGCCATTGCTCCATTTCCATTACCTAACTCAGCAGCATTTCCAGATCTTAGTGCAAGATTACCTGAATTTTTTTCTAGAGAGGATTCTAGAAGTAATGGATGGCGTATACCATCAATATTTACCATTAAATCATTGTCCTCTTCTTCAGGATCACAGCTTTCAAAATTATCTAAACTGAAAATTGGACATACCCCATTCATCCATTGAGCATAGGCAGCTCTTGCGAAAGCAACATCAACCTCGAGAATTTTATCCAATAAATAATTTATCTCCCCTTCTGACCTTGCTATTTCAGATGCAAGAAAACTCAAAATTGCTCTTTCCTCAGCCTTCTCAGAGTTTGAAAGCCTAACTTCCATATTGTTCAGATCTATCGCATCTTTAGGTTCCATAAAGTATGTTGCTCCAGAGCTGCTAACATTCAGAACTACACCATCTGGAAGCAAATATCTATGGGAAGCCCTAATTCCCACACACATTCTAGATCGACGTTTGGTTATTAATGGTTTGTCAATGCCCCCAGCCCGCAAAATTTGAGATGATACTTCCTTCAACAAAGAATCCAAAATTTCTATGTTCCTCTTTCTTTCTGATCTAATGATCTCCAGGTCTTCACTTGCTCTATCAAGAACTACCGAAAGATTGCAATCTATGCAAAATTCTATTTTACGCTCCAAGTCCACTTGGAAATTACAATTTTGCAGTATTTCAAGTAGGGGTAAGTACCTGATTGGAAACAATTGCATCGACAAAGTTATTGATTCTCATCATTATCCTGGGATATCTGGAAGGAAGCAATTATGCCCAAAAGAACAAGTGCAATTGGAGCAACACACTCTGTATTATCTCCTTTGAGATAAACTTTCTTTTTTAAGGCCTTATTGGGACATGAGAATCCATTACCATATGATCTAAGCTCCAAACTTTGTCAAGAAAAATACAACACCTAGCCAAAATGCATAAAAGAAGCTGCTTGTAAACTGAATCAGACAAAATAAAAAACCCTTGAATGCTGGGAAAAGCTATTTTTTATAACTTCAATAGCTCCAAGTCACATTATATATATATATAATTTGGATGTAATTTTGATAAAAAAAAAAAAACTGTTTACACTATCGTCCAATCACAAAAAGCTAAATTACTAAAGAAGTTTAAGGATTCCAAGTCCAACCATTATCAGTTTAACTTTTTTGGTGATATGCTGACTCATCACATTTGACAGTATAAAACAAAACATTTACACCGTTAATGTATCAAAATTAAACTCATAATATTTTGAGTATCTTGCAGTTCAAACTAAACAATTTGATAAAAACACACAGTAAAAGCAAAAAAAGAAAAAGAAAAAAAGATAATAAAAAATTAAGAAAGAAAAAGTTGTATATGTACCTATGCGGATGAGTAGCAGTGGAATCCAAGTGTTTCAAATGATCGAACAATTCCCTTGCGGCTGTGAGTGTGCGGCGAAGGGTGCAAAGCTCGCGGATCGTTAGCAACTGACCGGAAGTGGCGGCGGCGAGAATCTCCGTCAAGTCGTTGATACCGGAGAAATCCGGCGGCTGAGTGATTAGTCTCGCCGCCGAAGTTTGATCGAGAAGCTTCTGGCTCTCCTGAGGGGTCCGGCCGACGGGTAACCGGGCATTGCAGGCGGCGGAGGAGCCCATGGCGGTGGACGTGAACGCCGAAACCTGTTTGCATATGGAGCTCCATTCCAGAGTCTTCAGTGTCTCCGCTTGGAGCGAGTTCGACTCGGTCGAGTTGGAGAACGCGAAGCAGAGACAGGGTTTGAACCACACTATTGGGGGTTTCTTCACGGAAATCAACACGTTGCCGCTGAGTTGCATCGGTGAGTCACCGCCGAGTTTCCGAGTCTACCTCCCGTTATGGATTGGGTTTTGGACTTTGCTCTATCGGTCGATAGTGATAACGAATATTACTGATTTTTTTTTTTTGTGTGGAGGAATATTACTTAAATTAATTTTAATGTATTCTATGTATAAAAAAAGTTTAATGTTTGTCTCAAAAAAAAAAAAAAAATCAATTTTTCTTGGGTAATAGAATTATCTTGTACACATATATAAATAATATGTGGGATATTTTTTTTTTTTTTTTTTTCTCACATTATTTCACACGAGACTTATATATTTTTATATGTAAACAGGAGATAAAATCATCTCATATTATATAAAAATATTAAATTCTTCAAAAATTATATTATTTTAATAATATCAAATATGTTTTAGATTTTGTGGAAGGATCTGTTTATAATTTTTTTTTAAAATTTTTTACAAGTTACACTATGTTTTCCCGTCCCGGAAAAACATAGTGTGGACGAGAGAATATAATGTAACGAGTATTCTCCGAGAAAAACATAGTGTAGTTTATAAGAGTTTGTAAATATGTCCCGTTGGATTTTATACTAAAAATGTTCAGATTTATTAAAATATTATTTGTGAACTGTCGGTTATTTTAGGATCCGCTAAGTACTGGTCGGAGCAAAGATTTATTGAAATGGTCCACAAAACACGGAATGACCAAACTACCCTTGTCTGGTTTACATGGTTTTTTTGTTTTTGTTTTACGTTGCTCTATTCTGCATGCGAAGAACAATACAAAGGAAGGATGATACCGTGGGCGTCTCCATGTGGAAACAAATGCACCAATAAATATGCAGCTCTTACCAAAATCCCATGTGACCCTCTTTCTCACTCTCTCTCTTTAACTTTTTTTTTTTGTAATTTTCAGGGATGTTTCAATTTGCCAAATGCATGCATATAAACATTATGTTCCGGAATTCTGGAATTGTGTAGTCCTTTTCATTTCCCATAACGTGCTGATTTTGAATATTTTGGCAGATTATATGTGGAATCATTCAAATCATTTTTTTTTATATATACATAATTTTGAATATTAGTATGCAGTAGGGAGGTTTGCAATATTCCTGGCTCATTTAAGCTTCTTAGAGCAATTATAGTTGTTGATCTCGTTAGAAGCATGTTGTGGTGTTAGTTGGTTTCGATCTGCACTCCGAATTCGTTGTTAGCATTTCTTTTTGGCTTTGCACTCACAAATCCTACTTGTTTTAATGTAGGGCGAGTATTCTGCAAAAAGGGTTGCAACTCAGACGGAGAGACATGGGAGGAATGTGAGATCACTTTGCAGCTTTATTGATTTTTTTTCTTCCCCTTATGAATGCTACGCAGATAAAAAAATTATTCAACTCAAAATCTAGGCTTCATAAATTGTCAGTTACCCTTGACAATTTGTGTAAGTATTGGAGTTTGGCTCTATATGATCATATATCTCGTTTTCGGTATGGCTAGGGCTAAAGCCCATCAGCTTCACTTTTTTTTATAGCTAAACCACTTTAGCAATAAAGAAGTTGAACGATACGGTAATTTTTTTTGAGTTTGTTAAGAGTGTTAGTGTTAATAGTGTAGAAGTCCCACATTGAGTGTGTCTCTTTGTATTCTTCAATTGGTTTGCTATATAATAGCACCAATGTTGTGTAGTTGAATACAACAAGGATTACTATCATTTCCTCTTGTATCTATGATATTCAACATGGTATCTAGAGCCTAACAAGAGGAATCTTAATCCGTTTAACTTAGTTCTATTTTCCATAATTTCAACATGGTTATAGAGAGATATCACCCTCCTTGAGGGATTCCCGTTGCTATTTCTTTTTCGGGTTTTTCTTAGTATGCTCTGTGACTGCAGCTTAGACTGATCTGTCACATCAGAAAAGAATGATCCTTGGGAAGTTGTTGGGTTGACCACCATTGTCGTTGACCGACCACCATTGACCGCGTCGTCCACCGTTGACAGCCGTCTCCGGCGACTTTTCCGGTGACTTTTCCGATGACTTTCTGACGACTTTTTCGGCGATCCACCACCGTCTCCGGCGACTTTTCCGATTCCGCGAAGCTTTATTTTTCTTTAATCTTCTTTCTTCCCAAGATGGAGTATTTATACTATTCATCATCCATCTTGAGGGGGAGCACTGTCCAAGTTGCTGATGTTGTCTCCGCTGATGTTAATTCCGACACTGAAGTTCCTCTTGAGGAAGGCACTGTCCATGTTGTTGATGGTCATTCCAGCACAATTGTCTTTGCCGATGATAATTCGGCACTGTTTAGAAGTTCCTCTTGAGGGGGAGCACCGTTCATGTTGCTGATGGTCATTCCAGCACAATTGTCTTTGCCGATGATCATTCCGGCATCTTCCATGTTGATGTTCATTTCGACGCCATTTTTAGCACATTGTTGATTTTTGGTTTCTCATTTAGGAGATTTATTTTGATGTTATGTTATTTGGTCTTTCTTGTAATAAGCTTGTAGCATAGTCAAGGGGAAACCACGGCTGCTCACCAACTGTTAAATGAAATGTCTGAGAGGGATCTTGATGCTGATGTCCTGGTCAGCTCAATTGTCTTTGCCGATGATAATTCCGGCACCATCCATGCTCTGATGTCCATTCCAGAACTGTCTCTTTATCAGCTCTTCAGACTGATGGTCATTCCAGTTGATTTGTTGTACTTAGTCATTTCATTTCGTTGATGTAGCATTGTTTTTTTTGGTTCCTAATGGGAGTATTATTTATGTATCAAGCTTGTAGCATATGATCTATATGCTACAGCTTGAGGGGGAGTGTTAAGAGTGTTAGTGTTAATAGTGTAGAAGTCCCACATTGAGTGTGTCTCTTTGTATTCTTCAATTGGTTTGCTATATAATAGCACCAATGTTGTGTAGTTGAATACAACAAGGATTACTATCATTTCCTCTTGTATCTATGATATTCAACAGAGTCGCACCATAAGGCTATGTTAGTTTTTGCTATGGAAGCAATATAGAATGAATATACTAGGTCAAACTATGGCTATGCCTTTGTAGATGGCTGAACTAGTTAGTTGATTATACACACTTACTTCATATTTTGAGAATCTGCATATCTATATTCTATAGTCCACTTGGTTTATCTCAGTTTTCTTCTTGGCGCATTCTGAGAAAAAGAAAGGAAATTGTAAAAGTTGGGCTTGCTAGTTGACAGAAATTGATTCTGATTTACAAATGATAGAGTATTGGTTAACCAGGTTTGGAGGACTGCGAGCACATATGCTACAAGGATCCTGTACTAAAGGATCAGCAGTGGAGTGCTTATATTGATCGTTCTCCTGGAGCTGCCAGTTATTCAGAGGTATTTTCTATTCTTGCCTTTGCTTCTTTTACTTCCCATATTAGTGATTGCAATCTACAATGCTGGTTTGGATTTATTGGAACAAAGCTATTCTCTAATGATTTCTCTCTCTTAATTGATTTATTGTTTGACTCTGCGACCTTAAATTAGGAAAAGTTTATGTATGTTGAATTGTTGTCAGAGAAATGTAGTGTTCAGTTCTAAAATGTAGACAATGTTGGGAATGAATGGCAATGAACTGCAATATGCTTGTAGCTTTTTAAATAGCTTAATCATGGAATGGCTGTCTTTAAATGTTAATGATTAATCCCTTCCTGTACAGGAATGTTTCCATGCTTGTGTATCAGGCTGCGGTTACAAGGTTAGTATTGAATGGCTAATTTATTTTAGTGAATCAAGCAGAAAATACACATCATCAACATGTTTCTGTTGCTTCTAAGTGGTTTCCCACACATTAAGCCGTCACTGTTGAATGGCTAATTTATTTTAGTGAATCAATCATGTTGTAGATGTACAATCCCTTTTTTTATTGAATGTCAAGAATTTACTAAAGTCTACATAACTCTACAGATATATTCTAACATTCACTTGTAATAACTAATAACCCAATTATACGTTTGCATATTGCAGTTCGAGGTTGAACCCGATGAAGTGGATAAGGCTTCTCCTAAGAGGCCTGAGCCTGAGCCCGTTCAAAAGCCCAAGCCAAAACCTGTTGAACCCATTAACCCGCCTGGTGACATGCCTACTTCTGCATAGTGCACACAACCATTCTTTATTGGCTACATTTCCACAGGAATTTATGTTTCTTATCTTACAACTTGCTTTTTATTAGCATGATTTAGGTCCATTTTGTGGGCAACAGCATGACTGCTTATGACTTTTGTCTTGAGATATTGGAAGCTTCACGCTGCCTTTAAGCTGGGAATATCCGAAATTTAGGTGAAAAACCGTGGCTTCCATGATTTTATTAAAGAAAGTTGTTGAGCTAGATATGCGATTTTCTATCTGATCATAACCTTTAGGGGGTGTTTGGTTCAAGTTTTTGGAGAGGATTACCGGTAACCCTTCTTTGGTAAATGTAATTACTACGTTTGGTAGAAGGAATAAATTACGATTCCCGGATATCCAAGGATTACCGGTAATTTGATTTATAAAGAAAAGTCACTATTCAGATTACCAAAAATAATATGGTAATTCGGAATACCAAGTAAAGGGAAAGCACAACAATAAATTTTGAGACAAAAATACTCCAATACACATAAAAATCTAGACCCAATCTATCAATTACAAAAATAAAAATTGTTTGGGGTTATTTTTGTAAAATAACCTCATATTCCAAGTCATATTTCGTTCTAAACCAAATATGAAATAAGTAATTTTTACCCAATATTCCCGGTAATATTTTGGCGAACCAAACACATCTTTCGTAAAATTCCAAGTAAACTCAATTTCTACTGAATTCCCATTAATCATGATTCCCGGTCACCAAAAAATTTCTCTTGTATCAAACACACCCTTATAGCTCTCGATCAAATCATGGCAAAATTTTTTTTTTTCTTTTCCGTCTGACAATTGGATTTTGTGATTGTCGACTGTAGAAATTGTACTTTGACAATAAAAAAATATAATTTAATTTTAATTCTATAATAAAAATAAAAGTTTCACATCATTAAAATAATATAGTGGAAAAAAAAGATTTGAAGGGAAGAAGAAGAATAAAGTCAAAACTAGTTAGATACCTTGAAGGCGAAAATCATTCATTTTTTATTAAAAAAATTCCTAAAAGGGAAAAACATGAAACAAAAAGAATAGGAGATGTGGCTGAATTATTGGCAGGACCAGGATGCATGAGACGGTGATGGCTTTCCTAGTACTACTTTTGGCGGCGTAAATAATCTCGTACATACGTATGTACCTCAGTCTTGACCACCATATGCATCTTCTTTGAGTCTTCCCATAACAAACCATTCCACTCTCTGGCACAGTCACATGCAGCTTCAAATACTTCCTGCCCCACAAATGATACATATAATCAGGTAGACATAACGGGGGATTCTTAAGACATGAACTCAAAGATGTCAAGTTGCTTACCCTGGAAGGAAACTCGTCGTAATAATATGCTTCTGTCATCTCAACTCTGTTTAGATCTGATTCCCACAGTCTAATCTGTCACCATTACAATGCTACACATCAGATAATGAAAACAAACAATACACACACACACACAGTATTATGTTCCAAAACCTGATCTGTGACATTTTCAGGCACAGATGGTATCCTCTCTGCAACTCGAGCATGAGCATTCTGCTGAAGAAAACTGATTATCTGCAACACAATGCACACAGTTGTTTGCATAAGAGACTGTCTGAAGTAAACTTCCTAAAAGTCACAACTCAAACAAACAGCATTTCCTTAATGTTTAAAAACTAGGATTAAAGCAAGTTCATATGGAAATTCTAGGTTTCTATCTTGGACACTGGTTTACGTTACTTAAGGCTAGCATATAAATGAGCAGAAAGGGTTGAGGTCAGCCACCACATACCATGTCTAAATTGACTAGCTTACTATATTCCTCTGGCAGATCTACTTAGGTAAAGGCTTACTTCACTCTTCACAAAACTAAAATGATTAAAGCAATGATCAGAGGCCAAAAGGGCAAAGAGTAGCAAGAAATATACCATCTAACCATGGTAAGTAAGCAAGTTTCGTAATTTAAGAAAATATATTAAACAAAAAAATTCTATTTTCTAATACTTGCCTGATCTGCTGTAATGCCATTTTCAAAAGCGTTATACAAGCTTTCTTTTGTAATAGCTCCAACAATAAGATTTGGAAGTGTATACTCTATCCTGGATACATCACAATTATCCCCTATTAGATATGAGTAAACAAAACACTTGGCACTGAGACTAAAGCAATTATATTTCAGCAAAATAGGCAGCTCAGAAGTTTTTACAGCTGAATTAATGGTTTCATATACATTTATAAATAGTATCAGATAAATTAAGCATTTTCCAAAAACATCTTCCAGGAAGAACAACTTCTGATATGTATATAAGTTCTAAAACATGAATGGCAGGGGAAAGGGAGGAAAGTCTAAAGGCTTTATTCAACAAAAATTGAATAATAAAGCATTCTACAAAGTATTTGGTTGCATACCTTGAGAACAGCCGCAATATCTCACAATGTAATTTTGAAGATGAGTAAGCATAAACTCTAAAATTTGTTTCCACAACCACAAATCCCTGAAAAAAAAATAAGTAGAATGACATTTCACATTCATTAATATTCACAACTCTTTACACCAATTTTTTTTAAAGGCATATCTATTGTTACAATCTGTAGCCAAAAAGAATCCATTCATTAAAGCCAACCAAAGATCAGTTGACATGATAGGAGGTCATCAGTCTGAGGTAATAACAGATGATACATTCAATAAAAGAATCATGAACAAGAATCAGCATATCTCCTAAATATCCATTAGAATGTTAGGTTAATTTTTTTGATACCATGTTTGGTTGATTGTAAAATATTGCTGTGAATGTGGATTGAGGTTAATTATGTCCCAAAAAAATTATCAAATATTCCCACCAAATGGGATTCTCAAAATACCACACATTTGATGGTATTTTAAGATAGAATTTTTCTTCATAAACATGAATCCTGGGAATCCGACTTCCTCGGGAAAAAATTTACAATCCTCGTGCCAAACACCGAACATGGGTAAATCGAATTCCCAATCTCACTTTCCCAGGATTTTAAAATATTTCCTTCTACCAACCCCCCCCCCCCCCCTTCTTTCTCTCTCTTTTTAAGTGTGATCCAGTAAAACTTGAAAACTCTAATAAACTTGAGCTTTCTGCGAGTTTGGGATGTTTGAAATGAAGCAACCAAGACTCTCTGACCTGTCTGTCCAAAGCACACGAACAAGCAAAAACAACTTTGCCATATTGATTGAAATAAAATCACTTCAATACTAACAGCATACAGACCATACCCCAAAAGATCATCTAAACCATATAAAATACATACACACATGAAGAAATACATTTTAATGGAACATCTAAATCTGTTTTCAGAGTTTCCTTTTTTTTATAAAAGAATAAATTTTATTAGAAGGAAAGAAGGAAAATAAGAAGAATAAGACATCCTACGTGAACAAGGCACAAAGGAAAAAAATGCAGCTGAAAACAAACTCATTGATAATAATAGAGTCTCCACCCCTCAGCATGTCTATGAAGGGATTTCCCTTAAACTTAAGGAAACCATATGCTGAAACAAGGCCATGTTTTAATTTTTCTATCAATATACATTCTGAAACCAAGAAGAAACCTGTTTTCTAGATGATAAATCAGACAAGCTCACTGAAAGATTGGTTGCCAATTTCGTTGGTATGAACCAACTTTCTTTCCTTCCCTATAAAGTTTGTCACAAAAAGAAGAAAGAAAAAAGGGATAAAAATACTGATGAATAAATATACACAGTTAAAATTATAATGAACATCATCACATTATCTAAAACAATAAGAACAGAAATATTATAACCTGTTGAAGTTTGACCAGTCCAAGGTCTGCTAGGTCCTTAATTATGTTCCTCTGAAAATCAGTCAACGTGTTTATATTATATGCCTAGTCATTGAAAAAATAAAGAGTGTCAAAGTCACATTTAATTGAAGTTACATGTAAAGGAAGTCTACTTACAGTTACAGTTTTAGTATTTTTAGTAAAACATAGCTATAGAGAAAAAGGAACGAGACAACAAAAGTCTGATCACTGTAGAATATCATAATATTAGCTTTTTATTCGACAAGATTCTCACCAAGGAAGAAGAATGTCTTACCTCCCCGATGACATGAAAACTAAGCTCCAGCATGAATGAGATCAAGTCAGCTGCATCAACACCTCTTTCCTGCACCAAAAGTGGATGATGAAGAGAATGTAGAAAACAAAGAGCAAAATCATTTTTAAAAAAACAGTTAGAGTTACCTCAGAATTAGAGATATATTCTCTGATGATGTACCAAAGCTGTGCATTTGTATCCATCAGCTGTAATTCACAAGGAACAAATTCTATATTTAGGAGAATGTATTCCATTAAGTTCAGATGGCTTATAAATCATTTGATGCATACCAAAAACTGGAAACCACTTTCAGTTAATTTTGGAGCTTCTTTGTCTCTGTATTGGAACATAAAAAAATGACGTCAAATATGAGATACAGTTTGCAACACCCACATACATGTGCAAGCAACTGTTACAAATGACAAGTGACAATGCCAAATAAAGATAACCTTTGACTCAGGAGACGCCGCTGGAAAACTTTCATCAAAGAAGAGCTAATATTTAAGGGCTTTTCAACATGACTTGAGCTTATAAGTTGCAACAAGAAACACTAGTTCATCACAAAACAAAGTCACTGAAGAGTTTAGGGTTCATTTTGGTCAAAATTTAAACAAGGTTCTGCAGATTAATTATATCAAATAATTAGAGCGACTAATGTATCAAATAACATTATAAAATTCTTAAATAGATGTAAAGATAAAATAGAGAGTGGAATCAAAAGATCAAACAGTGTACCTCCCATTGTTCTAGAGCATAAGCTTCAAGATCCTCTAAGTTTGGGAGCCTCACAGTAATATTAGAAGGCATTGATTCCCTTGGCAAAGTCCCACTGCCATATTTAATCACATGGAAATATTACCAGGTAAAGCAAATATTTTTGTAGTTTGACTAAAGTCTATATTTTCATAATTACATTAGAGCGATTGTTTTTCTTAATCAAAATTCAGAATGGAGGAGTGACTATTAAACCTCATTCTGGTCATTTAATTTCATAGAGAAACCACCCATCATCTATATAGGTTAGTTATCTCATAATGCATAAAGAGGAATACATGACTCAAATAAACAATTTTGTAATCCTCATAGCAACTACAGAGATGAGCTAACTATTAACAAGAACAGAAAAAGAAGACAAAATGATGTATTACTCACCCATGTACTAAAAGTTTCTGGAGACTTCTCTGAAATGTTGGATTAACTTTGTAAGTCTTTTCATTCTTCCTGCCAGAAGGAGAAAAAATTACTAAAGTAAATTGGATAAGGCTAGGCTCCAAACAGATAATAGCAATTTTCCAGAACTATGGTAACTTTTAAAACTTGATACAAAGACACATATAGAGGTGAAGAATAATACATCTTATCCAGAGAAATGAACCACATATTGATATCCGTTCCTCTTCCTCATAAATTGAAAATTTGAAAAGAATAAAATCAAGTGATTAGCATTAACTGCCTTATGCTATGAAGTGAATTGATAACTTTACCCAAATAAGTGTTCCAAAAGAAACAAAGGGGGAAAGCAAGAAAAATATCATGCATGCCATGGAGCACGCAATCCTTGTAAGAGATTAAGCACAAATAATATAAGCAAATATTTTCCACTGAACTATGACATGTCACAAATAGAATAAGGTTTATCACAGAGACTTTAAACACATTGCAACATGCAGAAAAAAAAAAGTCCATACTCCATACTAAGGGCTAGCATTTTCCCAATTGTCATTTGAAATGAAATGAATCAGTTTGAACCTTTCGGAAGCATAAAAATCTACTTTTCATTTTCATAAAATTTATAATAAACAAATATTGACCCCCTACCCAACTAGTTAGTTAGGGTTAAAGGTGATTTTGATGTTGATATAAAGAACGAAAATTCTCAAGAATGAATAAATGTGTACCTGTCAACAGCTTCAACGAAAACTCTTAATTGAACCAACCTATCAATGGCTACTCTGTGCTTTGAAATCCCATCCGGAAGCACCCATTCCTCCAATAATTTAGCAGCCACAGGCACATCAATATGCAGCAGCTGTAAGACATATTTCTTTGCAAGAGGCGGAAGAGACCTTATATTTTAAGATAAATATGTGTTAAAGCCACAAAGTACTACTCAAGAAACTCATGAACAAATACTATCTACTTAGAGCACTTAACTCTGAACAAGTAGTAAAAAAAAACCAAAATATTTCAACAACAATGGCACCATGAAGTTGATGATCTTTTACATTCCAGAAAAATTCAAAAGCTATGAATACTAAACACCATATGAAGGGAGGGTGAATCAAAGGTAAGAATCTGGCACTGAAGCTTGCAAAATATCCACAATTAATTTCTCAAAAAGAACAAAATAAAATGAAATAAAATAATAAATCCAAAATAATTACTGGAACTTCATGGCACTGAGAAATAAGATAAAATAATGACCTGAGAATAGCTTCACAGATGAATCCATTTTCAAAGAGCTTATCGAGCTTCATGGCAGGCATGGAAGCCACCATGTCCATGAAATTCTTTGCAATGATCCTAACCTCTGGCATTCTGATTCGGCTACAAGCACCTTCTTCTTCAGTTTCTTTTTTTTGTTTTTCCCCCTTTAATCAGATTCTGTTTAACGGGGTCTTAAGAAAAAGAGTGTAACTTTATGAAAACCCACCACGAATCTAACTCGTATTCATGATTGTAAAGCATCCACTCCAAGCTAGAGACACTTTACAGAGTGAAATTGAAGGAAAACATTAGTCCAAAACAGAAGGAGTCTCTTGTTGAGTTTATTCAACCCACAAAACTTCTGAAGATGCAAGCAACCCTCTGTTGATTAGGGTTTGTTACGATTGAAGAACCGCTTCGTACAGAGGATGATGAAGTGGCCGGAGAGAGAAAGAGAGAAAATCTTATTGATATTTTGTTTTTCAATAAAAAATAATTAGTAATGAAGATTGAAGAGTGCTGTGTGATTATGAGCAACTATCCTAAAAAATTAAAAAGAAAATGTTGCTGCCCAGGATCGAACTGGGGACCTTTAGTGTGTAAGACTAACGTGATAACCACTACACCACAGCAACCACATTTGTTGGATTTTGGATACTCTAAATTCAACTTTTAGTTTTTTTATTTTTAAAATGACGATGATTTCTGGGAAATTTCTAATATTTGTCATTTATATGCATATTTGCAGCTAAATAAGTAAATATTATTGTGAAAGAGCCACATTCAGAGGAATTTTTTTTTTTTTTTTAATGATAGTGTCAATTGCAGCAGCTTGCTTAAAGTTTTTAATTCTATGATGGGAATGGTTGGGATAGCTATGATCCTTGTGGTCTTTGGTTGCTCAGAATTTGCCACAGAGAAATGGATAACACCTCACCATCTCATTGTGATTTTTCGTCTACATGCATGGTAATCAATCATTTCCATTCACCCCAAAAAAATAAAAAATAAAAAATAAAAATAAAATGCTTCTGTTATCAATTTACCATTTGTGCAATTAATGAGGACTTTGATATTGCCATAGAGGTTTTAAAATTATGATTGATATTCATCTGTTTCTATTATAGGTTTGCTTACACTTCCATTGACACTTTATAATAATCAAGTGAATCAAATTATCAAAAGAAAACATTTACTTCATTTACCTCAATTGATGATTTTATTTTTTAAAAATATAAATAATAATAATAATAACATGGCATTGCTTACAATATGATTCTATATTTTTATGAATCTCTTCTATTTGGTTAATCCTTTCAGGTTATATAGCAAAAACATTGAGTTGCTAATAACATGGACATGGTGGTATTACCTTCCAACACAAGAGTGAATCACATACACAAAGCTATATAACATGTTGCTAATCTGACTAGCTCAGAAACACAAGTATATGGTTATATAGTTGGGATACCGGAGAGAGCCAACTCGCCTCAAAGAGGTAATTAGGGTTGGGTAACTCCAAAAGAGATTCATAATCCCCCATTTTTATGATTGTTATATACCTTGCTTTTAAAGCTCTTCATCGTTTTTTGTTTTTTTTTTTAACTGAAAGAGAGTTTACTTGATGCAAGTAATTTTGTCAATATGTACTCATTTTAACATGATGCTTAGCTAGAATTTCTGAAGTTTATGAATTCCAACAAATCCTTGTGCTAATGCTGTATGCTAGCGCCTTGTTCATTGTCATAGACTCATAGCTTTGGTTTAAAGCGCTAAGGCCACCTTTTTTATTTTATTTTTTAGGAACCGCACTTATGAGAAGGGAGCAAAAAGGAGGGGAAAAAAAGGTTGAACATCAATTCCAATTATGACAAGAAATTTCATACATAAAAAAAGTACAGTAACAATTGGATTATAATATATTAACTTTATTAATGCTTTTCATTCAAATGCTGTCTGAAACAAAAAAACGCTTTATATGTCCATTTAATACAAAAATATATTTCTTCTTTCAATATTCAAACTAATTTCTATTTAAAATATTTTTTAAATACTACATCCAAACATAAAATGATTTAAGTTTTAAGAAAGTTCATTCTAATAACAATGCATGATTTTTTTATAAGCCTATTCAAACGTTTCTGATAAGTCATGAGACTTTCAAAAATTATATGAAATGTACTCGTTGATAGTTTCGGTTTGGAAAAAAAAAATTGCAGCGTAATATTTTATTGATTTTTTCTAAAATAGATATTACTTTTAACTTTTAAGAAAAACATTAAAACAGATTTTATTAAAATTTTGATAATTAATATAACAATCCTTAAAAAATTAAATCCATTATACCTAAGAAAAGTTAAATATAAAGCACAAACAAATAAACGCGTCATAATTATTTATGGAGCCTAAAACAAGTTGTTGGGCTGAAATGCCATAGCAAAAGCTTTCGTAGGCCTAGAACAAGTTAGTATATTAATCAAATAATGTTTTGATTCTAATTAGGGATGTCCATAGTTACGGGTGTAAACACACTTCAGCTTCAATAAATCAGGCCTATATAAAAAATATTGTATCTGACCTAGTCTCCTAGTCTATATAAGCTCCAAATTTTAAATCTATTCTGACCTGTATTTCAACATCAACATCACATTTATTCTAAATTAATTGAGGTCGGTGGTAGATGAACCCACATGAAAAGTACAAAATGGTTATAAAAAAAAACAGTAATGATATATCTATATATATATACATATATAAGTAAAAAAGAAAGGAAAAAGAAGAAGTGGGGGAAATAAGGGAAAAAAGACTAAAAATGGACCATCTGGAACATAGGAATAACAACGGGTCTAACCCTCCACCATACTAATAGCTTTTCTCCATTCCGTTCTAAGACATACCGTCCACCAATCTATATCTCACTCCATTAAATCTTGTTTTACTACCTTCCCCAAGTAAGTTTCGACCTACCTCTGCCTCTTTTTGTGTTGAGCTCTTGGTAACAAACTTCTGTTCTCACAGGAGCATCCATGGGCCTTCTCATCACGAGCCCAAACCACCTCAATATATGTTTTGCCATCTTCTCGGCTACCGGTACTACTCATACCTTTCGTCGAATATCTTCATTTCTTATCTTATCCATCCTTGTATAACCACACATCCACCTTAACATCCTCATCTCTGCTACTCCCATCTTATGCTCATGTTGCCTATGTGTTGGCCAGCATTCCGCTCCATATAGCATTGCCGGTCTTACTTCTGTTTTATAGAATTTTCCTTTTAACTTAAGGAGAATTCTGCGATCACACAAAAATTCAAATGCACTGCGCAATTTCATCCACCCTGCTCTGATTCTATGATTTACATCCTCATCAATCTCTTCACCTTTTTGCAAAATGGAGTCCGGGTATTTAAAATCATCTTTTTTGGATACCTCTTGACCACTTAGATGCACGAGATCTTGGTCCCCATCTCGTACCAGAGAAAACTCACACTTCAGATACTCAGTCTTGCTTCGACTTAATATGAATCCTTTGGATTCCAATATGCTTCTCCACAATTCAAGTTTTCTATTAACACCGTCCTTGCTCTCATCAATACGCATAATATCGTCCGCAAAAAGCATACACCATGACACTTCCTCTTGAATATCTTTTGTTAGTGCATCCATAACTAAGTCAAAGAGATAAGGACTTAGAGCCGACCCTTGATTTACGTACACCTACCGTGATAGGAAAATAACTTGATGTTCCGTGATAAGGACTAATCTGACCTATATTTAAAAAATAAAAATCTTAACCTAGACCTGTTAGTCTGTTAAACATTCAACAATTAAAAGAATAATTAAAATAATATTATTTTATTATTCAAATTTATTAAAATAATAATTTTATTTTTTATTTAAAATAAATAAAATGAAATAAACCAACATGTAGACTTACAAACTCGATATATACAAAAAAAAAAAACCTATGACCTATTTTCTAAATAGATTTTTTTAAAAGCCTAAGTATATTCTATTTTACTATTTATAATAGATCAAGTCTAACCTAATATAAGCTAGATCAGCTCACCTAACTCATTCACACCCCATCTATAGTAAAAGCTTTTGCAGGCCTAGAACAAGTAAGTTTATCTATCAAATAATATTTTAGTACAAGCACTAACCAAGTATACATTTGTAATTGATATGCAACTCAAAATAAATTTTATCACACTTTTTTTCCGAATAAAATTTGGAATCACTTTTCCGAACAACTTTCCATAGACATTTCGAACAGTAATAAAGTTAAAAAAAAGCATCGGCAATCACTAACAGGGAACGGGGAGCAATGATCATAATTTTTTTACCATCCACTAAATAATTTAAAATTCACTTTATTTTTTCTTTTAACAAATCATACTTCATTTCATAAAAACGACACTTTGTTCCCCTGCTGACCTTTGCTCTTTCGTAAATTTTTTATTTAAACAAACTCATTTCATTTCATAGAAATGACAGTGTGTGACCCTTGACCTCATCATATATATATACATCATAACTAATATATTGCATATCGAACATAGTTAACACAATAGATTTACTTTATCTTACAACAGAGGAATTCAAAATCAAGGTAGATAATGTCCTAAAAAGATTTATCAACAACAAAAGACTTGCAAAGAAAAAGGAAGACCAACAGTTAAAAGTTCTTTCTCAAATAAACGATACCCCAACTAAACTTCCCAGTCCCAGAGCACCACTTCTAATAGTAATTGCAAATTCTATATCAATTCATAGATACCAACATGCCATTTTCAAAATCTAAAATGACACACACACCCATAGATATATAACCACATTTAATATTCCGTTAAACAAATTCATTCCTGAAGAAAAGAAGAGTGTTTCTAAAGAGATTCACACTTAAATGAAAGGAGCAGAATGAGCAAATATCTTGTTAATAATTTGATCTGTACAGGGATATACAAATGATCAAGGTAGATACAATTTACCATCTCAACTTCACCACCAACCAACAATTACACGGCTGGATACTTCTAGTAGAAGTGGGAAGCAAGCACTTGCAATTCTATACATAAACTAAACTTGAATTGAAAGGGAATAACTATCCATCCAAGACAACAGCATACATTAAAATCTGTCTGTTGCAATCACTTACCTTATGTGAGAGTCATAAGTATCAAAAAGGGATTCTGGAACAATCAAAGGCAACTTATCTATGTACATGAAAAGCCTTCTAAGATTCTCCCTTGTCACTGTTGTCATATCTACCACATCCCTCCTATCAGTCAATACCCATAGATCACATGACTTCACTCTCTTCAGACTGTCACGGCAAAATGGGCATGACTGTGATATCGTTCGCCTGCAAAACATATCAAATCACTTAAATCCTTCAACTAAACCAAGAAAACACTTGGAGTGCATGCCGGAAGGTATGAGGCAGCACCTAAAGTTTGATATACTGGGATAATAAAGGACAGTAAAAGGGCAACTTGGTGCTATAAAACTCTCACTATCCATGGAGGCCAAGAAAGGGGAACACTCACTATGTGGGGTTATAGTAGACAGCCATAGTAGGCAGTCTTATCTTGATTTTGCAAGAGGCTAATTCCACAACTCCAACCTGTGACTTCTAGGTCACATGGAAACATGACTTCATAGTTGTGCCAATACTCCCTTTCATAAGGTGCCAAAAAATAAAAAATAAGAACTCATAATTCAAACTAACTATCAGATGCCTATATGGGTTGACTCAACTGGTAGATCAAACCGTGTCAACCAAAAGGACTTGGGTTCAAATTTTGTTGGTCCTTCATAGGTAGGTCATCTGTAAGTACTACTCTGATTGGCAGATTAGTTCAGAGACACATGGGCACAGGCTTTTGGTTCATCAAGAAACCGGAGATTATGTATGATTCAAGTGAAGTAATGAATAGACACAGAGGGGGGAGGGAAGAAAAAGAGAGGACCGGGATGGGGGACAACATGCCTTTTTCTTCCATCAATAGAAAACTAAATGCCACACTAGTCATCCCAATTAGACAGTTCACAATCGACCAATGGATAACAGTGTGGCTTCATAGACTAATACTTCCATTCTCACTTGCTTCCAATTAAAGCATTAAACTACAAATAAACCCATTACAACACCACAAGAAAATAGCAATACCAATTTTCTTTTTAGTACTACAGCTGTAAAGTAATAGTACACAAATTAAAACCTATTTCATTTCTCAACTTACAGAGACCCTTTATGCTTGAATCTTCCTCACATATAAGAACAATAGACTTCATAACATGGCAATTATCATGGCTAGATTGTGTCATCAAAACATCTGTAAGTTAAGAGTATGGAATGTGATAACCAGCATGATCATATGGCTAGATTGTTGAACAATACTGCTTTTGTTTCATTTTATTGAATATTCACATTCAAGCAGCAAAAACAAAAAGTGATAACCATACCTTTTATATGCAAGGTGCCTGTGGTGAAATCACTTGCAATCAAGCACAGGATTCTAAAACCAGTTCACCTATAGTCAGACTCATAATTTCCACTACTTACAACCTCTGTCAAGGCAAAAGACATTTACTTTACAAGGTTATAAACAATTATGACCCAAACAAACCGAAAAAACCCACAACCTACAAAAACCCAAGCAGTCTCAATGGATTACATTTTAATATTACTGAAACAATGTAGTCATTTAGTAGTAACTATATCTATAATACATGAAATCTGCGAAAACCAATCAAAAGCAATAGACATAAAGTTGAATTTTAAAGAAACAGAGAGAATCAAACATGCAGTAGAAACAAGTCAAAACAATCCCGCGACATCTTGCTTCTTGATACAATAAGTCATGGTCATAAAAGAATAGGAAGAGATAAGAGAGTGTGTGTGTGGGGAAGTACCATTCTCGGTAACATTTCAGGCACATGGCATGATTGCAGTTGGGCAACACAATCTTACTATTCATCTCCAAGCATATTCCACATTCATCATCTCTTTCAAAGTCTATGTCAGAAGATTGCCTATACTCCTCATCATCTCTTCTACGATACCTCTCCATGCACACAGCCTTTTGCCTTTTATCCTCATTATCAGTAACGCCTTTTTGAAGTTGCAATAAAGAGGGGTAAATTACCCCTGCTCAAAGCAGAAACTCAACATGTCAGCTACTAACAAAAACAAAAATGCAAACTAACTAATATTTAAATTAAAACACAAAGCAAGATATACCATAGAATTCTCTAATACTTGCTTTTCTTTCATGGGTAGTCATGGTGGTTGTCCCATCCACATACACCTACAGCATGAGGCAAAATCTTCATCTTGTTCAAGTTCCTCATTTCAATGTGCACATCCAAAAATCAAAACACCTTACCTTATAAATTAGGACTCTTAACAGTCCAAGGGCTCCAGCAAGATGACAATCTGTCCATTGCACTAGAAATAGGAACAAGTGTGCGGCTGGACTGTATGACATTCTCATCTGAAGGCATGCCCCATCATACTCCCTCGAAAAATCTGACGCCCTACACATTTGAATTGCATGATGAATGGCAAGCCCCATAACTAGTATATTGATTATTTGATATAATTAACAAGAATGGCAAGAAAAAAGGAAAAAGGGTCTCCCCTCAGAAGAAATATCATTGCAATATTTACAAAAGGACACTGTTTAGAACATTGGACTGTAGCTTGCTTCTCTAAAGAAATTACACCAAAGGCACATCACAAAAATTAAATATCTCTGATGAATTGAGTAACAAAACCACAGCTAAGTAGCTTGTCGCTGTAGCAGGAAAAGATAGATAACGCAACCATATTCAGAGACTAAGAAGCAACAATTTGATATTAAAAACATCATTGTATGCAATATTCCATACCCGCCAAATTACTCGGGAATTCAACCCCGGTAAACGATCTGACAATGTTACACCAAATATAAACTTTCCCAAACCAGAGAGTTAGGTAGAGAGAAGGATAATAAGCATTGAGAATCACTTTAACCATGATTTATCAGAAAATTTGTTTATGAAGGAAAACTCAAAGATGAACACTGACCAAAAGGAAAAGCAAATACATGAAAAGAAAATTCATGGGCTAAAAACCAGAAAATCATCATACCCAGAAGAACCTCACTACAAAATCATCAACCATTTTCCCCCGAAGAAAAAAAAATAGATTTTTTTCTAAGAGTGACAGCCATGACGGGCGACCAACCTTGTAGGAACAGTGATCACCCTCACATTCAAAAAAAAAAAGAAGGAAATTTATCAGAGGAAGGATCATCAAAGTCAAAACAAAGAAAAAACAAAACCCATTAAAAAGTGAGAGGAGAAAATTTGAAGGAGAAAACTCACAGGGTATTGGCGTGCTGGATATCAGCTTCAAGGACTTTCAAGGAGTCCTTGAAAGACTTACGCATGGAAGCTACGTACATCTCTCTCCCTCTAACGATCACACCCAGAAAAAAAAAAAAAAAAAAGCTTTTTCAATTGAAGAAGAAGAGAGAAAATGGTTAGGTGAATGAAGCGCAGTTCCCCGGGGGCTATATTTTTCTCGCTCTACTTTCTCTCTCTATCTGTTAGACACTGAAGAATGAGGAGAGAAAGAGAGAAAGACAGGGTGCTTCGTGTTGCTTCTATGTTGTTCTTGAAAGCCAAGACGGTGATGATGCAGGACACGTGTACGACCAACAACATCGCCCTTCTTCCATTATGAACAATATATTGTTATTTATTTACAAATTAAATACTTAATAATAAAGGGTTTTATAATTGGAAAGAGTATGTATCATTTTAAAGGACACAAAATTATGTCATTATTTTAAGTGAGAAAAAAGAAAAATAATAAAAAAGAGAGTGAGAGAAAAAAGTTTTAAAGATGTCAGTCTCATCTTTTGTTAGAGTAAAATAATGTAATGTGTGTCATTTAAAATGACTCATTCTTTTTTTTTATAATATCATTTTTATTTTCTCAGCATGTTTAAAAATGTATGAGATTTATATTTTCTCTTTTTTAATATCCTCACATGATTCCACATAAAACTTACATATCTTTATATATTTTTAGGAGATAATTTTATTTGTTATAATCTGAATAAATTATATAAAGTATTATTTATTTTTTTTGGAAGCAACTATATAAAGTATTATAGTAGTATCATTTCTAGTTTGAAAGTTTTAATTATAAAATTATTATTAATGTTTAATAACTAATTAAGATTGACGAGAAAACAAATAAGTGATTAAACATAAAAGAAAATTTTAAAATATTAGATGTAAAATATAGTAAATTTATATTTTTTTTTAATATTTTAAATTCAATTATAAGTGCTTGAGCGTTTATTTATTTTATGTAAAAAATGTAAAATTGCAGAGAGAGAGAGAGGAGTGAATAAAGTTGGTGGAATGGGAGTGTTGGGACGTGAGTGATGAATTAATGACGCCCTTATCCAAAATTGCACGCTCTTTTTCTCTCTTTCTTTGTCTCTTTATTTGCCACTTTTACTTACATTCACGGCTTTTGGTAGCTTTTGCTCCACGCACTCTTCGCGCTTAGTGAGCTTACACGTTCTCTTTTTCTGCCCGCCCAAACACACACACACACAACCCAACCGTGACTCTTATGCCATGTTTTTCAAAATAAATTTATCCAACTTTCATATGAATATTAAAAAATTTTGGAATGACACCCGTACAAATTTGTTATAGCAGAAGCAATTTTTATTTGTTGATGTGATATCTTTTTGGTGCATCTAGTTCCCTATTGAGAATAACGAATTACGTGAAAAAAAATATAGAAAAAAAAGTAGTCACTAAGTTATATATCTGAGGTGGATAAATTCACTACCTAACTAAGCCCAGGTAAAATAAACAAGTATATTTCATTCACCTTTTTCATTCATTTTTATTTTATTTTCTCTCTCACCCTTCTTCACTCCTGTTTGCTTTCTGTATATATTGTATGTGTCAATGTGTCATACAGCTCTAAGTACGTAGCACTCCTTTGTTTATTAAAGTACATAGTTGACTTTTAATTTTTTTTATATAAACAAAAAAAACTTTTTTAAATAATATTTTTTGTTTAAATATAAATAAAAAACATTTTAAATACATTTTTTATATATAAACTTGTGTAGACTACCACTTTAAATAAAATGAACTCGGTTTACCAAAATAAATAAATAAATTGAACTCAAAGTTAACAAAGAAAATATGATAAGTAAAGCCACCAGTTAACTCGTAACTCAAACAGCACCAATTTTAGTTTTTAAATGTCCAAGTGTGATGATAATGTGAGAAACTTCATCCTCAATCGCAGACTGCACCACATAATTCATTTTTGGGCTTAAAGTCTCTCATGCAACAAGAAGCTTTGTTCCACCATATTTTTTTATAAAAAATAATTAAAAATTTACTTGAGTAAGTGACTCTGTGGTATCAGAAGAATACTTCTCCATCTACTGCAGAAAGTATTTTTCCCTTCATTTTTTTATCTAATTATTTTCACTTCTAATATATATTAAAGAGTAAACCCCCTTTTTAGTCTCTGGCAATATCTACGAAGTCATTTTCAGTCCCTGGTAATAAAAAAAGACCAAATTGGTCCCTGAAAGTACAAGAAAAGGGTCACTCTACATATTTGGGAGTTGACATAAGGACTAACATGACCCCTTTTTTTGTAATTTCATGGACCAATTTGGTCCTTTTTTATTGCTAGGGACTAAAAAGGACTTTGTAGATATTGACAGGGACTAAAAAAGGTGTTTACTCTATATTAAAAGCAGTTGCTCGTTGGAGCCATATTTTGATATATGAATTACTTATTTACGTTTATGAGTGTCACCGATCACAGTTGAATGTAAACAAATGTATGAGCTAGCTACAATCTTTGTTAGTTATGTATCCATTGATTATTCTATGCTAATAAATGATACTTTATTTCATTGAAATTAAAAATAAGTAATATCATTGAAGACAAGTAAAAGAGTAGGTATATGACTTCATCAAAACTAATTCAACTCCAAAGGTAACGAACAATAATCAACTATTTAAAAAAGAAAATAATAATAATAATATCATTGTACTAAGGTGGTTGATCAGCAGCTTTTTGATCTATTTTGAATTGGTTCCCTTTCTTCTATAAATGACAAAGAATAATAACATTTGTAACGGTTTCCGTATCTTCAACACACACACACACCGCAGGCAATATTTGAATGTTAGAAAACTGGAATTAAAAGGGGATCAACAAATCCACAAGTTATAGTAGATATAAGGATAAACCGATAAACCAATGTGATCGAATGTCTGAGTAATTTAGAGGAAGGCATAAAATTAGTTTTTAAGAATTGCTAATCTTGATGATAGAGTTGTTCTTAATTTGTTACTAAATCGAAGATATATCCTGATCCTCTAACTCTGTACCAATATTAATCATTATAAGCATGCCCCCCTGTTTATTCTTATTCTGTATTGCCTTTTGCCACCAAATTACGAATTAGTTGTTTTAAGGGTTTTATGTTTATCATTTAACATAATATAACTTTAATTTCCTACACACACATTGAAGAGGTGGGATCCACATATTTTTCTTTCTCTTTCATCATTCCACTTTCTCTCTCCTTTTTGATGTGAGAGTTGGAAACAACACTTACATTATGTTACATAACACTAATAAAACCCTTCTTTTAAACTCTTGGCTCGAGTAGTGCACAATTCCCTAAGCATGTTTTGTAAGTATCACTCGGGCAAATTATGAGCTTGTTAATAATATTCTAATGATGGAATTATGCGAAAAGTTTTATATAAATATGTAAAATAACAAATTCTTATATTGCACGGACATCAACTCAAGATATAACACGACACGACATGACACTTCGATATATTAATTTTAAAAAATGTTAAATTTTGATACGTTAGAACACATTTTGATATTTAATAATATTTTTAATTTATATAATGTATATTATATTTAATATTTAATAATTTAACAAAAAAATAAAGTTAAATTTATAATACCCATCAATTTTGCAAAGAAACATAAAATATCCCAAATATTTATATTAAACTCAATAAAATGGTAATCGTAATCCAATAAATCTAAGTTGAAATTAAAAACACAACGCACACAACCTTCAAACTCTTTTTTAAGTCTTTGCAACGCGTGTTGGAGTGTAGGGAAGTGTCGAAGTGTCGGAAAGTATCGAATATGACACATCAAGTATTTTGAAATGTCGGTGCATCATAGACAAATTCAACCAAAAATTTTAAAACTTTAAACTATTAGGTAAATGTCATATTAATAATTTTATATTATATTTCTTTAACATATCTTTTCAGTTCTCATAAAAGAGATTATTGGATTTGAAGGATGAACAAAATACATGTTCTACCTATCTTAAGAAATTTTATAATTTTTAATTATTCATTAATAAAATGAGGTGGTGAAGATTGAACTTGTGACTGCTTGATCACATATGCTCTGATACCATATAAAATAATTAATTCAATCCAAAAACTTAAGTTATTAAGTAAAAAATCACATTAATAATTTTTTATTATATCTCTCTAGCAAAATTGCCTTTATTTCAAATCATAATATATAGAAAAGTATTTAGGAATTTACTCATGTCAAAAATTCACATGAAAGAATGATGTGAAGTTTTTGTATCTAATTTTCTCTTTATTAATGTTAAATATATTATAATTGAAAAGTAATTAAAATTAAAATTCACATGTAAATAAAAAAATCATTAATGCATAAGAAAAGAAAGATAAGAAAAAAAAATCACATGTATGACCAGAGGATGTTGATTTTTAACATGAAAGATTCACTCCTGATCATAATATATAAAAAGACTAAAGGGGACGTTTGATAGAGGAGAAATTTTTTTTTTATCAGGGAAACTCAATTACTAAGAATATGATAGGGAAGTAAGTTATATAGAAAAGTTAAAAAAAAAAGTTTTTAACTCCCAATGGTAGCTCAGTTGGCAGCTGAGCTCCCAAGGGATTGTTTGGTGCAGGGATCAAACCCTGCTTCAAGCAATTTCTTGGAAAATCTTTGGGGGCCAGAGGATAAGCCAAAAATCTTCGGTTGGGGGAATCTTCGGTTGGGGGATTAGTCTCGTCCTTTCTCCGGTTGCGAAGCTTAGTGTACCCACTGTTACAATGAGGGGCTAGCCCAAACGGGCCGTACCCCGAGGGCATGGTGCCCGGAGAAGGTTGAATGAGGATACCTCCTGGCAATGTACCAAAAAAAAAAAAGTTTTTTTGTTTGACCAAAATATTACCAGAAAAATTTATTTAAATTTTCAGAGTCCATGTTTGATTAAATGTAAAATATTGATGGAAAAAATAGTTGAAATGACAAAAATAATCTTTTAAATTTTTTGAACCAAACGTGGGGCCGTGACTGAAATTTGAAGTTTGATGATTGAGGCATGACGGCATTATAACATATTGAAGATCAGGGTATTATGGTCAGTTCTTTTGTTGTCTTTTATCCATTTAGCCATCTAACTCACAATACCACATTTGAAGTGGTTTTATTGAACGGTGATTTTTGTTGCATTTTACACACAAATGTCAAAGCATGGGAAAATGTGTATCATGCCAAAACCTTGCAATATTTTGAACCAAACGTGGGCAACAAAGAATACCTATTTTTTATGCCTATGTATCTTCCAAAAAAATCTCTACCAAACACTACCTAAGAAACAAATGGAAGGATATAATAGTTGCTCAGTATTCTAAACTAAATCTTCAATCAATGTAAATTTACAGAAGGAGGAAAGAAAATAAAGCTACCATAGAACTTTGATATCATATCAAATCAAAATCCACAAATTAATTAATTAAATGTCTAGCAGAAAATGAAAGAAACCTTCAATTAATCAATTCTGGGCATACAATAAAAAATTCAATATACATAGAGCTTCAAAGGATTAAACTTGTATATTTTTTTGTAAGGGACCACAAAGAGAGTGTTGTTATGTAATAGCCCGATTGTTCATAAATGAGGAGTTACAGTTGCAACTACATTCGGATCTACCATCCTTTCTGTCATCCACGAATTAAGATTTATCATTCATGACAGGAAAGAGGCACCTTTTCATTTTCTCTTGGTTGCTTCTATAAAATACATAAGTGGTTTTAAAAAAAAATTACAGGGAAGATCAATCACAAAAACGAGTCTTCAAGAAGCTCATAGGAACTTTTTATATATAATTTAAAAAATAAAATCAAAATAATAATTTTTTTTTATGCATAAGTATTAAAAATTACTACTGCAAGACAATTATAAAATAACATTTTATAATTTATATTAATATATAAATAGCACTTATGATTTTGTTGCTACAACAGCCAAGAATCAACCACATACCTAGAACCTATTACATTCACAATAAATAAGTATTTACCACTTAGAATTGCTAATAAGATGGAAGGTTTAATAATTATAGACGATACACAGGTTAATTCGATACGTGTGTATTTTGTTTCCATTTGTAAAACTGGAATAATATGTTTCAGCGAGAACATTTTTTTTTTTTTTGGTTACATTATAGGAGAATGTGAATTCAACGTTGCACTCATTACTCAATATTTAAACTCCTAGGGAGCTTCCAAGATTCAGGTGCTTTCGGGAATATGGATATATCAAGTATCAAGCCATAGGCCATGTTTCTATTTTGTCCCTGTCTAAACACAGAAGGAATCAATGTCCAAGCCAGAGTATATTAGAGGCTGCTATTTGAATATTTTGCTCTTTTTAAATTTAAAAATTATCACTTTACCCTGGTTCTAAAACTATATATCAATTTATTCATGTTTGACCGTTGACTGACCAATATATTCGAGTGTCTGAATCAAGTGTTTTTTTTATTTTACATAACTTTTCGAGAGTTACGCGCTGAAAAAATTTCATAATTTTTTTATTGAACATATACTCGAGTACATGCCCAAAAACAACAAATACCCGAATATCTGGATCATATGAGTATATTGGTCATGATAGGAGCAGATAGGTGTATGATTAATTAATTATTTTTTAAAGGAAAGATCAACCACAAATATATTCATGAAACTTGATATGATCATATGAGTATATTGGTCATATAGGAGCATATAGGTATATAATTTTAGAACGGAAAGAAAGTAATGCTTTGAAAATTTAAAAAAGGGCACAAAAGTCAAATAGCCGATTATGCTGTTTTCAACAGTATTTAAAACATCTGATTTGTAATTTCTTTCTGTTTCTGGGGCTTAGCCCCTCTTTATTTAAAAAAAAAAAAAAAAAAAAAAAAACATCTGAAAATGGAAAATGATGCAGGTGTTGTGTTTATAAGGTCCAAAATCATACCCTTCTATTAAAGGTGATATATCCTTGGAGTGGGTATACAATATGCACCTTCACTTGAATTTTAATGATTTTGATAACATTTTCTATTACGACATAACTTATCAAACAGACGATATATGTTCATAATTCTCTTATAAAAGAATATTTTTTAATAAAAAAGTTTATAAATAACTAGATTGTTCAAGTTATACTGTTAATCGAACTAAATACTGTTTAATTAAGTAAGTGATAAATGAGAAAGAAAAACTAGAAATTATGGTTTGAGTTTAATTCATTAATATATGGCTAATTTTAGATAAAATCAAATATTAGTGATGATAACCGTTATTACGTTTAATTAAATATGATAGCCGGTGATAAGGTAGCGACCAGAGTGTCGTGCTACAAGATCAGATTGCGATGATAATGGTTATGGATAGGTTAAGAATAAGGGTATTATTGTCTTAATTTTATTAAATATGTTAAATTGTTTTAAAATTATAATTGAAGGGGGTTAATTGATTCAATTGAAAGTTTAAGGTGGTCTTTTAAAACAACACATAAGTACAATATGGTATTGTATAATTTACCCATTAAAATTCAATGGCTTCGTTTACAGAAAAAAAAAAGGTTCAATGGCTTCAACCGAATTAAAAGCAAAAAATATCTTAACTATATATGATCTTCTATATATAATTTAACAGAAAAATATTTTTGCAGCAGATAAGTTATCTGCATTTACTCCCAAAATGACATCGTTTTGAGATTGAAATATTAAAAAATTATAATTATAAAGACTATAATAACCCTGAAATAAATTAAAATTACAAAAATACCATGATTTCTGCCCCAAAACGACGTCGTATTGGGCTTATTGCAGATAATAACTTACCTGCAGTAACTGCAGAAAAAGCGAACTCATGATTTAAAGTTTATTTTTTATAATTATGACATGGAATTTTTTAAATATTTGTTAATTCTTTAAATATATTACTTTATTATTATTTTTTCATTTATCTCGTTTATATCTATTTTATTTTTGAACCTTGCAATTTTTATATTTTATAAATTTTTTTATCAAAATAGGAATTAAAATTTTAAAGTGGATTAATTTTAATAAATAAGAAAAAAATAATATTTTATTACATATGTTGACCTTAAATAAAAATAAATAAAAATTACATTAATATAATACACATTAGATATTATTTTTTACTTAATTATAATTTTTATAATGTTTTAACTCTATTAATCGAACTAAATACTGTTTAATTAACTAACTGATAAATGAGAAATAATGTATAAACAAAAAAGATAAATGAGAAAGAAAAACTAGAAATTTTGATATTTGAGTTTAATTCATTAATGAGGATTATTTCTCTCATGTAGTATGAGAGAAATTCTCTTATATTAAGAGATAAATAAAATGGATCATACCAAATTTTAGAAAGAAAAAATATAGCAAAAAGAGAGGCACACTTTTTCAAAGTGAGAATAACATAAAAGATCAATGTCATGCAACATAAGAGATTAAGAGTATGATTTCACTTCATTAATATATGGCTATTAGATAAAATCAAACATTCGTGATGATAACCGTTATCCCGTTTAATTAAAGTTCAATGGCTTCATAAATTTTTTAATTTATATATGAAAACGCTCTGCTAGGGTTTCGAATGTCGGAGAAGACAAGTCATGCAATCTCGCCAGAGGAAGTTGATATTTTGCAGCGAAGTAAAAAAAAGTATAAATGGGGAGATGAGCCTTTTAGCCATTATCAGACAATGACACCAAGAGAGGAGGAGTGGATGAAAGAAGGTATGACTTTCAAAGAAATGTTGATGAGGCATAATGGGGAGTGGCCAGAGGAAGGGGAACTGGAACTGGAAGAGGATGAAGAGAAGGCAGAGGATCAAGAGTTGGTCGATGAAGGGGAAAAGTAACCTGAAGTAACCTGGGAAGTAGATAAAGATGGTCGGATGAACTTCAAGCTCTCTGATGCTTTCAAGAAAAAGGCATGGAAACCATGGAGAAAAGCCCTGATTGTCAAATTATTGGGTAAGAAGTTGCCTTTGACTTTCATGGAAAAACGTTTAGAAAATTTATAGGAAAGGGAAGGAAAGATTTTCATCACTGATATAGAAAATGGTTTCTTTTTGGTTAGATTTTCGAATCAAAAAGATTTAGACCATGCTCTTACATCGGGTCCTTGGGTAATTATGGAGCACTATCTTGCTATTAGATCATGGGAGCCTAACTTCCAACCTTATCAAGCAACAATTAATAGAATTACAGCATGGGTTAGATTATCAGGATTTCCTATTGAGTATGTTAATCAGGGCTGATGAAGGAAATTGGAAATTGGCTAGGCAAATTCATTAAGGTAGATGCAGCAACAACATCGATGGCTAGAGGTAGGTTTGCTCGAATGTGTGTTGAATTGGATCTGACCAAACCCCTGCAAGCTGAGTATAAGGTAGAGGGAAGAATCAAGCAAGTGGAGTATGAAGGACTTTATCTTGTCTGCTACTCATGTGGCCAATATGGTCATAGAGTAGAAAGCTGTCCAAAAAAAATATTTACATGAAGTGGGTGGATCGAATGAGGAGAGGAATAAGGAGGTTACAAAGAAAGAAGTGGCCACAGAGGAGCTTCAAGGAAAAGAGGTTGTGAATGATAAAGCTGAGAGTAAGTATGGCCCTTGGATGCTAGTGAGCAAGCCAAAAAGAGTAAACAACAATAATGCAGTAGCATAAAAAAAGCAAGGGGGGAGTCAGTTATCTAATCCTTCAAGAGGAACAAATTCAAGATATGCTATCTTGGAACATGAAAATGCAGAGAAGGAAATACCAAATGAGCAGAATATAGTTGAATTGGAGGCTAATGAGCAGGCAGAAATGTTCAACCCAGGACAAATGATAAGAAGAAAAAAAAACAGTTGAAGACTGAGTATAAGGTGGTGGAGAATAAGACTGATTTCCAGCTTGTTGAAAGAAATTGTGAAATAATAAAGAATGACAGCAATAGTGGTAGCTTTAAAGGCTCGAGTGGGGAGACTTCTGGGGCTAATAATGAACCTGATTCTAGCAATAATTCTCGGCAGTCTAACTCAACAAGAAAAAAAATATTGATGAAATAAAACAGAAAAGCTTCAGCAAATATAGAGTCCCTTCAATCCAAAGATAGAAAAGTGATGATAATGTGAATGACTTATTGGTTGCTAATCAGAATGCAGCTAATATGAGTATCCCCCAGCCCTCAAGACCATCTGATCCTCTAATTCAAAAGATGGAGCAAGATGAGGTGGATGATAATCAGAAGGTGCATGATGATCAAAGTGGGAATTTTTCTCCCATGGAAGAGGAGAAACAGGTACTCAATAACCTTGTAATCAACTCTTAGTTTATTTATGTCTATTCTCTTTTGGAATGTTAGAGGAGCTGCAAGTAGGGAATCAAGTAGGTGCCTTAATAATCTAGTGAAGTAATATAATATTTCTTGTGTGGTTCTTTTGGAACCTAGAACCAATAGTTCTATTGGTTTAAATATCATGAAGAAATGTGGATTTGATAGCAAATGTGTGGAAGAAGCTCAAGGATTTAGTGGGGGTATTTGGATCATGTGGGCATCATCTAAAATCAAAGTGGATCCAATTGCTCAAACGAATCAATGGATTCATACTAGAATGACTCTGAATAATGGGGAAAAATTTTTATGTACTGCCATTTATGCTAGTCCAAGAGAAGCTCAAAGGCAAAGCTTATGGAATGATTTGAAAGTAATGAGTAGAAAGGGATCTGAGCCATGGATAGTTGGTGGAGATTTCAATGAAATTGCTGCCTTAAGGGAAAAAAAGGTGGATCACCTCCAAGTTATTCAAAATGTCAGCAGTTTAAGGATATTCTAGAAGATTGTCAACTGAATGATTTGGGCTTTTCAGGATCAAAATTTACCTAGCAAGGTCCAAAATAGGGGCATCTTGATAGAATCTATAAAAGGCTGGACATAATTGTGACCAATAGCTCTTTGAGAATTGATTTTTGAGGATGCTACAGTAGCTCATCTCCCCAGAACTCAATCAGATCATAATCCTTTGCTGCTTAAATTATTTGGTAACAGTAAGCAGAAAGGGAAAAGACCTTTTAGGTTTATTGCTGCTTGGCAACAGCGCCCTGATTTCCAAAAATTTCTTAATGATCATTGGTTAAAGGAGTTTGATGTGCCTTATATGCTGCATAGGCTAGTGCCTGATTTGAGGAAGTGGAATAGAACAGTGTTTGGGGATATTAATAGAAGAAAAGAGAACATTTTAAAGGGGATTGAGAGGATTCAGAATCAAAGGCTGTATAATGATGCTTCTAGTTTAAAGTGGCAGGAAGAGAATTTACAACAGCATTTGAACACTGTCTTGGAAGAGGAGGAATTGTTGTGGTTTCAAAAATCTAGACATCAATGGATTGTGGACGGGAATAGGAATACTAGATTCTACCACCTGAATACAATTATCAGAAGAAATGGGAATAAAATTGCAAGATTGAAGAATGATAGTAATCAGTGTATTGAGGAGCCCGAGGATCTTAAAAGGGTAGCTTGTAATTTTTTCCTTAGTTTGTTCAAATAAGAGAAAGCTGATTGAAGGTGGTTAATTTCTCAGAATATATGGCCAACTCTACTATCATATGATATTCAAATGTTAGCCAGGCTTCCTACTCAGAATGAAATTAAGAAGGTCCTTTTTGATATGGCTCCTCTCAAAGCACCCGGTATAGATGGATTTTCGGCTGGTTTTTTTCAAACTAATTGGGATAGAATGAAGGATCAATTATCTGAGCATATTGTTAAGCTTTGGGAAAATCCTGATCTCGTGGCTACAATTAATGCTACTCTTATTGTTCTTATCCCAAAGGTTCGGAATCCTGCTCATATGGCTCAATTTAGACCCATATCTCTTTGTCCAGTAATTTATAAGTTGCTGACCAAGATTGTTGTGCATAGGCTGAAGTGCATAATGGCCAAAATAATTTCTCCAGTCCAAGTCAGCTTTGTTCCTAAGAGGCATATCCATGATAATATAGTTATAGTGCAAGAATTAATTCATTCTATGCACAAAATGAGAGGTAAAAAACCCTTCATGGCTATAAAGGTAGATTTGGAAAAAGCATATGATAGAGTAAGTTGGGATTTTATGAATAAAGTTATGAAGGAGATTCAGCTTCCGGATAAGCTGATTCATATCATTATGCTGCTATTACAACTGCTAATTTTAGTGTTTTATGGAATGGTGAAATGACTTATGACTTCCATCCCACTAGGGGAATTAGACAAGGAGACCCGTTATCTCCTTATCTCTTTGCCATGGGCATGGAAAAGCTTAGCCATATAATTAAAATAGCAGTTGATGGGGGGTATGTGGAAGCCGATTAAAGTTGGAAATTGAGGGCCAGAGATTTCTCATTTGATGTTTGCGGATGATCTAATGTTGTTTGCTGAAGCTAGCCCGCATCAAATACAAACTGTTTTGAAATGTCTAGATTTATTTGGTGAGATCTCGGGTCAGAAAATTAGCATTGAGAAAACAAGTATTTTCTTCTCCAAAAACACTCCGGATGTTGCAGCAGAGGAAATCTCCATAATTTGTGGGTTTAAAAGGGTTAGAAATGTAGGTAAGCATCTTGGTGTGTGGATGAAGCATGAGAGGGTCACTAAGGAGGTTTATGCTAGCATTGTGGAAAAAGCTCAATCCAAGATGAATAGTTGGCAGGCTAAGTGTCTCTCTCAAGCTGGGAGAATTACTCTCACTCAGTCTACATTGGCTTCAATGCCTTTTTTCCAAATGCAATGTGATAAGATTCCTGTTGCAGTATGGCATGAGCTTGAAAAAATTCAGAGAAGATTTATTTGGGGGGATACAGAGGATAAAAAGATGATGCATTTTGTTGGTTGGGAAACCCTTACAAAGCCAAAAGAGAGTGGTGGGCTGGGATTAAAAAAGCTTAATTTAATGAATGAGGCCTTTGTTGGAAAAATTGCCCGGGCTATGGATTCGGGTTTTGTATGCTAAATATGGAGGTCAGAGAATGGGAACAGATATATTTAAAAGCAGGGTTAGTGATTCAAGTTTGTGGAAATTCATTTATTTGGTGTGGAATAAATTAGAGAAGCATTTGATTTTGGAAATTGGTGATGGTAATAATATTCTTTTTTGGAAGGATAATTGGGTTAAAAATGCAGGTAGGCTGATGGATAAAGCCTTAAGTCTGATTCCTTGGGATGAAGTGGGTACGAAGGTGGCTGATTATATAGACAGTAATGGAGTTTGGGATCTAAACAAGCTTTCAAGGTGGCTCCCAAATGATGTTCTGCTTAACATCCGAGGTATGCTCACCCCAAATCCTCATGATGGGATGGACCACTTGCTTTGGAATTTAAAAGGTGATACCAAAGTTTCTGTTAAGGGTATTTATGCCACTTTATCTGGTGCGGTTGAGCAGCAGGGTTTGGCCCCTATTTGAAAGAAAATTTGGAATTGGAAGGGACCTCAAGTTATTAGGCTGTTTATTTGGAAAGTGCTTCATAATAAAATTCCTACAAAAAACTTCCTTAGCCAGTTTAATATGGGTTCAGCTTCTTGCCTAATTTGTTGGGAGCATAATGAAACTTGTATTCACTTATTGAGAGATTGTAATGATATGAAGAATTTGTGGTCTGATTTGGTACCAGTAGATATGCATGTTTCTTTCTTTTCTGCCAATTTATGGGATTGGATAGTACTAAACATGTCACAGATTAGTTTTTCCAGGGATAATATCCCTTGGTGTATATGGTTTGCTACGGCTTGCTGGCTTGCATGGAAGTAGAGGAATTAAAGGAGTCATGACAATCCAAATCAGGTTCATGATTATCAGTACAAGATTCAGTCAGTGATAGCCAAGGTGAGAGATATACAAGATGCTTTCCATAAGGTTAATTTAGCTCAAAATAACTTGTCCCATTCGGATACTTTGATTTGTTGGAAGGCTCCTGGAAGCAATTGGTTAAAGATTAACACGGATGGAGCGGTTAAGGGTAATCAAAGATTAGCAGCTTGTGGTGGTGTTATTAGAAAATGATGCTGGTCAATGGTTAAAAGGATTTGCTTATAGAATTGGTAGTTGTGATGCTCTTACTGCAGAATTCTGGGGTATTTTAAAGGGTTGCAACTAGCTTGGGAAGTTGGATGGAGAAATGTTATTGTAGAAAGTGACTCTAAATCAGCTATTGCTCTGCTCACTAGTGATGGTGATGCAGTCCGTGAGAATCATGTGATTTCTCGATTACGGACATGGATTCAAAAGGATTGGAGAGTTTATCTGGTTCATACTTTCAGAGAAGGAAACTGTTGTGCGGATTGGCTGACAAATTTTCCTTTTATGAATGTTAATTATGATGATTTTTGTGTTTTTAATTCTCCCCCTTGGAATTGGTCTGCTGTTTGATGCAGATTTAGCTTCTATTTATAGAACTCGTCGTATTTCAGTTATTTAATTTGTGATGTAGTGTGTTTTACCCAGCTTACAAAAAAAATAAAAAAATTCAATGGCTTCAACGGAATTAAAAGCAAAAAATATCTTAACTATATATGATCTTCTATATATAATTTAAGGGTTATTTTATTATAATTATCGCGTAGAATTTTTCAAATATTTTTTTTTGAATTCTTTTAATATATTACTTTATTTTCATTTATCTCGTTTATATCTTTTTTATTTCTCTTTTTTTGAACCTTGCGTTTTTTATATTTTATATTTATTTTAAATTTTTTAATTTTTTTAACAAAATAACAATTAAAATTTTAAAGTGTATTAATTTTAATAATCAAAATAATAATAATTTAGGTATTACATATTATTTTAATAATCAAAATAATAATATTTTAGTTATTACACATTAATATTACATTAATTTTTTATTTATTGATCTTAAAAAAAATTACATTAATATAATACACATTAGGTATTATTTTGTACTTAATCATAATTTTTATAATGTTTTAATTCTATTATTTCAAGTTTTATGAAAATAATATTTATTTAATGTAATTTTTGTTTGTCTCATTAATAATACATCTTATTATTTTACACTAGTAATATTCTTCATAAAATATAAAAACAATTTATAAATATATGCAAGATAACAAGTTAAATAAAAAATTTATATAATGCATGATGGGATCGACAATTTTATATTTAATTTATAAACTCTTAACAAAGTTTGAATTATTATAGTCGATGGAATAATAAACTTGAGTGTTATAAGTTCATTATATTAATATGTACTTAATATGGGCTTCGCCCCTTAATGTTATCAAAAAAAAATAAAAAAATATATGTACTTAATATATAACACCCTTCATTATCAAATTAATTGTAAAATTTTCATAAATGAATAATATTTAATGAATGATATACTATTAACTATTAACATTATTTGAAAATAATTCACTCAAAAACATACTTTCATCCTTAGCAGGTTTTTCAAAAAATATATATATACTAGGAGGAGATACAATAAAGTTACTTAATCGATTTTATATTAATTATAATCATGATTACATACAATTACAAATCTTTGAAAGAAAGAATATTAAACAAATTAAAGTTGCTGAAATTCAAAAATTCCTATAAGCGCACCACTTATAATAACAGTGTTTATGGTAGGTGTTAATTATATACAAAAGAAATGTTTTCCGTATTATAAACAAGTTATATTTATGAATTGGGGAGTGCCAAGTGGGGGAGGGAATGAAGTAGAGAAGAAAAAAAGCATCTTGGGTGGGTTGACAGAGAAGGAGTGGGAAAGAGATTAGGTTCATTGAAAATGAAATAGCTAGGTGGTTTAGTGGTTCCATCCTCGCCACATAATCACAAAGTCCCACCATGCATGTGCTTCTGATACATGCAACTTATCATTTTCCGAATAAACATTAGCTTTTAATACTATGGACAGGAGGTACTTTTTGATACAAATATATGATTATATGGGATTTGACGAATTTTCTTCTTCTTCTTCTTCTTCTTTTTTTCCTTAAGTTTTCTTTCCCAATTTGTTGTGCATGATGGCTTTTTATTCTGCACTTCTTATCTTAGCAATTCAGGGAAAGAGAATAAAGAGTTAAAGACTTGCTAAAAATCCTACTCTTTTTTTTTTAATCTCTTTTTGATTTCCTAAAACCAATATAAAATCATTTTATTGGGCCGTACGTGATTTTAAGAAATCTTCTTTCATTTGAGTAGTTTCGCTATTAGCATATTCTGTTCATTGCTTATTATTTTATTTTGTAAATAACATGTTAACATAATTTAAAGGTTTTTATAATTGTATTAAATTTTTAGTAAGTCTTTATAGTTTAAATTTATAATTAACATTATATACTTTTAAAAAATAAATAAATTTTTGCTCATGACAGGCTATCTTTTGTTAAATTGAAAGATTTTTTTAATTTAGATAAATTATAAAATGCATATTTGATTGTGTCGTCTATCAACTTATATTAGTAAGGAGCTATTTGATAAATTTTGAAAGTATATAAAAATTCAATTATAAATTTTAGTTTGTTAAGAAAATAGTGAAATTATAAGAATCTATAAATTAGTTTAACCAAAATAAAATAAGCGTTAGACTTACTTAGAAATTATAGAAGATCTATTGAAAACTATTTTTAACAATAATTCTGATAATTATATGAAGAAATAGAAATGCAAGAGTTAAGTAACAACAACAATATTTTTTGGGGTTTGTATTCATCAAGCAACATGATCACAAAAAATTTCCTACACACACAATATTTTGTGGGGCCCGTATCTTTTGAAGTAAAAAAAAAATGAATATCTATAACATAACACAATCACTTTTCCTACCGCATAACTTGTATAAAACCTATATTTTTTAGGGTGAAACAAAACTTAATGACATAAAATAAACATTTTTTTTTACAGTCATTCACATCCTCTTTTTATATCATTATAGTTAATTTTGATACAATAACAAATATTGGTATTCAAATTTAGGACGTCCTTCAAATTATTTATTATTAGCAACTGTTCTTTATTATGATCTGCTTAATTAGAAGTTGCATAAAAGGCAACAGAAACCAAAATCAAAACCAAATACATACAGAACGGGACAAATGGATGGGTAGGCTGGGCTGGTCCTATGGATTGTCATTTAGTAAAACAGTTTTTTGAAATTTAGTTTTGAACCACAAAATTATCCTCTATATAAGTATTGGGCCTGTTCATAACTGGAAAAGCCACTCTTACTTTTCCAATGTTGGTCACGATTTTGGGTTTATATATTTCTTATGTTCCTTGTTAAATGTCGTTATGTAAATTGAAGAGTTAGCTCTTGCATATGATCTAAGTGGATGCTCAAGATGTTATCGATTGTTGTTTGATTATTTTATCACGGTCAATCCGAATTAACCCAAAATAATATTATCTATACAACCCTTTTGAAATTTTAATCAAGTGGTTATATATAAGTAGCCACATGACCTTTTCTTTGACCATTTACCCATTTATTAACATCTCTAGTTATCACGTTCAAGGAATAGAATCCTCTCATGTAACATGACTACTGTTTCTAAGAGATTGATACAAATTTTATATAAAAGAATTCACTGTATTAGTTAGGGAGTTTTTTAATTACATTAAAAGCTATTATGTGTTTTCTTTATCTGGAAGATCTATATTACTTTAATAAGAAGAGAGAATCTAAATCCCAAGTTTAAGGCATCTTTAGGCCCAATATAGCTAATGAACAATAAATCTCTAAATTTAAGGCATGCAGTACACTACAACCATTGGCTCTGAGCTTCTATTTTGCGAAAAAATTTAAAGTGGTCCTGGTCCATAGTGGGCCTACCACTAAAAGAGTAATATTTGAAAAAAAAAATATTTTTCTCTTTTCTCTTTCCTCTCTCCTTGCTCTCTTCTCTTCTTCTCTCTCATCTCTCTCATATGGCCCATTGATTGAAATGTGCACGGGAGCACAAAATTAAAGCTCCTATTTTGCAACAATTGAAAATGAAAGCCTGTGCTCCAAAACCCTAGTACTTTGTTATTTATGTAAGAATAAATATTTAATTAATTATATGATATTTAGAATGTACTTAAGGAATAATATAAAATATACCTTTAATTAATACTTTTGAGTTTGAATTGGTTCCTTAAAGTTCTACATTACAATCCTTGCCACTCTCATTCTTGTGTGAGGTGTTTTGATAAGTGGTTTCTTTAATGGATGCTTACGGAACACTTAAAGTGGAGGGATGAATAGGTGTTCTGGCTTTTTAAAAAAAAAAATTTGTGAGTAGATCTTTAAATTTGGTTAGCATCAAGAAAGTTGAACTAATAAGTTCAAGAGACACACCAAAGTAAGTACAATGACAGTCCTCAAATTTATTTTGTATATCCAATTTAGTTGACAATTACACAAATATAACAATGCTATTATTTTAATTACTTCAAACTAGTGCCCAAATGTTAGAATGATGAGCAAAAATTCCGTACTACTGTTAATTTGCAAAAGTATCTCCACGCTGAAACACATCTGTAAAGATTGATGAGAGTAGAGCAGTCAAACATGTAGGGTTGACTGACGTGACCAGTCCCGCCACATACAACGACGAGATCAGCAGCCACATAGGATCCAACTCATGTGTCTGCATGAATCCCGCCACCTGCTCTGACTCATTTGAGTCCCGCCATATCAGTTGGCGAGACTAAGCCATGTGTACACAACCTCCGCCAGGTAATGTGACGCGTTCCAGCCACGTGTACCTACTCCCGCCACATTGGGTGACAGTTTACGTTGTCCTTCTACATTCCCCACGCGATACTCATGGGGTAGCGTCCCGTACACTACAAAATTAATCTCGCCACTGACACTTACAGAAATATCTGCCTGGTTATATATAGGGTCTTCCGGTGTTACTTAGTATGGGACATTTTGAAAGTTCGGGATGTTTGCTATTTTTGTATATGATTTTGACTGACGGGTTCTTTACTTCTAGTAATTTTGTTTGTATCAGTTGCTTTGCTTGTAATGTTAAAATTTTGTTGTATCACCTTGCTGTAATGTCGTAATTTTTTTTGTATGAGTTGTTGTAATGCGTATTTAATGTTTTTTATTTACTTTTTTTTAATCTCTACTTTCATCTGATCCTTTTGTGTTATTTGCATAAATACACAGTAGTACAATGGAACAATATCGGTCTTTTGTATATTATAATGGTTCTAAAATTAACAGTGTAGGCGGGTTGAGATTCGAAGGGGAAAAAAGAGCAATGTATATTGTCTGAGGCTTGTCCATTGAAGATCTACTTCAGAAGATTCGTCAGAAGTTGAAGTTGCAACAAAATCAGGTAATTTCTTCAGTCACGGGTCGAGTCCCATGTGGAAATCGAAAATATGCAGATTTTGAAATAACTGATGATGAGGACATAGACATTTTTCTTGGAACATTTGTCCAAAACTCTACTACGTCTCAATTTGTTGAGTTATATGTCGATATTGAGACATCAGACGACATGTCAATACCGACACGTGGGTTGGACCTTAACAGTCAGACACAAATGCCGTCATCATCGGTTCCCCAGCCCACACAATCAACTATTGCAAGTGGAGATGAAAGCGACTATATGGTAGATGTTGAACCTGACAATGAAGAGGAGGAGGAAAATGAAGACACTCTACTGGAAAATGACCATGATCAGAATGATAGTGATGGAGGTGATGATGAACATCATGATAATCCCATAACACAGAAGACTGTTATCCCTACGTCCAATAATGCGGTTATTCCACCATCATCAGGTTAGCCATTGAACGTCTTGTATCGTCTTGTATGATTAATTTTTTATATAATCGCTTTAATATTTGCCAAATCTGTTTTTTTATTTTTTTGTAGATATGACACCATTTTGGGATGACATCCCACATTATGAGGCTGTTAATTTTGATTATCCGAACAAAGACATACTGGATGTTGAAGGCTTAGGTCGTGGTTTGTGGACAAGAGGAGACGAAATGTATGTGAAACAAGAGTTCCGGTCGAAGAGCGATGTTCAAGCTGCTATAAAACATTACTGCATGAATGAGCATCAAGAAGCTGTAGTGGTTGAAAGTACTACCACGAAGTTGTCTATGAAATGCCATAAGCATGAAGAAGGCTGCAATTGGTGAGTAAAGGCAATTAAACTGAAGAATAGCAACATCTGGGTAGTCAGTAAATGGGTTGGAAAACATTCTTGTGTCAGCACAACCCTTTCTCAAGATCACAAACAACTTGATTCACATTTTATATCTGAGGCCATTCTAGGTACTATACATTGTTGAAGTTTCGTACTGCGACAATTTATGAGTTTATCATGTGAAGGCGGATATTATTACTAATTACAAATATGCTCTATATCTGTATGCAGACATGGTGAAGGCTTCGCCGTCGGTGGCCGTTATCTTAATACAAGAACGGGTTACTGCCCTTTTTGGATATAATGTTTCTTACAGGAAGGCGTGGATGGGAAAGCAGAAAGCAATTGCTAAGATTTACGGAGATTGGGACGAGTCATACGCGTTCTTGCCAAGATGGTTCGCACACATGTTGAATTTTTCTCCGGGGTCTGTTTACCATATTCAACATGGACCATGTGTCATGAATGGACAAGTCATGAATGGACAAGTTATTACTGGGTCCAAGGTTTTTCAACGTGTTTTCTGGACTTTCGGTCAATGTCGGGAGGCATTTAAATGGTGTAAACCAGTCATACAGGTCAATGGTACGCATCTGTACGGTAAATATAAAGGGACATTATTGATCGCCACAGCGCAAGATGGAAACAATGAGGTCTTGCCAATCGCATTTGCGGTCGTTGAAAGTGAAACAAAAGATGCATGGGAATATTTTTTGGCATCCATCCGAATGCATGTAACCAATAAGACTGGTATAAGCCTTATTTCGGATCGACACAAAAGCATTTTATCAGCAGTGGCCAATCCAGACATTGGATGGCAACCTCCTAATGCATACCATGTGTTTTGCCTTCGTCATGTAGGGAGCAATTTTAATACACGATTCAAGGATCAATACATTAAGGGTTTTCTAAAGAAGCTAGGTTATATATGCGAACTAGTTACAAGAAATGTTGTATATCCTTTGTCGATTGGGTCCGTTTGTATATTATAGTGTGTTTTTTCTTGCAGGATATATTGCAAATAAAGACTACTTTGATGCTGCGTATGCCGAGTTCTGCAGCATTAGTCCAGAAGTCGCTGCGTGGATTGAGGCTGTTCCAAAAGAGAAATGGACTCGGAGTTACGACGAGTGTGGATGAAGATATGGTCACATGACAACTAACTTGTCTGAATCAGTGAACATGGCTTTCAAGGGAGCGAGGAACATGCCAATAACTTCTTTGGTAAAATGCACATATAGTCGACTTGCTCGTTACTTTTTTAAAAGAGGGTGTAAAACACATAAAGATGTTGAGATTGGAAAGCGTTTCTCAAAAACTATTTCAGAAGCGATGACAAAAAACAGTGAGAGGGCTACATCGATGCGTGTTCGGGAGTATAACATGGCGCGCACCTCATTTGAAGTCGATGACCAAGGAAATACATTTTGGGTTAACCTCAATGATGGGAAATGCCAATGTGGTAAGTTTCAAGCATTCAAAATTCCGTGTAGCCATGTTATTGCATAATGTAAGAAGGTAGCCCTTGATGTTGAGCAATACGTGGATCCGGTGTTCTCTGTAAACTCCATTATGTGTGTCTACTCTTCTCCATTTCTGCCGATTGGTAGTGAAGATGGAATTCCCCCACATCCCGGACCAAAGCTTGTTCCTGATGTCTCAATGATGCGTGGACAGGGGCGTCCTAAATCTACACGTATTCGCAATGAAATGGACGAACTTGAGGACCAACCAAGTTCTAGCCGAACTAAATGCAGTATATGTAAGATGGCCGGACATAATAGGCGTGCATGTCCTACAAGATGCATATCAAATTAATGTGTTGTAATGTTGGCAATATTTTATTATAATATCGTGCTTTGAGTTTATGAAACTACTTCACCACTGACACCCATGACAACGTAATAGTAACCAAGAAACGTGCGAAAATGGAGATATAATTCGGACAGCATAACAACAGAAAAATGGACAATCCAGGGAATCGCATCCCACACTTTAAAACCTAGTGTACCTGAAATACAGAAAATAAAAGTCCAAATACATTTCAACCATGTCCATATTGGAAATATCGTTTCCCACATAAAAACAGTCTACCGAACTAAAGATGAAACCACACATGAACCAAAGAAATCAGTAAAATATAGTAATGCATAAGTACAGTCATCCATAAACACATCTCAAATGCATAGATAGGGATTCACATGCTATGATGGTGGAGTATAAGTAGGCCATGGTCTGGAACGTGCATCGCGTTCAGGGTTCCTGCGAATGACACCACCCACTCTCTCTGCATCAGGATCGTGCCTAATATCGAAATCCTCTGCTGCTGCCTGTAGAAAATCTTCCTGCGTGTCCTGGGTGTCCTGTCCTGACTGATGTTGACTGCGAGACGAACGCGATGTTTCCCCATGACCGTATCCTCCTGCAGCGACACTACTACACTGGGTCCCGTGATACGCACCGAATGCTGGCAATCCATGTACCGGATGATAGCCACTGAACCCTGCCAATGTTGGAGGTCGCGCACTCTGATCAAACTGGGTACTCATCCATTGATATGAGGTAGGAAACTGTGTTTGAGAGTGTGGAGGCAAGTGAGGATCTAAACCAAATGACATATGCATAGGCATCTGTACGGGCAACTGCATAGGCATATGTGGAGACATCTGCATCGACATCTCTGTGGGCATCTGCGTAGGCATATCTGTGGGCATCTGCGTAGGCATCTCTGTGGGCATATGCGTAGGCATCTGTGGCGGAAACCACTGAATAGGAGTAAATGCCATAGTGGGCCACATGGGTGGTCTATAAACACCAACGGCTCGTGGCCCACCTGCTGGGATGTTATATGCCTGGTGCTCAATGCGTGGTCGTCGACAAAAAATGCCCCTACCCTCCTTCGCATGAGGTGGTACATTTATCTCTGGATCAGGTACCTCAGCTAATAGCCCGGATGGTGCAATTGGGCCAGGCTCTGCAACACGGCCGAATTCTCCCTCTGCACGCAGTAACTGCTCACACACCTCTTGCACCTGACGTTCATCGCGCTGAGCACTCATCTGGGGAGTTTGCATCCACCATATCCACTCTACTCCATCAACCTGTGTCACGAAACATAGTAATTTATTAAATTTAACATGACTACACAATACCATTAATCAAAATTACGAAACTACGATTACAAGAACAACAACAATACGTACAACATGGCCTAACTTTGCGACCTGCCTCGTCATGAACCGTCGAGTGTGACTGAAGTACCAGGTCATGTACTCGGAGTTTGGGGACATGATACCCTCCCACGCTTCGCCTGTCTCAATACGCTCATGTCTAGTGTTCCACAAATGTATGTGGGGGGCCATCTTCGCTTCCCAATTTTAAGTGATCTTACCACGTAACGTAAGATCATGTGCACCTCTCAACCGACCAGCAGGTCTAGGGATGTGTTGATGCATGCCAAATTGCCGCATGCAACGGTCAGGCTGGTGCATCTCGACAATGTGGAAGGCGAGTACAGGTGTAACAACCCTCCACAAGTTCTGCATGTGAGGATTTTCCCCGAGAAACTCATAGCCAACCTCCTTATATGGCTCCCACACAACCTATAAGAAGCAAATATTGTAAGCCACAGAATACGATATAATAGGATGCAAATAAAAACCAACTAAATTAATCATTCGTACCGTGTTTCTTCCCATTTGATCAAGCTCAATCCGATAATCCTTCAGGTGAAATTGGTGTCACCGCGATACGACATTGTTAAACCTACAAAACATAATACAACAAACCACACAAATGAATGATAGGCAAATGATACAAAAAAAATTAAAATGATGGTGAAAACAAATGTTATAGTGTACCGTCGTCCATAGTGATCGGCTGGGTCACTTGGTAGGGGAATAGGCGGTGCTATGGTAGGAAATCTGCTCCACGCCCATATCTGCAACAACAACGTACATCCCCCAATATCACTGGCCCCTGAAGATGTTGCCTGACATAGTTCACGAAAAAGTACTGCGAGTACCGCAGATCTCCAATTGTACATACTGGTATCCTCAAAGTCCCCATCTAATAATTGAATGTACCGACAAGCGACTACTGAACTTGACTTGTCACACAACAAAAAACCTCCGAAGAGACGCATAAGATAGGCACGAGTGTACCTAATTTGTCCCTCGTGTGTAGCTGAATGCGCAGTCCATTGACCCCAATGTTGAGTCAACCAACCCATCTTAAGGTTCCCATGTTGTAAATCAGCTGCAAGTGGAGATATTCCCATGTACTGCGTGATTACGTCCGCCCAGTTCCCATAGGTGTAGCCAGAAACCACCTGACCCTCAGTGCGTAAACCTAAAATGGCCTCAACATCCTGTAAAGTGACAGTCATCTCTCCAATAGGCATGTGAAATGTGTGAGTCTCTGGCCGCCACCTCTCAACCAGTGCAGTAATCAACCTATGGTCAATCTGCCAACAATCATTTAAGTTAAAAAAATATAAAGGTTGTTATTATTGGTAACTTGTAATAAACAAAGTAAAATTCATAACTGAAACATACCGGTAATCTTCTCATGCGAGCCGCATGCCAGAAACCTGCACGCATCAAATGCTGCTGCAGGTCTTGGGGGATGTCATCTGGGTTATGCACATCCCTAATTCCCCTACCCTCTGAGGCTCGTCTAACTCTCAGAGACTTTAAATGTCCCTCATTCCACACCACCTGCGATCTGTGACATTGCTGCACATCTTCATCCAGTACACCCCACTCTTTCGGACCGGGGTCAATGCGAGGTCGATGACTATCCATTTAACTAACAACAATTTGCAAAATTTATCAATAAATATAGGGACTACATAATTAAGCTACTATTACAATTACTATTTAATAAAATATGACTGCAAATATAATTACAACAACATATCGGAAATAATTACAATGTATTTACTACTGTATATTGTCGAAGTTATTAATTTTGGCAAATATACAGTAATTAAATGACTGGAACATTGTAATGTTAATAAATAATTTTGTATAAAGGATTTAATTGCATGTATTTAACTAATTCAATAAATTGTAATGACTATTTAATTACTTTTTTAGTTGTTATTAATTTAACTTAATATGTTTTTTTTGAAGGTTTTATTCATTAACATGTAAACTGCAATTATATATTTATTCAAACAATTATTACGATTCCCATAAATAAAAATTGTAATAATTATAAATATATTAAATCAAAATTACTATTTCAGATTCATGTTTATAATTTTCAATGTTAAAGACTTAGTTTCCTAACATGGATTATAAAGCATTGTAAATTTAAATATGATTACTATTAATTAAAACACTAATTAAAATTACTACATAATTATTACATTAATTACTGTTTTCCAAAAGCCAAATTACATTGATTACTAATTATGTTAGGAATAACTTTTTGATGCCTAAGGTTTCCAAAAATATTTTTCCTCATTAATGCAAAATATTTGAAAAGGGAATTAATAACATTACAACAATACTACTAATTACATAATTTGCTTAATATTAGTAATTAATTTATTAATTAGGCAAAACAAATGAGCCAGTTTTTACTAATTAAAACAAATTTACTAATTACTAAAACAACCATTTCATTTTATTTTATTTTTAATTTGTTGGAGCTACATCAGTTTCCTTTCATGCCACCCTGTTTTTGTCTTCGATTAATTGTACATACATGTGATAATTTTGTTTGACAGCTAAGTACTTAAAAATTTATGTCGTAATTATGAAAACAATTTCAGAACACATGTATCTCTCCAAATGAATACACCACATGCAACATTCATTAATTAAAAAACATATGCAAAAAAAATACCACATGCAACACCAAACGGTGGTCCCTGAAAAAAAAAACCACCAAACCTGTGGTCCCTGAAAAAAAAAAAAAAAACTAGATCCACTTATAAATAATGCAGATACACAACACCATAACCCCTAAAAAATAATACTACACAGATATAAAAAAATCAAGGTAATATAAGCAACACTCTACCTGTGGTCCAGAGAGTACTAAACGGGAAAGGGGAAAAGATGGGAACGTGCACACTTTGCTCCGGCTGAGGTGCCAACGGACTAGAGAAGGAAATTTGGCCAACGAAAATTTGTTTCTCACATTTGCTCCACAACCGAGTTACGAAAATGGAGGAACCGGGTAAGAGAGCAGAAGAAGACGGTTTGAAGGGGTGGGCAGAAGTGAGCGGATAAGATGCAAATGAATGAGAGACGTCAAGGCACGTGGCGGATGACAGTTTTTGTCTCGCCAACTGATATGGCGGGACTCAAATAGTCAGAGCAGCTGGCGGGATACATGCAGACACGTGAGTTGGATCCTATGTGGCTGCTGATCTCGTCGTTGTAAGTGGCGGGACTAGTCACGTCAGTCCACCCTACGTGTTTGACTGCTCTACTCTCATCAATCTTTACAAATGTGTTTCAGCATGGAGATACTTTTGCAAATTAACAGTAGTACGGAATTTTTGCCTAGAATGATGCAACAATAAAATTTGCGTACCTTACCTTTTTATAAAGAGTATAAGCGCATCTTTACTTTCTTACTTAAATCGTGAAGTAATTCACTTTCAATGGTCAGAAATTTTAAAGGATTTACATTATGCCGAAGCAAGGTTGAGTATATGTAGTGTGAATTTGCTCTGGTAAGAGATAAAGATCAAGATTCCTGCATATGCTTGGAAAAGAAGTACTCAAGAAAGATGTTTTAGATGCCCGGGATTGATGAATGATGAAGATGTAAATATATAATAGAATCAAAGCACGGTGGATGAAATGACGTAGCATATCAGGATATTCGTGTGACCACAAAATTTCTCTTAGACTAATTAAAGAAAAATTCTATAACGACAATATATAAGGTCGCAATCTTGAATGAAGTTGAATGTTGGTCAATACATAGACAACATAAGCATAAAATGAAAGTAGCAAAAATGATGATTTTAAAGTGGATGTGTCGTTATACAATGATGGATAAGGTAAGAAATGAATATATTCGACGAAAGGTAGGAATAGTATTAGTGGTTGAAAAGATGAAAGAACACAGATTGAGGTTGTTTAAGCACATAATGCAAAGACCCCCTAGATGCTCCCATAAAATAAAAGTTTGCTATCATATATTAGCTTGGCACAAAGAGAGAAAGAGATATATTGAAATTTACTTGGGGGAAGATGGTGAAATAAGATTTAATAGAGAGTGAGATATTGATTGTCAAGAGATCAATTTTTTTCCCTATGTTCCATATGGTCATTTTCCCTCGTATCTCCGTGTACTTATTTCTTTACCTCTTTTCATTTTTTATTTCTCTTTTTTCATCTCAATCTTTCTTCTCTTATTTATTTATTTATGTATTTATTTATTCTATACTGTATATATGTACCACATATTCTTAATTTTACGCGCTTTGACTATTCTTGTTGCTTACTTAGTTTGAGTACTTAAGAGTTTGAAACGTTACGTTTAAATTTCATTAGTGGCTTTAGATGGAAATATATATATATATATATATATATATATATATATATATATATATATATATATGTGCGCGCGTGTGTGTGTCATATATTAAATAAATTTAATATTAAATATATAATCTATATATAAAAATATTTATAAAGAATATTAAAAATAGAAAGTTGAATAACGAAACAAAAAATTATTAATAAAATTCACAATATAGTGAAATAGAATAATATATTAATAATAATATGATTAAATACAAATAATATTCTATAAAAATAACAAGAATATTCCATTAATTATAAATAGGATTTTATGCGTTAAATACACATTACAAAACAAGACTGAAGTACTTTATTCATGAAAAGTATAATATAAATGATTCCTTTATTTTCTTCTGTTTACAGACAAAAAAAAAAATGGTCCTGACCAGTTGCATACACATTAGTAAAAAAATATAGCTTTCACTGGTAACTCTGTGAATTAAAATATCATTTCAAACCAATAATGTTACTTAATATTATAGAATACGATTGAAATATATATATAGGTATGCCATACAACTGGGAATTCGTTTCTGAATTATAAAAAATGTTAATTAGTTATATATGGGAGTGTCCTTCGCTGATAAAACTTATATTTGAAATTGAATGCACCCAAATCGGTCCCCATATATACAGAAGAAGGATCATATATCTTATTGTAAAAGACAAGCCACGGTTGTCCAACCTTGTAAACTTTGGGGACTCCATGACAGGTTTGTCCTTGGTGCTTAAGGCTTATTATAACTGGGCATTTTAGGGATTTTGACATTTTAGACAATTAATTAATGTTGACAGAATTAGAAGGATTGATTGATATTACAAAAGCAACTGATCGAACCCCACTTTTTTTTTTTAAAGTAATTTCGTTGCCTAGTGGTGGAGCTCAACCACAAAGAAAATGCCATGTCCCAAAGTAGAAGCTCTTGTTAGACTCTTAATTCTCTAATTAATGTCTCAAGCTCTTCCCAGTTTCTCTTCCTCTTCCTTTATTTTCTCCTCTGTCATTTTTCTTGTCTCATTCTTAACCTTCAATATTGGCAGATTTCCCTTAATCCAAAGGTCCTTCGGCAGCTCTTTTTGTTTCTTTTGCCACATTAATTGATTGCCTCAGGCATGCATCTAACTTACAAGTTTCTCTTTGTATGTAACAGACATATTCAACAACATGAATATATATGTGTTTTGCCACATTGAGTCTGTGACACACACACAGACACACTCATACCTGTTTACTATTTCACTATTGTACTAACTCACAAGTTGTAAATAATATGTTTAAAATCCACTTGAGTCTGAATCATCTTCTTGCAGTTGAGCTTAGAAAGACACCAAAACTACATGCACTGATGGAGAAGAACCTCGTCTCTTTGAATGCATAATATGGTCTAACCCACTTAATATTGAAGACCCTCTTCAAAAGCCTAAAAGCAAAAGTACACATATAAACACAAGACTAAAAAAAAGTTGAGAAATCTCTATTCTTTAGCACTATCATTCATTTAATGCAAGAAAATTGCTTTAAATTACTCTAAATTTTAGATTTTTTTTAAAAAATTGCTATCCTAAATTATAAAATTGTATCGATTAATTTCCAATACTTTAACAAATATTTCAATAACTTCCTGTATGAGTTCTTGTACTATTTATTATTTAAAACATATTAAATAAAATTAAAAAAAACAAGTGAAAATGACCAACTAATTAATGTATTAGAAGCTCCATTTATGGCATCGAGACAACGAGCTTCAAGATGTTATGTTAATTAATTATAGCTCATGCTGAATTAGGTTTAATTAATTTTTATTGCATTAATATGTGTCCTGTATCAACACTGGGCCAAACAAAATATGATAAATATTTTTGCATCATCAAAAGCTTTTCCGAAGCATGGTATTATGGGAATTACAAAACTCACACATATTGGAAGCACAACGAATATAGGACCAGTGGCGGACCCAGAAAATTATATGAAAGGGGGTTAAAATTTAACAAATTCGACTTATAGAATTTTAAATAAAATATAATTTAACAAGTATACTAAATTGACAAATTTAACATAAATTACTTCATTGCCATGTGCCATGTCAACAATGAAAAGTAAGAGAATCACAATCTTAAACCAAAAAACATGTACAACGGTCTCAAGAGATGCAACCATTAAATAATTTTAATAACAAATATAATCACATAACTAAAATAAATCCAAAAATAGGGGGAAGCTCGTAGAACCCCAAATTAGGCGAGAACCTAAAACTAACATCATAAAGTTCCATAATGCCCACATCACTACAGGCCCATATACTTCAGTTATCAAGCACCATAAAGCTAAACAAATAAATTCCAAAAATTATTGCAAACTATAATTATTTTATACCCATTTTTTTCTTTCACTTTCTATTGGTTTTTGAGCATTCGAACAGCATGAAACTACAAAAAGATCAAAACTTTACAAAGAGAAAATGAAAATACTCACAACAGGAAAATGGATATCAAGTTTCTTTCTCATGCTAACAGATTTTGGGTATCAAATGAAGCAAAAGAAGGGAATTCAGAAAGTGAAGTCGAAAGCTTTGAACAAAAAGATTGTACCCATCATCAACAAGATGAAATCAATGCAACTCATTTCAGATCCAAAGGGCATACAATACTAGTTTTGCTAAAGTAACCCACCAGTTACGAAAAATGAAATATACTACGTATTTTTTTTTGGAGATGTAGACATTTTTTTCAGATTTTAGAGGAGAGCGGCCGCCCATGCACGTCCCCGTGTAGGTCCGCCCTTGTATAGGACTAGTAGTCTAGTGTGATCTTACTAAGTTGTATCACATTCTGGATGAGCAAGATTTATCAGTAGTTGTGTTTTCCAGCGAATGAAGGCAAATATTTATATATGCTAATTAATTATATCGGTTTCTTTCTTTGCCATTTTGCAGGGCAAGTGGTCCTCTCTAAAAATAAATGAAAGTATGAGACTTTTTACATTTGAGTGTGTGAGACTCTAACCGGTTATTATCCGTAAATTGTTATATATATTCTGGCTCGAGTAAGAGTATTAAAATATGATTTGAAATAATAGAATGTCTAAGATCTATAATCTTTTTTTCTTATTGCATAGACAGTGTTGGAAGAATTAAGGATGGGAAATTTTACATTTAGGGGATAAAAAGCAAATCCTTATAAAGACATTATGGATGTTTACATTTTAATTATTTTGTGCAATTTCACACCCCAAGCTGTCATATTCCTCCAGAGTCCAATCTAAAAAGACATTATAATTTTTTTGGTAAATTGTTTTTACTTATTTATAGGGCGTTTGGTTGAGGAAATTTTTTTTGAATATTAGGAAAATGTAATTGATAGGGAAATGGTTGGAAAGTGAGTTTGGTAGGAAAATGTAAAAAAAGTTGTTTGGTTAGAAAAAATTTTACAGGACAAATTAGGTAAGATTTATAAAGTCTATGTTTGGTTTGAGATAAAATTTGGATGGATAAATAGTATGAAATTACAAATTTAACCCCAATACAAATATCTATTATGAGTACAAGTGGCCACTGGCCGTGCCATTTGTCATCCAACAAATATTTCCATCATCTATATTACTATTTCGTCATCCTCTACTTGCTAAATGGCCAGAACTTTTTTTTTTTTTATCTCTCGAACCTTTGAATGATGGAGTGGATTTATATAAATTGTTCCTCTTCTCACGAAGCTTGCCATTCACAGGGTTAGTCGTGTGCAGACCGATGAGCTTGGATTCATATTAGAAGCAGCTGGGAGAGGTGTTGTACGACATCGAGTGGGACAACAACGCTTCTTTTTACTTCACCCTCGGCCCAAATCCAACGTGCAGGGTCATGGACTTCAAGGTTGGCATTCCCAGGCCAGATTTCCTTGATGGTGCTGTTTACCTTGGAACTCATGTCACTGATGGCTTCCTCTGCAACGTGTGGGAGAAAGCTTTCAATTTCTCTTTCAGATCAAGAGGGTATAATGGTCTGGAAGAAATTGTGAAAAAATGATTTAGCTAGCTATCCTCATAAAACCACCTCCAACATGTCTTTCTAAACAGTGAAAAAAGCTAGCATTCAAGACCAAATTGAAAATGTTATGCAAATAGGATGACTGGGGAATTGAAGTGAATCTGTTGAACCAAACAAGTGCTTTGGGGATTGCTTGCTTCATTTGCATAGGAAAATTTGTAAAAACCCTCAACCAAACACCACCTTAAAGCTAAAAGTTCACAAAGCTGACCCTTTTTAAGTTGGGATTTTATTTTCTCATGTTGTTGGAGATAGTTATCTCCTACTATAGACACATGATGTGGTGGGCCCACTATTTATTAAAAAAAAGAAGAAAAAAATGATGGCACAATTTTTGATGTGAGACAACATGAGAGAGTTATCTCATGTAAAATGAGAGAATGATTTCCCTTTCCTAAAAGAGCTTAGAAAAGAAAATAATTATTTAAAATATTCTTTTCCAAATCATGCACCGATGAGAGAGAAAATGGTGATATAAGGAAATTTCTACAATACTCTCGTCTCCCCCACTTTTTCATATATCCCTCTAATAAAAATCAAACACCAATGCTAATTGATGACATGGAAGACAGAGAAATATTATCTTAAATACAAATGTAAGAAGATGAATAGGAGTCAACATATTACTATTATACTGAAAATGAGCTGGTGATATAATGCGTGAATCTGACATTTTTGACTTATGGCAACATAAGATCAACTGCTTTTTAGTTATGGTAAGATAATTTTCATATCAATTTTCCCTACATGAATCTCCCTAAAAAAGATGCTACTAGGCACCACGTTTCATTGATAGTGTAAAACTTTACATTGTTAGTGGATAAAAAACAAATCCTTATAAAAACAAGGATCTTCTGCATCAAATTAAGATCCCCACGTAAGTAAGTAGGATTGGACAAGAATTTGGAAGATAATCACAGCTTAGGCCCACCTTGCCAATGCATGTGTAATGCTTAAAATCAGATCCACAAGAAGCTATGGGTGAGTTTCACATAATATTGTACTTATTCTTTTGTTGCTGATGCACATGTTGGCAGCTTATTTAGATAGCCTATTAAAATGGACATCAATTCTATCTTTCTAATTGGAATTTATGTGGTTATCTGTTAAACAAACGGACAAGAAAATTGTATGCCATCTGCATTATTTTGTGATACAAACTATTTTTACTTAACAAAGTTCAACATATGAACTCAAATTATATGTATGAGCTGCAAATTGAAGAAAGTTCTACTATTTTAATAAGGAGAGAGAACCTAAATCCCAAGTATAAGGCATCTTTAGGCCTAATATAGATAATGAACATATAAGTCTCTAAATTTAGGGCATGCAGTACACTGCAACCATTCGCTCTCAGCTTCTTTTTTGCAACAATTGGAAATGAAAGCCAATGCTCAAAAACCCTAGTGCTTTGTTAATGCATGTTAATTATGTAAGGATAAATATTTAATTAATTATATGATATTTAGAACTTAAGGAATAATATATATGCCTTTAACTAATTATTTTTGGTTTTGAATTAATTCTTTAATAATATTAGAATTTCTACAATTCAAAAGTCATCGTTATCGCCCTCATTTTTGCGTGAGGACATGTTAAAAGAAATATAAAAGTTATGTATCAGGAACAAAAATTTTTTTTCCTGCACTTACAAGTTTTGTAGATAACAGTGCCTTTTTTTTCTTTTTTAATTTGTGGGTCCCACCGAAAGTTGCGCGTGCAGGAAATTAATTTTCTTTCCTGTTAGATAACTCTTACAATTTCCCAAATCTAAAAGATCTTACTTTGTTAAAAGTGTGGTGAGAAAATCTGAAACACTTGTGAAAACCTATAAGGTTGAAAAACTTGAAATGAAACTCCCACTCTTGCTTATACCGTTATCAATGAAGAAAGTCAAAGAGTTGCAATATGCTTAAGTTATAGAGTGAAAAGGGGACATAACCAAGCTTTTTGACTATTATGCCCTTAATTTTTTATTATTTTTTTGCATTACATGGGAATTGAACACACACCACTACACTACAAACACCTAACACACACCCCACTAGGCTAATCCTAGTGGATATTGTGCCCTTAATTTTAAAAAATATCACTTCATCTTCGAACGACACATATCACACATCTGCTCTTATTTAACCGTTGACTAAGTAATATACGAGTACAGGAAGTGAATACTCGAGTATATTTCATGGCCAGAAAATACTCGATACTCAATCATTATTCGTCAGCTGGCTGATGCATTATTTACTCGAGTACAACACTCATATAGTCAAGTATATTGCAGTTTTTTAATAAAACCTTTGTTTGACTCCTGTGATTGGGAACATATAAACCAATGCACTTCCTGAAAACATAAAGAAATTTCTTCTTTTTTTAGTTATTTGGAATTCTGACATAAAAGCATGCTAGCCTCAATAGAAAGAACATCTTCCTCTGAAACAACATGCACTTGAGAATCTGAAACACAAAACCAGCACATTGGAGATTGATTGACGTACTAAATGCATCAATATCACAAAAGTTGAACCAACCTTGTCAGCGGATTGCATATGTGTGTCTGAGGGAACGCTTTCTGAAGAGCAAGTGCAGGGAAATACTGATCCATCATCTATAAGACCATCTGAATTGATCCGTTCTTTCTCTGCTCCATAAATGCCGTTGAATTTCAATGCTTTTATCTCAAATTGCCATCTGTGATTATAATGGTATGACAAAGAGTTTCTTCTGTTATATTGCAGATTTAATGGAAGACTTTGTACATCTACCTCCGTTACCTTTACTCTCAACCTAGTTGTCATGAATGGCAATACATCCAAAATCAATGGAAAAGAAATATGGCTGATAAATACCCGAGGATATGAGTGGGGTACTCGAGTATTTAATTATATACTCAAGTATCAAGGTCAATTCTCGAGAATAAACCCACTGAGACGAGTGGCGGAGCCAGGAATTCATGGGTGGGTGGCGAAAATGTACACGTACAAAAGAACTGATTTTTAGAAAATAAAAGAACTGATTTTTAGAAAACAAAAAAACTAATCTCCAATAAATTTTAGGCACATTTAACTACAACAACATAACATAAAAATGAAATGGAAGCAAAAATCATAAGTAGAATCTCACTGATCTCCATTAAATTTTCACAGATGCGCGATACTTCAACTCCACAACTAGTTTCAATCTCAAATTTGAACAAGTTAATAGCTTTCTCAATCTAGACTACTTCAAATATATTCAAAAGGGACTATTGCAAGAAAATGAACCATGAGTAAAACAAAAAAAAATGAAAAAACAAGATAAAAAAATTACCAATTTTAGAAAACAAAATAACAAAATAAAACAAGAGCAACCCAGAACAACCCTTTTGAAAAATGAATTGATTTTAATGATTTTGAGCTCTAACCAGAGTGACCCAGATGGAAGAGAAGGGAGAATAGCGAAGAACAAAACCTGTTGAGGAATACCTAGAGGAGAAACTGGTGTAGGAAACGTGAAGCTCATTGAAAACTGTTGGGTCACCACTAAAAGAGAGGTTTGTATTTCTAAAAGGAAAATACAAGCTGAAGATGGGGAATGTAGTGCGGAACTGCTAATGGGATTGCTTGATGAGGATACAACAGAATCTTAATTTGAGAAGCATGATGAAACTATAACTTATAAACCAGCTGAAGATGGGGAATGTAGTGCGGAACTACTAATGGGATTGCTTGATGAGGATACAACAGAATCTGAATTTGAGAAGCATGATGAAACTATAACTTATAAACCAACTGAAGAAGGGAATGTGATGCAGATGAGAAAACAAGTTCTTCAACAAATGATGGCGTAAAAATAGAGACCATTGCTAGATGAGAAAGAAGAAGTGCAGTCTAGCGTAAAAAAAAAAATCTTCAAATTTTAGGGAGGGGGGCGGCCGCCCACCCTAGCACCCCCCTCCCTCCGCCCTTGCACGAGACATATAATCAGCTTCAACGCGCAAAATATACTTGAATATATGAGTTGTTTACTGGAATATGAAGTGCAGTCGACGGTCAAACAATGACAAATTAATGTTATGTTTAGGGGGAAAATCAAATTTTTAAATAATTTAAAAATGAGGGCATAGTGATAATTTTTAATCAAATAAGGAACACAATGATCAAAAAACTCACATTTCCAACAAAAGCCTAGTAAGCTTGTACTAGTTTTATTAAACCACACTAGAAGCATATATAGATCTATTTAGTTTCTAAGAGCCATGGTATGTGCTTTCAACATGGAATTGGATCAAATTGATGACAAAATCATTCACATGTATCAACTAGAAGGGCTGCTTCAAAGGAAAAATACGGAGCAAATGATGATAGCTTAGTTGGTGTCAGAAAACTGAGCAGATTGGGGTGAGAGTATGTGCTCAATTCTTTTCAATATCGTCTTTGGGAGGAGTTTAAAGTCTTAATTCCGAGACCCATCTTAAATTGGACTAGTCGCGAAGTGATGAACAAATTGAAACATCTCAAAAAAAAAAGGGAGGGGGAAGGGGGAGAACACGTGTCTATTAAAGAAGTTATTTCATGACCTGAAATATTTACCAAGGAGGTGGTATAAAACTTTTGAAGCTTTAGTGATGGTTAATAATATAAAACTATTTCCAATATAACTTCAAAACAATATTGTTTTAGAATTTAAGAAAAAAATTAAATTATTTTAAAAAAATGTATTTTATTTTATATTATGAGTTTTATTAAAATATTCTGCATTTTTTTTTTTGCAAACCTTAAAATAACATAATTTTAAGATTGTAAAAAAATTATTTTATCTTCTGTCAAACGGAGGAAAAACATTAATTAATGGGTTTGGATTTTCTCACGCGGTAAGAGAAAATTTTCTCATGCTGTAGACACATCTTATGTGGGACCCACATCTATTAAAAAAATAAATATTGCACAAAAATCAAAGGGTCACTGATAAGAGAAAACAACTCTCATACGATATGAGAAAATATTTTCCCAAGATCAATATTCAATTTTATCAAACACTCTTCAAAAGAAGCGAACTAGATGAATGAAAATAGTTATTTTTCGCAAGTTTGTTTTGCTGAAAAGTAAACTTCTAAAAAACATATCAATTGATTAATTGAATTTTTTAATAATACAAAATGAATTTACGTGTGTAATAATACGAAATTCAAAGCAAATAACTGATGATAAAACTTATCCTTGCTAGAAGATACAAATTCAACGTCAGACAATGCAATAGCGATAGACACAAATTGCGGATTGCACGGTAACCACAAACACCGCAGTCAAAGTAAACACGGTTTTCGACTTTTAAGCAGTGTTTAAAACTCACCCCTGCCATCGACTTAGTCCGTTAGTCGAGCTTACGGGTCACGGAATTATGAGTTCAACTAAGGTTACACAGTAATTTCACTAATCTGATTTTATATATTAAAAACAAATATAAATATATAATTTATATGAAAAATTTTAAAAATCAAACTATTAGAAGGTAAAAGAGAGTAAAGAGAAAATATTGATTTCATTGATTGTGGTGAATTGATTTGTACAATGAGTGAGCTCTTATATAGAAGAGCATAACAGAAAAGAGAGATCTAGAATATCATTAAAATACTAAACTACCCTTATACCTAATATCTAATACTCCCCCTCAAGATGGAGAGTGAACAAAGAGAACTTCCATCTTGAACAAGAAAAATCAAGAAAACATAAAAACCAAATAACATGATCATCAGCTAATAAGGAGACAGTGCTGGAATGGACATCAGCTATAATGTGCTGGAATGGACATCAGCTATAACGTGTTGGAATGGACATCAGCAAAGGAAGGAAGGGCTGGGATGGACATCAGCAACCTAATATGAACTGTCGGGGTGGACATCGGCAAAATCAACTGTTCTGAAATAAACTTCAGCAACATGAACAATGCTCCCCCTGAATAGGAAGCCAAAATAAAGCCAAACAATGGCAAAACCAAATAACAGCCAACGACAGAACATCAGAAAAATAAAAAATAAAAGAAAATTACAGAATAAAAAAGCCATGAATAAAATTCATCAAAAGCTACAATGATGTATTGCAATAAAATGCACAAGCTCCATGAATCGTCAGAAACCTGCAAAATGAGAAGAAAAAGAGAAAAGAAAAAAAAATAGAAAGATCTGGAAATGAAAATACATCAGAGACACAGATTGACAAAAGGTGGAAGACGACTAATAAGGGAGAGAGAAAAAAAAATGGCATGGAAAAGGAAAGAAAAAAAATAAAAAAAATAAAAAAATAAAAATTTGCAGATCAGAAAAGACCAGAGAAGAAAAAAATAGTGAGATAGAGTGAGAAAAACAAATTATAGATCTGAGAAAAATCCAACTCGAACAAGGACCCGAATGGTGAACCATGCGAGCAGATCCAAGCGATCGACGATGAGACGGTAACTCTGACAAGGGCAAACGGAGACCTTTAGGCTGAAGGGTGCTAAGTGGAGGAGGAGGAAGCACAAACGGAGACCTCCATACTGAGACGCGAAGACGAACGGAGATGTGAACCAGATCCGGTTCCGACGAACCCGAACAACTTGCTACAGGAACTCGAACGGCAGCACGGTGGTCCAAAAAATAGAGTCGAAGGACAGCAAGATGGTGACTTGCTCGCGAACCAAAAATAGATGAAGAAAAAAAACCTCTAATCCCATTGTGACGAAGGAAACAGAAAGAGGGAAAAGTGAATGAATGAAGCTGAAAAATGAGATCAAACAAAAAAAGAGTAGAAAGAGACGAACAACTCTGATGATAAAATAAAATAAAATTCACAGATCTGGAAGAAAGGGAGAGAAAAGATATAGATCTCGGAACAGATCTGGAAAAATAAAAGACTCAGAAAGATCGATGAAGAGAAAACTAAAAAAAAAAAATGATGGCAGCGGAACCTCCATTCAAGGAGGATGAAAATGCTTTGATACCATATTAGAAGGTAAAAGAGAGTAAAGAGAAAATATTGATTTCATTGATTGTGGTGAATTGATTTGTACAATGAGTGAGCTCTTATATAGAAGAGCATAACAGAAAAGAGAGATCTAGAATATCATTAAAATACTAAACTACCCTTATACCTAATATCTAATACAAACCACAAATCATTAAAAAATTTAAAATATATTTAACATAATTCAATTAATTAATCTATAAGTCAATATTTCAAATGCTAATTAAAGTTATATCATCAAACTCCCTCATTGTCCTTCTCATACACCTACAATAGTATGTGAAATGAGATCCCTTATCCAAGAAAGAACGATCGAGGAGAGGCAACGATGCGATGAATCACCGGTAGGGAGAAAAGAATCAGCACGGCGAAGGAGAGGGAGAGAGAAGACCGAATATGATGGGAGGAATCATCAGATTCATCACCATGGTGGAGGAGATCGCTGAATCGGGGAGACTGGGTCTGAGTCTATGAGAGAAAATCGGAAGAGAAAAAGAAAAACTATTCAGATTTCAGATCTAGTTCTAAATTTAGACAGCAACAAAATTTTCTTTTGTTTTATTTTATTTTATTTTTTATTTTTTATTTTTTCTAAATGCAATGACTCAGTCATGGATTCAAATTGGGATTTCGTGGTCAAAGTGCAGGGTCTAATTGCTAATCTCGACCCTTAAAAAAAAGAACGTCAATGACCTGGTGGGGTTGATGCCTAAGTGGGACAGGTTCACTACGACGGGTGGCGAACTTGGTAGCTAATGATTTCGTGACACGTGACACATTTTCGCAAAAAAAGCTGACTGAACGAAATTCGTTAACAGGGGCAGGGGTGCTAAACGACCTGAGCTTATATATCTAAAATTGGTTGTTAGCACCAGTCTTGAACTTGTATAAAAACTCGTTTAATAAAATGGCATCAGACTCTAATTCAGAAGCTCGGCCTTAGAGCCTCTCAGGCTAGCCTAGTACATTATTATTATTATTATTTTATATTTTTTATACTACTTGTATTAGCCTTCTCTTTCTTCTCAATCTATTGCACCCTATTTTATTGGTTAAACAGACTTTTTGAATGATTTTGTTCTATATTATGCTGTTTGGATATACATTGAATTTATGAATATTTATGGAATTACTAGTGTTGTTGATTGTATATTCTGTTTGGATAAATGTCTTATTTTTTTTAATCAGGCTAAATCAAGTTTTTATTTTTTGTAAATAAGTCAAGCCACAAGCCGATAATTATATTTATAACAGGTAACATGTTTGGTCAGGCTTAGGGGTGTTCATCAACCGATCCAAACCGATTCAAACCGCGAAAACCGAACCGAAAAATCGTAACCGAATAAATCGAAAACCGAAAAATCAAAAACCGAAAAAAAACTGCAAATTTTAATTGGATTGGATGGGTTGTTGAAAACCGATCCAATATATTAATTATCCTCTACCTACTTGTCTTTTCTCCCATCATAGCCCAAAAATTTCTAAACTCAAGACCCATTAACTCATCAACTAAATCCAAGAAAAAACTTAGTCACGTCTCATCAACTATAGTATTGTTTACTGATATTTTTGTATTTCAAAAGATTTTTTTTTTACAAAGTCAATATATACAAAAGATGTTATTTGCACAATAATCATGAAACTAATTTTAGGATATTCAAAAAATCGAAAGCCGATCCAATCCAAACCGAAAAAAATTGGATTGGATCGGATCGGATTTGAAAAAAAATCTAAACCGAATGGATGATTACATGATCAAACCGAAGGGATTGGATCGGATGAATTTTGCTTCCAAAACCGATCCAATCCAGACTGCGAACACCCTAGTCAGGCTGACACATTTAAATATAGGCTTAGCCTTTTAATACCAAAGCTGGGTTCGGCTTGGTTCGTTAACACTCCTAATCAGGGGTAGCGAACTTGGTGCACTATGTGACACAATCTCGTTGTCCGATTAGAATTATGCACCAATCACAATCAAAAAAAGAAAACAAAGAAAAATTGCTATTTAATTAACATAACAATCACCAATCATATTTAATGTACAAATCACCAATCACAATTAATATATCAATCATCAATCACAATTAATTTTGATCACAATTAATGTATTAATCCCAATTCATGTATCAATCACAATACCTCACATATTGGTACATTAATTATAATTGGTGATTGATACATTAATTGTTTGTGATACCATTGTTACAAATCTGAACGATATTTGTGAGAGATAAGTTATGTAAAATAAAATAAAAAATCATCTGATTGGATATGGTGATTGGTACATTAATTGAGATTAATACAATCAAAAGTTAATCTCTTGGTACATTATTTGTGATTGGTAATTAATTAAAGGGAAAAAGTATCTGATGTTACTTTAGACAACTTTGTCTAATGTTCATTGAAACGACGTCGTATTGGGGTTGAAAAATTAAAAATTGAGAATGATAAAGACAATATCCCTGAAATAAATTATAATTATAAAAATACCATGATTTTTGTCTCAAAACGATATCGTTTTGATGAACATTAGATAAAGTTATCTAAAGTAACTTTAGAAAAAACAAACTCTTAATTAAATAGCTCTTTCCCTTTGTTTTCTTTTTTTAAGTGTGATTGGTACATTAATTCTGATCGGACATAGCACACCAAATTCACTATCCCTAATAGCAAACTGAGTCCAATTAACTTTTCTGTGTGCGCCGTGTCAAGAAATCTTTAATTACTAAATTCACTATAACTTCGTAACAAACTTCAAAGTACGACAATATAATAAAAAACATTATTCACTTGGCATGAGGACAAAAAATTGCCGAAAACGTGACAATTTGTCACTGTTCCCGTAAGTAACGTGCTGACTCGGATCACCGTCATATGTTATTGGATAAGTGAAAGTGTCAAACACCAGCTTTATATTGCACACCGACAGAATACAAATCCCCACAAAATTATGTATATAAATATAAATAAAACAAAAATCACACAGATTTATTTTTTAATGATTTACGAAAAAGAATTCCTTTTTAAAATTATTTGTGTAAGTAATTTAAGATTTAGACAACTTTTTATAAAAAAAATCTTATTTTGGTTATAATTATGCTCTGATATGGATTAAATATAAACAAATAAATACGGACGAAGGGTATATATAAAATAAGAAATATATGAATCTAGCCTGAGCCTGAATAACAATTTTTCAAATCTCAACAATATTATTTTCTATTACAAGCCCATTAGTTTTTGGTTGTTTATCTAATAATAATCTATTACCTTTTTTTATCTTATTCTACTTTCCTACTCGTTAGTTTGGATAAAATTGCCAGCTAGACACAATCTCTCTCTACACAATCCTATCCCTATATATATTTAGCCATAAACCATGAACGACTCATTCACCTATCACTCTCCGTTTTCGAAGGCTATCACCAAATCTCATTCTCATTCTGCAGCTATTTTGATTACTTATTTTGGTAATTTATTTTTATTTCTCTCTCTCTCTCACCCCACATTTTTTGAGTGTATACATTTGTTCATGTGCATGATAGCTCAATTGTTCAAAACCTAAGGATTTGATGTTCTTTTTGCAGCTAATTGGTCTATTGATATTGTTTCATTTCTTTGAAAAAGTCTATACACTCCTTTTAGAAGGCAAAAGAAGAAAAGTGGTGGTGACATTGGAAGAAGAAAACTCTATTCCAGAAGCAGAGGCAAAGATGTTGGGAATTTTCAAGAACAATTTGGTCAATCCACCTGAAGAGCTCAATAGTCCAGCTTCTTTGAATTCATCCACAAAATCTAAGCTTCCTAATGAAATCCTTCAAGGATTTATATCCCACAATCCCTCCAATGCTTTCTCCATGAGCTTTGGAAATGATGCTTTACTAGCTTATTCCCCTTCAATCAAGGATCACAGGTAATGTAATGTGCCCATGGGTTGTCTCTGAATAAATTGATTATTTGAAAAATAAAAATTTTATCTTTACAAAATTTCATGGCAATACAAGAAATTAAAAGTAATGGGTTGGATCTGAAATTTCAGAACTTGATTTATGAACTGTGTTGTGTGTGTATATATATATGTACATTGAATTCTATTTCTCATACAAAACATGTGTCACACAGGTTGTTTTGTGGTTTGGATAACATGTATTGTGCTTTCCTGGGTAGCCTCAACAACCTAAACAATCTCATCAAGCAGTATCGTCTATCAAAGGGAACCAATGAGGCCATGTTTATCATTGAAGCCTACAGAACACTTCGTGATAGGGGTCCATACCCAGCTGATCAGGTCCTCAAAGAACTTGATGGCAGTTTTGGATTTGTGATCTATGACAACAAGAATGGAACAGTTTTTATTGCATCGGTAAGGCCCTTTTTGAATCTTTCTAACATGTACATTTTTTGGTAATGGAAAAGGAAATATGAGATTTTATAATGTACATGGTGTTATTAATCCTTTATGATGCTAATAATACCACATTTTGTTTGAGTAGGGTTCTAATGGACAGATTGGACTTTTCTGGGGTATTGCTACTGATGGTTCTGTAGTTATTTCTGAGAACTTGGAGCTTATTAAAGCAAGCTGTGCTAAATCATTTGCACCATTCCCCCCCGGTACTAATTTTATTTTGTGCTTGTATTAGGATATATTTTTTAGATTTTTACCCAGTTCATGGATTATTCGACCAATCTAGTTAAGCCAGAGACAGAAACACAAGGGTAACAAAATTCTCTTTATTAAATTTTTAACACAGCTGGAACAACCGATTAAGTTAGAACAACTATATACTAATTAATTCATGTACTTGGTGGTATGTTATATCACGATATTAGGATGTCATTCATTATTACAACTTAAATGTTGCAGCTTTGATTCTAAACCATTATTTAAATTAGTAACTATTCTATCAAATGAAATTAGTTCAATTATAAGATAATTAGCAAGATTGGCTTGGGGACTAAGAGAATTGTAGAAAAATAGGAACTATATAAAGGGTAATGTTTTGTTTGGAATTTTTATTAATGGAAAAACGGTGTTGAATGAAATTGCAGGGTGCATGTTCCATAGTGGGCATGGTTTGATGAGCTATGAGCATCCTACAAGGAAGATGAAACCTATGCCTAGGATTGATAGCGAGGGTGTTATGTGTGGAGCCAACTTCCATGTTGACTCCCAATCAAGGAAGTCAACGATGCCACGCGTTGGAAGTGAAGCAAATTGGGCTACTTGGGGCTCACAAGCCTGATTCATTCAACCATGATCAAAGTGGTGACCCAAAAAAAACAATGATCTAAGCAACTTTTTCTTTTCTTTTTTTATGCCAAAAGTAACGTAATATAATGGGGGTTACTTCTCCTTTTCCTTTTCTTTTTCCTTTTTTTGGAGTTAACTCAATCCTAATAGGCGAGTTGGTTTCCCAGTATCCCCATAAGCTTCAACTCAACTCACTATGAGACTAATTCAGAGTGCGAAGCGAGTCAGCGATGGGATTATTTAGCTATATCTGGATTTATTTATTTTTCTTATAACTTGTTTGTCTCCACCTAATTGGGACAGGGCTTTGTTATTGTTTGGTTCCACTGTTGTGTACGTGTTCATGATTGAAAGTTGAATGACTTTGGTCAATAAATATTTCTCGATCAATCCTTTTGCCCCTCCCTCTTTTCTTCGAGAATCAGAAAGATCGACTGTGTAATTTTCTTTTAGTTATATGTTATTGTTAATCTTTTCTTCATAAGCACAAAGAGGAGAGGAGAACATCATTACTCTCAATACAAATGTGGATTATAGATTTGTATAATGAGTGGCGCCGAGATTGGGGAAAAAAGAAGTAACTGTGGCCAAAGTGTCACTCTTGGCAAAAAAAAAATACTAAACTGCCACGTCAACAGTAAATTTTGCCAAAATGTCACGTGGCATATTTTGCTACACTGTGTAGCGAAATATGTGTACAAATAATTCGTTACACGGTGTAGCGAAATATGCAACGTCAGAACCAAAATGCCACGTGTCAAACAAGGAGAATTTCGCTACACAGTGTAGTGAAATTCTTCCTGTCTGACACGTGACATTTTTGGTTTTGTGCATTTTGACGCGGCATATTTCGCTACACCGTGTAGCGAATTATTTGCACACATATTTCACTGTTCAGTGTAGCAAAATATGCCACGTGATATTTTGGCAAGATTTACTATTAGCGTGGCATTTTGGTGTTTTTTTTATCCAACAGTGGCACTTTGGCCATTGTTCCAAAAAAGAAACTAGACCATCGAAACTTATAAAACTTAAAAAATTAAATGATTTAATTTTTTTTAATATTTTAAATGCAGAATTTGATTTAAAAGAAATCAAATTGTTTATTTTTTACAATTAAAACATGGATTAGACTTTTTTTAAAGTGGTAGGAGCACTTTAAAAGAGAAATTAAGAGTTTTTACAACTTCACACTTTGTAATACTTAATAACTCCACACTTTTTTAGTCCTCATTTTAAAAAAGCTATATTCTTCAAACATAATATAATTAATCCAATATCTAAGTTTGACTTAGTATTCTTTCTCATTAAATTTATAAGAGAAAAAATGTATGCATAAATAAAAATATTAAAAAAAATAAACAAGTATTGCAAATTTTAATGAAATAAATGATACTTGAAAAATATTTAGCCTCATTAATTGTGAATTATATTTGGTTCTTTTACTCTCTTTTTTGGTAATATGATTCTTTTACTTTATTTTGCAATACTCTGTACATAAAAGTTTCGTATCAAATGTCAGCTGGGGTGAAAGAAGGGTGAAGTCTAATTCTAGTAATTATTATTATTTTTTTAAATATTGTATAAAAAAAACATAAAATGTGTTGGATTTATACTTTTTTTAGTAACAGAATTTATTTTAGTACCGATTGAGATATGATTTTTTTAATTCTTTATGCAGACTCTTTTACTTTATGCAATGTTAATTTAAGCTTATTTACCCAAAAAAAATGTTAATTTCAGCTTCACTCATTATTATTAATTACGTATTTTCATTTTTTACAATTTATTTAAACTCATGAAAACGGTGATAAAGTTTTAAGTAAAAACTGTTGTTTAAATTTAGGCTATTCACTAGATACTAAATGTCTATCCATTTTTTAAAAGTAGCCTTATATATGTTGAGTTATTTTAATCATATTAAATATTCCTATAATTTCTAATTAGGAATAAGAACTGAACTACAATTAAACTGTATAAAATCTTCTAATATGTACGGTTAACAATTCACAAGTGATACTAACGTAACTTCATGCTGTATTTTTATCAACTTCCTTCTAAAAGTCGCGTTGTATTTGTAATTAAATTGAATTGTTACCGTATAGTTACCCACGCATCCTGCTAATTATATTTTGCAAATAGCATTGCACTTCATCGTTTCCTTAGAAAACACATAATAAATTGATAAAGTTTTCTCATAATTAATAAAATTTACAGTACTACTCTTAAGAGACAACATTAGTATAATTGACCATTTACTACAATATGATTTAACTGTGGAGTAAACCATCTAATCTACGGGGGGGTGACGATTAAGCAGATAGATAAATATATTGTAACAACGGATTGGTTTGCAATAACAATCACAACAACCGAGCTCCTTGAACCCAATAAAAGAAAGCACTTTGCCTCTTACAGCACGTAACCAACCACCCATTACTCCAATTTAGTTACAGAACTTTGCAATCAGTCCAATGAGGCTTTGATGATCATGCAAGATTCGTTGGCCCTAACTGGAAGAGAATCAAAGCCTAGAGGCATCAGAGAGTCGCCAATTGGGAACTTGGTTGATCTGATTAGGAACATTGATGATATAGAACATGACCTGCGGAAAATAGCAGATCAACGTTCTGAAAAGATGGCACTGTTTCCCATTTCTGACAAAACTAGTTGCGGTAGCCATAATTTTAATCCACGTCCACAAAAATCTGCAAAAACTCAAGTCAGAATGTTAATCTAACTTTGGAGTTTGAAGGGCAAAGAGAATGCACTACATTAAATATGTTTTAGAAAACCTGATCATACAGAAAATGTAGCTGATCATGAAACACAATCAACTCGTACAACTAACCTCTAAGTCAGGAAGTGGTTCATAAGACTTCATCTCCCTAGTATCAAACACTGTAATGCCCGTGATTCTCTGAATTCCAGGTTTAGTAGCTATGAGATTCTGCATAAGTCATGACATTACTAACAGTATCAAACAACAAAGTACCTCCTTCTAACATTACTAACCTATGCAATGCACTGAATTGTAATTTGCAAAATAAAAATAAAAATTCCCCATTCATATTATCATCAACTATTTTTGCGTGTCTCTCATTACACCCCCGAAAAATGAGGCCTAAATAGATAAATCAATTAATAAGCGATAGCCAGAAAGGATAATGATATAAACGGATACTAAATTGGGCTAGTTTAATAGAATTATCAACAAGAAAACTCTTCTAGCTACTGATCTCAGAGAGAAATCAGCATCCAAAGAGGTACCACACTGGATATATATGAACAAAGCACCAAAAAAGAGAATGAAAATAGTTGCAGACTCTCGAGGGGTCTGCTGCCTCCCTTCCCACTATTTCCTGCTCAGAAATTCCATGCTCCCTTCTGCCATTATTCATGTATTCTCTTGATAACCGAATGTTCTCCCAACTAATCCTGGCCCACTTGCCACATGTGCAGGTGGTTACAATGTATATACCCAAGCTGATTCTTTCTCGCAACTCCCACGCTCACCTCAGGAACCTCGGTTCCTCCACTTTTCTCTTAACTCTCCTACCATACACTCTTTTAATGGGCGGATTTCTCAGATAATAATAACACTCTCCAACCAAAAAAAAAACAAAACTAACAAAAAGAAATATTGATTTAGGGTCTATTTGATTGTGTTTTGATTTTTTTGTTCTTATAAATGTTTTGTAGAATAGTCATGGAAACAAGTGTTTTCTTTATTTATTTTTTTGGTTTTAAAGTTAAAAATCAAAACACAAAACAAAAACAACTCGGACATGTTCTCTAAATTTAATTCTAAAAACAAAAAAAAGTTACAATTTTTAAAACTTCTTTTACAAAACAGGCCTTATCAAACAAGTTTTTTTGTTTTGAATACCAAAAAACTGTTTTTAGAAACATTATTCAAACATGACCTTAATATCCGGAATTTTGGAGGATATACCTCAATCATTACAACTTAAGAGTGCCTCATAATCAATGATAGGAGAAAACTCTATCCATGTGTCCAGGGATAAACATTCCTCATTGATAAACCAGTACAGATGCACTTTTTGTCGCATCAAAATCCAAAAAGAGCCAGCTTATTAAAGGAATGAAAAGATTCCAGAGGTTTGATAGTGACTTATCCACAACATGTGGCAGTTCATGATAAGCTAGTAGCAATTTAGTAAAAAGAAAATAAAATAAACAAAAGATTCTATCAGACATGAAGAAAACTGAAAGCTGAAGATAATAAATGAAAGTTTTTTAGTAAGTAGACTAGGTACTCACTAAATGTTGTTAAGGAATATCCGAATATGTTATATTTTAAATTTTCAATAACACTATGACTAACACAGGTATCCGACAAATAGATGGGCAGAATTCTATAATTCTTACCAGGTCAAAATTTGTGGATCCTAAAGCCTCAACCTGTGATAAAACCTGTACATAGATTCCAAAGTCATATGTCAAAGTTAACAGCAAGAAAAATTCAAGCACTGGGACTGGGTATAATGGCAATATCTTAACTCCAAACAAAAATTATGATACAAGAACTCCATGTACCAGTGAAAAACAAAGGTACAATGTTGACAATATTAGACAGAGATGATACAAAAGAAAAATGCATTACCATAGATTGAAGGCCATTAATCATAACAACTCTCTCCCCATATGAACCATTTTGAGATAAGCTAACTTGAAACGGGCCCAGCTCTCTATCTGACTGATTTGTAAGATTCAGTTTCAGCTGCAAGGAACAAGCAATTAATTTCAGCTTCCAAAGCTTTATTTATTTCTGTTAGTAAAATTAACTTAAGGATTAAGATTAGAACATGATCAGAAATAGCTATCCCTATTCCCTAAGATGGTGAATACTGAATAGATTCTACCAACAGCAGTTACAGAGGATGAAAATCACCCATGGCCTAAACCCCTTATTTAAGATGCCACTTTCTAGTTTATAATGGGTAGCATAATGAGAAGACCAGTGTATTATAAATTACCGTGAAAGGTCTTTGAAGGTTAATGATAGATGGAACCTCTACAACTTGCAATTCAATCTCCTTCTTTGTTGTCGGCTGCAATGAAACATTTCCGGACAAAATACAGGCGTATGAGAAAGCTAAATAATCATAATTCAAAAATGTGAGGCATCCCCCCCCCCCCCCCAAAAAAAAAAAAAATACTTGTGTAAAAGCATTAAATTCAACTAATAAGTTAACATGCATCCAGAAAGACTTGAAGATTAAACATGTCATCAATGATTATTGTTTTGAAAGTTAAAGGCCAAAAAGGAAAAGCATCATACTAGATACAGATGAATGCTATGAAGAAACAAAGAAGCCTAACCATCAACTTAGTTTTATCCACTGATATTTAACAAGGTTACATGAATACACCAGAAAACTAATTCATCTATTGATTATAATTTGATGGAACTGTATTTCTATTAATGAAGAGCAGAGGAGACTAGCTGCTTACAACAAAGATAAAAAGAATTGAAATGCAGAAAACATGAAATTAAAACAGAAACAGAAAATTGAAAAGTAAACTCCAATGGTCTGCCAACTCAGAACCTCTATCCCCTTCCTAAACCATTTACTTAATTTATGCCTACCAAGCACTACCTATCCTTCCCTCTTATGTTCTCATTTTTCCAAACCGAATTCCCATCTCCTACTATTCCTTGCCAGCTAAGCATTCATATATGCTCTAGACTTAACAACTTGAATAGGTCTATCATCATTAAAGAAGGAAAAAAAAAAAGCTTACAGTCCCCAATATCTGTTGGGTCTGCAGGCGACCGGGTTCACCCAAATTTGTTCGCCATGTTATCTGGAGTTTACCAAGAACATTACTTCCCTCTACTTTTGTTTGAGCAGAACCATCCGGTGACAATTTTAATTGATAAAGATAGTTGTAAATTCCTCCACCGGATCTAATTAGAACTGGCAGCTTAAATGCCTCCCTGAAAATTTAATTTACTTTTTAATCAATATCAATAATAATAACAGAAAATACATTGGTACCACATGAGCCAAAAATAAAAGCGAAAATAATGGCCAAAACTTGGTAAGTTTTAAAATGCTTCAATCCAAAAAGAATACACAACACTGACCTTGTAATACTATCTTTTTCGGAATGGTGCTCATCACCTTTAAGTATTGTTGCACTATAATGCTGAGCGGGTTCAAAATCAACTTGGTCCATGAAAAGGTTTGATTTCGTATGGTTTTCAATACAAGCTTCCAAAAAGGTTGTTTCCTGAGAGACATCAAGGAGATAACTAATGCAAAAATTTAGGTAGGGGCAGGCACTTCAATTTACAGATCTGATATAATTTCCATAAATCCCTAAATTGAAGATAAAAACATGACATTTTTTTCACCTAAATATTGATAAGTCAATTTACAGATCTGATAATTTCAATGTACGTTTAAAGTTGGGTAGCTTGACAAGTCATGGCTTCTCATGAAAAAATAAAAAAGAGCTGGTGGCAAATTAATATTTTGAAGAATAAAGGTTAAATACCTTACAAGGTGTTTGGTTTGTTTTCTATTTTCATTTTCGATTAATACTTATTCACTGATAATTTCAAACATGCAACCTTGTTTTCATCCATTTATTATTGCCATCATTTTGTGAAGGAAATAGTGAAAACTTTGTTTTCAAAATTTCCTTCACAAAATTTTGAAACCAGGAAACAAAATGACAAGGTTGCATTTCTGTAATTATTAATGAAAACATATCGGCTGAAAAATGAAACAGAAAATAAACCAAAAGCCCCCCTTAGGTAGCATTTTATTTGATTCTGAGAGATTGGTTCAAAAAGACAAGTAATGATTATGATTAGATATCAATCCAAAATTGAAGACCGAATCTGTGACAAAGCCCCAAAAAATGAACACATAAAATATGTTAATACAATTTCAGGAGTTAAAAATAATTCAAATATTTCACTTGAGCATATCTACTGATCAAATCATATGTGAATATTTTGTATAAAAAAAAAATTCATAACCCAGATCCGTAATGTATTTATGAATAAAAAATCACAGAATGTGAAAATCATTAGATTTTAAGGAATGTATAACTTGTCGTTTTTCTGTATCATTGTTCTTCATGAGGGAGCACAATAGTATTGCTAGATTCCTCCCTCACCTTATTTAATCACACGTCTACAAAGAAAGCCAACAACTACTTATACCTATGAATTAATCTATGTATCTATCTCAGTAATGATTTTTTCCCAAAAAAAAAAAAAAAATTTTAAATGGATGGGAAAGTAGAGATAGAAAGCTCATGCAGTTTTAAGATTGGCTATACCAGGTTCATTGCTGAGAGCATATAATTAAATCCAAGTTTATCCTCTATGGAGTGCTATCAAGAAATTAATTAGAAGAAGCAATATATACTACAAAAATTGATAGCTTAAAAGAGGATAAGATTGAAATGGAAAAAATACACATGTATACAGTTGTACACATTCATTATCATACCTTGGTTTATCAATAAAATCTTCTATTTCTTTGAACTGATTTTTACTCATCTTTAGTGCTTGGATAACAAGGTGTTTGACACCAAAAAAAAATGGAAACATGGTGAAACTATAATGCTCTTAAGGATTTAATTGTCTGTTTTAACACTAATAAATTTAAAAACCACAAATTTCATTATGCTTTTCCATTTTAAGGACATAGACAATCAAATAATACTGAACACAATTTATTCAAATGGTGTAATCTGAAAAATTCAAAAACTGACAAAAACATACTACACATTAGATATAGTTAGACTATGTTAATTGCAGAAGACCAGCGTGTATCTCTATCGCTTACAATTGAATGGGAAATTCAAATCCTCAACATACCTTGATAACACGGACCTGCAAAAAAGTTTTCAACAAGCATGTAAGTCATGTAAATGCTGAAAGAACGATTAGTGAGCATTTAATAACCCAGGTACTGTATAATTGTTTTGTTTGAGAACATGGTTTCATTCAAATTCAATCAATATCATTTAGAAAGAAATGAAATTAATACCTTTGTCCTAACGGAAAGTGGATTAGCAACGATGAACTTAAAAAATTGGGGAAGATATTTACGCTCACCATCACCATCGTGGTACAATGCAGTGCAGACCAGCCTGAGGACATGAGCACAGTCAAATTAAAAGAAAAACCAAAAACAAGAAAGAAATCACATGGCATATCCAAACAAAATGACATGCAAGCATGCACATACTGATGCAATGACATTATTGGAGAGTTACAACTCACGTGTGAGGTCCAAGCTCTTTCACATCATGTTCCACGATAAAATCATAACGCCCACCAGCACGTATCGACTCAACTGGTGATTTTGATGTATCTAAAAGGAGTATTCTCTGTCTCTCTGTTTGAATTTCAGCCTGCCACTTACAATGTTTTGATTAATTATGTAAATTAAAATTTCAAAGGACCGAAAACGTATTCAACACTCTGACTATTATGAATACAATTGCATTTGCATGTTCTTGTTCTTAAATTGACCTATGACACCTGTAGTCTTCTACTTATTTATCTATTCACCACAATCAACTTAAAACAAAAAGAATGGATTAGCTATGCACAGATTAGCATAAAAATTTCTCTGCTGCAAGTCAATCTCCCACATACATGCCTGTCGGCCCCAAACGATAACCAAAGGGGATTTCCCACATGACCTCCTCAAGGTTCTCTGAAGTGTAAAGCATTCCATAGCAGGGTGCCATCTGTTAGTAGTGAATAAGTGAAAAATGGTGATTCAAGACACAAAAAGGTAAAGAAAGTCACATGAGCCTCAATTGGCTGTCAAAACTGGCACTTTTCTCAATGGAAGACATGTATTATAAAGTCTTCCCACGGTGATCCATGTGGTTATCTATAGGGAGTTCATTTGGTTAAATCTCAGATAGAAAAACAGAGTAGAATCACGAGCTTGGGTTCAGAATGGGGCGCTTAAAACACTTTGAACTACGAGGGGGCATTAAAGAAACACAAAATATACTATTCAGAAATAAGATGTCTACAAGAAGCTAAACACATTGTCCCCATATAATGAGTGATTCTCATATGCATCACCAATTGTTATTCAGGATAACCATTTCCTTCCTTTCAACTGCTTTCATTTCCAGTTCTATGTATTACTATAAGTAACATTCAAACTCCTCCCAAGGGTTTCCACATAACCACTATGACAAATTCATTCATAAAACAATACTATGTTTCCCGTACAGTAAAAAACACTACAATTTAGCACTGCTTCATTTTTTTTTTAATAAAAAAAATAAAAAAGATTGAGAATCACCTTAATAACAATTTCTCTGACTTCAAAATTGGAACTATTGTTTATACTTATATAGCTACAGAAAGTCTCTCCCAAATAAATGGCTCTGCATCCATCACACAAATTGGCAGTTTCAATCAGCAACTAAATAATAATTAATAATAATAATAATTAATTGAAAATTGAGGAGAGAGACCCAAAAGACTGAGGGAGAACGAGGAGAGCAGAGAGTCCCATAGCATCGGAGAAGTGACGAAGGAGGAATCGGTTACGATAGTTGGGATCGGAGTCAGAGTCAGAGTCACCGGCGACAAGAGAGGTGGAGACGGCGGCGTCGGGGTCGTCGAAGAGGTCCTCGCCGACGAAGAGGTCGACCGGGTCGAGGCGAATGGGCGGGTCAACGTTGAAGGAAGGGCGGCATAGCCTCATAACCCGAAACGCGAGGGAATGAGATCCGGATGCTGCTTGACTCATCCTTCTCAATCTGCTGAATGCAAATGCAAATGCTTCAGAGGATTCGGATCATTACTCCTACAGCTTCAACTTCGACTTCTACCATTCTGTTAATAGTGGGTGGGTATACGGGTCAACCCGTTCCATGTCAACGTGGGTCCGCTCCAGTTACCACTCCTATTTTTTATTTTTTTTCACAGTCCACGTCACATACTTTTAGGTATTTCTTCACACATCAATGACTTTAAATTTAGATAAAAAAAAAAAAAAGGTTATAAATGACATTTATAATTCTTTAAAGAAAAGTAAGGTAAAAGGCTAAGCCACTCTATAAGATGGTATATTTAATTTGGGAAAAATATTTTTATTTTTATTGCAGAAAAAATTTCTTATTTATATAAAAATGAATGAGCCTTATTATAAAAGGAAAAAATTAATATGACTCATTTATTTTTATATGAGTATAACAACAAAAAATTGCAGTAAAAACAAAAACATTAAACTCATTTAATTTAATACATATAAGTGAAGTAATTAGAATTCGAGAAGAAAAAGATATTTTTAATGTAAAATAATTAAAAGGAATTCACTTGAGAATATAAATGGTTAAGATTAAAAACATTGATCCAAAAATAAAAATTTATAAATATTTTAAAGTACATGTAACTGAAAATTTTTATGGTAAAATAAATTTTTAAAATGATTAATAATTTGAAGTACAATAGAAGGTTATTCATTCTAAGAAAATAACTCATTTTTTTTTGGTAAACAAATAACTCTATTTTGTTTATCAAGAAAAAAACTCTATTTTATTATTACTTTAATGTTTCTATGATAAATGCAGATAAATTATCTACATTTACTTTCAAAACGACGTTATTTTGTGTTGAAAAATTAAAAAATTATAATGAAAAAATTATTTTAATCTTGGAATAAATTATAACAAAAATATCTTAATTTTTACCACAAAATGACATCGTTTTTTAAGAAGCGACTATATGTAAAATATCTAAGTTGCAATGCACCATTTTCAATTCACAAATACACACCTAAGAATCTCCCAAAAAATAATACACGATTAAACATTTAAAGTTAAGAAAAATGAAATTGAAATAAAATTGAAAAACCTAGCTAGGTAAGTTAAATTGAAATTTAAAAGCATAGAAGAAGGAGGAACAACTAATTTAAAATTTGAAAAGTAATATTAATTTTTTTTTTCAATATTGACCCTATGGATAATTCTTTTTTTTCCTAATTAGGGAGCGCTTAAGCTCAAAAAAAAAATTGAAATATAAAGATGCAAGAGTTCTATAGTTTATAAAAATTAAGTAAATCTCTTTCTAGTAAACTGATCATTTGAGGATGAAGCTAATTGAAGATGATGATATCCTCTTCCATTTCAAGGCTTTTTTTCGCAAACTATTCTTTGCATTTATTGCTAGACATAATTTAGGTAGCCATAATTATACATTTTACTAAACAGTATAAAAGTTATTATAAAGTAATTTTGAATATATAATATAATTTATTATTTATATCTATCTATCCAAATCATGCGCTTCAATCAATAGTAATTCATTGACCCGATACCCCAAGTAATGACCAATTCAGTTTTAATAACATTAATACATATGTCCCATTATACGCTTTACTCTCATTCCCCTGATTAACTTTATCCGTGCACGTTTTATTTGGATTTAAGATTGATAGAAAATGACCTATGGTTTGGCTTAAGATATATATATGAAGACATCATCTATCTATGCTGAACGAGATGGATAAATTTCACCATTTCTTCGTGAATTATGTTATTCACATATTCTTTTGTCATATAATATAAGCAATCTAAATTTTAGAAGAAAAACAAAATTAAGTGGTATCATTTAACAAGTCTCAAATATAGCAAAAATAAAAAATAAAAAGGCCATAGTACATTTCCAAGCAATAATTATGTAATACGGTTGTGTTCGATAGTCATAAAAAAAAAAAGAGAAATTATTATTGCAGTAATATTTCAAACAATAAGTTCAATAGTACACGTATTTTCTGTATTAGTTTGGTATCCTCCTAAAAGTAAGTATAAAATTTAACTATAAATCAAACAAAGAATTGAATGAAAAATTTATCCTTCTAAATTTTCACATTCAATTGCAAACTACCTTAAAAAATGAAGCAAGTTTGGTGTAAGGAGGGAAGGGAGATTCAGGAATGGATAGACATGGTCCTTGGACAATGATTGCAGTCAAAGTCTCAGCCTGATTAATAATTAAAATTTAACATTCTAATAATACTGCACAAAATTTCATTTAGAAAGATTACAGGTGATGTATATCCAATATTCCTTTGGTTATTGTACCTTAAGATGTACAAATGACAATATGTTTAATGCCTGATCAGTAAATTGAAAATCAAATAATAATTACGAAGTTTCCACGGCAAATGAATTGTATACATTAAAAACAAAATTATAGCATTTGATTGAATAATAAATATAAATTTAAACCAAACCACTCCCCGTTGAACCCGACTAAGAGTGTGGGGTAAAAGTAATTCTTGTACGCAGTCTTATCTTTACATAATTGCAAATAAGCTGTTTGTTGAATTCGAACCCATGACCTTTAAATCATAAAAGAACAGTTTTACCACTGCTACGATTCGCCCCCTTTTGAATAATAAATATAAATATATAAAATTCATTCCTGCCTCTCCAAGCGCCAAAAGAAATACAGAAAGATAATCTCAAAGAAATTCAACAAGATTGAATGCAAATTTGAAATATATATTACATATGTTAAGGGTTTCATTACTTGAACAATCTTCCTTCAGCAGAAATTGTTTCTACAAACAAAGTAAACATCTCCAAATGCTATATAATGGGATGCACTTCAGTGATTTCAAAAGTAGAGAAAGTCTACATAAGATACGACATACCTGCCAGGAGTTAACTACAAATACTCCATGGATAAATTAACACCTACTGCTGGTGGAGTGACTTGACCATAATTACCAAAAACAAATTGACATCTGAATGAATTGATTTTTGAATATTTTAAACTCAGCACAGTGAACTGCTCAAATCAAGATATGGCCACCAACAATAACAATAATCTACACCTCTTACCCCTCCTGTACAATTCCAGTTAGCACCTCATCTGCATTCATTTCATAGTTAGCTATAAATATATGCATGCCTCTCCCTTCCGCCAAAGTTAAATTCACATTATAATAATACCAAAATGAAGCTATCTATACAACCCGAACCCATGTTCCACCACATATTGGGCAGCCATATGCCCAGCGGCTGATCCACCACATCTCGCGGTCATTGTGACTAGGAGAGGCAGTAGCACCGGGCGATGCAAAAGCAGAAGTTTGCCGCAGACATCTTATGCACTGCACCATGGAAGAAAACGAAATCACAAAATAGGAGGAGCAGGCAGATAATAAAAATTAAGAGGTCAGGTAGAAGAATTAACTAGTGTCTTTTACTAATTTATAAGCATAAGAGGAATGACTTTGGCTACAAAATAGATTATGATTGACATTGACCACAATAACATTTCTGACACTACTCTAAATCTCTCACTCACTATCTACACTTGCATCAGTTGCCACATAGCAATTTTTCTTCTATCTATTAGTATTGGTAAGGATAGATATACAGACAAACCACATATACACACTGCCAAAAAAGTTAGAGAAACCTGGTATTTATTACGTTAAGAGATGTTTTTTTGGGATAAAAATTACGTTAGAGATATTACACTTGCTCTTGGACCAAACACAATTTAAAAAAACAGACAAAAAGTCAAGGTGTTTTCACAAGGTATCAGAAAACTTCAGTAACAAATGATCAAGAGTTTAACCACATTGAGCCTAGTCAGCAGAAAGTTGCTTTGGTTTTCAGTAAATGATACAAAAATCATTTCAACTAAAGTTGCCTTGTACAGCTAGAGATACAAAAATCATTTTCAGAACTTTGTTTCTAGGTTGAGTGATTAAATAACTTGTTATCAAAATCTCTTTTGAGAAATGCTTACTCCCCCAGCCCCCGGGATTATGTGTTAGGTACAATACAGCACTTCACAAGCAGGATGCCCACAAAATATGAATGCAATACCTAGTCCCTTGCTTAAGGTTAAGCTTTCAAAATAACAGATTCTATCTTTTTGGTCTAGATCCATCTAAAGCTGCTGCATGTGATTGTGAGGTTTTTCTTCTGTCAAGTGACTCGATTCATCAGAAGTTTTTTTTTTAAAAAAACCTACAAAAGCAGTAATGGTGTAGAAAACCTATGAAACAACATGTCTATCTATAGTTAAAATAAAATATATCTAATATTCCCCAATATGTCTATTCAAAGTTATGAACCAAAGAAGCAAAATACTCGGGATTGCATGTTACTAGAGAGATTCTAAATGCCAAATCTTCAAATTCACATAAAAAATTGTTGATACAATAATCATTTTGAATTCCTTAGTTGACAGTTTTAGAAATAGTTTTCTAGAGCCTGCAGAAAATGACACAAATCATCCAAATAACAAGCATTTCCAAGATTTCATCCAAAAAAATAAAAATCTCCAAGTTACGTAACTTATATATACATATGGATAGAAAACGAAATAAACACATGAACAAGATATATTTTCAGACCTTGTACCAGACCCCTTCAAGGCCAGTCTTCCACGTCGCAGTAACAACATCTTTTCGAGATCCCATTATACCAAGATAAGCTCCTAAGCCCACAGAAGTGTTCAGCCCAAAAGCTGCATCTCTTTCAGACATCCTGCGCTTCCTTGGCCACAAGCGATGGGTTCCATAGTAGACATCACTATGCTCCAATGAGCCGAAATCATGTGGGTCAGCACAAATTAGTTTAGGTGAGTCATCCGCACAATCGACATCCTCTAGATCAGACCAAGGTCCTCCAAACATATTCCGTTTATGCCACTCTTCTGCTGGAGGGTGGAGTTCTAGCTCGCGTAGTAGAAGACCAGCAGCATCGGCACCCCTAGGACGGGGCATATTCTGCATATTACATTTTTGTATTTGTTTTAAAAATAGGCATTCACAGAAATGTTATGCACCCAAAAGAAAGAAAAGAGAGGACAAAACAAAAACAACTAAGTAGGCATCAAATGCTTAATGTTCAATCATAAACAGTACCTACATAATTTAAAAAAATGTGCTGTATCACTAAATCAGAAATAAAATATTGCTATAAAGGAGAATCATCATGTAAAGAAAGGAAATTGAACCACTTTCCAGCCCTACTTAATTTTTATATCATCAAAGATAATCCTCAAGTAAATAGAATCAAAAACTTGAGGCGATATATGAAATACTAAATATAACTAGTTTAATTTGTCTCCCACAAATAATAAATTTAAAAGAAGTAGAAAAGCATAAAAGTTACCTGTAATTGTGGACCAAGGGATGCTTCCACAACTTCAGGCAGTACAGTATAGTTTCCATCAATATAGTGCAGACGAACCTGAATGTTGTTGCTCCCCACCTGAGAAACTGGCAATGGGTGTTGCAGCCCAGCTGTTCGACGACATAGATCCATAAGCATCATAAAAAGCACCTTAACCTACATTGTAAGTGCAATGAGAACTTAAGGAAAATTACGGTCAATTTTATAATCTCTGTAAGTAAAATAAAGAATTAGCACAACTTTGAAAAAAAAAAATTATGTAGGATACAAATATAAAAAATAAAAAATTAAGCCTTTGGATAAGTGACAACAATTTATCACTTATACCTCTTCAAACGTATATCCTTGGCCAGCATTGCCACTGCCAAATCTAGAACGCCCAGGATGTGCTTCTTCACCACCCTTTGCCCCAGGCACAAGCTGACCAGCTCGACCTGTCTGACCATCATCTGACTTAACCACAGCTGAAACTGGTTTTGCAATCTCCTCCACCTTGCCAGGAGCAGGAGCATTAGATTGAGGCTTTTGTATATTTGTATCAGTAGTTCTATTTGCAACCCCAGTATAGCGGGGAAGTTGAGTTCGTAGAAAGAAAAAGCAGAAGAGCAAAAGTTGGCATAGTCTGTGAAGGAAATGACAGTCCCCAATAAGTCTGACTGCTGGTGTTCCAGGAAATGTTCCTGTATTAATGCTAATAGGCATTAATGTCGAAGGACCACTGATGGGGTTAGGAGTTGGATTGGACCCTCCATCAGTTGAGTTACTAATCTTGGCAATAGCCCCTTGTACCCAGGTTTGACCTATGGAGCTCGTGGTCCCATTTTGACCTCCTAGAAAACATTGTCTTCATTTTAGTTTGATAAGCAAAACAAACAATAAAGATCATGCTAATGGTGAAGATGATTAAAGTGATTCATGGTAGGATAGTTGATCATTTTCTATGACCATGGGAAGAGATGCATCAAACCTATGCTTCCAAAGTAGATCCACAATGATTCAAGACTGAACTTAATTACAATTTAAAAGGATAGATGTATACTTTTTTTTGGTGAATAGAACCGTAGTAAGGATAGGTTACTCTAATACTACCGATTAGAGTGCTATTAGCATGCTGAGATATCAGAGGGACAAGCAAAAGCACACCTAGAGGATTACCTCCACGCATTTTTTTTCTCCATAAACAAGGCTACTTAACGTCCCTTGGTGCCAGAGGATCTCCATATGGAGGCATGTTATTTGATAAACCAAACAGTATATTTATTTTAAAAAGATTAAATTAATCTACAGGTCCTTATACTTTCTGTTAATTTTTTAAACAGGTCAGTGAAAAACAACTCCCCAAAAAATCCCAACTTGCAAGAGTAGGGATGAAGAAGTCTTTGTAGACAGCCTTATCTATGTATTTTTGTAAAGAGGTTGTTTTTTGAATTTGAACCCGTGACATTTCAGTCACAAAGGAACAATTTTATCATAGGTACCCATAGTTTACAAACTATAAATGGAGTCTTTTAGTTTCAAAAGCTTTTTCAATTGAAGAATGGACTCAAGGAACCTGATAAGAAAGATTTTGAAACTGTTATGGCCCATTCATAGTTTTAAAAATATAGGGACCTATTTAAAAATTTGATTCCAAAAATAACATATCTGATCAGTGCACACTGACCCTGACTTGTTGCAGGAGTTGCTGAACTTTGGGTAGGACTGGCAACCATATTGCGGTTGCTTCCAGTGCCTGCACTCACAGCATGACTCGCCAAGGTGCGACAGAAACTTGCATAACGCCGCAAACGTGTAACAAAATGTGCAGCTAGATCAAGAACTGAATCAACATAAGCCTGTGAAGATTGAAACAATTAAGACAAAAGAAATTGTAAAAGTATAATAAAATAAATTGTATGACAAATTTGAACAACTCACTGGAAAAAGGAAGCCAAAAAAAAGAAGAAACTCTAAATGGTTTAATAATATATGGATGCATTCAGATAGTTAGGCCGTAGGTAGGCATACTTATCTACAAAATGCATAATTATATGCAAGCATTTCAGAGCTTTCGTGTGTGAGAAGATAAATAAGTGTACAAGTAACTATCACAAGACTGAAAAGAGCAATGATAAGGAGTATGCAGAACCACAACAAAATTGCATTTTACATTTACTGAATAAACAAAATAAGGAACGCAAGTTTCCAAACTGTAACAAAAGCTGACCTGAACACTAGGAATTAGTGCAGGATCAACAGCCATTGATTCAGGCTCAATGCTGGATAATGTTTCACCAGATGCTTGCCATGGCTCAGGCACTAAAGCAGAAGAATTTATCAACGCAGACTCAATTCCTTTACCAAGCATATCCAACAACAACCTAGCTTGCATATCCAAAACCATTGCCCTAACCTCTTGGGCGCTTGATCCTTCCAATAGCCTACACTTTATCCTATCTAGACTCTGGAATGGTATAAAACAAAGTTTAATTAGCCTAAAAAAGCACAACGCAGAGAGGAACTACCGCATACCTGTCTGAAAAAACTACAATAAACAAAAGAAAATAATAGAAGAGAATCAATATTCTTTAGAATGAAATAAGGATCCTCCCATCTGAAAAACACATTAAAGGGATGGACCAAGTTTGGTTGAAAAGTAGACCTCAGCAGATTTTCTTGGAGTTTAAAAATCAGATTCAAACTGAAATCAACATGGGCATTTAAAAAATTTCAAAACCATATGAAAATTTATATCACCGAACTGACCTCAAATCAAATGTCCTATGATCACTTCAAAACCAAATTAAGCTCTTTATCATCCACAATTTATTCAGTGAGGACAATCAATACACAGTGGTTATACCTAAATATATATGTAGAAGTTTGAACATGAAATACAAGATTGTCACTAGCAAGCATTTGCTCCTGGGTCAAAAATTAGAGGAGGTTTTGTTTTATATATGGCACATTCCACCAACAGTCAATATAAAAAAATATAGTCTCATCAGAGTTAACAGAAAAACAATGAGATCCCTCTGGAGCTAATAATGAAGAAGTTGAGGAACAAATTGGAGTAAACTATGAAAGCCAATGACGGGATGATGCTGAAATGGTGATAGTTCAACAGTAACTTACTGGACCATACTGTTGCCTGTGCTGAGCAGAAGGAAGAGAATGAAAATCCGCATCCAAAACTGCAAGAACGCTGTTAAGTGAAACTGAAACCAGGAAAAAAAAATATCACTTGTCAATATACAGCATCAAAACAGAGCACTTGTAAGAAACAGGAAATCATATTCTCCTTTCTTTCTCTGGCACAAACTTGAACAAAACAAAAACACCAAACGACTTAATAACAAGCACCTCCTTACCAATACCATCCTCAGCAGCACTCTGTGTGCACCCCACAGCATCCCACCAATCAACCCCAACCAAAAGGCTCCACCAAAACCTGTTTTCCTAATAGCGTTAGCCAAGCCATGCAAATCTTCGACAAAAGAAACATATCAGAACTACCATTACCTGAGACAATTGACAAAATATTGGCAGATGCTGTAAATTTATAGAAATACTACGAAACAGTTAACATATCACATACTAAAAGGGGTTAAAGAAATCACCTTTCAGCAATTGCACGCTCCCAAGTTGAAGAATTAGCCTTTACTTGACTAATGGGAATAGAAGGAGGAAGAACCCGAATTATTTTCAATAATGTACAGTTCTTGCTAGTGTCATGCCAAACAGAAGCTGAACAGCAGCTTGTTGAAGAAAAAGCAGGAGCAGCAATTGCAGACCCAACATTAATCTGATAGTTGTCTACAGGTGTAAAATTTGTACCAGAAAACACATGGACACCACCCCGAAGAAAAGCAATGGCAATTTCACCACCATGAGCAGAGTAAACAACTCGAGCAAGTGTCCTAACATCACTTGGAAGATCAAATGGATCAAAATTGATTGATTTATCAAAAACAGACTCAGATACCTTTTGCACATCAGTAGCCACTCCAAAAGCAGGTGCTTGATGGCTCTTGAAATCATTCGTTGGAGGTATGCTGAGGTCCACTTTGGACTGCCAAACAGTTTGCATAGGTGGTTGTCCACCCATACTAGAAGTAGGGTTTCCAAATATAGGATGGAGAACAACATGCTGTAAAGATGATTCCCAGCGTTGCACTCTCCACCCAGAAATTGATGGGCCCTCATCTGGATCATACGGGGACATGTACTGTCCTGTATAGGTAAAATCAAATATACATAAATTTCTTAGTTCATTTATCTGTGCAAGTGAAAGCTCCGGCAAAATTTCTGAATAAAATGCATCGCAGCCAGCATTCTCACAACCTAGAGGAGTCAATTTCTTAGTTCAATTATCTGTGCTTCTAATTTGGTGGATAACGTTAGCTTGCCAAAGGATGAATAGTATTAGGAGGACGGAACTTGATAATATAGCTTTATCTATTCCATTAGCAACCATTTGATATTCAATTTTTTCTTGTTAGTTGGGGATACTTGAAATTTTTTGGTATCGTAACAGATTAATTACTTTTAAAATGACAACAGATGGGGGTTTAACACAACATAAGGTTATCTAAATGGGTTTCACTTACAAATCCCAGATTCCAAGCAGACTTGCTCAAACCAGCCGTAACCTTTAAAGCGCATAAAGTGTAAAATACTTGCACTTGTGGTGGCATGGGGAGAGGTTGAACAAAGAGGGCAAGCTAGATAGACTGCATAAAACTAAATCAAGAAAGACAGCAATATTGACGAAGGGCAACTGTAAACCAAAGAATATAGGCTAGAATAGTAAGAGATTTAACATATCATCTCCATATACATTCATTTCAAGTAATGAATAGAAGAAATGAAGGAATATATGATGTTTCCTTAAGAGGGGGAGAAGGGGGGGCGGGTTGAATTGGGTCCCAAGTTCCTCAATATGGTTTTAACTTGTAATAACATGAACAGATAAACGGAATACTTCACTGATCTTAAAAGGCATGCAACAAGACTCAGTAATAAATATAGGTACACTCAAGATGGATGAAAATTACAATGTTAAAGAGTGTGGGGAGAGGTGGTCAAAATACCAGAAATAGGTAAGGAGGCAAAAGAAGAGATTGAAAAATTCACTATTAACGAAGACACCTTAGCACAGAACATTTGCAAATTTGTTTCTGGAGAAAAAAAATAGTCAGAATCAACTTCATACCCTCAACTATCACAACAGTTATCACCGAACCAGCACGGGTTGGATCAAAGGCCACTGCTGTCACGCCAGAACCCCATGTAGTGGTTGCAGCAGATTGGGCTGCAGCTTCAGGACTCACATATGCTGAAAAATTCGAGACTGGTGAACAGTATAGAGGTACAGGATCACCAAGGTTTTGGTCCGTCTGTTTTTTCCCTTGCTTTGCTTCAGATAATAGATAATCTTGCCAACTAAATAAATATGCAGCTAAAGGCGCAAAACCAGCCCAGTTGGGTGGGCTAAGAGGCAGGACACCACAAGGGGTACTTGTCTTCGGAGTTACTTGGAAACCATTTCCAGGCCCAGGTGTAACCTCCCAAACAACGATCGTGGATGGATTAACAATTGGTACACCTGCCACATGCATGGCACCACTGTCTGTTATAATAGCATCACCAGCCATAATGCCACTGGGTCCGCAACCCAAAAGTCCTTTACTTGTGCAAAACCATTTCGGTGTTGTACCATTCTGAATAGGAGGCCACTGGGACCAGTGAAGTTGAACTGAGCCTGATGAGAACACAGAACAGACACAAAGAAAATTGGGCCATCTAGCTGAAATCAAAACAACTGCATCCATCAGATACACAAGCATAGTACTATTTAATGCATATAGCTGACTAAAATTTGAAAATAAAATGAATGAACAACAAATACACAATCAAATAGATGAAATTTCATGTGTCATCATGCCATTGACCATCACCCTATCATAATTAAAAAAATAAAAAACAATTCAATGTGGAACAAAAAATAATTGGCAACTGCCTAAGGCTTGGGTGTGATGTTGTCAGAACTTAGACTATCCATCAAGGCAACTATAGCCCTCCCCTACCCAGGTTCTTGCGCCTCTGAAGTATCAAAAAAGGGGGCAATTAGAAAAGAATGTAAACAGAATAATTGACCTGAAGTTTGAGATTGCTGTGAAAGAAACTTTTCCTCAAATGTTGACTTTGAATTGGCAGAAGCACTCGATTTGGATGAAAGCCACCTATACTATTTTTCCAAAAAGAAATTGATTCAGATTAAAAAAGAACTAATAAATAATAGTTGTGAGTGCTCAATTTTAATCACGTGGGATTAGAATCTTCCTATTTTTTAAAGAATGACATCCAAAGATATTATCACCTTGTGCTGGCATATATTTAAAAGATGTGCACATATCACAAGTAGACACAACTAACTACTATCAAAAGAAATTCCTTATGCAGAAGGAAATGAGACAGGATGGAAAATTTATCAAAAGAAACATCTAAAACGTTAGACATTCTTATGAAAGAATGATAAGGAAGCTCTTCAAGAGCAGCTTTATAGACCATTCATGGAATCACCTGTATAGAGGAGGAATGGAAGAATCAATTGCACATGTGAAGAAAATACCAGAAGAGAAGGAATAATGATAAGAGGAATGAAACTGTCAATGCTTTCCTTTGCTCATTAAGCTAAAAAGAAGAGCGCTGAAAATTATAGATGGAATAGACTTTGTTCCAAGTTCTAACGGTCTCTCAAATAATCTTTGCAGAAAATGGATCCATATTACAATTTGAAACAATGGACCTATCTTATTGAAGAATGATAAGATGCTTTGCTCAGAGGTTCAACCACTGAAAGACTATGGTTGAAAATTACCAAACCAGGAGAGAGAGAGAGAGAGAGAGAGAGAGAGAGAGAGTACATAACCACATAAGTACAAAGGCAAAGATTAAAAAAAAAAAAAAAAAGTCCCGATTAAATCCCGACTAGCAAGGGTGGGATGAGGGCAATCCTTGTACGCAGCCTTACCCTTGCATAATTGCAAAGAGGCCAACCTCTGTACAAAGGCAAAGATAGACAAATAAAAATGTTTACAAGACTTTATCGAAAGAAATGTACAGAAAATTAGAGTATGACATCAGAATAAGACTAGTTAACTGCATACCGGAGACACCCCTGACAGCCACTTTGTAACAACTGCAATATCTTGCCGCCACTCATGCTCACGCTGCCAACAGCTAGTATCACGGACAAGATTAGGTGGCCCCTGAATGGACATCCTATCAGAGGAACATATAACACTTGCAAATGTGTGCAATATCCATGAAGAGCTAAGCTAATAGCAATATACTCATGTTGCTAGCAAATAGCAAACTTAGCAATTAAATCTACTACCAGAGATAAAAAACTTGCAATTATACTAAACTAAAAAGATATGCCAGAATATGCAATAGTAGCATCCACATAAGTAACCCTAGAAATGAGATTAATAACTCAAACTTACTTGAGAAGGTTGAGTCCAAATAGTTACCCTCCCATGGAAATTCGCAATCAGTAATGCACGGGGACAAGAAGTAGGGGACCATTCGATAAACTGCACAGAATCACGCGGAGAATCTGCAAAAGATATAAATACAAATAAATAATTTCCAAATGAGAAAAAAATAAAAAATAGTTCAGATGGGAAAATAAAAGCTCACAATGAAAAAAAGAGATGAGAAAGAACATCCAAATGTTACTCAAATGATGGGCAGTCACTCAGCTAATGTCAAAGAAAACATTACCTCTTTGAGGGAAAAGAAAAATTTACAGATGAGCCAACTGCAATTTTTTTCTAGCCATGCTATATACAGGTTCTCAAATTCCATTTTAGGGATTCTAGAATGTATCATTTATATTAAATTAGCTTATTTTCATTTTATCAATATTCCTGCTGATATCGTCAAAAACATTGAGTGTAAACTTGTGGTAAGCGGGTGAGCCTTGGCACAAGGTAATGTTATGGTTATCGTGACTTGGTGGTCACAAGTTCATGAAACTAACTCTCTGCTCAGTGGTAGAGCAGCATACATCTGGCCCTCTTCAAACCTCAGTATAATGGGAGCCTTGTGCACTTTGCTGCTATTTTTATTTTATGTAAATCGGTTATAATAATAATAATAATAATAAATAATGAGAATGATGTATGTAACCTTAACTTTATGTATTTATTGGTTGCCCTCTAACGATTTACAATGCTTAAAAATAATAATGAGAATCATAATGATACATTTGCATATATTTCCATCACAAAGTTCTTTAAGACTTGTCTGTTAATCAGTTATACTTTGTTAGAATATTAGATATAATATGATTAGATTTGATTAGATATGATTGGATTCTGTCTTATCCGTAAATAGTCTGACTGTATTCTGACTGTATTAGGATTAGGTTTGGATTAGGTTTGGGCCTTACACTTAAGCCCATTAGGGTCTCTATATATTGTAACTCCCTGACACAGATCAACACACAACATATTCTTTTACATTTAACTTGGTATCAGAGCTATTTCGTTCTGGGAACCCTCGCTTCCGCTTAGAAATCTTGTTCTTCGCTTTAAAACCTAAGCCCACTGCTTAGGAGTCATCTTTTCTTTGCCGTGCGTCCTTCCGGTAAGATATCAAAGGCTGTAAGTCCTCTCCAGGCATCTTCTGCACGTGTCCACAGTCACCGGAGCACCAACAGCCACCGTCAGCCACCGTCAGCCACCGTCAGCCACTGTTCAGGCTGCCGGAGTACTTTTCCGGCGAGTTTTCAGTCTGGAACGAACGCGAACAGAACCCTCTCCTCCCGGCGACCTGCTCTGTGGAAGTCCGGCCACCATCGGAGTTGTCACGCGCCTCCAGTCTTCTCTGCGCGTGGGCTTCACGCGCCACCTTCTGCCGGCGCGTGAGCACTATTCCGGCGGCTTTTTCCGGCCGGTCTTGGACAGAGAAGCTCGTCTTCTCCTCCTCTTTCTGGATCTGTGGTTGGTTCTTTGTGGGTCTGACTTTTTGTGCGCACCTCTTCTTGATTGGTGATCAGGTTCGTTTCTCTTTTTTTTTCGGTTTGTATCTTTGTGATTTGATATGGCAGCAAACCCTCCAATTCATTCGGAGGTCAAGTCTTCATCTCCTCCTTTGAGAAATTCTCCCAATATCATCTCTACCAATATTGGGTCCATTACCTCTTCAAAATTGAAGGGATCTGTTAATTACAAGAACTGGGCCACCTCTGTTCGAGTTTGGTTCTTTGGACAAGGATATGGGAACCATCTCACAACTAAGTCTACTGATGTCCCTAAGGAGGACAAGTCTGATTGGGAAAAGATTGACAACCAACTTCTGAGTATCCTCTGGCAATCCATTGATCCGATTGTCTTGGATATCTTTTATTCATTTCAAACTTGCACTGAAGTGTGGGAGGAAGCAAAAAACCTCTACACTAATGATGTTCAGCAGCTCTATTTCATCATCTCTCAGTTTATGGAATTGAGCAAATCATCCGACATTCAAATGGAGACATATATTGGCAAGAGTCGTTCTTTGATGCAGGCATATTTGGATATGCTGCCTTACCCTACTGATGCTACTGCATATCGGAAACAGGTGGAACGTCTCTTTATGGTTGCCACACTTTCTGGCCTTCCCGAAGAATATGATAATGTTCGTGATACTATCTTGACTAGTGGGGAGCCTGATCTATCCATGACGTATCAGCGTCTTCTGAATTTGAATAAGAAATCTGCTCCTGCATCGTCTTCTGCTGTTGATTCTACTGCTCTAGTTTCCCGTACTGATTTTCGCGGGCATATTGGAGGCGGACGTGGTCGTGGTAGAGGCCCAGGAGGCCGTGGCCCAGGAGGACGTAGCCCAGGAGGCCGTGGCCCAGGAGGCCCAGGAGGTCCAGTCGGACGTGGTCAGCGACCTCGTTGTCATTACTGTCAGCAACTTGGTCATTATGAGGAACGCTGCTACACCAAGTATCCTCACATGCGACCTTCTTTTGCTGCTAATGTAGCTCAATCGGATACTGCTTCAAATGGTTCAGTCTCTCTCTCCTCTGAAGAATATGCAGCATTCCAGGCCCTTCTCAGGAAGTCCTCTCCTCAATCTCAGGCCTCTGCTTCAGAAACTGGTAATCCTGTTGCTTGTGTTTCTCATTCTGCATCACTTGGTCCTTGGATATTTGACTCAGGTGCTACTGATCCCCTCTGTGGTAATAAGGAACTCTTTTCTTCCCTTACATATTCTAATAATTTACCCTCTTTTACTCTTGCTGATGGAACTGAGGCCCCCGTTCATGGGATTGGACAAATCTGTCCAACCTCCTCATTGACCTTGACATCTGTCTATTACATTCCTCACATCCCTTATAATTTAATATCGGTTAGTAAATTGATCAATTCTCTTAATTGTATTGTCACATTCTCAAACCATTCTGTTTCTGTGCAGGACCCGGGTACGGGGAAGATGATTGGAGTGGGCCGTGAGTCACGGGGTCTGTTCTACCTTGATGTGCCGAGTCCTTCAGTTGCTTGTTCTCTCACAGAATCTCCACAACTCATCCACAGTCGTCTCGGGCATCCTAGTCTTGCGAAATTGCAGAAGATGGTTCCTCTTTTATCCGGTCTTCAAACTTTAGATTGTCAGTCATGTCAGCAAGGAAAGCACATACGCTCCTCCTTTGCTAATCGAGTCAATAAACGAGCTGATGCTCCTTTTTCCATTATTCATTCAGATGTTTGGGGTCCTAGTCGTAGTGTGTCTATTTTAGGTTTTCGGTATTTTGTCACCTTTATTGATGATTTCTCCCATTGTACTTGGATTTATTTAATGAAAAACCGCTCTGAGTTGTTTTCTATTTATCAAAAGTTTTCTGCTGAAATTCATACTCAATTTGGTGCTTCTATTCGTATTTTACGTAGTGATAATGCTAAGGAGTATGTTTCTGTTGACTTTTCTCACTTCTTAGCCACACAGGGTACTTTACACCAAACCACTTGTCCTCACACTCCACAACAAAATGGAGTAGCTGAACGTAAGAATAGACATCTCATTGAGATTGCCAGAACTCTTCTTATTCACATGCATGTTCCTCTTCACTTCTGGGCTGATGCAGTCCTTGCTTCTTGCTTTCTCATCAACCGCATGCCTTCATCTGTGCTTAATAATGATATTCCTCATAACTTATTGTTTCCAGATGTTCCTCTCTTTCCTCTATCCCCACATGTTTTTGGTTGTACCTGTTTTGTTCATGATCTCACTCCTGGTAAGGATAAGTTAACATCCAAAGCCTTTAAATGCATTTTTCTTGGTTATTCTCGTCTTCCAAAGGGTTATCGCTGTTACTCTCCTGACCTCAAGCGTTACTTAGTTTCCGCGGATGTCACCTTTTTTGATCAACAACCCTTTAATTCTATCCCATCTCCATTGTCACAGGTTGATCATGTTCTTCCTGTTCCTTTTCTTGACTTGTCTTTGCCAGATGCAGGTGCTTCTACTCCAGATAAGCCATCACCTATTGCTCCAGTACCTAAGGACCGTCCACTTCTCACTTATCAGCGTCGTAAGACAGTACCTCCAGTCGACTCGACCCCTGCTGACTCATTGCCCTCTGCAGTTGATTCTTCCCCTCCGGATCCTTCACCAGAGGCTCTTCCCATTGCTCAAAGAAAAGGTACACGTACTACTCGTAACCCTTATCCTCTTTATACCTTCTTGAGCTATGATCGTCTTTCTGCTCCTCATTTCACCTTTGTTTCTAGTCTTTCTTCTGTTTCTATTCCTAAGACCACAGGTGAAGCACTTTCCCATCCAGGATGGCGCCAAGCGATGCTTGATGAGATGACCGCACTTCATACCAATGGCACTTGGGACCTTGTTTCTGCTCCTCCAAAGAAGTCTATAGTTGGTTGTCGCTGGGTGTTTACTGTGAAAGTTGGACCTGATGGCCATGTTGATCGTCTCAAGGCACGCCTAGTTGCCAAGGGTTTTACTCAAATCTTTGGCCTTGATTATAGCGATACATTCTCTCCCGTCGCTAAGATGGCGTCCGTCCGCCTATTTCTTGCCCTTGCTGCTGTTCGTCACTGGCCACTCCTTCAACTTGACATCAAAAATGCCTTTCTTCATGGTGATTTACAAGAAGAAGTTTACATGGAGCAACCACCTGGTTTTGTTGCTCAGGGGGAGTCTGGGAAGGTATGTCGTCTTCGAAAATCCTTATATGGTCTCAAGCAGTCTCCTCGAGCATGGTTCAGTCGCTTCAGTTCTGTTGTACAGGCGTTTGGCCTAATTCGCAGTAAAGTTGACCATTCTGTATTCTATAGGATTACATCTCCTAACAAGTGCATCTATTTGTTAGTCTATGTTGATGACATCATCCTCACCGGAAGTGATCAAGACGGAATCCATCAGTTAAAACAACATTTATTCAGCGCATTTCAAACAAAGGACCTTGGGAAGCTGCGTTACTTCTTGGGAATTGAGGTGGCGCAATCTAGACAGGGCATTTCTATCTGTCAAAGGAAGTATGCCTTGGATATCCTAGAGGAAACTGGTATGTTGGGGTGTAAACCAGTTGATACACCCATGAATCCTAATGTTAAGTTATTGCCCAGACAGGGGGAGCCGTTATCTGATCCTGGACGTTATCGAAGGCTGATTGGGAAGCTCAATTATCTTACTGTGACTAGGCCAGATATTTCTTTCGCTGTCAGTACGGCCAGTCAGTTCCTTGATTCCCCTTGTGATTCACATTGGGATGCTCCTGTGAGGATCCTCCGATACATCAAAGGAGCACCAGGAAAAGGTTTGTTGTATTCGGATCAGGGAAATACAGAAATTTGTGGTTACTCAGATGCCGATTGGGCAGGATCACCCTCGGACAGACGCTCTACTTCTGGTTATTGTGTCTTCTTCGGAGGAAACTTAATCTCATGGAAAAGCAAGAAACAATCTGTTGTTTCCCGATCTAGTGCAGAAGCTGAGTATCGTGCAATGGCAAATACTACCTGTGAGTTGATCTGGTTAAAGCAGTTGATTCAGGAGCTTCATCTTTGTGAACAGAAACAACCCATAACACTCATCTGTGATAATCAAGCTGCGCTACATATATCCTCTAATCCTGTATTTCATGATAGGACCAAACATATAGAGATTGATTGTCACTTCATTCGGAAAAAGATTCAGTCAGGAGAAATCAAGACAGCTTTTGTCAACTCGTCTAATCAACTAGCAGATGTTTTCACTAAAGCTCTTAGAGGTCCTCGGGTTGAATACATTTGTAACAAGCTTGGTGCTCATAATATATACGCACCAGCTTGAGGGGGAGTGTTAGAATATTAGATATAATATGATTAGATTTGATTAGATATGATTGGATTCTGTCTTATCCGTAAATAGTCTGACTGTATTCTGACTGTATTAGGATTAGGTTTGGGCCTTACACTTAAGCCCATTAGGGTCTCTATATATTGTAACTCCCTGACACAGATCAATACACAACATATTCTTTTACATTTAACTTACTTCACATTGAAATCCTGTTGAAGTAAAACGACTTCATAGAGACATGCCATCAATAATGACTCCAACAGTAAATGAATTAAAAGGGGTGGACAAATGCATCATAACATATAAAAAAAAAATACTCCACATTAAACCCTGACTAGCAAGGGTAGGGGTGAGGGCAATCCATTTACACAACCTTACCTTTGCATAGTTACAAAAATGTTGTTTTCCGAATTCAAATCCGTGACCTTTCGATCACAAAGGAGCATTTATACCATTGATCCAAGCACACCCTCTTACGCTTCATATGATATTCATAAATTCTATCCAGATCAATGTTCTCCACTGATTTAATTCAATGTACCCAAGTGCTAAAAGATCTGAAAATTAAAAGATTTCTTTTTTAGGTTAAATGGAGGTCTTAACTCCAATTTTGTAACCCTAAATCCAAATATGGTTACTGTTAGAATATTAGATATGATATGATTAGATATGATTGGATTCTGTCATATCCGTAAATAGTCTGACTGTATTCGGACTGTATTAGGATTAGGTTTGGGCCTTACACTTAAGCCCATTAGGGTCTCTATATATTGTAACTCTCTGACACAGATCAATACACAACGTATTCTTTTACATTTAACTTGGTATCAAAGCTATTTCGTTCTGGGAACCCTCGCTTCCGCTTAGAAATCTTGTTCTTCGCTTTAAAACCTAAGCCCACTGCTTAGGAGTCATCTTTTCTTTGCCGTGCGTCCTTCCGGCAAGACATCAAGGACTGTAAGTCCTCTCCAGGCATCTTCTGCACGTGTCCACATCCCCAAACAGTCACCGGAGCCACCATCAGCCACCGTCAGCCACTGTTCAGGCTGCCGGAGTACTTTTCCGGCGAGTTTTCAGTCTGGAACGAACGCGAACAGAACCCTCTCCTCCCGGCGACCTGCTCTGTGGAAGTCCGGCCACCATCAGAGTTGTCACGCGCTCTCACGCGCCTCCAGTCTTCTCTGCGCGTGGGCTTCACGCGCCACCTTCTGCCGGCGCGTGAGCACTATTCCGGCGGCTTTTTCCGGCCGGTCTTGGACAGAGAAGCTCGTCTTCTCCTCCTCTTTCTGGATCTGTGGTATGTTCTTTGTGGGTCTGACTTTTTGTGCGCACCTCTTCTTGATTGGTGATCAGGTTCGTTTCTCTTTATTCGGTTTGTATCTTTGTGATTTAATACTATGGCAGCAAACCCTCCAATTCATTTGGAGGTCAAGTCTCCATCTCCTCCTGTGAGAAATTCTCCCAATATCATCTCTATCAATATTGGGTCCATTACCTCTTCAAAATTGAAGGGATCTGTTAATTACAAGAACTGGGCCACCTCTGTTCGAGTTTGGTTCTTTGGACAAGGATATGGGAACCATCTCACAACTAAGTCTACTGATGTCCCTAAGGAGGACAAGTCTGATTGGGAAAAGATTGACAACCAACTTCTGAGTATCCTCTGGCAATCCATTGATCCGATCGTCTTGGATATCTTTTATTCCTTTCAAACTTGCACTGAAGTATGGGAGGAAGCAAAAAACCTCTACACTAATGATGTTCAGCAACTCTATTTCATCATCTCCAAGTTTATGGAATTGAGCAAATCATCTGACATTCAGATGGAGACATATATTGGCAAGAGTGGCTCTTTGATGCAGGCATATTTGGATATGTTGCCTTACCCTACTGATGCTACTGCATATCGGAAACAGGTGGAACGTCTCTTTATGGTTGCCACACTTTCTGGCCTTCCCGAAGAATATGATAATGTCTGTGATACTATCTTGACTAGTGGGGAGCCTGATCTATCCATGACGTATCAGCGTCTTCTGAATTTGAATAAGAAATCTGCTTCTGCATCGTCTTCTGCTGTTGATTCTACTGTTCTAGTTTCCCGTAATGATTTTCGCGGGAATATTGGAGGTGGACGTGGTCGTGGTAGAGGCCCAGAAGGTCGTGGTAGATGCCCAGAAGGCCGTGGCCCAGGAGGTCGTGGCCCAGGAGGTCCAGTCGGACGTGGTCAGCGACCTCGTTGTCATTACTGTCAGCAACTTGGTCATTATGAGGAACGCTGCTACACAAAGTATCCTCACATGCGACCTTCTTTTGCTGCTAATATAGCTCAATCGGATACTGCTTCAAATGGTACAGTCTCTCTCTCCTCTGAAGAATATGTAGCATTCCAGGCCCTTCTCAGGAAGTCCTCTCCTCAATCTCAGGCCTCCGCTTCAGAAACTGGTAATCCTGTTGCTTGTGTTTCTCATTCTGCATCACTTGGTCCTTGGATATTTGACTCAGATGCTACTGATCACCTCTGTGGTAATAAGGAACTCTTTTCTTCCCTTACATATTCTGAAAATTTACCCTCTTTTACTCTTACTGATGGAACTAAGGCCCCCGTTCATGGGATTGGACAAATCTGTCCAACCTCCTCATTGACCTTGACATCTGTCTATTACATTCCTCACATCCCTTATAACTTAATATCTGTTAGTAAATTGAATAATTCTCTTAATTGTATTGTCACATTCTCAAACCAATCTGTTTCTGTGCAGGACCCGGGTACGGGGAAAATGATTGGAGTGGGCCGTGAGTCACGGGGTCTGTTCTACCTTGATGTGCCGAGTCCTTCAGTTGCTTGTTCTCTCACAGAATCTCCACAACTCATCCACAGTCGTCTTGGGCATCCTAGTCTTGCGAAATTGCAGAAGATGGTTCCTCTTTTATCCGGTCTTCAAACTTTAGATTGTCAGTCATGACAGCAAGGAAAGCACATCCGCTCCTCCTTTGCTAATCGTGTCAATAAGCGAGCTGATGCTCCTTTTTCAATTATTCATTCAGATGTTTGGGGTCCTAGTCGAAGTGTGTCTGTTTTAGGGTTTCGGTATTTTGTTACCTTTATTGATGATTTCTCCCGTTGTACTTGGATTTATTTAATGAAAAACCGTTCTGAGTTGTTTTCTATTTATCAAAGGTTTTCTGCTGAAATTCATACTCAATTTGGTGCTTCTATTCGTATTTTACGTAGTGATAATGCTAAGGAATATGTTTCTGTTGACTTTTCTCATTTCCTAGCCACACAGGGTACTTTACACCAAACCACTTGTCCTCGCACTCCACAACAAAATGGAGTAGCTGAACGTAAGAATAGACATCTCATTGAGATTGCTAGGACTCTTCTTATTCAATTGCATGTTCATCTTCACTTCTGGGCTGATGCAGTCCTTGCTTCTTGCTTTCTCATCAACCGCATGCCTTCATCTGGGCTTAATAATGATATTCCTCATAACTTATTGTTTCCGGATGTTCCTCTCTTTCCTCTATCCCCACATGTTTTTGGTTGTACCTGTTTTGTTCATGATCTCACTCCTGGTAAGGATAAGTTAACATCCAAAGCCTTTAAATGCATTTTTCTGGGTTATTCTCGTCTTCGAAAGGGTTATCGCTGTTACTCTCCTGATCTCAAGCGTTACTTAGTTTCCGCTGATGTCACCTTTCTTGATCAACAACCCTTTAATTCTATCCCATCTCCATTGTCACAGGTTGATCATGTTCTTCCTGTTCCTTTTCTTGACTTGTCTTTGCCAGATGCAGGTGCTTCTACTCCAGATAAGCAATCACCTATTGCTCCAGTACCTGAGAACCGTCCACTTCTCACTTATCAGCGTCGTAACACAGTACCTCCAGTCGACTCGACCCCTGCTGACTCATTGCCCCCTGCAGTTGATTCTTCCCCTCCGGATCCTTCACCAAAGGCTCTTCCCATTGCTCAAAGAAAAGGTACACGTACTACTCGTACCCTTATCCTCTTTATACCTTCTTGAGCTATGATCGTCTTTCTCCTCCTCATTTCACCTTTGTTTCTAGTCTTTCTTCTGTTTCTATTCCTAAGACCACAGGTGAAGCACTTTGCCATCCAGGATGGCGCCAAGCGATGCTTGATGAGATGACCGCACTTCATACCAATGGCACTTGGGACCTTGTTTCTGCTCCTCCAGAGAAGTCTATAGTTGGTTGTCGCTGGGTGTTTACTGTGAAAGTTGGACCTGATGGCCATGTTGATCGTCTCAAGGCACGCCTAGTTGCCAAGGGTTTTACTCAAATATTTGGTATTGATTATAGCGATACATTCTCTCCAGTCGCTAAGATGGCGTCCGTCCGCCTATTTCTTGCCCTTGCTGTTGTTCGTCACTGGCCACTCCTTCAACTTGACATCAAAAATGCCTTTCTTCATGGTGATTTACAAGAAGAAGTTTACATGGAGCAACCACCTGGTTTTGTTGCTCAGGGGGAGTCTGGGAAGGTATGTCGTCTTCGAAAATCCTTATATGGTCTCAAGCAGTCTCCTCGAGCATAGTTCAGTCGCTTTAGTTCTGCTGTACAGGCGTTTGGCCTAATTCGCAGTAAAGTTGACCATTCTGTATTCTATAGGATTACATCTCCTAACAAGTGCATCTATTTGTTAGTCTATGTTGATGACATCATCATCACCGGAAGTGATCAAGACAGAATCCGTCATTTAAAACAACATTTATTCAGTGCATTTCAAACAAAGGACCTTGGGAAGCTGCGTTACTTCTTGGGAATTGAGGTGGCGCAATCTAGACAGGACATTTCTATCTGTCAAAGGAAGTATGCCTTGGATATCCTAGAAGAGACTGGTATGTTGGGGTGTAAACCAATTGATACACCCATGGATCCTAATGTTAAGTTATTGCCCAGACAAGGAGAGCCGTTATCTGATCCTGGACGTTATCGAAGGCTGATTGGGAAGCTCAATTATCTTACTGTGACTAGGCTAGATATTTCTTTCGCTGTCAGTACGGCTAGTCAGTTCCTTGATTCTCCTTGTGATTCACATTGGGATGCTGCTGTGAGGATCCTCCGATACATCAAAGGAGCACCAGGAAAAGGTTTGTTGTATTCGGATCAGGGAAATACAGAAATTTGTGGTTACTCAGATGCCGATTGGGCAGGATCACCCTCGGACAGACGCTCTACTTCTGGTTATTGTGTCTTCTTCGGAGGAAACTTAATCTCATGGAAAAGCAAGAAACAACCTGTTGTTTCCCGATCTAGTGCAGAAGCTGAGTATCGTGCAATGGCAAATACTACCTGTGAGTTGATCTGGTTAAAGCAGTTGATTCAGGAGCTTCATCTTTGTGAACAGAAACAACCCATGACACTCATCTGTGATAATCAAGCTGCGCTACATATATCCTCTAATCCTGTTTTTCATGAGAGGACCAAACATATAGAGATTGATTGTCACTTCATTCGGGAAAAGATTCAGTCAGGAGAAATCAAGACAGCTTTTGTCAACTCGTCTAATCAACTAGCAGATGTTTTCACTAAAGCTCTTAGAGGTCCTCGGGTTGAATACATTTGTAACAAGCTTGGTGCTCATAATATATACGCACCAGCTTGAGGGGGAGTGTTAGAATATTAGATATGATATGATTAGATATGATTGGATTCTGTCTTATCCGTAAATAGTCTGACTGTATTCTGACTGTATTAGGATTAGGTTTGGGCCTTACACTTAAGCCCATTAGGGTCTCTATATAATGTAACTCCCTGACACAGATCAATACACAACGTATTCTTTTACATTTAACTGTTACTATTAGCTTATGCCAGATTATACGGTTGAATAGCCTCGAATTAGCATAAGCTTTATACTGGAAATGCAAGAGAACTAGAAAAACTCTTTAATGTCTTAACACTAACTTAACCATTGCTTAGCCTATTTTGGTGTTAGATACAGCAAAAAGGAAACATGGTCATAGAATGAAGCAACGACATCAAAATACCTGCTATGACATTGAACACTGCACATTCAGTTGGCCTTTCAGGGATAACAATATGTATAGGAATCCAAAATGGTGGATTGGCAGTTGAACTATGGAAAAAAGAAAAACACCAATAAGCATTACAAATCACCAACAAAAACAAACACACAGGTGCCAGCGAACCAGCGTAAAGAGCAATAAATACTTGATTGAGCACGCAAAACAACATCTGTGCCAGCTTATAAAAATAAAGTAGCAATGGACAAATATAGAAAGCAAAATTAAATAAATGATATGGCTTCAGGAGCTCAGCTTATTTAGCACTTGAAAAGCCCATTGCAATTTGCAATACACTAGGTTCATTTAAATCTGTCCGTGGGTTTGTTTAATACGCTTATATGCCTAAAATGTATGGATATCAAATCTGGTTATAACCTCTCTTTTAACACATTTGTATTACGAAACTTTTCAGATTTTACTAGAGACTAGACAAGACAAACAAAGCAAAATAAAAGTATCAAAAGCTGCCTAAAACAACAGTTACTTTCTTAATCCTTGCTCCACATCAAACAACAGTCAAGTAACTCATGAATACGATGCAATGATAATTCAAAACATCACATTAATAAAAGTACCCAAGCCCATTAGATAGGAATTGATGCAAAATTATATGGAAAGTAGGCTTTCAGGAAAATACAGAAGTTTTCTGCTATATTATCATTCTTCAATCATCAAAATGTCTTCCTTTCACGTCCTTCTAACAAGCCTTTTAAAGGCAATACAAAAAGTAACTGACAATAAAAGACCAATCAATGGTCTTAAAAACTGATACAAAATGGAAATAACCATAAACAAAACATAAAGTCATGCAAACTGAAACGTCTGCAATTATTAAAATCCATAAAAAGCTTTAAAACTGAAACGTCTGCAATTATAATAATTTATGGTGACTTAAGTGCATCATCCTCTCCCACTAGGAAAAGATTCGCCCTCGAATCTGCAATGTCTTCAGGTGGTAATCCAAGCGGCAACTCTTCTGGTACAATATCACCAAATTTCCTAATTAAGATTAGGACTTGGAAATGCAATTCTTTGACATGCTTGGTATATTCATTTGTAGTTTGGATCAATGATCGCATCTGTGATCCGTCATAGGAAAACTTTGTCTGATGTACCAGCAAGTCCCATTGTCCTAGACGATCTCCAATTAAATTTTTACCAAAAGCTAAATCTTTATCTCCATGGAGCATAAGGTTGTTATGCTCGTTGTCCCCAAATTCATAATACTGCTTGCAAACTAAAGACTTCTTGGATGAAGGATCATTCTGCATGATATCTTTGGGTAGAACTTCATCTTTGGGTATACTTATCATAGATAGGGACCTTCTGGTCTTCTGTCAAGTCTATGATGTCAAAGACCTTTTCGACGGTGTGTGACTCGTCGATAAACTCATCTGGATGAGTGGTGCCTTCGAATTCCGGGATCTCAATCATCACCTCAATATTAGCAAAAAAGGATTGATTTCCAGGTTGACTTCGTCCTCGTCGCTCCTGGTTCCGGTTCCAGAATCTCCTTTCCTCCTCATGAGATGATCTTTCCGAGTTCTTGGATCCGTCTGTCCTTTTCCTCAATTTCAGCATCTCTCGCATCAGTATAATAATCACCAACGGTAGGTTGACCGCGTCTGCCGCAACGACCTCTTCGTCCACGACCACGACCTCCGCGATTTTCCTGCTCAGCCATATTTAAGGCAACCGCGTCTGCCGCAACGACCTCTTCGTCCACGACCACGACCTCCGCGATTTTCCTGCTCAGCCATATTTAAGGCAACCTGAGCTCTGATACCAAATGATGCAAAATTATATGGAAAGTAGGCTTTCAGGAAAATGCAGAAGTTTTCTGCTATATTATCATTCTTCAATCATCAAAAAGTCTTCCTTTCACGTCCTTCTAACAAGCCTTTTAAAGGCAATACAAAAAGTAACTGACAATAAAAGACCATCAATGGTCTTAAAAACTAATACAAAATGGAAATAACCATAAACAAAACATAAAGTCATGCAAACTGAAACGTCTGCAATTATTAAAATCCATAAAAAGCTTTAAAACTAAAACGTCTGCAATTATAATAATTTATGGTGACTTAAGTGCATCAGGAATTAGTATATATAGATGTTTAGGGTGGAATTTCTTTATGTTGATTGTTATTTGTAATTTGGGGAATTATGTTGGGGAATTAGGAGAGGAAAAAGCTCTCAAGGCTAGGTTGTTGTCTTGGAGTGGAGTTTTTCCTCTTGTTCTATGTTTGATATTACTGGTTATCGTCACTGTTATTTCTGAATTCGGTTGATATTAATACAAATATGATAGTTTGGTTTACATCTTGGTAAGCTTTAATTCGAAGGATCTTATTATCCTGGTTCCATCATAAACTCTGTTTGGTTCCATCACAAACTCTGCCTGAATTTGAAAGTTATTGGGAGCTGATTCAAGATGTTTTAAATGCAAAATTGAGCCTTAAAACTCTTTAATTAAGGATAAAATCATCTTTCAGATCAACCTAATCATGGTTGTTAAAACGTAGACGTTTCTACGTTTTTTTATAAAAAACGTGTCGAAACGAAAGTAGAAACGGGATCTAGGTTGACACGGTTGAAATGTCGTGTCAACTCTGTAAATTCGGCGAGTTTACTGAGTTGACTCAGTTCTAAAAAAAAGAGTCAACTCTGACGAGGAGGGGAGAGAGAGAAGCAGAGAGGCGATGAAGAAGGAGAAGAAGAGCTTCATCGCCAACACCTTCGCCATTGTTGGTTGTTACTCCAACCCAAATCAAAACGCAAGAAAAGAAGGGTCAGAGAGAGAGAGAGAGAGAAGGAAGGGAAATGAAGGGAAGGGAAGGGAAGGGAGGGAGGTGATAAACTCTATTGTCACCTTACGGTGAACACTCAGCTCCATGCTCGAATATTCCACCTCCTCAAAGTTGGAAGAAACAATTTCAGGCCTCCACCCAAGGAGGATTCCTCCGTAGTACAAATTAAGCCCATAAAGCCTAATATTGAAGTTAAGCAGAAGGAGTGGGATGGGATTTTACCAAAAAAAATTTACGAATTTTTTTTTTGCATAATTCAAAAATATAATATATATATATATATATAAAAGGTTTAGCGTTTGTCCTTTTAAAGGACATGAAGTTATGTCATTTTAAGTGAGAGAAAGATACATCAATGGAAATCATGGAAGAGAAAGTGAGTATTTTTTTTTAAATTTTAAATTTTAAATAAAAAATACTAGGTTGTTTATTTCTCTCTCTTAAAATGACATAATTATATGTCCTTTAAAAGGACAAGGACAAATGTTTTTCACGCACACACATATATATATAACACGTAATAATAAAAAAAAATTATATATATTCTTAGTCATTAATCTACTTAAATTTAATAACTCATATAATTAATACATTAAAATTATTCTATATAAATTAAAACAAAGATTAAAATTGACATTCTTATTAAATAAACATGTTTGCATGTTTTGGTTTTATATATGTTCGATATATATTTTATTTTTGGTACGTTAGTAAACTCTTACGTTTCGTTTACGTTTTGCGATTTTACATTTTTGCTCACCCCTACCGTTTCTACATAGACTCTATGTTTTAACAACATTGAACCTAATAATTAAAAGATTGAGAAAAGGAATCAAATCACGTTTCAAATCTAAGTCTTCCCATGTAAGCTAATTCTTAGAGCATCATCATCTCTTCCCAGTACTTCACGTAGGTCTCAACATAAGATTAAAGTAAATTAGAAAGCTTCAAATGTACATCAACCAAACTAAGTCTATTTGATTTTATCGATAATATATCATGCAATGGACCCGCAAAACAATTCTCTTAATCTTAACCATTATTCTGCTCTTAAAATTTCCTTCACTTATCATTTATACAACATAATGTCTTGTTCTTAATGAAACATATAGCATGTGGTCAAAGTTTTTCCGATAGGGAACATGTCAAAATGGATTAGAAAACAAACCTTGGAATTCTGGCACATGTTTCAGCTGCACAAGCTACAGCATTCAGTTTTCCACACCAGGAAACAGCACTGCAGAAAAAACAAAACCCAAAAAAGAGAGAGAAATTGACATTACCAAATTATTATACCGTAAAATAAAAGGCCAAATATAGTACACACGCAAATTCACTTTACATAAAGCCATTGGAAGACCAAACAAAGGATGTCAGAATCTAAATTTTATAAAAACACTCATATACTATCAATCATGCAAAATAAGTCTACATGGTTTTCGTGATTTTCGCAACAAAATATGCACATCAGCATAAGGATGAAGAACATCATCAGATGTGATAATTACTGGCTACATCAACACTCCATGAGAGAGTGGAGTGAAGAAAATCCAAGGAAGCCAAACATTTACTTCTTTTCAACTTCCCCAAAATGATTCTATAATATTAAGGGGAAGACTAACATTGATGTGGAAAAAGGATCAAAAATCTTCCAAAGTCCAGACTCTCCTGCCTAAATTGGCAAAGATATTAGTACACTACAGTCCTAAACACCTTGGAATCCTTAAACTGCAGGCTAGATGGAAACTCGCCATTACTTACACATGCACATACTCATCAGTTATTACTGTCATCCCTCATCCAGATTCCTTTTATTGTCAGCATAAATACAACCAACTGTTAAAAGCAAAAGAATTTTATTTCTGAAGAACTTAAAATGCTTAGGAAGAAGGCAAAGTATTGTAATACAAAAACAACATCTCCAGGTATAAATCTTACTACACATACGGCAATCCGTAGTTCATTGACAAAGTAGGAGAAACTTTAATATTTTGATATAGTTAGACTTTACTACTTAAAATGAAGAAGCTTCCAATTCATGACCCCCGCAAAAAAAAAATAATAATAATAATAATAATTTAACAAAAACCCATCAACAACTGCAAGAATTTGAAGTAGAAAACAGTTCATTTTTTAGAATCTCCTCAGAACACATACCTAAAATTCCGACAAAGTTCAGGGACACTCATCTTGTGCAGCAAATTGGACCTAGGTTGCTTAAGCCTGATGCAAAAAACGGTGGCGGGGCTAACCGATTCTTCCTCCATTGGATGGTCCTCCGGTGGCTTCTCCTCTTCCAGGACCTCTTGTTCTTCGCCACTGACCGTTACCGATTCGGTTTTGTCTGAACCCTTTGGAACCTCTTCTTGGGGTTGGGGCAGAGACTGAGCCACGAGCTCGCCCTCTGGGTCCTTTGTCCCACCACTTTGATTCATACCCAAAGGCCCTAACTTTTATATACCAAACCAAGAGAGAGAGAGAGAGGGAGAGAGAAAATGGGGTTAGTGGCGGAAAGTCGCAATTGAAGGCGACAGATTCAACTGTTTGGTAATATAGAGAGAGAAAGGGAGGAGAGAGAGAGAGTGGGGTTAGTGTGTGTGAGTGGGAAAAGGGAAGGAACTGAAGGAGGAGATTTGGGGGAATTGGGGTTTTTATTTGTTTAATAAAGTATCGATTTTGATAGGATATGAGGATATTAGGGTTTTGTGCTCATGGGTGATGTGTTCTGTTCTGTTGTGTAGTGGTAGACAGAGCAAAGCCTGTGATTCCAAATATTGTCTGTTGGCTCGAAATTGTTTTTGTTTTTTAAGAGGTGTTTGGTACGCGTTATTTTTTAAGATTTCGGATAAATTAAATTTTTTAAATTTTAAATTTTAGATATTATCATAAATTGAATGTAAAAATCATATTTTTGAAAGTCGATATTCTTGGACAAAAAAAAGTTTTTCCTCTACCAAACGTCCTTAAGGTATTGTCTATGATTTGAGATTTTCAACTTTTTCTTTTTTTTAACTTTTTCTTTTTTTGTTGAGATTTGTGCTGTGTTTGGCACTGATAAAAGGGTGAGTGTCGTGCTAAGTAAAGAAAAATCCAGAAAAGAGAAAAAGACTATGAATGATAAAGTGTTTTTTTTTTGGGCCTTTTGGAATGGCAAATGATTATGAGACAAATGTGTTGTCGTTATTATAAAGAAAACAGAAACTATAACTTAAATAATAATATATGATTTTTTTTTCTTTTATAAAAAGTTTAGAAGAAAAGACAACATGTAAAAGTTATCATCCCAAAAGTTTTAACCAATACTGATAACTAGAAATAATCATAAACTTTTGAAATGAATAATTTAACTTTCGCGGACTGAATCAACCACATTTAGTATAATGAGTTTTAAATGTAGTCACTTATCACGCTCTATTAATCAAATTGTGTTAAAAAAATAAAAAAGAGAAGGAACATATTAGTACTTTAACAAAATGATAGATCCATAGTGCAAACACTCTCTTTCCACACTATTGCGGAGTTCGCTGTTATATTTTAGTATATTTGATTCCAGATAATCTTTGAGTAAGGCTCTTCAATATTCCTTGTTTATTAAAAACAAAGTTCATTGCTGCTGTTGTGCATTGTCTCTCAAGTGTGATGTGTATGTAAGTATCTAATGAACTTGTGTGGCCGTTGCTTTTTAATTTACTACTTTATTATCAAAGACACCTACAAGAAACTTTGAGACTCTATTTACAATGACACTGTAAATTTAAGGGGGTGAAATTGGATGATAGCAAATAATAAAAATCTTGTGCATATTGTTTTGTATATTCTATTTTTACACCCAACGGATGCGACCTAATCTATATATAATTTTATAATTAAATAATTAAATATAGAAAAGCAATTAAATTGCATTATAGTGGGGATTTGAAAATAATAAAGTAAGAAAATTACAAATAATACCAATATGAGAATAAAATATAGATGAAGGGAGTATAATTTCAGATATGGATGATGGAGCAAATTCAGTCATTGTAAAGGGAAGACAATTATGAAGCAATTACAAAGTTCTCGGGTGCAAGTATACATATTAAGTAACAATCAGTGTTTGTTAAAATCGAGATCTTAAGTAAAATCGGGAGGGGATTAAAAAATCATAAAACGTAAAATCATAGTGTAAAAAAGTCGTAAGAACGTAAAAGCGTTTGGAATATTAATAAAATCGTTTTGATGAAAAAAATCATAAAAACGTAAAATCGTAGTGATAAATCGAGATCTTAACAACCATGAGTGCATTACTCATGCGATGTACGGAGAAAAAAGAACAAAAATTTTGTCGACGACGGTCGGCGAGTAATCTCTAAAAGAAAGAATTGTGTCAGTATTTGGTGCTATTATGGGAATGAAAAAGCTACAACACTCACATAGAACTTTGTAAATATCAACCACAAACAAAACTCTACAATTAAGAAACATCAATTATTTTGCAAATCAAATATAGTATATTAATCGTGTGTTGCACAGAAAAAATCAATATGTTTGTCTCGTAAGAGTTAACACAAATCGTAAAAGTATTTCGCTTCATTTTATTTAAATCAACATTATGAGATACCTAACTCCAACTTTTTATACATGTAGCATATTACAATGGCCAATTAAATTCAGATAATCACGCAATACATAAATAAGAAAAATGTAAAAGTTGTGTTTAACATCAAGGTACTAATGAAGATGATTATGAGACAAATGTGTTGTCGTTATCATAAAGAAAACAGAAACTATAACTTAAACAATAATATATGAGCTTTTCTTTTCTTTTATAAAAAGTTTAGAAGAAAAGACACCTTGTAAAAGTTATCATCCCAAAAGTTTTAGGAATTTATTACTCTTATATTACATAAGATAGAATCTATCTCATACACACATAAATTCAAGATGGATCTCACGTTATTTTTTTCTCTATTCCCTCGAAAGCGAGCCCCACTTGCATAAATAAGTCAGTAGGAGATAACATGAGAAAATTATTACCCAAAGTTTTAACCAATACTGCAACTAGAAATAATCATAAACTTTTGAAACGCAATAATTTAACTTTCGCCGACTGAATCAACCACATTTACTATAATATGAGTTTTAAATGCGACTTATCACACTCTATTAATCAAATTGTATTAAAAAATAAAAAAGAGAAGGAACATATTATTACTTTAACAGAATGATAGATCCATAGCGCATACACTCTCTTTCCACACTCATCACGGAGTTCACTCTTATATTTTAGTATATTTGATTCCAAATAATCTCTGAGTAAGGCTCTTCAATATTCCTTGTTTATTAAAAACAAAGTTCATTGCTGCTGTTGTGCATTGTCTCTCAAGTGTGATGTGTATGTAAGTATCTAATGAACTTATGTGGTCGTTACTTTTTGATTTACTACTTTATTATCAAAGACACTTACAAGAAACTTCGAGACTCTATTTACAATGACACTGTAAATTTAAGGGTGGGAAATTGGATGATAGCAAATAATAAAAATCTTGTGCGTATTGTTTTGTATATTCTATTTTTACACACAACAGATGCGACCTGATCTATATATAATGTTATAATTCAATAATTAAATATAGAAAAGCATTTAAATTTCATTATAGTGGATATTTGCAAATAATAAAGTAAGAAAATTACAAATAATACCAATATGAGAATAAAATATAGATGAAGGGAGTATAATTTCAGATATAGATAATGGAGCAAATTCAGTCATTGTGAAGGGAAGACAGTTATGAAGCAATTACAAAGTTCTCGGGTGCAAGTATACATATTAAGTAACAACTAGTGCATTACTCGTGCGATGTACAGAGGAAAAAGATCAAAAATTTTGTCGGCGACTAATCTCTAAAAGAAAGAATTGTGTCAGTATTTGGTGCTATTATAGGAATGAAAAAGCTACAACATTCACATAGAACTTTGTAAGTATCAACCACAAACAAAACTCTACAATTAAGACATATCAATTATTTTGCAAAACAAATATAGTATATTAACCGTGCGTTGCACGGAAAAAATCAATTTGTTTGTCTCGTAAAAGTTAACGCAAATCGTAAAAGTATTTCACTACATTTTATTTAAATCAACACTATGAGATACCTAACTTCAACTTTTTATACATGTAGTATATGGCCAATTAAATTCAGATAATCACGCAATACATAAATAAGAAAAATGTAAAAGTTGTGCTTGATATCAAGGTATTAATGTAGATGGCCCAACTTACACTTGCAAAAGTGATAAAACTCATTCTGCAATACAATTTTGATCATGGATGACTATCAAAGGGAGGACAATACTTTTAGCATGTATAAATTTGTTATCTCAATTTATTTCTCAAAATGACTGTGCGGGGAAAAAAAGAAATTTTGTTTGTATGCTTATTTTTTAAATATTTATAACAGCAAATTCAACGATCATAGCCACACAAAGACGGATTTGTTAGACAGTAAATATATATAAAAAAAACATGTTGGCGGGCAGGGAGGGCCGGCCCACCGAACCGAGCCCATTTTGTCACCTTTAACTGTCAGCATTTAATATGACATGTAATATGTTTTTATTTTTATCCATAAAAAAAGATTCTTATAGTTCCGTCTAGATTACTATCTACCTATGTTTTTTATTTTTCGAAGATATTCTAATATATCTATATTTTCTATAGTTGCCTCTAAATCAACTCTCTGAGGTGTGTGTATTTGTGACACGTATATTAGATGAAGAGTTAACAAATATTTGAGTTAGTACGTTCAATAATCTAACAAACACTTCATAGTTGAAGTTGAATGTGGTAATATCAAAAGACCATTCATTAGCTTAATTGCAAAAGTATAAATAATTATTCGCGAAATTAACATATATATATAAGCATATATTTAATTCATCGTATTTAATCTCAATAATACTTCAACTCCACCAACAATAATTTGGTGAAGAATATGAAAAGCCAACTACTCACTGGGTTGAAAACAACTATTCGTAAATAACATTAAAATAATGATATATTGCAAAACATTGAATTATCATTCCTTTTAATTGAGTAATTAATAAAAATAAATTTATTTTTTTTGGTGAAAAAAATTAATTTTTTTTAATTCAAACGAAAATCTACTCTATGTATAAAGTTCTTAACCTGTGGGCTTAGTGATTACTTGAGTTTCCACCAAACTCTTCAAAGGCATCTTGTTTGATCCTTTGATATAAAATATAAATGTCGTTGTATTAGCTTGTCTTGTTGTCATTCAAAAATTATGCAATTTGACTCGGCTTCTTTTAGTATTTCCCAGTGATGGACTTTCATTTATCACAATCTGATTATTCAATTTGTGTAGATGATTGTTTTTAAAATATTTACAGTAGTAAATCTAATGATTTTAGCCACACAAAGACTAATTTGTTAGACAATAAATATAAGAAAAAAAAATTGTGTTAGCGAGCGAACTTATCCGTTTGACGAACGGGGTGGGCCGGCCCTCCGGGCTAAGCCCATTTTTCCACCTCTAACTGTCAATATTTTATATCAGTATATAATAGGTTTTTATATCTATCTATAAAAAAGGGTCAGATAGTTGCATCTAGATTACTATCTATCTATGTTTTCTATAGTTAGACAAAAAACATAAGAATAGATAAATAAATAAAAAACGTGTTCGACCCATTTTTTAATCTCTAACTGTCAGCATTTTATATAAGCATGTAATAGGTTTTTATATCTATCCACACAAAAAAAAAACTCTTATAGTTGCATCTAGATTACTATCAATCTATGCTTTCTATAGTTAGACAGTAATCATAAGGAAAAAAATGTGTTGGCGGGCGAGGTGGGTCGGCTGTGTCACCTCTAACTATGACCATTTTATATAAGCATATAATAGGTTTTTTATCTATTCACAAAAAAAAAAGTTCTCATAGTTGCGTCTAAATAATTATCTATCTATGTTTTTTATAGCCAGACAGTAAACATAAGAAAGAAAGAAAAACATGTTGGCGGGACGGGTAGGCCTTCCGAGCCAAACCCATTTTGCAGCATTTTGTATAAGCATGTAGTGACATTAAATATTACTCCTTTTTTCAAACAATTAGAAGTTAAAAATTTTAAGTTGTTTTTTAAAAATTTTAGAAAATATTAAAGCTACTTAGGTTTTAATTTTTATGAAATATTATTTAATTATTATAAGCTCCTAAACATATATTTTAATTGAAAAACACCTTTATAAAGCCAACTACTCAATAGGTTGGAAACTTGTAATCATAAATAGCATTAAAATATTTTTTGGAAAAACTTATTTTTTAAAGCTTCTAACAAAATAATGTTTGGTTTGTTTAATTTTTGGAGCAGAAAAATTAATTAATCCTAACTCGTATAATAATTAAGCTCAATAAACTAAATTTTAATAAATATTATTAATATTATCTAACCGTGTTTTCAAATTAAAACTATTTTTTATCAACTATGAATCTATTTTCATAATTTTAATTTTTTTTATTCAATCTATAATTTTGTATTAAAATTAAATTTATTATTAATATTTGTTTTTCAGTTTCATAATTAATCCTAATAAGTATTCACTCAACAGACATAATAATAATTACTATTAATATGCTTAACAATTTTTCATGTAGAAAGTAGTGAGAAACATTAAACCCAGAACTCTTTTCCCACTTATCAAGTTCAAATTTAAAAATTTTAAATTTTAAATTTTAAATATTTTGTCATCCAATAGACATAATAATAAATATTATTAATAGACTTAACAATTTCTCATACAGAAAGTAGCGAAAAACATGCATAGAAGGCTGCGCACGTTCCCCAAATAATAGCTTCTAGTTATTCATTCACGCCATAGGAAATTGTATTAATTACACTTTTACGTCAATAGAATGATAGTTTCATTTTTTCTTATATATTAAATTAAAATTTATATTTTTATAGTGATTAAATTTTTATAATTTGTATTTTACCAAATGATAGATTTTATTTTTTATTTTTTATTAAAATTCAAAATTTAAATTCTTTTGTATTAATTATACATATTTTTAAAAAATTATTTTTTTCTCTTTTATTGTATGAATTTTATATTTTTGTATATTGGTTTTACATATAAATTTAAAAATTTTATGTTAAATATTTTTCTTAAAAAATACTTGTACGGGAAATTTTTCTCTTTTTATATAATTTTTTAAGTAAATTTTTAATTTATTTTCTTTTAAATTATAAATATGTCATTTTTAATTTAAATTTAAAAATTAGATTATTTTTTATCAATCATATTTATAATTTTATAATTTTTAACATTTTTTTGTTTAATCTTTAATTTTCTATTAAATTTAAATTTATTATATATATTTTTTTTTCATTGCAAAAACATTAAATGCTGAACTACTTTCTCACCTATCAAGTTCAAAATTTAAATTTAAAAGTTTGAATTTTAAATATTAAATATTTTCACACTCAATAGACATAATAATACATATTATTAATAAGCTTAACAAATTCCTTCACAAAAGTAGTGGGAAACATGCATAGAAAGTCGTGCATGTTCTCCAAGTAATAACTTCTAATTATTTATTCACGACATAAGAAATTGTGTTAATTACACTCTTACATCAAAAGAATGAATGTTTAATTTATTTCTTATATATTAAATTTAAATTTAAATTTTTGTAGTGATTAAATTTTTTTAATTTATTTTTTACAGAATGATGGATGTCATATTTTATTTTTATTAAAATTTTAAATTTAAATTCTTTTGAATTAATTATAAATATTGTTTAAAAAATTAATTTTTTTGTTTTAATTTATAATTTTTATATATTTTTGAATTGGTTATACATATAAATTTATAACATTTATGTTAACATTTTTCTTTAAAAAAATTTGTATGGAATTTTTTATTGTTATGTATTATTTTTGTACGGAGTGTAATAATTATATACCTCCATTGATAATAGATACAAATCCATCCACTTGTATTTGATTGTAAACTTTAATGGTAGCATACGTTAATTGACCATTAAAATTATCAATAAATTCAAATGTTGAAAATTTAGGGAATTTGTATTCTTTTTAATTTTATTCTATTAACATACATTAATTAACTTTTCAACGAACTAAATGAGGTATCTTAAACTTATTTTTTGTATTGAAATAACATACACTTCTCAATAAATTTTATTAATATACTCAATAATTCTCTTTCCCATGTAGAAAATAGTGGGATACTAATACAATTGTCTGCCACTAAATAATATTGAAATCTTTCCCCACCTATATCATGTTAAAATTTGAATTTTGAAAAAGTAGTGAGGTTTTAATACAATTATACAGATATTTGTAACCAAATAATGCTGAACTTTTTTTCCACCTATATTAAGTTTAAAATTTGAATATTAAAAGTTAGTGGGATTTTAATTGAGTTTAGTGGAATTTTAATAGGCCTGACAAATACCAAGGCAGGAGTTAGTGAAATCTTAATTGAGTTTTTAAATTTAAAGTTAAAATAAAAATTTGAAAAGTTACTATAATAGGAAACATTTCAAATTTCTGTAAGTGTAAACACAACACTAAAATTGAAGGAGAGCGTGACACATTATCAAACTTTCCAACAAACAATTTTACTTTATAAGATAAGATATTCAATAATTTAGCAAAAAAATGAAGCTAAACTTATAATACCCATCAATTTTGCAAAGAAACATAAGATATTACAAATATTTATATTCAACTCAATAAAATAGTAATCATAATCCAACGAATCTAATAGTTGGAACTAAAAACACATCGCAACGTAACCTTTGAAACCTTTTTTGAGTCTATGCAACGCGTGTTGGAGTGTCGAAAAATGTCGCGCACGACACGTTAAGTTTTTTGAAGTGTCGTGCATCATAGTTTTTGGCTCATTCTCCAAAGTATAACTTTTAATGTCATTAAATGTTTGCTTTTTTTTTATAGTTAAAATTGATTCCTATTCTCAATTACTTTAATTTATCATTTTACTACGATTTAATTATATGATTAAAAGCAATTATTATTTCCTTGTCACATGACTAAATGCATTATAGCAAAAGAGAGACATAATAACAATACATTTTATTATTATTATTATTTTATTATTAGGTAAAACTTGATATATGTCATGTTCATAGAGTAAACCCAAATTATTTAGTGAACTTTATATAAGATTTTATTTAATAACAAAAAAATATTAAATATATAAATTTACAAAAGTGTGTTATTGAAGTCAAAGAGCTATTATGCGCATGGAAAGATCAGTGGTCACAAGTGTGCAATGGGTTGTCCTAAAAAACACTATAATGTCCATATTCATTCCCAATAACCAAACTATTGGCCCAAGGCTTAGGCACGGTTCCTTTTCTAATGTTAGAATGGTTTTGATAAACATGCACATTCACAACAACTGGAAAACAATATGCCTTTATGAGGGGTACGCTAACAAAATTGAAAGGACACCGTTACTCCATAAACAAAAAAAGATGCCTGTCACAAAGTTCTATTTGAGATAATGACCTTATAAATTCATATAATAGATGTTTATCATTAAGTTCACGTGGTACCTAACAATCGTAACTCCATATACTATTTAAAGTTCATTTCGGTAATCTGGATACTGGAGTGGTACTTTGGATACAAAAGATATCTAATTAAATATAAAAACATGTCATGAAGCACTCATTTCAGGGAGGCAGTGGAATTTGCATCCTCTTCGATTTGAAGCGTTTATTCCATAATTGTCTTTGTCTTTTGTATTGGGAGCCAAAGACTTCAATACAGTGATAACCTTGTTGATTTGCAAAACATTGATTTAAAAAAATTAAAACATCCATATCAATGGCACCTTGGGCCTATGAATTTCATATTGTTAATCAAGATAATTACAATGTGACGATGAAACAACTATTATTCACTGGATACAGAAATAAGAACCCTAAATATAACCTAATCATGAAACACTTTTTAACAAAATGACAAAAAATATATGAAATGAAATCGCGAAATATCTCCATCAGTTACACATTCCCTTTCAGCAGCAAAGCGCATCCATGAACAGCATGAAGGCTTTAAGTTTTTAGAGTTCATGTTTTTTTTTACTGGGGCCAAAAGAACGCACAAAATCATCTTCATCAGCGTCATGAGAATTCACCGAAGGCGTAAACAAAGACAAAGATATCATCAACATTTTCGCTTTCATTGCATAACGCAACTCGTAAACTTAAGGCAGTGAAAATTTTGTTCTTCACACTGACAACAATAATACGAATTTATATTCCACAAAGTATGTTTTCTTGACGATATTGCTCCAAATGATAACCCTACAAAAAGAAGTCATAAAAAATATGTCAACAGAAATTTAATAACAGCGCGAAACCTCAATGATATAATACACAAAAAATTTCACAGCGTTTGTTAATAAAGAAACTAAAAATTATACTAATAGAACAATCACGAAACACACGCACAAAAAAAGAAATGCAGGCAACACAAAATTTTGAAGCAACACTTTCTTATTTATACACAAACTCAATGCATAATCTTTGAAGAACCATTCAAAGGAATAAATGCTTTTCTTGAACGCAGCGAAATGAATAGACCCAACATTTTCCAATGCATGAGGTAGTGGGATTGTGTTGTTTTTAAAAAGTGAATTGCAATAAAAGTTGCACTATTTTCACAGAAATGAATTAATAAGAATTCTTGTTTAAAATGTTTCTATAAGAGGAAAAAATTTAATGATATGTAGTGTGAACACAAAGTGAAGAATGCATGAGAAATTGACACGTCAGCATACCTGCCAACAAATGATTTTGCTTTAGAATATATATATATATATAGATAGGAAATGTGTGTACATTAGACAATAAAACAAGTGTAACAAAGAAAAAACTAAAAAAAACTTCATCAACAAATCAAGTGTGAATATGTATAAAAAATCAGGAACGCAAATAGAGAACAAATGTTTTAAAGGATAAATTGTAACGCCATGTGTGCACCAGGTGTATTATCATCACATATGGTATTAAACTCCATTACAATCACAATAATTGATTAGAAGTACGAATAAAAATTTTCCTTTCTGTTTAATGTTAATTATTAATTTGTATTCAATTTACTCAATTTTAGAAATTATAACCTATACATAATTCGGAAGCGTTAAATCTAGTTTAATTCCCTTATTAGGCAATTCATAAACAGAAAGGTATAAAATAAACTCTAAGTCATTCACCATGTCGCCCCCATAAACTAACAAGAAGAAAAACACACTTTGTAATTTTACCAAAACTGAACATCCTAACATTTCCTAAAATTGGGATTATCAACCCTCACCATAAATTCTCATATTTTATTATATTAAACTAGACATCTTGAGCTTTCCAATGGCATATCATAAGCCTCGATTGGATTTGTATAACTCAAGATACGTCTATCGCAAGCCAGCTGCTTCAAATCAAATTTTCAAAAAATAGGGCAGCGAAATCAAAAGTAAAATGGAATTAATAATCTCATGCAATGACTATAAAGTTTTATAGGGTTATAGTCTCATATGTTAGCTTCACATAAGTCCAAACCTCTCTCAATTTGGAATTTTCTAGCTTAAGTTATGTTTGTTTTACTAAACCAAGTTCATCTCGTCCATTTAAGGAAATTCATTACTAATAGCGATTAATCAATTACCACACAAAAGTAATCGATTACTCTTGTGACAGCAACTAGAAAAACTCTGTTTTCACTGCATAATCATTTGCCAAGCTCATTATTAACATAATTGAACATTCACCATAATTTATACACAAACTTGACCACTTCAAGGCTATAAAACTTTAAATTCATGTCTAATTAAAACTTGACCATAATTTATACACCCTAGTAAAGAGAATTGAGATGCCCTCGATAGCTTGATGAGATGTCTCAAAGGTACTAAAGATTATACTTTACACTACTCTGGTTATCCTTCAATTGTGGATGGATATTCTGATATATCATGGTGTTCATAAATCAGAAATAGTAAGTCCACCAATGGATATGTGTTCACTTTGGGTAGAGCTACTATTACTTGGAAATCCAGAAGACATACTTGTATTGCATAGTTGTCTATGGAATCAAAAAAATTTGCGTTAGCCTTAGCTGAAAAAGAGGCAGAGTGGATAAAGAATCTGATTATAAAAATTCCTTTGACTCGGCTAAAGATTAATTCTTTAAGTCTGTTCTATGATAATCAAGTCGTTATCCAAGTTGTTAAAAATGCTCTCTTTAATTCAAAGAGAAGACATGTGAGACTGAGACATGCATTGTTGAATTATCTAAGAGAACAAAGAGTTATAACCTTTATCGATGTAAGATCCAAGGATAACTTGGCCGATACTCTGGCAAAAGGTATGCCTAAAGATCGATTATTCAAAGCAGCGTGGGAAATAAGGTTAAAGACTATGTAGACAAGTCTTAATTACCATTTACTTACCTTCTAATTGTATGTTTTGAACTATCAAATCTTCTTTTTGTTAGCCAAAATGATAAGCATAATTCATATGTTTCATCGATGTTCATGGTTGCTGATTAATTTGAAAAGGGTAAGTTGTCTCATTCCAAACTTGATGAAGATAACTTGAACCTAATTCAAAGGTTCTACCTGGAAAACTTGTGTCATTCCAAATTTGATGATACAATCCAACCAGGTTGGACCATCCTTTTGGTTAAATGATCTCAATTCAAACTTGATGTTAGATTATTTGACTTTGAGGAATTAGTAATTGTGACATTCCAAATTGAAATATTGAAATAATTGTTTGCATAAGAAGTCTGTTGGTCTTATTTGAAACTTGACATCACATGACTGGTTATTGTTAGTGACTTGACTATTGGTCCTGTTCATTGAAATTAGATAATGGTTATTCTCTTATAAATAAACTTAAGTTGATGGCTCTTTGCAAATCAAATTGTTTAGGCCTTGTTCATAGTTTATGAAACTGACTTGATGCTATGAACATGATATTATGATGCTTTATGACATTAATATATGTTCTTATTTGCCTGATAATATGATGATAAGTTCTTTTAGTAGAACTAGACATCTTTGGCAGATTATTCAACTGATTGAATGATAATATGGAATTTATTGATATTCTACACAGGATGGCAAAGATGGAAAATAGCTTGAGAGAGATCTTGACCAAGATCACTTCCTTGATGAATGAACATATCATTTAGAGTGTGTGGGGCTTGATAGTTCACCTACTATTGCCCATTTTGATGGAGTCTATTTATTTGAGACTTACATTTTGTTATCTTTATTTTATGAACTTTGTCGATTGTGAACTGATTCTTGAAACTTATTTTGGATGTTGGGATTCAGATGACTTTAGATTAAATCTAAAACTCCAAAATTTTATATTGATATGTCAATCTCAAAACAGATTCATGATAATAATGATTTATTTATTTAGATTGCAAATGATAATTGAGTTTAATATCTTACTATTGAAACTATTTGATTGATCCGAGTTAATTGTCTTGGATTGGATATAAATGATTCATACTTGTTTGAACATTACACTCATCACTCAATTGGATTATGTTGTATAATGAACATAGGAGGAGATTGTTGGATATATTAATAATATAGTCCAATAATATGTTTACTTATAAGCCCAATAGGTGAAAACATGATTATTTGAGTCGATATAAGCTGGAGCCCAATAACTTGCATTATTTACAGGGTTTCCTAAGCTAAAAATAACATTGTTGAGCATTTCAAACTCAATGTCTCTTGATGTAATACTTCAGACACCTCCAAACAGTTAGATAATACTAATATTAATTTTGTTGTGCTTCCGACATGTGTGAGTTTTGTAATTCCCATACCATGCTTCGAAAAAGCTTTTGATGATGCAAAAAGATTTATTAGATGTTGATTGGGCCAGTGTTGATACAAAACACGTATTAATGCAAAAAATAATTAAACATAACCAGCATGAGCTATAATAAATTAGTTGTCTCGATGCCATAAATGGAGCTTCTAATACATTAACTAGTTGGTCATTTTCACTTGTTTTTTATTTTATTTAAGATGTTTTAATTAAATAATAAATAGTTAGAACTCCTCAATGAACAATTTATAGAAGAAGTTATTGAAATATTTGTTAAAGTATTAGAAATTAATCGGTACAACTTTATAATTTAGGATAGCTATTTAAGAAAAGAATATAAATTTCATAGTAACTTAAAGCAATTTTTCTTGTATCTAATGAACGATAGTGCTAAAGAATAGAGATTTCCCAACTTTTTAAAGTCTTCTGTTTATTATTTAAGAAAATAATCTAAAATTTATATTAACTTAAAGCAATTTTTCTTGAATTAAATGAATGATTTTGCTAAAGAATAGAGATTTCTCAACTTTTTAAAGTCTTGTGTTTATGTGTACTTTTACTTTTAGCCTTTTTGGAACCACTATTAGGTAAAGATAACTAGAAAAGTGGTTGGCGGTTAGTTAATTGATTTGGACACAGTATTTAAATTAATCAATCACATGGTCATCATTAATTTGGAATTCGTTCCCGTGGAAGCCGATTAATCGAACCCACAAATATCACACAAAGTTGCCCTCTTGGTTTGAATAATGCACCTGTATAGAAAATTTTCCATTTTAAGAAGTTAATTAGATTTATATTCATTCTTCAATAAATAGCAAAGAGAAAATTAATACAGTTGACGAAGATGAGAATGTTTATTATTTTTCTCTCCGTTCGTATGTGATTTCAACCTTACAGAATTTCATATTATTTTGACAAATGTCTATATTACATTATAAAGTTTTACAAGACTATTTTGAAGTGCATTTATTTTTTTAAGTAAACAAATTGAAAATATTTAACTTTTATTTAATGTAAAGCACACATTAATTTCAATCTATTAAATTGTAAAATTAAATAAACTTATTATTATTATTATTTTTGTCTACTTCAGGCATGTATATATATGTTTCTTTTCAATTTCTAATTTGAATTCCGTTATGCTGTCCAGTTGGGTCGAAACGTTGAAAATTTTGGCTCTGTTTATATTAAAGGAAAAGTGTGTGTCTAATTTTTGTGTTCATTTCTCTCTTAAAAAAATCTTAGTTTATGTTCTTTAAAAAGAAGCTAATTTTATTACCAAAAAAAAAAAGAAGAAGCTAATTTTCCTTTACATTAAAAGATTGGCTCTAAAACATGCGTCTTTTTTTTAAAGAAAATTTGCAGCTACACGCACGACATATTTTACGCAATAAAAGTTTATCTAAGCTGGTCTCGTGGATGCCTTTGATACATAGAATCTTGACGTGTTGATCAGGGAAATAAAATAAGGGATTCAATACTGACATGACAATCTTTATTCCACCAGTTAAAGAAATAAAAGTAGAAATGTAGAATGTTTTTTATATTAAAATTATAGATATATTTAATACCGACAATCTTTATTCCACCAGTTAAAGAAATAAAAGAATAAAAAGTAGAAATGTAGAATGTTTTTTACAAATTAAATATTCGTTTACTGAAATTGTTAAGATATTCTTTGCCAAAATACGTAAAATAACCTTTGGATATTTTCTTATTATTTATTAAAACAATCATTTTAAATAAAAAGCCTGCAATTTGAAGTTGATAGGATCAATATAATATCTGATGGTTTAACGGTCTCAATAAACTTTACACATAAGATATGACAATGATTTAAAACATTGAAATTTTAGGTAAATTCTTGTTTATAATATTACAGTTTTCAAGGTGTCGTTCTAGAATTTGTGTACCTATGACTTTTCCAGATGATGGCCCGTTCATGGTTTGTTGACTACGGTTGAATTTGTGGCTGTGAGCCACCCTGAGATGGAAAACTGAGTCATATGAACGGGGACAATAATTAATTCTTCAAATATTTTAAATTTCCTAGTAATCTTGTTAATTTGACAATTACAAATTCCTTATCAGTAATTTTCGGAAAAACCATCTCAAATTTATAAACAAAATGCTCAATAAGTATATTATACATCGAAATTTATTTCTTTTTAATGATAATAATGATATTTCATTCTAAAATGATGGTCAAGAAGAGTGACATGTTTAAGATCCTAAAAATATACATAAAGGTCTATTTTTAAATAATTACTTCAAGCGACAAGCTTACAACTGATTAATTTTTTTAAACAAAAAATAAAAAATAAAATCAGGTTATAAAAATGTACATAAATTTAAATTTCTTTATGCTCAGATTAGATTACCATTTTTTATAGATGTTGTTAATGAATCAATCATAATAATTCTCATAAAATCATACAAGATATTTAATATATATAAAAAAAAATATTTGTCCTTTTAAAGTATATAGTTTTGTGTTATTTTAGATCATAACCGTTGATTTCCGTCAATCAACGGTTAGGATTTATTGGGTCAAACTTATTAATTAATTATTAATTCGCAATAAAATTCAATAAATTTTAATTGTTGATTGACGAAAATCAACGGTTAAACTCTAAAATGACATAAAATTATATCCTTTAAAAGGATAAATATTTTTTCCTATAAAAAATCATATAAAATAAATATCCCAGTCTGAATAATTTTCATTTTCTCTTTTTCATAAAAGTAGAATATGGGTTAAACATTTTTTTTAAGAAGCTCTTAATTATCACAAATTTTGGCTTGTATTTTCTCGACTCCCTCTTTCATACTATCATGTTATTTTTCAAATCTTGCAACAAAATTTTCTCAAAATTTTCTTTTTCTTAATTTCTTTACTGTGTGGTTTATTAATTAATCGACTAATTTAATTAAACTAAAACATAAAACTCGTCTTTATTATACCTAATATTTGAACTTAAGATCAATAATTAAGCTGCAAAAATCTCGTAACAATTAATGCATGTAGTTGATTGTCTCAACTCAAGCTCATCATTTGATTTCATGCAAAGCAACCCCAATTTGGGAGATTTATACATAGATGACATTCTTTAACACTTTCCTTCTTCTTTATCTTCCCCTAACTTCAACATCACCCCTAATTCTTCTCGCGAGTTTCGTAACATGTCTAGTGCTGCCATTGCCGCCAAAGCTTCCAGAAGAATCGACGAGGATGATGATTGGGATAGTGAGAGTGAGCATGATTTGCAAATTGTACTAAGTGACATCAACATTATAACAATAGAAACGGGTGGGTGGTGGACTTAAAAACATTTATAGTGACAAGACATAATAAGATTGAAATACATTGAATTTTCCAAGATTTTTTCAAGTTTAACTTCTTCTTTTTTAGGTTTCATAAGTTACATGAATATTTACTATCTTTATCTAACATATTATTAATCGCTACTATGTATTAGTTAATGTATGTTTTAATTTTGTTAGTAATACTAAAAATAATTATAAATATTAAGTAACTTTGAGCTGTTTGACATATCTTGTTTTGAAGTTAAAAGTTACTTTTAAGTTAAAGTTAAAAAAAAAATTAAGAGATAAAATTAAAAGTTGATCGATAATTGTATAAAATTATTCTTAGGATTTTAAAGAGAGGAAGATAAAAGGTAAATAATAAAATTTTAGAATAAGGGTATAACTAAAAAATAAATATGACAATTCCAAAAAGCTTATATACATATTAAAAAAACTATTTTTAAAATAAGAATTTCTGTAAAATTATATTTTCACTAAATTTTTATTTATAAGAAAAAGAGAGAGAGAGAAAATAAAACATATTAAACAGGCACTTTATCTAAGTTTTATTATTATTTTCACACCATCATTTATATGTTATCACATCTAAAAAGAAATAGGCTTTTTAAGAGAACAACATATGATAAATTTAGAGACATCCCAAGGGTCAAAAAGAATGGAATATTTTAACATGCGCAGTAATATTTTAAAGAAAAAAAGGGGCAGAGGACAAGAAATGAAAAACACATAAAGAAGAAAGAAACAACCTCTTGAATTAAATTTAGTTAGATGTATTTAATGAAGTTTTGTCAAAAACAGGCCTTACGTTTTTGTCTTCACCGAAACTGTCACTTTCTGCAACAGTTGGAACAAGTGAGAATGGAACTCAGCTCATGGGATGAACTAAGTCCAATTCACCTTACGTGCCAACACCATAGACGAAATAATAACAATACAACCTAAGACCAAGCACGACATCATTCTCATTTAGCCGTCTCTTAAATCTGTTCCTTTTTCTCTTTTCACATTTCAACTATTTAACCACCTAACTCTACTTAGACCTCTTCATTTTTTTTGTTTTGTTCTAAAGGTATTTTTTTTTTTTTTTTTGAGTTAATTGTTGTTGCCCCAAATGGGGTTTCTGTGTTTGATTTGTTCAAGGTTTAATCTTTTTGGATTTTAAGCTGAATACTCAAATCGGATTATGATTATGAGCTGAATCTGGAAATGGGGTTTCTTAGGCACGCGCTTTCTTTCATTTTATTTTTGGTTCAATGAAATAGGCCAATTTTGTTCTTGAATTGTGATGAAATTAGAAAATTTTCTGCAAACTTGAATCATCCTTCAGTTTTATTTGGTTTTTGATACTTTGATTCGAAGGCACTCTGCAGGTTGTTTTCCGTCTTAAATCTTTTAAAGGATCTAAGGTTTGATCTCCGGTTGACTTTTATTGAAATTTATGTTCTTAAGTTGATACGTTAGGTTCAGTTAGAATTTTAATTTTCCCATCCTGGAAATTTTGCCAGGTTATAGAAATCCATGTCAAATTGAACAGAGGCTTTAACCATTTCAGTTGAATAATTGACTTATTCTTTCTTGCCAAAGTGTGTGTTTGAGTTCCTATGCCTGTGCATGGCTATATTTCTTTGTAATTTGCAATTAAAATGTGCAAATGGCACTTCACTTATGTTGGAATGTGGTATATAATGCAGACTGCAGAGTGTAGCAGCCACATCCCAGGATCATTATGAGTTGTGGCTGCTTTGGAGCCTCAACTCTCAAGAAGAAAAGGAGTCCGAGTCCTTCTGATACTCCAAATGAAATTGATGGTGAGGGCCTGGTGGTTACTTATTTTAATATTTTGTAGCCTTCAACAATGCTATTAATCCTTTTATTAGCTTTCCTATGAGTCTGCTCTTTCTGATTGAAAGTAATTTACCTGAGAATATCACCCTGATACTTTCAATTTAATATAAAATGGAGTGAAGGACATGATCTAGGTACATCATGGCATCTGTTCTCTTTTTTTTCGAGTGATATTTTTAATATTAGTTCAAATTAAGTATTGCCAATCAAGCTGTCTTTAATTTTGGTCAGTATTCATAGGAAGGTCTAACAAGAGCAACAGAAAGTCACCATAAAATTTGTAGACTCCAAAAGATAATTATGTCCATTTAGTTTGTACATCAGTGAAAACATAATCGTAGTATTGGCAAAGGACATCCTTTGGGATTGTTACTTGTTAGGTTGAATTTTGATAAGCAATACAGCAATGATGTTCATAAAAGTTCTGATGTATAATTAGTAATACTTTTGTGACTACAATTTTTCCCAGTTATCGCTATATTTAATGCAAGGGTAAGGTTGTATATAAAGATTACCCTCTCCCCTACCTTCAAAAATCAGGATTTCATGGGGAGTGGTTTATCACTATATTTAATGCTAGATGCAAATTTTTATGCCTCTATTCTCTTGTTGCTCAGGCTATCCACTTGATAATATAATGCATTTCTCTGATAAAGAACTGAGATTGGCCACTGATGATTATCATCCAAGCAAAAAGATAGGGCGAGGAGGTTTTGGAACTGTTTACCAGGTATTCAGGTCACAAACTCATAAGTTGTAACTTTATGGAATTAATATGCATGCTGCTCACTCAATTTTCCAAAATGATTCTTATGCTACACGAGGCCATTTGTAACTTTATTTTTCACAATTTCTTTCGTTGATGCCGAATTAAGATTTCTTTTCTTATGCAAGTGCTAGTCCTTGACCAGTTAGGTATCTGTGTCGTACAAGATATTATTACATTGCTTTTTGGGTCAGTATAAACATCTTTACATTCAAAAACCCATTTTCATGGTCTAGGCATTCAACAGTAGAAGCCCTGTTATATATCTCTCTCTGTGTGTGTGTGAGAGTGTATGTCAAATGACTTTATGTTCTTATCTTGACCTTACATACATGATCCAATGGCTATTATTTGCTTCTCTCTCACTTGAGATGCTCCGGATGCATGCCCACACACACTGCATTATAATTTTTATAAATCAGTAGGCTATTTTGTTTTAAAAATGAAAAAGGATAAATTAGCAAAAATTTGATTTTCTTGTTCAAATGATCTATAAAAAAATCGGTGCTATATCCAGCATCCAGCTTTGCAAATTGAAATATTTATTTCCTGTACCCTTTATAGACATCATAAAATCATGCTTTCATATTTTGGACTATGACTTATGAGATCTGAACTCTGTCAATTTTCCCTGTGGAATAGTGAAAGATCTTTTCAATCTGGGTGCAAGGAATGTGATACGGTTAGGCAGAAAAAATATATATGGAAGAATATATGAGAGGAAGAGGCACAGGGGATTAGATGACCCAGGTGCACAGCATATGTCAGAATTTAGGGGTGAGTCAGCATTGGGGGATCGAGGGAAAGTTGATTAGGGGAGTCACGTTGATTGCAATTAGTTTGTTACAAATAGGAGGGGGAAAGAGCTTTTTAATCTGGGTGTTAGGAATGCTTCAATTTTATCCTTACTCAATATAAATATTAATTTAGCATTAAAAAGTAAATACATCTATCCTTTTATATTTGGTAAAATCTAAACGCCAAAGGTTGTCTATAAGATTGGTTAAAAAAGAATTGCCTCTTCTTTAGCCTACATTTCCCCTCCCCAGACCAAGTCTTATTAGAACTCCTTTGTAAAGGAAAAGTAGGTGGAATTTTATAAAGTATGAGGGCACTGTATACTCTAGCTTGCTTAAGCTGAGCAATAGCACAGGGTACCAAGAAATAAGATCACATTTTGTTCATTTTATGCTCTTATTGATTGTTAAGCCACTACTAAATACCTATGTTGAAATTTTGCTAGGGAACCTTAAAAGATGGAAGACAGGTAGCAGTGAAGACCCTTTCAGTTGGGTCAAGGCAGGGAGTTCGTGAGTTTTTAACTGAAATTAAAACTATATACAATGTTAAGCATCCAAACCTTGTTGAATTGATTGGTTGCTGCGTTCAAGGACTTAATCGTGTATTAGTTTACGAGTATGTGGAAAATAACAGCCTTGATCGTGCTTTACTTGGTAAATTTGACAATACTTTGGTGTGGATTATGAAATCTCAAATTAAGATCCATATGCATATGAGAGGATGAAACATATACTTTTTTTTTTCCAAATTTTTGGTAGGCACAAGAAATACAAACATTAAACTAGACTGGAGAAAAAGATCTGCTATTTGCACGGGTACCGCTCGGGGTCTTGCATTTCTTCACGAGGAACTTGTGCCACATATTGTGCACAGGGACATCAAGGCCAGTAACATACTACTTGACAGAGACTTTAATCCAAAAATAGGAGATTTTGGGTTGGCTAAATTATTTCCAGATGACATCACTCACATTAGCACAAGAATCGCTGGAACAACGTATGTGCTATTTCAGATTCTTAATTTTTTATTTTTATTTGTTTTTTATTTTGCCATAGCTTTGGAGGATTTCAACTCAGATAATTTTATTTATTTGTTTTAAAAAATGTCTACTATCAGTCTTGTGCACATAATATTAATTAGTATGATATTATAGGGAGAAGGAACTCATCATATTTGGTGATCCTTCATCATCTAGGTATAATAACAGAACTAGCAATGTGATAATTGATAAAACTTCAGAGTCAATCAGGAGATATAAAATAATGTTTTCTGAATGTACTAGGTGCAATATTTTGTCATTAATGTTCATAATTCAGTTGGACATGCCTCCAACAAGATTCAAGGGGCACACAGTCCATAAAGCTAGAATGCAAATTGACATTGACACAAACTCATGGGCAATCATTTATTGTGGTTCGGGCATGCATTTTTGTATTCTTAACTTGAGTTATGCAACTGAAAGCATAATATTATATCTCATGAAATATGACTACAGAGAAAATATATTTAGCTTTTAAGAAAAATAAAAAGCTTCACGACCCATTTGTTAGAACTAAAAATTAGAAGATAATATTATTGGCAAACAGCTCTGGTGGCATATCTGACAGCTGAAGCATTAAGGTTTACGGATTCCTCAACATATTGCTTTGAAAATATTTCTATGGAATACCACATATTTGACTGATTATCACATTCTTGTTTTAATTAATCAATAATATCTTTTGATCAACCATTATATTAGGCATTTACTGCTCCAGTTAAATGCTGAAGAAATGTTTCAATTCTTATGTTTTCCTATAATGTTCTTCAATCTTTGTAAAGGAGAAACAAGTAGTTAGTTAGTTGCCCTAATACTCATCTCTAGGCTATGTTTGGATATCTAATAATGAGTGGAATAGAATGGAATTTAATTTGCTATACCATGTTTGGATATTTTATGATGGAATAGTGGAAAGTTTCCATTCCATTGTTTGGGAAGTGGATGGAAGGGCAAGATCAAATTTTTTTCAGAGCGGCTCCATCCCATACCCCCAAATTGAGGGGGTGGGAAAATAGAGGTATTGCATGGAATGACATGGAATAGATCTCATCATGTTCCATTTCATTCTACCCTATGTTAAACAATCCAAATAATGGCAACTAATACCATCCATTCCACACTTTTCCATCATCCAAACATAGCCCTATATAAATATCACTCCCCGTTAAACCCGACTAACGAGTGTGGGTGGTCGGGTTTAACGGGGAGTGATGGTCGGGTTTAACGGGGAGTGATATTTATATAGGGCTATGTTTGGATGATGGAAAAGTGTGAAAACATAGCCCTATAGTTATTTGGATTTTCTAATTTATTCATTTGTTTATAGTGTTAAGCATTTTAAAATTGTTGAATCCATGACTGGACTGTGAAACTCATTAGTCATTAATGCCATGACCTGCTTTGATTTCAATATGCACAGTGGTTACTTAGCACCAGAATATGCAATGGGTGGCCAGTTAACCATGAAGGCTGATGTATACAGTTTTGGGGTTCTTATACTTGAAATAATTAGCAGCAAAAGCAGTTCAAGGGCAAACTGGGGAGGGTCAAACAAATTTCTCTTGGAATGGGTACGCAACTTTCAGCTTCCCATATTAATGAGTTTTATTGCAACATCATTCATTTTATGTTTTGTAGCTTTGTATGCTAATACTTTTTAACCTATGAAATCCTAGTATATAATTAATTGTTAAGATGCTTTGATGCTCTTATGTTTGGGAACAAATTGAGAAGGGGAATGAAAAAGGAAGAAATGAAAGTTGGAAGATAGATGGTTACTTTCCACTTCCTGTTTGTATATGATTAAATTGGGTGGAATGAAGATGACAAGAATTGGTTTCTCATTTGTTAGTGTTAAATAAATGAAAATGATAGGCAATGTTTAAATCCATGTGTTATAATAGCATAGTGGAGGCTCACATCTTAACAACCTATTTAGAATACTTCTAATAGAAGGCAAGAAAGTTATTAAAATTGAAACTACAAATGGACCATAAATATGGACTTCATTATTGTCATAACAACAACAAAACACACTTTTAAATGGCTACCTTTCAAATTTTATAAAAAGCATGTCCATATTGACTTCTCTCTAGTTTTATAGAGAATGATCTTCTGTAGCTGAACTAATGAATTTTCTTTCTAAAATCATTCCTCCCACTTTCTGTGTGTTACAAACAAAGGAATATCATATTTGTTCTGGGTTTGTAACTCGGATAAGCCTAGTTAGACCTAACCCGTGTTGGCCCAATGCCTCTGTGCCCGGATACTATAAGCCAATCCATCATCAAGAACTCGTCTTCTTGGAACCCCAAGCTAGAGCCCAAATCGTGGGATCCAATCCACGATCCTTTCCCACTTTGTATTGATAAGATCACGATTAGTATAACTGCCAGTTCAATAACTGCCCCATATCCACTGATAATAACTGCTAATAGAACATATATAAAGACCAGGATAATGTTATTAAAGGATTAAGTTCATATTAACCAAGACACTATTAAACCGATTTAACCCTTGATGTTCATATCGAACAATATTCATTACCTTTTTCTTTCCATCCAGATTCATTCCCCTCAAAATCACCCAATTCAAACAGAGTTCAGTCCCGCTTTTTCATTATTATTACTCTAGTTCCCCAATCCATTAACTACTACCTTGTTCCACATAAAGCTTGATACAAAAACATTCAAAAGTTATCCTTTGACCAAAATATATGCAAGATATGTGTATGTTCTTCTGAATTTGAGTCTTGGGCTGGACATAAAGATCTTTATTTTTGCAATAAAAGGCCTGGCAACTTCATGAAGAGGGGAAACTGTTGGAGCTTGTGGATCCAAACATGGGTGAATTTCCCGAGGAGGAGGTAATTAGGTACATGAAGGTAGCTTTTTTCTGCACACAGGCAGCAGGAAGCAGAAGGCCACTGATGTCCCAAGTTGTTGACATGCTCTCCAAGAAAATAAGGCTCAATGAAAAGCAACTTACAGCACCAGGGTTCTTCCAGGACTCAGGAGAATCCTCTCTAAAGAAATCATCCTTTGAGTCCACTAGTTATCAATTTAGCTCTACCCCTGTCAGTATTACTCAGGTTACCCCACGGTGAAGCCTAAATTAAACTACTCCTTGTGTGAATTGCAGAGTTGAAATATAGAAGAAAAGAAAAATAAAAAAAGATCAAAGAGAGATTATAGTTTTCTTTTACTTTTTCCTTTTATTTATATTTTTTTTAAGGATGCAATAGAATGTAGCATGAAATTGAAGCGACTTCGTGCTAGGCTATGTTGAAACCAGAGGCCTAGATTTATTTTGAATTAATCTTAAATTAGCTTTACTTCTTACAAGAATAAGTGGAAAAGCCAAGTCTGAGTTTGCTTGAAATACAAGTTACATATTACCCATCATTAAGATAACATACAATGAATTTTTTGCTCCCCTGCAATAAAATTCTTCACAATGTTTCTTCTTGCAAGGTTCGTACGTAACACACAAGGGTACCGGTAAAAAGAAAAAAAGAGAGTATAATAACTCTATTTTTTGCATTCTCCAGTAATATAAACAACGAAACCTTTTTAGTAATGATGCACACTCGTCTGCACTTGGCAAACTCAACAATTGTCTGAACTTCGTAATGCTTATTTAATTTCACGCGTTGAAATTAGAAAATAACTCAAAAACAATAATATTCCTATTAAAAAACAAATTGCTGATTTTATAAGTTTAATTTATCAAGAAAAAAAAATGTATAATGTATAAACTCCACGTATGTATTGTGGATGCATAGCCTATTCCAAAGCAGGGTAAAGGAGATGGGATATGAGATGATATCAAGAAAAGAATTATGGATTTACAAATAATTTATTTTGGTAAATTGTTTACCAATAGGGGTGTAAACGGGGCAGATGGCCTAATAGGAGTTTACGGGCCAAGTTCTGATTTAACCTATCACATATAATCAAACAGAACAGGTTCTGACTTTTAAAAAAATCTATTTAAAAAAATAGGTCATGAGCTTTTTTTTTTACATGTCGGACTTATAAGCCTACAAATCGACTTATATCATATTATTTATTTTAAATAAAGTAAATAAAATTATTATTTTAATAATTTTGAATAATAAAATAATATTATTTTAATTATTTTTTAAATTATTGAATGCCTAAGAGACTTAAAGAGGCTTAGGTCAAGACTTTTGTTTTTTAAATATAGGTCAGATCAGACTTATCATTTGAGCCTATATAACACTAACAAATGGTCTAAAGTATTTTACATAAGTCAGACCTATTTAAGTTAAAATCCAGTCCAGCTTAACCCATTTATATACCTAAATAATAATGCCTAAAATTCAAGAATAAAAATATTTTAAAAATGTATTTATTTTTTTAATATATATCCATGGTGAATTGGTGATGATAGTGGTAGTGACATAATATATTGGTAAAGAAGAGGAATATGATACCACACGAATTAAAAATACAAATATTTAGTACTTGTGAATAATAACACGAAGATGAGTTGCATACAATGAAAAAAGAACAAATTTGAGAAGGTTAATCTAACTGTTTAACACTTGGACAAGAATTTTTTTTCTAATTGACACCATTGAGCAAACAAATAATTATAAAAGTTAAAAAAACATGCTCTTTTTTATTTTTTTAAAGGGTGTATAAAAACCCATAAACATATGAATTTCCAATGTCAAAATAGTCAATAATGGATATAACTGATACAAAACCTTCATGATGGAAATAAAATGCAAACCCAAAAAGCCATAGAAACTAATAGCAGGACAAAAAGATCAGTAAAGACTGCAGGGGAAAGAGGGATATCAGAAAAAAGATTGTGGGAGTTGTAAGTGTGATAGGCAGAATTATGTAGCAGACTGCTCCTCAGTGGCAGGGGCTTCTTTCTGGGGTAAATCTGCAGTACCATTATTGGTGGCATCCTTTGGTTGTGATTCAGGTGCACCTTCTGGTGCAGATCCATTTGCTTTAGGTGCTGTTTCTTTTCCATCCTTCCCAGTTTTTGAGTCTTTAGCAGGTGCAGGTGGAGGAGGAATCATGTGAGGCGGTGGTGTATGTTTCAGTTTTAACAATATCTGCCGCATCCTAGAAAGATCTGTGGGTTTGCCAGGCTTTGGGCCCTGGATGACCATAATTGATGGCTTCTTCTCCTGATCCTTTTTGCTTTTTCTCTTCTCAATGTTGGGAATCTCACGAGGAATGATCTCCCCAATTGCTTTCCAGTAATTTTTGTCAGCCTCTTTGTGAAATTTCTCTTGATTAGCCAAGTATAACTGGCTCCACAAACAATTAATTTCTAAAAATTAAAAGAACAGAAAAGATAAATTGTGAAAAAAATAACAATCTGATGCGTGTAAACCTTACCTTCTCCCTTTCTCTGTTTTGAACCTTGTTAGACTCAACATTAAGCTTCCTTTTCTCATAGAAAGCCAGCTTATACTCCTCAGCTTCCTCAATAATCTTCAATCTCATTTCTTTTTCCCTTTTCTCCTTCTCCTCTAGCTCAATGGCATTTTGACTGCACAATGAATTCATTTTTGTTGACAACTGAGTTCAGCAAACATGCAATAGACCTTAAATCTCAATTGGCCAAACATCATATTGCAAGCAAACTCTTGTCCTACAATTAGGTTCAACAATAATTTTGCCTTAACTTAACCAAAACTTCATTCTCTATTGTGCACCGAATTTTACGGAACTCAATAGCAGGACAGATGAGGAATACCATGTTGAATAGCATGGAAAAGAAAGACAATATTTAAATTCATGTGTGTCAATAGCACAACGAAGGCTCTATTATACAGAGCAACTATAACAATTATATAGCGATGTTGGACTTCGCGTCAACCTATTTTCAATACTTCTAACAGACTATTTAAAAAGCAAACAGACCAAATGATGGAAGCTCATTGGTGTCAGGGAACTGAGCAGGTGAGGTGAGGGCATGTGTTTAATCCTCCCCAGTACCGTCTTTGAGAGGAGTTTAAGGTCTTAATTTCGGGACCCGCCCCGAATCGGACCAATCACGAAGCGATGAACCAATTGGAATATCTTTAAAAAAAAAAAAAAGCAAACAAAATATATGTTTTTAATAATTTCCTCAGCACACTTACAAAACCCAAGAAATGTCCTCAAATACTCGTCAAGCTTTATCATCATCTGGTAATTTGAAAATTGTTTCCTTGATCTAAGTTCAACAGAGGACAGACTATCACGGAGCACTCAATATCGTCAACTTGAGTATGATCATCTCACTTATCAGCAATGATAATTCTTCCACCATTAAGAAAATGAGCACACAGAACATATCCAATAATCTGTGGAATCGGCCCTAAGTCCGAGCTACTATCCAACAACTAAAGTTTTCTTGCAACATAAAATATACCCTCAAAGCCTCAAAAGCACCCCACCATACAATAACCATAGAGATCCAGCTTCTATAGGTGAAGCTAGCAGAAGGATAATAACAGGTTCAAGCAAATCTGCTTCGTCCTTTTAGTCTAAAAATCGGTGGATGCAAATCAATTGATCCCACCCAAGCATACTATTATACTAAATCTCAACCCAGTCAACAGTTATAAAAATAAAAAATTATGACAGCTCACGTAACTATTTCAAGTGAAATTTGAACAACTAAGCACACCGATTCATCTTCTTAATTATTGATTTCTAATCCAAACCGTTCAGGAGCAACCATGAAAAAAAAAAATCAAGTGAAAGAGGAAACTTTGGGATCAAGCACGAAATAAACTTCAGAATCAGAATGAAAGCAAAATCACCATAGATCTATGCAGATTCAAACGAGATCTGACAAATTCACTAAACAAATTCAACTCCACAAACATAAAAACAAAGCAAAAAGAGACAGATAGAGATAGAAGAGAAATCCGAAGCACTCACCGACGCCACTCACGAAGGGCGTAACCTTCCTCCGACCCCATCTCGCCGGGCGGCGGAAGCACCGGCCCGTCGGAGACAAAAACGTCGTCGCCGTATCCGTTTCCGTTTCCATTTTCATTCCCGTTCTCTACTACGTGTTCAAAGGGAGACTGAGAGTAACTCGGATCCGGATCGCTGAACCCGAAGATCTCCGGCGACGATGCCGCCGCCGCCACCGCCGAGTGATCGACAGGGGCATCTTCGCCGGGGAAGCTGGAGAAGCCGCCGTAGCCGGAGTAGGTTTCTTCGGCGGCTTCAGAAGCGGCGAAGTGGTGGTCGTCGACGGTGAAGGCGTCGAAAGAAGACATGTCTCAGCGGTTTTTTCTCTCTCTAGAAGAGTTTCTCTCTCTTCTGAAACACTCTTTGAATGGAAAAGAAAAGAGAAGCAGTGCGACACACTGTGTCCTTTCTATGACTTTTTAAATACTTATCGGTGAAAAACAAAAGACGAATAATAGAATTTAAAAATGAGAAATCATAATATTTGGGATATTTTTTAGTTACGGAAAATTCATCTTTTAATAATTATTTTTTTATTTGATATAGAATTTCAATATAAGTACAATTTATTTATTCCCATTAACATTTTTTAGTTTTACTAGAACATACATCTAAGGAGGAACTTTTTCGATAATTATAACTATGTTTTTAAGATAAATTGCTTATACTACAAATATTTTTATTTAAATCAATTTTTTAAAAAAAATAATAACTATAATTATTTAAATTTTGAAACCCGCAATTTCTGTACAAATAAATTATATCTTATAAAAAAGACAAAGTTATACTAACTATCTTTTATTACTAAATCTTAATTAACGATTGTAATTTAGTGAGTCTTAGTTATTAATTTTTAATAAATTATAATTGTTAGATTGACGAAAATCAAATATTAAAATTTGATAGTAAAAAATAATTAAAAAAAATAATAAAAATTACGTCTTCCTATAAATATAAGATTTTAATACAGAATATTCCAAGATAAAATGCAAATGCATTTTTTTTTTTACAAGAATGTACGGATATTTAGGAACCACTAATTGCGGTTGATAGTTTTTTTTTTTTTTTTTGGTTGTAAATGGGGAGGGCAGAAGCCCAAAACTGCGGCTGATAGATTTTAACATTTGGAGTAATTAACTTGACCAATTGACCTCGGTAGGAAAATCAAATAATAATGATCAATTAATCCACTTTTGTTTGGTGTATTAATTGATTTTTAAAATATACCCAAAAAAAAAAATTAATTTTGGACAAGAATTGTTATATAACTTATGAATTCTTGTGTATTTTACATGTCAAGATCAAGGGTGCGCTTTTCTCTTTTTTTTTTCAGCTTTGAAAAATGTACTCTTATATAATAACTCTTTTTTAGAGTTTTTTATTTCTGAAATTGTTGTTTTAACTTCAAATAAAAATATTCAAACAGTTTATTTAAGCTTATACTTTTTTAATAAAAAATTATATAATTGTTAAAAAAAAATAAACATATTCAAAATAAAAAAAATATTATTCACTGCATGTATCAGGCAATTTAATCTCAAGTCTCTATGTATAAATATTTTTTATCAAGTCTCTTGCAAGTGGAGACAATAACAACAAAAAATAAATCGTAAACATTATTGCCGATAAGCAATATTTATATCAAAATTTCAATTGCGTGAGATCATCTATAGATTACAAATTAAAAGATACGCTCCTCAACTTAAATCTCTATATATCATTAAAATTTTTAAGAGTAAATATATATTATTTGATTAAATTATAAAGTCATTTACAAATATCAATATTAAGTTATATTTGCTTCAAATCAGTAGTTATTGCTTTCCCTAGTCTTAGAACATATTGTTTACTTTAGCTCTTTAAAAGTATGGAAATTGAGTAAAACATTTGGAGCATTAAAGCTTTAAATTTAATGCTTACAATTCTTGAGTTCATTGTTCAATTTGCAGCTCATGCAAATAATTTGAGTTCACAAATTGAGTTTTTTGTCAAATAGAAGAAACTGTTTGTGCCTTACTTTTGGACTCTGGAGGAATATGACAGCTTGGGGTGTGAAATTGCACAAAATAATTAAAATGTAAACATCCATGTCTTTATAAGGATTTGTTTTTTATCCACTAACAATGTAAATTTTCTCATCCTTAATTCTTCCAACACTGTTTATGCAATAAGAAAAAAAAAGATTCTAGATCTTAGACATTCTATTATTTCAAATCATATTTTAATATTCTTACTCGAGCCAAATGTAAGAAGTCTCATACTTTCATTTATTTTTAGAGAGGATGATCACTTGCCCTGCAAAATGGCAAAGAAAGAAACCGATATAATTAATTAGCATATATAAATATTTGCCTTCATTCGCTGGAAAACACAACTACTGGTAAATCTTGCTCATCCAGAATGTGATACAACTTAGTAAGAACCTACTAGTCCAAAATTGTTGTGCTTCCAACATGTGTGAGTTTTGTAATTCCCATATCATGCTTTGGAAAAGCTTTTGATGATGCAAAAAGATTTATCAGATCATGTTGATTGGCCCAATGTTGCAAAAATTAATTACACATAATTCAGCATGAGCTATAATTAATTAACATGACATCTTCAAGAACGTTGTCTCGATGCCATCAATGAATCTTCTAATACATTAATTAGTTGGTCAATTTTACTTTGTTTTTTAATTTTATTTAAGATATTTTAAATAATAAATAATACAAGAACTCATAGAGGAAGTTATTGAAATATTTTTTAAAGTATTGGAAATTAATCGAAACAACTTTATAATTTAGGATAGCTATTTTTATATATAAAAAAATCTAAAATTTAGAGTAACTTAAAGCAATTTTTCTTGTATTAAACTAAATGTTATATTCATCTCATTTTGTATGAGAGAAATAAATTTTCTACATACACAAAAGAGAGATGAGTCTCATCTCTATTTTTATTCTCTCCTCTTATCTATTAGTCTCACTTATAATTTTATTTCTATAATATGAGATAACCATTTTTCTGTGACATAAAAAAATTATTTCTGATAGTGCTAAAGAATAGAGATTTCTCAACTTTTTAAAGTCTTCTGTTTATGTGTACTTTTGCTTTTAGCCATTTGACGAGGGTCGTTCTCCATCAGTGCGTGTAGTTTTGGTGTCTTTCTAAGCTCAACTGCAGAAGATGATTCGGATTCAAGTGCATTTTAAACATATTATTTCCAACGTGTGAGTTGGTAATAATAATGCTGAGGTTACCGGCAAGGTGTAACTCAGTTGGTTTGATGCTGAGTCCTAGGGGTTCGGGCTATGAGTCTAAAGGACTTGAGTTCGAATCCTGATAAACACACTCTGTGGGTAGTGGAGAACCCTTGCCCTCTCAATCCGCGATAGGGGATTAGTTCCATCCTATGTGGGGTGAGAATAGCCTTGAGTTTATTCAAATAAAATAAAATAATAATAATGCTGAGGTTTTAACATATAGCGCAATATGAAGACGAACCTGTAGTTAAATGTTAAACACAACAAACAACCTCTTATTTATGTATCCTAGTAAAGAACTGAGGTTCAGTGGCGGGGCCAGGTATATTCTGAGTGTGGCCTCGATCCGGGTTAAATTTTAACAAATTATATTTATTATATGTAATTATATAATTAATTATAATTTGACTCGGGTTAAAATTATAATTTGGCCCGGGCTACAATTTGTATTTTGGCCCTATCTAAAACTTAAAATATTTTTTTGTAAGAGATTTGGATGTTGTATTAGGTTATGTGTTTAATTTCCACTTGTATACAAAAAAATATTTAATAAAATTATAATTCTTCTTGGTACTGCTTGCTCAGGTGCTCTATATTTAATATAATTTAAATATGGAGAGTTATATTTACAAATTTTTTGTTTATAAACTCTTACAAACTACACTATGTACTCCCGGAAGTACACTAAGTAACAATTCCAAGAGTATATAGTATAATTTACAAAAATTTGTAAAAAAAAATTTATAAACGAATTATTCCCCAATTTAAATATATTATGATAAGAACTAAGTAAAGTTAATAAAAATAAATACACGTAAAATTTTTTGCCGTTACAATTAATCACTTGTTACAGCGTACAAAACTATGAAAATAATATGAATGATCACCAGTTACGAATCGGAAGAAAAACAGAGCGAGCAAGATCGTAGCAAATTGAGTTGAAGCTGACATAAGTTGAAACTTAAAAGATGATGCCACAATAGAGTTTCGATCGGTCTTAGCTTGTTTGGAACTTGTTCCAGCTTCTGGACATTTTCTATTAGTTCCCCCTTGTAGGCAGTGGCCTACGCAGAAAAATTTGTTTATGCCGGCATATTATCCAAAAAAAAAAAATTTGTAAAGAAAATTTAAATAACGCTTGAACCCGTTTATAATTTAGTTGCTTCCATAACAAGCTGCAGACAATAGTTTAACCAATTATTTTTCCCCCTAAATCTTACCAATCCTCCAAAACAAATATGAGAATATATTCTAGTATATCTATACATCATCATTCTATTTTATAGTGGTGAATAAAAAAGTTAACACTATGTACAGAAGGCAAACAAAATCATAGTGAAGACCTCATCTCTAGATATTAACTTATTTGAGAATGTCAGACCTTCAATCAATCCTCTCTTTTTATAAAAATAAAAAAGAAAACAAAGGATGAAGAGAACATGAGAATGGATACGTGACGGGGGAGGAAGAATAAGTTTTCTCTGTAATCAATTTGCGTTGCTACGTTGTTTTAATCATCTCCGTACGTTGTTACGTTGCTAACTAATATAAGAATAAATATCTTTTTTGGTCCCTAACAAAAAATTCGGTCCCCACTTTAGTCCATTATAAAAAAAATTAGTCACTTGGTCCCTATGAAATTTAAAGTGGATCCATTTTGGTCTTTTTGAGGGAATAATGTAGGTCTTTTTTTAAATTTGTGAGGGACCACGATTTTAATTAAATTGATCCATTTTAAATTTACTCGAGACTATTTTTTTTTTTTGTAAGGAATTAAAATAGGGACCATGTTTTTTGTTAGGAATTTAAAAAGATATTTACTCCTAATATATATATTGAATCAAGAGATAAATAAAGACATGCAACCAAAAAAAAAAAAACTAAAATGAAAAATTTTATGACCGCACTTGCGGACATTTGCCCACGAATGGGTCCGCCATTGCTTGTAGGCTTGCAGGCACGATTTGAAAAGGAAAGCACGTGATCTATTTTTTATATAAACTATTTTCAAGGCGTGAGTCTATTTATTTTATCATATATAATAAGTTAAGTCTGATGAGCAATAGACCCCTATGAGTTACCTATCTCCTTTACACCCTTAGTAATAGTCAAAATACATGAAATAACCTTTGAATATTTGTTATTATTTATTAAAAGTTAAAACAATCATTTTAAATAAAAGACTAATTACAATTTAACGTCCCCTTTTTAAAAACCACCCTCAACTCTTAATTAAAACAATTAATATCCTCAAATTATATTATGAAATCAATTAAACATGTTAAGAAGTATCCAATTCCATTAATTCTCTCAAGTGATGAGCAAAAATAGTTCACGCTCTCGTTCTCTTTCTTTTTCTTTTTCCCAAAAATCAGAAATTGTTTTTTTTTTTTTTTTGAGTTAACTATGTTATAATTATTTCTTTGAAAAGAGTTGGCTCTCCGGTGTTCTCACAAATTTCGACTCTTTGATTCGGTTACGAAACTAATTCAAAATACAAGATGAGTCAGAAATAAAAATATTTAAATATCTTTCAAAAGTGAGACCTATTCTTATTTCTTCATAGTGGTAGGCTCGTAGCATACCTGGGGGCACCCGTATATATATAAGCAATCGGTCTAGTGATGTAAAATAGATCTTAGGATTATATATGTGTTATAGTTTCCAAAAAAAAAGGGGGATTATATGTGTTATTTTTAATTTGAGAATATTTCTCTGATTGTTTTTGGACATTTGATAATTATGATACTTCAGATATATATTGATGGGATGTTTAGTTTCTTTAAGGAAAATTTTATTTTATTAAGATTCTGTATATAATTGGAATCTATTTAGAGTTGTTATTATATTTGAGTTATAAAATCCGAATAGATAGGTTATGCAGTGTTCTAGATTTATTCCAAAAGAGGTACTATTTGATTGTTCTATATAAAAATAGTTATGTAGAGCCCAATTTAATACAAGTATCCAACTATCACATTTGTCCACTGCTTTAGCTTTCCATCCCCATTCCCGCATTTTGTTCACTACCGTCTTGTTTTTTTTTACTCAAGAGCCTGTTTTTTGAGGACATTTTGTTCACCGTCCATCCCTCCTACATTTCTATATCACACTCCATTAATAGGCAATGTGGAGATAATTTGAATGATGGGATAGAGGTTATGTAGTTGGAAAACACGTGTATTTTTGTCTTAAAATGACTAAAAAAATTTAATTGTTAAAATGATAATATAAGGGGTTAATTATATGAATTAAAAGTATAGGATGCTCAAAAAGCATTAAAATGTAAGGTGGTTTTATGTATTTTTTTAACATGGTTTTATGCTCATATTCTGAGTTTGAAAGTTATTTCAATCGGTTATTTAATTTTAAATATTTTTCTAATAAGTAATTCTATCAAGTGTCAATCAAGTACCTAATTCTAACTAACTTCGACTGGCGTATCAAGTTCCCGCTTACTTATGTCAGAGCCCAAACATAGTCTTTCCTTTTTTTATTTTTTAAGATCATATTTATTAGTATGAATTTGATTTTTTTAATTCTTTTTGGGTTTAATGTGTGAATATTTTTTGTTTCAGCTTTATAAATTGGTACGATTAGGATTTTGGAGAGGCCACATGGAGGAGACCTGAACCTCAACGCAAGGAGAAATTTCTTGTACTAGCTTTGCTGAATAAAAAAACGAACTACAATTTTAATTGACTTATCTCGATCTCCCGAATTATTTTTCCTCCGTTAACCAATACTAAACTTTATCCATGTTCTTTACTATCAGGGAGCGTTTGCTACGCGGGAATCTCGAAGATTATTGAGAAATTGAATTTTTCTAAATTTTAAATTTACGAATATTATTATAAATTAAATGTAAAAATTATACTTTTGAAAATTGAGATTCTCGGCTAAAAAAAAATTTCTCCTCTACCAAACGCTCCCCTACTATATTTTTATTGTATTCTTAAATGGTAGGTGCTACTCCTAAGTCAAGAGCTCGTGGATGTCAAAGATCTAATACTAGCTCATGTCGGGTATATATATACTCAAACCTTGTTTTCACCTTTCCTTCCCATGTAGTATTAATTTTTGTGGTAAATTAAACTGGGTTTTTGATCCTTTTGCCCTTAATTAAATAATTAATAACCAATTTACCCCTCCCCCAGAACTATCCACCATCCTGCCCCCATTTAGTCGATTAAGTTGCACTTTTAATCGACTAAATGTGCTAAACTCAGAAATTATGAAACACGAATTTTAGTCGACTAAAAACTCACCTTAATCGACTAACTTGTTTGCACTTTTAGTCGACTAAGCACATTATTTAGTCGACTAAATGTCGCAGATCAGGTTTTTTAAAACCCCCCCATTTCGCAAAGGGGGTTATTTTCAAACCCTAATCGACTAAATCGCTGCATTCCGTCCCCTCTCTCCAACCAAGTCCGAATCTCAACCCTTGAAGGTGCGATTGAAGCTTCCTTGGTTCACACTTGCAAAATCGACATTTAGGTAACGTATTCTGACTTGCATTTGGTTTTAAGTTTAGTTTTTTTTTTTGGTTTTCTTCATGCATTTGATTTATGTTTGCGGTTTTGTGGATTTAGGTTAGGGTAGGGTGCTAAGTTTGTTGTGAGGGTGAGGGTTAGGGTTGATGTGGTGCCTTAGGCTTAGGGTTAGGGTTAGGGTTTACGTTGCTGTTTTGTTTGGGTTGTAGTGTTAGGGTTAGGAATGGGTTTTTGTGTTATGTTTTAGGGTTTAGGGTAAGGTTTAGGGTTAGGGTTTAGGGTTGAGGGTTAGGGTTTATGTTTCTGTTTTAGGGTTAGGGATTGGGTTTCTGATTTCTGTTTTATTTTAGGATTAGGTTTTGTTTTTTATATTGAATTTTAAATTTTTTGATATTGTTATTGTTCATTGATTTTTGTTTCCACTTGCATTGTAGGTACAGTTGTTCCCATGGCTGGCCGTAGAAGATCGTCTAGCACTGGAAATGAGAGACGACAGAAGCTACGACAAGACCGTCCGTCTTCGTCAAGGCCACAAGAGGAATACCCCGCTGCTGTGGACCTCCCATTCGGATACTTGTTCGAGAATGACCCGGTGGTTCATGAATCTTTTGTCCGTGACTTTGTTAACCGACCGATTTGTAGGGCCAAATCACTTGATACAGCCTTTTTTGAAAAAGAAGGTTTTAACATTGTGAGGTGGTTGGAGGAATCACATCTTAGGACCTTGGCTGAACTGTCGTGTTCATATTCTGAGCTGCATGTACGGGCCTTCTACCATAATCTCAGCTACCATCAGGGTGAGCTGAGGACTAGGGTCTGCGGGGTGGACATCATCTTGACGGCTCCGGTATGGTTGGAGTTACTGCGGGGTGGACATCATCTGACTTAAGACAGGTGCAGGTGCAGATAAATCGACCACTCTGTCTTCTTGACTTTGACTTCTTCCATGCAAAGGTGCAGATGAAGATTGACCACAGTCTATTTCAACATATATATCAATAAAGTTTTGAAATTTTCGGTCCACAATTGCATCTATGACACAATCCACATCTTCATCGTCACATATATCATTACCAATGTAGAATATAGCATCCTTACCAACTGTAGACTCTACCCTGGCGATCATCCGTTGAACGCCATGGCTGCCGTGTAGCCCCAATTTTTGGTTAATCCTCCCCTTCAGCTCATTGTACGTAGTGCCCCGTTTGATTTTCAACATTTTCGTTTTTCCTTCAAATTGAACACCGTTGGGGCCTTCATAATGCTTTCCATCATAGTAAATCATGGTAACATACATGTTTGGACTTGAGCTCATCTTTCACACGAATTTTGGGGGTAGGAATCAGATTTTAGGGGTTAGGGTTCGGATTTGGGGGAAACAATTGAGAAATAAAGGAAAATGACAATGATTTCACAATTACTATGTCTTGGAGGTGGTGGGATGAGATGGAAGGGTGATTGGAAGGTTCCCAGCTGACAAACAAGAGAAAGAGACCAAGAGAGAAGTTTTGATTTCGAATATTTTGAAAATGAGGCCAAGAGAGGTCTGGATATAGGATTTTTCGCGATCTTTAGTCGACTAAATAATGTGCTTAGTCGACTAAAAGTGCAAACAAGTTAGTCGATTAAGGTGAGTTTTTAGTCGACTAAAATCCGCGTTTCATAATTTCTGAGTTTAGCCCATTTAGTCGATTAAAAGTGCAACTTAATCGACTAAATGGGGGCAGGATGGTGGATAGTTCTGGGGGAGGGGCAAATTGGTTATTAATTATTTAATTAGGGGCAAAAGGGTCAAAAATCCAAATTAAACTGGTATCTTGAATACATCAGAATAAATAAAATATCATATATTTTAATTAATATATTAGTGAGTCTTCTTAACATGTCCTATAGAGATATTAATTAAGAAAAAATTAATAGTTTTTTTTTAAAATTAATTACTTTAAAAAATAATATGTAATATTTTTAAATTCTTAACATATTATTAAATATATCATTTTGTTTAATGTCCTATTTTAGTTTATTAAATGGTTTAGGCCGGATTCACTTTAATGAGATAGCATGCTTATCAAAGTTAGTGGTTGCTATAATCATTTTGGATAAATCATATTACCAACCTATATTCAATTTAGATAAATTGTTCTTCTGCTTATTCCTCTTTTTCTTATCTTATTATTGCAGATTTTTGGGTCATCGTTGAGCTTGTTGCAGGTAAAGAAGTTCCATCACTTTTCCTTCCATTAGCTCTATTGAATTTGACCCGTTTCTCTACAACTGCATTTGTTGGGTCAGTGAGAGCTGTTCTTGACGTTCTGCATGTGAACGTCAACTGGTTTCATGAACCATTAACTTAGGAATATATAATGTATAAAAATGGATCATGGCTACAGGGACTTTTTCTTTTGTTTGGGTTTTGATTCAGGATCATTTGTAGAGAAGATATTCTTGTAAAGGATTAAAATCCCAACGAGTGTTGTAATTCTTTATCGGAGGGTAGTATAAGAATTTTCTTTCATCGGAGACATAGGAAACAGTTGACTTGGGGTCTTTTAGGGGCGTTTGGTTGAGGAAATTTTTTTGAAATAGTAGGGAAATGTAATAGATAGAGAAATGATTGGAAAGATAGAAAAAGTGAGATAGGTAGAAAAATCTAAAAAAAAGTTGTTTTGTGGGGAAAAACTTTACTGGAAAAATTAGGTAACTTTATGAAATCAACAGTGCATTAAAAGCCAGATAACCGGTTTCTGAAAAATCCCACCTTCAAATTGGGTTTCTAAACAATGCGGATATCTATGTTTCTCATAAATCCATACAAATTGGATAGATGGGTTTTTGGTGAAAATACATTAAAACAAACATGGTATTTCTAAAAGCCATACTTGAAAAACATAGATATCCGCTGAAAAGCTCCCAACCAAACACCACCTTAGAATTTGTCTTATGGGCTAAAGCTTCTTTGAGTAGTTGGAAAATAAAGAGGGAAGTATATGTGTCTCTTTTTTCTTTTCTTTTTTTAAAGGAAACAAGAAAAGAAAATAAATAATGGTTATGATTTTCTCTCATTGATGCTTGGTACGTAGAGGGTGGAAAATCACTTTTATGTTATAGGAGTGTAAACCGGCCCGTACGTTCCTCTACACTATTAACCATCCCACAACTTGTCCACCCTCTAAAAAAAGCGTAGCCTTAATCATGGCATTATTACGAAACACAAAGATTGTCAAGACCATAGATTTAACTTTTGAAAACTTGTTTTGCTGTAGGATTCTTTAGATCTTTTTTTGTTCAACTTGTTAAATTAACTATGCCTGTTTTCTATGTTTTGTGTTTGAAGTACATGGGAAACAAAGTAACTAATGTTTGTTGCAATTCTGAATTTGAAAGTTATTTCAATCGCTTCTTAAATTTTAAATAATTTTCTAATAAGTAATTCTATCAAGTGTCCACCAAGTACCTAATTCTAAGTAACTTCTAACCATCCTTTTACATTAAGTCTGATCCCTTAATTAATTATTATTATTTAAAAATATTTGATCTATTTTTTTAAATACCATGAATAAAAAAGAAGAAGACAGAAAATAAGTGAGTGAGACCATATTATGCATTCGAAGAAACGAGGGTTTTCTCCATCAGTGCATGTACGTAGTTTTGGTGTGTTTCTCCATTACTTATACAAACATAAACCCCATAGTCTTTGTTCCCTCTTGCATCAACTCCCTCATAAAAATGTCAATTAATTTGGGCTCTCATGTATATGAAATTTTCTTGAAATTTGTTTGGTTATTTCAATTGGTTTTCGTGGTTTGGTTATAGATACATATATAGGTGGTGTTTTGTTCAATCGGTTTGAATGAAAATGAAGCAAAAGACATTAATCGAATATAAAAGAGTCACGAGCTCGCCCTCTGGGTCCTTTGTCCCACCACTTTGATTCATACCCAAAATGTCTCATTTTTATATACTAAAAGAGAGAGAATGAGGTTAATGGTGGAAAGTCGCAATTGAAGAGAGAGAATCTCCTCGTGAAGATTGTGAATAGAGTCACTTTGTTCTTTTTTAACACGATAATAATACTGAAATTTGAGTCCATAGCCTTACGAAAACGATTCAAATACGATGTTAATTTTAAAGGATGAGTTGGGGTTGCTTTCTTTAGGTCTTGTTCAGAAGAGGAATTGCATGCCACAATTCCTTGGTGCCCCCACTTGGGTTACTAGCTGCTGCTACCTAGCTCGACGTCCATGCCAATATTCTCTGTTGTGCAATAAACCCTCAGCTTGAAAAATGCTATTAGGCCAAAAATTGAGATAATAGAGACAATAAGAGCTATGACTTTGCTGCTTGAGCTCACTGCAGTTTGGTTTTCTCCATTTCCGGACATGATGGAACTGCATTCAAATTCAAACACCAATTTCACAAAAAAATAAAAATAAAAAAAATAAAAACTAGGAACGTGATTTTAATGCTACTCGGTACATATATTAATAAATAAATTACTTCGAAGCTTCTCAAACTGATAATAAATTACGAATTAAAAAAAATAAACTTTATCTTTAACTAGTTAGTGATTTAATACAGCTAAGGCTTTTTTTGAGAAAAAATATTAATTCATTTTTTTTTATTACTTATACTTTTTTTTATTTAAATCGTAAAATTTTCATAATCAAATGTAGCAGAAGACAAACGGAATATTAAAAGTGGGCCTTTTTTTTTTTTCTTGCGAAATGAGCTTTTGAACTGAAAAAGAAATCTGGGGTGGGCCAGGTTTTGTTTTTTTCTTGCTAAATGAGCTTTTGAAAGGAAAAAGAAATCTGGGGTGATAAGGAATTGTAATGGAGATTGGGTACAGGGAAACTTATTCAGAGCGGAATTATGGAGCATCTTTACTCTTACTGTTGTCTGGGATCAAGGTTTTCGACGCATCATTATTGAAGGGGACTCTATCCAGATTCTGAAGTTTATAGAGCAAGATGACCAACTTAATCATCCTCTAGCTCACATTGGAAACACTGTGCGTGATCTTCTTGAGAGGAACTGGTCAGTGCAGATTAAACATATTCTTAGGAAAGGAAATGCTGTGGCTAATTGGATGGCACACAAAGCTTTATCTGTTAAAAAGAATGTTCAGTTGTTTTTGACCCCTCTTTGGGGTGCAATAATATACTTTGTAAGGGTAGTATGGGTGTTTGGGACACCTAAAGTAGCTTGTTAGTTTGTTCTGTTGTTGTTGTTTGTTCTGTTGTTGTTTTCCGCACACACAAAAAATGGAAAAGAAATCAGGTAGCTGTTTGTAAAGTGTTATATCTGTCTATTCCTCCTTTGAAAACTATATTTTGTTTCAATTTTAGTTATTAACCTTGGTCTATTCTTGTAACTGTTCCATTCGAAATTAGTGTTGAGTGCTTTGGAAACTATATAACTGATATTGGACTTGCATCTGGGAGATGATTTGGCAGCCATGTTGAGCTTTAGCCACCGCAGTTTGCTTTCATAAACGGAATATTAAAAAAAAAAAAAAAAAAAACACCAACAACAATAAAGTACCTTTTGAAGCTGTTGGGGCAGAAAGTGACGAGGTAATCAGCAGAGACACAAGAGCGTGGATATGCACTGCTCAAGAACTCCGAATAGAAGCTTGGTTCGCACGTGCCAGGTGCTTCGCACACACTTTTGCATGCCACGGCGTCGCCGCCATGCATCACCTTCAGCTCGGTGGGACAGGCCGCGTTCAAGTCCACTGTGAAACCTGTCGCCCTGCAGTTCCCGGCTCCGGTTCCGCCTTGAGGCTCCACCACCATTGGAAGGTTATAACCCTTGACGAGGCTCAGATCGAAGAAATCTAACCCGCCGGCAGTGCTACTTAGGATGAACTCCGCGATCGTGACCGGCGGGACGGCGTCACTGCCTGCACATTCTATGGTGGAGGAGCCGCAGTCGCCGGTGAGACAGAAGAATTTTCCAGCGGAGTCCCGTGAGCAGAGAGTCCGGCCCCATAGGTGACCGGACCAGGCAGTGGGGACGGTGAAGGCGATGACCTCGTCCGGTGGTGGAGAGTGGGGCGCTTCTTGATAGAATGACTGGCCAGACGGTGGTGATGCAGTCATTGATTATTGTGATCGTAGCTGAAGAGGAACCTGTAGTTAAATGTTAAACACCGCACACAACCTCTTATATATCGTAGTGAAGAAGTGACTGAGGTTACCATTAATCAATTGTTACAGCGCACAAAAGTATGAAAATAATATGAATGGTCACCTGTAACGAATTGGCAGAAAAACAGAGTGAGCAACATCGTAGCAAATTGAGTTGAAGGCTCCATAAGTTGAAACTTAAAAGATGTTGTTGGAACAGATAGAGTTTCCCTCTTTCTTATAAGGGTAGTCTGCGCGAATGCCACTTTTCTTTTTCCTCTTAAAAGCTCATTTACCAAGAAAAACAAAAACAAAAACCTGGCCCACTTTTAACTAGTAGTACCTCAAGATTGGAAGGAACTAACACTTACACCTGCCAAAACCTGGTATGCTTTTTTCTTGTGTGTTTGTTGCTACTTTGACTCAATTTAACTCCAGAATTTTAACTTTTTGTTAATTTAAAATTGCAAAAAAGATAATTTTTTCCCCCTTCTATTGGATAAATAAACACGATGATCATAAAAATGTCAATTAGTTTGGGCTCTCATGTATATGAAATTTTCTTGAAATTTGTTTGGTTATTTCAATTGGTTTTCGTGGTTTGGTTATAGATACATATATAGCCATATAGGTGGTGTTTTGTTCAATCGGTTTGAATGAAAATGAAGCAAAATTCTAGCTTCCACTTTATTTGACAAATAAAAGAGTCTCGAGCTCCTTTGTCCCGCGGTCCCACCACTTTGATTCATACCCAAAAGCGCTTCTTCTGTTTTTTCAGTACATAATAAGGCAAAGCCTCAAAAGCACTAATTTTGATGGAGATTAGATCCTCCTGTCTGTGGAAAGAAATCTAATATTCGACTCACCCACTACAAACCAGGAAAGAGAAAAATGTGGAGTAAGGAAAAATTACTGATAAAGTCCATAAGCAATTTTTTTTTTTTTTTTGATACAAGTTAAAATTGAACCTATCATTTAATACAACCTACCCAAATTCTTTGCTATATATTATACCAATCCTAAATACTTAGCGCACATGCAATTTTGAATCAGTAAGCAATGGTCTTGTCATTCTTGAATTTCCCCCAATTTTTATATACCGAAAGAGAGAGAAAGGGGTTAGTGGGGGAATTCGCACTTGAAGGCGAATCAGGCGACATATTCACGTCTTTGGATACCTAGAGATAGAAAGGAGTAAGAGAGAGGGCGTTGGGACAGTGTAAGTGAGAAAAGGGGCCAAAAAGAAGGAGAGGGAGATTCTTGGTTGGGTCTGAATTGTTTTTGTTTATTTTAAGTTGCTTTCTATTATTCAAATGATGTTAAAATAATTGAGAAGAGATAATATATGTTAGAAAAATTGCTTCAACAATATCATTCACAAGTACATGAAATATACACAAGAAATCAAAATATGCAATAATACAAGTTAAAGCTTAGATACTATATCTTTAAGATAATTTTGTCTTGACTATGGTGCACAAAATTTGTGAACATAAAATAAATTACCTCTATTCGTGTGCACTTTAGATTAAATAACCTTATCGAACTCAATCTATGCTTGACCAATCACATTAAAGTAAAAGAATACAAATACAAAAAATGTATAGAGATTAATAGAAAAAAATTCATCTTAAAATTATGATCTTCTATTTATTTAAAATAAACCTAAGTTCACAATTCAGAAAACACCTATTCAAAGATGAAAAGACACATTTTCCACTTCAAACTTCTTATTCATAAATATAATCAATTCCAACACTCAATAATTCAAAATCACACACACACATATATATATATATGTTACCTTTTTATCTTGGTTGAGGTTTGTGCAAGACAAAGAAAAATCCAAAAGGAGGAAGTATTTTGATAGACAGTTTTTTTCCCCCCTTTTTTGAATGGCAAATGATAAGACAGATATATATGATTTTTTTTTCTTTTATAAAAAATTTAGGAGAAAAGACACCATATCAGAAACGAGCAGAAGCATATTTTATCGGCCATCTTTCAGGGCAGATCCGTGGACCTTTATAGACTTCTAAAATAGTTTTTATGCCGCCGCAGTTGGTCCAAGTTACCATTCCAAAAGTCTTAACTAAATGAGTTAAGATTGCTGACAACTAGAAATTAACAAAAGCTTTTTGTACACCATTAGGCCAAAGCTTAGATATGTTGTACACAAAATCAAGTGGATTTTAAACATATTATTACCAACGAACATTAATATAAGTACGTGTGAGTTGGTAAAGTAGTGAAATATTATATCGTAGATTTTAAACATATAATTTTAAGTTGATATATTGAATTTTATTCAAATAAAAATAGTTTGTATCACAAAATAATGCAAAGTATATGCCAAGGCCATACAATTTTCTTACATAAACTCCAATTAGAAAGATAGAATTGATGTCCATTCTAATAGGCTATCTAAATAAGCTGCCAACATGTGCATCAGCAACAAAAGAATAATTACAATATTATGTGAAACTCCCCATATATAGCATCTTCTGGATCTGATTCTAAGCGTTACACATGCATTGGCAAGGTGGGCCTAAGATGTGATTATCTTCCAAATTCTTGTACAACCCTACTTATGTGGGGTCATGAATAGCTTTATAGGCCAGCACACTGCAAAAGGAACTCAAATTACTTTAACAATGTAAAAGGTTTTACACCATCGATGAAATTGCAAAAGAAATGAAAAAGGATCTCAAATAGCTTTATAGGTCAGCACACTGCAAAACAAAAGGATCTCAAACCTTCTCATGTTCCACCCACTTTTGTTCCACCTATTGTTTATCCTTTAGTAGCATGTTCCAATACACACACACACAAGGCCTGTAATTGTACTGATCAATGTGAGGGGATTAACACTAATAATCTTTTTTAGGTTTTAAACGATGACTTCTTTGAACCTTCTAAAATTCAAATACACAAAAATACCACATGCGAAACAACGACTACAGAAACAAAGGCTTATACTAAAAAGCATAGATAAATCACATCTCCTCGGACCTCGTCATAAAGCATGCCCAGAATAGTATAGATCTTAGAATGCAGGTTGTCTTCATTTGTAATTTGTTTCTTTTACTTATTATTTGTAGCCACTTGGTGCTCCATTACTCATGTATTGAAAAACAAAAACAAATAGCAAAGTAGAAACATCACTTACCAGACTTGACACACACAAACATAAACCCCACAAGTGTTTTTTTTTTTATTACGTCCGGATATCCCCACAGTCGATAGTCATGAAACTAATTTCTCGTCCCGGATTAACGCACAAAACGGTAAAGAGCTGACCACGAAATGCTTTCCATTCACAAGAGTTGAAGTTCAAACCCCTAATCACTTACTTAAGGGATGAGATACTGAACCATCACGCCCACCCATGTGATTTTCCCGTATCATTTTGAACATTTTATTTCTAACGTGTGAGTTGGTGAAATAGTGAAATTAATATGACGTGAATTTTTTTTAATATAAATAATAATAATACTGAGGTATGAACAAAAGGATATTGCTTTTGACATGGCGTTTAGAATCATTGTTATTTGATTCAGACCTTTTGATTGGGTCATTTCGAACCGTTTATGATGTAAGCTTTTAAACAACCCCAGGTTGCGAAGTGACAGGAGTCGCCGTACGATTGACTTTTGTTTATAAGTGACTGGAAATTAATTCTCTCATGTGAAAAAATAATTATGTTATTTGATTATAATTACTCATTTAAAAATTATATATTTTCTTTTCTTTTATCTCATCATCAATGAATGGTTGTGATCAAAACATAACTACATGACTATATCGAGTGTTTTTAAGTGCCCTTATACTGTCGGGAGAAAAAGAAATGAATTATAAAAAAATTTATTGGTAAATTAATTAATTAAACAATTATATAAAAAATATGGAAGTGTGTCATTTTATTTTCAGACCTAAAGGCTCAATTGTGTCACAAGAACTACCCTCGTATAGTGGGGAAGAAAGGAAAATAAATTATAGAAAATTTTATTGATAAATTAATTAATTAAATCAAATTATAGAAAAAAATATGAAAGTATTCCTACATTTTTTTCAGATATAAATTATTAACTACTTTTCATATATTCTAATCCTATAATTATGCTAACAATTAATTATATTCAATGGAGAATATTCTGTAAATAGAAAATGTATGGATTCTCGGTTATTACCATCCCCTCAATCCAAAGCATTTATTTAGATATTTTCATGTTTCAGATGCGCTCAAACATCACTAATTTTGAGATAGATGTGTATTGCATAAAAATTCTCTCACCAATTTTGATATCTTATACTAAAGGAAAGAGTGTGTTCAATCGCCGTAAACTTTTTAATTTTGGAAAATTAACATTCTATTTAAGTGCTATAGTGCTTATAATATGATAAAAATCGAGATTAACAGTGCTCTTTCAAAATACATTGTGTTTGTTCAATCGGTTTGAATGAAAATAAAGCAAAAGAGAGAGAATGGGGTTAGTACTTAGTAGTGGTGGAAAGTCGCAAATGAAGGCGGCAAAAAGAAAGGAATGAGAGAGAGACGTGGGGTCAGTGTGAGAAAAGGGGCAAAACACGAGGAGGGGGACATTGATGGTTGGGTCTGAATTGTTTTTGTTTATTTTTGTGTTTGATTTGATGCTTATTCTTATAAAGGATACAGAATGGTGTCTTTTTTAAATGAAAGAAAAACAGTTTACCAAAAAAAATAAAAATTGAAAGAAAAACAAATATAATAAAAATTAGAGGAAAAAAATAAGTAATTTTTAAAAAATATAAAGTAAATATTAATTTGTCTCTTTCTCTCACTTAAAATAATATAACTTTATGTTCTTTAAAAGGACAAATATATTTTTTTAATTTGAGAATATTTCTTTTAATTGTTTTTGAACATTTGATAATGATGATACTTCAGATATATATTGATGGGATGTTTAGTTTCTTGAAGGAAATTTTTATTTTATTAAGATTCTGTACATAATTAGAATCTATTTAGAGTTGTTATTATATTGGAGTTATAAATTCCGAATAGCTAGGTTATGCAGTGATAGCTAGGTTATGCAGTGTTCTAGATTTATTCCAAAAGAGGTACTATTTGATTGTTCTATATAAAAGTAGTGATGTAGAGCCCAATTTTTTTTTTTTTGATAAATATGTAGAGCCCAATTTAATACTAGTATCCAACTATCACATTTGTCCACTGCTTTAGCTTTCCATCCTATTCCTGCATTTTGTTCACCGTCTTGATTTTTGTACTCTTCACTAACTTTAAAATTTCTATATCACACTCCATTAATAGGCAATGTGGAGATAATTTGAGTGATGGGATACAGGTTATGTAGTTGGAAGACTGGGGTATTTTTGTCTTAAAATGACTAAATAAATTTAATTGTTAAAATGATAATATAAGGGGTTAATTATATGAATTAAAAGTAGAGGATGCTCAAAAAGCTTTAAAATGTAAGGTGATTTTATGTATTTTAGCCTTTAATTTTTTTGGAAATAGCAATTCTGAGTTTCAAAGTTATTTTATTTCAATCGGTTTTCTAATTTTAAATATTTTTCCTATTAGTAATTCTATCAAGTGTCAATCCAGTGCCTAATTCTAACTTCGACTGGCTCCCCGCTTACTAATGTCAGAGCCCAAACATAACTTTCCTTTTATATAAAAAAAATAATATATATTTTAAGATCATATTTATTACTACGAATTTGATTTTTTTTTAATTCTTTTTGGGTTTAAGGTGTGAATATTTTTTGTTTCAGCTTCATAAATTGGTACGATTAGGATTTTGGAGAGGCCACATGAACCTCAAGGCAAGGAGAAATTTCTTGTACTAGCTTTGCTCAATAAAAAGCTAACTCTACAATCTTAATTGACTTATGTCGATCTCCCAAATTAATTTTTCTCCATTAACCAATACTAAACCTTATCCATGGTCTTTACTACTATACTAATATATTTTTATTGTATTTTAAAATCTTATTGTATTCTTAAATGGTACAAGAGCTCATGGATGTCAAAGATCTATTACTAGCTCATGTCGGGAGCCTTTTGCAGGTATATATATTACTCAAACCTTGTTCGTACCTTTCCTTCCCATGTAGTATTTTTGTGGTAAAAGTGGTATCTTGAATACATTAGAATAAATAAAATATCATATATTTTAATTAATATATTAGTGAGTCTTCTTAACATGTCCTACAGAGATATTAATTAATAAAAAATTAATAATCTTTTTTTAAAAAAAAATTAATTACTTTAAAAAATAAGTATGTAACATTTTTAAATTCTTAACATATTATTAAATATATTATTTTATTTAATGTCCTATTTTAGTTTATTAAATGGTTTAGGCCTGATTCACTCTAATGAGATACCATGCTTATCAAAGTTAGTGATTTCTATAATCAATTTGGATAAATCATATCACCAACCTATATTCAATTCAGATAAATTATTCTTCTGCTTATTCCTCTTCTTCGTATCTTATTATTGCAGACTTTTGGGTCATAGTTGAGCTTATTGCAGGTAAAGAAGTTCCATCACTTTTCCTTCCATTAGCTCTCTTGAATATGACCCGTTTCTACAACTGCATTGACGTTCTGCATGTGAACGTCAACTGGTTTCATGAACCATTCCATTAACTTAGGATGAATATGTAATGCACAAAAATGGGTCATGGCTACAGGGACTTTTTCTTTTGTTTGGGTTTTAATTCAGGACCATTTGTAGAGAAGATATTCTTGCAAAGGTTTAAAATCCCAACGAGAGTTGTAATTCTTTATCGGAGGGTAGTATAAGAATTTTCTATCATTGGAGACATAGGAAACATTGTCTTGGTTTGTTAGAGGCGTTTGGTAGATGAGAAAATTTTTTTTACTAGGAAAATACAGTTACTGGGGAAATGGTAGGAAAAGTAAATTTGATAGAAAAATTAAAAAAAAGTTGTTTGGTTGACCAAAATATTACTGGAAAAATTTGTTTAAATTTGCAAAGTCTATGTTTGGTTGGATGTAAAATAATGATGGGAAAATAGGTTAAATCGACGAAAATACCCCAATTATAAATTTTTTGTGGAAGTGAAGTCACTCGTTACGAGGGTCAATTTGGTCCATAACTTTCTCATTTTTCCACTTCCTCATCTATCCCAAAATACCATATCTTAAATGGTTTTTTGAAATAGTAAAAATCAACACAAAAGGAGTTTCCTATGCTTCCTAATCTCCTAGTATTTTTTTTTGCAAACTTGTACCAAACATGGTATTTCTCAATACCCACTTTCACTTTCCCATCAAACTCAAAATAAAACTTATAGCAAACACATCCTTAGTTTGTCTCATGGGCTAAAGCCTCTTTGAGTAGTTGGAAAATAAGGGCAGCTTTTGTGTCAACCTTTTTTTTTTAAAAAAAAAAAAGAAAAAAAGAAAAGAAATAAAGGTTATGATTTTCTCTTATCGATGCTTGGTAGAGGCTGGAAAATCACTTTTATGTTATAGGAGTGTAAACCCGTTCCTCTACACTATTAACCATCCCACAACTTGTCCACCCTCTAAAGAAAGCGTAGCCTTAATCATGGCATTATTATGAAACATAAAAATGGGAAGGATTACGTTTATAACTTTTTTTTGTTTACAACTCTTACACCCTTAACTATGTTCTTCCGGGAATACACTACTGGAGAGTATACTCCTGAAAGAACATAATTGAAGTTATAAGAGTTTTAAACAAAAAAAAAAAATTATAAACGTAACTTGTCTCCATAAAGATTGTCAATACCATAGATTTAACTTTTGAAAACTTGTTTTGCTGTAGGATTCTTTAGATCTTTTTTTGTTATGCCTGTTTTCTATGTTTGTGTTTGAAGTACATGGGAAACAAGTAACTAATGTTTGTTGCAATTATGAATTTGAAAGTTATTTCAATCGGTTCTTAAATTTTAATTTTTTTTTTTCTTATAAGTAATTCTATAAAGTGTCCACCAAGTACCTAATTAAGTAACTTCTAACCATCCTTTTACATTAAATCTGATCCCTTAATTAATTAATTAATTATTATTTAAAACATATCTATCAAGACGGAAAGGAGACAAATTGTGCAATGAAAGCACCAATAGGGGATTCTAAAGGAGGAAGGAAAGTGGGGAAGAGTAAAGGTTCAAAATATTTCTCCAAAAAAAAAGTTCAAAATATTTCTTCACTCATTCATTGTATGAGCAGTGTTTTCATATTGATATAGCCAAGCCTAAAAGATCAACAATATTCAATTACCAAAAATAACTAGGAAATGGGCCCAAGGCCTTCTGGTGCATTATGACCCAATTGATCAAGCTGGTAGTTCTTCAAATATTTGGGCTGAACAATGGCCCTTGTAGTATCACATCGAAGAAATCCCCTACGGCAGAGGCACACACCTAGGGGTGTAAATACAGTGTTTAAAAATTCGATATGAACATTCAAGGTAAGGGGTCACCGGTTCAATCAAGGAATTGTGAGTTCATTTCATTAACTTGATTTTCTACATTAAAAAAATATAAATATATATTTTAATTGAAAAATTCAAAAAAATCAAATTACCAATCATTAAAGATTCAAAATATACGTAACATAATTCAACCAATTACATCTACAAGTCAATATTCACAAGCTAAGTATCAAACTATCAAAATATAAAACACATATTCCAACGGAGTTAATGAAAAGTTTTATCATCAAACACCAAGTGAATCAGAGAGATTGATGACTATAAGTGTAGAATATATATGGGTTGTAAGAAATCTTAGCCCTAAGCTGAATAAGTTATAGGTTTCTTGTGTCATTCTTACACACTAGGCGCTATTGGACTTTAGTAAAAGAGTAAAACTTAACACTGTAATATACTATGTGACCAACGGATTGAACGACCTTGTACGCAATAATCATCTGAATGTCCAAGAGGTCTTTCAGAAGCAATAATCAATTGTGTTTTCAAACTTTGAAAAACATCTATGAAGATGCTATAATTCACTTATTTTATATAATGTATCTTTCATATTTAGAATTTGTATTCCTATCAATCTTATTAAATCCGGAACGGTGATCGATTTGGTCGGAGTACTGGGTCAGTGGGTCACTGGTTCAACCGCATGAACCGGATATGTATATAAATTTATATTTTATACTTAATTATATAATAAATATTTTAAATGGTGCAAGTGAACCAAGAACCAAATGTAGCTTAGTGGTATATACTACAATTTATATCTTCACAACAACGGTTCGATTCCCACTAGATGTAATTTTAAAATAATTCTATTAAATGATATGTGTTATATATATATATATATATATATATATATATATATATATATATATATATAAAATGGTGCATTTTAACTAACAAATGAACTCAGCCCAGTGGTAAGTTGTTGTTGGATATACTCATGAGACTTGAGTTTGAATCCCAGCGGTTCCAACTTTGGAATTATTTTTTCTAAGACCGGTCCACCGGTTGAACCGCGGTTCACGACCGGTTCACCGGGTCAATGACATATCTGGTCCGTTGCAAGAACCAGACCGGTTGATGGGCCAGTTTTCGGGCCAACCGGTCCGGCCGGCCGGACCAGTTTTCTCAACACTAATTCCTATGAAAATGCTATGATGCACTGGTTTTATGTACTATTTATTTTAGGGTTCATTTTTTCTCAAGTTATTTTAGACAACTTTATCTAATGTTCGTCGAAACGACGTTGTTTTGGGGCGAAAATCATGGTGTATTTTTAATTTTAATTTATTTCAGGGTTATAATAGTTTTTATCATTCTAATTTTTTAAATTTTCAACGTCAAAACGACGTCGTTTTGACGAACATTAGACAAAATTATCTAAAGTAACATTAGATACTTTTTTCCCTTTATTTTATATTTAGAATTTTGTATTCCTTACGAGAGACCTTGGAGTTATTTGGTTTTTTAAGTTTTTTCGACTTAACATATTCTTAATGAGGATGATATAACAACGGCGCACAAAGGGGACTAATCTTGACCTACAAACAACATTATATTCGGATTACTTGAATTTTTTGTATTGGGCTGAATGGGATTATCGAATCAATATGAATCAAATAACGATTGGACATTCAAATGCTTTTTGTGCTCTTACATGCGAGATCATATATATACGTGTTAAGCTTATGGATTCATGTTAGATATTAATTTATGATAACAAAATTAGCCGATTTATCAAAATCTTTTGAAACATTATAATGTATATGTATATTATGAATTTAATAAAAATACATACTAAAAAACATTATGAAGTTAATAAAATTAAAGCACACGTTAAACATTAAAAAATGGCACTAAACATTTCCCTAGATCTAACACGGATATAATTTTTTCAAGACAAGTGAGAACGTGACAGACTGACAGTATCTCAATTTGTTTTCTCATTTTTTTTTCCTACACTTTTATTCCACTATGCATGCAATTTTTTTCCACCTTCCACCACGACAAATCCATTTTCTCATCACTGATATTGTTGGTTGACGCCCTTATATGGAGGAACACAAGTCATGGCAGAATAACATCTCTGACCATGTCTCCAAACTACTACTTCTCCATTCATTGTTTTTCTTCTAATTCACTCCTTTTGAACTGTTGGGCTTCCTCCTTCAATGCTAAGCTCAAATGTTGCGTAAAATCGACAAGTGCACCGATCGTATCAAGTAATAAAATAGTGAGTAGAGATCGTCTCCACGAGGATTGAGGCACCAAATTTATTTTAAATTTTCCTTTCTTATTGGATGAACAAGAGTTGGTTTGAAATGGTGTTTGTAACAATTGTGAACTATTCAATAATTTATGAACAATTCATAGAGAAATTTGAAGAATTTAAAATAAAAGGTTTTTGAGAAAAATATTGTAAAAAACTATTGCAGTAAAGGACTCCAACACCTTTCCGATCCCCACCTTGTAGTATTAATTAATATTCACATTTAATTATTCATTTGATCAAACAATTCACCATCTAATAATTAATTAGTTAAGGCCTAATCCCTTAGTGATCTTAACTTTATTAACCCTGTTAGAATTCCAATCCCTTAAAAATCCTTTTTCAAGTTAATCCTTTAACCCAGTGAATTTTTCACGTTTGCAGTTCATGTAGCCTATCCCTAGTGCATACATGAACTGTTATTTTACCCTTGTCAGGAACTAGAATCCCAATATTCCTATTGAAAACCCTAACCCTCGCAATCCTAATAGAGTGATCAATTCTAAAAGAATTAAAAGATGAAGAACAAGATAAAATAAATGCAATTTGAAATAATTAAATATAAATTTAACCAAACTACAAGGGGTTCACATCAAGGGTTGTGACCCTTACGACAATAATAAAAGACTAGCCAGACATATTCATGTCTAACAATTTAAAGTATTGAAAAGAATTCATAAATAATTAAAAACCAGAAAATTGGAGAAGAAGCTTGCTCTGCGTTCTGCCTCCGTCAATCTCTCTCTGTGCAAAAGTTCTCTTTCTCTTGAGCTCTGAGTCTCTTTTTATAACCAACAATTCAATCAGATCAAAATCTCGCGAGAGATTTTATTTTTCTTTCTGTTTCTGTCCCAATTTCCAATCAGATACTGAAATCACGAAGATCGACGCCATCCGCGCCAATTTCATGCTATCCGCGCGGGCGATTAAAGAGGTTTCTGTACTTGGCGCGACTTGCGTGGCATTTCACGCCATTAGCGTGAAGAAACAGTGGTTGGCTTCAAATTGGCGCGCCTAGCATGGAGCTGGCGCCACTTGCGTGAAGTTGAAGGAAATTTTCACGCCATTAGTGTGAATCTCACGCCATTAGCGTGAGAATACAGTGGCCATTTGCTTTTTCCTCGGTTTGAAGCTATTAGTGTGAAGTTGAAGCCATTAGCTTGAAACTCACGCCATTAGCGTGAAGTTGAAGTCATTAGCTTGAAGAGTAATTGGTTGTGATGCAATATGCGCCAATCTCTCGCTTTCCTCCTATAAAAACATAAAATTTGAGTGAAAGTGTGCCTGAAGAGAGATTATCAAGTATTCATTAAAAATAATAATTTTTATCACTGAATTACTGTCAAATCCTTGTTCTTTTACTCTGAATTATCTATATACTGAAGGCACATCACCAAGCCCATTGAGGAGTTTCCTAAAAAAATCCTAAACCTAGATCTCACCTCCTCTATATATTCATTAGTTGTGGGTGGAGGCTAGGTTAGAGATTAAGAGAGAGATTAGAAATTTGAGAGAAAATTGTTTGAGCAAAGCTTTATGCTTTGTATTTGAGAGATCTCTAGAGAGAGTTTGAGTGAAACATCTCTAGGGAGGTTTGATTATCACCATTATTGGAGAGGTTGAGTTAACCACCACACTGGTGATTCTGAATATTTGTAACAATTATTTTCATAGTGGATTTTTGATCTGGACTAGGTCCCGTGGGTTTTTACTTCTTCATTGGAGAAGGTTTTTCCACGTTAAAAACTGCTTGTGTTCTCTCTCTCTCCTTCTTCTCTCTCTCACGTTTTTCGTTTTGATTTTTCACTGCGTTGCCCGACCTGGTGAAGTTCAGGCCGAGGTATTGTCGAGATCCAGGATCTCATTGACTGACTTCCGCAAAAGGCTGCTTAGCCGAGTTTGAGGGAACCGAGTTCCCAACAGTGGTATCAGAGCCAGGTTCGACGGGTTCTGAGGGAGACGAGATGGAGACTAGTGGCATAACTCATGATGGAGATATGTTCAAGATGACTGCAGATAATTTCACCTATTGGAGACCGATGATGGAAGATAATCTCTACTGCAAAGATTTACATGAGCCCATTATCCGTGATGGGAAATCGAAAGACAAAACCGATAAGAAGTGGGAGATTCAGAGTCGTAAGGCGGTAGCTACGATCAGAAAATATATTGACAAAAGCCTCTTTGAGCACGTGTCCGAGTTCACGAACGCGTATGAGTTATGGACGAAGCTGGAGTCCATGATTCAGAAGAAGACTCCTAAGAACAAAGCACACCTGGTTCGCCGACTTGTGAAGCTTAAATACAAGGACGGTATGAGTATGATTGAACACCTCAACACTTACAAAGGTATTGTGAATCAGCTGTCAAAGGCTGAGATGAAAATTGATAACGAGATGCAGGCCTTGCTGCTATTGAGCTCGCTGCCAGAAAGCTGGGATACTCTGGTGGTGACCTTGAATAATTCGACTCCAGATGGAAAATTGAAGATGGATGTCGCGACAGACAACCTCTTGGGCGAAGAAGCCAGGAGAAGAGAACGAGGTATTTCGTGCACGTCTGAAGCCAACGTTGCTAAGAATAGAGGGAAATCTGACTCCTGGGGTAGAAGCAAGAGCCGGGGTCGAGTTGTGATAGAAGAGGAAAGTCCAGAGGTCGGTCAAAGCCGAGATATGAGTTGAAGTGATTTTACTGTGGAAAGACAGGTCATAAGAAGCCAGACTGCTGGACTTGCAGAATGATAAGAAGAACGGCTCTGTGAAGCCGGATCAGATTATTCCCAAGAAGAAGGAAGAAAGGAGCACCACTGTGGTGGCTGCCAACTCGAATGCCGAGATATTCCTCCTGGGTGAGGATAATTATTTGAATGTTGCATATGATGACTGCACCTGGATTGTTGACTCTGGTGCCTCCTTCCACGTTACTCCACACAAAGGTTTTTACCGAGGTGGTGATTTTGGAGTCGTGAAGATAGAAAATCAAGTGACCAGCAAGATTGTTGGTGTCAGTGATGTAACCCTGACCACAGATGTCGGATGCCGACTTGTGTTGAAGGATGTGAGGCATGTACCTGACATGCGATTGAACATAATCTCGGTAGGAAAACTTGACGATGCCGGGTTAGTGAACTACTTCGGTAGTGTTAGATGGAAGCTGGCCAAGGGAAACTTGGTCATGGCTCGAGGTAAGAAGGAAGGCTCCTTGTACGTGATGCAAGGAAAGATCAATGGCGGAGAATCCAATTCTGTCAGAGATGAACCTAGCTTGGAGCTATGGCACAAGCACCTCGGCGAGAAATGGCTCCAAATCCTGAACAAGAAAGGATTACTGACCGGGTTGTAAGGCCAAGCATTGGAGAGTTGCAAGCACTGCCTAGCTGGAAAACAGCACCGGGTTTCTTTTGTGAGACCGGATCAACCCAGTCGACGCAGGTATATTCTTGACCTCGTCCATACTGATGTCTACTCCATGTCGGAAAGATCCCTTGGAGGAGCTCAGTACTTTATTTCATTTATTGATGACCATTCCCGCAAAGTGTGGGCATATTTGTTAAAGTCTAAAGACCAGGTACTTCAATCCTTTAAAGAATTCCATGCAATGGTTGAAAGGGAGACTGGCAAGAAATTGAAGGTGGTCCGATCTGACAATGGTGGTGAGTATTGCGGCCCTTTTGATGCATACTGCAGAGCAGTCGGGATCCGACTTGAGAAGATGCCCCCCAAGACTCCACAGTTGAATGGACTGGCTGAGAGGATGAATAGAAATATTGAAGAGAAGGTGTGAAGCATGTTATCCAATGCCGGATTGCCGAAATCATTCTGGGGAGAAGCCGTCAGAATTGATGTTGATTTAATCAACCTCTCACCATCACGGCCACTTGAGGGAGAAATTCTAGAAGAAGTCTGGACAGGTCGGAAAGCGGCCTATAATCAACTAAAGGTGTTTGGATGCCGAGCCTTCGTGTATATCCCTAAAGATGAAAGGGCAAAACTCGATGCGAAGACAAAAGAATGCATCTATCTTGGTGCGCGAGATGTGAGTTTGGGTTTCAACTTTGGGATCCAATCAATAGGAAGATAGTGAGAAGCCGAGATGTGATCTTTCATGAAGATAAGACCATTCATGACATCTCGAAGCCCAAAGTCCGGGTTACATTCAGACGTGAAGAACCCATTCCTCCTGTCCGAGCAGAAGCAGGGGGAGAAAATCAAGAGAATGAAGAAATTGATGACCAGCAACAAGTTGATGATGACCAAGACACTGAGGTCCGAGTTGAAGATGAGATCCAGAATGAAAATGATGATCCGGGTTCTCAAGATAAAGAACAACCGAGATATCCAACTCGAGAAAGAAGACCCTCTACAAGGTACCCATCTGATGAATACACTGTTGTTGCTGAAGACGGTGAGCCTCAGAGTTATGATGAGGCTGTAACGAGCTCAGAGAAAGAAGAATGGGAAAAGGCAATGTAAGACGAGATGAAGTCTCTGCACGAGAAACAGACTTATGAGTTGACCGAGTTGCCTGAAGGAAGACGAGCTCTGAAAAATAAATGGGTCTACAAGATTAAGAATGAAGTGAACGGGCTGAAGCCGAGATACAAAGCCCTAATTGTAATGAAAAGCTTCAATCAGAAGAAAAGAGTAGATTTTGAGGAGATTTTTTCTCCTGTGGTGAAAATGACCTCGGTCCGAACCGTGTTAACCATGGCGGCTTCGATGGACCTCGAGGTAGAACAAATGAACGTGAAGACGGCATTTCTTCACGGTGATTTAGAAGAAGAAATTTATATGAAGCAACCTGAAGGGTTTCGAGCTCCAGACCAAGAAGACTTGGTATGTCGATTGAAGAAGAGTCTCTATGGCTTGAAGCAAGCACCTCGGCAGTGGTACAAGAAGTTTGAATCATTCATGACTGATCACAAGTTTGAGAAGACAGAAGCCGACCACTGCGTATTTGTGAAGAGGTATGAGGCCGGAGATTTTCTGATATTGTTGTTATATGTTGACGACATACTTATTGTAGGGAAAGACAAATCGAGGATAGTCGCCCTGAAAAAAGCGTTGAACTCGTCCTTCGCAATGAAGGACCTCGGTCCTGCAAAGCAGATTCTCGGAATCAAGATTATCCGAGATAGACAAAAGAAGCTACTGTGGCTGAGTCAAGAGAAATATATTGAGAAGATTCTGAAGAGATTCAGCATGGACAAAGCCAAATCAATGAGCCTCCCCCTAGCCGGACATATAAAGTTGAACCAGAAGCAATGTCCGAGATCTGATGAAGACAAAGATGAGATGATTAAGGTCCCATACCAATCCGCAGTCGGAAGCTTGATGTATGCAATGGTTTGCACTAGACCCGACTTGGCGTATGCTGTTGGAATGGTAAGCTGGTATCTGTCAAACCCCGGCAAAGAGCACTGGAAAGCAGGGAAGTGGATATTCAAGTACCTCCGATGTACGACCGACTTATGTCTCCGATTTGAAGAAGGAATAGATGTGTTGCAAGGTTACTCGGATTCTGATTTAGGGGGATATTTCGACTCGAGGAAATCGACAACGGGATATATGATGAGATTTGCCGGAGGAGCTGTCTCTTGGCAATCAAGACTTCAGAAATGCGTTGCACTATCGATAACTTAGGCTGAGTACATTGTCGTTACTGAGGCAAGCAAAGAGATGTTGTGGATGAAGAAGTTCCTCATGGAACTCGGCTATGATCAAGACAAGTACGAGCTGGGTTGTGACAATCAAAGCGTAATCCATCTTGCGAAGAATTCGACCTATTACTCCCGTACTAAGCATATTGATGTGAGGTATCACTGGATCCGGGATGTGGTGGAAGGTGGAGAGCTCGAACTCGTCAAAGTGCACACTGACCAGAATTGGTCCGACATGGTGACAAAGTCGGTTCCAGCAAGGAAATTTAAAGACTGCTGTGAAGGAGTCGGGTTGATGCTGAAGCCGACGCATTGAAGTCGGAGGGGGAGATTTGTTGGGCTTCCTCCTTCAATGCTAAGCCCAAGCCCATTGAGGGGTTTCCTAAAAAAACCCTAAACCTATATCTCACCTCCTCTATATATTCATTAGTTGTGGGTGGAGGCTAGGTTAGAGATTAAGAGAGAGATTATAAATTTGAGAGAAAATTGTTTGAGAAAAGCTTTATGCTTTATATTTGAGAGATCTCTAGAGAGAGTTTGAGTGAAACATCTCTAGGGAGGTTTGATTATCACCATTGTTGGAGAGGTTGAGTTAACCACCACATTGGTAATTCTGATTATTTGTAACAATTATTTTCATAGTGGATTTTTGATCTGGACTAGGTCCTGTGAGTTTTTACTTCTTCATTGGAGAAGGTTTTCCCACGTTAAAAACTGCTTGTGTTCTCTCTCTCTCTCCTTCTTCTCTCTCTCCCGTTTTTCGTTTTGATTTTCCGCTGCGCTGCCCGACTTGGTGAAGTTCAGGCCGAGGTATTGCCGAGATCTGAGATCCAGGATCTTTTTGACTGACTTCCGCAAAAGGCTGCTTAGCCGAGCTTGAGGGAACCGAGTTCCCAACATGAATTTGTTCGATTCAGCTCACTATTTTTTCCGCTCGTGATTTAGGATTTTGTTGTGAAGCCGGAGACATTGCCTGATGGTTAGGGGTGAAACTGGGTCGGGCCGGCCTACAGGGGTCTACGACTCATCTTACGTCAGGTCAGACTTGACCTAGTATATTTCATGAAATAGGCCAGACTTACCTTGAAAAAGCTTGTTTAATACTTTCACAAGCCCTGGCCTATAAGCCTACAAGTCGGCATATATTATACTATTTATTTTAAATAAAATAAAATAAAATAAGTATGCCTTGAAGGAAAAATAAAAGATATAAATTTAATCAATTGTAATTATTTATAACTTAATCATATTCGATTATATTTTAGGAGGAACCAACATCTCAGCATGTTAGATTGTGTATATGAATATATTAAAAAGTTTTTGAGAGAGGTTATACTTACTACAAGCATCATGATGTGTTTGTTGGATTCATGTAATTACTTTAATTTATATAGTATGAATTTGTTTGTTGGATCTTATAAAATATATGTTATTTAGTTTGAGCAATTTGCTTTCGAAAGTGACTTAATTAAATGCAGATTGTATGAGTTTTGTTGTGATTCATGATTCTGTTTAGACCGTTGAAATTATGATTTTTGGTTTAGCAACAGAATTTGAGTATTTTATAAAATTAATTCATGGATCTGTTTGAAAGTTAAAATTTAACATGCTAATGGACTAGGCTAGGCCATTTGTTTTTGTATAAACGGGTCAAGCCAGGCTAACAGTTAGACTCGTACTAGGCTTGAGCTAGGCCAAACTGAAATTTTTTGGCATAGGCTTGGGTTTTTCAGGACAAAGTTTGATCTAGCCCAGCCCACTTTCATCCCTACTTATGGTACAATAAATTTTATGATTTGACACTTGCCCTGATCATTGTTAGGGCTTTTTGTAAGATTTTTCACAAACCCTGATTAATTGTTATTTTTTATTTTATTTATTTGTTGACTGGACCACAAAATAGATGTCATATATAGACCTCGTCAGTGGCGGAGCCAGCAAAGCATTTCAACTGGTGCCAAAAAATTCATCTGGTGCCACGGTTATATAGTTACAAACGAAACGTGATTAATTTTCAAAAAAATTGAAACATTTACTACGTTTTAAGCATAGCTAAATAAACGTGGCTAAATTAGTCAGTGCCAAGGTACCTGCTGGCACCAACGTGGCTCCGCCACTGGACCTCGTGAATGAACGAACTATTTTAATTAAGTTCATCCAAAGGAGAACAAATTTTGTGTACACATGATGTATAACATAGTTTCTGCATCGGACTAGTCGGGATAAACCCATTACTGTTTCAAATTTTGTTTTGGTCATTAAACCGGTAAAAAATACTAGTTTATGATTTATTTATCTAAGCGTGGTTGAACCGTTATCAAACTAGTTGTAATTAAATATATATTTTTAAAATATAAAATAATAAACTAACATAAAATTATAAGAGATTAAATTAAGTAAAATTTTAGTATAAAAACATTTTATAAATGTTGTAAGATGAAAGAATCCATGATAAAAAAACCTAAATAATAACAATCCATACTGGAACCTGTATGTGGACCTTTATTAGTCTCAAAAAATATATTTTCATAGTAAATAAAAAATTAAACAAAAAACTAGTTGAAACTAACTTTAATCACTTATTAGTAACCAATTTTGAACAGGTCAGTTTAATTCTCTGATCGTTCAATTTTGGTTTGAACCGGTTGCCTGATCACTTCACTAATTTTCCCATTGAACTGATTGAAATTTTATTATTATTTTTATCATTGGGATTGGAAATTTATTTGACATATTTAAATTTGGATCTTTCATAGATTAGTCAAAGGCCTAGCTCTCTCCACACGTTCTGGGTATCCTCAGCAAACCAACCCTCCATGTCAGCATCAAGCCCTTGAGAAAATGGCTGTGAGTAAGGCTGTGAGTATGCCTGCTCGGCCCCAGCCATAGCCATGGGACTGGCCTGGAAAATTGGCTTTTGTGAATCCATGTATGGGTGCTGAGACTCCGGCTGGCTAGGACCACCCGCATCCTGCAATCCGTGATGATACATCGGCTGTGACCCGTAAGTAGTCCCAATGACTGGAGGTCTGAACCATCCCTGACTCTCGACCACTGGCATCGGTGCAATGATCGGAACAGGGACAACTGCTACTCGCTCACGCGTACGTCCTAATCTGTGTCCCTCCTGTCTATTACGGGGAACATCCACGGACAACTGCGGATCAGGTTGTGTCTGCACTGGGGGTGCCTCAGGTCCTGGCTCATCGACTTGTGAATTCTCACGAAACATGCCAATAATCCTGCCAATCTCCTCATGGATATAGTCTAAGTCGAAGCGAGGAAAATCCTCTGCGGTTGTTGCATGATGCAGCATCTCTAGACCTTCAATCTGTAGCATAAAAAATTGTTAGCAATGTCAAAGAATAGTCAAATACGTAACAACAAGCTAAAATTTGTCATAAACTCACCATTCGTCCAATCTTTGCTGCCCTGCGAGAAATGTATCTCTTTCCCCTCGCTCTGTACCACTCCAGGTACTCATGGTTGGGTGACATCAACCCTAGTAAATGAGGGGGAAGAACGATATGCTGCTCCCTGACCTGCCATCTTTGTATCCATGGACGAAGCTTACGCCTCTAGTTCTCGTCAACCTTCCCCTGCAGCGTATGATCATGGATCCCTCTCAACTTCCTGCTCACATCCGGGATGGGCTGATCCAGACCAAACTGTCGCATGCACCTGTCCGGTTGACATGCCTCTACGGTGTGGAAGTAAATAAGGGGTCCGACAGCAAGCCAAAGGTATTGCTGCTCTGGAGTCACGTCCAGCCACTGATAATCGATATATGGTTGCCAAACAACCTACACACAAAATGGTAAAGAATATATGGTGTATGGTGACATGTCAAAAAGATACATGCATTATGAAATAACAACATATTAAGTATCCAAAACCGTTCCTCATCTCTACATAGTGTATCCAAGGTTGCCCGATAATGGGTGACCTCATGAGGTTTAAACTTTGCCACCGTATTAAACCTGTCATCAGAAACATACATCATCAATCAATCATAATCAAGCAAGTGTACAGTTAGTATATATGATAACTCAGTAGCGAAATTGAATAAAACTAATAAAGCATACCGGCATCCATATTGCAAGCCCAGCTCTGCATGAGGAAGAATGGATGGAGCAATGGGTGGAAATCGTACCCATGCCCAAATCTGAAGAAGAATATGGCAACCACCCATGTCTGATCGACCGGCATCTGTTACTTCGGACAAGTTCCTGAACAAGTGTGTCAGAACCGCAGATCCCCAGCTGAAACGACCAATCTCATCAAATCCTCCCCCCGGCAACGAGACTAGCCGACAACCGATATTGCTACCTCCAGACTTGTCCGCCAGCAACCAACACCCCAGCATGCAAGCAATATGCGCCTTTGTGAAAAATATCTCGCGATCATGATCCCCAGCATGATCAGTCCACCAGGTATATAACCGATCTAAGAATGAGATGCGGAGGTCACCTGAATGATGGAACTCATTGGCCTGTGGAGCCGCGCCAAAAGCAGCAGCACAAACAGCGGGCCAATCCTCATTTGTAGATCCGGTAACGACTTTCCCGTCAGTAGGCAATCCCAATATGCCGGCCACATCCTGTAAGGTGATAGTCATCTCACCTTGCGTCATGTGGAAGGTATGTGTCTCTGGTCTCCACCTCTCGACCAGAGCACTAATTAACGGGGCATCGATATGAAATTAATTATACAATTATCACGTGTTAACGAATGATATTGAATAATTACATAAATACAAAACAGTCGTAAATTGCATACCTGGAGATGTCGCATCCGGGCAACATGGATAAAGCCTGCCTGTGTAAGGTAGTGTGTGACCACCTCTGGAATAGCCCTGGTAGGTGGCCCACCCTGTGGTTTCCCACGCCGGGTCTTGAGTCTCCTCACATGCTCCGTATTCCACACTCGTTGTGAAATATGGGCACGCTGCGTCCTCTTACGAAGGACGTCCCATCTATAAGGGCCAGGGATGATATACATGTTGGGATCGGTAGGCTCTGCATCCGATCCACCACCCGAAGATGATGATAATTCAACCATGACCCTAAATTATATAATATTAATAATCAATAATTAAATTAATCAAATGACACAACATTTTGTATGTACAAATTAATTAAGCAATGCCGTAGTTTATTATAAAAAAATTAAGCATAAACCCTACGTTTTTACTATAATCGAAATTAATGAAATAATATTAATAAGTAGTACAGTCATTTATTTGTAATTAAATAATAATAAAACATCGGATACAAATTAAATCATACTGACATAATACTTAACCCTAAGTCACTCATAACTTCATAAATATGTACTAATCATCACACCTAACTGACTACATAATTATCAATACACTCCCGCATTAATAACATTATACAAAATTTACGAAGTCACTATCACTATTTTCTAAATCACTAATTCATACGTTAAACCCCAATGCATAATTAAATATTAATAATCATAACTACGTAACAAAAAAATTACTATAGCATCACAAGATTCTAAAGCATGGTACAAAATTTCTAAGTGACTATCCTAATGTTCTAAGTCTCTAATATACGATAAATCCTAACATGTTTGCAAAGTAGCAAACAAATTACTATATCATTACTAAATCTAAAGCATGGTACAAAATTTCTAAGTGACTATCCTAATGTTCTAAGTCTCTAATATACGATAAATTCTAACATGTTCGCAAGGTAGCACTGTAATTTAAACGTATACATAGCAGGTATTACGAACTTACCTAAGTTGGCAAAGCTTCGCAATCAAAAGTTTCGCGTTCAGTCAGGAGCATAATCCAAGGTTAGAGAGAGGTGAAAAGTGAGGAGTGAAATGGTAAAAAATGAGATATTTATAGGACACACATGAGACGCCCCTTTTGGGCGTCACATGTGACGCCCTATTGAGGCGTCTCCCCTTAGGGTGAGACGCCTCAATGAGGCGTCACATTGTGCAATACATCCGTAATTATTTTCAAAGCTGCAATAAATACGTAATTATTTAATTAAAAAGCATTATTTTAATTTTTTTGACAGTGGTTTAGTACAAATCCTCTAATTACTGGTTCACTAATACTCTAATACAATTTAGAAACTACTTTCAAGTCTCGATACTACAGTTGATGTAACTGTGTAAGACACCGCTCACACACTTAACCACTTAATATGTACTAAATCAGCAATGAAAATTATTGTTGTCTTCCCCTATCCAATATACTAATCATGGTTAGCACGAAAAAAATTAAATGTTGTACATGTAAGACAATCATGGTCCACGTAATTGATGTTACACATGTTCAATGACACCGTGGAAGAGCATTGTCTGTACCTAATGTGCCAAAGAATGTTTCTCATTTAAAACCGATGTACACAGCTTTGGATTGGTTCTGCTAGAGATTTTAATACTCAACTGCCTCTATTTTAAATCCCAGCAGCGACCAACAATAGCTGAAGTTGTGGTTAATTTAGAACAAACGGAGGCAAAAGTTGGGATTGGATAAACAGAGCTCACATGGAAGAACCTATAAGTTTACTCCATTCCCTCCTGCTGAAAGAACTAAAAGGATGTAGCATGTGCGTTTTTATTAACATCGCTCCTTCATATAGCTTATGTTGTGTTTATTTCTTCAATCATTTGTGTAACAACCTTATATAAAGCGGACAGTTTTAATGTAACTCTTGGCAAGCAATGTCTCCATAAAAGTAGTACAAATATCACATTAGCTATAATCAACCAACATTCAGTACGAAAACCACAAAAATAATAATAATAATAATAATAACATGCAGAATATTGCTGTGCAAAGTTTCTATAGCATGTGTAAATAGTGTTCATATTCAATTAAAATTGCGTCTAAGACTCTTAAGTACATACCTAATTATATCCTGTAAAAAAACACAACCTAATAAAGATAAGAAATCTATATACAGATGTTTAGAGTTTAGTGTAGATTATGAGTATGGAGCAGCGATAAGGTTGCTCTTTGTAATCGAAAGATCACGGGTTTGAATCTTGGAGCCTCACTTTTACTCTTGCAAGTTGGGGAACCTTATGTACCGAGATTCACCTTTTTATGTTCAAAGTCTAGTGTACAAGAGCAGATTGTCTGGGAGATGGCAATGGGAATTCAGTGGGAGTATGCTTTAAAGAGGAACGATTCTTTGCAGGAGACTTTCTTATAGAAACATCAACTTTCTTCTGTTCCGATTGGGAGTTTCGCCCTGTATTTTTAGGGACTTCAATCTGTTCCAATGTTTCTAATACCTCTGTCATTGAAGGCCTTTCCTTGGGTTCACTAAGGCATTTTACAGCAAGAGTGAGGGTATTGGCCCTCCAACTTAGCGTCCATAATCCTAAATAAATAGTCTTCATTTGTCACCCAAATATGGTTTTGCCCAGTCTACCAGATTCTGCTCTATACCAGCTTTTGTTCTATCAACTGCGCATCTACTGGAAAAAAAGTTCAAGCAACACAACCCCATAGCTGTATACATCACTTTTGGTTGTCAACCTACCTGTCAACCAAAGTTTTAGTACGGTTAGATCAACATTATCTTTATCCCAAATTAGTTGGGGTTCAATTAATGACCAATAATTATAAAACAAGAACAGATAAAGGAAAAATAAATATAAAGCTTTAGTTTGATTATTAACAAAAATTGAGACGTGTGAAATGAGTTAGCTTCTGATCTATCCTATGGAACAGTCAACAGAGAAAACATAAAGAATCTAAAAGTTGAGGCACATATTTTCCTGTTTTGACAAAACATATGGATTAGAATTCAGAAGGAAAATGTTGGACCCCTAAAATGGGTTTATGAACGTAGGAGGAAGCAGAATAAAGATAAAGGCCATAGTGATCAGCCCATTGCAGTGGCAGATTCAGACAAGCAGCCCATGACAGTAGCTGTGCAGGCCATGGCAGATTCGTTGGGTGATCAACATCAGCCCATTGCTTCTTCGGGTGGCCAAGGCTTGGTGAAACAAATAGTGCTGGCTGTTGAGAAGAAAAGCACAACAAGAGAGTTTGTTATAAAAGAGCACACGTGGCAGGCATTGAATGGGGCATACCATGTGGGAGGGGAATGGGAGAGGGGAATCAGTGGCTAAATAGGAAAAAGGTAGTAAGGGAAGTTAGTTAGAAAGTTTGTAAGAAAAGTAAGGGTAGCTTGATGGGGAGTGGGGTTTTCTTCCTCGTTGAGTGTAGCCATTGTTAGTAGCTGAGTATTTTACTGGTTCAGTATTTGTAATTTCCTTTAAAGTGTCTCAAGTGGTCCGTTGTCAATAGTCCATTCTGAGTACTGTTTCATTGTTGAGCGTTAATCACTGTTTGTAAGAACTCAATTGCAATTCAAGTTTCAATATGTTTTCCAGATTAATATCTGTTAATCTTCTGGTGCCATCAGAAAATCATTAACCCCATTGCACTAGGTATCAGTGTGACAAGCCATGTTGGTTGCCAGACATTTATAATTTACACTAAGAGAAGAAACTGAAGTATAGATCGGATTTATACCTTGACTCTCATAGGATTGACTTGTACAACGTAGCATGTTAAAATGGACATAAATGATTAAAGACTACTAACCATAAATCTTAGAAACAAAGCAAAATACCATTTACAGTTAATGCAAAGCTGAAGCATACCTGTTGCAATATATTTAGGTGCAGCATATCCATGAGTGCCCATGACTTGAGTAGAGACACGAGTTCTATCACCCGTAGGGCCAGCCTTCGCTAAGCCAAAATCAGAGAGTTTAGCACTGAACTCCTGTAAATCAATGCATGATAAGGAATTATTTTTCATAATATAATAGTGATGAAGAAAGTATTACATCATTTTAATCCTCATTGATCTTACTGCATCTAGTAGGATATTAGATGCTTTAAAATCACGGTATATGACTTGCGATTTGACATTGTGAAGAAAAGAAAGTCCTCTGGCAGCACCAATGGCCACTTTCATCCTCACTGACCAAGAGAGTGGCTGTGGTCCTCCTATCAAATACAATGAACCCATCAATCAATGCAAAATACTGTAATATGCTGTTTTCCTAAATGCATTAGTTATCAAATCATACTCAAATATCTGTTATTTTGGCAACCAATGAACTGATATCTTAATTTTGACATATCATAGCTTTCTCTTTGTTTTTTATTTTTTTAGCTGAAAGACATATCATAGCTAATAACAAAGAAGATCATTGTAAAGGAACCAGTGATCTTTGTTGATATCTTTCTTATTCTCTATTGAGTTTCTTTGACGACAAAATGATTAAGGAAATAGCTGAATAAACTGAAATTACAAAAGAACAGTGCAATGGTTACAATCACTTACTTTGATCGTTGCAGCAGTCTAACATCATCTCATTGTCTGTCTATTAGACCATCTGTCATGCATTCTTCTTTTGTGTGAATACCTTCAACAACCTTTTAGCATCAGCCTTTTTTCCTGGTATAGAAAAATTTGAACTGATATATAAGAGGGTGCTCTCAGATGGCACATGTCCTTTTTCACACATCTCTCTCAGCAATTTTTTTGCCTCAGCCCGATATGACAGTTTAAGTGCCTTGTCCATCTCTGGCTGATACGATAGTTTGCACCATCCACAGATTAGAATGTCATATGTTGAAGAATTAGGAATTCTTCCTCGTGTCAGCATCTCGTTCAAAAGTTCTCTAGCTTGACGCATCTTTCCTGCTTTTGCATAATCATTAATAAGCACATTATATGTTCCTGTAGTGGGAACAAAACCTTTGGTTATCATTTCACAATAAAGTTTTATAGAATCCTGTTTATTTCCAACTCTACCATGGCCAGAAATCAATATATTATAGGTAGTGGCATTTGGGACAAGTCCTCTTTCCTGCATCTCGCCAACTAATTTATCTGCCTCTCTCATCAAACCAGCAGTTGAAAGACCTCCTAAAAGGGTATTGTAAGTCGTAATATTTGGAGAGATTCCATTAACCAACATCTGTGAATAAGTATTAAACGCCTTCTCCACATGACTGCCTGTACAGTAACCACAAATAAGGGCATTATAAGTAACAATATCAGCTAAAATTCCTCTTGTCACCATTTCATTGAGCACCACATTTGCTTTTCTAGTCATCCCTAACCTGCATAACACAGTGATTAAAGTGTTATACACAGTCTGGTCGAGTTTGAGGCCCATAGCCACAAGCTTCTTGTGGATTTGCAAAATTGCATCTGCTTTTTTACTCCTTGAAGATGCTTTAAGCAGAAACTTGTGAGTAACTGGCATAGGTACAAACCCCATAACCAACATTTCATTCAAAACCTCCATTGCTTTTTCAATTGCACCAGTTTTACAAAGCCCACCAATCAGAATGTTATAAGTGACCACATTTGGCATTATCCCGTGGCTCTTCATCTCCTTCAAGAGATCCAAAGCATTCTCTGTGTTACCTTTTATGCAGAATGTGTTAATTAGAGTGTTATACGTAACACAATCTGGAGCCAAACCCAACTCTATCATTCTTGAAAACACAGATTGTGGTTCATATTTCCCCAACCTCAAAAGTCCCTTAATCAAAGCATTGTAAGCAACAACATCAAACCGTGTGTTTTTCGCTGTCATTTCCTGGACTAAGGAAAGAGCAGCTGACTCGTTTCCTTCTTTAAAGTAGCCATCTATTAAAGAAGAGTAGTTAACAATATCTGGGCTAATACCCCTGGAGTGCATATCTTTAATTAATGACTGAGCTTCCTCCATCCTTCCAACTCTTTTCAAGTTGTTTAACAAGACATCAAATATGACGTTGTTTTCCTCCAATCCCCATGATTCCATTTCCTTATAGAAACCAGCAGCAGCTTCCTGCTCACCTGCCCTAAAATAGCCATCCATTAAATTTGTATAAACAAAAGTATTTGGCATAATATTCCTTTGGACCATCATCCTTAACACATCAACTGCTTTACTAAGCATTCCTCTTTTAGTATATCCATTTATAATAGAAGAAAAAGTAATAACATTTGGAAGAATATGTTCCTTCTCCATTTTTTGCAATACTGACTCTGCGAGCTCCATGTCTCCTAGCTTGCAATACCCATCAAGCAATGCTGTATACGTGACACAGTTTGGGACTAGATTGAACTTCAAAATGCTTTGGAACATTTCCTCAGCTTCTTTAGATTTCCCAACCTTGAAAAGTCCATCCATCATAGTTGTGCACATAATTAGATCAAAAGAAACGCCCCGAACAACCATTTGGCTTTGAAGATTAAAAGCTTCTATTACCCTCCCTGATTTGAAGAAAGAATTAATAATTGTAGAGTATGAGACATGATTAGGATCTAAACCCATTTCATACATCTCTCTCAGCAACACCACCGCTTCAATTAATTTACCATGCCTGCAAAGTCCATAAAGAATAGAACTACAAGTAACCACATCAGGCATGATTCCATTCATAATCATTTGCTCATACAGAAAAAGGGATTCTTCAATTCTATGATGCCTACAGTATGCAGTAATCAATGTAGTGTATGTGACAACCGTTGGCCGCAAATCTCTTATCTCATCCTGAGTATCAACAACATAATTTTTTAACTGACCAGATTCTTCATCCCTCCGAAAGGCTAAAATTTCATTGATAAGAGACTCGGCCCTTACAAGATCATCCATTTTACAAAAAGCATTGAGCAAAGTATTATAAGTAACAATATCAGGATTGACACCATTCTTCCAACTGTTCTCCATCAAATCTAGTGCATGACTCATCAACCCAGCTTCACAGTACCCATCAATCAAGGTGTTTAGACCTATAACATCTTGTGGAATCCCCCCATCGACCAGGTTGTAAATGACCCACTCTGCATATTGAACCAATCCAATTCGGCAATACCCCTTAACTAGTACATTGCAAGTGATTGAATCAACACATACACCCTTTTTAACCATTTCAGACAACAATCCAAAACCCTGATCAGTCAATCCCTGCTCACAGAATCCCCAAATGACAGTATTATAGGTAACAGTATCAATATCAATATCAATATCATTATCTTTCCTGAGATACCCTAAAGCCAAATCCAAGTCCCCCATTTTGCATAACGAATGAACCAATATGTTAACAGTGAAAACATCAGGCACAACCCCACAAAAGACCAGCTCGGAATACAACACTTTTACCTGAGAAACCAAACCAAAGGCATTGAATTCATACAAAAGCTTATTCCACAAAGGCAAAGAGGGAACAAGACCAAGACCACGCATGGAAAAGAAAGCATCAGAGGCTAAGCAGAACCTGCCACATGCCAAGTAGAGGCGAATGAGGGTGCAAAAGAATGAAGCATAGAGATGGGTCTTAGTGGGTGGGATCAAAATCGAATATTTATGGAACATGGAGGAATAGGAGAATCTTCTGATGGTTTGAGGGAAAGTGAGAATCAAAGGGTAGTAGTAGTTGTTGTTGTTGTTAGAATGGTGAAGAGGGTGGAAGGTTCTGGTGGATGAGGAAAAGAACAGAAGGGTCTTGGTATGAAGGTTCTTGAGATGCCTCATCATAACATAACACAACACAAGCAACTTCAAACATCCATTGAAGCTCAGCTACACTGCTATGGAGGTCTTGTTTCCGCGCTCTTCTTTTTATTTCTCTCTTCAATTTCCTATGTCAGGGGGCTTAGTAAATAAAAAAGAATAAGAGTCATATTCATAAGAACAGATATCTGGATGCTAAAGTAAACGCAATGGAAGGGAGGAGCGTCTAGCTTCCCTCCGGAACAAAAGGTAAATGTCGACTTAAAAGAGAATGGAGATATATTATTTTTAAAAATATATTTAAGTTCTTTTTATTTTGTTTAAAATAAAAAGCACACAAAAAAAAAATAATTAAGTGATTCAGGCTCACTTTATTATTTATTTACTATTTAGTGGTCCCTCTCACATGAGTGAATTTTTTCTTCTCTTTTTACCCCTCTCATTTTTTTCTTTTCTCATTTTGACCCTCCGTTTTGAGAGAAGGAGCATCTCAAATTTCATGGAGCAGGAGCACTACAATTCTTCTCAAGAATATTCTTATTACCAAAATTTTTTACTACTAACTTACTACCTATCTAATCATCATTGAATCAAAGAGAGAAAATGCTAAAAAATTTTTGAAAAAAGAGAAAATATTGATACAATAATGATTTGATAAGTAGTGAGTTAGTAGTAGAAGATTTTGGTAGTAAGAATATTCCTCCTCCACAAAAAATACCTATTTCTATAACTATTCTATAAAATAGTTGTAAAAATAAAAATACAATCAAATAGACATGTATCCCAAAATTGTGTTCCATGTACTTTTTTTTGGTTTTCGTCGTTTACATTCCTTCTGTATCCAAGGCATACAAGGAAGAAAAAAAAAAATTCTTCTAATTTTTTATTTTTTTGGTATACCAATTTTAATCAACTCTTTGATGTAAGTTAGTCTTCAAAATTTTACAAATTTTAACTATTTGAGTCAGCTATAAAACTAGACCAAAAATATTTCAACCGAAATCTATTAAGCCTGATACGGACTTGTTCGTACTTGACCCAATCTTTAGTGGGCCGATTCGAATGGTTGCGTTAATCAGAGTCAAATTGACACACATCTATCACAACTCACAACTTACATTTAGATATTTTTGTTTGTTCAATTTCTTTAAAAAAAATACAACTGTTATCTCTTTTTTTTTCCTTCTTTTCTTTACAAGGATTGAAAGTTTTGCTTATATCTAAAACGTATCGGCATCATCCAAGTGGCTATTTGAATTTGAATGTTAAAAGTTCCAAAGATGTTTATCCTTCTCTCTCAACACTCATGGGAAAGCCTTTCACCTTCACTGTTTCCGGATTAAAATTGCAAAAGCAATGCATAGAAGTCAAAATGTATCAGGCATCACATTTATTTTGTCATTGTTATTAGACTTTGACTCAAATTGGTGAACCAATCACGTGGTCAGATTGAGTAGTCCACTAGAGCAGTAGTATTACCATGAATCGTGGACTATTTAGGATGCCATTCTGCTAGGGAAAATAAAAAAAAAAAAAATAATAATAATTAGACATTATTTCTTTCTTTTTTATAAACTATATGTATTCTCCACGAGAGGTAATTCTATTCCGGTCAAATTCAGGATTAAGATTTTAAACTCCTCCCAAATATGGTACTATGAATCGAACACATACTCACACTCCCACCTGTTCATCCCATGCCAACTAAATTACTATCATTTAGTATTAAATATCATTTCTTTTTCAGTATAAAGGAAGAAGAGGGTAAAAAGAGAAAGATTTGGATTCATTCAGAAAGAATCTATATGACTCATAATTTCTTATCCCTCCCCTTTTGAGAGAATCAGAAAGGAAGAGAACAAAGAGATGTAAAGAAATTTCTTGTCTCAATATTATTTACATACTTTTTCTTCTTTCTTTTGTTATGAAATCCAACAAGTTAAACAAATCACGTCATTTTCTACCCTATCAAACATTTTACTCATCTCCATGTCCATGCCACTGAAATAGCTACATCAGCACCACCCAACCACAGGAAATAGCTACACCACGTCCTTTCCTCTAATGGAAGTTAATTAAAATTGTTTCTGCTATTAAAATTTCAAATAAAAGTATGTGAGTGCTAACTAAGCATGTAAATGCTACTTATACAGGTTAAGTATCAGTAAGTTCACACCTTTCCAATTTAAACTTTCAGTAACTAATATCTCCTACGTTTATATTGTTTAAAGATTAATTCAGAATGTGCTTGATCCTCACCAATATCATTTTTAGAAAAAATTTAAAGTTTAAATTCCAAAACCCGCTGCAAATCGAACTAGTCACAAAACGATAAACCGATTGAAATATCTTTAAAAAAGAGAGAGACTAATTTGGAATTTTCTCTTTTTAATTTCTGACTATACTGTGTACGATTTCTTAGACGCAGAAGACAATATCTGTCGATTCAAAGTTCAAACCACTCACAAAGTAAAATTGGAACCCCCATACATTTACATTTGTATTTTGTATTTTGTAGTGTTTGGAAACATTTATTAGTGAAGCAGCCAACATATCTTTATCATCTTTTCTGTAAATAAAAAATGTATGAATTCTCGGTTATTACCATCCCGTTCCCGTCAATCCAAAGCATTTATTTAGATATTATCAAGTTTTATTACCAATTAAGATACGCTCAAACATCACTAATTTTGAGATAGATGTATATTGCATAAAAATTCTCTCATCAAAAAACTTTGGAACAAAATTGACAGATCATCATCACAATTGAGAAACTGTATTATACATCATCAGTGTGAGTTACAACACTATGCAAATTCACCAACCTCAAAGACTCCGTCAATAATCTTCAGAGGAGTGTGTGGTGATAGAATTAGTGGAATGAAAAACTATTAGCCGATTAGGTTAAATGAAAACCGACTTCCATGCATCAAAAAGACCTGTACTGAATGGTTGTACCATTACTTCAGTTAGAAAAACGTTGAATCAATTCTCAATTCCAATTGGTTCCTCTGTGAATGCTGCACCAAGTATACAAACCACAGAAATGCAAGTAATCATGGGACTTGCCTCATCAATCATCATCTTGTCTTGTGAACCGGCCTAAAAGCATAGCATTTCCAGGATACACAACCAATACTGCATTGCCTGGGAGGACCAAGATGTGAATATTGTTCAACACACTCTTTGACCAGTATATGACCCCAGTTCGGTGAGGATCTTACATTGGCACAAGTGGGTGCTCTATTTGGCTTTGGCTCAGTAACAAAAAGACTGAGGCCAAGTACCTACCCACTTAAGTGGAAATGGTCCACAACCCAACAACCACTCACCATATTGATGAATCAGTAACATATACATGCACCATCAAGAGTCATACCAGTAAGTGAGATTCAAAAGCCCATTTACACTTTTCAAGGAATTGGTGGAGCATTCCTGGGATATCTAGCCGAAGAGGGAATCCGCTGCAGAGTTCGCGGATATTCTTGCTTCAAACGTTTGTTCGACAATCCCTGAAATGACCTGATTCACATAACAGATGTAATGAACAGTAAGATAGTAAGAAAATAGTTATTAAAAGGAATACTGAAAGAGGGTAACAAAATAAATTAAAAAAATCAGCAAACAATTGTTAGAAGCCAATTCTATCTGTATAGGCGTTGTCTAATCAGTTTTCTTTATAATAATGACCAATAGCACACAAGATAGCTCGTGCTGCACCAAATAAACTTTAATTTGGAGGAAACCAATACGGGCTACAACAGAATATAAAGGTATAAAACATGTAAATAAAATCAAATATACACAATCTGCTATTCAAAGTAATAGACCTGGGAGAACTCTGCCGTTTCTGAATGCTTTGACCAAGCATTGTTCTTAGACTTCCAAGTGCCTTCTCAGCAGCCTGAAGAACGAATTCATCTTAGAGCTCCAACACCATGTGTGATGAAGTTAATCAAATTCAAGGAAGAAAACAAACTTCAATAAATAATGTTTCATAATTAAATAAAACAGTATACCTGCATTTTAGCCTCATCCCAAGTTAATCCGATCCCTTTACCAAATACCTGGCCATCTATTTCAACCTAAAATATAGAAAAAAATGTTTAAAATACTGCCAGAGATTTTTTATTTTTTTTAGAAAATGCCAAAACATAATAGCGATGTCACAATGCAGGGAAAACAAGACAGAATTGTATTATGGTAGAGAGGGCTTCCTTTACATAGTTTACAAGCCCTACAGGCTTCAAGTATGCTGTTAACAAAACTACTACACTGTACACCAGAGCCCAGATTCCAATTAGTAAAAGGGAATTTCCATCCAACACTCACCCTTCAACTTCCCTCCTCAAAAATATGCAAGGTATCTGGACAATCATAAGAAAATAGAACAGCAAACAGGAAATTTTATTGATATGAAGTAGGTACAGCAACTACTCATAAATCACTCAATGGAATTACACGCAGAAACCCAAACTACAATAAGCTTTTCGAGAGGCTCAGATTCTCTGCTACTCTCTTACTTTCCTCCAAGCTACTCACAATGAATCCACTCACTCCCTTTTACACTCTCTTAGCATAACCGTTTTTCCCTCCAAACTCACACCATCTGAGTTGTTTGTGAGCCCTGCTCCCCCTGGGTGTGCCCCTACTACACACCCTAGTGATAGGTGGCTTTGCAGCAAAACATAAGAATCATAAACTGTAAAAAACCAATTTAACCCAAAAGCTTAAGCTGTTGGGTGAGACTACATTAATAGTTTTATATATCTCTAACACACACCCCACACACAAGAACCCATTGGGCTTGAAGGGTGGATGATGCATCAGGCTCAGCCTACTTGTGCTAAGAAATTCCACAAGAGAAAGTGGAAGCGGTGAAGATCGAACCCGTAACATCAGAGCTTTGATATCATATAAAAAATCAATTCAACTCAAAAATTTAAACTGTTGGGTGAGGCGGTTTTATGTATCTCTAACTTAAACCACATAAATAAAGAGAAAGCAACATTAATTCTGATATTCATCCTGGAGACACCAAACTGCCTAATGTACCAAATATATAAAGAAAAATCAAAACATCGGCAAAATGTATATCTTAATCTGCCCATTGAAGGAATAAAGAACTAAAACACATAAATAAACAAGACTCAGTTTAGAAAAAGAGGGGCATAATCAATCTGCAATTCAATGAAACTAGTATTTTTAACACAATCAGTTCAGACCACTGAAGCATTAGATTACAAACCTGAGCATGTACTTCATCTTTCTGAACTGAATTTGTTGACACTGGAGCAGGCGGAGATAGAAAACTGACACCAAGACCCTCCATCATACACTGAAGAAATTGAATGCAGAAGTTATAGCAAATCAATAACACAAACATTCCCAGAGGCTAACAAAAATATGAGGGAAAAAAATATGTTGGTTGAATTCTTAAAAATCCTACCAATTCTTTGAGGGCAGAGACTGAACCCATTGACCTCTTAGAGACTTCCAATCTAGGATCTAAAACCCTTGATGGATCTGATGCAGTTGAAAATGAGACTGACTCTTCTTTAGGAAATGGCTGATTACCAAGAGAATTAACATTACCCACATAACCATTGTCATTTGCATTAGGAAAACCACTCACATCGCCATATGTGGAACCAGACTCATCCTTAGCACGACATAAATATATATCTACAAAAACATTCAGAAAGGTCAAGACATAATTCTAACTGAAATAAGTTTTTAGAAAAAGGAAAAAGGTCATTAGATAACATTGCCAAGCCATGTGTGCCATTGAAAATTATCTTTGTTTTATCATTATCTGACACTTGCGTCTAATAGGAGATTTTAGATGGTTTAGTGTCGCAACCGGGTGGTTACATTTAGTACCTGAATAGAATTTGTAAATCATATTATAATCTATCCATTTCCCCAAATCAATTTACTTTCTTTCTTCCTAGCTTAAAACAAACATACCCACACAAAGATCTTTCGGACCCACTCTCCTAGAAGCTTAAAATTTAGGTGGAAGCCCAAGAATGATTTCACCATTTTAGATCTCTAAGATATCTCCTCATCCAAGAGCCTTTCAAGCTTGAAGCATGTACAATGTATATTTACCTTGTGCTAAATTTTAAGTTAATAATGAAGTATGGGGCAGCAAGGTTCAAACTCTTGACCACTTGGTCAAAGAGACTTTGATACAATGTCAAAAGAACAACTATCTTATAAGCTTAAGCTATAAGGTGGAGGGAGGCCTAGGTGCTTTGGTTGAACTCTAGCCCCGTCGAATTTGGTCCTAGACGTGCTTTGGTTGGGTATCCTAAGTTTTCGTTTTGTTGAAGCTTCTTGTTGAGATATATAGTCTCACATTTGTTGTATGTGCAACTAATGTGGAGTTTATAAGGCTTTGGGCACTCCCACCCTTTGAGCTAGCTTTTGGGGTGGTGTATCCCAAGATTCTTTACATGGTATCAGAGCCTCGCCGCCCCCCACTTTCTCTTGTGGACTTTCTTAGCACAGGTAGGTTGGGCCTGTTGCATCTTCCACTCTTCAAGCCCAATGGGCTCTCGTGTGAGGGGGCGTGTTGAGATATATAGTCCCACATTGGTTGTATGTGCAACTAATGTGGAGTTTATAAGGCTTTGAGCACTCCCACCTTTTGAGCTAGCTTTTGGGGTGGTGTATCCCAAGATTCTTTACACTTCCAAATGTTGTTCTTGATGAACTTGGAGAAGTTTTAGTTGTTATGTATACTTGCTTGCCAAGACATTTCCGTTGATAGTCATTCCTGCAAAGTCTCTTCTTCTTTGGTCATGCAATATTTTTCAACTAGCTCTTCAGGTTGATGGTCGTTTTAGCCACCTTGCTAAGTTATCTTTCCAACATTTTTCATATCTCCAACGTATTTAGCATCCCTGAGTTGCCTTTGCAGCCATTTTTGTAGGAGAAATAAGTGCGTGAGCGTGTGAAGAAACAATTAACGGATTTTCGAATTTTTATGAAACTCGGCAGCAGAAAAGTTAGGAGACAGGTCACTGAAGATGTACGGCTCTAATACTATATTGAATATCAGGACTTGAGAGGCATGTATTGAAATATGTGTATAACAATAGCACAACAGAGGCTCTATTATATAGAGCGACTATAACAATTACATAAAACCAGTACAACAATGTGGGACTCCTTATCAACCTATTTTTAAGTTTTGTAAAGTAAACAATGCTAGATAATGTTGTAGCATGTTACAATTCAAAAATTTAGAATAACCTACCAGCCAAATGTTTGATAGAATCCTCAGCAGCCTTGTGTTGAGCTTCCTTTCTAGTTCTGCCAAATCCTTGACCAACTTTTTTTCCAGAAAACCATGCCTGCATATAAAAAACGACCATTATGAGTTGACCAAGGCATATCAATAAATTTTCATCAAGTCACATCACTCTACAGGAAGCTAGGTGGAATCAACTTTGAGCCTTTGACTTAAAGAATGTATTAAATTTATAAGTTTGTTTTTCCAGATACAACAATAACATCAACAATTCCAAATTTACTCATTAGGACACCCAACCCTGAGTTAAGTATATGGAAGTCAAAAGAATTGGTACAGTTCACCACTATGTAGAACAAAATCAACTTCATCCAGTTAATTACGCATAGGGAAAAATAAATATCACATACAGCAGATTCACTGATTCGAGAAAGAAAATTATCCGAATGAATGAAAATCAAACTAATTCATAAATAACTCTAATTTCCTGTAGAAAATCAAAAAAAATTCCTGCCCACAATTAAAGATACCTCGATGGAGAATTGCAGTTCTGTGCTAGTGACCAAAGATGACATAAATTCCACCTGTTACGTTAAAGCAAAGAAACATTTTGGTATAAAAGAAAAAGAAACTTTAAACAGTACATTGGAGATTTTAAACTAAGCAATGATGCTATCTAATTACTTTGTAGCAGACAAACATATTTCAACTCACCTTAGTTCCACACTTCATTGCAATTTCCTGTAATACTGCAGCCGGAGTATCATCATGAAATACCGAATGACCAGATTCAGTGTCAAGATCCTTGTGGCCAGAAGATGACCTACTGAAGGGGATGTCATCACCTTCATAACAACCATGACATAATATCATTCTAATAATAAGATTAAAACAAATAGAACTGGAAAAAAAATACAAAAATAAAAATAAAAATAAATAAACAGTTAACAACACCCCATCAGAAAACAAAACAAAAACGAGACCATAAGAAAACATTGAGTTCATATAAAGTTTTTTGAAAGCTTACGTCAAGTGAAAAAGAAAATGAAGGACAATAAAAGGAAATCATCTGAAAAGATAATTTATTAAATAGAAAAGGTATATCCTTGTGACAACCAAAAAAAAAAAAAAGATTTGTGATTTCACAAGAAAAGAATAATCCAAAAAGAAAGAAAGAAAAAAAGAAATAACCTTAATTCAATATAGAACCAACTTAAACAAAAGCTCACTCATAATTACATTCTCGGGGCGAAATAACTGCAGAGAACCATCAATATAGGAAAAGAATACTTGGGGAAGAGACTGACGAGAAACAACCAAACACGTAGTAACAAGTGCTATAGCTTACCAGATAAAGAATGATAATTAGAAAGCGTATGACTTAATCTTGGGCGATCATCTCTACGATACATCTGCAAAAAAATTGTCTTAGTACAATTAATTAATTTAAATAAGGCAAAAGCCTGACCCTCCTGCAAAACCTTAGATGCTAGACTGACACACAGCCATTACCTCCTTTGGCAATCTTTGGAAGCCCTCGTGGGGTATTCTATCGGATGAAATAGAACTGTCAACCTTAGAGAAAAATGACAAATGATGAGGCCGCTGCTTCTCAATACGCATCGGATCAGAATCTACAGGAAATTCTTTAGGTACTACCCGATTTAGTGGCTGTGAATCAATCTCCTCTTCTACAGGAAACCATCCCCCACGTGATGGCACACGAGGAGCAGAAACTTGAATGGGAGGTCTAATGGGAATTGGAGGTTCACTAGATGCATGATCCCTAGTATCTTGTCCATGTTGCAATATGAGAAGCCTGCGCCTTGTATCTGGGTCTAATTCTGATTCAGGTACTTCACCTTCTTCTCTAGCAGGAGAACTATGCAAGCTTGATTCTGAAGAGGCAACTTGACCCATTGGCTTAACTAGAGTAGTAGTTTGAGGGAACTGTACATGAGGAAATTGCATCATAGATGCTTGTGCCGTTGAAGGCAGAACTGAACCAGAAGACACCATTGTGTATTGAAGAGAAGAAGTGAGCCTGGGATCTAGATTAACAGTTGTGGCAGGAATAGTTAAAGCTGCTGATATTGCATCCTAGCAGCAAATACAATCACAAAAAAACATATAAGACAAGCTTCAAGTATAATCATAGGTAAATCAAAGTTCCAATATATTTGTTCAGAGCTCAGGTTGATACCTTTAATCTTCTTTCTACTTCAGCATCTGCCATGCCATCAGATAAAAAAGGATCTCTGTTTCCATTGCAAGAAGATCCATCATCCTGCTCAGCAGTAAAACATCAACAGTTAAACACATATATATGACAGAAAACTGAATAATACACATTCTACTTGAATTTCATCATAGTATATACCCAGCAGAGCATAAGCAATAACATGTGTATACTTATACATGGACATACACTAACCTCTGAAACTAAATAATTGCTCACATCAGGAGGAGAAGGTATATCTCTGATATCATCTTCATAGGCAACTTCAGGAATCTTTTGAAGAAGACCATCATCAAATTCTCTGTCACCAAATCAGAAGTCATATTCAAGTCCTAGAATCCCATTTACCTTTATAATGATTGGAGAAAAGTAAACTGCTCAAAAATAAGAACTAACTATTACATGAGTTTTTGCATGTTAGGCAAGGAAAATAAGTTAATCTCTGCATTTTCCCCCACATTTCGCATGTAGAAATAACTGTTCAAAATAACTTTTAAAAGGATTAACTTACTTAAAGAAACCACCCCTAACATTGCAAGCAACATTTCTTGCAACACACAAGACAGGGACAGAATTGCTTGCCTACAAGACAAATAAGTTTAATCAGGTCATATCACCAAAAAAAGGATGAAACTCCATACATGCAACTGAAGGTATTGGGCTTCTAACTACATAAGAAAACAAATTTACTTCAGCTTGAGGAGCATAGTATGGAGCGAATGCAGGGACAACATGTACTCGAGGTTGATCTTTCTCATCCCACACTTTCAAGCGATCATCAATTACCAACGCCATCTTTGGATGGCATAAACCATCTTGGAAGACATTGAACAGTGACTTCTTCAAACCTATTATAATATTATGGAAACAGAAAGAAGCATTATAAGTAAATGAAACAGCAACTGTAGAAACATGGGCATATAATATATACTACAATGATAAAGCGCAATAGACAAGTTGCATCTCCATATCAAAGTCATATGGGTAAATTTTAAAAAATATCCTCATCCTCACAATTTGCTTCTAGTAGGTGCTCCCATCCACTACAAATATACAGCTTCTCATTGAAAACCAAACTAACAGAATACAAAAACAACCATGTCACTTACCAGACTTAACACATACAATGCGACCTAGAAGTTCTTTAGAATTTATCAGATTTGAATCTGGATCAAGAAGTCTCCACATTTCTAGTGCATAGTCCCTTTCAGCCATTGTGCAAACATAAACCTCAAAACGCTTGCGCCCTCTTGCAGTCAGGTAGCTCCGAAGATCTTCCCATGCAGGTCTCAACCTCACAAGTACACTTGTATCACGAATCTTTCCAAACATACAATTTTTAGTTAGACTAATGATTTTGACAAGCCTATCTGCTTATATGGTTTAAGAAAATAGATGAAACACAGATTATCTGTTTGTATCTACATGATCAAATAAAGCATTCAAGGCATAGGACAGTGTAAACCACCATAATGTGAAGATCACATTATTCTCTTCTCCAAACAAGAGTATAAGGCAGAAGTCACGCCAATGGCAATAAAAAGTACTGAGTGTTTACTTGATCCAATAGAGAAATAAGTCACTTGAAAGCAGGACCGAATTAGAATAATAAATCTAGAATAAAATGCACAATTCCAAGATGTGGCAGTAGATACAACTAAATGATTGGATAAAGAAAATTATATACCTGTGGATTGATGCGTGTCAGAATAATGTTCTTTTCTTGTAACCGTATCAGTGGTCGAAGTATAGGCTGATGACTGTCAGATAATGCTGGAACAATCTCAGATTGAACTTTTATCACTTTCCCATTATCAACAACCTGATCATTTTCAGCATATTGCTTCAATATACTCTTGTCATCTAGGTAGCGCTTGATCTCTGCCTGCATACCAGAAATTCGTTGAGGATCTATCTCAGAGTTTATTTTTCTCTGGAGTGCATCAATTCTATCCTCAAACGAGCGCATTGTGTTTGCTACTATAAGTGTTTCATCCAGATCAAAAACTATACCCAAACATCTAAGATTTAACATCACAAGGCATGAATTGTAAAGTCCCAAGGCAACAATAAATCCCCAGAAACATGGTCTATCATTATTCCGCGAATGCATTGCAACCAAATGTATTTCTTCCCCAGTTAGTGGCATTACAGCAGTCTGCAGGGGTCAATATTGTGACCATGGTTAAAATCCAGCAAAGGTAACTGATAACCACTTATAATTTAAGTGAAAAACAAAAATGACCAATGCAAAAAAAAAAATACAGTACGTTGCAAGCCAGCCATGGTTAAAATCCAGCAAGAATTGATGGGGACGAAAAGTTAACTAAATAAACACTTATAATTTAATTGAGAAACAATAACGACCAATGCAAAAAAGAAAAAAAAAAAGAAAAAAACACGTCATTAGCCAATGGAGGTGGGGGAAATGTTAAAGTAACATACAGTGCCAAAACAATGAGATATGCAGAGTTAAACACACTAAAAAATCATGAATAGCTCCCATTGCTAACTGTCCTACCATGATATCATAAACAACCCAACTTATATTTTGAGTAACAATACATAATGACAGTTTTGCCATTCGGTTCAAGTTAGGAAAACATTATACTACACTCTAGACTGCAAACTAAATAAATTCTTTCTTCAGCAAAAATCCTAAACAGCTGACCAGCACAGATACTACATTTCACTATCATCATGTACTTCTCAACATAGCAACCAAACCCTTGGCAACATCTGCCATGAGATTGGTAAGATCATTCATGAAATAGTCTCATAGAAGCATCATAACACCCTGTTCAGTTTAGAAGTAATGCTGAATACTGGGTATATGTTAAGTGACCAATTAGCCAGTTCCTTCAATATCAGAGTTCAAAACAGCAGATTTGGTAAGTTCAGGCAAATTATTATAAAAACTCTGACAAGATTAACACAGTCGTGAGTTATTATTCCAGTTTAAGTCCTCTCAGATTCTGTCAAGAGTCAAAATCCTTTTGGAAGATGGGGTTTTAGTGAGGTTTTTTTTTTTAATTTAATCATTTTATTTTTTTTACCTTGTTCTCTCTGATACACAAGGAGTGCAAGTGAAAGAGCGCGTCCTGCTGTTGTGTCTTTGACTCCATTTTGAAGCAAACACCACATGAAGTAACGGTGTGAAGCACAGCAAGTGGAGGACACCTCTCACTCGGTTGAGAGAAGTGGCTTATTCTGATTTCCTTCACATCGATGTTCTTGTTGTTGTTCTCTTCTGGGTATATCTCTACCTCCCCCAACACCACATCCCCTTGATACACCACCGATTTATACATTTTTTTTGTTCCCTTCAAATCAAATCACAAACACAAAAGTCTTTGCAATTTCATCAAGATTCCTTATAAGTAAGGGAAAAAGTAGTAGTATTCATCACCGCCGTCAAGAATGCTTTAAGATTCATCTGATTTTTGCATTACCAGCAACGAAATATATGTATATAAAATAAAATAAAAAATATTAGGCACTTTTGTTTCAAGGGGAAGTTTTAGATCAGTGATTGAAGGTGATGATGGCGACGGCGATTGGGAAAAAAAAAACAGTACTATGTATATTCCAAGAACCCTAACACTTTCTCGATGCGTTTGATCGTGAATCTCAGATTCCGTTGCCGGAAATTACAGTGGTTTTGGTGGCGCTGGTAGCTAGCTAGGGTTTGATGATGGGTTTGAAGATGATGAAATTTAAAGATCAAGTCGTCAGAGGAGAAACCGAAACCCTAGATCCAAAAAACGAAAGGTCCAAAATAGTACCTCTGATGCGTAAGCCAATGCAATTAAATAATACTAGCTTTAAAAAAAAATTAAGATAGGGTTATTTTTTAATTGGGTAAGTTTAGTATGAAAAATAATTATATATTTTCTATTATCTCCAAATTATCATCTATGATATTTTATCGTATTATCAAGTATTCCATTTTAAACTTGTAACTATTTTGGGATTAATCTTTCTTGTATTATAGGGATAGTTATATCTTCTACACACGTATAAAACTATGTAGGGTCCATATTTTTTTTCTTCTTCTTTTCACATAACTCATATGGAGCACATACACTCTTATATGTATAGGAGATAGAGGTGGCAAAGTGGACGGTCCGGCTTATCTCATTATTAACCCGCCAAAAAATAAGTCAGTGTCTCGCCTTAGCCCATCAGCCCGAACCTTTTTTACACTAGCTCATCATCAACCTGTCAAAAAATGAATTAATCTGACCCTTTCCGCTTTTGAGAATGGACTATAAAACTCAACTCGATATGTCCCATTTAGTAGGCGAGGAGTTTTGCCGGCCCTAGTAGAAGATAAAAGATTCTCCTATAATATAAGAAATATTAATCTCATTTTTTTTATGGAAAAAATATTTACTCTTTTAAAAGATGATCATTTTAATTAAAATTAGTATTTTATTTAAAATTTATATTATATAAAATTCTCATTTTCTCCCTCATAATTTTTATTGTATATATTTTTCTCACTTAAAATTATATAATTTTATATCCTTTAAAATGAGAAACATCAAACTCTTCTTTTATATATTTTTTCTTTAGTACAACTATATTATTATTTGATCATGTCATGTAATGATTTTGGTAATTTATCAAAAATAAATTTGTTATTATATTTTAACTGTTTTGTATTAATCCTTGTCAATATGCTTATTTTTTTGTTTCTTTTTTAATTTGTGTCACATTATTTTAGTAATTTATTATTTAAATATTTTTTGGTTTCTTTATTATTTGAAAATAAATTTTATCTAAATGGGTGACTGGGTAAGAAAAAAAAAGTAAAAGACATAAGAAAATAATTGAAAGGAGAATTGGGAGTACGTAATTTAAGTGATACTATTAAAATTGTAACCAAAAAAAAAATGATACTATTAAAATTTACAGGGATTTCATATTACACGTTTCTTCTGATTATTGGTTGAGGATTTACTTTGTGATGTGATGACAGCTTCAGATTCTTTGACCTAAAAAACACATGAATTTGTAAGCCAGTGGCATCCTCGAACAGTGACGGTAACACTAGTAAGTTCTGATTTCTTTGTTACTAATTAATTCTAGGTGCTTTGAAAAAGTTTTTCATTAGCGAATAATGAAACTTTTGTTTGCTCCAGTCAAATGAAAGTAGTTACTTTTAGTAATGTTATTAAACTCGATCCAATTATTGATCCGATCGAGATATAGTATTCGGTTACTTGGTCATCGGTTTAATCAATGGATTTACAATTTATATTAAAAAAAATTATAAATATACTTAAATACTTATAAAAAATAAACTAATTTCAAATATTTTAATATAAAAATAATAAATTACATATCATTGTCCAACAAAAATTCAATCAAACATATAATATTTATGATACTAGTGTTTCAAGTTCAGTAAACGACATCTTTAACTATAAATCAAATCAAAATTCCTCGCATATTACATAATCAAGATAATATTAGTGTTGTAGGTATATAATCTATGTAAGTTAATAAGTTACAAATCACTCAAATATTTCAAAAGAAAACAAATCATTTATATTTTAGAGTAAAAAAAAAAAGACATTAATTTATGAAAATAAATTAGTTTTTTTTTATAGACCGGGCCGGGTCACCAGTTGAACCAACCGGGTCACCGGTTTTTACGAAAATCGACTGGGTCGCACCGGGTCTGATAGATTCAAGTTCTATCAAGGAAGAAGAAAGGAAGAAGAAGAGGTTGAGAAAAAACAGAGAAAGAAGTAATTTTTCTTATTTCATCAAAAATTGAATTCTCCATACACTGGCTTTTCCCCTTTTATACCTTCAATGAATTTTAACAACAAACAGAAAGTAAAACAACAACATGTAACTAACTCACTATCTGTTATGAACCCCTAACGATACAACCACATGTACACAATCATTACTGTTGGCTATGCCTAATCATCCAATCTCCTTGGTCTTCTGATCACTCTCTTGGATCTTCTTGCTGCGATGGGCCTCTCTAGTTCTTGTCCATCCGGTTCCACTTCCTCTTCAATAACTGCATGTAACTCTGGTTCCATCTCTTTGCCCTCAGTTGTTGTCAGTGTTGTTTCCGTAACTTCTGCAGTTTGGTGTACTTCCCTTGGACTCTGATCACCGACTTGGATAGTTGCGTCATTCAACTCTTATATTGGGCTATTGCACATTGAGCCCGTATCAATACCTCCTCCATTAAAATCAACCTTGTCCTCAAGGTTGAAATTGGGATATTGTGTAGAGAACTCCTCCAAGGCTTCCCATATTGCATTCTCTGGGGACATGCCAGACCATAATATCTGCACTTGTTGAACTGAATTACCTTCCAGAGAAATAGTGCGAGTTGCCAGTACCTGTTGAGGCTCTAAAACTGGTAAGTCTCCTTGGAAGCACTCGGGCAGAGGAAAGGGAACAATATTGTGATCTCCCTTAAATAGTTTCAGCAAAGACACATGAAAAGTATAGTGTATTTTGGCATATGGAGGTAATGCCAACTTGTAGGCAACCTGTCCTATACGTTTCAGAATTGGAAATGGCCCAACATATCGCTTGGATAGCTTATGTGAGATACTGTTAGCCACTGAAGATTGTCTATACGGTTGGAGCTGAACCCAGACAAGATCCCCCACCTTGTAGATAACATCTCTTCTATGTTTGTCTGCATTTCTCTTCATGGTTTCTTGGGATTGTAACAGATTTTCTCTTAGCTGGTGCAAAACAGCTTGTCTATCAACTAACATTCTATCTACTTCAGCCACTGTAGTAGTAGAATTCATATAGTCCAATACAGAAGGAGGTTCACGGCCTTAGACAGCTAGAAAAGGAGTCATATCAGCAGAATTATGATAAGTGGTATTGTAGCAATACTCTGCCCAATGTAAAATCTTGGACCACTTCTTTGGACTATCAGCCACAAAGCATCTGAGATATTGCTCCAAAACCCTATTGACCACCTCAAATTGGCCATCCGATTGTGGCTGATAAGCAGTAGTATGTCTGAGCTTGGTTCCACTGAGTTCAAATAACTCAGTCCAAAACTTGCTAAGGAACAATGGGTCTCTATCTGAAATCAGAGATACAGGAAGCCCATGTAATTTGCACACAATCTGAGAAAACAACTCAGCCACCTTGGCAACAGTAAATTTTTTTGGTAATGCTCCGAAATGTGCTTGTTTAGAGAACTTATCCACTACCACTAGAATAGTGGTATGGCCATAAGACATTGGTAGGCCAATCGCAAAGTCGAGTGATAAGTCTTCCCAAATTCTGGTAGGGAGTTGTATAGGCTGCAATAGACCAGCAGAGGCCTGGGTTGTATACTTTACTTGTTGACACACAACACATGAATTGACAAACTCCTTTACAGCTTTCTTTAGTCCAGGCCAAGTGAAACTGGCAGAAGTTCTGGCTAAAGTTTTTTGGATACCTGTGTGACCACTAGCTAAAGAGGAGTGATTTTCTTGGAGTACCTGCTGCACTAGGGGAGAGTTAGGATCTAGTAATAACTTTCCTTTGCTCAATAACAACCCCTCACGAATCTCTAATTCTGGATTGGAAGTTGGATCCTATGCTAGTTGATGGTACTTTTGCTTGAAAAAAGCATTATTCTGATTCTCTTTTTTTAAGTCCTCTAAGATGGAAAAATGCACTACTGCCAGTGTTTGGAGTAACCAGACAGAGGGATAACGTGAGAGTGCATCAACCACTCTGTTTTCTTTTCCTGGCTTATATACTATAGAATATTGAAATCCAAGTAATTTAGCCAAATAATATTGATGTTCAGGGGTTTGAATTACCTGGTCCAGCAAGGCACGTAAGCTTTTCTGATCGGTTCTGATTAGAAACTTCCTTCCAAGTAGATATTGTCTCCATTTCTTAACTGATTCAGTGATAGCATAGAGTTCGCGTACATATGCAGAAGCTTTCTGCATCCTTAAGGTCAACTTCTTGCTAAAATATGAAATAAGGTGCTCATTTTGAAGTAACACCGCTCCTATGCCCAAATCCGATGCATCCGTCTCCACCACAAAATCCTGGTCGAAATTGGGAAGGGCTAATACAGGGGCTGATGACATTGATGTCTTTAGGTGGTCAAATGCAAGTTGGGTTGCTGTCGTCCAAAAGAAGGAATCATTCTTTAATAAATCAGTAAGGGGAGCGGCTATGGCAGCATAATTACACACAAATCTTCGATAATAACCCGTGAGGCCAAGAAATCCTCGTAATTGTTTGAGATTCTTTGGTGTAGGCCATTCCAGCATGGTTGTGACTTTGGTGAAGTCCATACTAACCTCTTCGGATGAAACGACATGGCCAAGATATTCCACTTTATTTTGTGCAAATGAACATTTACTCCTCTTTACATAGAATTGATTATTCTGCAGAGTAGAAAGTACCACTTTTAAGTGGTGCAGATGAACATCTAGGGAAGGACTGTATATTAAAATATCGTCAAAAAAAACAGCAACAAACTTTCGGAGATATGGCTGTAGTAGCAGGTTCATTGTTGCTTGAAATGTTGATGGGGCATTTGTCAACCCAAAAGTCATTACAAGGAATTCGTAATAACCTTGATGAGTCCTAAAAGTCGTCTTATGAACATTGGAAGGGCAGACCCGGATTTGATGATAACCTGCTCTCAAATCCAATTTAGAAAAAATGTGAGTTCTCCCTAGCTCATCCATCAACTCATCGACCGTAGGAATAGGAAATATGTCCTTGATAGTGATGTTATTTAGTGCCCGATAATCAATGCAGAAACGCCATGTCACTTCCTTCTTTTTGACTAAAAGAACAGGAGAGGAAAAAGGGCTAGTGCTGTTGCGGATGAAGCCATAATCTAGCATTTGCAGCACTTATTTTTCAATCTCACTCTTCTGAAAATGAGGATATCGGTAAGGTCTTACATTGACAGGTGGTACATTAGGCTGTAAGTGTATCACATGGTCTAGTTGCCTATGTGGTGGCAACTCCTTAGGCTCCTGAAAAATGGTATCAAATTCCTCCAACAAAAACTGCACTTGAGGATCCATTTCAGGTTCTTGAACACTAATAATAGAGTCCAGCAAGGTTAGTTGGTATAGTGAGGCCACTTGGTCAGAATTCTGGATCCTTCTGAACTGATTAATTGATATTGGATTGGGGTGCTTGTCCCCTTGCAATTTGATAACTGTGCTCTCCCATGTAAATTCCATAGTAAGTTGCTGATAATCCAGCACTATAGGCCCCAAAGATTGCATCCATTGCACTCCCAGGACCATATCGGCTCCCTGTATAGGTAAAACATAGAAATCTACCAAGAAAATGTGTTGCTGGATTTGAACTGGGACAGCTGAGCATGGTCCCTCACATTTTAATACTTGTCCATTGCCAACCATTACATCAAATTGTCTATCTGTAGTCATTGACATATTAAGAGTGGAGACTACTCTAGGTTGCAAAAAATTATGGGTGCTGCCCCCATCAACAAGCAAGGAGAGTTCGGATTTCCCAATATGACAAGTGAAACGTAAGGTTTGTGGAACAAGGAATCTGGATAAAGCATGAAAACTAATATGGGGAGAGTCTGTGTTATTGGTTTCTATTTCCAGTATGGAAGGGTTAGGTGTATCTAAGGGTGGTGGTTCAGGTTCGCTGAGTTCATCATCTGGGACAATGAGGACATGGATTGAAGCTGTACATTTATGACCAGAGAAGTATTTATCTCCACAATAGAAGCATAACTTCTTTTCTCTTCGTTCCCGAATTTCACTTTGGCTAAGACGATGGATGGGTGTTTTGGTCTGGGAATTGGATGTTACAGTGGTGACAGGTTTAGGATTGGTTATTTGAGTGGGTGGTGTAGGTAAGAGTGGTGGGTATGAGAATGTAATTTGGGATATGTGGATTTGGTTTGTAGTTTCAGTTCCTGGATCTTGGCTAAGGCTATAGCTTTAGTCAAGGTAGAGGGTTGGAAGGCCGAAACCTCATGTTGAATTTGTGGTTGCAACCCAAATATAAAGCAACTAAGGAGAAACGATTCAGAGAGACCGTTTACCTTATTGGACAAGGTTTCAAACTCCGTTTGGTAATCCATCACCGAAACTTTCTGCAGCAATTTGGCTAATTTTCCTTGGTAATCTTCTAACTCCGTTGGACCAAAACGAATTTGGAGGGACTGCAAGAACCCTTCCCACGATAAAATGGACGTATTTTTATGCAACGACTTGTACCAAGCCAAGGCTTTCGCGTCGAAATAGAATGGAGCCACTCTGAGACGTTGTTCTTCGACAATTTCATAAAAATCGAAGAATTGGTTGACCTTGAAGATCCAATCCTGTGGGTCATGCGAACCATCATAACGAGGAACTTTGATGCGTAGGTTCTTGGCTGCCTAAAGCTCCTTCGAACCAGATGAATGGTGATGTGCAGAGGACTGAAACGGTTCACGTTCTCTGTAGTTGTAAAAAATAGCATCCAGTTTGCATGTGATCTCCATGTATTGCCGCTGCATCTGCTCTTTGAGAATCTCTACATCAGATTGAGTTTGTTCCCATCGATCATCAATCGATTTAGACGGGTGTCCGGCGCCATTGTTCAAGAATGAAAGCACCAATTGATAGATTCAAGTTCTATCAAGGAAGAAGAAGAGGTTGAGAAAAAACAGAGAAAGAAGTAATTTTTCTTATTTCATCAAAAATTGAATTCTCCATACACTGGTTTTTCCCCTTTTATACCTTCAATGAATTTCAACAGCAAACAGAAAGTAAAACAACAACATGTAACTAACTCACTATCTGTTATGAACCCCTAATGATACAACCACATGTACACAATCATTACTGTTGGCTATGCCTAATCATCCAATCTCCTTGGTCTTCTGATCACTCTCTTGGATTTTCTTGTTGCGATGGGCCTCTCTAGTTCTTGTCCATCCAGTTCCTCTTCCTCTTCAATAACTGCATGTAACTCTGGTTCCATCTCTTTGCCCCCAGCTGTTGTCAGTGTTGTTTTTGTAACTTCTGCAGTTTGGTGTACTTCCCTTGGACTCTGATCACCGACTTGGATAGTTGGGTCATTCAACTCTTCTATTGGGCTATTGCACATTGGGCCCGTATCAGGGTCACACCGGTTCTGTAACATGGCCGGTCCAATATGAAAATCGGACCGGTTACATGATCGGTTCATCGATTTTCGGGTCGACCCGGTTTTTATAACATTGACTTTTAGAGTAAAAATATTTATATTCAAATAAAGTTATTACTAAAAACTAGTTTAGAAAATTTGGGTCCAAATGGTGAATATTTTGAGAAAAGAAGGGAAATAGTTAAAAAAAATTGAAAGGTTATACTTACAACTAGGGGTGTTAAATGAAGCAGGGGCCTTGCCTCGGTTCGTGAAGGCCTGAGCTTACATGTCTAAAATTGGTTGTTGGCACCAGATTTGAACTTGTATAAAAGCTCGTTTAATAAAAAAGCTCGGCCTTAGAGCCTCTCAGGCTGGCCTAGTGTGTATATATATATATATATATATATATATATATATATATATTTATATTACTTGTAATAGCCCTCTCTTTCTCATCAATCTATTTCACCCCATTTTATTGGTTAAACAGACTTTTTGAATGAGTTTTTTTTTACATTATGCTGTTTGGATATACATTGAATTTAAATATTTATGGAATTACTAGTGTTGTTGATTGTATATTCTGTTTGGATAAATTTTTGTTGTCTTATATTTTTAAACAGGTTAAATCAGGCTTTTATTTTTTGTAAATAAATCAGGCCGTAGGCCAATAATTATATTTATAATAGGTAACCGACTTTGTCAGGCTGACATCTAAACACAGGCTTAGCCTTTTAGGACCAAAGCTCGGCTCGGCCCGTTAACACCCATACTTACAACCTCTTACAATCCTATCTTAATCATTGATTTTCGTCAATCAACGGTTATTATTTTTGCAAATCAAACTCATTAAATTAATTATTAATTCGTAATAAATAATAACCGTTGATGACAGAAATTAAAGGTTAAGATATGGTTGTAAGAGGTTGTAAACGAAAATAGATTGTAAGTATAATCTTCCTAAAAAAAATAATATGTATATCTTTTATTTAACAAAATACGATCAAAACGCCAATAAAGGTGAATACAATTGGCTAAGGATTTGGTTCGTACCCCACAAAGACGCCAGTTCAAACCCTTGTGTGATATTAATTCCTCGCAGAAATTCTCAAAAAAATAGAGGTCTTATGTAGTCGTCTGTTTCTTCCGGTTATAGGTAGTTGACCAATTATTTCTTGCAAAAACTTTCATTGTTTTGGAATTAGTTGCTGTTAAATTTTTTGTAATAAGCCAACATGTGCTTTTATTCATGCTATATGTAGGAAAAATGGGACTTTTGTACATGAATGCCCACTATAAGGTTGATAATTCTTGATAGTGTAGTGCATTGAGAATGAAATTTTCTGTATTTACCCAAAGATAAGTTTACAATGGGTCTTTCGATGATTTTCCACTGAGTATGAAAAAATTGTAGCGTACATAAAGTGTTATTTTAGGTTTTATAAAGTGATATTTTTTAGAATGTTGAAATATGCTCATGCACCATGGCAGACTCTAAATTTCTCTACATGATTCGAGCCTTCGCCTTTGTCATTTTTTTTTGGAAAAAAAAAATTGTTACGTTACATTTATAACGCGATCTTTCGATTTATGTGAATTTTTTTTTAAATAAATATTTTCTACTTGAACTCTTTAACTTTTTTTGCTAGTTTATTGTTTGGAAGTTTGAGTCAATTGACAAATATAATAGGCATGATAAAAAATAATACTTATTTGTTCTTTAATTGTAGAGAAGTTTAGTTATGGATAACCATGGATAACCAATTATTTTTATGGTTTGGTAAACAATCAGTTTATAAAATAAAATGCAATTTCATATGAAATCAATTTTTAAAAATAATCAATTTTTAAAATTTGGAGCAGTTTAGTTATGGATCGGTTTGATTTTTTTAGATATTTTGAACACCCCTAATCATGTATGTGCAAATTAGGTAGAATAGCCAAAGATTTTATTAGTGTTATGTAACATAATGTAAGTGTTGTTTCCAACTCTCACATCAAAAGGGAGAGAGAAAGTGAAATGATGAAAGAGAAAGAAAAACATGTGAACTCCATCTCTTTAATACGTGTAGGAAAGTGAAGTTATATTATGTTAAATGATAAATATAAAACCCAATTGCCAATCAAGGCAAACATACTATTATTATTTTTATATTTAATAATTAAAAAACCTGTGTCATGTGATTTATTGTCTATTGTTTATTGGTTTAGTCTATTAAATTTACGTAAACAGAATCTGTACAAGTACTTTTCCCTTCAGAAGCATCTCTGGTTGTATTTGATATGACATTGTTGGCGTCCAAAAAGTTCTTAGATACACTTAATGAGTCAAGTTATTAAACAAGTATCACATCATATATATATATATATATATATATATATATATATTCTAAGAATAATTAGCATTTTAAAATTAAATTTATTAGTTGTAAAAAGCAATGATAATCCTCATTGCTATAGGTTTATTTACTCGTACAATATACCTACAATTTCTCCGATTCCCAAAATCTTTAGCAGTAGCTTCACTAGAAAAGAAAAAAAACTAACCTAGGAGTAAATTCTGAAAATATTTTGGATAATACGGATGTACCAAACATTCGGTATATTCTTTACCAAATATGAAAAAAAATAACACATTTACACTATCCTTACCTTTATTTTAGGAAAATAGTTTTTTCATTTTACATGAAAAAAATTTCTCATACTATACTCACAATACATGAATGGATTCTATCTTTATTTTTTTGTCTTATCATCTTTTTGTGAACTCCACTCATGTATTGTGTGTGTAGCATGAAAAAAATTTCTCATCTAAAATGAGAAAATTAATTCCCATTATTTCCTTTTATATCTTATTTTTTTCTGTTTTTGAGAAGGAAATATCTACGGCCATTACAGTGAAAATGGGCTCGTATATTCTTGTACGGTTCCGAAGTGACTGTGTCCATATTGTGTTAGCTTCATCGTTCTCACAAAATTTCGGAGTATAAATATGAACCCAACAATAAAGTTGCTTTATCTATGTTGATCGAATATTTACCACTAGATAAAAACACAACAACACATTTTTTTTTTATCCACTCTCTCTCTCCTACATGATTTATCTTTTTTTCTCACTTAAAATGACATAACTGTATATCTTTTAAAATGATACATACTTTTTCCTTTTCATAAATATATCATGAAAATCAAATGGCACCCATGTAATTATATAATGCTGTGTCAAATTTCATGTTTCAGATTTTGAATAGTGTCGATGTGCTGCAGACAAACATGTAACACACTGAAATTGCAAGCAAAGAGAACTCATTCTTTCCGAAGATTTCTCTTAAACATTTTCACTCTGCCAACAAGTATGGAACCTCTTTTTCTTATGTTGTAAGGCTTCTATCTTAAATAACTAAATAAAGAAAAATTCAAACACAGTAATAAATCAGCCTAATAAACAAGCCCAGACATCATGATACTGTCCTTTAAAATGTATCAAAGTTCATCATGTATTCTTTGTTCTAAAGGAGCCTCTGTATTATGAGCGCGATCACCTCTGACTTGATGAAGATTTATGTCATCTGCAGCGGCTTGGCGTCTTAGCTCTGCCTGCCCCACCACACCAGCCTTTATGGCCTCAATAACCTTTCTCTGCAAGGTAAGTAGTCCAATCCGCTTGGAAGCAACATAAAGAACAGCGAGGACGAACAACAAAAAACCAACCCCAAGTATCACCCTGTTCAAATATGAGTTAACAGTTAGGATTTAGGAAGACCAAATAAAAAGGGCAGAGAATAAAATCCATTTATTTTTTTCTTTCCATACCTGTCCATGACATCTTGACGTTGCATTGTGGAGAGCAGATTTCGAGTTCTCATCAACAATGAGCGGTGCCCTTTATATTCACTTTCAGCCTTTTGTAACACTCCAGTTGATTCATCTATATATCCAAGCAATTTTGCAAAACAAAGATTCAAACGAAGTTATTTCCCATTCCTCATAATCATATTAATTAAAACAATATTTCAATTCATCAAGGCAAAACTAATATCGCTCAACTAAAGTTTTAACAAACATTCCAGGGCAGACAATGAACAAAGAAGAAGCATCTTTACATAATGCATCAAAGCAAATGACAGGTAGAAAAACCACTACAAGTTAAATTGCATAAAGTCTTATTCCCAGAAGAGCAAGCTATAATGCAGTACATCATCTATTACATATAAAGAGCTAAAGGTAGCTAAAAACTGTATAAATACGTCATTGTTATTTGGTAGACCCAAAATCAAAAGGACTTTTCCTCAGTTATTAGTGGTCAAAACTGATTAAAAAAACTGGCCCCAAATTTTAAAAAATATTAACCACATTATAGGTTTAAGAGGGCGAGTTTGGAGGAGTGGCAACGCTACTTCTTTGTGACCGAAAGATCACAGGTTTGATTATAGAAAACAACCTCTTTGTAAATATGCAATGGTAAGGCTGCGTATAAGGATTGCCCTAACCACTATCCTTGCTAGTCAGGATTATGGGAAGTGGTTTTAACCACTTTATAGGTTTGCCTAACCATAGAAGTTAATTGCGCAGCAATAGCATCGCGAGTCGCGCCGTATGGGCGTTGCAGTGCCTTGCCTCAAGAAACCGCACCGCGCTGCACCGGAATGCAATAACAGTCATTGCGATCGCATTTGTGGCCAAATCGCGACCATCTTGCTATTATAAGGCAAAATCTCAATTTTGTCCTAAATTTAAATATGTAACAGAAAATTTTCAAGGGTTTTTTAGTCTATCTGCGTCTCTCTCTGTCACTTCTGCTACCTTTGTCTTTAAAAAATGTTTTTTTTGTCATTATTTCTGTTATATATCTATTCCGTTATTTCTGCAACTGTAACCCGCTATAGCGTTTTTCGGGGTTGGCCGCGACATGCCGCAATCCGCATTTGATAACTTTGTGCCTAACACCCTCTTGTTCTCTAGCCTGTTCTTAAAGGCCAGAGTCACTTTCCTTAGTTATTAGTCATCAAAGCCAAAGGGAAAATCCCAGTGCACAAAACTCCCAGATTTTGCAAGAATAGGGATTAGAGTTAATTGTATGTAGCTTTTCCCTTGCATTTTGTGCAAAAAAAGCTGTTCTAAGACTCAAACTCTCGGAACCGTAAAAATTGGCCCCAAATTTAAAATATCTTAACCATATTATAGGTTTTCCTAACACCCTGATGTTCTCTAGCCTATTCTTAAAGGGCAAAGGAGCTCTTAATAAGTTAAATAGGCAAATCTGTAGTTACTAAAGTTATCAGAACCTTACAAAAATATCCTCAAGAAAGTATCAAACTCAACTATGTCAAACCATATAAAAAGCTCAACCCAAAAAATTCTGTAGTTACTCAATGGAATGGTAGGGGAAGCTGAAAGAAAGTAAAAGGTTGCTAAAAGTTCTGTGTGCTTTATGTAAGCATTAATATGTATAACCCAATTCACCTCAAGCCTCCATTTTGAGTTTCTCAAAAATTTGGGAATTACAACTTACATGCTCTACCTCTATTTTCTTTCCCTTTATTTTAAAAATCTAAGCAAGAAAAAGATTGTCATTTCTCATCCCTTCATTCTAACTCCTTACCATTTCTATTATACCTTTTTCTTTCCACTTTTTTATTCCCAAACAAAGCCTAAGTGATCCCTTAAACGAGTGTTAAACCTCATGGAATTCAAATGCAAATTTTTGTCATTGACAAAATCACCCGCATAAAAACTATGACCACAGTTTGATCCCAACACATCCAAATTCATAGCTAGAATATAAGCATCAGTTTACTCTGAAAAAAACTACATTGCAGCATATAAGCATTACAGTTCTAAGGCTTAGGCAAATTGAGAATATTCTTTTCATATAAAATGCTTCAAACTTATCAAGTCTAATGCCCAGCGAACTTTCAAGGAACCTTGATATACCTTTATGAGTTCAACCTAATTGATGCAATAGAAGTTTAACAGGCTGCCAGGATGTTTCAACTTTTTTTTTTTTTTAATATTTAACTTCATGTCTGTTTTTCATGATTTTCATGTTTCCTGGACTTGGGCCATGGCTGGCTGGATTCTATTTGTTGATCTTATTTTAGTTCATGTTTAGTTACTCTTAATCTTTTGGAGTGGCAAGGTGGGGAACGGGGGATAAAAGGAGGAGAGGAAAAATTAGAAGCTGAGAGATAAAAATTACACAGATATAAGTGGGAGCACCAAGAGAGAGTAGCACACCCATCCCTTTGTAAGCCCTTGCCAAGTGCAAAGCTTACTTATGAGAACCTGAGATCCAATCTCGGCATGATAGATATCTACCGCTGACATTGAGCGGGAGTGTTGGTGATCATTTCCTGATTTTTAGCCTGATGTTTAGGAATAGATAGGTTATTTTTAGTTCGACTGAATCTTATAGAATTCTGCTCTACTGACAGAATCAGTACCCAATTCTTATTCCGTTTTACAGACAGAGTCATTACCTAGTTTTTTTTCTTAGGCCAAGATTAGTTTACAGCCTTTACTGTACAGTTTCTTCCCTAATTCCCTATTTTTGCTGCAATCTTGTAATCGAAAGAATAAGGAATATACAATATTTTCTTTATTTTTGTATGAATTGTTACTATTGAAAAGAAGTTTTTGTATATTGATATTGAATAAATTACATGAGTGAGTATTTATACAAGAAAGAATCGCTAAGAATGACTAAGCGATGACTAATCAATCCTATCACAATCCTAATCACAATCAATTCTAATCAATCACAATTAATCCTAATCAATCATAATCAATCCTAATCAATCATAATCAATCCTAATTAATAGGAAAAAAAAGCGGAAACATGTTTGAATTCTAATTTTCTACACTCCCCCTCAAGTTGGGAGGTAAATATTGATCATTCCCAACTTGCCAATCAAGTCTTCGAATGCTGGACGGTGTAGGCCCTTGGTAAGGACATCTGCCGTTTGCTCTTTGGTTGGAACATATATCAAATGCACACTTCCATCATCTAATTTTTCTTTGATGAAGTGACGATCAACTTCCACGTGCTTTGTTCGATCATGATGCACAGGATTTTGAGCAATGCTAACAGCTGCCTTGTTGTCACAATATAGTTTTATTGGTAGGGAATATGAAATCTTCAACTCTTGAAGAAGTCTTCTCAACCAGATTCCTTCACAAACTCCATGAGCTAAAGCTCGAAATTCTGCTTCAGCACTACTTCTTGCAACCACTGTTTGCTTTTTGCTTCTCCAAGTAACAAGATTTCCCCACACATAGGTGCAATAGCCTGAGGTAGATCTTCTGTCTACTGATGAGCCTGCCCAATCTGCATCAGTGTAGATTTCAATTGTCCTTTTATACCCCTTTTTAAAGAATAATCCTCTTCCTGGAGTATTCTTGAGGTATCTAAGCACCCTATAGACTGCACTAAGATGCTTCTCCTTGGGTGAGTGCATGAATTGACTAATCATACTCACCGCAAAGGCAATGTCAGGACGCGTATGAGATAAGTAGATTAGTTTACCAACCAATCGCTGATATTGTTCTTTATCCACCTCATTCCCATCTTCAATACCTAACTTGGTATTAGGTTCCACAGGTGTCTCAGCAGGTTTACACCCTAACATTCCTGTTTCCAACAAAAGATCTAGAACATATTTCTTTTGTGTTAGAGTGATGCCTGTTTTGCTCCTAGCAACTTCCATACCAAGGAAATATTTGAGAGTGCCAAGGTCTTTGAGTTCAAATTGAGCTGCTAGAAATTTCTTCAAGGTGTTCAATTCCTCAATATCATCACCTGTAAGAATTATATCATCTACATATACAATAAGAATAGCAATTTTACCATCCTTAGAGTGTTTGTGGAAGAGAGTATGATCAGTCTGTGCTTGAATGAAGCCTCTTCTTTTGACTGCTTGTGTGAATTTGTCGAACCATTCTCTGGGAGACTGTTTCAATCCATATAGAGACTTTTTTAGTTTACACACTGATTCATTTCCCCTTTCAAAACCAGGTGGAGGATCCATATAGACTTCTTCATGTAAGTCACCATTTAGGAATGCATTCTTCACATCTAACTGTTGCAGAGGCCAATCTAGATTGGCAGCAAGAGATAAGAGAACTCGGATGGTATTGACTTTAGCAACCGGAGCAAAAGTCTCATGATAATCTATCCCATGAGTCTGAGTGAAACCCTTTGCAACCAATCTTGCCTTGTATCTGTTGATGCTATTATCTGCATTGAATTTTATTGTAAACACCCATTTGCATCCTACTGCCTTTTTTCCTTTGGGTAGGGTCACTATCTCCCAAGTTCCATTTCTTTCTAAAGCATTAATTTCTTCAAAGACAGCATCCCTCCATTTTTTATCATTGAGAGCCTCATGTATATTTCTCGGTATCTTTGTACTATCCAACATAGTATTGAAAGCACGAAACCCTGGGGACAACTTTCCATATGAAATATGATTAGAAATAGGATGAGTAGTACAAGATCGAGTACCTTTTCTGAGAGCAATGGGCAAGTGTAGATCATTTTCACCATGACACTCAAGTATTGGGGTGCTGGAACTAGAACATGGTTCAGAATCCTGGCAGTGTAGAGGCTCTGGGTTATTCACACTTTGAGGAGGCTTTCGCCTGCTATAAACTTGTCCCCATTTTGAGGAGGCTCCTGATGGTGAGGATTCTGTAGCTCCCCCTGTTTCCAAAAGTAGAGGTAATACTGTGGCATTAATAGGTTCCCATGACTGATCTTCATCTACTCCTATAGACTCCCCCTGAAGAGAAGTCGAGGGGAAGAAAGGGTCATTCTCAGAAAAAGTGACATCCATAGAGACAAAGACCTTACGAAGAGAGGGTGAATAACACTTATAGCCACGTTGAGTAGGAGAATAACCAATAAAGACACACTGGAGAGACTTAGGATCAAGCTTAGACCGTTGATGGGAGGGAATATGGACAAATACAACACAACCAAATAACTTGAGAGGTAAGGAGGAGACACCTCGGAAGGAAGGGAAGATACGAACAAGACTAGAAAGAGGAGACTTAAATTTCAGAATGCGAGATGGCATTCGATTTATCAGATACGAGGCAGTGAGAACTGCCTCTCCCCAAAGATATTTAGGAACACTCGTGGTAAACATAAGAGCCCGAGCAACTTCAAGGAGATGTCGGTTTTTTCTTTCCGCAACTCCGTTTTGTTGGGGTGTGTTAGGACACGAGCTTTGGTGAAGGATGCCATGTTGGGAAAGATATTCTCCAAGAATAGAGTTAAAATACTCTTTGCCATTATATGTACGAAGAATTTGTATAGCAACTTGGAATTGGGTTTGAACCATGGCATGAAATTTTTTAAACACGGATGCAGCATCGGACTTATCCTTTAGAAGATACACCCAACAAACTCGAGAATGGTCATCAATGAAGGTAATGAACCATCGAGTACCTGAAATATTTTTAACACGGGCTGGACCCCATATGTCGCTATGAATTAAGGAAAATGGGGAAGAGTCATGTGAACTTTAGAAGGATAATGAGCACGAGTATGCTTGGCAAGTTGACAAATATCACAAGAAAACAAACTTGGACTTTTATTAATAAATAAGTTTGGCAACAACTTCTGAAGATAAATAAAATTTGGATGGCCTAGCCTACGATGCCACAGCATAACATCATTACATGAATCAAAAGGAAACATAGAGTTTTTTTCTACGAAAACAGCTTCATGAGTCACATCCTCCTCAAAGTAGTAAAGTCCACCATCCTCTCTAGCACTGCCAATCATCCTCTCCGAGTCCTGTTCCTGAAAAACACAACCATGTGGAGAGAATTTAGCAAAGCAATGCAACTCAGAGGTGAGCTTGCTAATGGAAATGAGATTACAAGTCAGAGAAGGAACATAAAGAACTGATGTCAAAGTAATCAGCTCAGAAAGTTTAATGGTTCCGTGTCCCGCAATCTGGGAAAAACTGCCATCGGCGATCTTGACCCGAGAAGGTTCAGAATATGGAGTGTATGGACAAAACAAGCCAAGATTACCTGTCATATGATCAGAGGCTCCAGAATCAAGGATCCAATGATTTTGACTATCAACATGGAAAGTTGTACCTTGCTGGACCACATGACTAGTGGCCTTAGGAGGTTGCTCGTGGTAATAAAAAGAGTGTTTTGAGGAAGCCATGAATAAAAAGAGAAGGGTTGACCGTTGATGAAAAATCAAGTTTTGTAAACTTTTGATCTGACCTCTGGAACAGGAAGGGGAGAAACCGGCGAGAAGGTCTGTGCAAGTCGCGACGGAAAAAAAACGTCTGGAAGGCGGCGCGTGGTGGCGCGTGCAGCGGCTGACGGCGATGGGTCCAGCGGCGGTCGACTCGTCGGATCCTTCTGAGTCGAATGGTCACCTCACTTTTTTGATCGGAGGTCAGTAAACTAGGTTTCTGTGTTGGACAGATTCAAGGCGGTGTTTAGGAGGTGTTTGACGGTGATGGAAGTGTTTGGATGGTTATTTCAGATTTGAATTAGGGTAGGAACGAACCCGCTCTGATACCATATTGAAAAGAAGTTTTTGTATATTGATATTGAATAAATTACATGAGTGAGTATTTATACAAGAAAGAATCGCTAAGAATGACTAAGCGATGACTAATCAATCCTATCACAATCCTAATCACAATCAATTCTAATCAATCACAATTAATCCTAATCAATCATAATCAATCCTAATCAATCATAATCAATCCTAATTAATAGGAAATAAAAACGGAAACATGTTTGAATTCTAATTTTCTACAGTTACCCTCGCTAAACACGGTTTAATGGGGAGTGGTACACTGTCTCAGGACCGATATCTTGTTGATATCAGTTCCAGAGACACTGTACACTCAACAAAATAAGGAAATAAAGAAAGGAAAAAAAAATGAAAACACTACAGGAACTTCTAGGATCCTGCTTCGTCCCACTCCAAAACCAACATTACTTCCCTCTTCCCCACTTTCTCACCCCCCTCCCACTACCCCTTATATTCTTCTCTCAACTGACTTCTCCTCTGACCCAATCTATTTCTGCCACCTGTCCATTTCATTATGCTATATGTCCCTATCGTGAATATTCTTCATGATTTCCTTGTTGCATCCCTCCTGAACCCCAAGGTTCAATTCCCTGCTTTTCACGTTATTATTCCTAGAATATACATTAGTTATAGAGGTCTCTATTATCATGTGCACATTAAATTAATCCTATATTATTTACTTAATTTCTCTCAATTTCCTGATGTTGGGCAACTGAATTCAGTCACAGTTCATGGCATTTTGGATGTAAAGAGTTATTTGTCAAAAGTTTGGAAATTGTGCAAATTAATTTCCAAAAGTGGAACTCCAAAAAGTTATTCGGCAGTCAACGTTGATGCAGGTTATTTGCATTTCAGGCCAGTTGGATGTTGATGGGCCTATGGGCTGAAAGGGAAGGAATGAGTGGATTAGTTAGAGAAATATTCTAGGAAGTTCTTAGTTGATAGGATAAAAGGGAGGGGAGTTGTGTAGTTACTAGTTAGGTATGGATGGATTAAGTGAATTTGGAGTGGGGATTTGGAGAAAGATCTCTTGGGATCTCTTTGGGGCCTAGGTATGTTGGTCTTGGAGAGTGAGTGAGGTCTTTGGGTTTATCTTTTCTGCATTGTCATTGTTATCTATGAAGCACCGATACCGACTCAGCGTTTTCGATATGTTCCCGACACGGGACATCAATACGTTACTTCAAAAATACTAATATTTCGATACGTTCCGATACATCTTAGTATTAAATAATATTTTTAATATAAAGAGTGTATTTCACATTAACAAAATATAATAAAAGGAAAATCATAAACACAAATAATAGATTATTGTCTACCAAAACAAAAATTATCCATACAAAACATTATACAAAAATACTGAATCATAAAATTTAAGAAATAGATAATATAAAAAAAAAAAAACCAAGACAGAAAATGAGGTTAAAATAAAAACATAAGCATAAATCATAAACGTTATGCAAAATAAAAATAAAAATTAACAGAAGCAAAATTAATTATAGCTCGTACAGAAGTTAATTACAAATTAATATGGACAATGAAACAACAAAAAAGGGAGAAAAAATATACCTCACAGCTGTTTCAATCTCAGTTTTTATGGTACATTATTAATGTTTTTTATTTTTTGGTAACAATATTAATGCACGATAAAAAAGGAAAGAAAAAAAGGTGAGGTTAAAGACAAACCGACACAGACAAAGGCACACCCAAATAGAGAGAGAGAGAGAGGTAGATGCGGCGTTGAGGAGAGGAAAGATGCAAGAAGCCAAGGAGGAAAGAAGGAAAAACCGCGTCGAGGAGAGGAAGAAGTGAGTCAGCAGAGATGGCAGACCCACGAGGAGAGGAAGAAGTGAGTCGAGTCGACAGAGACGGCAGTTGGCAAAAGTGAGTCGGAAGAAGCGATCTCTCAACAATTTCGATTTAGATCAGAAACGGCAGACGCTCGAGGTGAGTATAAAGTGAATCAGATTTTGATTTAGGGTGTATTTTTGCCAAAATTTGCAGTTAAAAAACACCCTTCAGTTTTTTATAATTCACAAACCTGCCATTGACCGTATCGAATTTGTTGACCCATCCGATATGTAAAAATGGGTATCGAGAGCGTGTCTGTCTGGGACGCGTATCCGATACGTAGAATTTTTTTTTTGGGACATATCGGTGCTTCATAGATTGTTATTCTTTTTGTATTTGCTTTGTTTGTATTCACTATTTGATTCAGTTGTAATTCCATGTCACACTGTGATAGGTTGGAGTTAGTAATTAGGAATCTGTCACTGGAATTCTATATTGCTTGAGTTAATTGAAGAATATAATGAGATGTTTTTCAGTTCATCTACAGTTGTCCTCTGTTTATTGTGATTTCCATTTCTGTCTAGCATTATATATGCATAGGTGCCATCAATTTGGTATCAAAGCACTACAATACTGGGAGTGCTTTTGTTCTAGATCTAAAAAAAATGGAATATAGATTCACGAAGGTCGAGAGGAGCTTTGATCGTTTGGAAGCAAGAATGGATGGAGTTGAAGACGCTTTTCATCAACTCCAGAAAACAATTCATTCGTTAATAGAGCGCATCGGTCCGTGTTTTGCAGAAGAATTAAAAGCGAGAAGTGAGAAAGAAGAAGAAGCAAAGCGAGAAGCTCTAATGACAGCAGAAGCAAATGAAGATGGAAGCGCAAATGCAAAAGAAGCAGAAAAAAGAAAAAGAAGAAATAGTCGAAGACGAAGGAGGAGAGAAAGAAGATGGAGAACGGACGAAGCTGCATCTCCATGGCCAAATCGATCTGGATTATGTCTCCAAAGATGAGAAGATGGCTTTAGCTCAAATGGAGGATGTTATGTCTAGGCAAGCGATGGAAGAAAAGGAAGAGATAGCGGAGAAGATGATGATTAACTTGGGTCGCCCTAGGGTGTATGGCAAAATTAGGCCCAATATACATATTATGGAAACCGCTAATGGGCCAATGGCCACAGGCCCGAACAATACAAACCCAGATTTTCATAATTTCCAAGGTGAGAATAATAGGGCTGTTGGGACTCACATTTGGCCCAATGAAACAAACCCTACATTTGTGCAAGCAACAGCTGAAGATATAGAAGAGCAAAGGTCAACGCAGGGAGGCTCCACGGGAAACGTCAATGGCGGTAGTTGCGGCGTGCGTTTCCAACAACTGTCACCGCAAGAGATGGCGGAACAACGGCAACGCAACTTTTGGTTCACGTGTGACACTTTAAATTCGCCGAACCAAGTTCGTTCAAACTCCCACCTTCTTGACAAGCTCCTGGGAACACGCAAACCAATGCTGGAAAAGGAAGAGGTGGTCGCCGGCGACGACTGTTCAGCCGATGAGGGAAGTTGTAACTGAGCACAATAACACGAACCATGATGGGAATTACGTCAAAAGTGCATGCTAATGACTAGGTAGAGGAAATTGGTCAGCAAATCGGTGAAGGAGCCTTATTTGCTCCATATGCAAATAGCAAGGTCGTGCCAGCATCTGCTATCCCTGATGGATGGATGAGATTGGATATTGGTCCATATTTTTGTTAAAACATTTAGTGATGCATTGGATACCACCTAAACTATCATATTGAATAGACCAATGGGAGTGTTTGAGTTTGACAAGTTTGTTGTTTGGACAGAGTCTACTGCAAAGAAAGGGGGTGACAACGGGGTTAAGAAGCTTTAAACAACGGGATCTGGGTGGATATTTTCTCACATCACATATCCTCTTTCTTCACCTTAAGGACAAGGTGAGTTTTGGAGGGGGAGTATTGATGGGCCTATGGGCTGAAAGGGAAGGAATGAGTGAATTAGTTAGTTATTTAGGGAAATATTCTGGAAGGTTCTTAGTTGATAGGATAAAAGGGAGGGGAGTGGGTGTAGTGAGGTATGGATGGATTAAGTGAATTTGGAGTGGGGATTTGGGGAAAGATTTCTTGGGATCTCTTTGGGGCCTAGGTATGTTGGTCTTGGAGAGTGAGTGAGGTCTTTGAGTTTATCTTTTTTGCGTTGTCCTTGTTATTCCTTTTGTATTTGCTTTGTTTGTATTCACTGTTTGATTCAATTGTAATTTCCTGTCACGGTGTTATAGGTTGGAGCCAGTAATTAGAAATCTGTCACTTGAATTTGTATTGCTTAGGTTAATTGAAGAATATAATGAGATGTCTTTCAGTTCATCTATAGTTGCCCTTTGTTTATTGTGATTTCCATTTCTGTCCAACATTATATACGCATAGGTGCCATCAGATGTTAATGTCTAAATATGGTAAGCTAGTAACTTAAACTTCAGCTTGACCATAACAATTGGTCTTAATTCAAGCACATAGTATGCTCATCGTTCAAGCAAAATGAGGATGATCTTGGTTTTACTAAACTTTTTCAATTTATTGACAGGTGTCTTCTTTTCAGCGCACTACATTCTGCTAGCGATAGAAAGAGAATGAGAAAAATTCACATGAATGATTAAAGTAAATAATTTCATATTAAGCTTTCATAAAATATATAGGTTTGAGTTTGAGGGCCTTGTAATATTGTGGGGTCGACAAGAAGATTCATTTGAAAGAAAAGAAGACTTCAAATATTATTACATGGAGAGCAGCCTGAAGCTATAAATGGGATAGCTTCCAGCTAACTTGAAACTCACTCCCTGCAATATTCTTTCTTCCAATTTGACTTATTTAGCCAGCCTATGATAGAAATCAAGAAATAGCAAGAAAATGAGAGAAAGTGACGAGAGAAAAACAGTGAGAGAAAAGGAACTGAAAGTGTTTTGTTCTGAACTTGTTATTTTACAGCTGATGAGACCATGTCAGTTCTGTTACATTTATAGTTAAGCAGCCTGCCCAGACTCACAACTGTTTCTAACTGCTCTAATAGCAGTTACACAGCTGTAACTGCTAGGACAGTTCTAGATTATCGAGCTATAGAAATACTCAGAGATGAGTATTACTCTAACAGCTAAAAATCATATACGTTTTTCTTTGTCTTCATATAAATTTCACATACACAAAAAATAATACACAACGTAATACCACTGGAAAAATAAAGTAGAAGTAGAAAGATAAAAGAACCACATCAATATACAAAGGGGGAGAGGGAGGAAAATGTACCTACCAAGAGTCATAAGTGTGCTTGTGTTTCTTTCAACCTCCTAATTAAGACAGAGATACAATGAGTATGCTAATCAACCCATCATAAAATAGTCATAAAGAACAATAACTATGTAATATAATATTACAACTAGAGAGCACGATCAAAAATTAAGTTTAGAAAAGAAAGATACCTAACTACTAACCTGAACCATCAACTGACGAGAACGTCGAAGGCTTTCTGTGATGCTCTCTGCAGCAGATGTCATTCCAGCTTTTGTCCTGGAAGAAGATCACAAATTTGAGAAATAAAACACTTTATCCTGGCATGCTAACTGAATTTTCCAATGGAAATGGCACTAAATGATAAATAAATAAATAAATAAAAAGCAAGCATAATTTGACCCCAGCTGAATATGGCACCAAGGACATACTGTAAATTGCGTCTGCGAACAGTGGACTCTTCTCCACCACCTAGAAGTAATTCTCTCTGCATCATAAAAAAATAGAATAAGTCACATTGTATTCCAACCCATCAACGTAAACAAACAGAAAACAAGGAGTCCATGATCATGATATAATCTTCCATGTCACTAGCACAAATAACACAACATGGTAGTCGTTGATGACAAGATGTTCCAAATAACACACCAAGAATTAAATAAGATGAGCAAAACGATAAGGTTAAGGATAATCAAGTAAGTATATTGCCTCCTCCTGAGCAGCTTTCCTCAAGTTAGCCTTGGCTTGCAGATTGGCATTCCTCAGATTTAACCGCAAACTGTTATTCAAAAAAAAAAAAAAAAACCTATCATCAGAAATTAACAAACAAGTAACATTTATCCTGGGCTCATCTGATAAAATATAGCGCTTTTTTTTTTTTTTTTACAATGGGCCCTGTAAACACTATCAACGGAAATAAATTAACTATTTTATATCAATTTGCTTTAGAATTCAATAACAAACAAACATAATTTTAATTTCTATAACAGAAAAAGGAGTAACATCCAGAGAGAGAGAGAGAGAGTACTTTTGAATTAGGGTTTTCCAAGATTCAAGCATGGCGCGAGCAGATTGAACGTCTTGTTCAGTGGGCAACTGTGGAGCGAGAAGATCGAGGGTGAAGATGAAGGAAGAAAGGAGTGACAAACCATCCTGAGCGATCCCATTCAATCTGGGAAGAGAATTTATCTCCTCATTGGCTCTTCCTGATTTCCCATACTCTTCGATTGCCTTAATGTGTTCTTGCGTTTTTCTCTGTGTCTCTTCCCATTCCCTCTTCACTTTTTCCAACTGTTCCACAACCTTGTCCATCACCGCTTCTGATTCATTCATTGCTGTTTCAGTTGAGATCAAATAATTCAATCTCTCACTGAATCGTCGTCATTCTCACTCATTCATGCTTTCCGTCAGAAATTAAAAGGCCAATTCCGACCTCAAGCTGGAGTCCAGCAACACGGTGCCGAATTTACCGTTAATTAATTAATAGAACTATAGGGAACACGGTGTCGTATTCACCATTAATTAATGGGATAAATAAGAATAATGTTGTAGGGAAAAAACTGGTGTCATGCAACCACTTGAGACAACACAAAGTCCTTGAAAAGAGTGTATCTTTCACTTTCTTTATTATTATCTAGTTTGTCTTTTCTTTGTAGGAAAAAAAAATTATTCATGTAACATGACAAAACCAAAGCCCTTAATTAATTAATAGAACTATAGGGAAAGAAGCTGTCGGGTCATATGTAGGATCGTTAAATTAATAGAAATTAATGAAATAAGAGGGAAAAAGAAAAAATCATAATAAGAAAAACATCTCCCCCGTATATATATTTTATTGAATACTTTTATTTTCAATCAATCGATTTTTATTTAATTTTCCTTGTAATTTATTATGTAACACTGCTTCAGAATAAAAATAAAAAAATAACCAGTGAATCACAATCTTAGCTTAGTTTCCCTTTTTCACCTTTAGGTGTTATATATAAAAGTAGGGTATTTTATAGGGTGTGATTATGATTATTATCATTTTAGGTTTACTATTTTTATTGCCAGTTTGATTAGTGTTGGATCAATTTAAGACCATGGTAGTTTTTCTTTTCTTTTTTCAACCATTAATTTTAAATTGATTCAACGATAATCAATCAATAAAAAAGAGTGATAAACCTAAAACAAGGGTAAGTATAACATTCTCCTATTTTAAATTAATAAAAAATAATAAATTTTATATTCTCCATTGTTGTTATTGATTCTATTTATTTAACAACGGCAGATTCGAGGTTGCCGGCAACTCCAGAAGGTTTTTCAGCGAGAGAAAAGAGAAGTTTGTTACAAGATTTTAGCTAAAAAAAACCCCAAGTGGTCCCTATGCCACTATATGTAAAACAGAATGTAATTTTAAAAGGTAAATGTAATTACTGGGCCAGCTATCTCTTTGGAATTACTTATTTTACTATTTATTTGGCTGATAGTTAATGGGCCACTTCTCAGCCCAATAACCTTTTGTCCATCTTCACTTCACTCAGTCACTTGTCAAAGCCCAAAAGTCTTTAAGCCATCCAGGTGTCTGCCTTAGTCTCTGGTCTCTTCTTCTTTGTCCACGTATGTTCTTGTCTGTCCTCCTCTGGTCAGTCTCACTCTCCTTTCCCTGGTCTACAGCACCCAAGCCCTCTACCATATTAGTAGGTTCGATAGAAGGGGTTCTATCAATTCCCTCCCTCCTTGAAAAATCAATCTTGTCCTCAAGATCAAAACCAGGAAAAGCTTGACAGAACTCTGTGTAGGAGACCCAAGTCGCGTCCTCTAGTGGTAAACCGTCCCACTGCACCAAAAGTTGCAAACTTTCCTCTCTTCCTCGTTGGATGACACGGGTTCTGAGTACCGCCACTGGTTTGGTGACTGGGTGATTATCCCAACTGATCTGTGGAAGGGGTGTCAAATGAAAGGATGGATTCTGTCGATATGGCTTGAGGAGAGATACATGGAACACCGGATGTATCCTCGATTCAGCCGGTAGATCCACACGATACGCCACCTGACCAACCCGTTCGGTGATGGTGAAGGGTCCATAGTAACGTCTCCTGAGTTTGGAGAAGGTTTGATTGCGGACGGAGCTTTGTCTATAAGGTTGTAGCTTAACGAGCACAAGAGTTCCCACTTCTAAATGCACATCTCTTCTCCTTTTATCTGCCTGTATTTTCATTCTTTGTCTGGTTCTATGCAAGGTCTCCCTAAGTTGTTTGATCATGGCATCTCTTCTTTTCAGCAACTCGTCCACTGCCTCAATTGGAGATGTGGTACCTTCGTACGGTGGTATATTGGGAGGAGCTCTGCCATATACAATTTGAAAAGGGGAAACTCCGATTGAAGAGTGATAAGCCGAATTGTAAGAAAATTCCGCCCATGGCAGGTAATGCACCCAATGCTTTGGTGTTTCCATTGCATAACAACGCAAATATTGCTCTAGACCTCTGTTGGTAACTTCTGTCTGTCCGTCTGTTTCAGGGTGGTTAGCGGTGCTGTAGCACAGCTTAGTGCCGCTTAAACGGGCTAATTCAGACCAAAACTTGCTCACAAATATGCTGTCCCTGTCAGATACTATCGAACGAGGGATTCCATGTAAACGACAGACATTTTCCACAAAAACTGAAGCTACCTTAGTGGCCGTGAAGTTTGGGGAAAGAGCAATAAAGTGTGCATACTTGGAGAGACGATCTACCACGACTAAGATGGCTGTCTTTCCTTCTGAGTTGGGAAGCCCAACAATGAAATCCATGGACAAATCCTCCCAAATAGCTAGAGGTACGGTTAAGGGTTGTAGTAAGCCTGCCGGTGACATTGGTTGGTACTTTGTTGCTTGGCAAATTGGACAAGTTCTAACAAATTCCTGAACATCTTTTTTTAGATTAGTCCAGTAATAATTTGGAAGTATCCTCTGCAACGTCTTCTTGACTCCCCCATGCCCTCCGATCAAAGAAGAGTGGAATTCATGCAAGATGACCATTCTGAGTTCTGAATTGGAAGCAACCGTGACTCTGCCCTTGTACAGGATCAATCCCTCACGCAAACTGTATTGTTCATACCCTTCAACACCACTTTCAATTTTGTCTTTCAATTGGATTAATTCTGTATTGGTTTGACCCTCTGACTTTATTTGTTCAATCAGGTGGTGAGTAACCTGTGTTAGGACCATTGTGCATGCAGCCTCTGCTTGTCCTGTTGAATCCGCTTCAGATTTTCGAGATAGCGCGTCGGCTACCCTATTCACAGCTCCTGGGTAGTACTCTATGGTATAATCAAATCCAAGCAACTTAACCAGGAAGCGTTGTTGTTCAGGGGTTTGTATAACCTGTCCCATCATGTCCTTTAGGCTCCTTTGGTCAGTTCTAATAGTGAAAGGTCCCCCTAATAAATACTGCCTCCATTTAGAAACACCCTCAGTGATAGCGAACATCTCTCTCACATAGGTTGAAGCTTGTTGCATCTTAGGGTTGAGTTTCTTGCTGAAATAGGCTATTGGTCTGTTATCCTGACTTAGTACAGCTCCCACCCCAATACCTGAAGCATCAGTTGTCAACACAAATCTCTTAGTGAAATCTGGTAGTGCGAGAATTGGTGGGTTAGACAGGGCCTTCTTTAGTTCGAACATAGCCTGGTCAGCCTTATCACTCCAAATAAAGGCATTCTTATGTAACAAAGCGGTTAATGGGGCTGCTATTTGAGAAAATCCACGAACAAATTTTCTGTAATAACCAGCTAAGCCAAGGAACCCGCGTAATTGTTTCAGAGTGGATGGTGTATTCCAATCCATTATAGCCCGTATTTTTCCCACATCTGGTCTCACCCCCTTTGCATCTACCACATGACCCAAGTACTCCACTTCCTCTTGAGCAAATGCACTTTTGGATCTTTTGGCATACATCTGATTCTGCCGAAGACAATTCATAACCCTCCTTAGATGCTCCACATGTTCCCACACTGACTTACTATACACTAGTATGTCATCAAAGAATACTATAACAAACTTGCGCAGAAATTCCCTTAGAACCGAGTTCATAATACCTTGGAATGTTGCTGGGGCGTTAGTGAGCCCAAAGGGCATCACAATAAACTCGTAGTGCCCTTGGTGTGTTCTAAAGGCTGTCTTATACACATCTTCAGGAGCCATTCTAATCTGATGGTAACCTGAGCGTAGGTCCAGTTTAGAAAAAATGACTGCTCCTGTTAGTTCGTCCAACATTTCATCTACTGTGGGAATTGGGAAACGGTTCGGAATGGTGACTTGGTTTAAAGCTCTATAATCAATACAGAACCTCCAAGTTCCATCCTTCTTCTTGACCAATAAGGCTGGGGAAGAGAAGGGACTCAAGCTAGGCCTTATAACTCCGGTATCCAACATCTCTTTAACCATCTTTTCAATTTCTGATTTTTGAAAATAAGGGTACCTGTAGGGTCTAACATTCACGGCCTTGGTTCCAGGCTCCAAATGGATTCGGTGATCCTCCAATCTTATGGGTGGTAGTTGTGTTGGTTTTTCAAAGATATCTTCGAACTCATGTAACACTGGTTGTATCAATGGGTGGCAATCTTTCTCCTCATATGGGTCTGCTGAATATTGGTGGTCAATAGTCTGCATTTGGAAGTAGGTGGCCACAGCATCAGAATGTGTCAGTTTTCGAAGTTGATGTAACTCGATGGGTTCCACCTGCAATCTACTCTCCCCTTGTAGCTCAATCAGTTTTCCTGCTCTCTCAAATTTCAGAACCAGATTATTGTAGTTGGTAGTCACATCTCCAAACTCGGACAACCATTGAACGCCCAACACTACTTCAGCTCCTTGGATTGGGAGAAAAAATATATCTGGGAAGAACATATGTCCTTGTAAGTTCAGTCCTATCTGTTGACAGACTCCTTTACACCCCAAGCGTGCTCCATTGCCCACCAGTACCTGGAACTGAGTGATGGGTTTTACTTCCAGCCCAAGAAATTTGACCATCCTCTCTTGCACAAAATTATGGGTAGATCCTCCATCTACCAACACTTGGACCGTTTTCTTATTGATGACTCCTCTCAACCGTAGTGTCCTAGAAGAATATTGGCCATCCATGGCATGTAAGCTAATGCCCGGTATTTCTTCCTCACCCCCAATTTTCTCATTGGTAACTTCCAATTCCTCCTCTTTTTCCTCCTCTTCACCTTCTTGGATCATCATTAACAACATATTTCCCTTGCAGAAATGGATCCTGTGAAATTTTTCATCACAATGGTAGCATAGGCCTCTTTCTCTTTTTTCCATCATTTCTGCAGCTGACAAGCGTTTAATGGGAATGGTATCTCTGGACGATCCAGCCGCGTTGACCACTCCTTTGTTTGGTGTGGGCAGTAAACCCTGTTGAGGTCTAACTACCTGATTACTGGAAAAAAATTTCTGATACCCCAAGCGTGCAGGAGCTCTATCACTCAACTTATCCTCAACCACCTTAGCTAGCTCAATAGCATTCTGCAACGACTCTGGTAAGTGCATTCGAACCTCCTTTCGAATCTCCGATTTTAGACCATTCTCAAAATAACTTTGTAAGGAAATGTCATCAATTCCTATGATTTGGTTGGATAACCGTTCAAATTCTTTTTGATAATTTTCTATTGTTGTATGCTGTGTCAATCTCCCTAATTCACCTCTGAGATCTCGATATCTGGACGGGCCGAACCTGGATCGTAGTGCTACTATAAAAGCATCCCAAGTTGTTAGTCTCTGGCTCCTATCCATCCAATGAAACCATTCTTCAGCCGCTCCATCCATTTGGAAGGAGGTCAACGTGAGCTTATCTTCATCACTCAAATTATGGAATCCATAAAATTGTTGGATCTTGTGGATCCAAGGTTCTGGGTTCCCTCCTGTAAATCTCGGCACTGTGAACTTCACCGATTTATATGCATCCTTCCCAAAGAAGGTATTCAGTCCAGTTTCACTACTGCTTCCTCCTTTCACTTCTGATTTATTTTTTTGATTCTGGTCCAGCTTGGCTTCCATTAATGTCAGCTTCAAGTTCATGTTCTGGAGCAATTCCCCAAAGACATTGAACTGATCTTCATGGCGAGCAAGCTTTGTAATGCATTCTTCCATCATGTTTGTTTTGACTGTGGATCGAGTTCCTTCCGCCATTTTTGCTTGAGTTCAACTCTCAATGAAAAGAGCACCAATGATAGACTATGCTATCTCAAACAAGAACACAGAAAGGAAAATTATACTGAAAGTTGAAAATACCAACGGCAGATTCGAGGTTGCCGGCAACTCCAGAAGGTTTTTCAGCGAGAGAAAAGAGAAGTTTGTTACAAGATTTTAGCTAAAAAAAACCCCAAGTGGTCCCTATGCCACTATATGTAAAACAGAATGTAATTTTAAAAGGTAAATGTAATTACTGGGCCAGCTATCTCTTTGGAATTACTTATTTTACTATTTATTTGGCTGATAGTTAATGGGCCACTTCTCAGCCCAATAACCTTTTGTCCATCTTCACTTCACTCAGTCACTTGTCAAAGCCCAAAAGTCTTTAAGCCATCCAGGTGTCTGCCTTAGTCTCTGGTCTCTTCTTCTTTGTCCACGTATGTTCTTGTCTGTCCTCCTCTGGTCAGTCTCGCTCTCCTTTCCCTGGTCTACAGCACCCAAGCCCTCTACCATATTAGTAGGTTCGATAGAAGGGGTTCTATCAATATGTAAATTATTAAATATAAATGAATAAATCGTTAAAGTTGCATGCTATATATATATATATATATATATATATATAATCGTTATACTTACTATCATTTTAGTCTTACTACCTGATTGATTACCATTGCATCCTTTTGAAATCAACAATTAAAAAATGGGAGAAATTAACTATCGTTGATTTCAAATTGATCCAACAGTAACCAATCAGGTAGTAAAAGTAGTAAGACTAAAATGGTAGTAAGTATAATATTTCTTATATATATGAAAAAACATTTGTCATTTTAAATGACACAACTTTATATCATTTTATATGAGAGTCATTGTTTTGTTATATATTTGATGATTTTTTACATTCTATTTCCTCCATAAAATTAAGAAGAGAGAGAAAGTGGAGGAGAGAGAATATAAAAATCATCATCATGTGCACCAAAACGATATCATTCCATCTAAAATGATATAAATCTATGTAATTTAAAGCTATGTAATTTAGAATAAAAATTGCATTTCTTTTCAATACTTAGACACACACTCAATAACGGCATGTTTGGTGTACATGTTAAGATAAGGCCTGATAGTATAAGACATAATATTATAAGACTTGATTGTATAAGGCCTAATTAAATTTTAATAATATCAAGTATTTAACATGATATTGAATAAGATAATATATTGTATAAGATAATATTATCCAGAGTTTGGTAATGCACTGTATAATACTAGATAAGATAAAAAAAATATTTTTGATGAAAATATCCTATAATACATAATTTATATAATTATTCTAAATGTTATATGATATTAATTTTTATAAATATATGTCAGTATGTCTAAAAAATATATTAATTTTTGTAGAAATAAAAATCTCCAATATTTTTTTTTAATTTATGACTACTGTTGATAATGGATATTTTATTGCACTTATTTATCACTCTTGATTAGTATTTTAGGATTAAATTGGACTGGAAATAATGGTCTTTTGTGTTAAATTAGATTTTTGGTTGTTTATTGGGTTTAATTTATTTTCGTCATAAATTTTTCAGTTTTACATTACTTTAGTATTTTGACCATATCTCACTCCATAGGTGTCCGATTGACTCCATTCTTCTTGCGTATTAAAGATAACTCAGAGAGCTACAAATGCTATGAATACAATAAAGCCCAGTCCAGACAGGAAGATGATCAAAATTAGATCCCAAGTCGAACATTAATTGCTGAAGATTTATTGAATTAAGTTTATAATTAGAACCCAATGTTAGTTAGGCCCAAGACCATTTGTTTAGTTTTAATTCTGTTTTTATTTTTATTATTATGGGTCGTCATTAGTTGAACCATAACCCGGTTTGGATGGGTTTAAAAGGGTTCGTTTTGGAAACTTGTCGGCGTTCTTCATTTTGGAGTTTGTACGTTTGACGACTTTTTTCTTAAGGATCAATCTACATTTTTCTATTCTTCATCTCTTCTTCTTTTTAATTTTGAATTATGTTTATCTTAGTCATGCTAGGCTAAGCATCCTTTAATCAACCTAAGGGTAATTGATTCTTTGGAAGAGTCCAGAGGATCTGTGCATCTTCTTTAATCAAATTTGTTTCTTTTTCTAACTTAGATTGATATCATGCGATTGTGGCTATTCAATCTGAGATATGCGATTGCAATTATGGAAAGAAATTGATCATCAGATTTGATGGTCAAATTGATTAATCCTATGACTTTAAGTCGAACGGGTTAATACTCTGCGATTGTATGAGTAGAAACATCATTTTTGACCAAACACTAGGCGATCATCTAGAGAGTATTTTCAATTGAATACGAGGATTCCGATTCAATTGAGTTCAATCAAGAATTTGCTATCTATTTATCCGATGAAGGATGTCCTAGGAATCCTGGCCTTTGGTTGGTTATTTTATTTACAAATTTCAACTTCAATTTTACGTTTTGTTTTATTTTAGTTAAAGCAAACAAAAATCCCCCCTTTCTATTTTTTATTTTTAGTTTGTGATTTAAACCCTTGAGATTTTCTTGAGAGACGACTCAGGTTGCACTATATTACAAAAATTTTATAAACCTGATTTATTTTAATTTGCACGAGTTTGAAAGCTCGTGTCAACTATATATATATATATATATATATATATATATATATATATTAAATTCAAAAGTTGATAAGCATAATATCAAATATAAAGCCTATTGATAACAATTTCATAAATAGTACCATCAAGATTTGAATCTTCAGTCAATAACATTTATGTCACCTATAAGCATAAGATTTGAAAAAAATTAAATAAAAAATTCAAATAGGCTTTACTTTTTTTTTTGGGTAATAAAATAGGCTTTACTTTATCTAATGTTGAATTACAATAATTCACTTCAGAAAATATATGTATTACATGAAGATTTCCACAATTTTCATAAGTAGCATACATAAATATCTGGCTAGGAGGACCATCTATGTTCTCAATTAAGATGTAATTCATATAAGCATATAACCATAAAATATGTGGCAAAATTGTTGCATCAGATCCAAAAATTAATGAATAACTCATTATCAACATGTACAATACCTACTTAAGTCTTTTTTATGCCATTGTAAGAATTCTAATGTAGCTACCGTCTAGGATTAATTACTCAATATTCTTACTATGTTATGCAGAGTAAGAATGCAAGAAAAGGAGCATGTAGAAAATAAGATATTCAATAGCTTTCATGCTGACTTTGAAAATAGGATGAATATATAACTAAGCTAAGTTTAAAAGGAAATAAGTTGGACGCCACATAGATCAAACATACATTTCAAGGAACAAAGCCCAGTTTTTGCAAATAAATGTAAGAAAGAGCTGATCCATTCTCCAACGACACTGAAATGGGTAATTTAAATATCTTCAACCAAAATATCAAAAGGCAGAGTAATATGGATGGTGGTACGTTGTCTCTATTATACATTCATATCCCTATCCTGTCATTCATTTCAAAATAGAGACCCAATATTCATGTCTAAATATTGTCATTTCCTAATAATAATAATAATCCTCTGAAGTATCAAAACAAATTCATACACATAATTCAAAACTAAAAAGGCAATGCGGTAGTACAAAGGAGGATTATGCTCTTTCAATGTATCAATGTAACAAAATGTAAGGAAAAAAAATTAATTTAATGTTTTTTAATAAAATAATTACACATTTATTACACTTTTAAGAATAATTACGGATCTACTGCATAATGTGACGTTCATCCTATATATTCCCCTTCCACTCTTACAACTCTTCTATCACCTTATATCTCTTCTCTACCAAAATTCCTAACATCATACATACATAATCTTTCATCTTTAATTTAGTATTTGAATTTTATTTCTTATTCTATTTAAGAATGAGTTCAAATCCTAATTATGTTCGTGTTGTGTTATATTACAATGGTAGGAAGGTAGACAGTCGATGAGGTGTCATGTTTGAAGGTGAAAAAAGGCCGACACGTATCCAACGCAACGCAACCATTGGCGAACTGCATCAGAGAATTCGGCAGAAGTTAAGTCTTCAAGGTAACCAATGTATCACTCAGATCACGACAAGGTTATGGCAATGAGATAAATACATTAGTTTGCAAGTGGTTGACGATGAAGACGTGGAGATGACAATGGAAGAATTTTTCAACCAGTCAAGGACAGATTTTCTGGAGTTGTATGTCGACATCGCCGCAGCGGAGAATGTTCCATTACCGGTGAGGTCAGTTGATTTAAATTCTCCCCGTCTTCCATCAACGTATGCCGCTTATGCGTCTCCAGTTGGTAACATTTCTGAGGGAGATGAAAATGATCCGACTTGGGAAATGCATGACGAAGACGACGACGATGATAATGAAAACATCGCAATGGAAGAAAGTCTTCTGGCAGAGGATGCTAGTGCTTCAGATGGAGATGAAGGTGGTGAGATGGGTGCGTCTGAAATCCCAGTCTACCATGAACCAGTGGTCGCGCAAATGCCGCAATTGCATGACGTTGTGTCTGCCCCATTAGGTCATCATCATCAAGGTAATTGATATAATTTGTATATACCTGAATTGATACCTGAATTAATACCTGATATAGGAAGTTTGTATTAAAAAATTTTAATTATCATATGCAGGTGACGAAGCTGTTATTCCTTTTTGGCAAGGAATTCCGCATTATTCGTACATTGATTGGAGTTATCGGAGTGAACAAGAATCATGCACTGATGGTACAGTTTCAGGATCGGGTTCAATACAAGGTCCGTGGCAACTGGGTGACAACTTATTTGTGAACCAAGAATTTGCAACAAAAAAAGATGTCCTAATGGCACTTAAGCACAACCTGATTAGGGAGCATCAAGAAGCAATTGTAATTGAGAGCACGCCTGCATGAAATGTTGTGCGTATGATAAAGGTTGCCCGTGGCGCGTTAGGGCGATCAAACCAGTGTTTGGTGAAAATTGGAAGATTACGATATGGGCTGGAGATCACAATTGTTTGAATGAGCACATTTCCCAGGAACATAGACAGCTCGATGCGGACATTATTGCGGATCTCGTTCTAGGTACGTATTTATTTTCAATGACATGTCAACGTTTACATACTGCTGTGTAATTAAATCATTCTATGTTATCGAGTCTGTGACCTTTTCAATGCAGGGATGATAAGGGAAGAATCATCTGTCTCAATTTCTTTCGTTCAAGAAAGGATAACCTCTAAATATGGCTTTAAAGTTTCCTACAGAAAGGCATGGTATGCGAAGCAGAAAGCGATGGCAATTATGTACGGTGATTGGGAGGAATCGTATGCTTTTTTGCCAAGGTGGTGCGAATACATGCTTCGCTTTTCTCCAAGTTCATTTTATCATATCCAAACAAATGATTTTTGTGCGGAGCATGGGTTAGTTACTGGAAAAAAGGTGTTTCTTCGCATGTTTTGAACGTTTAGACAGTGTTGTGAGGCGTTCAAATTTGCCAAACCAGTCATCTAGATTAATGGAACGCATTTATATGGGAAGTACAAAGGAAAATTGTTGGTGGCCACAACCCAAGATGGAAATGATGAATGTTTACCGATCGCTTTTTCCATCGTTGAAGGTGAAACCTTGGAAGCATGAGACTATTTTCTTGTTAATATTCGTGCTCATGTTACTCACATGTCAAACATATGCCTGATCTCCGATCGTCATCGTAGCATAATATCTACTGTGGAGAATAACCCTAATTGGCTGCCACCAAATGCATATAACGTCTTTTGTATTCATCATATTGCAAGCAACTTCAATCAAAAGTTTCGGAATTAGGGTTTGAAGCGGATGTTAAAGAACTTAGGTAAACTCATTCACAGATCCTTATTTATTTCTTTCCATTATTTGTCTCATTTTATGATTAATTTTATGATGTCCAATTTGTGCAGGCTATACTCCGACCATGGTTGATTTTGAAAGGAATCTTGCGAGCTTCCGTGAAAGTAGTCCTCAAATTGTCGAGTGGATTGATGCCATTCCAATCGGCGAGCATGTCCAAATCGTGGGAGAAACGATTGAGATACTTAGTAGTTAGATATGTTTACTTTATATATGTTGGACTATTTCTTTATGTTTCCTTTAGTAGTTATGTATGTCCAGGTGTGGACTTTGCAATGTTGGACTATTTCCTTTATGTATGTTTTTTTCTCTCATAGTAGTATTCGTCTTGATTAGTTCCCGTATCATACATGCATTAAGTTGACGTTCAAAACATAAATAGTAAAGACAAGTAATGACCGAATAATATAATAATGTACAGTCCACAATATAACAAATAATAAAGTCATAACTAATACAAAAAAAACCCTATATGGCAATGAAACTGCGACCACGGTGGCCATGGCCTATGACGTGCATCCCTATCTGGCTAGATACGTTTGTCCCATGCTGGGTCGCCCTGATGTGCCGGTGGTGGTGGAGTCTAGAAATCATCCATCGCCGCACGCATGAAATCATCTGCCGGTGCAGTCTCTCCAATATACGAAGACTGGCCTAGATAATGTGAATAAACATGCCCTGAGTACTGCCCTGCATGTGGGATGGCGTGAATCCTTGACTATGGGTGTCCGTGGCTAGAGTCTGCTCACTGTCATGGCTCTCTGGGATAAGGCCTAGTTCTGACCACATGTTGAAGGTATCCTCTGCAGACCAACCCGGCATGCCAATAATCCTGCCAATCTCCTCATGGATATAGTCTAAGCCGAAGCGAGGAAACTCCTCTGTAGTTGTTGCACGATACAACATCTCTAGACCGTCAATCTGTATATAAAAATGTGTTAGCAATGTCAAACAAATGTAAAATATGTATGTTTGCTAAAATTTGTCATAAACTCACCATTCGTCCAATCTTTGTTGCCCTCCGAGAAATGTATCTCTTTCCCCTCGCTCTGTACCACTCCATGTACGCATGGTTAGGTGACATCAACCCTAGTAATGGAGGGGGCAGAACGATATGCTGCTCCCTGACCTGCCATCTTTCAATCCGAGGACGAAGCTTACGCCTCCAGTTCTCGTCAACCTTCCCCCGCAGAGTATGATCATGGATCCCTCTCAACTTCCTGCTCACATCCGGGATAGGCTGATCCAGACCAAACTGCCGCATGCACCTATCCGGTTGACATGCCTCTATGGTGTGGAAGTAAATAAGGGGTGTGACAGCAAACCAAAGGTACTGCTTGTGTGGAGTCACGTCCGGCCACTGATAATCGATATATGGTTGCCACACCACTTACACACAAAGTGAAAAAGAATATATGGTGTTACAAAAAAAAAACATGCATGATGAAATAACAACATTCTAAGTATCCACAATCTTACCTCATCTCTACATAGTGTATCCATGGTTGCCCGATAATGGACAACCTCATGAGGTTTAAACTTTGCCACTGTATTAAACCTGTCATCAGAAACATACATGATCAATCTTGGTTCAAGCAATTATACAGTTAGTATAAATGATAACTCATTAGCGAAATCGAATGAGTTTAATAAAGCATACCGGCATCCATAATGCACTCCCGGAGCTAGATGAGGAGGAAGGGGTGAAGCAATGGGTGAGAATCGTATCCATGCCCAAATCTGAAGAAGAATATGGCAACCACCCATGTGAGATCGACCGGCATCTGTACACTCGCACAAACTCCTGAACAAGTGTGCCAGAACCGCAGATCCCCAGCTGAAACGGCCAATCTCATCAAATCCTCCCCCAAGCAACGGGACTAGCCGACAACCGATATTGCTACCTCCAGACTTGTCCGCCAGCAACCAACACCTCAACATGCGGGCAATGTGCACCTCTGTGAAATATATCTCGCGATCATGATCCCCAACATGATCAGTCCATCGGGTATATAACCGATCTAAGAATGAGATGCGGAGGTCACCTGAATGATGGAACTCATTGGCCTGTGGAACCGCGCCAAAAATAGCAGCACAAACAGCGACCAATCCTCATTTGTAGATCCGGTAACGACAATACCGTCAGTAGGCAATCCCAATATGCTGGCCACATCCTGTAAGGTGATAGTCATCTCACCTTACAAATGTGGAAAGTATATGTCTCTGGTCTCCACCTCTCGACCAGAGCATTAATTAATGGGGCATCGATCTGAAATAAATTATACAATTATCACGTGTTAACGAATGGTATTGTATAATTACATAAATACAAAACGTCGTAAATTGCATACCTGGATATGTCGCATCCGGGCAACATGGATAAATCCAGCCTGTGTGAGGTTGTCTATGACCACCTCTGAAATAGCCCCGGTAGGTGGCCCCCCTGTGGTTTCCCACGCCTGGTCTTCAGTCTTCTCACATGCTCCATATTCCACACTCGTTGTGAAATATGGGCACGCTGCGTCCTCTTACGAAGGACGTCCCATCTATAAGGCCCATATATGATGTACATGCTAGGATCTGTAGGCTTTGCATCCGATGCAGAACCCGAAGATGATGATGAATCAGCCATGACCCTAAACTATATAATATAAAACAACAATGAAATTAATCACATGTAACAACACATTTTATGTACAAATTAATTATGCAATGCCCTAATTTATTATCAAAAAAATTAAGCATAAACCCTACGTTTTTACTAGAATTGAAATTAATGAAATATTATCAATACGTAGTAGAGTCATTTATTTGTAATTAAATAATAAAAAAACATCGGACACAAATTAAATCATACTGACATAATACTTAACCCTAAGTCACTAATAACTTCATAAATATGTACTAATCATCACACCTAACTGACTACAAAATTATCAATACACTCCCGCATTAATAACATCATACAAAATTTACAAAGTCACTGTCATTATTTTCTAAATCACTATCACAAAATAACATCATAAATATGTGTTAATAATCATAACTACATAACAAAAAAAGTACTATATCATTACAACATTCATAGCATGGTACAAAATTTTTAAGTGACTATCCTAATGTTCTAAGTCTCTAATATACGATAAATCCTAACATATTCGCAAGGTAGCACTGTAATTTAAACGTATACATAGCAAGTATTACGAATTTACCTAAGTTGGGAGAGCTTCGCTATGAAAATTTTTGCGTTCGGTCGGAAGCACAAACCGTGGTTAGAGAGAAGTGAAATGGTAAACCGTGGTTAAAGAGAGCTGAAATAGTGAGAAGTGAAACGGTAAAAATGAGGTATATATAGGGCACACATGAGACGCCCCTTTTGGGCGTCACATGTGACGTCCCATTGAGGCGTCTTCCCTTAAGGTGAGACGCCTCAATGGAGCGTCACATGTGATGCCCAAAAGGGGCGTCACATTGTGCAATAAATGTGTAATTATTCTCAAAACTTTAATAAATGCGTAATTATTTAATTAAAAAGCATTATTTTAATTTTTTTGCCATAATCCTGAAATTCCAACGAATCGTGTTCTCAACATCTCTTTCACTTCTTCACACTGCAAGAAACCCTTCATTTTCTCCTTCTTCCTCTCCTTGTTCATGTTTTCCAACACCTTGTTGCTCACCTCCTACATCGTCCTCCACAAGTCCTCACTAAAATCCCCCAAAGGAAACGACGATGTATTTGAACTGATGCTACCTTTTACATTTCAGACACAACCCTTTCAATGATGACGAGAAGCATGCCATCAATAGTGGATTTATCATAATTAGGGTACGCTTTCCTCACTTCCTTGTGCATTATCCACATGAATCGCGATAAGAACTCGTTCGTTGTCACATCATCATCAACATCAACATCGTCGTTTTGGCACGTAATGGGGTTTTGGGTAATTGGGTCAATGAGCGAGTTACTGAGTTGAACGGAATGAAGGTGGCTGGTGAATGGCGAGACACGAGTGCAGTGAGAAGAAGGAAATTAGGCAAATGTGTTTGTGGAAGAAAAGGAAGAAAAAAAAAGAAAAGGGGCGGAAGGGTTACAACGGGAAGATAAAATGAAAATGTATTACCCTGATACATCAATTCCTACTAATCCCATCTCCCCATACCTGATTAACTGTACATCATATTTTTTTATATATTTTTTTTTGTATAACAACTATACATCATTTTAATATATTAAGAATTGATTAAATATAGATCATTTTAATATATTAAGAAATTCTGTTGTATAAATTTATACTATATGATAATAACATCAAAAAAATTAAAATGTCATAATATATAATACAAACTTATATTATTAGAGCTTATACATTATACCAAAAATGACTTAATTGACAAGTGGGATGGTTTGCATAGTAGAGTTTGACACTATTGCTATCTTGGACTTGACTAGAGTAATACGACCTTCAAAACAAAAGAATAAGGTGTACGTCTGAATTTAAAAAAAAAAATATTTTGAATATAAATTTTAAAAGTTAGAGAAAAATTAATCGTGCTTGAATATAAGTGAATTTAAAGTTATGAAAAAATTCTATTTATTTAAAAAATATAATTAATAATTTTTTATAATTATAAAATTATTATAGTAAAGTAATTTAAAATTGAAAAGAAATTAAGTTTATTTATAAAAGTGTCATTAATATATTTTTATAATTATAAAATTGTTATTTAAAAATAATAAAACCATTTTTTTTAGAATATTTCTTCTCCAACTTAGTTTTAGAATTAAAAAATAATTATTGTTGTGAGAGTATTTTTATAAAATAATTATCTTTGGACAATTTTTTTCTTTTGAAAAACAAGTTTTTTTTTATAAACCAAAAAATAAATTTTAGAACTAGAAATCAAACCGGTTTTTTTGTTGTTGTTTTTCAATGGTATTGTCAATTATTTGGATGATATAAAGGGTGACAATTTAGGCTAACAAATGAGGGCTCAGTTGGCTACATGTTTGGTCCATATCCTACAAGGGTGTGGGTTCAAAACCCGCTGATTTATGTGAGGACGTTGTTGGTGGTTGATATGTAATTTCTCTCGAAAATCTTCAAAGAGGTTGGAGGGTCTTCCCTAACTCTAGTGGGATATGAAATTAAATTAGATAATATTATAAAACTAGAAAAATAAGATTTATTTTTTTATTTTTTAAAAGGGCTTATCCGCCAACCCAAAAGACAGGCCGGGTCATTTTTGGTGGATTAGAAGGACCAACCAACTTTGACATCTCTAACAGGAGGGTTTATGCTGTTGATTCCAAGTTATTTCACCTAAGAATCACACTGAAGATATAGAATGCTTCTTGGGCATAACCCATTCACCCACTCTCCTTAAATAATATTAATCATGGTACGATAGTTACTTTGTTTTCGGAAACATAAAAGTCCTAATTCTGAATGATAGCAAGTGTTCTCGAAGTCTATTTTATTGGCCAGAACCCTTTTTTTTCTTCCTCATTGCATGTATATTAATCTAAAAGAACAGGACAGAACTTGTATAAAGTTAACTGTTAACTTAAATCTGCGTAGTATTAACAAAAATATCACATGTATCATTTTTTAAGTTGTATTATTTTTTTAATGTTTTTATAATTGAAGTGTGAAAAAAGTTTAAATATATCTCTATCCATAATTTTTTTTTAATTTAATCCTTATATATAAAATCATTTTTAAATCCATCCTTATTATTCATTGTTGTTATAATATTATGAATTGATATAAGATTTAAAATGACTGTTACGTATAAAGATTATAAAAATATTTTAACTAATAAATAATTATGTACATGTTATGTTTTTATTAAAGAATAACATCACAAACACATAAACAATTGTTGTGTTTATTTCTTTATTGATAAATTTTCACAAATTTTGATAAAATCGCAAACTATGAAATTATCAAAAGAGAAACACCTAATAAAAGATCACGTGAAAAAACTGACTTAACCAGTAGTTAGCAACACTTTATAATAGTTTCTACTCGCAAACCATAGCTGCGCTTATTGGCAAAGACTCTTGCTTTGGGAATTACGGGTTACTTTCTATATCAGAAAACGATTTCTGAAATTGTTTTTTCAAAATGACCAAACTAACCTCATTTGATGCTCCCTCCGAGGGTATTACCGGATAAAAAATTTTAAATAAACCTCACTGGCCCATTGGTTCAAAATCGCACAGAATTTAATAAAATATATAAAAATATAAACAAAAATTTCAAATTCACACAAGGACCTCGATTCAATTCTTCTTCTTCATCATCTTCTTCATCTTCTTGTTCTTCTTGGTGTTTGTTCTGAAATTCTCACCCTTTTCACTCTCTTCAGTTTCTCTTCACCGAAAATTTGAGCTTCTTCTTCCCAAAAAGCCCTCGGCTTCGTCTCAAAAATGCCCAATCCTTACCCTTACACATAGCCGCCGCCACCAACCACCGCCGATCTGCGATTCCGATACCGAAGAAAATAAAAAATGATCGTTCGCACTTACGGTCGACGCAACAGAACCATTTCAAGAACGTGCTCGGGCTCTTCGCTAAACGACGACGTCTCGGACTCGGAACCCTTCGTGAGAAGCTCGCTTTCACAGTCCCAAGAAAGCTCCCAACAGGACAACCTCTACGGCTTCGCATTCTCGTCGCAGGACTCATCCTCGCATTGGTCCCTCTTCGATTCCGACCCCAATTCGATCGACGCTTTGTGCGGCGGCGACCCCGGCGGCGGGGGGAGGGAGTCCAAGAAGGCGAGGAGGGCGGCAGAGAAGAAGGCGGCGAACGTGCTCTCGATTCCGGCGACGTCGACGCTGATGGAGGCGCAGGAGTTTGGTGAGATGATGGAGCACGTGGATGAGGTCAATTTCGCACTCGATGGGCTTCGCAAGGGTCAGCCTTTGCGGATCAGAAGGGCTAGCTTGGTGTCACTCTTGTCCATATGTGCCACCACGCAGCAGCGAAGGCTTCTGCGGACTCAAGGGTATGTGATTTTCTCTAAGGAATCTGTTGCTTGTTGGTTTTGAATCTGAAATTCTGGTGTTGGTTTTGTTGGGGTTAGTTTCAAAATTTTAAATTTTGGGTGGGTTAAGTTGTGGGGTGTTTTTTAGGTTCACTTGATGTCTCTGGTTTTTGAATTTGCTGCTATTTCTCTTTTTACAAGCTTTTGAATTTCTGGTATATTTATTAGTGCTGGTTGTGAAGAAGAACAAAAAGGGTTAGTATTTTGCTTCACTTACGATTCTGGTATTATGGTTCTCATTTAGGTAGATTGAACTATGAGATATCTTTGGTCACTTTCCAAATAGAAACTTGATTTGAAGAGGAGCTTCGATATTTTACAGTTTTGAAGGATTGCGTTTGTCTCACTTCACTGAATGGGCTTTGTTTGTTGCCTTTATTTTTTAATCATACGAGGTATCCCCATACCCTTTTGGGTATGAGATTAATCTTTGCCCATGGTATCGAGGTTGCCCCTCCTCCCAAGGGCTTTCTCACAGGCTGAGCTCAAGTTTGCTTAACACTTGAGCCACCCTTTGTGGGTTTATCTTGCCATTGCCATTTGATACAATGAGAATATGTATATATATATATATATTTTTTTTGTAAATAGAATATGTATATTTTTACCATATAAGGATTCAGAATTTAAGTTTTTCATAGTATTGCTTTTATCAATTGCATGAGTATTATGTAATTGTCCGTGAGTGAGGCAGGGACAGGGTAATATTTTCAATATATCTTTACTTTAGTTTGGAATTTTAAAGTGAGTGCATGGGTTGAACTCACTCTCACGCATAGGAAATATAACAGTATGGGTGATTCTTAGCTGATAAATCCCAGATTTTTATACTTTCTAGGATGGCAAAGACAATAATTGATGCTATTTTGGGCCTCGGTCTTGATGATTCTCCCAGCAATCTTGCAGCTGCTACCCTTTTCTACATTTTGACCAGTGATGTAAGTCTTCTATTGTTTGTAATATTGCAGTTGCAGTGAATAATGAAAGAAGCTATGGGTAATATGAGCATGGTTATTAAATAGCCGAGGAATTTCTTTTACATTAGTAAATTTTTTTACAATCTGCTAGATGTAGCAAGCCATCATTCTCTTTTAATATATTGCTATGCTTCTAGTTAATAATTAGTTTTGTTAGCATTCTTTTGCTAATTTTCTCTCTTGGTACTTGTTTGATCCTAGGTTTAAACCAAATCTTTAATATCATGCATAATATTTCTGTATGTAAGGTTTGACATGTGTATACTTTCAATTGGATTTGTTTCTGAACTGGAAGAAAAGAAGAAATCCATTAGTGGCTCCTATCAAGCAATGAAAACATTTTCTTTGACATGATGCCTAAGAAGCTTATCTCTGGATGCAATACTATGTATTGCCACTTTCTTAAGAATTAAAAGCTCGGCCAAACTTAATTTCCTGGGCTCGTGCATTCCAAAATTACACAGTCCACAATTTTCTCAATTTAGTTTAACTTAAAAACCTTTCTAAAATTTTTTTGTTCATTCTGTTCATATTTATTAGAAAATTTTCCAATTTGAGTGCATGTCATCAGACGTCTTTGGTGCTTGCCAATATTTCTGAACATTATGAGATTGGTACCCATCTATAACAAAATTATTGGTATTGGTTTACAGTCAGAAGAGGAAGCTACACTTGCGATATACATAGTCCTTTAATGGGTTTCATTCCCACTAAATTTTGTTCAGTCATACATTTACTCTTGGTGATTACATGTTTGCTACTTTGGTTCCTTGTTTATCAAACTTCAAGTGTTTTGTTCAGGGTAGTAGGAAATCTATACTTAAACATTCACTGTCCTCCAATTATTTCTTCACTGCTTATTTTCATCCGCTTTGTTTGTTATTGATTGTAGACTTGTCCCAAGTAACTAGGTAACAAATATAATGGGAACGCCTTATAGATTGAAAATATATAGGATTACTGCTATATATGAAGAAATTTATCTTGAATATCTCTGATAAGTTTATGCTGCGGTTTCGCTTCCAATCTTTTGTGGACAATAGTGATTATTAGGTGGCATGTACTTCCATTTGGGCACTTAGTTTGGACTCTGTAATTTATCAATCTACATATTCATTATTTGCCTATATTTTACTGGATATGCTTTTGTTTCAGGGTCAGGATGATCACCTTCTTGAATCACCTGGTTGTGTTCAATTTCTAATCAAGTTGTTAAGACCAATTGTATCCACAGCTATTGCAGACAAAGCACCAAAATTTGGCTCTAAACTTCTATCATTGCGTCAGAATGATGACATGCAAAAAAATACAACGGGAAGAGTGGACTCCAGTTCTGTTGCAATTTTTTCTAAAGTTCAAGAAATTCTAGTAAATTGCAAAGAACTAAAAACAACCTGTCAGAATGACAACGGGGTTAAGAGGCCAGAGTTATGCCCAAAATGGTTAGCATTGCTGACTACGGAGAAGGCTTGTTTATCTGCCATTTCTCTTGATGGTATCGTAAAGAACATTTCTTTCCACATTTTATATTATTGGCTGAAAATGTTCTTTTCCCTCATATATATGTGGTTCTTTGAAATGCTGTTTTTTTTTTTTTGTGGCAAAATATTAATAGTTAAGCAAATCTGTTCTTGTATAATGATGTTTACTGTTTATAAATCAATCTTGATACTTCTTTTCTCCTCAATTTCTGAAGGTGCCATTTTGATATTCAAATACTAATAAAGTTAATAAATTCTCAGTACCATGGTACTTAATTTGATGGAATCTGGTTTGTTATATATAAATTCTGGGGGTTTAATATATTCTGAGATGTATTTCAGTGGTATTGTTTATGTGTATTCCATTCCAAATTAATCAAGATTTTGCTGTTTTTACCTGTATATTATGTTTTTCTGTTGTGATCTTTCTCCACACACAAGTTATAATTTCAATAACTTCTTTATGTGTATTTCCATTCCAAACTAATCAAGATTTTTCTGTTTTTGCCTGTAAATTATGATTTTCTGTGCTAATCTTTCTCCACACAAATTATAATTTCAATACATTGTTTATGATGCTTGTAGTTGATCAGGAACTAACTTCTGTAGACTTTGCTTTCTTTTGTGGTCTGGAAGACTCTATATATTCTTTTATTGGAACCTTTGTATTGTAACCTTTTATGAGTATTTTTTTATATTTTTCTTTTGGATGTTATGGTTGAACTACTTGTGTTTAGAAACCTCTGGTGCTGTACGGAAGACTGGTGGAAATTTTAAGGAAAAACTACGGGAGCATGGAGGACTTGATGCTGTCTTTGAAGTCACCATGAATTGTCATTCAGATTTGGAGGTGTGAGTGTGATCTTATATGTTAGTTCAATATGCATGCTTTACTATATTTGAAGTAGACATGGCTCTAGCAAAAAGGAATTGAAAGAGACAATGTAAAACAGAGAGAGCATTTTCTGATTGAAATTTCTTACTCTGAGATGAGATATTGTATTTTGTCAATTCTTCTTTTATATTTGCTTCCATAAATAAGAAATTATGGTAATGAGTAATGACTATCTTAAATCCATGGATTTGTCTTTCAGAATTGGATGGAGGATAGTTCTCTGTCCACCAAAGATTTGAGAAATGAAAAACGTCTGAAGAGCTTAACCTTGCTTCTCAAATGCCTGAAGATAATGGAAAATGCTACTTTCCTAAGTGCAGACAATCAGGTTGACATGTGCTTTTTGCCTGTTTTCCTAGAAATTTGTTTTTTCTTCATAGATATAATTTTTGTTGTCTTGACTTTTGCTTGTGTGACTTTCCATCTGTATTGCATAATGCATATTGTATGTTTTGTTGGTGAACTTTTTAATTTATCAATCTTATTCTTAACATTTTTTTTCTCATTATAGTCTCATTTGCTTGGAATGAAAGGAAAATTGAGTCGTCAGGCAACCCCATTTTCTTTTACGGAGCTGATAATAACTGTTATAAAGATCCTCTCAGGTAATGATCATACAGAGGACTAACTTCCTGTTTCTGCTTCCTTTTCCTCATTTAATTATTTTGTTTTCAGTGGTTATTTTGCTTTGATTAGTTTACATCTCTGATGGTTCATAGCTTTTCTTCTCTCTCTCATCCATGCCAAAAACTTCTAACTTCTAGATCTATATTTACGTCGGAGGGCCTCTGCTGTATCCATTGATAGCAAGCCTTACGATCTTTTCTCTATGGTCAGTCAAGATGCTGAATTGGATCCTCTAAGAGACTATAAAGGTACTAGATTGTTATTATCTGGTAGTGAAACTGTGTTTTTTCTGATTATTGTTACATATACTAGAGGTCTATGCAGAAATTTCTCAAATCACTGTGAAACCTTTATACTTTTTAACTATCCTTTTTCTTCTAGATAGGAGCTTTTGCTTGAATTCTCTCCCCCCCTCCCCTTCTTTTTGGTGGGTATAATAACTGTTATGTCTTTTTGTTTTTTATGCAAAAAAATATGGAGAGTTATATACCTCAGTACTGACTTATATCCTACATGGAAGGGGATGGGAAGTGAAGGGAATATTCACGTAGTTAAGTCTAGAGCATAACCTAATACTGAACTGGCAAGAATTTGTGGGAGGTGGAAATTTGGCTGGGAAGAAATGAGAATATACGAAGGAAGGAATAAGGATAAGTAGTGCATGGTAGTCATGATTTGGGAGGAAAAGGGAATGGGTCTGGGCTAGAGATTCTCGGCATCTGCAGAACTTTAGATTTATGTTTTATTTTCTGCATTGTTTTATCAGTAAAAATCAGTTTCTATCAATTAATTAAGCTCCGGGGTTACTTTATTGGTTTACCCTGAAAGATGTCATATCTTAATCCTTGATTTGATTTTGTTGTCTCTATTGGGAAGAAAAATATTTTTCTTTTAATCTGAAAGAGAAGTGAGCAATGACAATAGGGTTGGGATCATGGATTTTTCAGTTTGCTTATTATGCTTATAGTACACCCTACCATGGATTTGAGCCATGCTTATATATTAAAGCCAAGCCATGGATTTGAGCCAATGGTCATGTGTGGACTTTGATTCAGAAATTGCTTTATTTAGACTCTTGAGTACTTCTCTTGTAGTTTGAGTGTTTTCTTACGGAAGATTTCTGAGAAGGTTAGGTTTATTCAAGGTTTGGTAAATTGTAGAATGGCCATCATTGTAGTGCCTTGTAAAGAATTAATTCAACCCAAAAACTTAAGCTGTTGGGTGAGGTTACCTTAATGGCTTTACATATCTCTAACACACCCCTTCACATGAGAACCCACTGGGCTTGAAGGGTGGATAATGCTCAGGCCCACCCACTTGTGCTAACAAACTCCACAATACTTAATTATTTATTAATTAAATAGGGGCGGTTAGGATTGAACCCGTGACACCGAGGCTCTGATACCATGTAAAGAACCAATTCAACCCAAAAGCTTAAGCTGTTGGGTGAGGTTACTTTAATGGCTTTACATATCTCTAACATGCCTTGTCTTTCATTGTTCTACACTTTTTTGCTATAAAGATAAGTTATTTCTTCGCAAGCATTTGGATTATGCTAAGCTGTTGTCATGTTCTAAAAGATAAATTGGTGGTGACAAATTGACAATTCATTGGAATTTGCATATGCTTACTAATGTAGAAATAAGCTCTTCAGATTTTCTGAATGCTCTTTTGTTTGAATTTGCAGAAAATGAGACTTTATCCATCAGTTCCAGTAGAAAGTACTCTGGTGTGGAGAGAGCCTCTTCTGTTAAGAGTTCTACTATTTCTCAGAACAGCAGACTGTTTACATGTACTCAGTTGGAAAGTTCACTATCCAATTCTGAAACTCCGAGCACTTCAGCTACTGATACTTATTCACTAAAGATGAGGGTTAGTTCTTCCACGTCTGGGTCTTGTAGTGCTGCATCAAAAAGTTCATACTCTAACACATCCATGATCCAAAATAGTTCAAGGAAGAATGTGCGTTTTACAGAAGGTACCCCAGTTGTAATCTTGGATGATAGCCAAGATCCCTTTGCATTTGATGAGGATGACTATGCACCCTCTAAGTGGGACCTACTATCAGGGAAACAAAAAAGATCTAATTCTAAAAGGCATGAGATAGCAAAGAAAGTATTTGACGATGGATGTCAATCTCAGACCTATGTAAGCAAGCAAGAAATAAATGACAGGGATATCAATTGTTCCAGTTCTAACGTTGGTGATGATGAAGGTTCCAGCCTTCTAACTGATTGCCTTCTTACTGCTGTGAAGGTATTTTATTGGATTTAGTGTTTGTTCTATATTTTTTATTTCTAATTCTTGTCATAATATTTGGATAATTGAGTGAAAGTGGATAACTTGCTTACATATTAAATCATTTGGTAATTATTTATTTTTCACGTGTAGTTGCAACCTCAAGTTTATGTCACATTTGTACACTATACTAATCAACATCAGCATCAACAACACCTTTATCAAGGGATTGAAAAAAGATAAAAAATAAAAATAAAAATAAATAAATAAAATAATACTAATAATATATATATATATATATATATATATATATATATATATATAAAGGGGGTGTAAAAAAAAAACTAAGTAAGAGAAAAAAAAAGAAAAAGAGAAAAAAAAAGAAAAAGAGAAAAAAAGAAAGAAAGATGGGGAAGGGGAAAGAGATAAAGGAAAAGACGGGGAAAAGAAGAAGAGGGGGGAGATGAAGAGGAAAAGGACTAAAAAGGGACCATCTGGATCATAGGAATAACAACGGGTCTAATCTTCCACCATGCTTATAGCTTTTCTCCATTTCGTCCTAAGGCACAACGTCCTCCGATCTATATCCCACTCCATTAAATGTTGTTTTACTACCTTTCCCTAAGTAAGTTTCAGTCTACCTCTATCTTTCTTTGTGCCGAGCTCTTGGTAACAAACTTTTGTTCTTGCGGGAGCATCCATGGGTCTTCTTATTATGTGCCCAAACCACCTCAATCTATGTTCTCTCATCTTTTCAGCCACCAGTAGTACTCCTACTTTTCGTGAAATATCTTCATTTTTTATCTTATCCATCCTCGTATAACCACACATCCACCTTAACATCCTTATCAATGTTGCCTATGTGCTGGCCAACATCCAGATAAATATTAGCTGGATTTAATTCTTGTTTTGTTTATATATACTGTCAAGCAACCAACTCCCCAAATGCATAGCCCTTGGGTGAAGGCACATGAATGATTTTATTATATCTCTTAGGGTAATCATAGTCTTATGTCACAGGTGATTGCTTTCTCCTGTTCCCCTCACATCTACCAATATGTATTTTTATTTATTTTTATTTTTTTGATTTTAAAGGTTGGCCCCACTTAAATTTGTCTCAGCTGTAGACAAATTTTTTTAACTGTTGCTGAAGAAAAGTAACACCCTATCTCTTAACATGTAATCTGATAGGCCTATCTGCAGAACTGGGATATGTCCATATCCCTTTGTTCATATGTTTTTTTTTTTTCATTTGAGCTCCTGTCAGGGTCTTTAGCATGCAGCACTGATGAAGTCACTTAAGATTTATGCACTAATTAATGTTGTCTTATTGTAGGTGCTGATGAATTTGACTAATGACAACCCTGTTGGCTGTCAGCAAATTGCCTCCCATGGAGGATTGGAGACTATGTCTATGTTAATTGCTGGTCATTTCCCTTCTTTCAGCTCCCCTTTCTCCTTTGCTCAGATAAAAGAAAATGCTTCAAGAACTGCAAAAGACCATCAAAATGATAGGCATCTAACTGATAATGAGTTGGATTTTCTTGTTGCTATTCTGGGCCTGCTTGTAAACCTAGTTGAGAAGGATGGCCGAAACAGGTAATTTGAACAATTTCTGGATTGGTAGTTTGTTACGATACATGAACAAGAGATTTATGTTTTTTCCCTCAAGTCTTCCTCCTCCTCTTGTAAGTTGTATATTTGGACAGTCTTTTTCCTCCTATTATTGAAGACCGTGTCTAGGTTCTTACTTGTCTAAATACATTGTACCTCTTTACCACTTTGGTTATATAAACAAACTCCTCTCCATTGTATATTTAAGACACACGGACAGAATTTCTCTTTGAAATTCATGATTTTCATACTGTTATTGCAATTGCTTGAACTTTTAATCTTAGGAAATTTGCTAATTAAGTCTCTATTAGACTGTATCTGGATGGCATGTTTGTGAACTATACTTTTATTCTTGTTTTCAAAATTCTAATGTAGCATAAAGATTGTACCTTCCTCTTTGTCCCTTCAAGAGGGGTTTCACCATAGTGTACAACTATTGTATTGCCAAGCCTATCACTTTTTTAGTAATTAGAAGATTTAAAACTTACCCACTGCTTAATCCCTTTGATTTATTTGATTTTTTTTTACTGAAAAAAGACAGAATAGAATGACTTCACACTAACTGTAACTTGGTATTTTTTTGGCATGATATACAATTGAAAAGATGCTAAGGAGAAACCGAACACCAAAGAAAGTTTTGGCATTATAATATGATGTGTATTTTATTGTTATTGTATTTTTGTTGTTACCCCTTCAAACTTTGTTTCTGGTTTTTGGCAGATCACGGCTTGCAGCAGCCAGTGTTTTACTACCTTTTTCAGAAGGCTTGGACAAGGAGGTTCGGAGGGATGTTATTCAATTATTATGCTCTATTTTCTTGGCCAACCAGGGTGAAAGTGAAGCAGCTGGGGAAGATAAACAATTACAACTGGTGGGTAGATTCCAGTTTTTCCTTGGAATTCTTGTCTGACACTTCGTATTATGTTTTTAGACTATTTTGTGTGAGACGATCTTAGTCATCCATAGACAAATCCATGGCCACTCTCTATCCTAACACACACACTCTCTCTCTCTCGTCACTGTTGATTTGTCTATGGACAACTGAGAAAGTCTCACATGAGGACATGTCATGAGAGGATCCTTTCCATATATCCTCTGTGTGTAAAATCTTTAATTGATCTTGCCAACTTCTTCACTGTATCATTCAATGGTTCATCATCATCAGCTGATGAAAAGCTGCTTTTGTTTATTTCACTGAAATACTTACAAAAGATACAAGTAGTAGTTAATTCAAATGAACAAGGGTAAGAAAAAATGGAAGTTGGAATCTTGTTTGATTCAATTGCACTCTGGTATGGATAGTGCAATTGATCGGAGAACAACTGGGGATTGGCTTCAATCTTCCAAGATATTGAACCGTTGTAGGCCTCATTTGATGTGTAACCATTGTACTTGTTTAAGTATTATCAATAGTTGAAACAATTGAATAAAAGTTGGTGTGACTCAAGACTTGTAATGTAGGAGAGAACATAATATAGGAAATTTGATTGTGACTACTGACTGATGTATCTTGAATAATCTTTTGTTATGCAGAATGATGAGGCAGCTGTTCTACAAGGTGAAAAAGAAGCTGAGAAAATGATTGTGGAAGCTTATTCTGCGCTGCTTCTGGCATTTCTTTCCACCGAAAGGTAAATTTTTTAAGAAATTTTAATTCTTCTTGTTTAGTTTAGTTTTGTTGCATACATTATCGCCCATAATTTACCTTTTTGGTCTACAGCAAGAGCATCCGTGCAGCAATTGCTGACAATCTTCCAGATCACAACTTAGCTAGTCTTGTACCTGTGTTGGACAGATTTGTGGTATGTAGCTGTTGATATTGTTAAATACCATGGGGATTAGATTGTGAAACTAGCTAGACATATTGTTTCTTATTCACTAAATTTGTTTGGGATGGGTAATTGGATATTGGGTTTAGTTTCTGATGCTTAATCTGTCTGCAGTAACTAGCATATTTAGTTTGTCTTTGAGTGTAAATAACCATATAGTCTTCTATGGTGTAGTTTGAGGCTGCTCCAAAGCAAATCTTGCAGAAGTTTAAATGCTAACACGGAGTTGCACTTGCCAGAACACTTTTGACTTGAAAAATTCATTACATTTCTTGGTTTGAACTCCCCAACATAGATATATGTTTAGAAGGCAGAGTTTAGGTATATTTTGGGTTCCCGGTAGATAATGGGATTTAAAATCACCATCTAAAGTGTGAAAAATGGATATGGCCTGCTTAATCATATTGGATGCTCACCCTTCTCTTTTATTTTTTTTTTCTTTTTTTTAAAGAAAATTATTGACACCATTGATAGCATTTTAAATTCATAATCATGTCTCTGTCTTCAGGAATTTCATATGTCTTTGAACATGATTTCACCGGAGACTCATAGAGCTGTCAGCGAGGTCATCGAATCATGTAGAATTCCATGAAAGCTTAGCAAATGGAAAACTCTGTACAGCCCCACGGCTTTCTTTCGGGCTGCTTGTTACTCCGGAGGAAATGAGAGTGCTGCAAATCACTTCATTACAAAGTCTGACCAACTTTTATAATCTCTGTTCACAGCGCTTATACCCTTATTTTTATATCACCGTGCTGGTGATGCTGAGATGCTTGTATACAAAATTCGATTGTGGGATGCGTTCCTAGCATAGTTTGTGTGTAATCAATAGTGGTAATTTCTTTTCCCCAATATTTTTGTTTATTCATTCATTTTCTTGTATTAGAAGCTTATATCTTTTGTACAAGTGCTCAAGTCCTTTGTTTCTCCATCTTTCTCAGAAACTTGATACAAGCTCAAGCTGAACTAGTCTTATTTAATCTTAGTACAATTAGAGATTTGTGCATTAATCGCATCTCATTCAGGAGCTAGATTTGTCTAAACCATAAGCTGCAATGGTGTTCCCATAGTGGATATTGAACATTATGTAGCATTACCGGAAAGCGCAAGCTTGTTGAACATATTGAACACTTTCTCAATGTAAGCTTGAATGATGTACTTCAATTAGGGAAAACTTTCCTTCATCACTTTATGGCAGGTATCACTTAGCTTTCTTTGATATCAAACTCGCCACTTGGGTTCTTCATGATTATAAATTCTTTAGATGCTAAATTTGACCTTATAATGTTAAAAATTTCTTTAATAAACACGGTCAGCTATTGACTTCAAGCTTATCTTGGATTCTTGAAGTATATTATATCTAAATCTTTTATCTTCTATCCTTTATTCCGTTCAATTGTCTCTGTTTTTACCCTTTTTGTTTTAACGCTTCCGATATGATACATGGATGTTCCTTTTAATTATCAAATAATCAAGATTTTAATTATGTGTCATCATTAAAACATTCTAAGCATGGATTCAACGCATGAGAAAGAAGAAAATGATTTTGATAAAACTTCCTCTTACATGGATTCAATATACAGAGCTCAAGCAGAATCAATTTCTCCTAAAACAAGCCAAAACAATCTGTAATGTTAGGGAGTCTACTGGTCCACTCAATGGACGTGTCTTCTTTAATGGTGACAAAACAAGCCAAAAGCTTTTGGGCTCCACCTTGAATCTGCTTTGTCCATAAAAGAAGCACCAATGTTTGCGTTTAGAAATGACTATGCTCAGCTTTCAAAAAAAGAAATGACTATGCTCTAAACAAGTAATATATCTATTGTCCTGTTAGTTACTGCCACACAAAAAGTCTTCTGAAGCATGAAGTATGGCAAAGATGAGCTCTAAGCAAGATCGAAATGACCCAATAAGAGATACATATTGCTGAGACAATTGGATGTGGTGACTCCACCAAATACTTTCAGAACCATTCAATTGCATTTGACACGTAATCATTGTATTCCGTATCTGAATCAGATACAAAATACACAGATACCAAACCCACTTAATTATTCTAATAATTAAGTCAATCACATCTAATTATTTTTGTGATTAAGTTTTTTTTTTTTTTTTTTTCCGGACCAATTGTGTAATAAGCATAGATGTTGGATGAAGATTTAAAGATGGTCCATAGATGTTGTAGCATTGTCTCATACCACAAAAGAAACGTCCATGATTATATATCTTGTTTGACAACAACAAGTGTCTCACTCGTATTCGTATGTTATAAGTTTAAGATGTCATTTTTCTCAATCTAACCTTGTCTGATGTAGTTCCGTAATGTATGACCTAGACAGAAAATTATTACAAGTTATAGAGAAATTTAAATGTGGAGGTGAAATTGCGATTAAGCCTCAAGTGTGAAGATTTAAAGATGGAGCATTGACAGCTGAAGAAGTTGTAGCATTAATTATCTTGTACCACAAAAGATACGTCCAAGATTATGGAACTCTTTCAATTCTATTCCTAAAATAGTTTTTTATTTTATTTTTAAAACAAAAAACTTGTTTAGAAAAGATTGTTTTGTAAAAATTATTCTTAAAACAATCACTATTTTTTAGTTTTGAAATTGTTTTATTGTGGTGGTAATTTTGTAACTATCAGAATTTATTAATGGTATTTTTATAAATAAAATTGTTTTTTTTAATTTAAATAATCTTGTAATTATAAAAATTCATTATTGGTATTTGTAAATAAATGGAATTTTTTATAAATTTAAATCTAACTCTATTTAAATAATTTTTATTGTTTTTCTATTCTCAAAATTAGTTTTTAAAATTTATATCCAAAATAATTATTAAAAAATATATTATTTGATTACCACACTCATATTCCTATGTAAACAAAATAAGAAAAAAATGAAATTACATAAATATGAAAATGTAACAATGTTTCTTTTTTTATTTTTATTTGGATAAGAAGATGGATTCAAATTTATTGTTTTTTTTTTCGTTTCTTCAATCGAATAATGAAAATTAAGACAAAAAAACCCCCCTTTAAAATGTAATAATTTTTATCTTAATTATTTATTTATTTTGGGTTGAGTTGTCATTATTTTTTAATTGAAATAACAGAAAAGTAGACAACAAAATAGGGCAATAGAAGAATATTAAAAAGTATAGCTCATATCCGAGGTGAAATACAATTGTCTTATTTGACGGCAAAATATCACGATCCATTTTGTGTAAAGAGAATTCCATACAATTCTAAGAATTCGAAAAGAGTTTTGGGTCTCATTTTAAAGTAGGGGTTAACGTGTAAAGTTGGTAAAATCTGGGTTAGTTATAGCCTAGCTGGATAGACAACAGACAATCCCACATCACATGGTAAGATAGATCCAACCCATTGAATTAGGGAAATATTTTCAATAGTAGCTAATAATTTGGTGCTCTTTTTTACAATATTAATTTTTTTTTCTTTTTATTCCTATTTTTTTTTAATTTTATCCTTTCATTTACACTAAAAGACCACCTAAAAAATGATAATCACGGAGCATAACATATGCTCACTTGAATAAATTCATTTAACTCAATTCACAAATGGCAGTTGGGTTATGATTTTCAATCCCTGAATTTGCTTGCAACTTGCCCTGGTGTGGGATGGGTTGATCCATTGAGTTAGTTTTTGTGATATTTAAATTTTTTATCTTAATATCTCTTCATATAAAAAATAAAGAATTTTTTTTATAACAAAGTTTATCCATATATCTAAGCAAAAATGAGTTCCTATAAGCTATGATAAATAATTATTTTGATAAATAATTATTTTCTTAATATTAAAATGAAAAAAATAACTTTAAATTTTGGGGTAAAAACGATGTTGATTTTTTTTATTTAATAAATAATTTCAACAAAGTATAATGTTCACAAAGTATTAGGAGTGAGCTATTGATTTAAACCTTAATATAACTGCATAAAAAAATTATAATATTAACAATATTGGTATTTTTTGTTTGTTTAATAGGCTTTTTGACCCTTTTGTCCCTCATTAATTAATTAATAACCAATTTGCCCCTGATCAAGAACTATCCACCAACCTGCCCCCTTTTAGTCGACTACCTTGCTGTTTTAGTCGAGCAAATGGCCAATCTTCAGAAAGTGGACTTCCGCAAATTTAGTCGACTAAAAAATCATCTTAATCGACTACATTTTTGGGATATTTAGTCGACTAAGTATCGATATTTAGTCGACTAAATATCGACGGATTTGTTTTTTAAAAACCCCCCATTCGGCAGAGGGGGAGTAGGATGACCTAATCGACTAAGGAGGCGGCCCAAACCCCAAATCCGCAGGAGCAGCTGAAGAACGCCCCAAACCCTTCCTTTAGGCGTGTGGATTGCCCCCAAATTTGGTCCAAATCGTGAAATCTGAAGGATAGGTAAGGTTTCTTAACTTGCATTGTGTTTTAGGTTTAGGAATTTTTTGTATTTGTTTGTTGTCCAAATTTGTGAACTCTAATCAAAGCGTTTGTTGTAGGTTTTGTAACCCTAATCTACTAAGGTTTATTTTTTTGCATTGTGTGAATTTTTTTGTTTGAAAAGTTTGTATGGGGCAAAAGTTTGCTTTTGGTTTACAACGCTTATGTTGCAAGTTTTCATTACCATCATGACATGTTTCATATAGTTAAATGCTGACATGTTTCATTGTAGGTACCCTAAACAAATGACGAGCCGCAGAAGACCAAGCGATGAGGGCAATGAGTCACTTGAGAGACGCACCAAGCATAGGCAAGAGCGGCCTTCTTCGTCAAGGCGACAAGACGAAGAGCCTGATACTGTTGACCTCCCGTATGGGTATCTGTTTGAGGACGACCCTGCCGTCCACGCTTCATTCGTACGTGACCATTTGAACCGGCCGTTATGTGCTCCAAAATCTTTGGATACAGCCTTTTTTTGATAAGGAGGGATTTGAAATTGTGGGGGTGTTGGAGGCGGCACATCTGAGGGTGTTGGCCGAGACCCTATGTCCGTATTCAGAGCTTATGGTGCGGGCCTTCTACCATAACCTCAGCTACGTACAGGGCGAGCTGAGGTCGAGGGTCTGTGGAATAGAGATCATCATGACGGCACCTGCATGGTTGGAGATACTCGGCTATGATTTTGACTCTTCTCAGACTGTGGTGTATGACGCTGATAGTGGTGTAGTACTTCCAGGATATGTACGAGAGGATGCCGTGCAGGAGCAGAGAAGAGTCCGTGGGGAACACTTGCACTACACTTGCATGGGTGCAGATGAAGATTGACCACAATCTAATTCAACATATATCTCAATAAAATTTTGAAATTTTCGGTCAACAATTGCATCTATGACACATTCGACATCTTCATCATCACATATATCGTTACCAATGTAGTAAATAGCATCCTTACCAACTGTTGTCTCTACCCTGGCAATCATCCGTTGAACGCATTGGCTGCCTTGCAAACCCAATTTTTGCTGAATTCTCTCCTTTAACTCATTGTATGTAGTGCCCCGTTTGATTTTCAACATTTTCGTTTTTCCTTCAAATTGAACACCGTTGGGGCCTTCATAATGCTTTCCATCATAGTAGATCATTGTCACATACATGTTTGGACTTGTGCTCATCTTCCTCACGAAATTGGGACTTGGGTTCTGAAATTGGGGGTTTGGGTTCGGATTTTGGGGTTTGGAATTGGGCAATGACAATGATTTCACAATATTAGGTCTGTAGAGATGGTGGGATGAAATACAATCGGATTGAGAGGATTACACATGAACAAAGGGAGCTATTTAGGTTTACACAACAACAACAATCGAAATGAGACCGAAAACATGGAAAATATAGGGTTTCAGTCGACATTTAGTCGACTAAATATCGATACTTAGTCGACTAAATATCCCAAAAATGTAGTCGATTAAGATGATTTTTTAGTCGACTAAATTTGCGGAAGTCCACTTTCTGAAGATTGACCATTTGCTCGACTAAAACAGCAAGGTAGTCGACTAAAAGGGGGCATGTTGGTGGATAGTTCTTGATCAGGGGCAAATTGGTTATTAATTAATTAATGAGGGGCAAAAGGGTCAAAAAGCCTGTTTAATATATCATACATGTTATGATTTTTTTCTCTTTATTATGAGATGAGATACAAACTTATTTACAATAATTGTTTTTAATGAATATACTCATAATAATAAAAATGATTGAAAAATTATATACCACTCTAAGCAATTATTTATATAAAATGATTATTATAAACTGGGAAAAAAGTTTGTCTGTTTAAAGGACATAGAGTTGTGTCATTTTAAGTAAGAGAAAGACACAACCTAGTATTTTTTATTTAAAATTTAAATTAAAAAAATATATCCACTTTCTCACCCATGATTTTTGTTACTTGTGTCTATCGATCTCTCACTTAAAATGACATATTTTATATCTTTTAAGAGAACAAACATTAAACCAAAAGAAATTATAATTAAACTTGAAAATGATATTTGAAGTATTTTATTTATTTTAAAAAAATAATTCATCAAAATCATAGCAAGTAATAATAAAATTTATTTTGTATATAATTTTTATGATTTCGTTAATACGCCTTGCCAAGCCTAATTATTTGATAAATTGTTGAGCAAGAAAATTGGAAAATGAAGAATTATATGGCTGAGTTTCGCCGTCGTCACTTCATTAATTCTTACACGGGGGTTGCTTCGCTTCCGTAGCAAAGGAGGTTTGTTGTGCGTCTTCCGTAGCAAAGTCTTCGTCTCTCTCTGAAACTAATTAAGCTTGTGTCAGTAAATCGATGAGCAATTACAATAACTATTTTCTCCTTTTCATTTTACGAGCTTTGTTCGAATATGGTCATGTTAAAAACTAGAGATATGTTGTTATCAAAAAAAAAAAAAACTAGAGATATGAGACAATTTATTCTTGACCATGAGGGAAAGGTTTTTTATTTATTTATTTAATTGCAATATCATAAAGGAAAAGATGATTGATAAGAAGTGAAAGTAGTAACATCTTATATTTGTTATAAATCAACTAAGTAAGGATTATATAATAAAAATATCAATAAATATAATATCTTAAATTTCAGATTGAAATTTGATGTTTGAGTAAAAAGATAATAACTACTATGATGTTAGAAGACTCGACAAGCTCTTCATATGTCCAATAAATTTTTATTGGTCCATGATCACTAATAATTAGGTGGTCCTCTTGTGTCAACATCAATATCAACATCAACATTAACAATACCTTTATTCCAAATTAATTGGGGTCGGTGGTAGATGAACTCACATGAAAGATACAAAACGGTTGAAAAAAAGTAAAAAAAAAAAGAAAAAAGAAAAGAAAAGAAATTAAATAAATAAATATATAAATAAATAAAATTAAACAAATAAAATAAAAAAATAAAAAAAGATAAAATAAAATAAAAATATATGTATATATAAATAAATAAAAGTAAAAAGGAAAGGGACAAGAAGAAGTGGGGGAAATGAAGGGGAAAAAGACTAAAAATGGACCATCTGGAACATAGAAATAACAACGAGTCTAACCCTCCACTATACTTATAGCTTTTCTCCATTCCATTCTAAGACATACTGTCCGCCAATCTATATCCCACTCCATTAAATCTTGTTTTACTACCTTCCTCAAGTAAGCTTCGGCCTACCTCTGCCTCTTTTTGTGTTTAGCTCTTGGTAACAAACTTCTGTTCTTACAGGAGCATCCATGGGCCTTCTCAACACGTGCCCAAACCACCTCAATCTATGTTCTCTCATCTTCTCGGCTTCCACTACTCTGACCTTTCGTTGAATATCTTCATTTCTTATCTTATCCATCCTTGTGTAACCACACATCCACCTTAACATCCTTATCTCTGCTACTCCCATCTTATGCTCATGTTGCCTATGTGCTGGCCAGCATTCCGCTCCATATAGCATTGCCAGTCTTACTGCCATTTTATAGAATTTTCCTTTTAACTTCAGGGGCATTTTGCGGTCACACAAAAATACACTACGCCATTTCATCCATTCTGCTCTGATTATGTGATTTACATCCTCATCAATCTCTCCACCTTTTTGTAAAATGGAGCCCAAGTATTTAAAAGCATCTTTTTTGGGTACCTCTTTGACCATTTAGATGCACGGGCTCTTGGTCCTCATCTCGTACAAGAGAAAACTCACACTTCAGATACTCAGCCTTGCTTCGACTTAATGTGAATCCTTTGGATTCCAATGTGCTTCTCCACAATTCAAGTTTTCTATTAACACCTCCTTGCTCTCATCAATAAACACAATATCGTCTGCAAAAAGCATATACCATGGCACTTCCTTTTGTGTAAATGTGAAAAAATTTATGGGTTTGATGTTTGTCATTTTAAATGACATAAACAAAGATAGACACAAAGAATGAAAATCATGGGAGAGAAAATGAGTGATTTTTTTAATTTAAATTTTAAATAAAAAAATAATTTCTTGTATCTATCTCTCTCTTAAAATGACAAATATTTTTCCCAAAATTTATATCTATTTACTCATTTCTTTCATTAATATTTTCATCATTAATATCCTAAATTTTCCAAAAGACAACCGAAAATTTTCTCCCATACGTGTCTTCCTTTGCATATAGGGCAGACTCTTGCCGTTTGATATTAGAGACTTTGAGGTTTGTTACTTTGTTTAGACCCCATTGCGTGAGCTATTTCCCTTGCCAAATTTCATATCACGTGAATATTTATCTTATTATACAACCACACATGTCTCACTCATATTCCTTTATATGGAAACAATGTCAAAAATTACAACTGCATAGATTGGCAATGCTTTTGTTTCTTAGTTACTAATTTTCGTTTTCTGACTTTTCATTATTTCAGGATAGAAACGAGGATAGTAGATAAGAAAGTGAGACACCATATTTGATTTCTGTAATATGCATATACTTATCAAGAAATCAATTTTTTTTCTTGCATTTATTTTTATTTCACCAATGAGAGGTAGGAAGAACCTATAAAAGTATAGAGAGAGTTGTCTTAAGTTCATGCAAAATTTTCTGCTTGAAAGTTTCCATTCATTCCGGCCCTATGGTTGTCTTGACTATCATAACGTTCTTCTTTATTCTTCTATTCATCATCAAATGGTATTCCAACTCCACAACATCCATAAAAAACTCACCCCCTTCACCTCCAAGATTACCAATACTAGGTAATCTCCATCAGCTTGGCTTGTTCCCACACCGCACACTCCAATCCTTAGCTCAAAAGTATGGCCCCTTAATGTTGCTTCATTTTGGAAAGGTGCCAGTACTTGTTGTTTCCTCTGCTGATGCAGCACGTGAGGTGTTGAAAACTCATGATCTCGTCTTCTCCAATAGGCCACATCGTAAAATAAATGATATACTCGTATATGATTCCAAAGATGTGGCAACTGCTCCTTATGGTGAGTATTGGAGGCAGTTAAGGAGTCTCACTGTGTTAAATCTTCTCAGTAACAAAAGGGTTCAATCTTTTCATCGTGTGAGAGAGGAAGAAACTGCAAGAATGATGGAAAATATTAAGGAGTGTTCTTCTTCTTCCTTGCTAGTTAACTTAACTAATTTGTGCTCTTCACTTACCAATGATATAGTATGTAGGGTGGCTATGGGAAAGAGATACCGTGAAGGAGAACTAGGGAATAAGTTTCAGCAGCTGTTGTTGGAGTTTGTAGAGTTGTTGGGTACTATTTCTATAGGAGATTATATACCATGGCTTGATTGGTTGGGAAAGGTTAATGGTTTCTGGGGTAGAGCAGAGAAAGTGGCCAAACATTTGGATGAGTTTATAGATGAAGTGATTGAGGAACACATTAGTTGTGATGGGCATGCTGAGGTAGATAGTGAGGACCAGAATGATTTTGTTGACGTTTTGCTTTCTATCCAAAAGACTAACACTATTGGCTTCCAAGTAGATAGAACAACAATAAAGGCTTTGATCCTGGTAAGAATATCATCTATTTATTCTCTCTCTCTCTCTCTCTCTCTCTCCATGTTTTTCCCTTTTTGCATATGTAAATAATAATATTACTCTAGCATAAAGCATATTTTCTGTTTTGCTTTACTTCCACCATTTCTCAGGTTGATTCTGCTTCTTGTGATAAATCAATAGGCAGAGGCAAGGTATACTCATGAAAAACCATGCATGTAGACTTGTATTTGTTTAATTGTGTGGATTAGTATATTTGTGAAGAACCATTTCAACTCAAACTCTTAAAGTTTTGGGTGTGGTTATATTAATGATTTTATATCTTTCTAATACACCCTTTAAGCAAGAGACCTATATGAGAGGGCGGTGAGGATCGAACTGGTAATGACACTTGGTTACTCCAGCTCTGATATCATATAAAGAACCAATTCGACCAAAAAGCTTAAGTTGTTAGATGAAATGGTTGCATAAACATGGTCCGTGACCATTTGGTCACTCCAGTTTTGATACCATGTATAAAATCATTTTAACTCAAAACCTTAAGACTTTTAGTGAGGTTACATTAATAATTTTATATCCTTCTAACAATAACATATTTCTTAAAATTTGGATGAATGAATTATAAAAAATCAGGAGTATCTTTTGGTTTATCCAATTTGTAATGGCTCTTGTCGTTGGATTGTTATACTTAAATTTAGGAACAGTGCAGTGATAATAAGCCTTATTGGTGTGTTTTCTATGATGATAAGTTGTCCCGGATATGTAGAAATATAGATAGGTTCGGAAAAATGAAAGAGCAATATTAACTACACCGTAATTTCCCTCTAACAGATATATAGCGAGATTTGTTATAGTTAGATTCTTAGATGTTATCTCATAGTTGAAGATGTAAGTAATTCTTGATTTTGCAGGACATGTTTGCTGCAGGAACTGACACAACCTCCACACCCCTAGAGTGGGCAATGACAGAACTATTAAAGCACCCAATTTTGATGCAAAGATTGCAAGACGAGGTGAGAAGTGTGGTTGGCAAAAGAACTCACATAACTGAGGAGGATTTGGGTCAAATGAACTACTTGAAGGCTGTGATTAAAGAAACACTTCGGTTCCATACCCCAGTTCCCTTATTAGTACCTCGGGAATCCATGCAAGATATCAAAGTGAAGGGGTATGACATTGCAGCTGGGACACAAGTAATAGTGAATGCTTGGGCCATTGCAAGAGACCCTACATGTTGGGACCAACCTCAAGAGTTTAAACCAGAAAGGTTCCTCAACAGTTCAATAGATTTTAAAGGACATGATTTTGAGTTTGTACCTTTTGGTGCTGGAAGGAGGGGTTGCCCTGGAACATTGTTTGCCATTAGTGTAATTGAGATGGCCCTTGCAAACCTTGTCCACCAATTTGATTGGTCATTGCCTGCAGGTGAGGAATTGGACATGTCTGAAACTAATGGCCTCACCATTCATAAAAAATATCCTCTCATGGCAGTAGCGACTCCACGTAAGAGACATGAATAAAGCTGTGTTTTTGTAATATGTTTAACTCTCACTTCACATGGACCCTTTGTGGATTGCATAAGCTTTATGACAATTATAATATATTATTATGTGTTGTTCATCTTATAGATTCTCTCATATCACATAATTTGATATGAAATAATTTCAATTGTTGATTGCCAAATCAAATGTAATAAAAATTAGACACTTCAGATTTGAAAGTGATTTTCCCCCCCTCTGTTTTGTTGCCTTTGTATGTAGTTTTTAAATTATCATAATCATTAAAAAGATTTTCAAATCCTTTGCATGCAATTTATATGAAATCCTATGCACACAAAATTGAGGGTTTATTATAGAAACCCCAAAACTATATTTTTTATTCCTCTGTAATCAAAGTTCTTGCACAATAGTCAGGTTTTGATATGAATGGCATATTATATAGCAATGTGGAGCCTGTGATTTTTCTTCTAGTCTTTCTTTGCAGATTCATGTTCAATATCTTCAATCCCTTCATTCACTTGTAAAATTTCATCCACTTCATGATCTGATATTGATAAATGCTTTATTATAATCTAACAAAGGCATAACACATTAAAAAAAAAGAAAAAAGAAAAAAAAAAGTTTCATTAAGATGAGTTCTCTTTCCACCTAAAGTTATATAACAATGGGAAATAATTATCTTATATTGCATAGGATAAATAGATCCCATAAACAATAGTTCTCTCCTTGTAATTTACACAACGGTTATTGAATTTCCACTTTGCGACAAAAAAGACGGGTGAAGAGAAAAATAAAAAAATAAAAAAGGGAAAGATATAATTTCTTAATATTGATTGATAGGGTAGAAAAATAATTGATTTAGTGAAAAGAAAGGGATGCTATATTAGAATTACAAGTGAAGAAAAAATGTTTAAATGATTTATCAAGTGAAGAAGTGAAGGGTAAATGATTCATGAATGTATAGAATCATTCGGTATATTATAGTTTTTTCTTTTCTTTTCTAAACATCTTTTATAGAATTATTCGGTACGTAGCCATGGCAAAGTTGATAAACCTATCATATCAATTGTTTCCACAAATCCGAGTAGTTAATTCAAATGAATATGGATAGAGCAATTGAATGCTTATGGAAAACAACTGGGAATTGGCTTCAATCTTCCAAGATATTGTACTGTTGTAGGCTTCATCTGATGTGTAACCATTGCACTTGTTTAGGTATTGTGCATTGAACATTTTCTCAATGTAACCTTGCTTAATGTATTTCAATCAGGGATAACTTTCCTTTCATCACTTTATGGCTTTTTGTGATTTAACTCGTCACTTGGATCCTTCATGATTATAATTCTCTAGATGCTAAAAATGTCCTTATAATGTTAAATATATCTTTAATAAACGCGGTATAGGTATTGACTTCAAGCTTATCTTGGATTCATGAAGCCCTATATCTTAATCTTTTATCTTCTATCCTTTATACCGTTCAATTATCTCTGTTTTTACTCTCTGTTTTAACGCTTCCGATATAATACATGGATGTTCCTTTTGACTACCACATAATAAAATTATCAAATAATCAAGATTTTAATTATGTGTCATCATTAAAGCATTCTAAGCATGGATTCAACGCATGAGAACCAAAAAATGATTTTGATAAAACCATCTCTTACATGGATTCAATATACAGAGCTCAAACCGAATTAATTTATCCTAAAACAAGCCAAAACAATCTGTAATGTTATGGAGTCTACTGGGCCACAATTAATAGTGAGTCAGTGACGAAACAAGCCGAAAGCTTTTGGGCTTCACTTTTGAATATGCTTTTACCGAAAGTGGATTCTCTCATGTGAAAAAATGGTCATGTAATTATATTATTTGATCATAACTGTAAGGTATCAGAAGCTGAGTAATGAGAGAAAGAGGAAGAAAAAGATCTAGTATTGAATGAAAATTATGAATCTTGAATACACTGCTATCTGTTACATTGGTTTATATATACAAAAGGCTAAACTGGATCTTAACTAATTAAGCTACTTTCACGGATACTGTTACTAACAGTTAACCGTTAGTACAGTTACACTTTCATCCCCCCACAAACTCATGCTTGAAGGAACGAAGAGTGAGTTTGTAACTGAAGTCAGCAAACTTAGAACTGGATATAGCCTTTGTTAAACCATCTGCAATCTGCTCAACAGAGGGAATATGGTAGACCGCAACAGAGCCATTAACTATCTTTTCTCGAACAAAATACAAGTCAAGCTCAAAATGCTTTGTTCTAGAATGAAACAATGGATTCGCAGTGAAGAGTACTGCACTGAGATTATCGCAGAAAATTTGAGGAGTTTTGATAGTATCAATCTTTAACTCAGCAAGCAAGGATCGAATCCAAGTCAATTCAGCTACTGTGGCTGCTAAGCACCTGTACTCTGCCTCTGTGCTAGATCGGCTGACAACTGCTTGTTTCTTGGATGACCAGGATACTATATTCCCCCCTAGAAAGACGCAAAAACCGGAAGTTGAGCGTCTGTCATCAACGTCTGAACCCCAATCCGAATCACAATAAGCAACTTGTTGTGGCTGAGGAGAAGGTTTGATGGTCAAACCAGTATCAGACGTGCCTTGAAGATACCGTAGGGTGCGTTTCACAGCTCTCCAATGAGAGTCCAAGGGAGAATGCATGAATTGACACACTTTATTGACCGAAAAGGTGATATCAGGCCTTGTGATTGTAACATATTGCAGAGCTCCTACAATGGATCGATATAGAGAAGGGTTATCGAATGGAAGACCATCATGCGCAGAGAGTCTTGTGCTGGAAACCATTGGGGTTGGTAAGGACTTGCAGTCAGTAAGTCCTGCTTTGGAGAGCAAATCAGCTATGTATTTGGACTGAGACAGATGAAGTGATCCATCAGATGATGATTTTGTTTCAATACCCAGAAAGTAATGAAGAGCTCCAAGATCCTTAAGTGAGAAAGCAACATTGAGAGATTGAATTAGAGAAGAAATAATAAGAGGAGAAGATCCAGTAATCAGTATATCATCAACATAGATGAGCACATAAGTTGTGGCAGAATTTTTGAAGGAAACAAACAGTGAGGAGTCACATTTGGTAGCCTGAAATCCAAGATGATGGAGTGTGGTACTGAGCTTTTCAAACCAAGCTCTTGGAGCTTGTTTTAAGCCATAGAGAGCTTTGTCTAATCGACAAACAAGACTTGAGTTGCTAGAGATGAAACCTGGTGGCTGGTCCATGAACACTTCCTCATGCAATGCACCATTGAGGAATGCATTATTAACATCAATTTGCCTAATTGGCCAGCCATGAGAAACAGCAAGGGTGAGAATGATGCGAATTGTTACTGGCTTTACCACTGGACTGAAGGTCTCAGCATAATCAAAACCTTCACGTTGGTGAAATCCCTTTGCAACTAACCGTGCTTTGTACTTGAGGATTGAATCATCAGGATTATACTTGACACGAAAAACCCATTTGCAATCAATGGATTTTCTGCCAGTAGGGAGTTCACAAGTGTCCAGGTTCTATTTTTCATAAGGGCTGCATATTCTTCCTTCATGGCATGAAACCAGTGAGGCTGTGTGAGAGATTGAGCCACACTGCTTGGTTCGGCACAAGCTGTAAATACACGAGGTTTAAAAATTCCAGCCTTTGCTCTAGTGACCATAGAGTGTTGATTTGGTTGAGGAGCTGCTGTAGAAGGAGCTGATGCTAAAAGTACTGCAGCATAAGTGGGAGAAGCAGCATGTGCTGCATCATTAGTGGACCTGCAAGGAGAGCTCGAGGTAGACTGTATAGCAGGTAAGTCATGATTAGTAAGATTAGAAACAATATTAATTGAAGCATGCGAGTCACTTAATGGAGAGACTATGGGAATTATAGGGACACTGTTTATAGAAGAAATAGAAGAGAGACTGGTAGAGAGTATAGAATCAGATATTTGTTTAAAAGGAAACTTGTTTTCATCAAAAAGGACATGAGGAGTAATGACAATTTTTCCATTTGTTGTGAGGCATTTGTAGCCTTTGTGACAAGGACTATAACCAAGGAAGGTACACAAGTCATACCTGTAATCAAGTTTATGAGCATTATATGGTCTTAGATAAGGATAACATGCACACCCAAATATCTTTAAAGGGCTGTAATTCAGTTCTTTGCCAAACAGTAATTGGTATGGAGACACATTTCCAAGACTTTGGGATGGAAGAATGTTAATGATGAATGAGGCTGTAACAAATGCATCTTCCCAAAATTTTTGGGGTAGAGAGGAATTAGCTAGCATAGTTAGACCTGTCTCTACAATATGTCTATGCTTGCGTTCGGGAGTTCCATTTTGCTGATGAACATAAGGACATGAAAGCCTATGAAGGATTCCATGAGTTTGAAGAAAAGGCTTGAGGGCTAGGTATTCTTTGGCATTGTCTGTTTGTAAAATTTTGAGTTTGGTGTTTAGTTGGAGTTCAGCCATATTTTTAAATTGAGCAAACACAGTTGCTGTTTGTGACCTGACACGAAGTGGATACAACCAAGTGAACTTGCTAAAAGCATCAACAAAGCAGATGTAATACCTTGAGCCATGAATGCTATCTATTGGAGCTGGTCCCCAAATATCAGAAAATACAAGTTCTAAAGGACTATGATATTCAGTATTGGAAGAAGAAAAGGGCAATTGATGCATTTTGCCCATACAACAAGAGCTACATACAGCTTTTGGTACATTGACTAAGGACAGACTTTACAGTAGAAATAGAAGTGTGTCCTAATCTACTGTGCCATAGATCAATTGAATGACATTTATTTATGTATTTATTTTCTTCTGTATGAACTTGGAATGCATAATGCATTGGAGCTTGAGAGGTGCTAACTCCCTCAAAGACATACAAGCCATCTTTAAGTTGTCCTTGGAGAAGTATCTCCTTGGTGGCCTGTGATTTGACAAAACAAGTTTTAGCATGAAATTCAAAGAAGGCATCATGATCTTGAGCAAACTGTGAGACACTGAGCAGATTCTTGGACAAGTTAGGGACATGAAGTAAATTGTTTAAAGGAAAGGACAATGAGTTAGATGAGGAATGTAGAATAGAGTGACCAACATGTTCAATTTTTATACCTGCTCCATTACCTACACGAACAGTGTCATGACCTCTATAAACAACCTTTGATATGAGATTGGATGCATCTAGAGTGAAGTGATTTGTTGCACCCGAATCAGGATACCAGGTAGGGTCAAAAACAGTACAGTACTCAGATGCATCATCTTGAACAGATTGATTTGTTTCAGCAACATTTGCTTGAAATCTGGATCCAGATAACTCTCCATGATCAGACCTGTTTTGCTGCTGAAAAGGACTTGGATAGGTTTGATTAAACCTATTATAACACTCAAAAGCTATGTGATCGAATTTTCCACACACTTGGCATTGTGGTTTGCCAAATTGTGTTGTTGATCTTGGACCATTTCTGCCAAAACGACCTCTGGAGTTTGTGGTTCTTCCTCTGTTGAAGTTGAATCCTCGACCATGACTATAACTTGGAGATGGAGCTCTTCTGAAATTCATTTGAGTCATATTGGCTTGTAAACCTCCAAGATCTGTTTTCTTGTGCTTCTCTATCCTTTCTTCTTGAGCCATTAGCAAGGCTTCAATCTCACCAACAGTATATGGATCTGTTCTTGAAGTGACAGATGTAATGAAAGGATCATAATCTTCACCAAGTCCATCAAGAATCGCATCAATGTGCTCTTCTGATGAGATTGGAGATCCTATTGCCGCCAAATAATCGACAATTTTCTTGATTTTCAACAGATAGCTTGAGATTGAGGAATCTTTCTTTGTATTCCTAAGATGAATTTTCAGTTACTTCACTTTTGCACGTGTCTGTGAAGTGAAGGATTCTTTGAGTTTGTTCCATATTTGAAAAGAAGATACACATCCTACCATTCTTGTATGAAAATATTCTGACATTGAAGCCAGGAGCCAGGACATGAGTAACTGATCTTGTTGTTCATCAGTTTGATTAACTTCTCCATTAATGAACCTTTGCAGGTTGAAGCCTTTGATCGTTGCAGTGGCTTGTTGTTTCCATGGAAGAAAATTTCCATCATCCAGTTTGAAAGATACTGGATTGGAGAACGTATGAAGAGTAGGTATTGTTGTTCTTGTTGCTGATGCAGAGTGCACAGAATTTGCGGTTTCGGTCTCCATGGATCAGATGAGCTCTGATACCATGTAAGGTATCAGAAGCTGATTAATGAGAGAAAGAGGAAGAAAGAGATCTAGTATTGAATGAGAATTATGAATCTTGAATACACTGCTATGTGTTACATTGGTTTATATATACAAAAGGCTAAACTGAATCTTAACTAATTAAGCTACTTTCACGGATATGTTACTAACAGTTAACCGTTAGTACAGTTACACTTTCAATAACCACTCATTTAAATATTATATACTTTTCTCTCTCTTATCTCATCATCAATTAATGTTTGTGATCAAATAATATGACTACATGACTACTTTTTCACATAAGAAGATCTACTCCCGCATTTATCAATGTTTGCGTTGAGAAATGATTATGCTCTAAATATGTAATATCTATGTATCCTGTTAGTTGCTGACACACAAAAAGTCTTCTAAAGCAAGGTCAAAATGGCCCAATAAGAGCTTGCTTAGAGCTCTAAGCAGATGGGTTCAAATTTATTGTTTTTTTTTCGTCTCTTCAATTGAATAATGACAATTCAGAAAGAAAAGAAAAATTCCTTTTAAATTGCAATAATTTTCTCTTAATAATAAATTTTTTTTGGTTGATTTGTCATTATTTTTTAATTGAAATAACATAAAAGTAGACCACAAAATAGGACAACAGAAAAATATAAAAAAATGTGGCTCATATCAGAGGTGAATGCAAATGTCTTATTTGACAGCAAATATCATGATCCATTGTTTGATAAATTTTGTGTAAAGAGAATTCCATACAATTCTAAGAATTCGAAAAGAGATTGAGCTCTCATTTTAAAGTAGGATTTAACTTGGCAAACGATAAAAAATAAAAAGTTTGGGCTGGAAGCCGGATAGACAAAAGACAATCTCATATCACATAAAGCTGGTAAGACGGTCTAACTTGTCAAATTCGTTCATTATTATTATTATTATTTGGGTAAAACAAGAATTATGTTACAGGAAAACTTAAATATTTCCTGTTGAAACATAAAATCGATGGACCCACATGTTTTTTTTTTTTTTTTAAAAGAAAGAAAAAGAAAGTACAAAGTTCAATGCATCAGCATGACAAGTTTTTGGTTTTCCTACAACAGGACCAACGTTTAACCTTTAGGGAGTCTTTGGTAGATGGTTTCATATGAGATTGATGGGTAAGTCAAGGTAAGAATGGCATGAAGCTATGTTTGGTAGAAGAGTATGAAAAATTTCTCTAGGCAAGTGTTTTCTCCATGAAATTAGTGGTGTGTGCAAATTGTGCTGAAAAACCTTGTTTCGAAATGCCACCTTTGAGATGGTTTTTGCATTTCGCTGGGTAAGTGAACAAGTTGGTGCCTTCTTTGTTACTGAAATGTCCCCAACCATTTCAAAAGTGAACAAGTGGTTTTTGCATATAGGTAGCACCACTTTTTTTTTTTTTTTTAATTTGAGTAACAAAAAAAAAAAAACTAAAAAAAGGTTACAATTTTTATTTTATGCAAAACTTCAGGTTTCAACCATTTCAAACTTATTTACCAAAAAAATAGAACCAAATAATTTTCCTCAACCCAACTATGAAAAAAAGCACCATCACAAAATGAATCGACAAATTAGATTCGAAATTTATGAGGAATATTTTCGAATTTTCAATATGTTTTCCATCAATATTTTATTTTCAACTAAACGTAGACTTAGTAAACTTAAATCAACTTTCCTAGTAATATTCCGTTCTACCAAACAACTTTTTTAAAATTTTCCCACTAATTATACTTTCCAACCGTTTCCCCATTAATCGTATTTACCTGGTTAAATAAAATTTCTGCTGTACCAAACGCCCCTTATTATTTTTGATAGAATCAAATTGGTTCATTTAACTTATCATAAATGATGGGTTGGATGGAGATTTTTAACCTGTCAATATGCTTGAACCTGCCATGCTGGGGAATGAGTTGACCCATTGAGACATTTTTTTAGTACCAAGTAGTATTTTATTTATCATATTAAATTTTTGTAATATCAATTTTTTTTTATTTTAATACACATTTATAAAAGATAAAGAAAAAGTATTTTATTTATGATAAATGTTAACTATATATGGAGTTAAAAATGAGTTTAGGCTGTGAGGCTGAATATTAATATACATTTATATTTAAAATTAGAAAAAAATTATGGGAGTGTGAATTGAATTTAAAAAGTATTATAAAACTCATACTGTTATAAATAATTTATTGATTGTCTATATCCATTATATAACCGCTATGACTATTGGAGACGTTATGACCGTTGGAGAAGTAATTGTAGTCATTGTAACTTTCATGTCTTCTGAGCCTATAAATAAGGCATGTATAAAACATCATAGATATATGATAATATTATTACATTCAACATTCATGTGAAATATTATTACATTCATAATTTAAAGTTACCATTTTATTTCAGCATTAATGATATTGTTACATTCAAATTTATGATATAAGGTTACCGTTATTAGAATATTTTAAATATTATTGTACCAAATATTGTCTTATTTTTATACATACATGTTATACACCTGGTGTACAAAATAGAATTTATTTTAACCATTCTTTTCCTTTCATATTAGACAACATCATGTCAAATCTAGCAAAACTTGAATTTGTTGCTCATGATATAACGGGCAAAAATTCTTTGCATGGGTCCTTAATGCTGAAATCCACCTTGATGCTAAAGGTCTTGGGGATACAATTATGAAAGAAAAGGAAGCATCCAATCAAGATAAGGCAAATGCCATGATTTTTCTTCATCATCATCTCCATGAAGGATTAAAGGCTGAATATTTGGCTGTGAAAGATCCACTTGAATTGTGGAATAATTTAAAAGAAAGGTACGATCATCAAAAGACAGTCATCTTGCCTAAAGCTCACTATGATTGGATGCATTTGAGATTGCAAGATTTCAAATCTGTAAGCGAGTACAATTCTGCAATTTTTAAAATTAGTTCTCAATTAAAGTTATGTGGAGAAAATATTACTGATGAGGACTTATTGGAAAAAACATTTTCCACTTTTCACACTTCAAATGTGTTATTGCAACAATAGTATCGTGAAAAGGGCTTTAAGAAATATTTTGAATTGATATCATGTCTTCTTGTGGATGAACAAAATAATGTGCTATTAATGAAAAATCACAAAGCTCGTCCCACCGGATCTGCTCCATTCCCTGAAGTGAATGTAGCAACTCATAATAATTTTGAAAGGTGACAAAATTATAGTTGCAGTCGTGGCCATGGACGGGGTCGTGGACGTGGGCGAGGAAATGGGCCAAATATTTATCGACACCGCTATGGAAATAAACAAGCGAACAACAAGGGTCCTCAAAGTAACTCTTCAAGGAGTAAGGATAATATCTGCCATAGATGTGGTATGAAAGGCCATTGGGCACAAATCTGTCGTACTCCAGAATATTTTGTCAAGCTTTATCAAGCCTCAATCAAGGAGAAAAGAAAATAATGTGGAGATTTGGTATGAAAGGCCATTGGGCACAAATCTGTCGTACTCCAGAATATTTTGTCAAGCTTTATCAAGCCTCAATCAAGGAGAAAGAAAATAATGTGGAGAAGAATTTGACATTCAAAATTGATGATACTGAAGCAAATCTTGAAAATGATTTTGCTGGCCTCACAGATATTACACATCTGGATGTTGCAGACTTCCTTGATAATAATAATTAATATTATGTTATTTTTATTTTTTTGGTAAACAATATTATGTTATTTAATTAGCTTGTTTCTTTTAAATGTAATTTTTTTTAGTTTTTATTTCTTTTCATCTACATGTCTTTTAATGTATTTTATTTTATTTTAATAAAGAATATTATTTTATTCTAATGAAGAATATATATTCCTCTTATTTGATAATGGAAGAAGGCATTGTTAACATAATAACCCATAGTACAAAATTGATTTTAAAAAAAATATGCCTTGGTAAATCAAAAATTGGCATGACCGGTTGGACCATCCCGGATCAAATGTAATGTGAAAAATTATTAAAAATTCACATGATCATGCATTGAAGAACCAGAAGATTCTTCAATTTATTGAATTTTCTTGTACTGCTAGTTCTCAAGAGCAATTATCACCGGCTAAAGTTGAGATTCAATCTCTTACATTTTTAAAATGCATACAGGGTGAAATATACGGGCCCATTCACCCATCATGTGGACCTTTCAATTTAATAGATGCATCTACAAAATGGCCACATGTATATCTATTATTAACTCACATCTTGATATTTGTGAGGTTGTTTGCTCAAATGATAATATTAATAGAACAATTCCTAGATTATATAATAAAGACAATTCGTCTTCATAATGCTGGTAAATTTATATGTCTCCAATTGATTGCTAGAGTATTGCTTATGAGAACAAAACTCCCTATTTTTGCATGTGCGATTTATATTCTAATTACTCCACCATAACGCAGAAAGATGAATTCCAAATATGGCTGGAAATATATTTTGGATATGAATCTTCTTATATAATATCTTGAAATAATTACTGAAGATTTAGTGGATTATTATTATCAGTCTTTCCAATATAAGGGGGAGAGAATAAACAGTTGAAAATATAGAGTGTATTATTATCTGATATAGATCCTCGCACAAAGCAAATATGAGAAAATGATATTACACATTGACTGCCAAATGGTTTAACTGACCAATAAGTCTAATATTTCAACTGTAAATGCTCCAATTCATATTGTACATGAAAAATGATCGGTTCCAAGGATAAAAATCCTCAAAAAGAGGAAATGAGCAAATGATTAAGATGGTCATAATATGGAGACAATTTTTAATCATGAAGACATAACTTTGATTAAACCTCGAGGGAGGTTTAGGTACCTGAAAATAATGAAAACAAAGAGATCTCTATTAGTTATGTCATTACAGGAAAATGTTGGAACCATAAAGATATAGTTGTCGACAACATTTTGCATAAAATGAAATAATGAAACAAGACGAGGATCTTGAAGCTAAATTTGTTGATGATGATTGGCCAAAATATAAAGACGCAATTCAAATTTAAAATTTTTGGACCTATAGTTCAAACACGAAGGTGTAATGCCAGTTGGGTACAAATGTGCAAAAATTATAATGAAGTTATTGTAGCACAAGAATTTTGCAAAAGTCTGGCATCTATTATATGAAAATATATTCTCTTGTGGTGGATGAAATCACCTTCAGATATTTTAATAATCTGGCAATACATGAAAAGGTTGACATGCGTCTAATAGATGTTATTATAGCCTATTTATGTGGCTTATTCAATCGATAGTGAAATATATATGAAAATCCTAGAATGATCTAAAATGCTTGAAGCATATAAAAATTTCCGGGAAATTCATTGAATGAAGCTTCAAATATCATTAATGATTTAAAGCAATAAAGGCATGTGTGGTATAATCACCTTAATAAAATATTTATCAATCAGTTGGGTTGCAATTTAAAGATATTTTACATGGTTAAAACAAATCCATTGAGTACCCAAATGGTTATATGAGCTCAATTGACATAAATAAAATATTCATTTAAACTCATGAAAATCATGAATTCTTTTGTGTGTGACATATTTAGTTCAATCGAGACAATCTTTTTGTCGTATAATAAAGGGTGAACATCCAAGGGGGAATTATAAAATTATTAAAGTTGATGTTTGGCTTTTAAACCTCATATCTTCCCCCTTATTCTTACATTTTATCTTTATTTGTAAATTTGTTAGCATGAATTATTTCTTTTCGATATGAAGATACTAGAATAATGTAGGATCCACACAAAGTTGGATTCCAAACAATTGGAAGCATTACCATGGGATAATAGCAATTCATGAAGAAAGTTAAGAATGTGTTTGATCAAGGTCAATGGCGCAACACATCTGAAAAGCATGCGATTTTTAGTTAAAATTAGAGGTTCCAACAATATTGCATGAAGATAATGTTGCTAGCATAGCTCAATTAAATGGAGGATACATCAAAGGAGACAGAACGAAGCATATGTCACCAAAATTCTTCTTCACTCATGATCTTCAACAAAATGCTGAAATTGATTTTCAACAAATTCGTTCAATTTGGCAGATTTATTTACCAAGGCATTACCTACTTCAAGTTTTGAGAATACAAGATCGGGATGCGTAAACTCAGAGATATTACATAATGTTATCATCAGGGGGAGTAAAATACGTGCTGCACTATTTTTCCCTTCACCATGGTTTTGTCATATTGGGTTTTCCTATTAAGGTTTTTAATGAGGCAGCTTCTAATACCTATTTCTTCTTAATATGATTATTGGACATCCAAGGGGGAGTGTTATAAACAATTTATTGGCTGTCCATATCCGTTATATAACCGTTATGACTGTTAGAGACGTTATGACCGTTGGAGAAGTAATTGTTGTCATTGTAACTTTTATGTTTTCTGAGCCTATAAATAAGGCATGTATAAAACATCATAGATATATGACAATACAACTAGAATTGATTCCCCTATCTCTTATCTCTATATTCTTCTATTAAGTTCTTATTATAACACATACAATATGATTTCTTTTTATTTTTATTTTGGGAAAAGTTCAAAACCCCCTATAGTTTCTCTTTGAATCACTTGATCCCTTATGTTTTTTTTAATCATTTACCTCACTATAATTTTTTCTATCTAAGATTATTCTTAACACTGTTAAAAACTTAATTAATATATCTATTTCACCATTGTTAAGAAAAACACTTCAGTTATTTTGTCTATCAGCTTTGCAAGAGTTCTAAATATCGTGACCCTGAATCGTTCTTATGTTAAAATGGGAGTTTGAATTTAACTTTTCATATTTGATGATTATGTTGTATATAGTGATTATAGGAGAATCTTTATGCAGTTGTTAGTTTGTTTTCAATACTGTTACTGATAAACAGCAAACTCAAGACTGTTATTTGTGTATATATAGACCTCAATTGAGGAAAAGAAATCAATGAAGTATTCCTGTTCCAAAATTTGTATTTTTGACATCTTACTTATTAAATCGCTTTCGAAAAATCCTTAATGTCTAAAAAAAAAATTAATCATGGTAACCAGAATTCATCGCTGCGTGATCAATCCATAATAACCAGAAATATTCACAATTGTCAACAAAAGCTTCCTAAAACATGGTTAAAGGAAAAACCTCAAATGTCATGAAACAGAACAAGTAAATATATAATGACTGCAAGGTAGCCAAAAAAAATATGACTGCAGACTACAGTCTTCTTTTTGTGAGCAACCCAAAGCAATGTTATTAGACCCGACCCGGACATCAACCCGATCGAGGTATGGAGTTATTGGGTCACTGGTCGGACCGGTGGGTCAGCGGTCGGACCGGTTAACCCGAATATATATATATATATATATATATATATATATATATATATATATATAAAAGTAACATTTATACAGAATTTTTACTAATTAATAGGAGTGACTTTTGTGTGTTGGATACCCAAAAATAAGTTGGGCTCTTAATAATTCGCTTGGGCCTTGTGGACATTGGCTTGGTAACACTTGTTGGTTTTAATTGCAACGTTTTGGTTGCATCAGATGAATTGTGATGATGTGTCACTAGGGAGGATAAGGGGAATTATCCTTGGAGTGTTCTGATTGGTTGGTAATTCTTTTATCTCTTTTTGATTGGCCGAATGACTATGCTCTTGTCTTTCCAATGAGTTGCCTTTAGACTGGAAAGTGGTTGAGGCATTAATTGCCTTGGGTGTCATGATTTGGCTTGAATCACATCTGTTGGTTCCAATATTTCCAATATTTTCCCGTAGACTGTGCTCTTCTTCTTCACTGAGTTATCACTTGCTCTTAATATTTCCAATATTTTTAATATTTTCTGAAAGGAACGTCTCTTCCCCTATTTCTTTGGCAAAACTTGAGTTATAACCACCATTTAGTACCCACCTTGAGTTATCATCGACGACGACGACAAGAACATAGCAGAAAATCATGCATGGCAGAGAAAAGAAAAACCGACAACGATTCCTTCTTGGTTTTCACACTGATTTTTTTTAATACCAGATTCACACCGATTTTTCAGACCTGACGGGTCACCGGAACCCGTTACAGCCCGAGCGGGTCACACGGTTTGATCCGAGACAAATGCATGTCCGGTCGAAAAGCCAACCCAAACCGGTTGATATGGCGGGTCACCGGAACCCGGGTCGACCCGATCGGGTCGATCCGGGTTTGATAACAATGACCCAAAGTGATTGAGTTATTCCCATCACTAAGATAGTATAAGATCTTTTCCTATTTTTAATTTTTAATTTTCTTTGGAATACGGTGTGGATGTTGGATCCCATGGTTTGTCTCTAAGTACGGATATATAAAATAGACGTTGGTACGAGAAACCATAATGGTTTGTGATTATTTTATTTTATTTTTAAAATGATAAAATAGATATATCAATGATATTTTTAATAGTGTTAAAAGATGGATTTAGATGGAAAAAATAAGGGGTCAAGCGATTCAAAGGGAAAGCTGATTGATAAGAAGTGGAAAAATTCAAGTGGGGCAGCTCAATTGGTTAGAGGAGGAATGAGCAAAATGAGGACAAAAATCATGGCTCAAGTCCCATCAAATGTCACATTGAAAAGGGCAAGAAATATCGTAATCCAAGACCACAGTCCTGAACTTCGGTTTGGTCTCATAGATAATTCAAAAAGGCAAATCCATAGAGACACTGAAGAATCTGATTTGCTTCAAAGAAATAATTAATATAGTAATCCAAAAAATAAAATCGGAACTGGAAAGGAAAATAAAGAAAGCATACAACTTTCTTGTTACTGAAGAGTATTTTTTTTCTGCTGTTGACCCGTTAAAATCAGTGCATCTATTTTTTTTTATAAGGGATAGACCCCATCATATATTGTATATGCAACAAGAGGGAAATATTTGATATGATCTCGACCCACCGCTTAATTTTGTGGTCTAGTCTAATCAAAATTTTAGATTAAAACGTGGTATCCGAAGCTAATAATTGGGGTGATATCACCATAATGACTAGTTACGACTAACGTGAGCAGACTTCATGAGCTCTATATGTCAGCCCTTCATGAGCTCCCTTTAAATTGTAATATTTTTTCCTCTTAATTATTAATTTTCTTTTGGTTTAGTTGTCATTGTTTTTTAATTGAAATAACATAAAAGTAGACAACAAAATAGGACAATAGAAGAATATTAAAAAATGTGGCTCATATCCGAGATGAATGCAATTTTGTGTAAAGAGAGTTCCATACAATTTTAAGAATTCGAAAACAGTCTGGGCTCTCAATCTCTCATTTTAAAGTAGGGGTTGCTTACCTAAAAAAGAAAAAGAAAAAGTATGGCCTGGTTACAGCCTAGCCTGATAGACAACAAACAATCCTATTTGACATAGACGTCGACGTAAAATAGATCTATTCTTTCAGGTTGATCCATTCGTCACAAATGGTAGGTTGAGTTTGGATTCTCAACCTGCCAACTCACTTGAACTTTCCCTGTTAGATATAAGTGGATTTAACGGATAAGATTAAAAATGTAATTTATACTGGTGTAAAATGATCTTGACTCATATATATATATATATATATATATATATATATATATATATATATAGGATTTGTATTTTCTCCTGCAGTAGGAGACATCTTCTCTTATGTTGCAGACTCAAAGACATTGTGAGTCCCACCACAATAAATAAAAAAAGAAAAGAGAAGAGAATGCACACATTTTTATGTATTTGTAGGAAGAATATTATCTCTCCTACTACAGAAGAGACATATTTCCCATATATATATATATATCACGTAATATTTTATTTTTCATTTCAAGTTTTTGTGACAAGGATTATTGATATATAGAGACAAAAATGAGTTCTTAGAGACTATCAAACTAAATATTAACATACAATTAGGTTTGATATTGGAAAAATTAATGGGAGTATGAAATAAAATTAAATAATACTATAAAACTTATAAATAAGATTTTTTTTATAATTTTTTAAATGGGTTGACTAGCCAACCAATCATAAAACAGTTCAAGTTAATATTTTCACCCTATAAGAGGGAAACCAAACTGTTGTTGATTCAAAAGTAGGTTTGTATCCTTCAAAGGATATAATATCTCAATATGTGGGTGCTCAAAGAGACAATGATGTAGACCAAAACTCAATGAGAGTCGCCATAAGTGCAATCACAAATTGAGGCTACGAGAAATGAGGAGTGTGTACGGAAACGATGCCTCTAAAATCTGACAGAGTAACAACTCATAAAAATACAAAATACGAAAAGAGGAATTTATACAAGTGAGAAAATATTTCCTAATGATGAAAAAGAGAGGACGAGTCAAAAAATGTTAGCCAATACCTTAACTTTGCAGTTACGCATTGCCTCACCATTATGGATGTACGATAGTAAGTTGTGCGGTGGAGAAGGAAATTCCTTGTGGTGAGGGCCATATGCTCAGCTATGAGATACTATCTAATTGGGCTTTGGATGATCGATTTGGCATACTAGGCCTGTGTTGCCGGCTAATAAACGAACCAACCTGCCGTGTCTCATTTTTTATATGTTGACACTTGACACTAGACACAATGTCAGAGTGAATTGACCTACTATGCCACCGACACACCACATCTTAGTGAATGAGAATGAGAGGAAGGTCCTAATTCAAAAAGGAATAATAATTATATTTTTTTATTTTTTTAATATGATTAGTGAAGAGTCTCCATATATAGATTAATAATCATAATTTTAATAACAAAGTGAATAAAAAAAGAAAATAATATGTTTTTTTAATATGATTACCTTAGTTTGTAATTAGTAAATTAACGATAAGAAATTAAAATAATTAATTATTTTTTCTTTGGTATTTTATAACCTTTGTCAGCCATTGATAAATAATTGAGATTTCTAAGAATATGATCATATATTAAACTAGAGATATGAGAAAGCTGATTGATAAGAAGTGGAAACTGGAAAGAAAAATAGAGAAATTAGAAGGAAAGAAACGTCACAAATTAGCAACTGGGATTACTAAAGATGATATTAATTTTTTTAAGAAGTTATGCAGGGCATTAAGCCCAAAACAAAAAAATAAAATTAAAAAATCCGTATAGCACTAAGAACTCCAAAATAGGGCTAATAGGCTCCAGCAGGTCCACGCTGTCCTGATCTAATGCTACTTAAGATGAATATTTATCAAAAATAGTGTTAAGAATCCACTTAATATGAATTTTATAAAAAACAGTGTTAAGAATTCAAATATAAGGAGTGAATTCTCACATTGTTTATGAATGAACTGAGGATTATATAAATGAAAATACCAATAACCTAACATGTTAAGATTTTAGTATGAGAAATGCGGTGTACGATTCAACTTATTGCGATAGTACTATCACCCTAAAGATAAGGACTGATTATGACTAGTTGCCAACCCTTTTTCCAAGTTAATGTTAGAGGTTTGTTTAGACCCCATTGCGTGACTTGCGTGCCCTATTTCCCTATTTCCATGTCAAATTTCATATCCCGTGAATATTTATCTTGTGTTACAACCACATGTCTCTCACTCATATTCCTTTTCATGGAAACAATGTAAAAAAATTATAACTGCCACGATATGTCTCTCTTTTTTTTTTTTTTTGAAATCGAAAGGAAATAAAAGACAAAAAAAGTGGGACACCATATTTGGTTTTTATGATATGCATATACTTATCAAGAAATCATCATCATCATTTTTTTTTTTGTTTAATCATAGGTAGAAGAATCTCTATAAAAGTAGAGAGAGTAGTCTGAAAGTTCATGTAAATTTTTCTGCTTGAAAGTTTCCATTCATTCCCTATGGTTTTCTTGACTATCATAACGTTCTTCTTTATTCTTCTATTCATCATCAAATGGTTTTTCAACTCCACAACCATAAAAAACTCACCCCCTTCACCTCCAAGATTACCAATACTAGGTAATCTCCATCAACTTGGCTTGTTCCCACACCGCACACTCCAATCCTTAGCTCAAAAGTATGGCCACTTAATGTTGCTTCATTTTGGAAAGGTGCCAGTACTTGTTGTTTCCTCTGCTGATGCAGCACGTGAGGTGTTGAAAACTCATGATCTTGTCTTCTCCAATAGGCCACATCGTAAAATAAATGATATACTCTTTTATGATTCCAAAGATGTGGCATCTGCTACATATGGTGAGTACTGGAGGCAAATAAGGAGTCTCATTGTGTTAAATCTTCTCAGCAACAAAAAGGTCCAGTCTTTTCGTCGTGTGAGAGAGGAAGAAACTGCAAGAATGATGGAAAATATTAAGGAGTGTTCTTCTTCTTCCTTGCTGGTGAACTTATCTAACTTGTGCTCTTCACTTACCAATGATATAGTATGTAGGGTGGCTATGGGAAAGAGATACCGTGAAGGAGAACTAGGGAAGAAGTTTCAGCAGCTTTTGTTGGAATTTGGAGAGTTGTTGGGTACTATTGTTATAGGAGACTATATACCATGGCTTGATTGGTTGGGAAAGCTGGTCAATGGTTTCTGGGGTAGAGCAGAGAAAGTGGCCAAACATTTGGATGAGTTTATAGATGAAGTGATTGATGAACACATTAGATGTCATGGGGATGCTGAGGTAGACAGTGAGGACCAGAATGATTTTGTGGATATTTTGCTTTCTATCCAAAAGACTAACACTGTTGGCTTCCAAGTTGATAGAACAACAATAAAGGCTTTGATCCTGGTAAGCGTATCATCTCTTCTCTCTCTCTCTCGCCATGTTTTTCCCATTTTGTGTATGTAACTCTAGCATAAACCATATTTTTTGTTTTTCTTTAGGTAATATATTTGGTTCAAGTTTTTGGTTGAGATCCCCTTGCATCTGAGTTTGGCAATAAACGATGTCTTTGTTTGATATAGGAGATATAAAAATTTATCCACCAAAGTTATCCGGATAACTTATCATCATAGAAAACACATCAATAAGATTTATATATCACATCAATAGAAAACATAACTTAATAATAGAATCTACTCAAACCCCTCGTCAACTACACAGGGTAGCTCAGTTGGCAGCTGAGCTCCTAAGGGATTGCTGCCTCAAGCAGTTTCTTAAAAAATCTTTGGGGGCAAAGCATAATATAAAAAGCAAAATTTTACTAATTTACATCCAGAATATTGAAATAATATTAGGTTTTCATATTTATCCCAACTTTACTTTTTAGTTTTTAGTAAGTTCATGCAGCTCATGCCTCAAATATTAAAGGATAATTTTATACGAAAAAAGAAGAAGAAAGACAACGATCATGTACAGATGGTGTGCGTGTGTTTTTTTTTTTTTTTTAATGTGTAAAGTGTTGTTTATATAGTATAACCATAAAAAATACGAAAAAATAAAATAAAAATAGTGAACCTTGGAAAGAGCAAGAGCATCAAGAATTGCAAGGAGGTCAGTGAGAAGATCAGACTTGGATTAGACGACCTAATAGAGACCTAAGCTCGTAATCAGACTTGGACATTTATTTAGAAAATAAGTCATAGATTTTCTTTGACATGTCGCGTCAATAAACATACTTGTCGATATATATCATATTATTTATTTTAAATAAAATAAATAAGATAAATATTATTTTAATTATTTTTTTAATTATTAAATGACTAATAAACTTAAACAAGCTAACAGACCCATAACAATGCTTTTATTTTTTAAATGTAAACAATGATAGATTTATAATTTAGACCTATATAAGCTAATAGACTAAGTCGTTCTTAAAGTATATTTCATAGGCTCGACCTATGTAAGCAAAAATTTAGCGCAACCTAACCTATTTACACCTCTGTTCCCCCAATTTTCGGGTTGATTGTGCTTCTTATGATAAATTAATAAGCAGAGGCAAGGTAGACTCATATAAAAAACAATGTAGACTTATATTTGCTTAATTATGTAATCATGTGTGGATTAGTATGTTCACATATTTCGTAAAATTTGGATGAATGAATTATAAAAAATCTGGAGTATCTTTTGGTTTAACCAATTTGTAGTGGTTCTTGTTGTTGGATTCTTATACTTAACTTATGAACAATGCAGTGATATATAAGCCTTATTGACGTGTTTTCTATGATGATAAGTTATCCGGATATGTAGAAATAAGGATAGGATCTGAAAAATATGAAGTAAAAAAAGAAAGAGTAATATTAACTAAACAAAAAATTGTTAGATTACTTAGATGTTATCTCATAGTTGAAGATGTAAGTAATTCTTGATTTTGCAGGACATGTTTGCTGCAGGAACTGACACAACCTCCACACCCCTAGAGTGGGCAATGACAGAACTATTAAAGCACCCAATTTTGATGCAAAGATTGCAAGACGAGGTGAGAAGTGTGGTTGGCAAAAGAACTCACATAACTGAGGAGGATTTGGGTCAAATGAACTACTTGAAGGCTGTGATTAAAGAAACACTTCGGTTCCATACCCCAGCTCCCTTATTAGTACCTCGGGAATCCATGCAAGATATCAAAGTGAAGGGGTATGACATTGCAGCTGGGACACAAGTAATAGTGAATGCTTGGGCCATTGCAAGAGACCCTTCATGGTGGGACCAACCTCAAGAGTTTAAACCAGAAAGGTTCCTCAACAGTTCAATAGATTTTAAAGGACATGATTTTGAGTTTGTACCTTTTGGTGCTGGAAGGAGGGGTTGCCCTGGAACATTGTTTGCCATTAGTGTAATTGAGATGGTCCTGGCAAACCTTGTCCACCAATTTGATTGGTCATTGCCTGCAGGTGAGGAATTGGACATGTCTGAAATTAATGGCCTCACCATTCATAAAAAATATCCTCTCATGGCACTAGCGACACCACATAAGAGACATGAATAAAGCTGTGTTTTTGTAATATGTTTAACTCTCACTTCACATGGACCCTTTGTGGATGCAATTATGTTGTAATTTTTTTTTTTTTTTTAATAATTTCGAACCTCCAATAAGGACCTCACACTCAGAGTTGGCACAATAGTCGGGTTTTGATATCAATGCCATATTATATATCTTATCACGGTATAAGGTAAGTAGTGATAGAACGATGCTTGTATAAGATTTGATTAAATGTTAATACTATATAATATTTAGTATGATATTGTATAAGATAATATCATTCAGTGTTTGGTAATACACTGTTTAATACCAGATAGGATAATATATATTTTTGATAAAAATATCATTTGATAAAGAATTTATATAATTCTTTCAAATATGTCATATGATATTATTTTTTATAAAAAACTATTGATCAGCATGTCCAATTTTTTTTAAAATTTTATAAAAATAAAAATATCCAATATTTTAAAAATTAATATGTTGAAAAATTAATTTTTGTTTTAATATATTAATATTAAAATAATATATTAATTCTTGAGAATTGTATTGGTCAGCGATGTTAATACATTAATCCCTTATCAGGCCTAATCTCATCTCCTTAGGCCTGATTAAGTTATACATCATTTTGATGTATTAAGGGCCTGTTTGGTGTGGCGTATAAGGCATGATAGTATAAGCTTATACTATCCGTTATGACATTTTCAATTGTTTGGTGTGACCACTGTATGGTATAAGCTTATACAACATAATCCCTTAGGGCCTGTTTGGTGTGACGTATAAGGCATGATAGTATAAGCTTATATTATACGTTATGACATTTTCAGTTGTTTGGTGTGACCACCGTATAGTATAAGTTTATACAACATAATCCCTTAATACATCAAAACGATGTATAACTTATTCCGGCCTAAGGGTGAGGGATCATAAGACCTGATAAGAGATTGATGTATTAACATTGTTGACCAATGTAATTCTCAAAAATTAATATATTATTTTAATATTAATCTGTTAAAATAAAATGTTATTTTTCGATATATTAATTTTTAAAATATTGAATATTTTTATTTTTATAAAAGTTAATTTATATTTTGGACACACTGATCAATAAATTTTTATAAAAATTAATATCATATGACATTTTTTGAAGAATTATATAAATTCTTTATTAAAGGATATTTTTATTAAAAATATTTATTTTTATCATATATAGTATTATACAGTGCATTACAAAATACTAGATGATATTATCTTATAGAATATATTATTTTATACAATACCGTGCCAAACGCTTGATAGTATTAAAATTCAATCAGGTTTTATACAATCAGGTCTTATACTATCAGGCCTTATCCTATACTATGCACCAAACATGCCCTTAATATATCAAAACGATGTATTACTTAATCCGGCCTAAGGGTGAGGAATAAGATCTGATAAGAGATTCATGTATTATAACATCGTTTACTAATGTAATTCTCAAAAATTAATATATTATTTTAATAGTAATCTATTAAAATAAAATTTTATTTTTCAATATATTAATTTTTAAAATATTGAGTATTTTTATTTTTATAAAAATTAATTTATATTTTGGACACACTGATCAATAAATTTTTATAAAAATTAATATCATATGCAATTTTTTGAAGAATTATATAAATTCTTCATTAAAGGATATTTTTATTAAAAATATTTATTTTTATCATATATAGTATTATACAGTGCATTACCAAATACTAGATGATATTATCTTATACAATATATTATTTTATACAATACCGTGCCAAATGCTTGATAGTATTAAAATTCAATCAGGTCTTATACAATCAGGCCTTATACTATCAGGTCTTATACTATCAGGCCTTATCATATACTATGCACCAAACATGTCCTAAGGGCCTGTTTGGTGTGATGTATAAGACATGATAGTATAAGCTGACATGATAATATAAGCTTATATTATGCGTTACTACATTTTTAGTTGTTTGGTGTGACCATCGTATAATATAAGCTTATACAACATGATCCTTTTATACATCAAAATGATGTTTAACTTAATCAGGCCTTGGAGGGTAGGATTAAGCCTGATAAAAGGTTGATGTATTAACCAATGCAATTCTCAAGAGTTAATATATTATTTTAATATTAGTATCTTAAAATAAAAAATAATTTTTCAATATATAAATTTTTAAAATATTGGATATTTTTATTTTTATAAAAATTAATATATTTTTTAGACACACCTTTCAATATTTTTCTATAAAAAATAATATCATCTGATATATTTGGAAGAATTATATAAATTCATAATTAAAAGGTATTTTTGACAAAAATATTTAATTTTAACCTATCTAGTATTATACAGTGTATTACTAAACATTGGATGATATTATCTTATATAATATATTATATTATACAATATCATGTTAAACGCTGGATAATATTAAAATTTAATTAGGTCTTATATGAGACCTTATCCTATACTATATATGTATCAAACATGTCCTAATACATCCAGACAACTAAAAATGTCATAATATATAATATAAGTTTATACTGTCAAACCTTATAGATCCAGACTCATGTTAAACGTTTTCATTCCCTCCACTCAATTGTAATATTTCATCCACTTCAAGATTTGATAATAAAAATTGTTGCATTATAATTTAACAAAGGCAGAATACTTTGGAAAAGAAAAAGAAAAAACCAAAGGTTCATTCAGATGAGTTTCCTTTCCACATAAAGTTATATAAACGATAGATTATATACTTCTTCTGTCACTGCAGATGGGAAAAAGTGCAGCAACACTTATTTTCATCAGGATACGCGTCCGGATCCTGATGTGTTTTTTTTTTAGGCCAGAATACGACCCCGTATCCTAGTGTTAATAATTTGCTGCAACTTTTCTCATCAGCAGCGAAAGGAGAAGCGACGAACCCATAAACGATACCAGTCTCCTTGTAATTTGCACAACGGTTATTGAATTTCCATTGTGAGGGGAAAAAACAGGTGAAAAGAAAAGAAAGACAGGGAAAGACATAATTTCTTAATGGGATATATATTTTTTATGTTGTAAGAAAAAATTATCTCATGTTGTAGAAATAAAAGTATAAGTAGAACCCACAGGTAAGAAGAGAGATAAAAAAAAGTAATGAGACCCAATCCCTTTTTGTGTATGTAAGAGAGTTGTTTATCTCATGTAAAATGAGATAAACATAACCCTTTCTTAATATTGATTGATAGGGTAGAAAAATAATTGATTTGGTGAAAAGAAGGTGAGCTATTTGATGGCGAGATTAGGTCTTTTCCTTTATAAGGTGAAATATTTTAATATTTTAATGAATAGAATCATTCGGTATAATAGAATTTTCTTTCTAAACATCTATTTAAATACTTTATAGTACGTAGCCATGGTAAAGTTAATAAACCTATCCAGTGGCGGAGCCGGATTTCAAAATGAATCCGGGCGAAAAATTATATGTATATTTATTTTTTTAATTTTAATTAATTTATATTATAATATATTTAAATTATGTTAAATACAAAGCACCTGAGCAGACAATATTAAGAAAAGTTATAATTTTATTAAATATTTTTTAATTTCTTTTTATACAAATGAGAATTGAACACATAACCTAATACAACTTATCCAAATCTCTTATCAAATATATTTTAATTTTTAGATAGGAATAAATACAAATTCTAGCCCGGGCCAAATTACAATTTTAACCCGAGCCAAAATATAATTAATGATATAATTATATGTAATAAGTACAATTTATTAAAACTTAGTCCGGGCCGAGGTCACCTCCAACTATTAAGTGGCTCCGCCGCCACTGAACCTACCCCTACCCAGTTGTTAATAGAAATTTCTTCATCATCTTCATCAGTAGTCTTTGATCTCTTCAAGTTTGGATTTCGCTAAAGAAAATAATTATTGGTACAAGCTATGAAGACAAGAGTAATGGGGTTTATATACGTGAATATGCACTTATGCTTAATAATGATAAAATCCAACCAATTCAAAGGATGGATTTGTTAATAATCACATATAGAATATTAATTAAGATAGGATAAATGCTAGATTCTCATTTAAAATGAATCTAACACAAGAAGAAAGAAATTAATTATGGAAAAGATACTTTTACAACTCTCAGAATTATTGAATGCACATCTGTTGCCTTTTTTTTTTTTTCTCCTTAAGTAGTTCAAAGTTGATATTCTAAGATAATAGGGTGCATTTAGAAAAACTTTGACAAAAAATGCTTTTATTTATATATTTTTAAAGTTTTTAAGGCTACCTTTTATATTTTTTAGTAATACTCTAAAATTGTTTATATATATGTTTTTAAAAAATTATTTAACTATCATAATTTTTAAATTTTAATTAAAACAACTTTATTATTAAAAAAAACACAAACAAAATGCCTTAACATTTCTCTTTAAGATTTCACCGCCTATCAAGCAAATTATCAAGTAAATAACAGTGAATCTATACTTCAAATCAATGAAAAATGACAAACAAGGTTCTATTTGTCTTTTCATCTTATTCTTTTATTATTATTATTTCAAACTTGCTTGTTGCTTCTAGTCTTGTTGCTCTTTTTTTCAGCCAATGAAGAAACATAAATTGGATTTGGAAAGGCCCGAAGTTTCAGCACCTAGATCGAGTTTTTAAACGGTTAGATGGAGTGGTGGCTAATGCCCAATGGAGGAGGTCTTTTGCTGAAGCATTTGCCCATGTCATTCCTCGAGTTTTTTCGGATCATTGTCCTATTATCCTCAACCTGGATAAAGAGCTTGTTGGTTGGGAAAATCGACCTTTTCGACTATAACCGCCGTGGCTTGAACACCCCAACTTCAAGCATGTCCTTGAGGAGAACTGGGAAGACAACACCGAATGTAATCTTACCGAGTTAATTCCCAAGCTCAAAGAGTGGAACACTAACACATTTGGCATCATCCACAAGAAGAAGGCGTCTATTATTCGGAGACTGGCTGGCATTCAAAGGAACCTGGAGAAGGGTCACAATACTTTCTTAGAAAAGCTGGAGGTCGAGCTGTCAGGAGAGCTGGATAAGACTTTAGAACTCGAAGAACACCTATGGTTCCAGAAAGCTAGGACGGTGTGGATCCGTGACGGTGATCGCAACACAAGATACTACCACACGACAGCCATTGCTCGCAGAAGGAGGAACAAAATTCAGGCCTTGAAGAACGATATAGGCATTTGGATCAGAGAAGACCTGGAGCTCAAGAATCTGGTATGCTCCTTTTATTCTAATCTTTTCATTGAGGACATTCATATTAGGTACTGGAGAGACACCTCCCACCAGTGGCCTCAACTGGAGGCATGTGAGGTCCAATCCCTATGCAAACCAGTTTCTCCAGCTGAAATAAAGACCGCTTTCTTCCAAATGGGACCCCACAAGGCTCCAGGACCGGATGGGTACCCTGCAGCTTTCTTCCAGAGCAACTGGGATTTTCTTTCAAAAGGAGTTTGCAAAGACATTAGCGAATTCTTCCGCAAGCCAGAGGAAATTCACAATATTAATGAGACTCTCCTCGTGCTCATCCCCAAGGTGGAGAATCCTGAAAGAATTGACCAGCTGCGTCCCATTGCTCTGTGCAATGTTCTCTACAAAGCTATCACCAAAATTGTGGTCAACCGGCTCAAACCTGTAATGCAGAAGCTGATTTCGCCATTTCAAACTAGTTTCGTCCCTGGGAGGATCATACACGACAATGTAATAATTGCCCAAGAAATGACCCATTCGATGAACACGCGCACCGGAAAGAAAGCATTCATGTCTATCAAGATCGATCTGGAAAAAGCCTATGACAGGTTAAATTGGTCTTTTATCAGCAAAGTGTTGGTGGAAGCTGGCATCCCCACTAACCTGGTCAATATAATTCAGGCCTGTATCACCTCTTCTAAATTCCAAGTTCTCTGGAATGGCAGTGCCTCCAATCAATTCATCTCTTCCAGAGGTATCCGTCAAGGGGATCCCATCTCCCCGTACTTGTTTGTTCTCTGTATGGACAAGTTGTCTCACCTTATTGCTGGTGCTGTCAGGAACAAGCGCTGGAAACCCATGAGGGTGGGTAGGAAAGGGCCTCTAATATCCCATCTCGTGTTCGCTGATGATTTAGTCCTGTTTGGTGAAGCTAGTATGGATTAACTAGAAACCATGATGGACTGCTTAAAGAGCTTCTGTGATATGCCTATGAAAGTTGTTAGCATTGAAAAAACGTCCATCTATTTTTCCAAGAATACCTGTCCATCTTTAAAGGAAACTATCACCTTGGCCAGTGGCTTTAAGGCTGCTAGCTCCTTGGGGAAATATTTGGGATCTATGCTATACCATGGAAGAGGTAGAAAGAGGAATTACACCACTGTTTTAAATCGAGTTAAGGCCCGTCTCTCAAACTGGAAGAGCCATCTGCTTTCATTTGTAGGCCGGGTCACTCTAGCTAATTCAGTTCTGAGCTCTATCCCTGTGTACTATATGCAACATGGTAGCCTCCCAATTACTATTTGCAATGAAATTGAACAAATCCAGATGGCTTTCATCTGGGGAGACACTAGAGAGAAGAAAAAAGCTCATCTCATAGCTTGGGACAACTTGTATAAACCTAAGAAGTCAGGGGGACTAGGCATCCATAACTTAAAGATCCACAACGAAGCCTTTCTCCATGAAATTGCGTGGAGGTTACTGAATAGCAAGGAATCTCTTTGGGCACAAGTGCTTTTAGGAAAATACGAAAGGAAAGCTGACATCAGAAGGCAGCTCATCTCTAAGCAATATGATTCAAGCTTGTGGAAAGGAGTGGGCAGGATCTGGAAGGAATTCACCCATAGCCTCAACTGGAATATTGGAAATGGCATGGATGTCCTATTTTGGCAGGATAGATGAACTAACCTTGAAAACCCGCTCTTGGAGTACATGTTACCTGATGTACAGGTTAGGAATATGGAAGCCAAGGTCACTGATATGGTGGAACAAATATCCGGGAACTGGAATTATGATTCTATCCAAAGGTTTGTTAATAGTGAGGTTGTGCAGGCTATTCGCGCCACTCTTCCTCCTGCGTCGGATAGGGGGGAGGACTATTTAACATGGAATTCCTCTGCTAATATTAGGAATTTAGTCAAGGTAGCTTACAGTAGAGGAATGAACTTTGACTCTTTGGTTCCTGACCCTTTGTGGAATATGATTTGGGATTGGAAAGGGCCTCAGAGGATACGTGTATTCTTATGGATGATCTACCATGGCCGAATCCTTACCAATGAACACACCTCAAAATGGGGAGGACCCTCGACTTTCCATACCTGTACCAACAAAACTGAAAGCATTCTTCATGTTCTCCAGGATTGCAGCAAGGCAAAACCAATTTGGAACTTCAGGTTTGTAGGCACAATCCCTTCGGATTTCTATAGTCTTCCCTTGAAAGACTGGCTGCGAAAGAATTTGACAGGAGGTTGGCCCCACGCTTAAATTTTTGACTGGAAGGATATCTTTGCCATCTCTAGTTGGTTCCTTTGGAAATGGAGAAATAGCACTGTTCATGACCCATTGTTCTTGAGGCCTGCTAATCCTTTTCTCCTGATCTCGGGGTACATCAAGGATGTTAGAGTCAGCCTAGCTGCGAAGCATCACGATCAGAACTCAGCCACTTCAGTGCCTAGAACAGTCTGGTGCCCTCCATCACCAGGCTGGTGGAAGCTCAACTCTGATGCCTCGGTCAAGAATAATCAGTCCCCTGCTTGTTGTGGAGGGCTAATTAGGGATGACAAGGGAAGGTGGATCATCGGCTTTCTGTATAAAATTGGTATTTGCACCCCTTTCATTGCAGAACTTTGGGCCATCTACACGGGATTGTGTGTGGCTTGGGAGATGAAAACAACTCTTTTAATTGTTGAAAGTGACTGCTTAATGGCCATCCAAGCCATACAGAACAGAAAGGATGATGGCCCCCTACCTCAGATGGTCTACAGGATCAGGTCTTGGTGTAACATCAGTTGCAAGTCGTCTTTCAACACACTGGCAGAAATGGAAATTCTTGTGCAGATAGATTATCCAAAATGGCTTCCATAATCAAGGAAAATTATGTTTTGCTGCCTGTAGCTCCTGTTGAGTTGGGTCCTTTATTGGACTCTGAAGCTCTCAATCTGTAGTTTTCTTTCTTTTGGGCTTTGCCGTACTAAAAAAAAAATTGGATTTGGAATTCAAAGAAAGTCATAATACGCTAAGCAATGCAGGGCTAGATAAGTTGAAAATAATTATGCAAGGAGGATATTATTATTTTGGGAGATTTCATACTTTTACTGTTCCTCTTAAATTTTTGCCTTGTAAAATAAAAATGTGAGATATCCAATACTGCTTTGTCAAGTTATACTAAAATATTATCTTAATAATTAGATAATAATTCTCTAATTATTTACTAAAAAATATTAAACGGAAAAAGTCTTACACGAAAAACTAAAAGCAATTAATATCATGCGAACATTAAAAAACATATATCATTTTTTAATTTATTTGTTAGAAAGATTATTAAAAAAGTGAGTTAAGAGAATTTTAAATTATTCATTCATGAAATAAGAAACTCGGATCAAATTTGTAAGACATAATTTTTTAATGTCTCTAATTACTGTTTGATTACTGTTCTCTATTAGAACAAAAAAAACTCATTTGATAAGACATAATTTGTAAAAATAATTTTAAAAATTATAACTGTTTTTAATTTTTAAAATTAAATTTAAAGAACATTTCTGAGTTATTTTTATTTTGTATTTTGATTTTTAACTTCCAAAATAAAAAAACATATAAAAGACATGTTTCATTAACTATTCTATAAAATAGTTTTAATAACAAAAAACTATAACACAATCAACCAGATCATTCATTTTTCTAAACGGAAATAACATACTCTAATATGCGTTCCTCCAGCATTTATATTAAGCTCATATTTCCAAGGAAAAAGTATTTAACAAGTTGTATTGCTTCATTACACAACCAGGTAAATCTCTTAAAGCACCCTTTTAACTATTTTTCTCCTTTCCAATCTTAAAGAGCAACATCAGGAGCAATACAGGACAAAGAGGGAATCACAATCACTTATTGCATAGGTTACCTGCACAAGAAATCCATCCAATCAAGTTTTTCCAGCAAGCTTCAAATTGTTTTTGCTTCAGTTATCAATCATTTTGTACTATGTTTTGGCAGAACTTCCCACATTACACACTTCACAATCCACATACATACACCATTCATTACTAAATTTCCACATGGAAGTCCAAGATCAAGTGTGCTTGGCAAGGAAGGCGAGGAGAAGTTGATTCACCTGTGTAGGAAATTGTTCTTGAACAAAATGGGTTCCCTCAGGGATAAATGTAATCTCTAGATTGGGAACATACTCTCTTGCTTTTTCACCCTTTGTTAAATCCTCAATCCCTGGAAACTTGAGAACATAATCCTTGTCACCCATTATCAGAAGCACTGGAACTCTCACTACAGGATCTGGTAAGTTAAAGTCTTCACCAAATGACCTACAAATGCATAAAAACATCCACCATTAACAAGAATTCACCATAAAATCTGAGGGGTCAAGAGACCTCACTTTTTTAGTAAGAAAACATTTCACTAAAGCAGCATGGTATTTCCAAAAAGAAAATACAGAGTTCTCATTTACCTGCATCACGATAAATAGACTCAACACCACATCTCAACCCAAAACCTTAAGATGTTAGATTTATGGGTTCTTTTATTAATATGATCATCATTTAGTCCATTTCTAACCAAAGTGGGACTTCATTACTTACATTTGGATCCAAACATTCCTCCTCCTCCCCCTCAAGTGTGAGTCCAGCCCACATCTGCCACCCCTCAAGCAGAAGCTTTTTTGAGTAATCATGGGATTATATCATAGCTTAACTGCACTCATCAAGTCCTTGTCTAACATGAAAGGTTACATCAAGACTTGGCTACACTCATCAAGATCTTGACTCCATATTATGAGTTTGGAAGACTTACAAACCCAAATAGTAACCATCATGGCTTGACTGCACTCATCAAGTCCTTGTCTAACATGAAAGGTTACATCAAGATTTGGCTACACTCATCAAGATCTTGACTCCGTATCATGAGTTTGGAAGACTTACAAACCCAAATGCTAACCATCAATGGGCAGTCAAGAGAGCCCATGGTAGGGGAGAACTACCATCAATGGGCTAAGCAACAATCCACCACAATAAGTGGCCTTGACACCATATCTCAACCAAAAACCTTAAGGTATAAAGTTTGTGGGTCCTCCCACTAATATGATCCTTACTTAGTCCATTTGTAACCAATATAGGACTTTACTACTCACACTTGGATCCCAACACATTTTACTAAAAAAAACAATAAAGAAAAATGCCAGCACCTATATGGAACCTGCAATGCAGTTTGGAATCCAGATTTATCATACAAAGCTCCATATGTTGCAAGATCTTCCTCTGCGAACCAAGATGGAAGAGGAGTAGCTGGTTCCACCAAATCCATGATCTCCTGGTTTTCCAGAGCTATTGGTAATTCACTTCTTGAGAAGAGGATGTAAATATTTCGCACAACAGTTTTTGCATCAAAGCGTCCAAAATCAGCCTCTGCCCTTCCTGGTTCCTGATATGGACAGAAACATAGTTATGATGATATTAACAATCATTATGGCTGAGAATCAAAAGGAACTTAAAACTACCCGCCATCTCGAAATTTAGAAGCCTTCAGGAAGGTATTTGTGATACATAGAGGGGCGTGGTGGAACATATGGAACACCCAACGTGACAACTCCCAAGACCCTTTCTGGGTGTAGAATGGAAAATATATATGCAGGACTAGCTCCAAAATCTTTCCCAACAAGAAACACCTATATAATATAATATACATTGAAAAGAGAATTAGGCAAACATAGATAGGTAGCTAGATGCTCAGACTTAAAGAATTCTTCAAGTTTTCTTGGTATATAAGGAATAATAAGTATGATTATGCTCTCCACCCTCACGAGGAACTGAGACTCTCAAGAATCGAATCCATTACCTTTGGACAGGTTAAATCCTACCTTTTAGGTGGGTTGCCATTAAATCCACAACTCTTGGTGGTATTTATTTAACATTGAAAATAGATTAAATAATGGAAAATCAAGTAAAAATTTATATGTTGAGTTCACAGTTAATAATTTTTATTTTTATTTTTTTGATACATGTAGGAATTGAAAACATAACCTAATACAATCTACTCAAAACCCCTCACCAACTAGAGCAATCTTAACGGCTTTCTGTTAATATTCGATATAAGTGTAAAATCTGAAATTCCATTAGGTAGATAAAAAATTTACACCACTAACAGTATCATAATTAAAAGTTTACCTCGAGAAAAACAGAAACACACTAAGTACCAGCAAAGCATAATATAAAAAAGCAAAATTTTACTAATTTACATCCAGAATATTGAAATAATATAAGGTTTTTATATTTATCCCAACTTTACTTTTTAGTAAGTTCATGCAGCTCATGCCTCAAATATTAAAGGATAACTTTACATGAAAAAAGAGAGAAGAAAGACAATGATCATGTAGAGATGGTGTGCGTGTTTTTTTTTTTAATGTGTAAAGTGTTATTTATGCGGATTAATTTTCTCATTTTACGTGAGAAAATTTATAACATGAGAAAATTTTCAAATGTAAAATAAGAAACTTATTTCTAAATGTTTATGGTTTGTTTTTTCTATAGTCAATGTAGATAACTTATCTACATTAAGCCCAAGAAGATGTCGTTTTAAGGCAAAAATCAAGGTATTTTTATAATTATAATTTATTTCAGGTTATAATAGTATTTTTCATTATAATTTTTTAATTTCTCAACTCAAAATGACGTCGTTTTGGTAATGAAGGTAAATAACTTATCTACATCCATTAAATCCATTATTTATATAATATAACCATGAAAACTACGAAAAAATAAACTATTCTTTTTCACTGTAGATAATTTATCTACATTGAACCTATAACCATGTTTAGATGAAAATTAAGATATTTCTGCAATTATAATTTATTTTAAAATTATAATAATTATTTTTATTTTTTGATTTTTCAACTCAAAGTGACGTCGTTTTAGGTTTGAATGTAAATAACTTAATCCAAAAATAAAATAAAAATAGTGAACCTTGGAAAGAGCAAGAGCATCAAGAATTGCAAGGAGGTCAGTGAGAAGATCAGAGTAGGTAGCTTTGTCGGGTTGAGGCGGCGGGTCGGAAAGACCGTATCCTCTGTAATCGGGTGCGATAGCTCTGAATCCGTTATCCGCAAGGGCAATCATCTGGTGGCGCCAGGAGTACCATATCTCTGGGAACCCGTGCAGGAATACGACGGCGTTTGGACCTGAAAGACCGGAAAAGAAGGGCGTTGAATTTTGACTGATAAGTAACAGCATAAATAAAATGAAGTGGTGTCCAGTGGATTCTAACCGGTTCCGGCTTCTGCTATGTGGAGTTTGAGAGCGCCAACGTTGACAAACTTGTGTTGGATTTGATCCATGAATCAGATCGAGCTTCCTCTGTGTTGCTGTCTGTTACACTCTTAACAATAGTCAATGGTCACTTGGCACTGTCGGAAATACTAAGGATAATTCAAAATTTAAGTACAATTTAAAGAAGTTATGTAAAATTAATTCGAATAAAAATTAAAGTGATTAGTTTGAAAAATGCATAAAAATATTTAAAAATATATATAATTAATTTAAAATTAACATGCTATAATAAATTAGGGGATAGAGTATCCTTACTACTGAAAAGTATTGCAGTTATTACTACTAAATTACTCACCGTTGATTTCCGTCAATCATCACCGTTGATTTCCGTCAATCTAACGGTTGTAATTTATTGAGTACACTTATTAATTAATTATAATTTTGAATAAATTATAACATTTAGATTGGCGAAAATCAATAGTGATTAGTTTAGTAATAGGAGTTGTAAAACTTTTCAGCAGTAAGTATAACTACCCCCATAAATTAGTTTTAGGATTAAGTATTTGTCATTTTAAATGACACAACTTTGTGTCATTTTTTAATGAAAACACTTAACCCTGTTTAAGGGTTAATAATAGGGATAGATTATATTTACAAATTTTTTGTTTGCAAATTACATTATGTACTCCCTAGAGTACATTCTTAACAGAGTTTACTCGTGGGAGTACATAGTGTAGTTTGTAAGAGTTTGTGAATAAAAAGTTTATAAATATAACCTTCCTCTTAGTAATATAATCAATGTTGTGAAACTTGGCCCGACCCGGCGAACCGATCATCTAACCGGTTCAGGTCAAGTATTGGACCAGTCATGCATCAGACCTAATCAAATCTGATAAAAATCCGGCCAAATCCGAACAAAATTGACCAAACCCGATCAAAACCGGTGACACACTCGGGTCATGGATTTTTATAAAAAATAAACCAAAAAACTAAAATTGTTTCATTTTGATAGGAAAAAATATAGAACTCATTTCAAAAAAAAAAAATTGTAATTTTATTTGCTAGTATAATTTTCTATAATGACTTAAAATTTCAGCTTCCAATACTCAAATAATTTGCGGAACAATAAATTAAGAGAATATAATATATGTCATTTCAATGAATTTGAAAAATATGATTTCAATGTCATTGAGAGGTATGATTAAGGAGATTTTGAGTTGTAATTTAAATTGACATAGTAATTACGTGCATTTTCATTTATTTGTGTTTCATGAACTTGTAAAAGTGTGATTGAATAATTTTTGAGCTTATTTAGTGAATATTGTTTAATTCATTTTAGATATAGAGAATATAATTAAATTTATACATTTATATTTTTATATATTTATATATATATATCCAAATTAACCGGTCTGGCTAGTGACCCATCGATCCGATTAATGACCCAATTACCTAATACCTCGACCGGATTGATACCCGGGTTGAGTTTAATAACACTAAAACATAAAACATAAAGTTCTTATTGTTTAATATATGTCTTTACTTTCAAAACAAAACCAAAAAATATTTATCTATAATAAAACTACAAATAAAATTTATAAATAATGCATTTTTCATCATTATAATGATTTTATTTCTTTCATTGTTGGATAAAACTTCCATAATTGAAATTTGTTTTTAAAACGTGCATGTAAGAATTTGTCTACTCTTTTTATAAATAAAACTGCATCGAAATTTTAAACTATTAAAATTTAAGCATATTTACTTCCTTTAAAAGATAACTCATTTTAAAATTGTTTTTCCTTTTATCATTATATTATTAATTACAAAAGTAGTAATTTAATACAGGGTTTGACGTTTGTCAATGACATAAGTTATATTATTTTAAGAGAAAGTTAAATACAAAAAATAAAAATTATGGGAGAGAAAATAAATGGTTTTTTAATATAAATTTTAAATAAAAATATTATTTTATGTCTATATTTATCTTAAAATGTCATAATTTTATGTCATTTAAAATGATAAATAATTTTCCCTTTAATACGTTATCTTATAAGACAATAAATTTCTCTCTCTTTTAAGTTTATTTCTCTCTGTTTTTTATTGAGGCTTTGCTAGAGGAGAATAATAAACCCAAACTAGACGTAGCAGAAACTTGAAGCTGAGTGAGAAACAGAGAACAAGCTTCTTCTATGTCTTCTTTGTCTCTCTGACACCATCAATCTCAAATCATTTTTTGCTAGGTGTTACCATTCCTTCATTTGTCATCTTATTTTTCCATTCATTTCGTTTCGCTTTATTTTTCATTTTTTCATTTTTATTTATTATTATTATTATTTGCAGACATTTGATTATGATGGGTGGAAAGCATAGAATTCTGATGGTCTCGGATTTTTTCTATCCTAACTTTGGTGGTGTCGAGAATCACGTGTATTACCTCTCGCAATGCTTGCTCAAGTTAGGCCACAAGGTAGGTCCCTGAAACCTTTTTGATTTCAATTTTGTGCTTACTGCTTAACCCTCTTCATATCAAAATTCATATATTCTCCTTTGTAATTGTATACTCTGATCATGTTCATAGACATTGCTTTTAAACCTTTTAAATTTCACTCTTTTAATGTTTTTCACAAGTAACCGCATGGGAGTTCTAAGACCTTTCTCTCCTTCATGCTATATTATTATATTATTGGTACTTCATACTGTCATAGAGAAATTGACTTTTATTTTCTTTGTTCCTTTCCTTAACTTATATCAGATTTTTTTCATGTGTTAATTACCCTTCCATTCCCTGTATTTTGTGTTTACTATGAAGACCTTTTTTTTGTTATGAAAGGATTCTTGTATTTATGAAAAAAAACTAAGAAAAAATGCAACCTGTTGTCATATGGCTCCCCTTCATTTATGAAAAAATGCTACAACTATAAAATGCTGTCAGGTTTGACGGCAATTTGAATTGAGTTTTAGCTTCTTCTTCTTCTTCTTTAAAAGTGTGTGTAGGTTTTCATATCAGAATTTGGGTTTACTTAGTAAATGCAAGCTATAGAATGGGGAATAATTTGCTCTTTTTTCCAACTTGTGCTGTGGTAATTTGTAACATTTTGAACTAAAAGAATATGACTATTCAGGTGGTTGTTGTAACTCATGCTTATGGAAATAGATCTGGGGTTAGATATATGACCGGTGGTCTGAAAGTCTACTATGTTCCATGGAAACCTTTCTTCAATCAGAGTACATTTCCAACCTTGTATGGGATACTACCGGTTATAAGAATGATTCTTATTCGAGAAAGAATTACTATAGTGCATGGACATCAAACCTTTTCGACGCTTTGTCATGATGCTCTTTTGCATGCCAGAATCATGGGATACAAGGTTGTGTTTACAGATCATTCACTGAATGGTTTTGGTGATGTTGGAAGCATCCACATGAACAAGGTGTTGCAGTTTACCTTGGCAGATGTGAGTCAAGCCATCTGTGTTTCCCATACAAGCAAGGAGAACACGGTCTTGAGGTCAGGTTTGTCACCAGAGAAGGTTTTTGTAATTCCTAATGCTGTTGATACTGCCATGTTCAAGCCAGCATTGGAGCGTCCCAGCAGATTGGAAATTGTTATTGTTGTTATTAGTCGATTGGTTTACCGTAAAGGAGCAGACTTGCTTGTTGAAGTCATTCCAGAAGTATGCCGATTACATCCCAATGTGAGTTGTTGAAAAGAATGTTAGTTTGTTTTTCATAACACAATCTAACATGGAGTTAATGGCATTAAGTTAAGGCCTCTTTGGGAATGCTTTGCCTTTTTGTTCTGGTGCTGCTTGACAGCAATAAGCTGCAAAATGTGTTTTTGGTAAGATTTTTCAAACGGTGCTTATTCTGGTGCCCTCTAAAAGTCATAGATGCTTTTGAGAAACACCTAAGGGCTGCTTTCAAAACTGTAGATGCTGTCACATACATGAAATTCCTATAGAGTCCTACCTTTTCTGCGATTCTAGCTTCATAATTTCTAATTTTGTACTGAATCTATTAAATTTTATAATTTCTTCTTTTGTAATTTCGGATACTTATAGTTTACCATAATTTTAACAAATATCTTCATTCATGGCACTTTAGAGAAGCCTTTTTCAAATCTTCACCAAAAACAAATTTGAATGCCTTCAGCAACTGCTTTATCACAAAATCTATAGTACGTACCTTTTGGAAAGCAGAAGATCCCCTTACGAAGCCTTTCCAGGTTGCTTTATGATAATTGGAGAAATACTGAACAAATTTAATGCAAAACCAGAAACTGTTTAGTTTATATTTTGCTTATTTTTTCATTTATTTGTTATCTGTAAAATTTTATCTGCTTAGCTGAACATGCCTGAAAGAGCATCTAATTTTCAAGTTTCTGCTTAAATAGACAGAGAAGCATCCCCTCCCCATACAAAAGAAAAAAGATGTTTGAATAGACAAAGTTACTTGGAAATGCTTTCAGACTGTTTACAGTTAGTATAGAGAGATATTTAGTGATCTTTCAAAGATAGATTACATTGGCCTATGTACGTGTCAACTGACCTTTGACAAAAAAGTAATATGGTCAGCCTACTGTATGTGCATATAAAAAACAGTGCTTTTTTAAGTATATTCTTACAATCTTTCGTGTGATCTTAAATCTTTGTAAAACTCAATTTTTTGAAGTCAAAACTCAGATGTTTCGTGTGTATCTGTCACCACTGTGATGTAAATTTTTGTCCATTGACAGAGAGCAACGTCTTTGCTTTTACTATTTTTGTCCAATGATTCCAGTATTTTTGGTCTCTCAGCATCTTATGTATGTAGTTTTACTATTTTATTGATTTCCTTATGTTGGACCATTGTAAATAATGCACCAAGAGAAATATATACAGCTTGAAAGAATTATAATTTTTATATTTTGTTTTTTGTTGGTTTTGTTTTGTTCTTTTGTTCTTTTTTTGTTCTTTTTATTGTAGACTTTCAAAGGCATAACTTATATATCCATTTGAAGGTTCGTTTCATTATTGGAGGTGATGGACCTAAGCGTGTGCTGTTGGAAGAGATGAGAGAAAAGCATTCTCTTCAAGATCGAGTTGATTTGTTGGGAGCCGTACCCCATGCACAAGTCCAGTCTGTTCTAATATCTGGGCATATCTTCTTAAACAGGTTCATCTTTCTCAAAAAGTTTTCCCTTTCTTTAAATTTTGTGGTGATGAGTTTATAATTCTGTAATAATTTGTAATGGTTGGTCTGAACATCTACACTTTTTTTTGCTTTTGTTGGTAATTCACTATTGACTATTCAATGTTCACTACCATAGAGCATTGTTGGTCTTGCAGATATTCAGTTGAATTTTCCTTTGACACGGTGTTAAAAGTAATTTCCATAATTTTTGGCTTCAAAAATTAGGTGGACAATGAAGCCACTTTAAGTGGCTGAAGCTTAAATAGTAATTTACTAAAAGCATATCAACCTTTTAAAATTTCCTTCTGTTCTCATCTGGCACATGCTTCTCAGCTATAGGTTTGAATAAAACCATTAAGAAAAGAGAGAGGAAAATATGAGATTTGAGGGATTGATTCTATAAATCACTGAGGTGGCTGCAAAGAGCAGTTTAGTTTTTGCCCCCTTCATACAGTTGAGAGTGATGGTCCATTCACACAATTTTCCTTGACGAGGGTTGTGCACTAGTTGGTAGTACGATCTCCATAGCATTTGGGAGAAAGGTCATATTCACATCCAATCCAACCTAGAGGTGTTTGGCACCCATAGAATGTGGACACAAGTTCACTCTAACTTGTGAGCATAAAAGCTTGAAGAACCCCAAAATGACTGTTGCTACTTTCTACTTTTTGCTTATGTACTGTTTGGTTGGTTCATATAGCATACAGTCAATGCTGAATCTTGCACATGCTGATCCATGACATGAATCCACTTCAAACATACAAGATCTGATCCAAGCTAGTTTGCATTACAAGTATATAGAAGTGGGTAATTACCAATGAAGTCAAAAAAAAATCTCCAAGAGAGCCCAAACAGAAGAACAACTTCAAGTTTAAGTCCAAACAGAAGCAAAATTATTAGATCTGCAAAAAAAGAAACTAAAAAAATGTCAAAAAATCTGCAACTTGAGGCAAAAAACACTCATACGCACAACCAAACGTTGTTGTAGAAGCCTCTGAACGTCCCAAACAGCAACAAAAAAAATCAAATCCGATCAAAAGAGGCACGAGTGGCCAAAAATATCCAATTTTTATGACAAGTAGAGGTCCATAAACGTCCCAAACAGCAAAAAAAAAAGAGTCAAATCTGATCAAAGGAGGCGCGAATGGCCAAAAAGATCCGATTTTTATGACAAGATCAAAGACCCACTCCTAGAAACGTCCATAGATTGGTAGATCTGGAAAAACGGAGTCAAACAATGGTCCTCTTGGTCCAAAAGGTCATTGGAAAAAATTTTCTGTTGTGGTGAGAGGCTAACAAATAGGGTTCCACTCTAAAGGCGGCAGTTGCGGAAGCAAAGCCCTCAAGATCGAGAGCTCTGAAACCAACTTGAAAAGAAAGAACTTCAAAAGTAGTATTGTATTATGTGAAAATTGTATATTACAAATGTACAAGAGCTCTCTATTTATAGAGACTGAATGACTTAATAGGCTAAGTCCAAAGAAGATTCTAGAATGAAAAATAAATAAAAATAAATAATTACAATACAATTATTTACAATATATCTTTTCGAATTTGAAATTATTGATTTCAACTTTAAAATATTAAGGACATAAACTTTATCAGCTTCTATGTCCTTTGGGCTTTAAATTCTTGTTCTGAGTTCTATCCAATATTATTTCTTTTGATCCTGTTGTCCAAACTGATTTTTGCACTGTTTCAGTTCCTTAACAGAAGCTTTTTGCATGGCTATATTAGAGGCTGCTAGTTGTGGATTGTTAACTGTCAGCACACGCGTTGGAGGTGTTCCTGAGGTAGGTACCACAGGTATTCTTTCTATACGTGTTCGGTATGAGTAAAAATGTTTTTTATAGAGTTTTTCTTTAAGTAATTTTCTTATGAACTTCAGTTTCTTGCTGACTCCACAATTTGGGAGAACTATCATGCGGTATTTGACATAGACGCACTTCATTGCTAGGTATTACCAGATGACATGATTGTTTTGGCTGAACCTAATCCCAGTGATATGGTGCATGCAATCCAAAAGGCAATATCTATGCTGCCAAAAATTGATCCTCAAGTCATGCACAATCGAGTGAGTTTGTAGTCTAAATGGCCTTTTTCTGTTGCCTACAGTGGGACAATTGGTTACTCTTTATTTATTTATTTATTTTATGTAGATGAAGAAACTCTACAACTGGCATGATGTTGCCAAAAGGACCGAAATTGTATATGATCGAGCTATGAAGTGCTCCAATCAAAATCTACTAGAATGTCTCTCGCGGTACATACTTTCATAGGTTCAATTTGATTCCAACGGCAACACTTAATTGTAAAAGGAAGTCCACTGTTCAGTGTTTCAATTATGTGATTTTTCTAATTACTTTAGCATAAAATTCTTCAACTTTCTTGTATAACATAAGCTGGTGGTAAAACAATGTATTTTGGGATCTTTATGTGGTAAGCTACAACTTTGGCAATTATTTTGCTGGTATAAGTAGTTCAGGTGTAAAACCAATACCTAATCTAGGAGGAGGAACATGAATCTAATTATTTCTAACAGATTTTCTGCTTGATTGAAGTGGTGTGAGCTTAATATCAAAATATATTTTCTGTAATGAATAAAGGAACTCATAAATATCAGTAGCTGCTTCTCTAATTGCTGATTGTCTGTGTTCTTTTAGATATCTCTCTTGTGGAGCATGGGCAGGCAAGCTCTTTTGCTTGGTTATGATCTTAAGTTTTGTGTTTTGGCATCTACTGGATCTATGGCAGGTAGGGTGGTGGTGGTGGTGTTGTTGTTGTATTTGTTACACATTTTCTGCTTATTCATGTTTTCAGGAGTTGCATTACTTGTGTGTTTCCATTATTAGCCTGCAGATGATATTGAGGAGGTGCCAGATGTTATTCTTTCACACAACAATGATGGAGAGATGTTGCAGAAAACCCAAGAATGACACATGAGGAGCATGATAGATTATTTTGTTGAATTCCCAGATCTTGAAATGGAGATAATCATGTCCTTTTCATGGTTTTTTTTAATAAAAACTGCATGAAATCTACATCCTAAAGAATATTTCGTTGTATAGCAAAATAGTAATGAGAACAGCAAATGTGTGCTTCATCGTAGATTATGAACTTTATAAAACTGCAGAGGATCCTAATCAAGGTGTTTTATTTATTTATTTATTTTATTTTTAATAAGGTGCAAATAACAAATAGAATGCAGTGAATTCTGCTAAAAATAAAATAAAATAATGCAGGGGTGTTCGCTGGATTCTCATTAACGTTGACGAACTTGTATCGGGTTTGATACACGACCGTGAATGAGACCGAGCGTCTTTCTGTGTCTGTTTGTCTGAACAGTTACCACTGTACATACATGTCATAGTTCTAAGATTTGTGTTCAATAGCCACTTGGCACTGTGTTGTAATTGTAAAGCTATTGCAGATTCTTTAGGGAGTGAAGGGAAGAGAAGTATTAAAAAGAACGAAAATTGTGGGCGTGAAATGTTTTTTTTATCCTTGCATATCTCATGGATGAGAAATTGGAAGGTAATTAAAATTAAAGAATCAATAATTTAACATTTGTTAAGTTGATTATCTATTCATAAACTATTATTGTAACTTCATATTTTAATTGTGATTTCTACGATTTAGTGTATAGTTCATCTTGATTATTTTATTCAGTAAACATATTATTCTCAAGCATTTTAATTACAAACTATTTTTAAGTTAATAAAATATTTCAGCCACTTAGTATTTATAGAAGATACATAAAACGAGATGTGGTTAATCCTTTACAAAATGATTTCACACTATAAAAGTAGCTATAATTAATTAAGTTAAATAACCATAAAATAATTTGTGTATCAAATTTTTTACTTTAATCAAACAAGACAAGTGGTATCAACTTTAGTGTCCGTGAGTGGGGAAGGTTCCAAGTTCCAACTGAAGCAATTACTGAAACAGCACTTCTCTATTCACAGATCACAGCCAATCGCTTGTTTCCTATCTGTAAGCCTTCTCTCTCTCTCTCTACAACTTACGATAGTTTACTTTGTAACAGCATAGGATTCGAAACATTGTAATCTTCCATTCGGAATACAAGTATCATCAATCAAACCTTAGTTTTTTATTTTTTATGATCAAACCCACAATCTCTTAATTGTAAACAAAAAAAACATACTCAAATTTCAAGTCAAACCCGTTGAGCCATCATCTTTATCTTTCATTACTATATTGTCCAAGGTGGTGAATTTCGCTTCTACTGCATCTTTTTTAACATCAAGCTTAGTGATCTATCAATTATTTCATTCAAATATTCCTACTTTCAACAACTACTTTCGACTATACCCAGATCTTGTTGTTTCTTTCTTTCTATCTCTTTTGACTCCTCTGATCCAGGTTTTGCTTCTGTGTTCATATGATTTTGGATTTCTGAAGAATATTTAAGGGACTCTATGATTTGTCTTTATTAGAAAATAATAAAAACACCTTACTGAAATTAGACCTGAAGAAAGTACTTTGCTTGTTGATTTTAGTTATGATTTTCGTTGACTTGAGAACTGATTTGTGTGGGAATCAAAGTCAAATCTTCAACGCTAATTCGATTTCTACCCCTCCTAATACAGTATACCCATGTTGCTGCACTGAACATTATTGTATATATGCTTGTTAACCTTGCATCATAACTGCTACTTGTGTTGTCATGCACCCAATTAAAAGCTTTGTGTATGTTTATTTCCATCTGCAACTGTCATATGGGTTAGTACTTAGTATCGAGTTTGGTTATGGATGTTTTGTGATATATGCAGGAGGCAAAACAATTATGGCGGATTTAGAAAATTTGCTTTTGGAGGCTGCAGGAAGAACTGGTACAGCTGGGAGAAATAGGCATTCTCTCCCACCTTCAAGGAGAAGACGTGATGGTTCTTATTCAGATGGTGGGAGTGATTCTAGGGATGATGATTCGGATGATGAGCTTAATTATGCAAGCAGAAAGCCATCTGGACCACAAGTTCCTCTGAAGAAGAGATTAGATCCCTCAGAAAGAGATGATGATTTGGGTAGTCAAGAAGAAGCTGATGATGATGCTGGTGGTAGTGATCATGAGGGTGATAGCAGTGATGAATCGAATATTGGTGATGATCTCTATAAGGATGATGATGACAGGAGGAAGCTTTCTGAGATGACTGAACTTCAAAGAGAGATGATCTTGTCTGATAGAGCTATGAAAAAGGATGATAAAAATTTATTGGGGAAGATAGCATCAAAGCGTGAGAAAGGAAAGGCAACAGTGCCTGGAAAACAGTCTCCACCGTTGTCATCATCTCGTGTGCGTTCATCAGCCAGATCTGCAGACAGGGCAGCCAAGAATGATGCATTGAATGAATTGCGCGCTAAGCGATTGAAACAGCAAGATTCAGGCAAACTGAGAGAGACATCTAGAAGTTCAGGTCCCAGACATTATTCCCCACCAAAGCGCAAAGCTTTCACTTCAGCAAGTCTCAGTAGTTCAAGCCACAGTGAGAGTGACAGTAGGTCTCACAGTGATGATGAAGGGTCAACTGGGGATGGAGGAATTGGTGACAGTGATGATGATAGGGCGTTGTCTGGGTCTGAGGGACCATCATTTCAGGATATTAAGGAAATAACTATCCGCAGGTCAAAACTTGGCAAATGGTTTATGGAGCCTTTCTTTGAGGAGTTAATAGTTGGTTGCTTTGTGAGAGTTGGGATTGGTAGATCAAAATCTGGACCTATCTACCGGCTCTGCATGGTGAAAAATGTTGATGCCTCAGAACCTGATCGACAGTATAAATTAGAGAATAAAACAACATATAAGTATTTGAATGTTGTTTGGGGAAATGAAAGTTCTGCTGCTAGGTGGCAAATGGCTATGGTTAGTGATTCTGCTCCTCTTGAAGAGGAGTTCAAACAGTGGATTAAGGAGGTAGATCGAAGTGGTGGCCGGATGCCAAGCAAACAAGATGTGTTAGAAAAGAAACAAGCCATACAAAAGATCATCACATTTGTCTACTCAGCAGCTACTGTGAAGCAGATGTTACAAGAGAAAAAGTCTGCCTCATCAAGGCCACTAAATATTGCTGCTGAGAAGGATAGGCTGAGGAGGGAATTGGATATAGCACAAAGTAAGAATGATGAGGCAGAAGTAGAGAGGATCAGGACAAGGCTGCAAGAATTAGATGCATCCAGGAAAACACACGAGAAGGATGCCAAGGCTTTGAAGTTGGCTGAGATGAACAGAAAAAACAGGTTTGAGAACTTCAAGAATGCTTCTGAATTGAAGCCAGTGAATACAGGTTTGAAAGCAGGTGAGGCAGGTTATGATCCATTTTCAAGGAGATGGACTAGATCAAGGAATTACTATGTTTCAAAACCTGGTGAAAAGGTTGCAGCTGGAAATAGTAGTGCCAATGGCATAGTGGCTGATGCTGGCAACAATGGAACAGGAGCACATGCTGGAATGGTGGCTACTGCTGCCGCCTTGGTAGCTGCTGCCGGTGCCGGGAAGTTAGTGGATACAAGTGCTCCAGTGGATCAAGGGACAGAGTCAAATATGCTGCACAATTTTGAGCTGCCAATTTCATTAGCATTACTTCAAAAGTTTGGTGGAGCTCAAGGAGCTCAGGCAGGATTTATGGCAAGAAAACAAAGAATAGAAGCAACAGTTGGACTTAGAGTCTTGGAAAATGATGGCAGGAGGCATGCGCTGACACTGACAGTTAGTGATTACAAAAGAAGAAGAGGGCTTCTTTGAAATTTTTTTGCTGCCCTTGATGTATGCCAGCTGAGGTAAGTTTACGGTTCTGCAAGCCAAAGATGGTTTGTGTTGTATTGACTGTAATATTGTTGTGTCCTTATTGTGTCTTGATCTTTTCATAAGTGGTCATGTATCCATATCTTTTTTATTCCTCAAATGTTAAACAATAAATATATCTGATAAATGCAAGTCTATATGATTTAACATTGATTTTTAACCGATGATTGGAAGTTAAAGGGAGAGCATGATGAATGCCTAGAATATCAGATATCGTGATGAAATATTAATGCAAATTATTTATCCTCTAAGACCATAATTGTCTAGGAGTTTTTTTTTTTGAGATTGTGGTTGCTATCACGGCAATATTAGCTATCTCATTGTATAGATGATACATAGGTACCAAATATGATTCGTATCAAAATATGGTGAAATGCAAGTATAATGGCAGCTGAAATCATAATGTTACTAATGAACTAAAATAGAGAAATATATGGTGGAAGCATTCATGGTATAATTCTTTTGATGGATGAAACCTTACCATCAGAAAAGCCAAACATGTATTTGCTTTGTTTATTTGCTATGGCAACCAGAAAGAAAGAAATGTCTGATACGAAATGTCATTACCCACTTGCTTTCAACTTGCCATATAAACCGGGATTTCTGGGAAAGTTGAAGAAGCAAAAAAATTATGCATTCCTCCCCCACAAAAGAAAATGAATGCTACTTGTGAATATCAAAGTGCTTGTTTGTTTGGCTGAGTTGTTATTATTTTAATGGGATAAGTTATTCTGCCTACTCTTAATTTGACTACCTTTACTTGCTCCTCTCTAGATTATAATCCCATCCAACGATAGAGATTTGCAGGATAAAATAAACTCTTTTACCTTTTTCTTTCTCCTCACTACCTCTCTCCCTTTCTCTCTCCTCCCCTCTCTCTCTATCGACGAAGACAGAGATAGAGAAAGCATATACGATCGAAATCCCTTGTGAGTTTAAATTAGTTTTTTGTTCACATCTATTTATTATGATTTTGGTAAAATAGTTATGTTGAACACGGTTGATGCCCAAGATGCCAATGGTATTACATTTATTCGAAAACTAAATCCCTAATTTTCTCTCTCTTCAACGGAGCTTCAAAATGCAAGCGACTCGACAAAATCGCATGAGGATGAAATCAACGAATTGGCCGAAGATCCACAATTAAATAATAATGCGAATTTGACATATATGATTAATTAGCAAGCTCTAACAAAATTCGAAATAATATAACTTACAATTCTGTCAAGGGAAAGATGATTGTTGGCGAAAGAGATACACCTTTTAAATTTCGAATTTGTGACTCTGTCCTTTATAAAATTCTAAAATTGATGGTAGGCTTGACAAAGATGATGGTCGCCGAGGGGATGAGAGGAGAAAGGGTGGGAGGCAGTGAAGAGAAAGAAATTGATAAAATGATTTATTTTATCTTGCAAATATTGAGGGGTAGGCAAAGGTAAACAAATTAAAAGTAGACAAAATAAATAGGAACATGATATACTTATCATCAAAAAAAGTTTACTACCTTTACAACTAACCTAATTTCTGTCAATCTAACGGTTATAATTTGTTGTATTTATTGGAAATTAATAAATAACTAATAAATGCGATCCAATAAATTATAACCGTTAGATTGACGAAAATCAATGGAGATTATGTTGGTTGTAAAAGGTGGTAAACTTTTTTGGTCATGAGTATATCCTTATTCAAATAACATATCCCTATTTTAAATCAATATATTTATAAAAGTTATAAAAAGAGGAAGATTACAAGCAACAATTCCAATACAAAATGGAAAACAACACTCTTTGTAACCTTGCTAAAATGGTTTGATAATTCCATAATCATAAAAAAAAAAAAAAAAATTGTTTTTGTTATATTGAGAGTCATTATAACAGTTCAAATCTGAGTTTTATATGGTCCACCATATTTCAACCACTTGAGCTGCACTACACTTGGTTTAAGATACTCGTATTTTTGTGTACAAAATTTGTGTGTGAAAAAAGATTTTCTCTTTTATACAAAATTATCTTCTTAGTACTTATCGAACAATTTTTTTGGAGTAAGTTTAAAATATTTGTTTGGGGTGAAAATTATATTTAGGAAATGGTATTATATGTTAAGAAAACCGAATTTGGAAAAAGAGAATCACGAATGATGTTGCACATTTATAGAGAACAATATACGGTTTGGAGATATATTAAGGAAAAAATTTCTTGTATCTTTATGGAGGAAGAAACATTCTTATTTTAGAAAGAATTTTTTACACCATTAATTTTTCTTTTATTCTCTTTCTCTCTTTGTTTTCATTCTTAAAACCAATTCTTACTCAGGAAATTGTAAAATCTTTTCCTATAATGGGTCATGGAGTATTAGGATGGCAGGACCCAATTTTAGAAGGACAATGCATATCAGATCAAGGATTTATTCCACATTTCATTCGTTCTTTTCACAAAATGGAATTCGTATTATTTAATATTTAATATGGGAAAGAATATATTTATAACCAAAAAAGTTTACAACCTTTATAATCAACCTAATCATCATTGATTTTCATTAATCTAACGGTTATTATTTTTTGGAAATTATTGAGTCACATTTATTAATTAATTATAATTTTCAATAAATGATAATCGTTAGATTGACAAAAATTAACGATGATTAGATTAATTATAAATATGATAAACTTTTTTGATTGTAAAGATATATCCTGTCACATTTAATATTTATCATTTCCAATATCACAACTCCACGCGTTCAGTTTGGGTATATGTATCGTGTATGAAACTCTGAAAAAATTGTCTGTCACTGCGTACTGGTATTTCAATAGCTAGTTTGTTCCTATCATTTTTTTTTTTGTTTTTTTTGTTTTTCTTGCTGAACATGTATAAAGGAAATTTAAAATTATAAACAGTGTTCTTTTTATAAACATTAACCATCTTAATATTTTTAATTTATTTATTTGACATTATTACTATATATATATATATATATATATATATATATATATAGGGTTCGCTTTTTCTGCAGTTACTGCAAATAAGTTATCTGCAGTAAGCCCAATACGACGTCGTTTTGGAGCAGAAATCATGGTGTATTTGTAATTTTAATTTATTTCAGGGTTATAATCGTCTTTATATTTATAATTTTTTAAGATTTCAATCCCAAAACGACGTCGTTTTGGGAATAAGTGCAGATAAATTATCTGCATTAACTGCAGAAATATTTTTTCCATATATATATATATATATATATATATATATATATATATATATAATGTGAAAGTTCTTTTCACTAATGGTGTAACGTGACCATTTTATAAATTTTGATTTTTTATCATATAATTAATTTTTTTTAGTTTTTGACTCTTCATTTGTTTCATTAATATCTTTCTTAAGTTTTTCATTTTTTTAACCTTAGATTTTTTAAAATAGAAATCAAAATGTATTATTTTGATAAATTTTGAATATAATATTTATAAAAAAAAATTATTCTTAATCTTGCAACTTATAATTATTAATATTTGAGGAAAGTTTAAGTGACACTGATTCGTTAGTATTTATGAGACACATAAAGAGAGTATGCGATTCTCGTTGGGGTAGGTTATACCATAAACTAAAAATATTTAAGTGATATTTTATAATTCTAATAATATTTGTATAAAATATTTGTAAATATTATATAAGATAATAATGCAAATAGAAATTTAATTAGTATATAATGTATTTAAGAAAAAGTTATCAAAATATAATTAAGATGGAGTTTGAAAATTATTTTAATTATTTAAATAAAAGAATATTTATAATTAAAATATAAAGAATATTACTATAAATTTTTTTAAGTTCAGACACGTTAAAAAAATAAAATAAATCTTTCCATTTAAATCGTGTATATAAAAATCAAAAAAATGCATTTAAATATTATTATAAATAATTGAAAAATTCATATACATTATTAAATTTTAGATGATAAGTATATTTAATATTTTAATAAGTAATATCTTTAAAATATTTTGACTACAATATTTATTATTCTACTACAAACATATGTCAATTTATATTTTTAAATTTATAAATCATATTAATTGATGATGATACTTCTAAAAATATATAGAGAAATTAACAGTACTATTATTCAGTCAATAAACAAACAGTATTATTAGGAAACATTTCGCCTCCTGAAAAGACAAATAACCAACGTGCGCCAAAACACTTGGATGTGTATCATAGAAATGCGATGTCATGTCTCGTGTGTTTTTTTGGTTCCTAAATCCAATCGAAACTGCATAAATTAAAATGCTACTTTACAATATCCTCATTAGAATGCAAAAACCATAACAATTTCAATGTTTCACTTCCACTTCACCACTTCTTCTTTCTCTCTTCTTCTTCTTCTTCTTTTTCTCTTTCTCTTCTCTTACAATTCTTTCACTCTCTTCTCCATTATTCATCTTCCTTTCACTCTCTTCTCAAACTCACAAAACAAACCTCTCCTTCTTCACTCACCACAACCATCAATAATCTCCAAATGGTCTTCTTACCACCCCACCAAGCTTTCTCCCTCAGTGTTTCTCGCACTCAAACAAGAAAATTCACCACTTTTTTCCAGCACCAGCGTGCCCTTTAATGGAAAATTCTCCATTGTCGAGAGGCACAAAAGTGGCCTCATAAGTATGCAATCAGAAGTTCACTCCTCAATGTTTCAAGCCAGAGTCAAAGCCTTCTTTGCTGGGAATTCTTCTTCTTCTTCTTCCTCTTGGTCTTCTTGCAAGGTAAGGTTCTTCATGACTTTGATTTCTCCCTTGAAAGCATTTGGTCACAGGGAATTGTTATCTGTGGAGAGCTTGTTCAAGTCTCATCCACAAGCTTGCTTGGTTATAGTCTCAAAGTCTTTGGACTCTGTCAGAGGAACAAGAATTCTAAGACCATTTTTAAATAATGGGTTCAGAGTGATGGCAATTGCACCTGATTTCAATCACATATTCAAGGATACTCATGCTGAAGCATGGTTTGATCGGTTGAATAAAGGGAATGTGAATCCGGGTGGAGTCTCTTTAGGCCAAAACCTCTCCAATTTGCTAAGGCTTGCTCTTTTGTACAAGTTTGGAGGCATATACATAGACACAGATGTTATAGTCTTGAAGAGTTTCTCTAAGCTGAGAAACACCATTGGAGCACAGAGTTTTGATGTGAAAACTGGCAAATGGAGCCGATTGAACAATGCTGTGTTGATATTTGATAAGAAACACCCTTTGCTTTTGAAGTTCATTGAAGAATTTGCACTCACATTTGATGGGAACAAGTGGGGTCATAATGGTCCTTACTTGGTCTCTAGAGTGGTCTCTAGGGTGAGTGTTTCAAAACCAGGGTTTAATTTTACTATCATACCACCATCTGCATTTTACCCTGTTGATTGGAGGGGAATTAGGAGTCTGTTTGAAGGACCTAGAGATGTGAACCAATCAAAATGGTTGGTGATGAAACATGGGGAAATTCTCAAAGAAAGCTTAGCACTGCACTTGTGGAACAGACAGAGTAAGAAGCTAAAGGTAGAAAAGGGAAGCATTGTGGATAGGGTTATATCAAGTTGTTGCATCTTCTGCAACTCCTGGAATTAAAGTTAGAAATAAAGAGTTAGAATGATTAGTTTTAGGGAAAGGATCCGTTTACAAATTTTGTTTACAAATTACATTAAGTATGACGGGTCATACACTCTTTATTGAAATATAATCGGTCATATTTACTGTAGTTTGTAAGAGTTTCTAAATAAAAGATTTATAAATATAACATTTTATATTAAAAACAATTGTATGCAATGTTTGTGTGACATTTGGTTATGGTATATGGACCAGTTGTAACTTAGTTCATTCCACTATAGGAACATGGTAGATGGTTAAAATCGAAGGGCTAGATTACATGACATATGTTATAAAGATCTGCAAAAGAACAAGATGTCAAAATTTCTGGTCATTATCTTTCTCAGAGCACTAATATCTGAAAAAGAACAAGATTCCATTATATTATTTTTCTTACGTGGTGTTCTCCTTTCTTTAATTTGTGTCCCTATAAAATTAAGCTTGTCAACTAGCTACAAGGGTCATGTGAGCATAGTAGTTAAAATTCTGATTTAAATTTGTGCTTTTACAATTTTGTTTTATTTTAATCATAATAATTTCATCAAAATTTTAAACACTTTTATATTTTTACGATTTTTTATGATTTTTTTTATATTAGAATTTTACGTTTTATAATTTCTTTGTTTCCTTCCAATTTTAGATGAAATCCCGATTTTAAATATAATGCATGTGAGCGTACAAAATAGAGTATGTTTATCGTATCACTAGCTATTTTTTTACTATTATTTTGTGTGCTGGGGGTGCTTTATTCTTTGAAATGAAAAAAAATAAAATTAAACCGGTTATGTTAAACGTTATTTGTAACAATTTCAATTCTCCACACAAAAATAAAGAAAAAGACATTCCTGAAAGCGTATGTATACATCTTTAGTAACTTTTATACATCTTTAGTAACTGTTTGTATCTTCTTATTTTTAATTTCTTTTCTTTTTATAAGTAGAAATTAGACCAAATAGGTTTTGAGAAAAAATTTTATAATAAAAAAAAATCAAAAAGTCAAAAGCTCCTAGAATGGTTTTTTTTTTTAAGTTATTATTATTTTTTCTTAAATTATATGTTTTTTTGAGATGAAGAGTCATAGAAATAGAGAGAGAAGCTTTTATTGATATGTGTAGCTTTAAACCAAAATTTTTATGTAATCACTAAATATCTTTTAATTTTTTCAAGCTTTTTTTTTAATTTTAATTTAAAAGTAGCTTCTAGTTTAAAAAAAAAATCCAAACACACTATATATTAGTTAAAGTTCAGCAGCAAATGTATAATTAGGTACACTTGCAATTGGATGAAAAAAAAATTAGAAAATTTGATTTAAAAAATAAAAAAAATTCATTAAAACCAGGCAAGATTCCAGAGTTGATACATGCGCAGCGAAGCAGAGTTGATACATGCGCAGGGAAGGATACAAATTAATGTTTAATTTGTATGCATAAACTTTCTTATCTTATCATCACACTAATATTTGTTATGATTTCATAAATTAAAATTTAACGTGTGCTTTTATTAATTATATTAAGTTCATAAACATTATTCAAAGTGGCATATGTTAAGAAATTATATGCTTCATATATTTAAATGCATGTATCTAATTATATATTAAATATTTAATTAACCTGCATGCATGATAAAATGCATTACACACACACAAAACATATACCAAAAATCGTCTTATCATCACATATTAATATTTTATACTAGTCTGGCATTGCAAGAAGCGGCGCATATTGTATTGTAACAAACTCTACAAAGGACTTCACTCTTTGAAATGACAAAATGGATTGGTGTCTTCCCACTGCAGTTATCAACCGACCCAAACTGATTCAAATCGTGGTAATCGAATCGAAAAATTAATAATTGAATAAATTGAGAATCGAAAAATCGAAAACCGAAAAAAACTGCAAATTTTAATTGGATTGGATCGATTTTAGAATTTTTGATGAAAATTGATCCAATCCAAACCGATCAAATATATTAATTTCTCTCTACCTACTTGGGCTTTCCCCAATCATGGCCCAAAAATTTCTAAAACCAAGATTCATTAATCCATCAACTAAAACAAAAAAAAAACTTAGTCACAACTCATAAACAAAATTTTATCTATGTAGAGCTTCATATTTCATTGCCCAAAAAGAAATTTATAAAGCAAATATATACAAAATATATTATTTGCACAATAATAATAAAATAAATTTTAGAATTTTCAAAAAACCGCTAACAAATCAAATCCAAATCAAAAAAAATTGAATTGGATCGGATCGGATTTGAAAAGAAATTCAAATCGAATGGATGATTACATGATCAAACTAAAGGAATTGGATCGGACAATATTTGCTTCCAAAACCGATCCAATCCAAACCGCGAACACCCCTAGTTCCAACCCATTTCAATCGGCTACCAACTCACTAAAAATGGGATGGTGTGAGATTGCTTCTTAGAAGTGAGTTAAAAATATTAATAAATATCATAATATGATGGGTCAACCCATTCTAAAAATAAAGAATAAAAGAAAAATGAACCGTTATTTTTTCTAATCCTAAACATAAATGTATTTTTAATATTCAGTCTCACGGTATTTAAAAACAACCACCTCAGATATGAGCTACATTTTTTAATATTCTTCTGTTGTCCTATTTTGTCGTCTACTTTTCTGTTATCTCAATTAAAAAATAATGACAACTCAACTCAAAATAAATTAACAATTAAGATAAAAACTATTACAATTTAAAAGGGATTTTTTTTTTCTGAATTGTCATTATTCTTGAAGAAACGAAAAAAAAAAAATTGAACCCATCTGCTTATCCAAATTAAAATGAAACATTTGTGTATAGACGCCAGTGATAGACGCCGGTGATATTTTTTAATTTTATTTTTTTAGTAGACGCCGGCAATAGGAATATGAGTGAGGTAATGAAACAAGATATATAGTATTTGTTTGAATATGTTTTTTTAAATAATTATTTTAAATATAAATTTTGAACACTAATTTTAAAAGTAAAAGAACAATAAAACTTGTTTGAAAAAGTTAGAAGTTATAAAAAAAATTATATTTATTTATAAAATCACAATTATAAAATATTTATAATTACAAAACTATCATAATAGAGTAATTTTAAATTAAAAATAAATTAAATTTATTTATGAAAGTAATATTAACAAATCCTGATAATTACAAAATTATCATCAATAATTAATTTAAAAAATAAAGAACAGTTATTATCTTGAAAACAATTTTTATAAAACAATATTTTCCAAACAATTTTAATTTTTTATTTTTTATTTTAAAAATGAAAAAAACGATAAAAATGAAAGAGGTCCATAATCTTGGATAGGAGTGTTCGCGGTCTGGATTGGATCGGTTTTGGAAGCAAAAGTCATCTGATCCAATCCCTTCGGTTTGATCATGTAATCATCCATTCGGTTTGATCTTTATTTTTAAATCCGATCCAATCCAATTTTTTTCGGTTTGGATTGGATCGGTTTTCGGTTTTTTGAATATCCTAAAATTAGTTTCATGATTATTGTACAAATAAATTCTTTTGTACATATTGGTTTTGTAAAACAAAAAATTTGAAACACAAAAATATCATTAGACGATACTATAGTTTTTTTTTTTTTGCAATGAGATATGAAGCTCTATACGGATTAAATTTTGTTCATGAGACGTGACTAGATTTTTTCTTGGGATTAGTTGAAGAGTTAATGGGTCTTGAGTTTAGAAATTTTTGGACTATGATTGAGGAAAGGACCAAGTAGGTAAAAGAGAATTAATATATTGGATCGGTTTGGATTGGATCGGTTTTCATCAATCCATCCGAAAACCGATCCAATCCAATTAAAATTTGTGATTTTTTATCGGTTTTCGATTTTTCGGTTTTCGGTTTATTTGGTTATCGATTTTTCGGTTCGATTTTTGCGGTTTGAATCGGTTGATGAACACTCCTAATCTTGGACGTATATTTTGTGGTACAAGATAATTAATGCTACAATTTCTATAGCTGTCAATGCTCCATCTTTAAGTCTTCACACTTGAGGCTTAATCGCAATTTCACCTCCACATTTAAATTTCTCTATAACTTATAATAACTTTCAGTCTAGGATCCTACATTACGGAACTATACATCAGACAAGGTTAGATTGAGAAAAATGACATCTTAAACTTATAACATACGAATATGAGTGAGACACTTCTTTTTGTAAAACAAGATATATATATAATCATGGACGTATCTTTTGTGGTATGAGACAATGCTACAACATCTATGGCTGTCAATGCACCATCTTTAAATCTTCATCCAACATCTATGCTTTCCTCAAATATTACACCATGTTTTATTGTTGAGATTTTGTCATTTTTTTTATTTTGATGGCCATAAAATCAAATTTAATTATTGGAGATCAAACTTAATCACAAAAGTAATTACATGTAATTGACTTAATTAATGGAATACTTAAGTGTGCTTGGTATCTGTGTATTAGGTATCTGATTAAGACACAGATTACAATATTGATTAGGTGTCAAATGCAATCGAATGGTTCTGAAAGTATTTGGTGGAGTCACCACATCAATTGTCTCAGCAAACATTGGTGCTTCTTGTTGGGCCATTTCGACCTTGCTTAGAGCATAATCATTTCTGAATGCAAACATTGGTTTGGAGCTTCTTTTATGGGCAAAGCAGATTCAAAAATGGAGCCCAGAAGCTTTTGGCTTGTTTTTGACACCTTTAAAGAAGTCATGTCCATGTCCAATAAGTGGACCACTAGACTCAATAACATTACATTACAGATTGTTCCGGGGACAGTGACCATTTTATCATGTTTGGACAAAAAAATTACCAGACTGCCGCGCTAACAATAAATTTTGTCAAATTGTCACGCGGCATAATTCGCTATACAGTGTAGCGAATTATGCATGCAAGTAATTCGCTACACAGTGTAGCGAAATATGCCTCGTCAGAACCAAAAAGTGTCATGTGTCAAAATTGTTGAAATTCGCTACCCTATGTAGCGAATTTCAACAATCCTGACACATGACACTTTTTGGTTCTGTGCATTCTAACGTGGCATATTTCGCTACACTGTGTAGCGAATTACTTGCATACATAATTCGTTACACTGTGTAGCGAATTATGCCGCGTGGCAGTTTGGGAAATTTTACTGTTCGCGTGGCATTCTGATAATTTTTTTGCCAAAGCGTGACATTTTGGTCACTGTCCCTTGTTTTGGCTTGTTTTAGGAGAAATTAATTTGGTTTGAGCTCTGTACATTGAATCCATGCAAGAGGGGGTTTTATCAAAATAATTTTCTTCATTCTCATGTATTAAATCCATGCTTAGAATGTTAGTATATCAAAGTAAATCTGCTAGAGGGATGTGTTTTTAAAAGATTGATTCTTCATGCTAGAGTTATTTATCATATATGAATTTATTTATTTTTTAAAGAAGAAATTTTAAAAATTTAATTATGGATTTTTTTTTATGTATTTTGTAGTATTATCATCTATTAGAAGTAAACAAACAAAATGTACACAATCAACAAATGTCATAATTTCATTAGACTCATGAAACATGTCACACAACAATATATATGCAATTGAGATCTAATACGAAAGGCATTAATGTATTCATTGATACTCCTGTTAGTTGTGTGGATATGAGTATGACATTCCTGTTTCTTAAAATATTTTTTTAAAAAAAGTTCTTCATTAACACGTGATTTATTTATTCAAATCCCTATTAAGTACATGTGATTTATTAAATATGATAAAAAATTTGATTTAATATGTTTTGTATTCAAATACCATTGCTATTGTAATTTGTGAAATAGTGGTATTATTAATCCTAATAATCATTGGTTCATTTGTAGACTCAAAAAAATAATTAATCCTAATAGACATAATAATAAATATTATTAATAGGCTTAACAATTTTCAATGTTAAAGTAGTTGTATTATTAATAGCTTAACAATTTTCGATGCAGAAGGTAGTGATATTATTAATAGGTTTAACAATTACCCATGTAGAAAATAGTGGGATATTAATACAATTGTTTGCCACCAAAGAATGTTGAATTTTTTCCAACCTATCAAGTTTAAATTTTGAATTTTAAAAGTTACTATAAGATGAAACATTTGAAAGTGGTTTCAAATGTAAACAGAAAGTGGATATTGAAAGAAAGAGCGACACATCAGCAAATTTTTCAAAAAATGATTTAAAATTTTATATATAGATAAGATAAGATTTCTTAATACCACTGAGAAATGTTAAGAGGCAACTTGTGTATACAACCAAAATGACTTGCCACAGTAACCCTCCTTTTCCAAAAACAAATTTTGTATACATTATGACAATAAAATTAATATTTTAGCTCTCACAAATAACACGATAATCAACGCACATGCATAGAAGGCTGTCCACATTTTTCAAGTAATATTGCCCTTGTGACTTTTTATTTTCACCAATTGATGGTCCCCAAAATCTTTTGATATTCACCAAAACCAATTGATAAAATAAATTGTTTGTTTGTACCAAAAAGAAATTAAATGTTTGTTTGTACTTTGTAAACCCCCTCCTTCACAAAAATAAATAAATAAAATTGTATAATCCTTTGGTAATGCAATTTTTTTCACCATCTTCCAATTTTTTTTATTTGTTAAATTAGTTTGAAAATATTCATAAAATTTTGACCTTGATGGTTTATTTGAAATGGTAAAAATGAAAGTAACTCAACTTATTCCATATATTATCTTATTCGACACCTAAAACAAATTTAATTTATAAAACCAAAATAAATAATAGTTATTCGAAGTTCAAAAAAATATTTCTACATTTTTCAGAAGTAAAAAATTAATCAAACAACAAAAAAATATGAAACCGGCACACGATATGGTTACGCAAGATGATACGTGCACAAAATATACTTTAAGCTAAATTTTTCCAAAAAAATATTATTAAATGTTTAAGAAAATCATTAATGTAGTCTCACCCAACAACTTAAACTTTGATTTGATTATCCTTCTCTAAATTGGCATCTTAAGGCTCATTCCGATGGGTGTATTTTATATCTTTGAGAGCTAATGAGAGTACTGCGCACATCAATTACTATTTTCTTCTTCTCCGACACACGCAAACACAGATCTTTCCTTCGTTGCTCATTTGGATAATCTTCTTGGAGAAATAGAAACTCATTTAAGGGTGAGATAAAAGAAAGTATTGTTTTTTAATATGTTGAAGAGTGAAGACTCGTAATGCTAAAATAATAATTAACAACAAAAATTGATAGTAATGAAACACAAATTATATATTTAAAGTATCTAGGACGAAGTCCAGCAGTAACAAATTATTATTTATCCGAAACTATATAACCACATCTCTCCAAAATAATGGAACAAAATGGAGAGAGAGACTTTGAATAAAAATTCCGATTATAAGTTCTTAGGGGAAAATGAACCATGAAAAATTGCTGGGAAAATTAGGCACCTTAAGACCCCCAAAAAAACAACTATGAGCTCCATGACTCTATGAAGAAATAAACAACTACTGCTGCTTGCACTCTGCAGGACGCTCACCTTGCTGCTAAACACCACCAACTTGTGCTTTTTCACTCTTCTGAAATGTCCATAGCCATGCAAAATAAAGACAATATTAATTATAAAGCATCAAGATTATGGAAGTTGAAAATATTTGACACTAAAGGGCAAGTGAAAAACAAAAGCATTCGGGTTTAAACCTCAAATAGTAAATAAATAGATAGAAACTAATATTATACCTTATTTTTTGTCTTGCTGTCTTCCTCATCATCATCATCATCCTCTCCCTCTTCTTTGTGAAGACTCTTCATCCTCCTCCTCAACTTCTGTTCCAGCACCTCATGCTTATTTCTTTCAAAGATTTTTCACAGCACAAGATCTTCATCAGCCAAAGATTTTCTTTGTCTAGCAGGGTGTTTCTGACTTTAGCATTAAAACTAAATCACAAAAAATGGCTCGTGTGTTAGTATACTATATTAATAATATAAAATATAGAAATAATATAAACAATTTATCCAATAAAGTAAAGAACAATGAACATGGAAGATAAACAAACATGAAGTAGAAAATTATAAACGCACAAATAATGAGTAAGATTATGCAGAAAAACAGCTTGAGTAAGGTTGCCTATTGCAGAAGACAATATCATGATTTTTCAACACCTCACGTGCTGCATCAGCAGAGGAAACAACAAGTACTGACAACTTTCCAAAATGAAGCAACATTAAGGGGCCATATTTTTTAGCTAAGGATTGGAGTGTGCGGTGTAGTTATTCGGATAGGGATGTAATTATTTCGGAATCGTTAGGACACATTTTCTATAATTTGCGTGTCTGCATATGAATCACAGCCACTTATCAATGAAAATAAAAAATATATATCTATCAAAAGAAGGCAAAATCAAATTATTATACAAATTAATTGGATAATTAATTTTTAAATTATTAATTACTATTTTTTTCATCAAAAGAAATTTAATCGAGTTTGAATATGAAATTCTCTGTCTGCGTATCAATCAAAAGAATTTGAATGAGTTTAAATGCAGTATTGGTTGTGTATCCTGGTAATGCATTTAGGCCGGTTCACAAGAAAAGATGATGAGGCAAGTACCTCTCATAACTTTTCTCAGTCAAGTTTCTCAATTCTACTTGTAAAGAATAGGAGTATCATTCCAAAAGCTAGCTCAAATGATAGGAGTATCCAAGGCCTTATAAACTCCACATTAGTTGCTCATACAACCAATGTGAGACTATATATCTAACACGCCCCCTCACACGAGAGCCCATTGGGCTTGAAGAGTGGAAGATGCACAAGAGAAAGTAATGGGCGGCGAGGCTCTGATACCATGTAAAGAACCTTGGGATACACACTCCAAAAGCTAGCTCAAAAGGTGGGAGTGTCCAAGCTCCCTCACACGAGAGCCCATTGGGCTTGAAGAGTGGAAGATGCAATAGGCCCAACCTACCCGTGCTAAGAAAGTCCACAAGAGAAAATAGTGGGCGGCGAGGCTCTGATACCATGTAAAGAACCTTGGGATACACACTCCAAAAGCTAGCTCAAAAGGTGAGAGTGTCCAAGTCCTTATAAACTCTACATTAGTTGCTCATACAACCAATGTGGAACTATATATCTCAATAGCAGTGATTAACTGATGATCTGTCAATTTTGTTCCAAAGTTTTTTGGTGAGAGAATTTTTATGCAATATACATCTATCTCAAAATTAGTGAAGTTAAATAACATAGTATCAGAAAAATTGACTCAACATAACATAGTATCAGACATTCTTGGAAATATTTTTCCTTATCAAATAACTTTTTGATAAATTCTTATAAAACTCATTTTTCCACTATATTCTTGAAAATCGTTGAGTAAATTTTTTTTTCTTTTACCAAATGCCCCCAAATGTGTAGTGGGGGTTCCAATTTTTTTTTGTGAGTGGTTTGAATTGACAGATATTGTCTTCTGCGAGAACATTTTTGGTACATTTTTATTATGTATTCTCGATAATACACAGTGATAATAAATTTTCTTTTTCTCTTTCTTCACATCTGTTGATAATTTTTTAGAAGAGAAAAAAATCTTTAATATTTATAATATATATTTGAAAAAATATATATTATAAATATAACTGTAGTACTAAACACTGCGATGATAGTATATTAAAATTTCCCATCTTCTGTGTATGAAATCGTACACGATATCGTCAGAAATTAAAAACATAATAAACTTCCAAATTAATTAACATTTTCCTTTATTTTCCCTAGATGAATGGCATCCTAGGTGTTTGGTAGAGGAGAAATATTTTTGTACCAGTGAAATATAATTATTAGAGAAGTGGTAGAAAAATGAGTTTGGTAGGAAAGTGAAAAAAAAAATTGTTTGATAGGCCAAAAAATTACAGAAAAAATTGGTTTAAATTTTCTAAGTCTATGTTTGGTTGAAGGAAAAATATTTATGGGAAAATAGAGTTAAATTACCACAACAACCCTTAAATACCATAACAAAGGTCAATGCCTTGGATCCTCTTTCCAGAAGATGGCAAAGGTTGCCATTAACAAAGGTCATTTTGGTCTCTTGCTTCACGGTCCTTTTTCGATTTGCCTGGTAAACAAGCAAATACCACCTAGAAGGTGGTATTATTCTACAGTATTTTTTATAGACTAAAAACAATTACTAGACAAATCATTTTGCTACCTAAATTTTTGAAAACCTAATACCAAACATAGACATCTAAAAGCACCACATCCGTTCTTCTACAAAACCTCCTACCAAATAGACCACGATTCATGGTAATCAATGTTGTTAAAATCGAGATCTTAAATAAAATCGGATGGAAATTAAAAAATCATAAAACGTAAAATCGTAATGTAAAAAAATTTGTAAAAACGTAAAAGTGTTTGGAATATTAGTAAAATCGTTTTGATGAAAAAAAAAATCATAAAAACGTAAAATCGTAGTGATAAATTAAGATTTTAACAACAATGATGGTAATATTACTGCTCTTATGGACTACTTAATCTGACCACGTGATTGGTTCACCAATTTGAGTCAAAGTCTAAAACTTTTAGGTATAAGCAAAAGTTTCAATCCCTTATTAAGAAAAGTGGGGGGAAAACAGATAATTTCAAGTAAATAAAAGGACAAAAAAAAATTATTTCTTACACGCCGGATGTACATTATTGCAGAGTATTTTAAATTTATTTAAAATTAGATAAATCAAAATAAAAACATTTTAAAGTATAAAAAATATGAATAATTAATTAAAAAAATTTAAATTTTAAAAGAATAAACATCCAGTATAAAATGTATTTTAATTAATGAAAAAATATACTAAGAAATTAAATCATTTTTAAAATAATTTTTTTAATTTAATATATACAATTGTATATTTGTTTTAAAACAAATTGAACAAACAAAAATAATGTAACTTGTTAAATAAGAGTGTCAATTTGACTGAAATTAACGCACCCATTCGAATTGGCCCACTACTGATTGGGCCAATATACGGACAAGTCAGTATAAGGCTTATAGGTTGGTTGAAATTTTTTTGGCCTGGCTTATATGATTAGAGTTTTAAATAATTTATTTAATTATATTATATTAAAAAGTAAATTTTTCAATTAAAACATGTAAATATTTCAACCCAAAACGACGTCGTTTCGATGAACATTAGACAAAGTTGTCTAAAGTAACATCGGAAACTTTTTTCCCTTTAAATTAAGTAAGGATTTGATATTTCTTATGATATATAAAATAAAGAGTAAACACCCTTTTTAGTCCCTGGCAGTATCTACGAAGTCTTTTTCAGTCCCTGACAATAAAAAAAGACCAAATTGGTCCCTGAAAGTACAAGAAAAGGGTCACTCTACATATTTGGGAGTTGACATAAGGACTAACATGACCTTTTTTTTTGTAATTTCAGGGATCATTTTGGTCCTTTTTTATTGCCAGGGACTAAAAAGGACTTCGTAAATATTGACAGGGACTAAAAAGGGTGTTTACTCTAAAATAAAACTATCTCTTACACATATATAAAAGTAGAAAAAAATATCTAATATTATTTTAGATAATTTTCTCTAATGTTCACTAAATGAAGCGATATTATTTTGGGTTAAAAAATTATAATGATAAAAATTATCATAACCTTAAAAGAAATTAAAATTACAAAATAACGTCATTTTGATAAATATTAGAAAAAGTTATTTAAAGTAACATTGGAAAAAATAAATCTATAAAAGTACGTGAGACTCGTGTGAAACCATATGAATAGAAAAAAATAAAAATAAATAAATCTCATACATCTTTATCTTTATGTATACGTGGAAAATAATTTTGTCTCCTGTAACTGAAACCTTTAAATAACTTAAAAAAAAGAGCACTTATTATTATCAATGCATCAAAAAAAAAAATTAGAGTACTTTTTTATGTGTTTTTTTGGGAGACAACAGGAATTGTAAAGCAAAAACAAGGAAGAAAAAAGAACGATCCAAGGTACACAGGCCCTAGGCCAACCAACACCGATCAGATGCTGCGCCAATAGAGAGTGCCCTTCCAACCAGACACACCTGAAGCCTCTGTTCCAACATAGCTCCAACCCAATCAAGCAGTCCCAGAGTTATGCGTTCAGTGCATTGCCACAATCTAAGTTTGAAGTTGAATTTGTTGTAGCTGAACTTGAATTGAGACAGCATTGTCAATGGATGTTTGAAGTTGCTTGTGTTGGGTTGTGTTATGATGAGGTATCTCAAGAGCCTTCAAACCATGACCCTTTCTTTCTTTTCCTCATCCACAAGAATCTCCCACCCTCTTCATCATTCTAACAACAACTACTACTACCCTTTGATTCTCACTTTCCCTCAAACCATCAGAAGATTCTCCTATTCCTCCATGTTCCATAAATATTCGATTTTTATCCCACCCACTAAGACCCATCTCTATGCTTCATTCTTTTGCACCCTCATTCGCCTCTACTTGGCATGTGGCAGGTTCTGCTTAGCCTCTGATGCTTTCTTTTCCATGCGTGGTCTTGGTCTTGTTCCCTCTTTGCCTTTGTGGAATAAGCTTTTGTTTGAATTCAATGCCTTTGGTTTGGTTTCTCAGGTAAAAGTGTTGTATTCCGAGCTGGTCTTTTGTGGGGTCGTGCCTGATGTTTTCACTGTTAACATATTGGTTCATTCGTTATGCAAAATGGGGGACTTGGATTTGGCTTTAGGGTATCTCAGGAAAAATAATGATATTGATATTGATACTGTTACCTATAATACTGTCATTTGGGGATTCTGTGAGCAGGGATTGACTGATAAGGGTTTTGGATTGTTGTCTGAAATGGTTAAAAAGGGTGTATGTGTTGATTCAATCACTTGCAATGTACTAGTTAAGGGGTATTGCCGAATTGGATTGGTTCAATATGCAGAGTGGGTCATGTACAACCTGGTTGATGGGGGGATTCCACAAGATGTTATAGGTCTAAACACCTTGATTGATGGGTACTGTGAAGCTGGGTTGATGAGTCATGCACTGGATTTGATGGAGAACAGTTGGAAGAATGGTGTCAATCCTGATATTGTTACTTATAATACTTTGCTCAATGCTTTTTGTAAAATGGATGATCTTGTAAGGGCTGAGTCTCTTATCAATGAGATTTTGGGCTTTCGGAGGGATGAAGAATCTGGTCAGTTAAAAAATTATGTTGTTGATATTCAGGATGAGATAAGAGATTTGCGGCCAACGGTTGTCACATACACTACATTGATTACTGCATACTGTAGGCATAATAGAATTGAAGAATCCCTTTTTCTGTATGAGCAAATGATTATGAATGGAATCATGCCTGATGTGGTTACTTGTAGTTCTATTCTTTATGGACTTTGCAGACATGGTAAATTAATTGAAGCGGTGGTGTTGCTGAGAGAGATGTATGAAATGGGTTTAGATCCTAATCATGTCTCATACTCTACAATTATTAATTCTTTCTTTAAATCAGGGAGGGTAATAGAAGCTTTTAATCTTCAAAGCCAAATGGTTGTTCGGGGCATTTCTTTTGATCTAATTATGTGCACAACTATGATGGATGGACTTTTCAAGGTTGGGAAATCTAAAGAAGCTGAGGAAATGTTCCAAAGCATTTTGAAGTTCAATCTTGTCCCAAACTGTGTCACGTATACAGCATTGCTTGATGGGTATTGCAAGCTAGGAGACATGGAACTCGCAGAGTCAGTATTGCAAAAATTGGAGAAGGAACATATTCTTCCAAATGTTATTACTTTTTCTTCTATTGTAAATGGATATGCTAAAAGAGGAATGCTTAGTAAAGCAGTTGATGTGTTAAGGAAGATGGTCCAAAGGAATATTATGCCAAATACTTTTGTTTATGCAATTTTGATAGATGGCTATTTTAGGGCTGGTGATCAAGAAGCTGCTGCTGGTTTCTATAAGGAAATGGAATCACGGGGATTGGAGGAAAACAATATCATATTTGATGTCTTGTTAAACAACTTGAAAAGAGTTGGAAGGATGGAGGAAGCTCAGTCATTAATTAAAGATATGCACTCTAGGGGTATTAGCCCAGATATTGTTAACTACTCTTCTCTAATAGATGGCTACTTTAAAGAAGGAAACGAGTCAGCTGCTCTTTCCATAGTCCAGGAAATGACAGCAAAAAACACTCGGTTTGATGTTGTAGCTTACAATGCTTTGATTAAGGGGCTTTTGAGGCTGGGGAAATATGAACCACAATCTGTGTTTTCAAGAATGATAGAGTTGGGTTTGGCTCCTGATTGTGTTACATATAACACTCTAATTAACACATACTGCATAAAAGGTAACACAGAGAATGCTTTGGATCTCTTGAAGGAGATGAAGAGCCACGGGATAATGCCAAATGTGGTCACTTATAACATTCTGATTGGTGGGCTTTGTAAAACTGGTGCAATTGAAAAAGCAATGGATATTTTGAATGAAATGTTGGTTATGGGGTTTGTACCTATGCCAGTTACTCACAAGTTTCTGCTTAAAGCATCTTCAAGGAGTAGAAAAGCAGATGCAATTTCACAAATCCACAAGAAGCTTGTGGCTATGGGCCTCAAACTTGACCAGACTGTATATAACACTCTAATTACTATATTATGCAGGTTAGGGATGACTAGAAAAGCAAATGTGGTGCTCAATGAAATGGCGACAAGAGGAATTTCAGCTGATATTGTTACTTATAATGCCCTTATTCGTGGTTACTGTACAGGCAGTCATGTGGAGAAGGCGTTTAATACTTATTCGCAGATGTTGGTTGATGGAATCTCTCCAAATATTACGACTTACAACACCCTTTTAGGAGGCCTTTCAACTGCTGGTTTGATGGGAGAGGCGGACAAATTAGTTAGCGATATGCAGGAAAGGGGAATTGTCCCAAATGCCGCTACCTATAATATTTTGATTTCTGGCCATGGTAGAGTTGGAAATAAACAGGATTCTATAAAACTTTATTGTGAAATGATAACCAAAGGTTTTGTTCCCACTACAGGAACCTATAATGTGCTTATTAGTGATTATGCAAAAGCAGGAAAGATGCGTCAAGCTAGAGAACTTTTGAATGAGATGCTGACAAGAGGAAGAATTCCTAATTCTTCAACATATGACATTCTGATCTGTGGATTGTGCAAACTATCCTATCAGCCAGAGATGGATAGGGCTCTTAAACTGTCATATCGGGCTGAGGCAAAAAAATTGCTGAAAGAAATGTGTGAAAAAGGACATGTGCCATCTGAGAGCACTCTCTTATATATCAGTTCAAATTTTTCTATACCAGGAAAAAAGGCTGATGCTAAAAGGTTGTTAAAGGTATTTACACAAAAGAAGAATGCATGACAGATGGTCTATTGGACGGACAATGAGATGATGTTAGACTGTAGCAACCATCAACCCTAAATAAGTTGGTCTTAAATGCCCTATAAGGTCTTAAGCGGGATCATGAAACTGGGAGACTGCCCATATCCTTTTTATTTGGCGTTGATCATGGCATTCTAAGCAATTAGGAATAGCTTGAACATCCACAATCCACATCTTTATTTGCATCATAACTTAACAATTATTGTCTTGTGATGTTAAACTTTATTTGTCTGGGAACAGTAATCTTGGATGAAGCACGTATAGTAACAAATCCATTATGATCATTCAAGGATCAAATTGGCTCTTGTGGGAAAATTAAGGTGCACATTGACAATGAATTTTTGGTGTGAGGGCAGGAGTCAACTGTTACCAAGATGACAAGGGTATATTGAAGCAGTCTACTAAATATGATCAAGTTATTGACAATGGTGAAGTGATAAAAGTTCATTCTAAGATTGTTCCAGCATTCTCGGACAGTCATTGGGCTATATTGACCATTCTCATTGACAAGATTAAGTAGTTTTTTTCATCATCTCTGACAAGGAGGCACACTCCTGAAACACTTCCTTCAGAAACAAAACCTCTGATTCAACCACCAGAAGAAGAGCAACAGAGACGTAGCTCTCATGCCTTGCTTCCTCATCTTTCTTCTAGGAAGTCTTCTTTGCTTAAGAAGGATTCCAAGGTTTCTCATGAAATTCCTTCTAGGCACTGCTCTTTTGGACAACCTGTTCTAAATGGTAAGTAGTTGAACCTTGGCTTGCTATACACTCTCATGAAACTTAAGATATGTTGATAGGAGACATGTATATTTATGTAATGACAGCTTGATGTGACACCTATGCAATGCATAAAACCATAAAACATGCACTCAAAATCAGCTTACCGTGTATGTCGTATTCTTATTTTGGATTTTGCAGGAATAAATGTACTTTGTGGTGTAGGAATCCTTTCTACACCTTATGCTGCCAAACAAGGTGGATGGCTTGGGCTTTCTATCTTGTTCATTTTTGCAGTTATTTCCTTTTTTACTGGGATGCTCTTGCGTTCTTGCTTGGACAATGAACCTGGCCTTGAGACATACCCTGACATTGGCCAACCTGCTTTTGGCACTACAGGACGTATTGCCATTTTAGTAAGTCTTCCTGCTGATCTCTACTCTTATTTGAGTTTTTCTCAAGCACCGGTGAAGTTGTTCCTTTGTAATTCAAAAGTCACAGGTTTAAATAAGTGAAACAATCTCTTTGCAAATATGTCAGGATAAGACTACGTACAAGGATTATCTGCATCCATATTCGTGCTAGTCGGAATTTAATGGGTAGTGGTTTAATTTAGGGGGATGCTATTTTAATTAAAAATCAGTAGTCTCTAATCTCTTTCACATACTTTCTCTTCTTTTTTTGTAGATGCAGATATATTGTATGTCGAATTATATGTAAGTACAGCTGTCTTCACTCAATGAATATTCCATTTGGAGTCACCCATTCTAATTTGTTACAGCTGCCTTCACTCAAGATGTTTCTTTTATTTGATATCTGGTTTGAAGAATGGATTTTATAAAACCCAATAGCTAGCTTCCCTCTATCTTATCTCCTTCTTGAGTAGTGGAAACTGGAAAGTTCATGTATTTCTCTTTAGCTTAATCATAAACGAAAGTTATTTTTCTTTAAAATGGTTGGTCTAAAGATTGCATTATTTGAACTCCTTTTGATGAGACGTGTCCATTGATCTGGTTAAGTGTCAAGATACTTGGCGCCTATGCAAGTCATAACTTGGTTCTTATTTTATATAATGACATTGTTATGTTGTTTGCTGTGTGATGGGCCTATGGGCTGAAAGGGACGAGAGGTTAGTTAGTTTGTTAGGAAAGTTTCTAGAATATTCTGAGAGGAGGGAATAGAAGGAGAGTGCGTGTGTAGGAGGTAAGCATGAATTGAGCATTTGGTGAGTGGGGATTTGGGAAAGGATTTCTTGGGATCTCTTTGGAGCCTAGGTATGTTGGTCTTGGAGAGTGAGTTGAGGTCTTTTGATTTATCTTTTTTGCATTGTCTGTCATTTTCTCTGTTATTTGCTGTTCTTATTGTTTGATTGAGTCTGTATTTTCCCTGTCACAGTGTGATAGGTGGAGTCAATTCTTAGGAATCAGTAATTAGGGAAATTTCTTCCATTTGTAGTTAATTAACTTGAATCAATGAAATGTTATTGCTGTCATTATGGAAACGTTGCTGTCCTCTGTTTATTTGTTTGTTACTGAGCTGAACAGGTGTTGTTAAATAATCCATATACGCATAGGTTCCACCACTGTGCAGGTAAAGTTGAGGGAGATGAAACCTGGCATGTTATGACATGAATTAAGAGAAGCTCTTGCCATGCCTGAGGGTTCTCCTCCACCATGGCTTAATAATATGCAGGTAATATAAGTGTCTTGTGGGTGTATGTTGTGTTATGTTCTCTTTTTGTTTGTGTTTAAGCCCATGCAAACATGATAGAGATGAAAACAAGAAAAATTTCAACAAATACATTGCTTACTATCATTTCTTCCCTTTCTCATCTTTTCATTCCTAGAAGACAGTCTTGAGGTAGATTGGATTGAGTGCAAAATATACTGGACTAGAAAAAAAAAAAAAAACAAACTAATTTTACGAAGTTAGGAGCTGGTATCAACTCAAATGTGGTTCTTTTGATTGTGCTATTCCTGGTTGTAGTTTACTTAAAATGTTCTCACAATGTAGGAAGAGCCAGTTGATAAGACCATACACTGGGGTGACTTGGAGGAGGAGGACGAGGAAGAAGAAATGGAGGAGGAGGAATTTGAAGCTGGTATTCAGTCTTTTGATAGTCTGTCAAGGTGTTGTTATGTTACCGTTTAGTTTCTTTTGTTGTTGGTGTTATGTTACAATCACGTGGCTAATTTAGTTCAGGAGTGGTTAATAATTAAAATAACTAACCACGAGCTTTCAAAGATCCTTGAGTGTAAATTTCTTGCTAAACTGGTCCATGTTTATAATTCTCTATTTTTGTAATATATACATATGGGTATGTGGCTGCGGTGGGTGTGTTTAGATTGGTTGGGGATGGGGTTTATTGTACTTAATCACCTGTGTTTGTGAACTCATTACTTTCCTCTTTTCCTTTGCATTTTCCTCCACAGCACTCCCACCGGAATGGAGATACTTAATGTTATTATTGACCTTTGTAAGCAGCCGCAGAAGGAACCTGAAAGGCAGCTTTATCAAGTTTGTCTTTCTATTGCTGCTCTTCCATCAACTTTAGCTTCTCTTTGATCAGATTGTTGTATGTCTATTCTTTTCAAACTTCTGTTGCCTGATAGTGATGTTAACATCATGGGTCTGATTTCTTACCTCTGCTGGAACTATTCCAGGTATGAAGAAGCAAGGGAGGAAGAGAATTTCAGTGACATGGTTGCAGAGGTGTGTTGCATTCAATCTACATATAAATATACATGAATATTAACCTTTTCATTTTGTTAACTTAGGTCTTTATTTTTGTATTTAAGAACCAGAAGAAGAGGAAGAGAAAGATGCAAGAAAAGGAGGGCAAGTCCAAGAAGTTTTAAGGTTGGATCCTTGTCTCTTTCTTTTTCAGGTAAATGGGAGACCCTGCACTTATCTATTCATCCAATTGTCATTTTCCACGAGGAGCGGATAATTGGTTGTTAGCTGTGTTTATCGCATCTTTTTCACGTTATTGTCTGCAAGTAGCTTTCATTTTTTTAGACAGGAATCTACTAATGTAATACAGCTATACAATGAATACCTTATACAGAACGAGGCAGATGCTGTAATTGTAAATTCACTACAATGAATTATTATTATTAAGATTGTTGGTTTTCGAAACCCGTTCATGAGGCAGATACTTAGATTACCCACATGATTAGAGGCGTGATAATTCCTAGTATGATATGGATGTTTGTTGGTGCCAACAGGGTCGTGGAAGTATTCTGCCTTGTAGTTTGGGATCCTTTGTTGTTTCCATTTTTCTAAAACTGAAAGTTAAGATCACATCTTATGGTTCTGGTTCTAATTAAAAATCAATATATATATAATTTATTGTCTCATGTTGTAAGACATAATTTTTATTTCTTATACAACATAAAAGTGTATGGGTTCATGTTTTTTTTTTTCTCTTCTCTTTACATGGGTCTATATGGATCCTACACATTTTTATATGTGTATAGGAAATAAAATTATTTCCTATAACATGAGAAACACTAAACTCATATATATATATATATATATATATATATATATATATATATATATATATATATATATATAGGGTTTTATGAGTATAATGTTGTAGGATATAAGAAAATTTTCCTACCCTCACAATAAAGAAGAGAGAGAAAGTGAAATGATGTAAGAGAAAAAAAAATATGTGGATCCCACCTCTTAATTGTGTGTGTAGGAAAGTTTTATTGGGTTATGTAACATGATACTAATAAAATCCATATATATATATATAATGTAAAATTTTTAAAATGCCCTTTATTTTTAATCCTAAACCTGAAAACGACGTCGTTTTAGGGCAACAGGAGATAACTCTTTATCTCTTGTGACCAGAGAAATATTTTTTCATGTATATATATATATATATACATATACAGGGTTATATTTCTCTTATTTCACATGAAAGAAGCCAAGTTGCTACACACAAAAAACAGAGGTGGGTCCCACCTCTGTTTTTTTTTCTCTCCTCTTGTTTGTGAGTTCCGCTTGTAATATTGTCTCTGCTATATGAGATAATTCTTTTCATATAGCATGAGAAAATGATTTTTCATATATATATATATATGGGCAGACTATTTTTTACACCGCATATAGGGATAGAAGCAAGTTGGATCTATCTGTACAGTTATTCTAGTTTACAAGAATTGTATTCATTCAAATAAAGTAATCATTTGGCCATGCAGAATCATTCCCACTTAAGACTATGAAAACAGGATGCGATCAAACAGCAGAAGCATTCTGTTATTTTAGCTCGAGACTCATCACTATTTGAGTGTCGGCAAATGATATTTGTTACACCTGTTGACGCATGGAAGAAATTATTAGAGGCTGTCCAATCCAGTTAGTGGCTTATGCATGCCATTATTCTTCTGGCAACAGAGCTTGGCTCCACCACTCTCAGTCATATCTCTATTACTTCTTCCTTACTCAGTTCCCAGCCAGTAGAACTTCATATATGTGCTATCATATTCTTGTCCCACCGCCACCACCGCCAATACCTATCAAAATTTCAAATCGAGGGTTCTCATTGGTTATGGCTTTTGAGAATGCAAATGGATGCATGTCACATGTAGTTACATTTGTGCTCATTTGGCAAATGACTACTCCTTTTCACTTGGCAACAAAATGTTCAATCTAAAAGGTCAAACAATGGGAAGCCACTCGTCATGGCTTGGTGTACTAATTTTCTAGATATAGACCCACATATTTGATAGCTTTTCCCCACCATGTTTGGTACGTACGTGTCAAATGGAAGATTCAGCCACTGCAGGTACCTTTTAGTAAGCTCGATCGTTATCATGCTGGTGTGGCATAATTCTCATGCATCCCCTCCTTATGGAGGCCTGCATCTTAGTGATGTACAATTAGGTTGAGCGTCCTTCCGAGTCAGCTATTTTAACAAAGACTTTAGGGAATTAGACTCGAGATCACATATATATTGATATGTAAGCCTTCTTATAAATTTATGAATAATATAATTTTACAAAAGTAAGGTGTTCTTTCTGTTAAAAAAAATATACTTATAAACGAAGTATTCTCTCTGTTATGTTAAATAGATCTAATAATTGACTTGAGATTTATTCAAAACATTATTGGTGCACACTCAACGTAATACACTAATATTGTTGAGATATATAGTCTCACATTGGTTGTATGTGCAACTAATGTGGAGTTTATAAGGTTTTGGACACTCCCACCCTTTGAGTTAGCTTTTGGGGTGGTGACCTCAAGGTTCTTTACATGGTATCAGAGCATCGCCGCCCCCCACTTTCTCTTGTGGACTTTCTTAGCATAGGTAGGCTGGACCTGTTGCATCTTCCACTCTTCAAGCCCAATGGGCTCTCGTGTGAGGGGCCGTGTTGAGATATATAGTCCCACATTGGTTGTATGTGCAACTAATGTGGAGTTTATAAGGTCTTGGACACTCCCACCCTTTGAGCTTTTTGAGCTAGCTTTTGGGGTGGTGTATCCCAAAGTTCTTTACAAAGCCTATCACACGTGATATCACATCATGAAAAGTATCTTGTGCGATGGAAATATGAGTTTAAATTTAATAAAGCCATTATTAAGTTTTTAATAATGTAATTCAATAATGTATTAGTATATTATTAAACAAAATCTGAAATTTTAAAATAGTAATTGTGATAGTTATATTTTTTGTAACGATTTCCATGATAAAATAATATAATTTTTTTAATTGTCACTGGGTAAAAATTAAATCCTTGAAATATAACCCTACTTTATTAGTAAGGACTAAATAACTTCCTATCATTTTAATTTTATAACAAAATAATTTAGCTTATAAATTGTTTTATTATTTTCTATATGATTTGAGATCGCTGTTTAACCTAAATGTGGTAGTAATGGCACATTTTATGATGTGATATCGATTTGAATTGACGCATATGGCAACCGACGTGTATAGATGACAATTTTTTTGACGCCTAAATGCTGTTTTATGTCAACATGTCATTATTTAGAGTGTGCATTTGCTAAGATTTATGATATTTTATTACTTTAAAAATGGAACGATTTTCCTTTTTCATAAACTTTTATTCACGCGAAAGCAAAGAAGATATCATGTCATTGTATTTCAATATTTAAGAATGGACAAATCCATTAAATAATATATTTCATTAAGAATATTGGAATCACAATATGAAATAAAAAATTGAAAACACTAGAAATTTCTTTTAGACTTATTTAGTAAAATTAAATTATACATAAAAAGATATCAGTTTTGTTCTTGCATGTCATCAAGGACAGATTCTCATACTCGATACGACCATTAACGTAACTTTCACCCTTTTGTCCGTTGTGTTATACTAGTCACTATATCACTTTCATTTTCCATGTTACAAATATCTAGAAGAAATATAATATACAACACATAGCATGGAACACACGTTAGAATAAAAGTCACATTTGCTTGTCCACCGGGGGAATAACTTTGTTTCCATATTCCACTTTACCAAGAAACAACACTACTATACAGAATATATGATCTTCCAATTAAATTTTAAAAAATAAAATAGTCATGGAATAACATAACATTTTCACGTGTCAACAAACCTAGGAAGCAGGAACTGTTGAATGCTTCCCTTAAAAGTAGTTCATCACAACAAGTTCTCCTTAAACAAAAAATAAATGGGTATAGCTGAGAAACTACCTAAGCATTAAGCAACATGCTCATCAAGTCATCACAAAAGAAAAGTAGTAGAGAATGTCAAATATAGTCACACAGGACATAGGCAACAAGATAAACAAAACCAAAAACATAAATCGAAATCTATGTTCCAACCTGGAAGCATCAATTGCCAAAGTGGTCCATCAGGTAGCCCAATCACCGCCCTTGATGCTGCTACACGTGTACTCGTGATTGTAAGCAAATTATTCCTTCTTACCGAAGCAATGGCAATTAACTAACAAACAATTGTTTTTTTTTTTTTTTTAATTAAAGAGGAAATTAAGAAAAACAAACAATTGATTTGCGACCACTATCGGCTTTTTGACCATAATAATGTCAAAAGGGGAATATTTTTCCCATTGATTCAAAAGTGAAATATTTTGCTAAAATAATGCAGCGAGAGACGTATGAAGGTAGTATGTATTTAAGTCGCACATGGGGTGGGTAGTATGTGTTTAAGTCGCACATGGGGTAATGTACGACTTATGCAAATTGTCACATGTTGTGTGCTGCTTGTCATGCATGGGGGGTGGTGCGCGACTTACAATGCACAATATGTGACAGATGCATATTGACTTTTGCACAAGTCACATATCACTCTATGCACGACTTAAATGCGTACACCTTATGTGCGTCTCACTATATAATGTTGGGAAAGTATTTGATTTTTGAATCAATGAGGGAAAATAATTCACTTTTCGCATTAAATGGGTCAAAAAAATATCATGTAAGGGATCATTTAAATTCAAAATACTTAAACTAGTTTAAAATTAAATTAATAGGTCTATATTTAACAATAAGGATAATTATACTTACAACTTATTTTCGTTTACAACCTCTTACAACCATATTTTAATCATTGATTTCTGCAAATCAACGGTTATTATTTTCTCAAATCAAATTATTAATTCGTAATAAATAATAATCATTAATTGACGGAAATCAACGATTAAGATATGGTTGTAAGAAATTATAAACAAAAATAAGTTGTAACTATAACATTTCTCTTTAACAATAATGTTTAAGTATGAAACTAAAATCATGTGGTTGCTTGGCTCCACCAGCAACGGCAAGAGTCACCAAAGCATGGCCACGCGAATCTGTTTTATAGATCCTTAATCAAATTTTTAAAGGACTAATCAGTGAGCGTGAGTTATTAATGTAAAGTAGTTTGATGGACATAAGTGGCATCTTAGTTGGACATAATAGACTCTTCCCTTACTCAAGAGTTCAACTTGTATTAAATTAACTCACCTTGTCATTTTCAAATCTGTACAACAAACATTCTTTGTTTTGTCCTCTTCAATTTGATGCTATCGACCACCACATTCCCTTTACCTAACCAACCGACCAACATTGATTTTCCATGCACATTCTCTCCAGTGTTCAGTTCAACCTTTCAAAATGGTCAAGTTTAATCAATTCTTTTTAATTGTGATTTCACACCCTAATCGTGGCTTAATTATATATGTGCATGTGCCTCTGCCTTTTGTGGTCCTCAAATCTTAAACCTGTGGCGGCCAAGTTGGAGAAATTATGGCGTGATTATTTCTCTTCAATTCATTCATTACTATTCAATTCATGTTTATAATTATGTTTAATTTTTAAGCCATTTCTTAACATGCCATAGTTTTCTTAAGTGATTTCAAAGTAAAAGCTTATGTATCAAAAAAAGAAAGAAAGTAAAAGCTTATAAAAAAGAATGCAGGTAGATGAATAGGATCAATTGACGAATTTAATTAAAGAGAGAATGTATCTCAAACACTTATCCATTTCTATGAATGTGTTTTATCTATGAAAAGGGAAGAAATGAATGTATTTCATTACATCAATCTGCACAAAGAGGTATATATGAAGCTAAATTAACTAAGGAAAAAAAAAACACCGCATTTATATTTATCGCAAAATTGTCGTGACATTTATTTAATTTTTTTTCATAGAGTAACTTGAAATTCACATTATTGTAAACTTTCCTGTCATATTGTGAAAATCAAATGCGTCTATGTAACACTTCCTGGTTATTCTTTGACCAAACTTCCGGCTGCTATCGATCCATTGTACCTGAATTTGTGTTCAGACGTTCAAATTTGACAACATCTAGCATTTGAAATGCTTATATTGATTCCATTGTTTACACAATACTTAACACCAGATATGTATCTTTGTTCACTTTTTATGTTTAATGGACATTTCAATGAACGAAATTTTAAAGTGTTTGCTTATTAATTTTCTGAATTATATTCAATTTTTCCTGATGCAGGCCCTTTCAGTAAGTAGTAAATTAGAGGTTTTTAATAAAACAATATTTAATGTAAAATAAAGAGTTTAAAGGTCTATCAAAAACAAGGGTAAAGTGTGTGTCATTTTAAAGAATGTAAAGCTATGTCATTTTAAGAGAGAGAAAGAGATAGATAAAGGAGGAGAGAGAGTTGACAAAAAAAATAAAAATGTGGTCCCACCTCTTTGTGAGAGTGAAAGGATATAAGTTGTGTCATTTAAAAGGATAAACATTTTTTCCCAAAAACAATGTAAGAATATTTCCACAAGAATCCCCCTGTTTTCAAGGCTTTCAAGGTTCAAATTATTTGACTGAGTGGTTATGAAAATTGTGATGTCTCTGACCATCAAATTCTGCTCTGGTAGTTGTCCTTTTCTCGTCCAAATAATTGCTACAACCTTCAATTACACTCTTTAAGATCCAAACAAGTTGCAATATGCTGCATTGAGCTATGTTATGTAATTAACAAACAAATTATATGAGGTCCACAACCCCCACAAGTCTCCTTTTTAGTTTTTGCGCTCTAGCTAACATATTATGAGTACATAAATCAACACCTACCCTTATATGCATAGACAAGAAACTTGACACGTGCATGCAACACATAGATATCCCCAACTTGCTACATAGGAGTTAGGACCATAAATCACCACCACCTCTAGTCTTTCTATTGTGTCCCACTAGAAACCATGTTACCATGCTTCTGCCAACTGTTTTTAACCTTGCTAAGAATCTTTGGTCCCACTATTATAGCCACCCCCTTTCCCCTAATGAATAACCCATTTATATAGCCCATGGACCTTAGTGTACTTGTCTTCTTTTATTTCTTGCCAACTTTGTATTGGATTGGTGGCCAAGTCTATAGAATTAAATTATTATATATATATAGCATACCATTACATCATGCACATCTACGTTTCATTTTAACAACCAAAACACATAGAGAGCACTATCAGCGGCATAAAACCTTCCACGTGTCAACCACCCATCTTCACCTTAGGGGTTAAGTTTTTCTCCCTTTATCCCTTTCTATAATACTTGTGTGTGAGAAACAAGAAAACTGAACTCCTAGGTTGTTTACCAAGGTCTGCATTAAATTTTTATAGGACTGCCCCATCCACTACACCATCCCCACAAACAGTAATCCAACCCTTCAACACACACAACTTCAAGTAATTTCCGCTGATCTTGTTGTTTATAATTATTGGTCCTTTTACAGATAGATAAGATCATAAATAGGCATTAGATATAGACATCAGATAAAAGACATGCTCACTACTTCTCAACAGCACCAAAGGCATTTCCTTCCATTAAACCACTCCAAGTCACCAATTTCCTTAAACTTGCACATGCTTTGTGCTATAAGCAGCAATCTGATCCTCTTGTTATCCTTCAGACTGATTTCTCTTCTAGCATCTCGATCAAAGGGCTAAAATTTTCTGCTTTTTTTTTTTTTTTTTTTTCCTTCACGGTTTGATCTTATTGCTTTTCTGGTTATTAGTGCTTTGAAAGGGTGAATTTAAGATATGGGTTTGAGTTCTAAGCAGGTTTCAAGTAGTGGACTTGATTGGAAACAAACCTTATTGGAAGCTCAAAACTTGGAGCTACCAAAGCCTCATCTGATGAGGAAACAACAGCAACAAACTCAGCAATCAGAGTCTTTGAACTGCCCAAGATGTGACTCTACAAACACCAAATTTTGTTACTACAACAACTACAACAAGTCTCAGCCTCGCCATTTCTGCAGAGCTTGCAAGAGGCACTGGACTAAAGGTGGAACTTTACGCAATGTTCCCGTTGGTGGTGGCAGGAAGAATAAGAGGGTAAAAAAATCAACCACCCCAACATCTTCCTCCACCAACAAAGCCACCACCTCCTCTACTTGCACCACCACTGTCTCCACCTCAATTGGCAACATGGGTGGTGGGTCAAGTAGCCACATGACAATGAATCAAACTCCTCTTGCAGTGAGTAATCAGAAAAGCATGCCTTCCTCTTTCTATCAAGTTCAAGCTTTGATTCGTCCACCATCTTTGCTGCTACAACAGAATCTGATGAATACTGGAGACTTAGAAAGCAAAGATTTTGGTATTGGTAATAGCATCTTTCTGAGTTCAACTTTGCCTCTTCCTCAAAACCAAAGCCTACTCTTTCCCTTCTCAACCTCAAGCTCTTTTGACACAAACCCTTGTGCAGTATCAACTTCTCTGCGATCCTCCAATGTTTATAACTATGGGGAGGAGTTTAAAACAATGGAGGAACCAACCATCAACAGCATAATGCCCAGCACAAGTGGGAGTAACACACAGCCATGGGAGATACCAGCAGCAACAAGTGCTGGCATGGAAACTTCAAACTATTGGAATTGGGAGGACATTGATTCTTTGGTCTCAACTGATCTGAAAGATCCCTGGGATGATTCTGATATCAAACCATGAGACGGAAAAAACAAAAAAGCAACATGTGATAGTGTCTAAAGATTAGTTATTTAATTTAATTGGGGTGTTTTATGTTTCATACAGATTAGTAAGTGTTGTTGTTTCCAGACGTGGCATATTCTATGCCTGTCTTTCTTGCACCTGTAATTCTTACAAAGAGTAGTGATTGGAGCTGTCATGTTTTAGTTTCAGCTTCAGCTTCAGCTTCAAGCAAGGGGTCCCAATTAGTTGTAACCCACTCTGTTTGCCTCTTTGTTCATCTTTCGATCATTTCCTCTAATCTATAATAAAATGGTATATTAATGTATGCAACTAGTCTAGAAATATTCATCAACATAAGATTTTTTTTTTTTTTTTTTTTTTAAGTTTTCTGAGTGCTTTGTGATGGGGATGATTATAGGTATGGGGTCTGATCCAGCACTGCTGAACTGACAGAATAATGTGATGGAAGATTCTTGTGGATATGTACATATGTTGGAATGATATTATCACATGGATTTTATTGCTCATGATTCATCACCACCACCACTTCTTGAGAATCATTCTTTTATCCTGGGACTGAAAAGAATTTTGGTTGTTCAGTTTTTTATTGATATTCTATTCCTATTATATGCCTCTGGATCATTTCTCTGTGAGCTTTTTAGATCACATGGTGTTTTCATTCTTCATTCCAATTTAATAGAATAGTGTACGGTGTCTTGGGCCACTATATTTTCAAGGGTTGTTTCTGTTTGTCGTTTCTTCTATTATTGAACTGCTATGGACCAATGGTAGACCCCTTTTATACATCAAGTCTCACATAGAGGATATTCTGAGAGTTTTAAAATGTAATTGGATCAAATTTAGATCTAACTTGTTGAATCACGAGCATTAAATTGAAAACATTCAATTACTGTATATGATTCTTACATTTGAATAATCTGAGTAATTGGTAAACACTAGCAGCTTTGTACTTTATGCATGTGAGGACTCTAGCCTCCCTTAACCAGCTGCCACAATCATTCTGATGAAATACGCATTCTTTTCCCATATAGTATTAAATATGACTTAGAAAATCTTGAGTCACCTTGCTAGTAGGGCCAGTAAAAGACAGCACAACAGCCAGTCTATCTCCTAGGGTGTTATATAGTACCTACATTGTTTTTTTTTTTTTTTTTGGTAAATTAGTACCTACATTGTTACTTACATTGGCAGGGGTGAAATAAATCTTTAATAATGCATTAGATACATAGAAGATTTATTACATTTGCCTAATTATTTTATGATAAATGAATAAAAAATATCACATCATCTAAAAAAGACAAATAATATGATATCTTTTTGTCCATATATCATAAAATGAATAAACAAATACACTAAATTCGCCGCATCTAATGTACTAAAGATTTATTCATAATTACATATTGAAAAAAAAAAATACGTATACCCATTAAGTTGTATGTAAATTTGCATTAAAAAATAAGCCTGGATAGAATTGTACAATAACACTGTTCAAATTATTGAATAACAATCTTAGGTCCATTGCAATATTTTTTTTTTTTATAGTCTGGATTTTATACATATCTCATATAATGTGGACAAATATCCTTTTCTTAACTAAAGTTGTAGAGTGGGATAAATTTTAGTCCACATGTAATGCATATTACATATATGGACTTAACTAACTGCATAAATAAAGAAGTTAAGAAAATGGGTGTAATTTTAGTTAATTGAATCCATATCTTGTAATTTAAGTGGGTTTAATATGTACTACAAGATGACCAAAACTTTATCCCACACGGTGAAGGAAGTTGGCGGAGCCATATTTATTTATTTATTTATTTTAAGATATTTTAATCAGTTCATCACTTTGCGACTAGTCCGATTCAGGACGGGTCCCGGAATTAAAGCTTTAAATTCTTCTTAAAGATGGTACTGGAGAGGATCAAACACATGCTCTCACTCTCATCTGCTCAGTTTTTTGGCGTCAACTGAATTACCATCATTTGGTTGACTTTCCCATATTTTGTTAACCCTTGAATAGTATGAAACTTTTTTATTCAATATTGATAAAATTGTCTATTTGGCCTAAAAAAATTATCAATTTCGTACTCACATAATTATTAGAATCACAACTAACCACAACTGCAATTTACACAGGACCACTTAAACTCATGCAACCGTGCGTGTAAAAGTTAACATTACTAGTTATTAGTGACAACTGTATGAAGTTTTAGTAAATAAATTCCTCCAACTAAGTCACATTTACCATCATATAGAATTTCACGATTTTACTTGGGACGACAGTGGCAGTGACTCACCAAATAACTAGCATGGCCTCACAAGCTGGTCCTCCAAAGGTTGAAGTGCAAAGCTCTGTGATGACTAATTAGAGACTACAGAGAAGTAGGGTATTGATTTGAAGCCAATCAATGCCGGAATAGCAAGGGTACATAATTTGTCTTGGACAGTTGAAAAGATTGGACCATTTTGAAAACGTATATTGGAATCACTAGCAACTCGTTTTTCAACCTAGCAGGCAAAGAATATAATCATTCCCCACTTTAGCTCAACCTATAGTAGACTCAAGGTTGATTGCTTACGTTAAATAGAACACGAAACAGGTTGAGAACCTATCCTACCTACGCTAGTAAATGTACTCATTACTTGTGAGACGAGATACTCATTATTTTTAATGCTTTTACAAATTATATTTTAGAGCGTAAACATTCATTTTAATCTCTTAATATACCAAAGGCACACCAAAATGGGTATTACTTGCATTTTCAAAGGACTAAAATGGGTATCTTACTTCATATTTTATCATGAAAAGTTCTTTATGGAAGTGGGGTTATATAAGTGTGACCCGCGGCTGGAAGGCACTATATATTCCAACATGATTGAAGAGTCAAAATGAACGAAACATAGAATACAGTTAAAACATAGGGTCTTTTTCAACCGAACTTCATAATATACAAGTAGGCTTTAGGGTCTTTTTCAATCGAGATTCATAATTTACAAGTAGGCTTTCACATTCATAACATAAACATGAATTCATATAGAAACATTTTCCTTACTCCTAAGTGGGATACACTACACTACACTACACTACAAATTGCCCATCCTCACACCAGTGTCCCGAGCATAGGGAGGGGGACCATTATTATTAGCTTTTGAAAAACTAACGTAATAAAGCTCCGAGACTATGCCAGTAAGAACAATGAAGGCAGCTCCAGCTCCAAACACTCCTTTCCTCAATGTTTGACATGAAGGGGCATTCTCTCCCATGATGTCACGATACTTGGTATGGTAAGCATTCCTTATAGAACCAGCTAGCAGGCAAGATGCAGCAATAATAAATGTCGCCCTGAAACATAAATGTAACAAGATAGCAAATTTTAAGAATTGGAAATAAAAGGGAAACAACATATTTGGTCTTGTAACCTTTGTTTCTGTGAAATAATAAAAAGAACAATTTAGAGACACATACCAGCTAGTGATGAATAAGCATATTGCCCATGATCTGGATCCACTAGGTCTCATAGCTTTCCCACAGCACAGGCATCTAGTTATAACCATTATGATCACTTGACTGGCAACTAGGATAAAGAAGGATCCCACACCTAGGCCGGTTGCAATGTCAGAATCGTATAGACAGTACTTTCTACCTTCATTATTTGTGGCTATTGTTGCCTGTCAGGATAAATAATTACAATTAACTGAACCCATTTCAAAGCTGCAAAGATTTGTTTCCAGTTTTGACAAAATCCTGGCTTTTATTCCATCACAACTTCGTACCCTATTGTTAAACTAGTAGCTAATAGTGTACTGTACAGTACAATGAAGAAACTGATTCTAGAACATGTTTTATTGGACCTGTCTTCCCAACTAAAGGCAAAATAGTTGTTGTTCCTTGTGAACATAATTCTACACCATATTAATTCTAATGTTTCTTTGAAATAAAAAATAATGCATCCGGGAATTACTGAATGCATTGCAACAATTGTATCAGATTCAAATCCCCATTAATTTATCCCCCATCTGATGGTAAAGTCAGACAACAGTCACAAAATTCTTCTTTCCATTTTTTTTTTTTTTTTAAAAGTCTTTCCATTTTCTAAGACCACAATTTAGGATTTAATCACGAGGGAACATTGAAGGTACAAGCCGGTTCAACTGCCAAAATATCTTAATGGGAACAAGGCTCCCACATTCACCATACAGAGAGTTTAAGGTTATCTCACGATATGTAAACTATACTAATGAAACTTCTCCCAGTACCTTACCACAGAAGGAGGAAAAAACACATTTTCGAATGTAATAAAGAGATTGTAAACTGAAAATTACCTCTTTATAGCTTTAACTGTCCCATAGTCAAAAACATAGGATTGATGTCTCAAACAAAAAGAATAAAGCTAATGTAAATTAATTGAAAATATTTTAGTACAAAGAAGAAAAGGAAAAGAAACGTGATAAAGACAAAATGCCCGACGTTGAAAACATAAATGGAGTAAACTCCCCTATCTAAATTTACAATTTTTTGTCATCCACAATAGCCGCTCATGAGCTTTTAATGTCAATCCTAGTAAGCTTGAGCTCGGCTAATTCATATAATGGAGTCCAAATTCAAACTTACGCTTGTTTGCTTAACTCGGTCAGTCATTTAACAAGTTGAGATCGATTAGTTCAGGAATGGCTCGACTCCTTCATACCCCCAAAGGTAGGTAGTTCCCCTACATGTTCTATCACTAAATGGACTTTCCCTTCAACTCTTAGTAAACCACTCAAACTTATATGCCGACATTTCTCTGTTTTGAACATAACTTCATATAAACTGAACTGTAAAACCACTTGTCTTTTATGACTATAAGTTTTTGAAGTATTTAGTATTCTATATTTCAATATAACTGAGAAAAATTTCAGGAAGCAAGGAGCTTATGTTAAAAGATTCTATACATTTGTGATATGACTATAGATCAGATTCTGTTTGTCAACAAGTCAACAAGACTGCAGCATGTCAACAAGTCAACAGGAAGCATAATCTATTATCCTGCAGACTGCAGCATGTCAACAAGACAATTTTAAAAGGTTTAAGTTTTATCCTTTTATCAATATATTAGCATATCTCCTTTTTCTGAGTGATGAACAGCTGAAATCCCCAACGGTCAAGCCTAAATTTTCTTCTTGAACTGCCTAACTCAACCACTTTTCAATTTCTATACATTTGAAATTGCAATTTTTTTAACAAAATGTATGTCCTTCCTCCACAATTTCCTCATACATTCATTATGTGGATGTGGAACTATAAACAACATTATTTTCAGACATGAATCCAGAATTCAATTTACAGCAATAATGATTCAACACAGAGCAAGAAAATTTCGATAGTATATGGTAGTGAATTTCTCAGGTACAGTAATTCCTAGCATTCTGAAACATAAAAGCCGCATCCCGATCAATATATGTTTTGGTCAAAGGAGTGATTAGACAAAAGGTAAACAAGTTTTTCTACAAAAACAGAAAAAAAAAAAACAGTCTACTAGCCCCGTCAAATTTCAATAAGAAGTCAAGGAAAATTCAGCAAACAGAGAACAGACTAAACAAGCACTGAATAACTTATCTTTTTATACTAAAATCAATAATTAATAAAATCAACATTTACAAATATTTATCACAATCACTAATCCAGAATTTTTCAATTGGATATCATAATCCCTCTTAGATGCTATGTATCCAAAAGAGAATGCATAAATACACCAAATAGAAAAGAAAAGAAGAAGAAAGAAAGAAAGAAAGAAAAAACATAAAACAAAATCATAAGATCATAGCAAAAGAAGATTCTAAGGAAAAAAGAGCAAGCAAAAGAGAGTGACTCACACTATTCCTTCTCTGCTCAGCAGCAACAGCAAGACCAAAAGCAATCAGATCAAACACAAACACCACCGCCAGTAACAGAGACGAAGCCATACCTCAACACGCAGTCACCCACCACTTAAATCTTAGTATCTATCCACAAAAAAGTGAAAAACACACAAAATGAAACCACATAAAAATAAAATAAAAAATAAAGCTGCATAGATAGAAAGAAAACATTAGATTAAGCCTTTGAGGTCAAATGATACCTGGTCTAATTCCAACGAATTAGAATAAATTAAAAAAAAAAAAACCAATAATAAGTAGGGGGGGGGGGGGGGGGGGGGGAACAGCATAACCAGCAATAGAAACGTATGAGGAGGCTCAAGTATTTTCAGGTGAGGGTGATTTTCCTTGTTGGGGAAGCAAATAGGAAAAAATGGAGTACCTGTCAACACAGCACACTCCCCAATGCATGTAGCTTTTGGCTGCGTTTGTAAGTTTTCTAGTGTTTTAATTCCATTTATCATTCATGCCTACATATTTTATTCGACATTTTTTTTAATACATGTTTTTTTATTAGGGATTTATATTTCTTTTTTATACTACACTCATATCGTTTTACGTGTTAATATTTTTAATTTTTTAATTTACTTTTTTTTAATAGAGTTCACCTAAGAATGTGTGTGTTGCAAAAATTCTCATCTTATAAGATGTATAAACCCTTTTTTATTATTGTGTCACCTCTTATATTTATTTAATAATTAAAAAATATCAAAATAAGTATATTACATGATTCAACAATAACAATTACGTTAAAAAATAAAAAGAGTCCAAAAAAAAAAAAGTGTTAAAAACAATGGCATAAAAAACTGGGTTGCTAACCTTTGTTAATAAAAATATAAAATCATGCTTTCTAAATTAACGGATACATTTAAGAGAAAAAAAAAAGAATGTAATTATTTTTAATTAATAGTTAAAATTGTAATTATATATAACAAATTCTAAAATTATTTAACAATTGGAAGAGACATCTTTTACATTATTGAGAATTTAAAAAAAAAAATAAAAAAATAGTGGGGGTTTGCGCTAATGTACACATGATCTTGTCACCTCGTGCGACAAACGCGCCGTAAGTGCATGGTTGTTGGATATGGTGAGGCAGGGTACACCGGCTTTTGTTACTTTTAATTAATCTTGATCGTTGATCATGAGTTCATTCATTGTATGAAGCAATTTGATATTTGTACTTCTTAATTCACATCTCTTATTTTATTATTGCAAAAAATAATATAGACTAATATAATGAAAATAATGTATGATTATTATTATTATTATACAAATCTCAAAGATAAGAGTAATGATATTTGTAAACTTTATATTCTTAAACTTGAAAAAAAATAAATTAAAAGTCGGTGTATTCTTAAAGTAATCCAACGAAAATATTTGATTATTTGGTTTGATTTTTTAATTGATATATCTTAAATGAGTGAGAATAACTCTAAAGCTTCATCTACATATCTTATACTTCCGCATCTAATTCATGGATTGCTAGTGCCTAGTGTTACAATCATGTAACTCTAGTTTGTGTTGTTTGTTAACTAGTTTTGGTGAATAAAAAGTGGAGGAGTCATGAGACTCCTGTTGTAAAGTAGAGGATAAGTCACAATATTTGCCCACGAAGAGAGGCCAAACACAAGATAAGATAAAGCCCAACAGAAAGTGGATGTACCACTTAGAAAAGTCACACAACATATTACTTGAATTGAGACTCCATTGGACAAATTGGAGCTACATCAGAATCAGAATGCAAATGACAAATGAACCTAGACTGCACAGATAACCCATAGAATTCTCAAGAGTACAAAACTGTAACTCAATGAAAATGAAAGCAAAATCATTTGTCTATAACCCTTTGGACAGCAGTTAAGTCATAAGTGTGCTTCAGTTCACATGTCAACTGAGTATGGACAAAACGAGGAAACGACGAAGGAAGAAAAATAATAGAATAGCAGTCATATTTGCACAGTTTTTTTTTTTTTTTTCTTAACGTAAATTTTAAGGTGGGGACTTATCTAAACCATTAAAAAGTACTATTATGTGAAAGTATATTTTATATGATTTTTATTTAATATTACTAATATTCTCTTTAACGATTTTTTTAGTATCAGTTTTCTAAACAGCTTGAAGAAGGTCAAAACAATATTTATCTTAGATTCTAGTATGATAAATATTCATCTTGTTAATGTGCGGTACATTTATCTAAAATATTTAATTAATATGATGTCTCAAATTTCTAAAAATCAAGTTGACGTGAATGGTACATTTTTCGAGTTCAAAACAGTATTCAAAGTCTTTTCGTTGAAAAACTTAGGGGGCGTTTGGTAGACGAAATTTTTTTTTTTTTCGGGAATCTCAATTTTTAAAAATATAATTTTTACATTCAGTTTACGAAACTATCTAAAAATTTAAAATTTGAAAAATTCAGTTTTCCGAGAATCCTGAAAAAACCCTCATACCAAACGCCCCCTTAGGGTCTGTTTGATTGTGTTCTGATTTTTTTGTTCTTAAAATTATTTTGTAAACTAGTTATGGAAACAGTTATTTTCTATATTTTTTTCTTATTGAAAGTTAAAAACCAAAACAAACAAAAAATACCTCAGACATGTTCTCTAAATTTGATTCCAAAAAAACAAAAAGACAGTTATAGTTTTCAAAATATTTTTTACAAAACAGGTCTTACCAAACGAGTTTTTTTGTTTTTTTGTTCTGAAAATTAAAAAACTGTTTTTAGAAACACTAATCAAACAAAGTCTTAGGTTCCTGTTCGAATGTGTTTTTGCTTTTTTGTTTTTAAAACCTGTTTTGAGAATGAAGTTTGAAAACTGATTTTGAGAGTAAAAAAACAATAAAACTTGTTTGAATATGATTAGTTTTAAAGTTATAAGGAAGATGTAGTTATTTAAAAAAATGCCATTAATGAATCCTCGTATTTACAAAATTGCCACCGCAAAATAATGTAAAATAAAATAAAAATTGATCTAATTACGAAAATGCCATTAATTAATCCCTTTATTTACGAAAATGCCACCGCACTTTACTAAAAACCAGAAAACAACCTTGGAAACACCAGAGTTGTTTTGCTTTTTCTGTTTCTAAAACCAAAAAACAAAAACGGTTTTTAAAACACGATGAGTGAAAACAGCCTCTTCAATCAAGTTTTTTCATTTTTTTGTTTTTAAAAACAAAAAACTGTTTTACAAAACAGTTAACAAGCAAGCCTTTTGTTTTGGGAGTTAATTTTTGGAGGGAAATGAAGGGAATGGGAAGATTTTATTAATCCCTTCCTTTGTTTGTGAGTTCAAAAAAATGGGAGAATGGAATTGAGAATTTTTGCAAAATCCTCCAAAATCCTTCCCACCCTCCAATTTTTTCTTACCATTTTTTTAACTCTCAAATAAGGGAAGAGAATACTCTTTAATTATCTTTCCTTCCTTTTCCTTGGATCCCCTTCTTTTCCTTCCTCTCCAAACTCTCAAATAAAGCCGTAAGTGTCGTCGTTTCCCTAATTTAAAGCACTGTCTTGGAGCAAGTGAATAAATTAATAAAAAGTTTACCCACCCCCTCTCCTCCGAGATAATTTTAAGGGGTACTTGATACCAAAGTTGTTAAAATCGAGATCTTAACTAAAATCGGAAGGCGGCTAAAAAATCGTAAAATATAAAATTATAATGTAAAAAAATCGTAAAAAATCATAGAAACGTAAAAGCGTTTGGAATATACTGGTAAATTATTTTGATGAAAAAAATTGTAAAAACGTAAAATCGTAGTGATAAATCGAGATTTTAACAATTATGTTTGATACACTATAAATTTTTTTTGTGATCGGAAATCATAATTTTATGATAAGAAAATGAATTATTTAATAAGTCAAAATATTATCGAGAATATTAAATCAAGATTAATGATTATATATTTGGTTGATTATCAAATATTATTGGAAATATGAGATGATTTTACAAAAATAATCTTTACACTCTTAATTTTATGTCTCATGCTGTTGGTGAATATCAAAGCTCCATGGATTTCTCATAAACTTTACTCCTTCTTATTCCATCAAAGCTCGAGTGATATCAAACATGATATTTTTAGATACTCACCCTCACTCTACGAGGCATCTCAAAAGAATCCTCTTACAAAACACACCCTAACAATTAGTGTTAAATGCACTTAAATTATTGGGTTTGGTGTTTTTTTTAGAAAATAAAATTAGCTCGTATATATATTTATATATATATATGAGGTATATTATACTTACAATCTATTTTTGTTTACAATCTCTTACAGTTATATCGTAACCGTTGATTTTCTTCAATCAATGGTTATTATTTATTGTGAATTAATAATTAATTAATGAGTTTGATTTTTGGAAATAATAACAGTTGATTGACGGAAATCAAAAGTTAAGATATGATTGTAAGAGGTTGTAAACAAAAATAGATTATAAATATAAAATAAGCTATAAGTATAATCTTTGAGTGAGGATATTCTAACTACCAAAAATTCTCACTACTAACTTACTACCCATCACATCACCATTAGATCAAAAAGAGAGAATATTAAAAAGTTTTTGAAGAGAGAGAAAATGTTAATCTAATGGTAATTAGATAGGTAGTAAGTTGGTAGTGAAATTTTTTGGTAGTGAGAATATCCCTCCTCATAATCTTTATATATATATATATATATATAAGGGAGGATCCACTTACCACAAAAAAAGTTTACAACTCTTACAACCAATTTAATCACTGTTTATTTCCGTCAATCTACCGTTTATAATTTATTGGCAATTAATAAATGTGACACAATAAATATTATTATTTTTTAATAAATTATAACCGTTAGATTGACGGAAATCAACGGTGATTAAATTGGTTGTAAGAGTTGTAAACTTTTTTGTGGTAAGTGGATCCGTTTCCATATGTGTATATATATATATATATATATATATATATATATATATATATATATATATATATATATATATATATTGGATCCGTTTCCATATATATATATATAGGAAAAATATTTCTCCGGCAACTTGAGATAAGTTTATCTCTGGCCACTTCAAAACTACGTCGTTTTATTTATTTATTTTCTTATATTAATTGATTCACCTTTGAATGGTTATGATTCCTTTTTCTCTCTCTTTCTTTATCACCATCTATCCATCTTTGTACGGTTATGATTTAGTAGCCGGAGATAACTTTTCTCCGGCAACTTGAGAAATGATAAGCCATACATATATATATATATATATATATATATGGGCTTATTATTTCTCAGGTGGCTGGAGATAAATTTATCTCAAGCAGCTTGAGAAATATTTTTCCCATATGTAAAATTTATACTTTTTTCTTTTTGTTATAAGAGCCCACATAAGATTTATGTACTTTTATATGAGGCAAGATGTACTTATCACCAAAAAAGTTTACCATCTTTATAACTAATCTAATCACCGTTGATCTTCGTTAATCTAACGATTATAATTTATTAGATTTATTGAGAATTAATAATTAATTAATAAACGCGATCCAATAATTTCGAATAAATTATAACCGTTAGATTGACGGAAATCAACGATAATTAAATTAGTTATAAAGATAATAATCTTTTTTGATAGTAAATATATCTTTTCCTTTCAAAATGAAGTATTCTCACAAAAATATAATGAGAATATATGTACGTGTTATAATTTACCGTAGTAAATTAAAAACATAATACTCACTTAGTCACCTACATAAGCCCAGATATTTATAATATTTAGTGAAAATTTACTCGTATCACTGAACCCTGTGACGTGCTGCGTCTCAACTGGAAGGCTGCGCCACCACCTTGCTCCACCGTCCACGGTGAGTTTCTTTCATCCTTTTCGCCGCTTGATGTGAGTTTTCTTTTCACGGTGATGTTCCGCTTCTGAGTTGTTCCTACCACTTGGGAAAACTACAAAACCTCTGGTTGGATGGGGTGTTTGTTTTTTAGGCCTTCCAAAACAGCTATGATAACACAATTTGTTTGAAAACGCAAGTTACAAGTACAGCTGCAAACTCAAAATTGAATTTTGACCTTACCCCAATAGAATATTGATATATCCAGAATTTGTTGATTTTTTATCCTCTGCCTTTACATGGTTTAACCTAATTTTCAAATGGTCACTCTTAGTTGATGATAGACCCTTGAAAAATGGCAAATAATTTTTTTATTTTTTTATTTTTTTTTTTGGGCTGAAGTAAAAGGTCAGAGAAGTTAGTGATACATGTTGTTTAACTATTATATGAAATGTGCATAAGTTCTTGCAAATTTTATTTAATAGCTTTATTGGTATTAGTATTTTGGGTCAACCTGAATTGAGTGAATTCTGGACTATATGCACTTTGTCATCTCGGCACAAGCTTCCTAGATTGTGCTTGTAATTTGGTTACTTGATTCTGTTTGATAGAACCTTCAAAGAATATCAATGGCTTACAGACGTTGCCTCTTGATAAGAGGGAACCTCATAGATCGGAGGTGCCACCCATCTTTCAGTTATGTTCTTCATAGTGATGAAGGGAAGCGTGAATGCCAAGATGAAAAATCTTCTTCAGCGGGCATTAGTAATTTTATCCAAAGAAGGTCCTTTGGGAGCTCTCTTAATGGATCAGTGGGGTTTCTTGCCTCTTCTCAAGATAGAATTCTTTCAAACAGTTTCCTTTCTCCGCCCGCTGGATATAATTTCTGCCGATATATGTCGACAGTGAATCAGGGTTCAGATAATATTGACTTAATGACTGATGTAGCAGATGTTCTCACTGACTCAACCTTGGAGGCTGTAGCTTCTCAGGCTCCCATTGTTAATGAAGTTGCAATTGCTGCTGCTGATTCTGCTTTGCCTGTAAAGGTTTTGCAGTATGTGATAGATGGTGTACATTGCTACACTGGCTTAAATTGGTGAGTTTACCTATACTTTCAAAAAGAGATATAATACCAAATCTAAAAGAATCTGCCTGAATTCTAAAATATTTCGGAATTGGTATTCATACATGTCAAGTTGTCATTGGTGGAATTTTTTCTTTTACCAGGGATTTCGGTTTGAACTATCAATTCCTTTGGTTTGGCCATCGCTAAGTTTGAATTGCTATACATAAGAACTGAAGCAATTGATTTCCCTTTAATAATATCTGAATTGGAATCTCGGCTTATTTTATGGCATTTCAAATTTTAGTGGGAATTTAGGGTTTTGTGACTATGCTAGCAAGGATGTTCTTGCATTCATTACATTGTAGTAAATGATGCATATTCTGGGATTCAATTCTGCAATGACTTATTTATTCATAATTCATCAAAGATTTGGTGGCACATTGATTTTGAAAAGAAACTCTTCACCTTATTGCTCCTTTATTTCAGGTGGGCAGCCATAGCTCTAACAACTCTCGTCATTCGAAGCGCAACTGTTCCACTCTTAATAAATCAACTTAAGGCCACTTCTAAACTTACGGTATGTCGTGCTGCTTATAGCTTCATCTTTATTTTTTGCTAAAATAAAGTAATAGCAATGACTTTTGCTTTTTCCTTCCTCCTTCATATGTCCTGATTGGAGTGGAAACCATTTAAACATTTGGAGGGAACTGTTTTGCCTTAGTTCCCTTTCCCTCTTTGAATTATCATCTCCTTAACATGGGTTGGTGGGTTAATTCCCTTGCTTTTCCTTTCTGTTCCCTCTTTTTTTTTTCTTTTTCCATAAGGGTCCTCAAGTTTGTTATAGTTGTTATGTCAATAATGCACTTCTTCTATAATATGATCTATCTTTTTACTTAAGCTTACTGTTTCGTGTCTGTTGCAGCTAATGAGGCCTCACATGGAAGAGATAAAGCAACAGATGGAAGAGAGGGTAACGTGCTATATGTCCTCAAGTCATTTTTTAATCACCAGTAAATTTAATAGTGGATATGGTGCTGTGCTATTACAAGTTCTGTTGTCTGTTATCTGAAAATTTTAGTTTGAATAATATTTTTGCAGATTTTGGTTAATCAACCTGTTAAGTATCTGACCTGGTCTATATCTTGGGTAAAACTTTGGGGATTAAAATAAACAAACTCCATGTAACTAATCTCCTTTGCTCCATGCACCATTTGGTGTGACTAAATTTTTATTATAAGAGGACTTGGAGGACAAAAATAGTATAGAGAAGGGGAGGGAAAGGATGGAAAAGAGCAACACGAAACAAAAAGAATACTCGAGCCAATTTTAAGGAATTGTAGTAAGGGCTAGGTTGGCACTTGGAATTGGGTTCAACATTCAAGCTTGAAAAATAGAATTTGGCTGTCAAATTCTTAATTTCTTCTCTGGGATGCCTTTTAGAATTGGAATTCCATTTCATTAAAGCAATTCTAAGGAATTGAAAGTCAACTAAATAAAACCCTTCTCAATTATTAGCATAGACCTTCCATTTCCAAGAAAGCATAGAATTAGGATGCACTCTGTATCTCATACCCCGCACTTTACAACCATCCCGTGTAAATCTGATACTTTTGCCACCACTTGCATTGCCACCAGCCCACCATTGTCGCCGCTACCACCACCATCATGGTCCCTATGTTCGTTTTTCTGTTGCCACTACCTTAGCCACATTTCGACCATGACCACCTCTAACACCATTGCAACCGCCACCACATTTTCCCCATCATCACCACCTTTATCATCTCATCCACCATCACCACTGCATTTACCTCATCACCAACACCACTAACACTGTCACTCTCTTCATCACAACCACTCCAATCATCTTTGCTACCACTACCACTACAACCTATATCATTTTCTTCTTTGCTGCCTCCTCCAAATATGATGTTGCCACCATCACCTCCCATACCTTGCCTCTACAGGCCTTCCGTGTTATAATGTACTGAAAAATACTATATAATAATGGATTGATTTAGATAGTAACATGATTTATGTAAAGTAAATAAACAAATGCATCTTCTAAACATACATTTTTGTTTCTAGAGTTGCGTAGGGTGAAGTTTGAAATTGTAAAGAACCTTGAGGTGCACCACCCCAAAAGCTAGCTCAAAGGGTGGGAGTGCCCAAGGCCTTATAAACTCCACATTAGTTGCACATACAACCAATGTGGGACTATATATCTCAACACGCCCCCTCACACGTGAGCCCACTGGGCTTGAAGAGTGGACAATGCACAGGTCCACCTACCTGTGCGAACAAAGAAATTCTACTTGAAAGAAAGTGGGAGGCGGTGAGATTTGAACCCGAGACATGAGGCTCTGATACCATATAAATAACCTTGAGTTGCACCACCCCAAAAGCTAGCTCAAAGGGTGGGAGTGCCCAAGGCCTTATAAACTCCACATTAGTTGCACATACAACCAATGTGGGACTATATATCTCAACAGAAATTATAAACTATGTTCTGTTCTGTTTAAACATACAGGTGACCTTATCATTCAGTTATTTCACATTTATTTGTATTTCTACATAACAAGTTCCTGTGTTGCTGGATGTGCATTCCTTATCCTTGTGCCTGTTGGCATTGCTAGTATATATATGGTCTAAACATCTAGTATATTTATTAGTCACTTTGAACTTTTCCTCCTCTTTGTCTGTCTTGTTGGAGAAATGTATAAGTTTTGGATTTTCTTACATTTATGTTATAAAATGTTATATCAAAAATGACTTTCTCTCTGATCACTATAACATCCATTTTCCAGGCTATGGATCCCAATGCAGCTGCTGAAGGTCAGAAGCAAATGAAGAAGCTATTTAAGGAGTAAGTGGTTTTTCAGTTTGCTTGTAAATGATATGCTTGACATTATTTTCGTTGTCTCTTTCATGTTTAACTCCTAATGGTCATACTTGATCCTACTACATTCAGTGATATAATGTATCAGTGGAGCAATCTTTGTGGTGAGTTGTGAGGGCCATAACTGAAGTCATTAAATAATCAGTGTTCTTTGTTAACTCTTATGGGCTGCTATTATGGCCTCATGTGCAATTTTCGTTAAATGGAAAATGTTGCATCTGAAGACAAGCAAATGAAATAGATATTTAAACATTTCTTTGGCTTAGAAGTGTCATCATTGAATATATGTTAGAAGTCTGGTTGTTATTAATTTTTAAGAAATGCAATTGGTCTGTAGCTCTCGGGAACTATTGCTTTAAGTATTAAATCAAACTTCATATTTTTTTTTTCACTAGATGTCATTTTCTTTCTGTGGGTTTGATTTTGCAGATATGGTGTGAGTCCATTTACGCCACTGAAGGGGCTCTTTATTCAAGGTCCTATCTTTGTTAGTTTTTTTCTTGCGGTAAGCTGACATTCAATTTGATATTCTCCCTAATTATAGGAGTCTGAGAAAACTCATATTCTTTCTATCCATTCACTTATTTTTCTTTCTTTCTTTTTCTTTTTCCTTAAAATGATAGATATCAAACATGGCTGAAAAAGTGCCATCATTCAAGCATGGCGGAGCTTACTGGTTTATTGATCTCACAACTCCAGATACCCTATACATTTTACCAGTTTTGACTTCATTATCATTCTTAATAACAGTAGAGGTGAGTATTTTCTTTTTGGTAACTTTTCTTTCAGCTTTCTTTTCAATTCTCTTTCTAGATTGACCTTCTGAATATTTGTTTGGTCTTACTTTTCCATTTTGAATTTTATCCTGTGTCCATTTATAAACCAGCCACTTCAGAAAAAACAGTTTTAAATTGATTTGGAAAGAGTGGTGTTATCTGTTATATTTTGGTTCCAGTTTAGATTAATTGATTTCATATTGTTCCTCAGTGTAATATGCAAGAAGGGATGGAAGGAAATCCTGTGGCTGCCACCATGAAAAATGTATCTAGGGGTCTTGCTGTTCTTACAGTTCCTTTCACCATGGGATTTCCGAAGGTAAAGTTTCCTAGCTAAGCTTATTTGGGAAGGAACAAGTTCCCTTTGCTTCCACCTGTGTCTGCATTTAAAATAATTTATTGAATAAACTTAGAAAGAAACAGTAGTTCTTTCTGTGATAGTTTCAGTAAAGTTGGTTGCATTTTATATAGTTTGCTTATCTCCTAGTGAAGAACTTTTCTCATATTGAAAGAATATGGTAGAATCTTTGGTTCTATGGAATTTGACTAACAACTTTGTTAGTGTAAAATGAGATCCATAATTTTGTTTTCTTTTATTTTCTTTTTCCAAAAGGCACTTGATAATTACTCTTTTGATACCTTTAAAAACTTTGAACAGCATAATCTGCTTTGGCTTTAGTGAATATCATGGTGTAGTGTGTATCATATTGATAGAAACTAGATCAGGTATGTAAAACAGCCAAAATTAACGTATATTCACCTCTACTGACCTGATATCAAGGTGATATCAGAAAGCAGCAGCGTCTGTTTATGACATTGAAGAAAATTGCAGGAGCAGAAAAGAAATTGCTAGGATAGTCCAGGCATTTGAGAGGCCTGGTTCTCTGATACGGATGTGTCACATAACAGATATGGGAGGGTGTATTGCAGCTTGCAATTACAAATGCTGAGTCAGTATGGCTCCTTCTTGTATGTGACCGTCCTCTTGAGTAATGCTAGGTCTTCTGAAGAAGCTCATGAAGGAACCTGAGTATCTCTCTATGGTTTTGTTCAACTTGCCTCTCCCTCTTTTCCAGTCTTCGTAGCTGTTTCCCATTTTTTTTTTCTTTTACTTTTCTTTCCCTCTTTTTATTTATTTTTTATTTTTTTGGGTTGGGGTTCAGCGCTTCTAGATCAGGAGCTCTGATACCAAATTGATAGAGACCTCAAGTCTATAACCAGAAAATTAACAACAGCAACTGAGATTTTTTTGAATGGACACAGACCTTGTATTACCGATTTGGAAAATTAAAATACTGGTAAATGGAGATAGCTAGTTACAGATCAAAATACTTCAAGGAAAATTATAAGAAATGGAAAGGGAAATTACAGAACAAGCCAAAACTACACGACTGGGAATTAACAAAAATACAAACATTGATATCCAAAACAATTCAAGAGGTTCTGGTTCTCTCTCAAGAGCCCAAGAGTCCCAATCTTCCAAGATGCCTCCAATTGATTCCCCCCTTCCTATTAATAACCAGTCCCGTAAGATGAGTGTGGCTCTAACCACCTGATTCCCTTCTAACTAATTCCCTTCTAACCAATTGCTGCTGACTCAGCATTGGTAATTACAAGCTGCAAAACACCCTCCCAAATCTATTATGTGGCACATCCGTATCATTCTCTCTCGCCAATTCCCTGTACTCACTTCTTTCCTATTTCTTTTCTGTTACTCTCTCCCTCCCACTTGTGGCCAATCCTTCCCTTGCTTCCCACACTTCCTGCTGGCGCGTCTGTAACAGGTTGCTTTATGAGGTCACACTTCACACCTTGCCTGCGTGGAAGTCCAATCCCCTACTGCACCCTTTCTTTTCCTAATATACACCTTAGTCATCTTAGGTTACATAACATATACTGTGTTTAAAATCCTTTTTACATACTAGTTTTGATACGTGATGCATGTGACATTTTAAGCTTTTTATTTTTTTCCTTTTGTAAATCACCTTGAATACCAATTTTAATTATGAGTGTCTTTCAAGAACTAACTGTAATAACTTGATTGCTATCACAAAACCCCCCCATCATTTTCATTATTAAATAAATCTCAGAAGTTGGTATGTTGTTGTGGGGATTGTGTTTGTGGATGGAGCATAATGCCATATTTCCATAATTATTAAACAGAAATTTCTCCCTTTTCATCTATTGCAGGACTAAGACATAATAGTTTTCTTTATGTGGGTGTCAACCCACGGTTTTTTTTGGAGGGGGTTTCCTATTATGAATCTCCAGAGAGATCTGAGAGCACCAGTAAGATGATGGCTTTGCTGCCTGTTGTAAATATAAAAGGAATATTTGTGTAATTAGTGTAGATTTGTTTTTCCTTATGTAAGACCATACTAGTTAATTGCGCTGTAAAAGCGCCGCGTCGTACGGGAGTTGTGATGCCTCGCCGCAAGAAACCGCGCTGTGTCGCATCAGAACGCAATAGTGGCCATTGCAATCGCATTTGCAGCCATATTGCTGTCATAAGGCAAAATGTCAATTTTGTCCTAAATTTAAATATGTAAAAGAAATTTTTTAAGGGTTTTTAGTTTATTTGCGTATCTCTCTGTCACTTCTGCTATCTCTGACTTTAAAAAAGTTTCTTTTTGTCATTATTTTTGTTATATATCTATTTCGCTATTTCTGCAACCGCAACCCGCTATAGCGTTTTTTGGGGTTGGCCGTGATATGCCGCAATCCGCATTTGATAACTTTGTAGGGCAGGCTTGTTTCTTATTTGTTTCCTTAGATATAGCTCCTTATTAGGTAAGTAATTACTCATATTTGTCTGTATATACTGCAACACTATACATGAGAAATCAATCAATAATATTCAGATTTTCAAACTTTCAACTCTGCTTTATGTGCTTTCTGTTTTTAAATTTTTATTTTAAGTTTCTTTCACTCTAGGCGAATTTCTTTTCCTCCTCCTTTGTACTTCTCTTCTCTTTCAGTGATTTTTTATTTTTTTATTTTTTGTTTTTTTTTTCAAAAGTAAAGATCATAACAATAAGAAAAACTAAAATAGTAATAGAATGTTTGAACGTTGAAACTTAGTAGGAAACCTGAATAATATTCTCTGTTGACTCAAAACAAAGTAAAGTAACATTCTATTCAAATCAGGAATCTTAGAAAAATGCTCTATTTTCTCTATTTTTTTTTTAAAAAGATGCCTTAATAATTATGAAAATCAATACTATAAATAACCTTAGATTGAAGGGTATCTTTGGTGAAGCAAAAGTTTCTGCAATTCATGCTTTTATATATAGTATAGTATAGATATATATAGAATATTGATTATCCATTTTCCCTCCACATGTATTAGCGATAATTCTTTATGTTATATTTTTTCTGTAATATGTAATGGTATTTAGCTAGTTGAGAAAGAAAAGGAGTGCTTGCCTATTTTCTTTTACCTACTGCATTTTCCTTTTTGTTTGTCATTCTATGTAGTTTGAACTTGTGTTCGTTCATAATTGTGCAGGCTATCTTTTGTTACTGGATTACATCAAATTTGTTTTCACTTGTGTATGGACTTGGTAAGGCGCTTCAAATTTTTCGTTTGCAATATTACTTTGTCATTTCCATTATTCATCACTTCAATAGGGAGAAAGTTGGATTTGTTTTCATGAAATGCATATTGCTCAGTCCATTGATTCCACCACGGGATTCATGATTGCATTTAGGCTAGAATGTATAATGCAGGTAGTGAAGAATCCATTCGCCCACCATCTTCGTATTCTTGTCAAGTGCACATTTATCTATCTATGATGATCCAAAACGCTCCAAGATAAACTTAGAGTCTTGCATTTCCAGTTTTATTGGGTGATCTAATGTTTTAAACATATCAATGATGTTTGAATGCCTCTCTCACAAAATATTTGGGAGCTTGACTGACTACTATTACTCGGTAGCCAGTCCCTCCCTATTGAAAATCTGCTCGCATTATAAACTACACCCAAAATTAGCATAATTCCAATCAATATTTTATTCTACACAAAATCACAATTATCTCATTAGAGCTTTGTTTTGTTCTCCGAACCTTTGGACATTTATAAGAGCACTTCCATCCTCTTCGCTAGTTATTACTTATCATATTTTATTTATTTATTTTGTATTTAATTTCCCAAGCAGAAGAGTAGAACATTCTATTTGGAAGCTTTTCTCAAGGTCATGTGGTAATGTGGCCTGAGTTCTGTTGATGTCATTGGTGGGACTTGAATTAGAGGACTAAGGTTTTATAAGAAAAGGAAAAAGAAAGAAAGACTAAACCTCCATTTTAGTCCTCCAAAGATACAAGTGTCATAAGTTTGGTCCTACAAAGAATTTTGACATTAATTTAGTCCCACAATCACTGAAAGTGACGTTAAAAGTGTCCTATGTTCAGACTACGAGATTGAGTGACTAAATCAATGTCATTTTTTGATTGAGGAACTAAATTGATGCCAACTTTTTTGGCGGACCTAATCAATGTCATTTTATGATTGAAGGATTAAATTAATTTTTACCTGCTTTTGGATTACAAAATTGATGCCATTTATATCTTTGAGGGATTAAAATGGGTTATCATTAAAATATATTAGGGCTAGAGTTCTTTTAACAAAGTAAATCTTTGGTATTAGATTTGTAAGACCTAAGTTTGAAGCTGTGTTTCATGTATGACAAGTTCTTATTATTTATGCATTAAAAGGATCTCTGTTTTTTTAAACTGTATAGTACAAAACTTAAGTGAACCATTTTGTTATATGTTCTTGATTTTTTCTGATCCCATATGCTCGCTTTTTTCCTATTACAGTGCTTAAAGTTCCTGGTGTAAAGAAAACTTTGGGTCTTCCTGAAATGCCTGCCGCAGCGCCCGCAGCCCCCGCCAGTGCTCCACAATCTCCCTTTTCTATATTTCCAGCACTAAAACAAGCTACATCAACGACAAATGGGCCAAGCTCAATACCAGATGAACCATCAAAACATTCAAATAAAAAGATTTCTTCTACTGCTGTTATCAGTCAAAGGCTTAGAAGTTTAGAGAAACAAGTGAAAGGAAGAAAGCCAAACAAGAAGAGGTGAGGAAAATTTTCATGTTGCTTATTTATGCCATGCCATCTATACGTATGGGGCAAATGTGTTCAGATTCTATTATATCCTCGCATGAGGTGAAAATTAGGAGTTTATTCAACATAGAGAGGGGAGAGGGAATAAATTTTTGTCCTATGGATTTATTATGTTGCTAGTAATTTTTTGCTGAGGAAATTCAGACTTTTGTTTAGCGTGTAGTCTACACTTTGATTCATAGGTTTCTAAATTCTCTTTTGTAGAACTTGGTCGTTATCACTTATCACAAAGGGTGACCTATATAATTTCATTTTTCTTTTAATCTTTCAATTTTCATCTTTCTTTTGTAGAACTTAGGTCGTTATCACAAATGGGCTCGTGTTATCATTTTAATGGTAGCCCGTAACCCTGTTGCATTTATAAACAAATATGGGTCCTTATTCGTGTACTAGTATTCTTTTATCATTATTCTTGTAGCTGGGGGAAACACCAATAAGAAGAATTCATACTGGATATGCATTTAGGATTGGTTTCAGTTTCGGCAAACCTAACGTACAAATTTATTTTGGATGAGTTTGATTTTATGAAGTTGATTTTGTTTAAAAGTGAGTTTGAATATTAGGTACGCTTTTCAAGTTTTTTTCGGATACAAGTGAGAATTAAATATATAATCTAATATAACTTACCCAAATCTCTCACTACTAGACATGAATACAAATGTTTTTATATATTTGATTAGTTTGACAATATCTGAAGGGTTTGACATATGCCTAATGAATGTAGAGACAATAACTTTAATGGATCATTGGGTAAATGATATACAAATATGGAAATTCTTAAAGGACTCCAAAGGCAACTTATGATTTTATTAATATAGTTATTGTTCAATGAAAGTCTTCGAAGGACTAAAAATGCCCGAAGCATATAAATTAAATTCTCAAGAATTGTTCCATAAAATTAAAAAGGTCTTTGTATTGACTAAAATAATATGGACGAATATGGTACAATCATCATAATGAATTGGACATAACCAAAGGATCGACAAATAACTCCATTAGTTCATGTGTTTTCAATAAAAGATTGATATCCGAATTTTTGATTATTTATAGTATATGTTGACGATTGAAATATCATTAAAACTTTTAAAGAGCTTGAGAAAAATGCAAAATATTTATAGAATGAATTTGAATGAAACATTTTGGAGATTGGGCATTCATCTACGGAAGTATTTGTTCATCAATCAAATTATACAGAGAAGATATTAAAATATTTTACATCAACGAAACCCATCAATTGAGTTCAACATGGTTGTTTGATCTCTTAGCATGGAGAAACAAAATTTGTCATTGAAAATATTATGAAAAAGTCCTTGGTCCTAACGTACAACATTTAAATGCATCTGGGGCTTGTGTGTATCTTGCTAATATTACATGACTTAACATAACATTTTCTATATCTGTGCTAGCAAGATATAATGTTATTGCAATGTAAATATATTAGAACAAAATACAACTCATATGCAAAATACATTATACGCGATTATTTTATAGAAAAAGAATTCAAAGCTCAATTTAATTGGGTATACCGTATACAAATACTTGAATTGATTGCATTGAATGAAGCTGATAGAGAATGTGTATGGCAAGGATTAGTGGTTGAACATGCAAAAGAAGCATGTGGTCTTTAAATGATCAACTATGAAACATCGACACTTCAAAAACTCCGACGTGTGTGTCTGACACTTCCTGACACTCTGCGACACTTTCCGACACTTCAACACGCATTGTAGAGACTCAAAAAAAGGTTCAAAGGTTACGTTGCATTGTGTTTTTAGTTCCAACTATTAGATTCGTTAGCTTACGATTATCATTTTATGGAGTTTAATATAAATACTTGGGATATCTTATGTTTCTTTGCAAAATTGATGAGTATTATAAGTTTAACTTCATTTTTTTGTTAAATTATTGAATATTAAACATAATATACACTATATAAATTAAAAATATTATTTAATATCAAAACGTGTCCCAATATGTCGAAATCTAACATTTTTTTAGAACTAACGTGTCGAAGTGTCGTGTCGTGTCTCGTGTAGGTATCGGTGCTACATAGATGATCAAGGTAAAATCAATATCAACATATTAGGATAATGTTACATGCATTGCTCAAATAAGGGAATGACACATCAAGGGGGGCATGATTAAGTACATTTCACCAAAGTTCTTTGACAGATGTCCATCAAACTCGCTCAAATAAATATCTGTTCGCAAAGTTGTTGTCGAAATCGTTGCCTTTGCATACTAAATTTTTTTGCGTAGTTTTGTAAAAGTTTGGTTTTTGTCATCTGAGTAATATTTGTTGAAATCAGGGGTGATGCACGTGGGTGACTCGCTAGGATTGGGCTTTTTCATAATTTATTTCTTTATTTAGGGAATTTTAATAATTATTAGTTATTTCCTTTTTGTTATTTTAGATTATGTTTGAGTGTGCGTTGATTGTGCTTTATCTCCTTTGATTGCGCATGATTATAGTTATTTACTTTTTTTGTTATTTTATTTTTGCCTGTTTAAGGCTTGGAGAACCCTATTGTTATTAGGTTGTTTTTGGTTAAATAAAATTAAGAAAAGAGAAATAGTATTTTCTCGCAATCCTTGTCTTTGTTTTTACTTCTGTTTAGCCAATTGGTTACTGCTTCGGCATTATTTGGTATCAGAGCTCTAGTTGTCACTTAAATGGCTGAACAGAACAATGGTGGTCGAGGTCGAGGTCGTGGACGACGGGGTCGAGCCGACGGCGGTGGAAGAGGGCGTGGTAACACCCTTTATGGCGACGACGAACAACCATACATCGACGCACGAGACGCCACAATGGTAGCAATGACTACTACAATGGCAGAACAAGGTAGACGAATTCAGGAGCTCGAACAACGGTTTTCCCAAACACAATTGGACGAGTTAAATGAAGGAAGGGAATCTGAAAGATCATCTCATGAGGAGGAAAGGAACGAAAACCCATTATGGGTCTGGAACCAGGAGCGACGAGGACGAAGCCAACCTGGAAACCAATCCTTTTTTGCCAATATTGGGGTGAAGATTGAGACCCCGAAATTCGAGGGCACCACTCATCCAGATGAGTTCATCGACTGGTTACACACCGTCGAAAGAGTCTTTGATATCATAGACTTGACAGAAGACCAGAAGGTCAAACTGGTTGCTATCAAACTGAGGAAGCATGCCTCAATTTGGTGGGAACATATTAAGAAGCAGAGAAATAAAGAAGGAAAGTCAAAGATCAGAAGTTAGGATAAGAAGAAGAAACTGTTACAACAAAAATTACCCATCCGCAACCGGCATGAGGCATTTATTGAGTACCATAATCTCAAGCAGTGAGACCTATCAGTTGAACAGTATACCACTGAGTTTGATCATTTACGGATGCGCTGTGATATTGCAGAGGAGGACGAACAACTAGTTGCTCGTTACCTAAGAGAACTGCAAACTGAGATCTCAGATGTTGTATACCTACAACAATACTGGTCATATGAGAACGTATGTCGACTATCTTTGAAGGTAGAGGAGCAGTGTAAGAGAAGAGGAGATACTTCAAAATTCCAACCTAGATTTTGTGACAAAGGACAGTTATCAAGCTCGACAGCCAACATTAGTGCGGGGATGGAACCTTCTAACCTGAAACTAGTGAGCAAGGGGGGAACGATCAATGGTGAAGCAAGCAAGACAAGGACTACGGCAAAAAGGCGTTTCAAGTGTCAGGGTTTAGGACACTTCGCTGTTGATTGTCCAAACCGGCAGTATGTTACTCTTGCGGATACTCAAGCCCATGATATAGGCCCCACCTATGATGAGTATGAAGAACATGAGGTGGATGGAGGGTCTAAAGAATGTGAGATTATTTTCGGTGATTCAGGCGAAGCCTTGGTTGTCCGAAGGGTGTTGAATGTTGACATCATTGATGATGAGTCGTGGCTTCGACACAATATATTTCGCACCAAGTGCACCAGCGGCGGTAAGGTGTGTAATATGATCATTGATGGAGGGAGTTGCGAGAATGTAGTCTCTAATACCATGGTCGAGAAGCTAATATTGAAAACAGAGGAACACTCACAACCATACAAGCTTGCTTGGCTGAAAAAAGGAAGTGAGGTGAAGGTGAACAAGAGGTGTCTCGTACAATTTTCTAACGGCAAAAGGTACACTGATGAGGTGTGGTGCGATGTGATTCCGATGGATGTGTGTCATATCTTGTTGGGGAGGCCGTGGCAATTTGATAGGAAGACGAAGCACGATGGCTTCAAAAATACTTACACTTTCAATAAGGGCAGACTAACTATTACCTTGGGTCCATCTGAATTGAAAGAGGAAGCGAAGAACACTATGTTGTCCAGAGTAGGTTCCCAAGAAGAATCTACCAGTGTCGTTGAGATATGTGCTTGTGTGGTGATAGAACAAAATTATGGTGTTTCTGACATTCCTTTGCAGGTTAAGCCATTGCTAGAGGACTTCGTTGATGTGGTTCCTGAGGAGATGCCATTGGAATTTCCACTTATGATAGACATTCAGTATTATATTGACCTTGTGCCAGGAGTTGTTATTTCCGACAAAGCTACATATAGGATGAGCACTGAGGAGTAAAAGGAGTTACATTCACAGGTTCATGATCATATTCAGAAGCGAAATGTGAAATATAAACAGCAAGCTGACAATCATAGAGATCAAGTCATTTTCAAGGAAGGCGATATGGTACGGATCCACCTTAGGAAGGAACATTTTCTGGCTAGCAGGATTGTTAAACTACCTATAGCTAATGGTCCCTTCAGGGTGCTCGGAAAGATCAATAACAATGCTTACAAGATTGAACTTCTTGGGGAGTACAATATTTCTAGTACTTTCAATGTTGCTGACTTGTCTCCTTATCATAATGATGAAGAGGGCATAACGTGCGAGAATAACCATGAAGATCCGTTAGATTCGAGGACGAATCTTGTTTTGGCAGGGGAGAATGATGCACATGGGTGACTCGCTTGGATTGAGCTTTTTCATAATTTATTTCTTTATTTAGGGAATTTTAATAATTATTAGTTATTTCCTTTTTGTTATTTTAAATTATGTTTGAGTGTGCGTTGATTGTGCGTTATCTCCTTTGATTGCGCATGATTATAGTTATTTACTTTTTTTGTTATTTTATTTTTGCCTATTTATAGCTTGGAGAACCCTATTGTTATTAGGTTGTTTTTGGTTAAATAAAATTAAGAAAGAGGAATAGTATTTTCTCGCAATCCTTGTCTTTGTTTTTACTTCTATTTAGCCAATTGGTTACTGCTTCGGCATTAAGGGGAAGTAAATTGATCATGAATATTGTACTCTTTTTCCTTCGCTAAGTTTTTATCCCATGGGATTTTTTCTTGACGAGGTTTTAATGATGCGTATTCATAATGGGTAGTCATCCAAGGGGAAGTGTTGCAAAAAATAAATTTTACATGTGGATGACTATTGGGATTTTAGAAGGTGACATTTTGCCTGGCTATGACTTTTGGTATAAATTGTAACCATTTTGTATAATGGTCTATTAATGTGTAATTAGTCTCCTATTGATCCTTGGAGTGCTATATAAAGGCATGTACTCTTTGAAAAGATGACAATAAGGATTGGTAATATTCTTCTACTTTCTCCTTTTGTTTCTTACTTTCTCTCTATTTTCTCTTAGTTTTATAACACTTCTTTATTTTCTTTCTTAGTTTCATAACATAGTGGAATTTTTTTTTAAAGAATTCATATTTATAAAAAAAATGAATTTTAAAATAATGAATGTTATTTTAGAATCAATTTCATAATAATAAGATGCGGAAACCACTAATGATTTGAGAAATAAGAAGACAAATTTTTTAAAAAATAAGTGATGAAACCGCCTTCTTGGTTTGTTTCTCTATACTAAAAATTGGATAGCCGAAAGCCATTTCTTACAATTATGCAAAACTATGATGAAGCCATTTTCATTAGTATTGTCAAAGTTACCTATTTTCTTACCATCTTTTGTAGTTGACTCTTACCTCGACCAGTCTCTAATGATTGGTACAAAACAGAACAAATGCAAAAACAACAGACGGCAAACCATTACTTAGGTAAAACTCCATTATGTATATATATATATAGAAAAACATTTCTCAAGTAGCTTGAGATAAGTTTATTTCCGATTATCCCAAAACTACGTCGCTTTATTTATTTATTTTCTTATATTAATTGATTCACCTTTGAATGGTTATGATTCCCTTTTTCTCTCTCTTCCTTTATCACAATTGATCTATCTTTATACGGTTATGATTTAGTACCGGAGATAAAATTATTTCAAGCAGCTTGAGAAATGATAAGCCCATATATATATATAGGGTTTAGCGGATGTACACTGACTGCACTTAAGGATTGTTACAGTCATATAGAACTACGTCGTATTATAGTGTGAAAGGATTAAATATGAAAAATCATGACCATACAAAGACGGAAATAAATATAAGGAATTAAATATGAAGAATCATAACAAACTTTGAACGCGAACTTTGTGTTACAGAAAAATTAAGATGCAGAAATATAACTCACAATGTTTGAAGAGGGAATGGAACGAGTTTGTCCCAAATAAAACGACGTAGTTTGTAGTGACTGCATCAATGCTTATATGCAGTCACATTACAAATCATTTTGCCATATATATATATATATACATATATTATAGAATAAACTAATTAAAGTGGTGAAGCTTCAGGTTTAGCTTCAAACTTCCGAGATAGAGTTCCCGCAATTAATTTTCAAAACTCTCCAAGCATGACTAGCTCCTAACAAAAATAAAAAATTATAACTCTCAAGTCGCCAATGATCATTTAATATACAAATGGCTTTGATACTAAAAGAGGGTGCTAATGATGGGTATAAAGAAAGAACCTCACCATATTAATTTTTACTGCATATATATAAATATATATATGTGTGTGTATATATATAAGTATAAATCAAGTATATATCATGGATGGTTCGGGTCACTTTCTATCTCCTGAGCCAATTCTTTTGTTAGCTTGTCAGCTCGATCATCATGTCCACCAGCAAATGTATATACCTTGAATGCAAATTGAAAAGCCCTCCAAAGCAATTTACCACATTCCTTTTTTTGTGCATCATTCTTAGCAGCATTGTCACGCGTCTCCTATATTAATTTTAAGCAAATGCAAATTAAGTCAATTTCATTTCTAAGTAGTAATGGTTTGGTTCAAAAGTGGTTTTGTAGGTTTGTTTATAATACCTTAAGTGCTAACTCCATGCAATTGGAGGAAACATCCACCATTGCTTCCTTGATCTTTATAAGAATGTGGAAGTCAAATTCGATGTTGTGACCCTTAAATTTCTTGGACTCTTCATCTTTGGTTCGTTCCAAAGCATCTAATTCTGTTTTAATCTGTATGTTGTTGCTCTTTGGGGTTAGTAATGAATATACAAGGACATAATATAAAGGTAAATAAATATATATGATGTTTTGGATTACCTTGTTGACATAACGTTCAGCCTTGTCTAGGAGCTGACCCGTTGGAGTTACTACTTTCCAATTTTGAAGCTCAGTGAGTATTGAATCCAACTTGTTGTAAAGTGCTGCTGCCATTCTTAAAGCTTCCAACTTCTTTGTGGGGAAACCTTCAAACCGTGATAGCACCTAAGCAGAAACATAATTGCATACCATATGGTAAATAAAAGAACCAACAATAATGAATGGCAGTGCAAACCAAATGGACATGCATTTGTTCTAAACTCACCTGTGATTCATCAGTTAGTTTCTCAAGAACGGATTCAACATCTTTGTGGAACTTGATCAATTCTTTCATGTCTTTTGTGTTGAAATTTGAAATCTTAGGTCTCAGCTCTATGATTTGTTTTGTGTATTTTTGAACATCTTCTTCTATTTGTTGGAAGTAAGAGGATCTAATAAAAAGTGGGGAAAAAAATAAAAAAACAGGAAAGAGTTTTAAAAATTTAACAAAATATATCATCTCCTTGAAGGATTATTTTGTTGTGGATGGTTTAAAAAAAAAAACACACCTTTTTGTCATCTCTGCAAGAGCGTCAGCCATTCCTTGTTTTCCTCCAGTGCTTCCTCCTCCAACTGCACCTTTTTTCCCAGCAGATGATTTTCCATTGAGGCTAGGCCCTTCAACTTTAACCTTAAGATTTCGATACAGATTGCCCATTTGTGTTGACCTTTTCAATTTAGTAGTTGCCTTGGGGCGCAAGCATCTCCCTGCTGCTGGAGGTGGTGGTGGTGGGGCACCTCCACTTCCACGCGGCACCGGCGGTGGAGGCGCGGGAATTGATCCACCTTTCAAGGACATCAATGGTGGGGGTGGTGGAGGTGCAGCAGTTGTTGCTGAACCTGGTGGTGGTGGAGGTGGAGGCATCCTAACTGCTACTGCTGCACTTTCCACCAATTTAGGTGCTGATGGTGGAGGTGGAGGTGGTGGCACTGCCACATTTGGCTGCAGCACAGGTGGTGTTGGTACTGGGGGTGATAAAGTTTTTATCATTGATGGTGCAGGAGGTGGTGGGGGTGGTTGTGTCACAGTTTTTGGAAGTATCATAATGGATGGTGTAGGAGGGGGTTGCAGAGTTTTTGGCTGTGTAATCATGGATGTTGTGGGAAGGGGTGGGGGTGGGTTTGAAATTGAAGGTAATGATGATACATTCAATTGTGCTTGTCGAAAGAGAGAAGGTGTTGGTGCTGGTTTAGGAGATTGTGGTTGAAGTTGTCTAGGAGATAGTGGTAGCTCCACTTCCTCCATAGCTTGAGGTTCATATTTTTTTTTATGAACATTATCAATTGTGCTATCTGATTCCTCTGTTGTGTCCAAATCAAACACTAGATCTTCTGATGAGTCCTTTCCAGGATTTGTAGCCTTGTCATCCACTTCCATTTCCCTGGTTGGTTCCTCTTCTATCTTGTGGATATGTGTTGGTGACATTTGGAAAGACAAACGCTTTATATCAATTGGGTTCAGCTTTCCAACAGCTTGAACTCTTAGAGACATAAGAAGTGGTGAGGCACAAGAACTTCTAGGACTATCTCCTGATCTGGCAGAGTACTTCATCAATTCTGGAAGGACTGATCTAGGTGTAACAGGAGAAGAACAGCTTGAGAAGCTGCTTTCTGAAAATGAGTAGGACCCCATTATATATTTTCCAAAAGAACTAGAGATTGGGCTGAATTCTTTCTTTTGTTCATCTTCTTCCATGATATCAAACCTCTCATTTTCCAACTTCATTAAACAATCTAGAGTGGCCAACATAGTTTCACCTGCAAAACAAATAAAACATCTTATGTTTTTTGATTTGATTTGTAGTTAAATTAGTATTTGATTTATATGTTTTTTAATATCAGGAATTAAAATTTATTAAGCCATTAACAAATCCATGTTAACATTTTACAAAGTATATTTATTTTTGTGTGAGTAGCTTATCAATTCTAGATTTGGTCATTTTTTTTTATTTTTTATTTTATTTTTTCTGATAAACCATTTGACAAGGACAATAAGATTATTAATAACATACCAAGTTGACGCATATTGCTGCTATCCTTGCATGATGGTAATACAATATTGAGCTTGTTCATCCAATCATTATTCATCATCCATGACTCTCCAAGAGACTTCAAAGCCTCGCAGAAGTATGCCATAGCCTGGTGAAAAATTGTCACGTTTAGTATTTTGGGAGGCTAAGGTTTCAATAATAATTAATATTAGGACAGTTTCAGGTGCAGCTAAATGTTGAACCTGATCTATAGACTTGTCCTTTATCTTTGAAACTTCACTTTTTGGTATGATCCCTGGGTAAAGCCTTTGGATATCTTGCAGGGTTCTCATAACAATCTGCAATAAGACAAATTTATAAGGGAGACAGGAATAATGAGGGAATGCTATAATTTTTCTGAAAAAAAATAAAAAATAAAAAATAAAAATCATAAAGCACCTCACGTAAGGAAGCAGAGCTGTTACATGGAGCAAGGTCCATGATGTCCCTGAATGCCATTATCTTCTTATGAATCTCCACCATCAAAATCAACTGGTCTGCTCCTACAAATGACAACTCCATTGATTCTCCATTTCCTTTGCTTTGAGCCTTTGAAGACTTCTTAGGGGTGCTAGAGCCTTTTAGTGCCTGCAAGTGGTTATAAGTTATGAACGGAGCCTAGGAAATTGATATAGTGTTTCATACAGGTAACATTTAATTTGATATGATATAACAAAAAAATCATTTTAATTCAAAAACTTAAATTATTAGGTGAATGAATGTCTTATATTTTATATTATATTTCTTTAACAACATTTTTCTACAGGTCATATATATGCTGTTAATTCTTTCGTAATCTCATTCCATAAAAGATCTCTAAATGTCTCCATTAATTAAAAAAAGTTTAGAACAAATTTGATGAATGGGAAGTATAATGACAATAACAACAGTACCAATTTTCCTCGAATGTTGAATCGTGGAACGTACCATACATGTCATGAAAAAATAACAACGACAAAGGATCACTTAGGAATTGGTTTCTCAAAAGAATCAAAATCCCAATATACAGTTTTTTTTTTTTTTTTTTTATACAACAATATACAGATTTTAAGTTTGATAAAAAAGGGTTTAGATTATTTTATATTCTGGCAAATTGAAACTAGCCTCTGGTCTCTAATAGATGTTGAAACAAAAACAAAATGTGTTATATAGAGAAGTTCATTCATATATAGAATAATAGAAACAAGAAAGGTTAGAATTTTACCTCAAAAATATTTGCCTTGCGACGAAAGAGCAATGGCTTCAAACCGCAGAACCCCACGGTAGCCATTGTCTTAATGCTGGCTTAGATTGACTGGAAATTATGAACGAAGAAAAATGATGGTAATGCGTATAACTACGCTGAAATTGTTGGGTTTGAAGAGAAAACAAAAAAGATATATATATTTATTTAAAATAATTCTATAGAACAAGAGAGAAATGCTCAAACCTTTAAAAAATTAATATACCAAAATGGGTTGGTAATAGAAAACTTGGAGACATGCATGCATGCAATTAGGGGTTAGTCCTAATGAGGATGCGTAAACCAATGATGAAAATTTTAATGGAACTTTCTCTAAAGAGAGAGCCGAGGAAGAAAAACGAAAGAGGAAGGGTTATAAAGGCACCTTCCTCCTCCTATGTTGTGGATTAGTTTGAGTCCTTTTCGGGTATGGTTTAGTGTTTATGCTTTGTGTCTTCATCATTGAACGGCTAACTCATGCAGGGAAGGTTGACATGCTGGGTTGGCTCATTTTCTAAAATTAAGAGAACGTTAAACCGCTTCTTTTCTTTGAGATTCTTGTGGTGCCACTTATAGAACTTCTTGATATTTGGCTTTGGACCTTCTATATTTAACTAACTTATCTTTTCGATTCTAACAAACTGATAGGCATCAACTAATTGTTTGTTTAATTACATAAATCCCCCATATTAGTAAATATTAAATAATTCTGTCTGTTGATTATTAATTAAATTGTTTTAATTTTGAAAAGTGATTATTAATTAGTTTAGTTAATATAATTTATGTAAACACCACCGTATGTTTCTCATATTATAGGAGATAAATTTATCTCTTACATACACATAAAAATATGTGCGACCCATGAAGGTCAATGTGAAGAGAAGAGATAGAAAAAAAACATGGATTCCACTCACTTTTACGTGTGTATAAGAAATAAATTTATCTCCTACAACATGAGAAACATAAAATCATTATTTATATATAAAAAAACTTTGGCATATTTTAGCTTTGGGTCAACCGGGCCAGAAGTTATTTTAGGGAAAAAAAATTCTTGTATGCAATAAACTGCTAGCAAAAATTGATAAACAAGCTAATTTTATGGAAAATTCGACGACATTTAGGGATTAATAATTCATGTAGAGAACTCCTTCAAATATTAAAAAGTAATTCTAGAAAATTTTAGGAGAAGGGTGCGCATGACAACCTTCCCAGAATCAATTCTTTTTTAATTTCTGTTCCCGGGAACAAAAATGGATAGGACACTCGTTTGGTAAAACCAGTTTATTTTTTTGTTCCCAGGATGAACCGGTAGAATTTTTGTGCTGGGGAACATAAAAAAGAATAAAAAAAATTCTGCTTTTTTGTTCCCGGGCACAAAATGAGAAACACTTATCTCTTTTAATCACTCTCTATCTCTATCATCATCACCACCACCACCGCTATCATCCCAACACTACCACCACCACCATCGTCGTCGCCACCGTCGTACCACTAGTGCTGTCGTGACCATCCCACACCACCACGATGCCACCGCCACCATCACCACCACCTCTACCCATCACTACTACCATGCCACCATCCGCCACCATCCACCACCATCCCCACCACTACCACCGCTGCAGCCACTGCCGTCACAACCACCACCACTATCATCACCACATCATTGCCGCCACCGCTGTCGTACCGCCACCACCACCACATCACCACCATTATCACCAACTACCACTGTCATTGTTGCAGTCACCGCCGCCGCCGCCGCCATCAACCACCACCACCATCGTCACAACCACTACTGTCACCACCAGTGTCACCACCATTACACCACCATCACCACCACCTCTGTCACCTACCACGACCACCACCGCCACTGCCGCAGCCACGACCACCACCGCCACTGCCACCACAACCACCACCATTATGTCACTGCTACCATTGTTGCCGCCACCAACCATATATGCCACCAACCACCATCCTCACCACCATTGTCGCAGCCACTGCCGTCACCTCCGCCATCACCATCCCCAACACTACCGCCGCCGCAGCCACTGCCGTCACAACCACCACCACATCACTGCCTCCCACCGCTGTACCGCCGCTGCCGCCACCACCACCATGCCCCCCCCCCCCCCACTCACCACCACAACCACACCATATCGAAAGAAAAGTGATGATCCAAATTTTTTTATATTTAATAGGAATTATTATTTTTTTATGTTATTTGTTATGTTATCAAACGCAATTCTCATTCTCGGAATAAAAATATAACATGTTATCAAACATATTTTTTTTTTCAGAAACTGTTCCAAGGAACAGAAATAGAAAAGAATTGTTTCTTTTCAGAAATAGTGCTAGGGAATAGAATAGTTGTCTATAAAAAGCATGAGAAACATAAAATCATTATTTATATATAAAAAACTTTGGCATATTTTAGCTTTGGGTCAACCCGGCCAGAAGTTATTTTAGGGGAAAAAAATTCTTGTATGCAATAAACTGCTAGCAAAAATTGATAAACAAGCTAATTTTATGGAAAATTCGACGACATCTAGGGATTAATAATAACTTTCATGTAGAGAACTCCTTCAAATATTAAAAAGTAATTCTAGAAAATTTTAGGAGAAGTGACCAAGAATAATACTTAACCAGATTCGAAAAATTCTTAAAGTTTTGTTCATCTATAGTTAATAATAAGATAAAAAAATGATTGAGTTTAAAGGTAGCAAATTTATTCTACATTATATTTCTTTTAAGTCTAAAAGAGACCTAAGATAAAGTTTTATATAAAATTAAGGGGAGTGATCGCCCTCCCCAACCTCTCTGTAACTCCACCACTTCATCATATTTACATATCCTCTTAGAACTCAAGTATGTCATTGCTGCTACCTGATTGAAAGTGTTAAAATTATTTTATACTAACAACTATTTTACCTAGTATGAATTTAGAAAGGTGAGGAGGTAGGGAGCAGAAAATATTTTATTTTATTGGAATAGTTCTAAAACAATCTTTCAACAAAACTAAAATACTCGAATCGAGCTTTTAAAACAAACTGTGATACAGCATTAAAATTTTCTAAACTCTATTTTTTATTTACCCGAATATGTGGTCTGTGTGACTAAATCAATGCTCATTTGTGTATAATCAAATTGTTAAGTTTAAAAGCTACTGAGATTGGTCTAGTGATGATAGTTTGTATTAATTTATATGTTCAATTATCTTATATCAAATTTTTTTTGTTAAGTTTAACGTTTTCTTAGCTTCAAGCAAGATTCAATTGCTAATGTACAATGTCAGAGAATAATATAAATCATTAAAGAGGTCTTCACTTAATAATTTAAGTTTTTGAGTTGAATTAATTTTTTTACATGGTATCAGAGCCTCAGGGACCACAAGGTCACACATTTTTCATCCTCATTGCCCTCACTTTCTCTTACGGAATTTCTTAGCACATGTAGATAGATTTGTGCATTATCCACTCTTCAAGCCTAGTGGACTCTCACGTGATGAGACATGTTAAAGAATAATATAAGCCATTAAATAGACATTCAGTTAATAACTTATACTTTTGGTTAAATTGATTCTTTATATATATGATATAAAACGTCGTTCCTAATTAATAAATGACGAACACAAATTTTTTTTTTATAGGAATAATGAGAATACCATGTTTCCCAAAATACTGCAATATCACGGTTACGAGGGATCGAGACTCGTTATCATGTTCAGCAGAAATTGACTAATCACGTGTCGCAACATCAAAGCCTCTCTATCCAACACAACAAATTTTTGTCCCATTGCTGGTCCCAACAGGTTCGAGACTTATTGTTTCACGATCCTATAGCTCAATACACGGTGAAATCCTATATTCTTTCGTCCCCCACCCCCTTATATACTTCTATTGTTTTACAAATTCTCTCACCCCCTCGTTTCTACAATATTCTCCTCTCCGTACAACTTCACTCTAGGATTCTGTGGCAAGCTCTATAGCAAGAAAGTTTCTATTCCTTTCCTATAATATTTTTAGTAATGTTTCATATTAATTGTTGATAGTGTAGTGTAACATATTAATCTTAGGTAGTGTAGTGCAGCATATTACTCTAATAAACTATGTTATGAAGCAAGTGTTAATTATTAAAATAATAATTAATTGGTGTGTAAATTAATTTGTGAGGTTAACTATTAAGTGTAATTAATTAGCAATGTATGTTATTAATTAATAATGCAATAATTGATTAATGTATAATTAGTGTAGGAATTAATTACTAATTTAATTTATATATAAGGATGAATGCATATTACACTGTTGTGAAACCCGGGTAGACCCAGAATTCGGTGAACTGATCATCGAATCGATTCGGATCAAGTATTGGATCGGTTATACATCGGAACCAATCAAATTCGATCAAAACCCGGCCAAATCCAGACAAAGCAGTAACCCGGTCGAGTCAAACATTTTTTATAAAAAAAAAATCAAAAAATCAAAATTGTTTCATCTTGTCAAAAAAAATGTAGAACTCATTTTAAAAAAAATTTAGTAATTTTATTTGCTAGTATACTCTTCTACAATAATCTCAAATTTTAGCTTCCAATACTGAAACAATTTGATGAACAATAAATCAAGAGAATGTGACATATGTCATTTGAATGTATATGAATTTGAAAAATATAAGTTCAATGTCATTAAAAAATATGCTTATGTGATTCTGAGTTACAATTTAAATTGACATAGTAATAGCGTACATTTTTTTTTATTTGTGCATCATGAACATGTAAAAGTGCATGTGATTGGATAATTTCTAAGTTTATTTAGTGAACATTGTTTAACTCATTTTAGATATGAAGAATATAATTAAATTTATATGTTCATATTTATATATATTTTTATATATTTATACATATCCGAATCAATCAGTCCGACCAGTGATCTAATGACCCAGTACCCCAACAGAGTTGATGCCCGGATCCTGTTTAATAACACTGGTATATTATACAATGAGGATGAATTCTTCTTGATATTTTAATTGATTCAAGATCAGAGACTTGACAATAGACAATTCAAATCACATACCCTATGAACGATGGAGAAAAAAATGGAGCAAAAGTTTCCTTGGATGATGGTACATACGATATGAAAGACAATAGGTATCTGTCTGAAAAAAACAAATTTCCTTACTACGGTGGATAGAAAAATAATTTAAATTTTTGTATTTAAAATTATAGTTTTTAGAATCATATAAATAAATTAAAAATTTAATAAATTATATGATATTCGGTTAAAAAGAATATTTTAGTCTATTTATATCATAATTTGACGATATCGGATGCACCTCAAATACATGAATAAAAATTTCCGATATCATCAATTTATGTGAATGTAAAAATCATATTTTTTAAAATCGAGATTCCCGGACTAATAAAAATTTCTTCTGTATCAAACACCTCTAAAAAAGAATTATGAAAAAAAGCATGAATAAAAGGGGAAAATAAATTCCCTTTTACTCGAGAATATATTCCCATAGTCCTAAAACAATTTCCGTATTGTCGGTGCGCTCACCGTACTATTCTGGTTTTTCTAACATTTCCGACAAATTGGAAAACGAAACACCTGCACAATTAATGTATCGTGACGACTGACAATTAAATAATACTGATCCACCTGACAGCGAAATTTATTAGCTCAACGCCATCCTATATAGACTAGAAATTTATTTCGGTTGATTGTGATTCCGTACGGTTGGTACATTAATTTATATTTTACTTATTTTATTGAAAATTTAAAATTAATTATATAAATAAATGAATGTTTATTTTAAATAACATTTATATATATATTTTTTGAAAATAAACAAACATGTTATTTAATTATAATATTCTCAAACTGGTCCAATCCACTGCACATCGGGTTAAATTAAGTTGGATTAAATCAAATCAAAGTCTTTTTCTTTTAATTTTTTAACCTAATTCTTATATTTTGAGAGATTATTCATGCCGACGTCAAATTTCTCCTTTATTACTCCTTTAATAATAAATCAAAGAATTTATACTTCATAACCACAAAAAATAAAGAATTTCTACTTCTTGAGTAATCCTTGCACATAACTTTTTTTAACTTAATTTGCCTAAGTTTACCGGTTTTCATTTATTTTTCTCTCTTTAGCTTTATTATTGTAATTTTGGGAATATCTTTCGCAAACAATAACTAGCAGAACATAGCAAGAAAGAATAAAGAAAGCATAAAGAGAGGAGACACCAGTATTTTACAGGTTCAGAAACTCAGTATTAGTGAGTTTTCTACGTCCTGGGGCCTAAAGAGGGTTAAACGCCCTCTGATATTACTCTTTATTCAAAACAAGAATCAGAAGCAGAGTTTACAGTATACAATCTCAGTTATGCAAGAATTAAAGCATATGAAGAAACTATAACAGGTAGACAGATCAACAAGAGATGCAATCTTGAAACAAAACATCAAGATTAATGAATCAGAATTGTAAGGTAGAGAGGACTTCCCAATCTTTGAGCCAGCAAAGGAATCGTCGTTCCTTTCACACGATCTACAAGCTGATCAACATCAGCTTCACCGATCCTCCTCACAAGATTGAACTTCCAACTCCTTAAGCACTAATCGGAAAAGTACACCGATCAATAGAACCGTCTTGTTGAGATGAACAAGTTTCTCCAAAGCACCATTGACTAATTCTCAGTGTATCACTCACTATTTGTAGAATGATTCACGCTCACACAAACCCTAACGAACAGCTTTTGAGAGAGTTTGATAGATGACAGCTAAAACAGATAGTACACATATCGTATGAGAAAATGAGCTCAGCTGAAGGTTAAAGACCACTAGCCTTCACAATGCAAAACGGAATCGTTTTGCTTGTGTTGTTGAAAATGGGCTTCAGCCATTTCACTTGGCCTAATAAGGATAAAAAATGTGCACCTGATAAATGGAATAGCCCAATAGGTAAATAGTGAGAAAAAACATCTATGTTTATGAAATATATATAACATTTATCTTCATAATTATCAATTGTTCAATTTTTTTTTTTTTTTGGATAACTGTTCACCTTTAACTATGTGAGTTACGTATCATCTCAACTAGCAAGAAGGTAATTGAAGGACTTCAAAATATTGCCTTCAAGAATCACCTCTTTTCTTTCTTTCTTTTTTATATCATCAAGAACCACCTTTAACAAACATGTCAGAGTTGCCACTAAGGATGTAAATAGGTTAGACTGTTTATTTGGGACTTACAAGCCGATTTATTTCAGGCCAGACCTAGTCTCATATAAATAGTAAAACAAGGTATAAACCCAGGCTAAAAAAAGCATATTTTTTTTTATCTTTCTTAATATTATAATAAGTTTCACTTATTTTATTTGTATATTATCTATCGATTCATCGATTATTCGACTAGTCTAATTCGAGCCAGATAGGACTACAAGTCTACAAAGGCGGCAAAGTTCTTCCTACCAAAGTCTAGCCCATTTATATCCCTTGGCTTCCATGAATGTCCAAGTCATTTGGAATACCCTAAATTTTAGCCATTAGGATATATATGTTTTATTAGTTAACATTTTGCTTTTCTTTTATGCAGGATCATGTTATGGACTTGTTGGGGATGAGTATGAGTATAAGATTCAGAATAATTGTGACAGTAAAGGCTCAAAGCATCTTTATGAAATACTCAAATATGCTAGGCTAAAGAAGAGTCACTATAACTTGATCGAAAAAAAACTGGGAGACATCTATTAAGTATTAGGGCCTCTGTTGTCTTTCAAAAAGTCTCAACATAAGCCAGTAAGAATAAAGCTTAAGAGAAAAACATCTCTCCCCAACAGGAAAATTATCAGCGTTATTAAACATATTAGGATGATGTTATTTAAAAATCTTATGTGTTTCTCAAATTAACTTTGTTATTATTTTGTAAAATATATCATTATATTTTATGATATGCACATATTATTCATGCGAGAAACTGCGACATTTCTAATGGTGAATGAAGTCTCCTTGGCAACCCACATGAAATAGGATAAGACATGGATTGACCAATAGTATAAGATGTCTTATGAAAGTTAACTTTTTTGTACTTTATTGATGAATAGTTATAATTTTTTTTGTCTAACAATACCATTGACCAAAATATATCTTGATATAAATTTTTAGCAAAGGCTCCAAAAGCCTTCATCCTAGATTGGGTTAGTTGGAAAGGGTGCTTATAATAGCACACAGTTGTATGATGTGATCTATGTGAAGTTATGCCGATCCAAGGGGACCCCATGGTGGGAAGATTATCTTCAACGGGTTAAGCGATAATCTATCACAACAAGTGAGTTTGAATCACGTCTTATCAAAAACCTTAAGGCTTCAAGTTAATTGATCATTCTACTTATACGGTCTTAATTACTGAGACCATTCCTAATCAATGAGGGACTTCACCACTCACTTGAATTTCAAACATTCTTCCCCTACAATGTGACACAAAGAGGCAATAACAACAAATAGAAGAGTTTTGTTTAAAAGCAAAAAGCATCAACCATGTGTTAAGATTGAAGATGTATATTGGAGTCACATAAGAAGAATAATTACATACAAAGCAGCAAGAACATGGGCAATGAATCAAGAACAATAAGGAAGAATTAAAAAGAAAAACCAATATCAAAGTCAACAAACCATGGGCAATCTTCAAGAGAAGTTTAATGTCATAAGCTATGCTAAAAGAGTGGTCAAGTCCAACAAAGTATCAAAGCATTGTCAAATTCAACAAGTCCAACATCAAGTTTAAAATAAGATTCTAGATTCAAATAGCAATGCATAAAGCTAATTCCTTGTCCTTATTAGATTGTATTTTAGGACATAGATTTAATTGTAAGGGTACATGTTGAATTGCTTTTAATGAGCTCAAAGTATTTTTTAAATTACATAATTTCAAAGTGTATGAAATCCTTGGATAAATCTTTCAAAAATAGATTACAAGTGGTTCAACATGTTTAAACTTATTATATTTTCATGAGTAAATTATATGTGCCTACAATGTTAGAAAGATTTCTAAATGGAAAGGAATGCATTTTTGAAGTAAAATAAGCTTTTTGTCATTATATATGCGAATATGTTAAAAGAAATATCAGGATACGACCTTGTCATATAACCAAATATATGGAGGTGATATATTTGGATATGCCTCGATATATATTTGGAAATTCACATTTTAGAAAATCTCCAACAGCTATGAGTGATTATATTTTGTTGAAAACTTATAAATACTCGCCCAACAATTCTAAACCTTCTTAAACACTATTGAGTCATTATTTGAGCTTTTTTTTTATACATTTTATTGCTCCGACACTTGCATAACTCATTCTTAATCATTTAAAGTCTTTGAGCCTATTTATTTGTGAAAGAGCATGACCCAAATTCAATTTTTATTATCACACTTTGAGATTGTTTATTCAATTCCAAACTCATTCCTCATTGTATTCTTGATTTAAAGGATAGTGAGACCCTAAGTGATTGAGAGGTAGCTCATTGCATAGAAAAATTTGGGAAAGATTGTAAGGTTGCCAAGCATCCGAGAAGCTTGGTGGTCGAGATGTTGTTAAGCACCACGAAGCTTAGTGGATTGTAAGGTTTCCAAGTGCCCAAAAGCTTGGAGGTTGTAGCGGTTCGTCAATCACCCGTGGCTCTTGACAAACAGTGAAACACATTCTAAATCCTTAACTATTTTATTCTATCATTTTAATTGATTATTTGATTTCTTATATGTGCTAGTATTGATCGTACGATTGTGATGGTATATGTATAATGAGTTGGTTGAATATATTGATAAGTCTTTCATAAATCAAAGTTTGTATGATAATATATTTTAGAAACAAGAAGGGAGACATTTCTAACTTTGACATACTCTATTAACCCCTCTCTTGAGTATGAAAGCCACATTTTCAATAGCTTAATAGAGTATTTGTGAGTTTGACAAAGAATCAAAACTTGACTTTGCAACATGGGTATGGGGTGATTGACAAACCAGAACTGTACTAATCGCCATCTCTAAATACTCGTTCCAGCCAAATTTACTTAGTTGGCCAAGCCGAACCATTGACTTTGATACCACTATTACATGGAAAAGGGGACCCTCCTGGTAGGAAGACCACCATCAATGAGTTAAACAACAATCCTCCATAACAAGTGGGTTTGACATGTGTCAACCTTAAACCTTGAGACATTGAGTTTATGGATCCTTTCACTTATATGGTCGTGATCACTTAGTTCATTCCTAACCAATGTGAGATTTCACCACTAACAAGTGTGAGTTTCAGGCCCAACATCTACTCCCCCTCAAGTAAAAACTTGTTTAAATATGTATGAGGTTACACTAAGAATCAACATTTGGCTTATCAACATGGATTTGGGGAGATTAACAAAATTGAACTGCACCAACTATCATCTCCACATACTCACCCTTGCTAAACTCATGACTGGTTCAACTGAACTCAGATCTAAAACCATTGTAATGCAGGCAGAAGAAGTCTATGGTGGGGAGATCACTATGAATAAGCTAAATTCTGATCTACCAAAACACGTGGGTTCCTCAATACGTCTCAACCAAAATTTTTAAGGATTTGAGTTCATAGATCCTACCACTTATTTGACCCTAACATTCATGCATCCTTTGTACAATTGCCGATTGACACTATTAGTACAAGAGCAAAATGGAACCGATGACATAGAACTCCCTAACCCAATGTCTCTCGCATCTAGTTGCAATGGTTTTTCCTTCGGTTAAATGTGGCAAAACATTGAGCAAAAGCAACGAGTAGGGGAAAGAGCAATCTACCCCAAATGAAGGGCACCCTCGCAATTTACTAGCTCTCCTACTATCATGCAACAATAGTTATAGCTATTAACGCAGTACTTACAACAATGGTCTATGAGGACTCCGCATGCATCACATCCTAATTATGAGGAGGTCGAGTAGATGACTCAAATAAAAACACTATACATGCAAATAAATTTTTTTTTTACTATATCGACTATATTTATTTGCCATTAGTTGGATTTTATATACATTATAGTATGATGTAAGATCGATTTAAATTCTTTTAGTATTATTTTAACATTATTTTTTCATATGAGTGTATACACAATGACTTAATTTTTTTGGAAACCATGATTTCTGAGTGGCTGTAAAAATATTTAGGGTTTTATTAATCTCATATTAAAGGAGATAAGTTATCTCATGTCATAGAGATAAATTCGTGGGCTCCACAACATGAAAAATAAAAAGAAAAGAAAAGAAAAATGTGGCACAGTTATCGAATGGTGTGTAGGAGAGAAATTTATCACATGTAGCATAAGAGTAGTTTTTCCCAAATATTTAACCCATATATGTATAAAGAAAAACTATTCTCATACCACATGACATAAGTTTTTTCTCCTACACACCCTTCGATAACTGTGCCACCTTTTTTTTCTTTTCTTTTTATTTTTTCAGGTGGTGGAGTTCATAAGTTTGTCACTATGACATAAGATAACTTATCTCCTTTAACATAATATTAATAAAACTCATATATATATATATAGGCAGTGGCGGACCCAAGTAATTTTATTTATGTCTGCACATTTGGGGATGGGGTTTCGGTGACAATGCCCCCGATTTTTTTTTAAAGAAAATTTTAAATGTATTAAAAAAGAAAAAGAATATAAAAAAAAGAAAAGAAAATTGGAACTTACTACAAAAATAAAGCACCTTTTGAGTCCTCAACAAAAATTACGGTACCCAGTTTTAATCCCAATTTAGAAAAAAAATTGACTCGTGATCCCTCTGAATTTCAAAATAGACCCATGTTAGTCTTTTTAAGGGACTATGTAGGTCTTCTTTGAATTTCAGAGGAACCACAATTTCAACTAACCAGGTTTATTTTGGAATTCATAGGCACCGAGAGTCGACTTTTTTTGTCTCTAAGTGATTAAATTGGGCCCTGTAATTTTAATTTTTGTTGAGGACACAAACTATACTCTCTCTCTTTTTTTCTTCCAAAAATTTGTGTGTGCACTTGCACACATTTGCACCAATACAGGTCCGCTCCCGTATATTGGGTCAGGATCATTTTACACCAGTGTAAACATTCTTAATCTTGTCCATTAATCCCACTTATATCCAAAGACTCAAATTTTTAAGTAATGTGCACCATTGGATACAAGTGAATCAATGGTCAAGATTGAGTATAAGACTTCTAACTCTTACACCGATATAAGAATAAATCCTACTCCATATATATATATATATATATAATCACTCGAACAGTTACACCCGTAGAAAAAAGAAAAGTGAGCTCTATAAAAGACAAAGACCGGGTGGCTTTTCGTCAACTACAACGTAGACATTTTCCACTATTAACGACCACACAACTGGCCCGACAAGCAATAAAATTTGTGTAACTAGTCATTAATTAATAGAAAATTCTACAATAGAAGTCTATATATTTATGGACAAGCTTGCCCTAACGAAAGGTATAGAAGTAGAAAGCACACAGAAATATCCAAACCCATACACAAAACAGCAGCTAAGAGCCATGCAGCGGTTTTCAGCGAACCAATGCTCTAAAATTGCCAATTCAGCATACGATGTTTTCATAAACTATCGCAGGAGTGATGGCAAAAGAACAATTGCTCCATTGCTTCATGACTATCTTGTGAACCTTGGTGTCAAACCCTTCTTGGACACCATTGGCATGAAACCTGGTCATGGGTTATTCGATCATATTGATGAGGCCATACATGGGTGTAAGGTTGGGGTTGCTATCCTCTCACCTGGTTATTGTGATTCATACTTTTGTCTCCATGAACTTGCTCTTCTTCGTGAGTCCAAGAAAAGGGTTGTCCCAATCTTTTATGACATCAAGCCCTCACAGCTTCTGGTTAAGGACAGTGCATGTTATCCTCATAACGTGCTTCGAAGGTTTAGATTAGCTGTTGAGGAAACTAAGTACACTGTTGGATTAACCTTCGACTCATCAAACGGGTGCATTTCTTGATTCTTTGTTTCTCTTTTTTTTTTTTTACTCTTTTTTTTTTCGTAGCATTGATATATATATTCGGGTTAGTATATTTGAATATATAATGTAATTATTGCTGCATGTTGATTTTGATGGTTTTAGGGACTGGTCGGAACTGCTAAGGAAGGCTTCAGATGCAGTCCTTATGAACTTGCGGGAGGTAGAAGACGAGGAGAATCGCATTAGACTACGATGATGCAGCCATGTTGCTTGTTGCATGCCACTGTACGTTCTTGTTAACAGTAACTTTTTGATAACTGAAAAAAATAAATATTGATTCTGTTTCTATATAGGTACCGAAGTTCAAACATATAGCCTCTTGCAAACTATCTGTGTAGTAGCTTCCTGTTAGGTTTCAATACATGAAGAAAAGGCTGTTTGATTTCATTTAGAATTTGGAGCTGTTGTCCTCAGTTATTATTGGTATCCAACTTAATTTGCTACGAATAAAGGAATGTTTATCAGCTACTAAAAAAACATCAATTAGGAATCGAAAAATTCTGTCACTAAGTAAAATATTTCCGTCACTAGTTAGGTTAGTGATGGAATTAGAAAAGGACAAAAATCAATCAATAAATGACTCGTCGTTAAGGTTGAGATAGAACTACGAATTTGTCTCTATCAGAGACAAAATTTAGGATGAAACAAATTTATCTCTATCTGAGATAAAAAAAATTCTCTCTCTATCAAAGACAGAAATATTTTCCTCCTTCATAGCGCACATATATCCATCTCTATGTTATTTTTTCCGTTACTAATTTATGCATGTGAAATATGTCTAATCCATTTCTATTACGGACGTATGTTGTCCATATCTGTTAGTGACTTTTTTCTCTCTACTAGTAACAAATATTTTTTCGTCTTTGTTAGTGACAAATAATTTCTGTTTCTGTTAGTGGTAAATATTTCTCGTCTCTAATAGTGATAAATATTTTTCCTCATTGTTAATGACAAATTATTTCTCTCTTTATTACTGACAAAGTTTTCCATCCCAATTGGTGAAGTATACCTGTGTCTCTATTTTCCGTCTCTAATATTTGAATTTTTTTTCGAAATAAATTACTTAAAAAAAAAATTATTGTAACCTAATATACTTATCAACCAATATTCCTACACAAAATGTTCATAAAACAAAGCTAGGAAAAAAATGTATTATCAACCATTCTCATACAACTCGGCATCAAGATCATCTTCATCATGACCATAAATTTGTGGCTCTGATACAGGAGTACGTCATAGTGGCGGAGGCAATGGAGGCTGTGACAATCTGGTTCCACCTTAATATAAATTTTTGTTATAGTGGAAATTATTGCGTAATTAATTAGTAAAATTCAATTAATTATTTAATTAAATACTGTTAATTAGTTAGTTGTTTATTTAAATTAATTATGCTCTATAAAGTTGATTATTTTATTTTAAATTCTGAGTTACTAGGAAAGGTATTTTAAGAAAATTATAAATTTTCTACAATTGATAAATTTAATTATGTTAGCAGCTTTAATCATTTGTTTTGATCACATAAGTGGCTTTTAAATAAAAATGTAATATAGGTTGGGGTATCAGTAAGGAGGTAAAAACATTAGAGGAGAGTATATACATTATCCACTCTTTTATCTTTCACCACTTAATTCTTTCTTCTTCCCTTGTGCTAACTCCCTCTCATTCCCAAAAGCTGAATGCTCTTCCTTGCATGACAGCATCCATCCTCACCTTTCCTGGTTCTCTCACAGTCGCAAAATCACCTTCAGTTCCAACCCTTCCTAAAAATCGAACAACTCTAGCTCCTTCAACCGTCCTAGCATGCTGCTGCCTCCTTAAACGAAGCATCACCTCACTTCTCTTGGATTTTTCCAGTTCTCTCAGACATAAACAACACTTCTTTCATTTTCCTGATTTGGCGGAGGGCCACCACCAATGAGCTAAGGCTACATCCCGTAGCAAGTGGATCTGGCACCATGTCTCAACCCAAAACCTTAAGGTATTAGGTTCATGGCCCATTACTAACAATCTTCCCCTCAAGTGTGAAACCCACCATTGGTATGCTCCCCCTCAACCGAGTACCTGAAACGCAAAGTACTCAACCCACCTCCTAGCCAATCACTAGGCTAGCTCTAGCCCAACCCGGCTCTGATACTAATGTCAGGCGGGTCCAAAGGGAAGCCCGTGGCGGGGGCCACCACCAATGAGCTAAGGCTACACCCCGTAGCAAGTGAATCTATCACCATATGTCTCAACCCAAAACCTTAGGGGGCGTTTGGTTGAGGAGAAATTTTTTGAATACTAGGAAAATAGAATTGATAGAGAAATGATAAGAAAGTTAGATAAAGTGAGATAGATAGGAAAATGTTAAAAAAAGTTGTTTGGTAGGGAAAAATTTTATTGGGTGTTTTGCTTCATTTTCCTAGCTATCTTTGAAAAACCACATACAAATTGGCTTTCCTAACAGTAGATTTTCCTAGCTATCTACCACAAAATGCTGAAATCTATGCAAATCACTTAGATGGGGAAATTGAAGGAAACCGTGAACCAAACATGGTTGTTTTGCTTTTCCACTTTCACTTGCATAGACATCCTCAAGAATATATACCCCCAACCAAACACCACATTAAGGCATTGGATTCATGGATCTCTTCCACTTATATACTCTTCACTTAGCATATTACCAATCAATGTGGGACTTATCATACTTGAATATCCCAACAACCTCTTTACTTGCCTTGCATGTCATTTTCACCTAAAAAAGGAAGAAGAATGGGCCTTGTTTTGTTTCTTTGAATTCGCCCAAATACAACTCCTTTTCCTTCTCCGAAAATTCGGGTATTGAATTGCTCACCTCCTTTTCTGAAATTTGGGAACTAGTAGCTAGAGGTGAGGATAAATTATGCATGTGGAGTGTCTAGGGACATTTGAACTGTATAGAAGGTTAGGAATGAGCGTTATATGCGGCTGAGTTTTCTGTTTTGTGGTAGGAGGAATTCGGTTATGTAGGAAGAAAAATTAGAAATGTAGAATGCTAGCTAAAAATTCTGTTTGGGTGTTCTATAGGTGTGGTTGACGCTAGGAGGGAGGAAAATAAGAAAGCTCAAGCACCGGATAAAAATTTACAGCCTTAAGATAAGTGTGTGAACCCTCCTTATGTGTATTAATGTGTTGTAGTGTAACCTTGTATGTGCTTGATTACTTATGATGCTGAAATTTTCGATTACCATGGAGGAACTCACACCTCATGGCTCTATGTTACTAGACTCTGAATTACCATGGAGGAAACTACCCCTCAAGGCTCTATGCTGCTGTAAGGAAATTAATGACCATTGAGGGAAATCGTTCCTCATGGTTCTTTGCTGTAAAAGTTTCTTATAATTGTGAATTTGAGTACCTTGTGTTGTGCTAACATGTTTTTGATGCATTTTGGGTGGTATGGTTTACCACTTATTGAAATTTGTCTCACCCCTTTGTGGGCTACTTCTTTTGCAGGTACAAAACAAGTTTAATCCATTTTGAATGTGGAAGACTATGTTCTAATTTATATGTACCTGAAGAAACCAATCTGGATGTAAAAATTAATGTTACCTTTTCTGCCTATGTTGCATGTATCAAAGATGCCATACTTTAACTTTCGTTGCTTGTAACTTGGAGTAAGCTTTGAATTTTATGAATGACATGAATGATGAGTGCTGGAATGACCCAGGACTCAATGTGATAGGTTCCGGAAAAACTTTGGTGTGTGGTTGGGATGATTTAGTGGCTATATATGAATGGTGTTGGCATCATTACTCTGACAAAATCAATGTTATTATAACCAACCTCATCTTGCATGACGCGGGTTAGTATATGAAAATTTATATTTTAAACATAAAAATATTTAAGTACATGTAAAAATTGTTATGTAGGATTGCAAATATATATAGTTTTTTGTAAGGATAAAAATATGTCATATATGGTAATCACATATAGTATATTGTAAAAGAAATAAATAAAGAAAAAAAATTCAAGTATAAGGTAACCACATATAATTCCTGGGTTTTATAAGAGTTATGTTGTAGGAAAAGTGATTGTGTAATGTTATAGAGATTCGTTTTGCGTGCCTTAATTTTTTATTTATTTTTTTGTTTTAAAAAGTGTGGGCCCACAAAATGTTGTGAGAGTAGGAAAGTTTGTTATGTTATGTTAAAGGATAAAACGAAAACCATAATTCCTCTACCAAATATTTTCAACTAACCATGTTTAATAATTATAAGACATTTATAAACAACTTTTCCCATAAAAATGGATTTGCAAGGATTCAATATGTCACATTCTCTTAATCATCTGTTCCGCAAATTGCTTCAGTCTTTGAAGCTAAAATTTGATGTCATTGAAAGAGAGTATACTACTAGCAAATAAAACTACAAAAAAATTTGAAAGTAATTCCATACTTTTTTGAGACAAGACAAGACAATTTTGGTTTTTTTTTATATATAAAAAAAGCAGGACCCACCAGTTTTGATGACCCGACCGGGTCACCGATTTTGATAAAACCGGCCGGTTCTAACCGATTTTTATTGGATCTAATACATGGCCGGTCCAATACTTGACTCAAACCAGTAAGATGACCAATTCACAGTGTTTCGGATTGACCCAGCTGATGTCTAACAAATTGGTTAAAATTTCAGGTCATATGGATGAGAGGATTAATACAATTTAATATTTTAATATATGTTGCCCGAAATTGTATGGTAGTTGTTTCTGGAAATTGGTTAAATTGAGCAGTTTCAGTAAAAAATGCATAATAAATTCCACATGTGTCTGATTGTTGTGATACCGGTTGCGTTAGAAAGATAAAATCTTGATCTATAATTCTTTAAAATTTCAAAAAAATTGGAGTTCCCTAGCAACTGCAGTTTAATGTGGAATTTGAGGAAAATTCTAGTAATTTTTACCCGTTCTGGTTTAAAATAGTATTTTTTCAACTTTTATAAAATAGTCTAGACCTCCGTTTTGAATGACTCCGTAGGCATCTTAATTTTTTATTATCTTACTTCAATCGTGCCTACAAATTTTTATAGGATTTGAGGAAGTCCATAATTTTTTTTGGTGAAGGGTGCAAGTAGGCTACCATGTTCCATGTTCTGCGCCTGGTTTGGAACAACAAGCTTTAGGAGTCCACCATAACTAGGACTCTAGAGGTCAAATTAATTTGCTTCTTTTTGCAACCAAAATAGTGTTTAATATTCTGTATTTGTTAAGAGTTTTGAAATCAGAGACCTGGACTAAGAAAAATGAACTTCTATTAAAATGTCACATGGTTAATTTAAAATTTTCACATTTTGGTGAGCAAAAGCATCTTTTAATTTGGGGCTTGAATACTTCAAATAACTCAATTCTCCAAGACTGGATGTTAATTGTATTTAATCCTTTCAGGTTTTAAGTTCATCAGCACATTCTGTCACTTAAACCATTGTGAATGTAAAAGAATTAAACGCTCGAATACGATCAATGGCACAACCCTTGGATGCATACAGGGGTTATCACAGAGGTGCATACTCCCACGTAAATGAGCAATCAATATCACTAGCTGCTCTTTCATAACAACAATCTCTCAATCCATGTGATCTTTTATAACAATAATTTGATGTTGTGTGTTCACATATTTCTATTGCAGCTGCTCGTCTTGACTAGATAAGTTGGTGATCAGGTATCTCATACAATCATACTCATGCAAAGGCTCCTTCCATTATAATAAAAGTTTTAGAAAATTCAAGTATAATATTTTAATAAAATGGTTAGATATCCATCAATATTAATTAAATAAAAAACTAAAATGGAAGACATAATGATCCATGACTTTAGGATACATCTAGTAAAGGAGGATCTTCTTGCTCTGTCGGTGAGCCTCTGTGGGAAGCCTGTAGTTATATAAAATAAAAAATTATTAAAACAAGAAAGGAGTGATATTTTTAACAATAATAAAACGTCAAATCTATTGCTATTGTCCTCGAGAAAATACTATAGAAAACTATTAATTGTGACTTCAAAGAAAATTACTATTGCTACAAAGAGAATTATATACTACACAAGACAACTCCACAACTACATCATGTTAAACCCAATGCGCGTCAGCATTTATAGTCTCCTATTGTTCACCAAACCTTGTAGGTGATCATTCAATTGTTGGAAGATAAGAAACCAATGCGCGTTACTTGCATGACATCATAATTAAAAGATGGCAGAGTGAATATTTTAATCGGGGAGATGTTTTAGGGAAAACGTAGAATATATATGTAAATGTAAAGATAAAATTTCGAACATTTTATGCTTCGAACATTTATGTTCCAATTAATTTATATATATATATATATAATATATATCTTTATAAAGATATAAATTAATATAAAGTATTTAAAGTTAATACTTGACACATGTTGAAAAAATTAAATATTACAATAATAATTTATTTTTTTACTGAAACAATTATTAGCACTGGTTATTCGGTGTCCTTGTCCACAGCACTAGCAGCATCTTTGATATCTTGAAAACTTAGTTTGCCAGCTGCATCATTGAATAGCATTGGAACAAGCACAACCAACATTAATTTAATATTTCAAGACCAGAGCCTAGTAGCATTAAATTTTTTTTGGCAGTCTTTCCACTTATCTCATTTGGATTGTGTTATGGACTCAGAGCTCCATTAACTGACAAGTGTAATAAGGGATAATTTAATATGCTAATCAAATATAATTATGAAAAGATATTCATCAAAGATATCAATCCTAATACAATAGCATGACATATGGGCTCGGACAATCATCAGAGGCACTAAAGGCCCAGAATCCACTACCCATAGGTAAATCCTATAAGTAGGAGGTAAAACCTACAGGTACATACGCTCTCTCTCTCTGTTATGTTATCATTGTGCACACATACACACCCTCTTTGGCAAAGCCGTTAGAGTTCTTCTGTGCATAGTGATCTGCTTGACTCAAGGGTATCTTATCCATAGAAATTTTGGAGAAGGCACTAGATCCAACAGTAACATACTAGTTGTGAGAACCCGCACCGTTAAATTAAGAATTTAATTAATGTAATTAAATTAATTATGAGTTAAGAGATAAATCCTATAATTAACCTTGAATAATTATGAGAGCTTAAAAAATTATAGTAAGTGATTAACAATGTTGAAAGTCGCTTTTCTTACGAAAAATGCAGATACCGGTTCTGCCTCACGGTATAAATGCGTACCAATGAAGTATCCCGGAAAATTATGAAAAGTATGTACATATCACTAGAATAATATCTAGGACTAGTATAACAAATTTGGAGTCGAAATAATGAGATTTGACGTCAGGGCTGATACCGGCTACGTAAAAGCGCGTACCGGCAAAGTGCTGTGAAAATTATAATAAATAGAAAAATGACTAGGTACAGAATCCAAAGTTTGGGATTAAAATAATAAGCGTAGCTCTTAGAGCTAATACAATGTAGTTAGAGTTAATGAGACTATAAATACCATCGGCACAAAGGCCTAGGTTAATTCTTATTGCCTCCTATTTGAGTTTCTGAGATTGTGAGTGCAGCCACCTTCCTCCATCATTTTCCCTCCATTGAAGCTCCAAGGGAACACATTTTCTCTTGCTTTCTTCACAAAGGTTCCATGTTTGAGTGTGTTCTAGCCTGGGGGGGGAGGGGTTTAAAAGGCTAGCCATTTCTGAGTTGGAGGTGCTGGTTTCTAGGTGCTTGAAGTGCTGACTTCTTGGTGTGGGTTGAGGGAGCCATTGTCTTTGCATTTTGAACTCCAAGAAGCTACATTTGGAGAGAAAGGTCCTTACTTGATTGTCATTTTCGTGCTCCCTAGGTGGCAGACCATTGGAGTTGACTTGTGAGCTCCAAGAGCACTTGTAGTTTCTGTTTTGGAGCCTTTGGGTATGTTCCTTACCCTTGATCATGGTTTTCCTTGTTAAAAGAGAAGTATTGGCATGTAAAATGGTAGGATTAATTAGTTAACATGATCACTGACCTAAAGGAATGTAAAAATGCATGCTTTAGCGTGTAAGAGTGCTAAAAGAAGAATCTTGGAAATGATATCTCGCAAAATGCAGAAACTGCATTCTGTCGCGAAATATCCGGATATGATATCCGGATATGGATATTCGGATATGGGGCTTGTGATATCCGGATATGGCCCTGACAAATATCAAAATATTCTGGAAATTTCGAGATGGTCACTTTTCTGTTTTGACAGAATGGTATTATGGGTTAGAGGACCCATAAGTGGTTAGTTGAACCTCTGTAATAATTGAACTAGGTCAGAATCAATTGGATTAAAGGCTTATGGCTTTGGGAGAAGCATAAGGGCATGAAATGATAAAGAGAATGTTGTCATTGTGTCATGAACTCTTAAATTATAAATATTGATATGATTGTTGGTCTAAACAGATTGTGGCTGTGCTGTTTGTGGACCTTGAGCTAGTGTGAACTTTGTCTTGTGATTCTTAGCTTGCGAGGTAAGCACTCGTATCCTCGGATTGATATGTTGCTTGTTTCACCAACCTCCATTGGAGGATGGTTTATATGCATGTATGCTTTTATGAAAATGAAATATGCATTGATATATGCCTGGGATATGTTAAATTAACTGTTGATGTAATGTGTGAATGTGATGTTGATTACTTACACGATCAGGCTGCGACCCTGGTGTGTAAGGCATAAGGCTGCGACCCTTATGTTTAGATAGGTCGTAGACGTGCATAAACCCTATCTTGTTCCCTGGCCAGTCGAACCGCATTTGCATACATCACATGATTAATGAGTTGTTGTACTTGGCTTGTTGAGTAAGAAATATGTTGTCATGATTTAAATGCCTTAACATGAACATGCATTGTAATTACTGTTTTCGAACTTATATTTATACTTGTAAGTGAGCTTGGGGCGGAAGAGTCCTGGAAGACCCCTTGTCTTACTGAGATTTCATTTTAGAGATCTCACCCCATGTTTGGGGCACATTTTCAGGTTCAGGTACCTCAGGGGTTGAGACCTCGGGCAGCAGGAGGCCGGAGCTGAGTTGATTATACATATTGACTGCTGATATGTCTGCTTGTGATTATGCTTTATTTTAGTATATGACCATTTGATTTGAGACTATGTTGGGCTTTGTTGCCTTATTTGATGAGCATGGAGGTTGTTCATGCCACATTACTTTGACTTTGTTTATTTAGATGTGGATTGTATAATGTATCAGGATACTATCCGGACTACGTGTTGTAGGTCCGTGATTTAGATACACATTCATATATGAGGTATTTCAGATAGCTTTTATTACAATGTACATACATGCAATGTTTTGAAAAAGGATTAAGTAATCAACTTGGTTAATAATAATGACATCATAATTGAAAAGAAAAAGTTAGCTTCCACATTTAATTGAGCTACGCTTAACACTGTAATATGATAACAATCCGGGTATACACGGGGTGTTACACTAGTCCATTGGGCTAGACATCTCTGTCTCTAAGACAGAACACTAGCGCCGACTGTGGGGAATCGGTAAATTTGATATTCCCACGATTTTGACTGACGATGGGAATTCGTACAAGGAGTAACAGCCAACAACCACAACCTCCCAATCTTTCATTGGATCCCGTGTTGGAAGAAGTGAATTAACCTCATAATCAACCAGAAAATGAGGTGGACTACGATGCAGTCCATGTTAGCGAGGACGTCTCGGACACTGCCTCTATCCCAACCCCCCACAACCGGGCTGTGGACCCAGCTCCACCTCCTCCCCCGAATCCTGCGGACGCAGCTGCCCGCGTTGCACTTGCCACAGATCCTGACTCCTGCCTTGCCTAGCATGCATTCGTCGCGATCATATGGCGGATGGAGGATATGGAGAATCGCAACAACCTCCAACGATGAGAAGATTTCGGGAGAATTCAGGAGGAAAACACAAGAAGAATGCAAGATTTGGAGCGACGCTTATTGGAGTGAGGGGATTGGGACCTGAAGGGGTCCAGATCCGAGATGGTAATGATCAGAATGAGGATCATAACCCGGGTTTGCAGGAAAACGTCCATGTGCATCTAATTGTAGCTGGGTTAGATGGATCATCTCGGCTGGCAAAGTCAATCTATAAAGATCCTGTAAAGACGTTAGAGGAGTTCAGGACCCGGTCAAAGAAGTATCTGGAACTCGAACAAATGGAGAGAGCAAATGCACAGGGTGAAGAGAACAAGAGGGTAAGCCCAAAAAGGAGAAGCCCAGCCCCTAGAGAAAAAGAACGACCCAATAACAAAAAAAAAGGATCCCCGCAGAAGAATCTCGGATGATAGATACCGGGTTGGAAGGTATGAAAAATACTCTCCATTAAATGTGCCACATTCTCAAATATGGAGGGAAGTGGCAATGACCGACATGAAGAAAGCAGAAAAACCCTGACCTATATTTGACAGAGAAGGTTTGGATAAATCCAGATTATGTGCTTTCCACAATGGACCGGGACATACCACTGATCAATGTTGGGACCTGAGAGATGCTGTGGAAAAATTTGTCAGAGATGGAAAACTGCGTCAGTATGTTATCAAGACGCAGGGATGGAAAAATAATAAGAGCAAACCTGGAGGTCGGAGTAGAAGCAAGAGCTCAGCCCCATAAAAGAAATAGAAAGAAGATAGAACCAAAAAGGATGACTCCAACAATGATGAATTCCATAAGCCTAGTTTGATTGCAATGTGATTAGCGGAGCTCTTGGAGGAGGAGGAGATACAGTAAGTGCAAGACGAAGGTATCTCAAAGAAGTGTTTTCAATCAGAGATCGCCCGAGGTTTAAAGAGGATCTCAGTAAGCCAGATCCTCCTCTACTCTATTTCATTAAAGAGGCACTAAAGGCCCATAATCCACTACCCACAGGTAAACCCTATAAGTAGGAGGTAAAACCTACAGGTACGTACGCTCTCTCTCTTACTGTTATGTTGTCACTGTGCACACATACACTCTCTTTGGCAAAGTCGTTACAATTCTTCTGTGCACAGTGATCTGCTTGACTCAAGGGTATCTTATTTATAGATATTTTGGAGAGGGCACTAGTTCCAAGAGTAACATATTAGTCCATTGGGCTAGACATCTTTGTCTCTAAGACAGAACATATTGTCTTCACAAGAAATTTCTTTTTATGCCTTATTTATTTTAAAAGTATTTTTATAAAAGTTGAAGTTATTTATTTATTTTTCAAAAAAATTGATTTTTAAAAAAAATTGACTTTTGACTTCTATTTTTTTAAAAACTAAAAATTTTAACTTCCAAAAAACTAAATTTTTAACTTTTTTTATAATTTTTTATTTTTTTTAAAAGCATGCATCCAAATAACTCTTTTTAAAAGTGTTTTTTTTACTAGCATTACATTCTACTGATTCTATAGCTTTCTAAACACAAGACCTTTCCTCCAAATAGCAGTTGAAGCTACTAGTAGAGCAGACCAGGTGCCCGAATTCATAAAAAAAAAAACAAACGCAGAAAAAAATATTTTTTTGAAAAAAAAATATGTTTAAATGCCTGCTTTAAAAAAAAGGCAGAAATCATAAAAAAAAAAGTCAAAAATCTCATTTTTTTGGAAGTTAAAAATTTTAGCTTCTAAAAAAAATAGAAATCAAAAAGTAAATATTTTTTTCAAAAATCAAATATTTAAAAAAAAATCTACATAGCTTTAATTTTTATAAAAAAAACACTTCTAAAATAAGTAAGATATAAAAAGCATTTTTTTTGGAAGCTCGATCCAAACAGACTCTAAAATTAATAAGAGTAAATACAATTTTACGTCCCTACCAAAAAACACGATCTCCACTTTAGTCTTTTACAAAAAAAAAATATTCGGTTGGTTCCTATGAAATTCAAAATAGACCCATTTTAGTCTTTTTTAGAGACTAATATGAGTCTTTATTGAATTTGTGAGGGACTACAATTTTAACTAAATGGGTCCACTTTAAATTTCTTAAGGACTTTGAGACTTTTTTTTTTATAAAGGACTAAAATGGAGATCGCGTTTACTTAAAAAATATATTTACTCAATTAATAATAAGGAGCTGCTCATCTATGAAGCACCGACACTTCAAAAACCCTGACGTGTCGTGTCCGACACTTTCCGACACTCTCGGACACTCCGACACTTCCCGCCACTCCAACACGCGTTATTGAAATTCAAAAAACGGTTCAAAGGTTAAATTGCGTTGAGTTTTTAGTTCCAACTGTTAGATTCGTTAGATTACGATTACCATTTTATTGACTTTAATATAAATATTTGGAATATCTTATATTTCTTTGCAAAATTTATGAATATTATAAGTTTAGATACATTTTTTTGTTAAATTATTGAATATTAAAGATAATATATACTACATAAATTAAATATATTATTTAATATCAAAACGTGTCGTAACGTGTCGAAATTTAACATTTTTTAAAATTAATGTGTCGGAGTATCGTGTCGTATCGTGTCACGTGTCATGAATCAGTGTCGGTGAATAATTTGATGTATCTTTACTGTCAGGATGTTGAGAGTTGGCCATCCATGAGGAGGGATGGCCAACTCTCAACATTGACAACAAAGATACATTAAATTATTCCCATGGGAAAGAGTGGCCGGAGGGGGGATGTGACAGATTCTGTAATTCTGCCTCTGCTCAGAAATGTCACATTGATGAGGGAATCCATATGAATTAGAAAACCACCAAGCAAGCATCACGTACAGTTTTAAAAGATAATATATTTAGAGAGCATCAAAATAAACCTGAATAACATTTGCAGTAGCCACGTTTACTAAATAACCGGATGGTCCATACATTCATTCCGGAGCTCTTTAGTTGTGGAACAGACTAGTCTTACAGAGTTCGAAGATACCCGTTATTATGTTGGTTTATTAGGTAATGATAGGTGTCAGTCATTACGCAAAAAATTAAAACTAAAAAAAACATAGAAGAGGACGGTGAAGAATGCACGACTTCAACATGTGCAGCAACAACAACTAAGCCTTCTTCCACTTAGCAGGGTCATCTACATGTGCACAAGAAGATAATATCTCCTTTCGCTCAACAATTAAATCTATCAGCCTGTGGTCTGTAGCTAATTTGATACCTAAATCTGTGTACTCAGGCCAAACTTCAAAATCCTCAATGAATTATATATATATATATATACACACACTAAGGTTAGTACATTGTTATAAGAGGAATATTATGTTTATAATTTTTTTTTTAAAGAACCTTAAGATACACCACCCCAAAAGCTAGCTCAAAGGGCGAGAGTGCCCAAGGCCTTATAAATGTCATATTAGTTGCCCACATAATCAATGTGGGACTATATATCTCAACATTTTTGTTTACAACTCTTACAACCTCAACTATATATTAAAATTATTTTATTTTTATCTCTTCAGATATTTTTGGCCCTAGGGTCAATGGTCAAGATTGAGTGTAAGACTTACAAACTCAACTTACACTCATTTTACACCAGTGTAAGTTACACTCTCCATCTTGTCTGTTGATCCCATTTATATCTAAGGGCTCTAACTTTTTAGTAATGTGAGCCATTGGATACAAGTGGATCAATGGTCAAGATTGAGTGTAAGACTTCTAACTCTTACACCAGTGTAAGAATATCCTATCCCATATATATATATATATATATATATATATATATATATATATATATATATTTATAAGAGATATTTTGACTCCAGAGTAAGATTTTTAAGTCTTACTCTTCATCTTAACCGTTGATTTCAACTCATCTAATAATTATAGTTTAGGAAATCATACTAATTAATTAATTATTAATTACATTACAAATGACCACCGTTGTTTTTCGTCCCTCAACGACTAAGATATGAAGTGAGACTTGTAAGTCTTACTCTAGAGTCAAAAGAACCCTCCATATATATATATATAAAATGTTTGGGGCCTGTGTTGTTTTTTTTTCTTCTGTCCTCATGGACCTCACACACTTTTATGTGTGTGTAGCTAATAACTTTATTTCGTATAATATGATATTTTAATTTTATATATATGAGATAGGTTATATTTACAAATCTTTTGTTTACAAACTCAACTATGTATATACTCCTGGGAATACATTCCTAGCCGAATCTATTCCTAAAAATAGTTGTGTAAAATTTTTTTTTGTAAAAGTTTGTAAGTATAACATTTGCATATGTGTGTGTGTGTGTGTGTGTGTGTGTGTGTGTGTGAAAGGAGGCAAGTGCCCACCCTTGAAGTATGCTGCAAAAATACGAAAATACTATTCTCTTAAAATTTAAGTTTTTTCAATTTAATTTCGGGATAGGATATTGTAAAAGGTCTGTTTCAAATTGATCGAACTTGGCCTTTGTATTTTGGGGTGATAGCTTGGTGTTTGTGGGGGGAAAGAAATAAGGCGATCTTTGATCAAACTAGCACCTCGAAGTATGGTCTCATTAGGCGCATTACCTACACTTGTGGTAATATTCAATTGGCTAATGAAACCCTTATTAAGATTGGTCATCAGGAGCTTAGAAGAGAGGAACATCTTATTCACTGGAATTTTTCCTCTGAGCGTTATGTTAAACTTAATGTGGATGGTTCCAGCATAGACAGTGGGCAAAGGATTGCATGTGGTGGAGTCATAAGGGATGCTGCTGGGAACTGGTTAACTGGTTTTACAAAATTCCTTGGGAGTGGTACTTCTACTTCAGCGGAAATTTGGGGGTTCTTGACAGGTATGGATCTGGCTTGGCATAAGGGATTTAAGAGTGTCTTTGTGGAGGGTGACTCCAAGGTGACTTTGGAATTTATAAGAAAAGGGTGTGACGTAAGTCATCCTCTTTCTGCTTTAATCATCCGAGCTCGTAGCATGCTTCAAAGAGATTGGATTATTCAACTTAGTCATACTTATAGAGAAAGCAATTTTGTTGCTGATTGGCTTGCTACTCATGCACCTCATCAGGATGGACAGCTGATTGTGCTGGATGTCCCTCCAACGGCTTGTTTGGAATTGCTTCGTAATGACTTGAGGGGAGTTAGTCTCCCAAGATTGTGCCTAGTATATGGCTTTTTTGATGTTGCTTTAGTTTTCATTGTATTTCCAAAAAAAAGGATTACTATCAATGTTATACTACCAATCAATTTCACCGTTAAATCGATTATGTTAATTCAAGTGTTATATTTATTTTCATCTTTGTATGATTATTATTCCTCATATTTAATACTTTATATTTATTTTCACCTTGTATGGTTATGATCACCAAATGTAACCGTTGGATCCACATAATCGATTTAACGGTGAAATTGATTGATAGTAACATTGGTAGTAACCCTAGTTGGTTGTTACGATATCCTACCCGTTTAATTTCCCTCATTCTATTTTATTTTCCCATGAGTTTTTTCTTCTTCTCCACCTTCATTATCCAAACCTAATAGGAGAGAGCTCTATTCCAGACCCATCATTTGTATTTACATACTGATTCATCTCCTCTCAAACCTCAATCTCCGTTATTGGAAGTTGGAACATTTGCTTCTTCCTCCATCATCGGTCTAGTTGTGTCGCAATCCGTTCAGATCTAGATCTAAACTAGACCCAGCCACCAGCTGCTCCTAAGTCGCGTTCCAGACTAGACCCAGATCTATATGTACTTGAATTTATTAAGTGTCCACCCTTCATTAATTTCCTAGATCCGCCACTGGATGTCAAATCACTTGACATAAGGATTTGTCCGGTCGAAAAATCATAACTACACAAATATGAATCAATGATGATAAAAAAAGAGAAATATAATATCAATTTCTAATCAATTAAATAAGGAAAATAAATATTCAAAACAACATAATTTTTGATGACAGGACAATCAAATAACATGACAAATAATTAATCATTTATATATTTATATATATATATATATATATATATATATATATATATATATATATACACGTGCTAAAATTTTTGTTAATTTCAAAAGCATTTAAGTTGAAAAATATATCATATCACCGACACCAAGTCGCACGCCACACCCCTTTGAGGGATCATAATTCCCCAATATTTCAAAAGTATTTGTATACAAAGAATGCAGAAAAGAATTCTCATGTTATAGTAGAATTTTTTTTTTTACTAGTGATACATCAAAATGTATGTAATAATTTTTTATTTTTTAATAAGAGATGAGACCTATCATATCTTGTATTTATAATAGGAGAAAAAATTCTCCTACAACGTGAGAAAAGATGTACCCATAAAGAATTAACTTCAATCGATTTGTTTGACAAATCGAAAAGCTGGGAAATTGTAGTGTGTGCGCTGACCAATATACGCTGCAGCCGTGAGTACAGTCAGTTGTACCATCACGCCTGTTGTTGGTGCGCTGACCATATAGATCTGATTTTTCAACTATTTCCGACAAATTGGAAAACAAATCGTTAGCACTTAGCATACAAGTAAATAATTATAGAAAAATAATTTTTTCATTTTACATATTTTTTTTCACACTATACACAATATATAAGTGGGTTCATCTTGATCTTTTTGTCTTCTTAATTTTTTTTGGACCCTACTCATATATTATATATGTAGAATAAGAAAAAAATTTATATAAAATGAAAAAATTAATTCCCATAATTATATATAAGCTGTTAATCTATTGTGACGGTTAAATAGTACTGATCCACCTGATAGCGAAACAACTACATAATTATTAGTTCAAAGCCAGCCTATATAGACTACGCATTTATTTCGGTTGACTGTGATTACGGCTGGTCTCTTAATTTATAATTTTATATTTGAGAGGCGTTATTCTTATAATTAAAAATTTATAATTTCTTACAATTTATTTTTTTACTATCTATTTCTGTCAATTCAACGATTATATTTTATTAAAATTAATAATTAATTAATAAATATAACTTAATAAATTATAACTGTTGGATTGACGAAAATCAACTGTGAAAAAGACTAAGTTGTAAGAGGTTCTAAGCGAAAGAAGTTGTGAGAATAACTCTACTCTTCATACTTTATTTATTTAACTTATTTTATTGAAAATTTAAAATTATTTATTTATATAGAGATAGGATCATTTGATATCGGTGTCAAACTAAAAAGTTTAATATCAAATCTTAACCGTTGATTTCTTTTCTAATAATTATATTTTATTGAGAAATAATAATTAATTAATAAGTATGACCCAATAAATATAATCATTAGATTTACGAAAAATTAACGGTTGAGATTTTAGTGTCGAACTTTTTAGTTAGACACCATTATCAAAGGACCATGCCCCATTTAAATAAATGAATGTTAATTTTAAATAATATTTATATAATTTTTAAAAAATTAACAAACATGTTGTTTAAATAATATTCTCAAACTTGTAAGACGGTTCGGCCCACCACAGGCTGGTCCAATCCATTGGACATCAGGCTAAATTAAGTTAGATTAAATCAAATCAAAAAAGAATTCTTTAATATTCTTAACCTAATTCTTATACGAGAGATGATTCAAGTCGATACGTCAAATTCCGCCTATATTACACCTTTAATGATAAATCAAAGAATTTTTACTTCTTGAATAAGTAATTTTTTCAACTTAATTTGTGTAAGTTTATTTCATTGGTTTTTATCTATTTTTCTCTCTTTGGCTTTATCTTCGTAATTATTTACGGTTTACCTTTAATTATGTGAATTATGTATAATCTACAACAAATTCTTCTCTATCCATTGTTAGGTTTTGCTCTTTCACTAAAGCCCAGTAGGACCTAGCGCGTAAGAAGAGCCCAAGAAACTTAAAATCCGTTCAGCTTAGGGCTAGGGTTTCTTGGAACTTATATATATTCTACACTTATAGTCATCAGTCTCTCTAGTCTTCATTTGGTAGTTGCAGAAGCTGAGGTAAGGTCATCTCCCTGAAAGTAAGAAATCTCATTTCCCCTTGAGACATAGTTTGGAAGATTTGTCACTGTCCAGCTTCAAGCATTATGCCTCTATTGACTTTCAAAAAGTCTCATCCCAAGCCAGGAAGAACAGAGCTTAAAAGAAAAATGTCTCTCCCCCAACATGCAGATTATCACCATTACTAAAACATATCAGGATGATGGTACTTTAAACTTCTTATGTGTTTCTCAAATTTAACTTTGTTGTTATTTTGTATAATGTATCATTATAATTTATGATATTTACATATTATTCGTTTGAGAAACTGGGACATTTTAGATGGTGAATGAGGTCTTCTTGGCAACCCACATGAAGTAGGATAACACATGGATTGACCAATAGTTTGAGATGTCTTATAAAAGTTAGCTTTTTGAATTTTATTGATGAATGCTTATAATTTATTTATCTAATAGTATCAATGACAATATATCTTGATAAAGTTTTAGCAAATGTTCCAAGAGCCTAAACCCACCATCAACCAGCCAAAGAATGAGACAACTTCTCTTTTGAGAGAGGGCTAAAAAATTGACCCACTGGCCCGAACCTATTTTACATTAAAAAATCCAAAAAATCGGTCCAACGGGTTGGCGAGTTGTAAAACTCGGCCCGCTCGGCCGAGTCCATTTTACCAGCTTTACTTGTAATAGCACACAGTTGTAAGATGTGACCTATGTGATGTTATGTGGATCCAAAGGGCCCCCATGATGGGAATACTATTACTAATGAGTTAAGCGGTAATCTTGCACAACAAGTGAGTTTGACACCACTTCTTAAGCAAAAACTTCAAGGCATAGAGTTAATGATCCTTCTACTTATATGGTCTTGATTACTTAGTCTATTCCTAACAAATGATGGACTTCACCACTCACATTTAAATTTCAAACATTCTTCCCCTACAAGATGAGTCTCAAGCCTAATATATGCTCTCCCTCAAGCTGAAGCTTATGTAAATAGAAGATATGATTTGACTATAACAAAGAGGAATTAACAAAAAGAAAATAGTATTGATTAAAAGAAAGAAAAAAAACATCAACCATGTGCTAAGATTAAAGATATATAATGGTGCCACATAAGAAGAATAATGACATTTCAAAGTAGTAAGAACATGGATGAACCTTGAAGAAAGCTAGCAATGGATCAAAAGCAATTTGGAAAAACTAGAAAGCAAAACCATTATCAAAGTCAACAAACTATGGACATTCTTCAATAGAAGTTTAATGTCACAAGCCATGGTAAAAGAGTGATCAAGTCCAACAAAGCATCAAAGCATTGTCAAATCCAACAAGTCAAGCTTCAAATTTAAAAGAAGATTCAAGATCCAAATATCAATGCATAAAGCTAAGTCCTTGTTCTTATTATATTGTATTTTAGGATTTATATTTAATTGTAAGGGTATATGTTGAATTCCCTTTAATGAGCTCAAAGTGTTTTTCAAATGACATTTTTTTGCAGCGCATGAAATCCTTAGATAAATCTTTCAAAAATAACTGGAAAGTGGTTTAACATATTTTGAACTTGTAAACATCTTCTCATGAGTAAATTATATGTGCCTACAATGTTTGAAAGATCTTTATGTATAAAGAATACATTTTTGAAGTAACATATGCTTGTTGTCATGATATATCCTAAAATGTGAAATGAAATATCAAGATAGGCATATCATGATACGATCCTGTCATATAACCGGATATGTGGAGGTGATATATCCTGATATACCTCGATATATATTTGGATGCTCACTTTTTAAAAAGTGTTCTGATGACTATGAATGATTATATTTTGTTGAAAACTTATGAATATTCACCCCAATGGTTCTAAACCTTCTTTGGCACTACTGAATCATTATTTGATACATTTTATTGCTCCCACACTTGCATAACTCATTCTTGATCAAAGACTTTTAGCCCTTACTTTTGAAAAAGCATGTACCCATATTCAATTCGTATTATCAATACTTTGAGATTGTTCATTCAATTCCAAAGTCATTCCTCATTGTATTCTTGATTTAAAGGGTAGTGAGACCTTAAGTGATTAAGAGGTAGTCTATTGCATAGACAAATTTGGGAAGATTGAAACGTTGCGAAGCATCTCAGAAGCTTGGTGGTTGAGATGTTGTTAAGCACTCGTGAAACTTAGTGGATTCTGAGATTTTCAAATACTCGAAAGTTTGGAGATTGTAGCGGTTCACTAAGCACCCATGAAGCTTGACCAATAGTGAAACACATGTTTGATTGACTTGCAAATTGGACGTAGGTCGCAAGTGATGGTTACCGAACCAGGATAAATTATGTTTGCGATATTCTAAACCTTCAACTCTTTTATCACTTTGATTGCTTCTTTGATATTTTATATATGCTAGTATAGATTGTATAATTGTGACGATGTGTGTATCATGAGTTGGTTGAATGTATATATAAAATTTTGTATGAGAATATATTTTAGAAAAAATAAGGGAGACATTTTTAACTTTAACATATTGATTCAAACCTCTCTTGAGTATGGAAGCAACATTTCTAACAACTTATTCGAGTATTTGTGAAGTTAGACAAAGAATCAAAACTTGGTGTTGCAATATGGGCCTGAGGTTATTAACAAACCTGAATTGCACCAACCACCAAATGTAAATACTCATCCTAACCAAATTGACTTAGTTGGCCTAGTCGAACCATTGATTTTTACACTACTGTTACATGGAAAGGGAAGCCCATGGTGGGGAGACCACCATCAATTGGTTAAGCAACAATCCACCATAACAATTGGGTTTGAGACAACAATCAACCCTCAACCTTAAGATATTGAGTTCATGGATCCTTTCACTTCTATAGTTCTGATAACTTAGTTTATTCCTACTCAATGTGAGATTTCACCACTAACAAGTGTGAGTTCTAAGCTCACCTTTTACTCCCCCTCAAGCAAATTTGTTTGAGCATTTATAAGGTTAGATTGTAAATCAACACTTGGCTTATTAACATGGGTTTGAAGAGATTAACAAAACTAAACTGTACAAACCATCATCTCCATATACTCACCTTAGCAAAACACATGGTTGGCCAAAACAAACTTGAATATGATAGCATTGTTATGCAGATAGAGGGAGCCTATGGCGAAGAGACAACTATGAGTGGGCTAAACTATAATCTACCACAACAAGTGAGTTCGAGAACACGTCTCAACAAAAAATCGTAAGGATTTGAGTTCATAGGTCGTACCACTTATATGACCCTCACTTATACCATACTTAATCAATATGAACCTTTACCACACTTACACTTTAATTCCATAAGATTCCTGAATATTCATTCATCCTATATGAAATTGTCGATTGACTCTATTAATACAAGAATCAGGGCCTATATATGGAACCAATGATATAGAACTCCCTAACCCAATGTCTCTTGCATCCAGTTATAATCGTTTATCCTACTAGGACACTTAAATCGGTCAAATGCGACAACGCATTAAGCAAATGCAATGAGGAGGAGGAGAGAGAAAGAACTACCCTTAATGAAGGGCACCCTCACAATTTACTGCCTATAGCTTTTGCTGTCATACAACAATTGTTATAGCTATTAATGTAGTACTAGCAACAATGGTCTGTGAGGACTCCACATACATAACATCTTGATCATTATGAGGAGGTTAAGTAGATGACTTAGATTAGAACACTACACATGCAAATAATTCATTTTTTTTCTTATATTTATTATATTTATTTTCCATTGGTTGGATTTTGTATGCATTGTAGTATGATGTAATATTGATTTAAAATTCTTTATCGATTATTTCGACCTTATTTATTTCATATGACTGTATACACAACTGTTAGTCCTGGATGAACTCAAGAAGGGGGATGAATTGAGTTTATAGAAAATTTTGCAATTTAAAACACATAACTGCGATAAAATAAAGAGTAAAGGGAAGAAGTGACATAATTATTTTAACGTGAGAAAAACTCCAATTGGAGGAAAAAAAATCCACGACCCCAATTTAGATACCTTTATCCAATTGGGAGATAAATCCACTCTCGATCAATTCAAAGTACAAGAACATACCCTACTTTACCCTTATACAAGAATTAACTTGAAACCTTACCCAAGGTTTCTGGTACCTTGCCCCTAGGATTCTCGCGGAGTCTAATCAAAGACTCTCTGAAGCCAAACGACTCTCATCTTTATTCGCGATGAACAAAAACCAAAATTCTTCTAAGCCACTACCTTTTCCAAAGTCAAGAAGAAAACCCAATTAAAATTAGTTACCTTACACACTTCTAAATAATAACAAAATAGGTTCAAATAAAACCTAACTGGTGAACTCAATAAATCTGCTTATTCCTTGGTTCCCAAATTATTTTGAATGCTCCTTAAAAAAGAATACTCATAACATGCTCAATGCATTTTTCTCTTGAATGCATAAAAACTTTTTTATCTTGAATCAATAAATCTTTTTCTCTTGAATGCTCAATTTTTTTTTCTCTTGAATGCTCAAAAGCCTTTTTTTTAATGCTCACCCACACTTTGAAGAAGGACTCAAGGTATGTTATTTATAGACTTTTTCTCAAAATCAATTATTAAGAAAAATTCTCAAGATTATTATTATTTTTAAGAAATCTTTCCAAAATATCTTTTTTTGCAAATTAAATCAAAATTTTCAAATTAACTTTCAAAAAACAGATAAAATAAAACCAATTCTTTTAAAAAGGAAATTAATCTCAAATTAACTTTTTTTTTTCAAATCAAAAACAAAATCTTAAAAAATCTATTTGAATTAAAAACAAAACTTGTAAATCTTTTTTCCTTAGTTTCCAAAACTTTAAATATTCTAACCCAAGGCATTAAAAGAGTTCACCTCATCCAACCATTACATGAAATTTAAGATTTCATCTTGCAACTTCAATCTTCACGATTTCATAACAATTGTGTTGCATTGTCTTCATCACAATTCATCACGAATTAAGTCCTACAATAACTTTTCAAAAACTAAATAAATTGTTAGATAATTTAGCTTCACTTGTTTGTTATTATCAAAACTAGACAATGTGTGAGACCCAATAACAATGACCTGTATTTTTTGGAAACCATGATTTCTGATTTTTGAAAGAAAAAAAAACCCAAATACTGCTTTTTACTTAAAAAGAGTTTTTTAAAATTGATCCAAACACAAACAAATTTTGGGTTTTGAAAAAATAAAGTTTTGTAATCCAAGAAAAAAAGGAAAAAATAAAGTTTTTTTAAAAAAAACACATCAAAGCGGGTCTTTATTCACATTATCGACATAGTTTGGCCATTAGTTATAACAAAATTTATTGTCAGTCTATATATACCTATTATCACACAATTTTAGAATATACCCGTACTTGTAAAGAGAGCTACCCTTGAGTAAGACTGTATAATGTATTTACCCTTAAGTTTTAGAATCGAGATTATGATTCCCTCGTAATTAAATTAAAAGAATAACATATCCTAATTTTCATACAAAATGTCCAAAATGAGAATGTATATAAATTAAGGGGTTTGATTTTCTTATGTTGAATGAGAATTCAATTCTCATGTTGTAGAGATAAAAAACATTTGGGACCCATGTGTTAGAAAAAATTATATCTAAGACCCATGTCAGCACGAAAATCGAAAGGTGTGTAGAAAAATTTGAATTCTCATGTTGAATGAGAATTATAAAACCCATAAATTAATGAAAAGAAGCTAAAAAGAAAGCTAATATATAATTTCCAGTGTCCGAGTGGAGGACCTACAAAATTATTTAAATATTAGAGTTTTAACGGTTTGGTGTATTTCCCACGTATATATATAATCCGTGCGAACATTTACACACGTAGAAAAAAGAAAAGAAAAGTGAGCTCTATAAAGATAAAGACCGGGTAGCCTTTTTGTCAACTATAACAAAGACATTTCCCACTAATTACGACCACACCTGACACCACAAGCAACAAAACATGTGTAATTAGTCATTAATTAATATAAAATTCTACTATAGAAGCCTACCTTTTTGTATATTTATAGACATATGCTTGCCCTACAAGTTCAAACAAAAGGTATAGAAGTAGAAAGTGTTAGCACACAGAAAATCCAAACCCATACACAAAACAGCAGCTAAAAGCCATGCAGCGGTTTTCAGCTAACCAGTGCTCAAAAATTGTCAATTCAGGATACGATGTTTTCATAAACTATCGAAGGATTTATAGCAAAAGAACAATTGCACCTTTGCTTCATGACTATCTTGTGAACCTGGTCATAAGTTATTCGATCATATTGATGAGGCCATACGTGGGTGTAAGGTTGGGGTTGCTGTCATCTCACCTGGTTATTGTGATTCATACTTTTGTCTCCATGAACTTGCTCTTCTTAGTGAGTCCAAGAAAAGGGTTGTCCCTATCTTTTATGACATCAAGCCCTCACAGCTTCTGGTCAAGGACAGTGCATATTATCCTGATAACGTGCTTCGAAGGTTCAGCTCAGCACTTGAGGAAACTAAGTACACTGTTGGATTAACCTTCGACTCATCAAAAGGGTGAATTTCTTGATTCTTTGTTTCTTTATTTTTATTATTTTCGTAACTGATATATATTTGGGTTAGTATAATTGAATATATAAATTATACTTATTGCTGAACGTTGTTTTTAATGGTTTTAGGGACTGGTCGGAACTGCTAAGGAAGGCTTCAGGTGCAGTCCTTATGAACTTGAAGGAGGTATAGGTGACGAGGAGAATCGCATTGCGCTATTGTGATACCGCCATGTTGCATGCCACTGTTCTTGTTAGCAGTATATATACATTTTTATAACTGAAAAAATATTTATTGATTCTGTTAGGTTTCAATACATGAAGAAAAGGCTGTTTGATTTCATTTAGAATTTAGAGTTGATGTCTTTAGTTATTATTGGTATCCAACTGAATTTGCTATGAATAAAGGAATTTGTATATGGTATGTACAAGTTAAAATGACTAAAGAATTATCTACCAAAGAAAAAGAGAGTAAAATATTCTTACACTGATGTAAAAATAAGAAGTTTTATACAAAATTTTGATCATTAATTTGCTTGCATCTAACAGCTCAAATATCTAATAAATCAGAACTATTGGATATACATAAGATCAATGATCAAGATTGAGAGTTAAGTTAGACAGATGTCTAAAGAATTACATGCAACATGTAATATCAATTTTTGAAATTATTTTGAAAACTGTGTCACATCATGTATGAGTAGGAGCCGGTAATTTAATTATATTATAATTAGTAGAAAATTCAAAAAAAAAAATTTGATAAAAAAAGCTAATTGTGAGGACTAAAACTAAAAAAAAATAAAATAAAAATTTGTACTTTGATTTTAATATGACGACCCAAACTGAACTAACCTAATATTAATCGGATTAGTTTGATTTGGTTCGGAATGGCTGAAAAAATTTCAAAAATCAAGTGGAACCAATCTAATTAAATTTGATCCATTTAATTTTTTTTCGTACTGTATTCCAAAAAAAAAAAAAAAAAATTTCGTACTCTGATCTTAAACTTTTAAAACTTTGTGCCCTATGAAATGGTCTATCTTTGGTTTGCGATTACCGGTATATATGCTGTTTGTGCGGAAAAAGGACTCTACTGAAGCTTTGCACTTATTCAACAAAGGTTCTTCAACTTTTAATGTTTATGGGTACATTATATTGAGAAGGAATTCAAAAACATAACCTGACTGGTACGTGATTCTTGTTCATGTCAGACGTGAAGGTAATTAGTGTCATGATATTTTTTGTTCATTTATTTCTCTTTGCATGCTGGAACGTTCTACCCACGAGTTACTAACGAGTCTTCTTCGTGACGCTCTAAGGACTCCGAAAAATCAATTTCCATTTAGATTCTTATATTCCTAATGCCTAACAATAACAAAATAATCATTTGTAAATAATCAATTCAATCCAAAAGCTTAAGGTGTTGGGTGAAGCTACATTAATGATTTTATATTTTTCTAACACTCCCCCTCACTTGAGAGCCCATTGGGTTTGAAAGGTGGATGGTGTATTTGGCTCAGCCTACCTGTGCTAAGAAACTTCATAATATTTAATTATGTTTATTAATAGAATGAGGGTAGTGAGGATCGAACTCGTGATCATTTGATAATTGAGTCTCTAATACCATGTAAAGAATTAATTTAACCCAAAAGCTTAAGCTGTTGGATGATGCTACATTAATGGTTTTATATTTCTCTAACAATTACATATTGAGCTGTTAAGTGTTTGTATGAAGCTATGGATGTATCCCTTGGAGGATAGAGTATGTTGATCTAGTAGTGCTCATAGTAGCAATGGTAAAGACCAAGGCACCATTAGAGTTAATTTCTCATGTGCTATATGTAAAAAGGGTGTGTGTAAAGCTATGGTAGTAACAGCTCATAAGATAAAAGATGGGATCCCCACTTTCATGAGAGAAGGGGGAATTTAATGAGGAGGAAAGAGAGTCGTACCACCTAATAACTATGTCTTGTCATTGAGGTAATATATGTTGCCCTACTGTCCGTGCATAGTGGGCAGGAGTGCTGAGTATGTGGTGCCATTTAGAACGTTCTAGATGTGAGCTATAATATTGGGCTCAACTTATTGGACCTAAAAGGGCCGACCAGAACACATATAATTTTCAGGAACTATAAATAAATCTTTCCAAGTATGTTCATCATTATATTCTCAAGCATTCTATTGAGAAAGAGAGATAAGAAGCATGGTTAGACACAAATTGAGGAACTGTTAAATGGAGAATGCAAAGAGATGTATAGATTGTTACGAACCTTGAGGTCACCATCATATCAGTTGCTCATATCAGTTGCTCATATAATCAATGTTAGACTTGTAATATTGTCACCTCCTTTAAGGGCCAACGTTTATAATGACTTTCACTTTATCGACATTGATACTTTGGGAGGTATGGTATCTTAATCCAGCCTATAAGTAGCCCTTTCATCTCTCAATGCAAGTATCAATTGTTATGAACCTTAAGGTTGCCACCCCAAATGTTAGCTCAAAAAATATGAGTGCCCAAAATCTTATAAACTCATTATGAGTTGCTCATACAACCAAACATATAACTCGTAACATAGGTTTAAAAAGTGGAAGAGTCAGTCCGATATTTTGTTAGGTAAGATCAAATTTGTAACCAGTTGATTATCAATACTTTGATATCATATAAAAAGATAATTAAACTTCGAAAGATTAAATTGTTAGGTGAGTATCAAATTAATAATATCGTTTTAAATTTCTGTGACACTGACATGGAATGAAGGATTTAAAGCTATGAGAAAAAAGAACGAGAATGGAGTTAAGCTTCATTTATACTTAAGGATTTGAGTTTAACGCGCAAAGCTTAAAGTGTTTTTCCGATAAACTGAATAGATGAGGGAAACTATTTTTATTAATCCAGAGAATCGAGGGAGATGAGATAATTAGTTTTGCTACATTCCTGAGCATGTATTAAATTTAGGAATTTTTTTTTTAACAATGATTTCAGTAAACGTGACTAAACACTATATATTATTGCAATGTGGTTCAAAATTTATTTTTATAATTATTTAGGACTAAAATGGATACACATTTATTTATTACGGGCTTACGGCTGAATATTCCGTACACTGGGGTAGATACTGGATTTGAATTTGTATGTAAAATAAAATAAGAAACAGACGTCATTTGTACATAAAACAAATGACGTCCTCTTCACATCATGCCGATTGAAATTTTATATATTTTTAAAAAAAGAGTGGGCTCTGGTAATCCGCATCTGCATTGAACTAATAAATTATTAGTGCAACAAAGTTTGCTCAGTCTCAAAATGTACTCAACCTGCCGGCATAAATTAACAGTCCTAACCTAGGCTGGTCTATAGTACTATTTCCAAAGTTATCATAATACATTTTTTAATGAAAAATAATGAAAATATCTATTCCAATTTTCTTTTGTCTATTATTATTGTCTTTTAACTTGTTTCTTTTAAAAGTATCCTTTACTCTCTTAATTGATTAGTAAAACAAAAAAGTGGTGTATAATGATACAGAGCACATAAATCAATTGGTATATATGGATATAGCTGTGTTAAAATTTAATAAAAAAAATTGTATTGTATTTTTGTCATGTTTGACTTGACGAATCAAATTAATCGAATAATAAACAAATCAGTTATGATCAATAAAAACAAGTTACAAGTGTCTTCCTTGGAGAATTTCATAGGTGTCTCCAGCCTCTCAAAGAAAAGTCATAAAGTATTAAAGTTCTTTTTCAAAAGGTGAGATATATTTATCTTATCTCAATGGATTTGATGTATATCATTGGTTTTTATTGATCATAATTATTTTTTAACGTAATTTTTTTTTTTTAAATGTAAATTGTTTTTTCGGTTGTAAAATTTGTGTTTCAGATTACATTTTTTTTTCACCATTGTGGCAGAAGTTTAGGAGTGAAGAGGTCGCAGATCATAGAAATTAAAACCGTCCCACTCTATTATCAACTCTACATAACAAAGTTCAAGCAATCTTGTGGATTGGTATGAATCCAATCAGTTAACACCACGTTTGGTAATAGCTTTTTTTTTTGTAAAAAAATAATTATTTAAAAAAATCCTTAAAAATTGTTAAAAAAATTATTCTATAAAAAAAATTAATCAAAACACGAACTAAAATTGAAAATGATATAGCCTGTAACATGTGAAAGATTGACGTTATTATTATTTGGCCTGTAATAAAATTGGTTTAGTAGGAACTATAGTTCGAAAAGATAATTTGGTGTAAGTGACTTGGGCCTTTTTTTAGTATACAAAAAAGGAGAAAGGTACTTGTCTTTAGGTATAAACTTTCGTAATATGTCATGGGTTAGGCGCGTAGCTTTACGCGCGCGATATTTTTGCTCTATGCTAGGGTTTGCTTGATTTCTGTAAATTTCTTCGTGTTCGTTCTTGGAAATTTCTTCGTGTTCGTTCTTGGTTCTAGTATGGACGTTGAGAAGAGTCTGTTTCGAGAGGTGGTGGAGACTGATGGTGGGAAGGGAGGAAGGGAAAGACTGACGGAGGAGGAGGAGCTGAGCCTCAGATCTGGTAAGAAATCGAAAGGGGGTATGATGGAAGATCTCAGCATGGACGATCAGATGCTGGGGACTGGGGAGGAGGGGATTGCTGCATCTCCCGAGCAAATAGTACATACAGAGAAGAGAAGTGAGATTCCTGCCAGTAACGCACGATGCAAGTTTGTGTCGTATAAAGATAAGTTACTGAAATTGAATGGTGGGGATGGTTATGATAGCAAGGAGGAGGAAAATTGGCTGCTGTTACAGAGGAGGGAGGAGGAAGAGGACGATCTCATGGATGAGGGAACCCAGATCATCTCGGGTGATCCACTCTGTCCTACCTACTTCATCTCTAAGGCTCAACATAAGGAGGATTGTAAGCCATGGCGCAAAGCACTTATCATTAAGTTGCTGGGTAAGAGGATGGCTACGAGGTTCCTGATGGCTAGGATCCAACGTCAGTGGAATCTGGTTAGCTCGTATGAGCTAATTGACTTGGAAAATGGCTATCTATTACTGAGATTCCAAGATAATAATGATTATCAGCATGTTCTGGAGGAGGGTCCTTGGATAGTGAATGATCACTATGTAATTGTGCAGAGATGGAGGCCGTTTTTTGATCCATTTGACGATACTGTGAAGAGGATGGCAGTATGGATCCGAATTCCTGGACTTCCTATTGAATTGTATACAGCGCACCATCTTTGGAAAATTGGGAGTATCTTTGGCAGGACAATTAAAGTGGATAGGAACTCTCTTCGTAAGAGTGACTCGGGTCTTGAAGTCATTACTGAAAGGGCAAGGTTTGCTAGGATTTGCGTAGAGGTAGATCTGAGGAAGAGTTTTCTTTCAAAATTCAATATAGGAGAGAAAATTTACCATGTAGGCTATGAAGGTCTCCATTTGATTTGCTTCAATTGTGGAGTGTATGGTCATAGAAAGGATCAATGTACTACTAGCAGCCAACATGAGGTCCAGAAGGAGATGGGAGGAGAGGAGCCTACTACTCAGAATAACAGTGTTAAGGAACAAGTCAAAGTTGAGGAGAATCAGAGTGAGGCGTTTGGTGATTGGATGGTTGTCCAAAGGCAAAATAGAGAGAGAAGATTGAAAGTTGTTCCCGCTAAGGATATAAGTGGTGGTAAGGGGGAAGTTAATCCAGAAGGAAACAAGGTGTATATGCCAAAAGAAGTTATATGCAAGGAAGTAGATAGGGCTGCTGACTCTCATATGGAGACTGATCAGAATCTGATTCCTGACAAGATACAAGATACAGAGGAGGTTGCTGGTCAAGCTAATAAAGGGGAGAAATCTCAGCATTCTTTTGGAGATGTGGCAGGTTCTAGCAACCCTGATAACCAATGTAGTGTGAGAGGGTTAGCTAATAAAGGCCGAAATTTTCCATCTAAAGATAGGAAGGATAACAGTAAGGGTCCTTCTAGTCCCTCCAAAAAAAAATCTGGGACTGAGAATAGATCCCCCAATACTGTGTTGGTAGGCCCTTACAAGTCAGCTAGTAGATTGAAGGGTAGTGGGAATGATGTTTCTGGGGTGAAAGAAAAGGCTGCTGGATTGGTTCAGCAAGAAGGCAAAAAGGGGAAGGGCTCCAGGATTAGTGATATCCCTGCATCTCCTAACCCGAATCATGCTGAGCAAGCTGCTGAGGTATCTTCTCCCTGTTTGGGAGCTTCTATTTCCTAATTTCCAATTCAGGTTCCTAGGATTTTTTATCCTTGTTTGTAGTATTTTTTACTCTATGTCTGTTTGCATCTGGAACTGTAGGGGGGTTGGAAAAAAGGGTTTTTCCACCCTCATTAGAGATTTAAAATTCCGTTTTAGGATTGATGTTTTTGTTCTGCTAGAAACCGGAATTAGTGGTTTGAAGGGTGATAGGATTATCAAACAGTTTGGCTTTCCTAGCTTCTTTAAACAAGAGGCTATTGGGTTCTCTGGTGGCATCTGGATCCTTTGGGATGATAAGGTGGTGAAGATTGAGATTATCTTAGCTCATCATCAATTCATTCATACTCAGGTTCAGCACCTGGCATCTGGGAAATCTGAGATCATTACCTTTGTGTATAGAAGTCCTAGGAGGCTGGAGAGAAAGAATCTTTGGAATGAGCTGGAAGCTTTTAGTTCTTCCATCCAGGAGGCTTGGCTTTTGATTGGGGATTTTAATTCCATTCTGCATGCTTCAGAGAAGACAGGGGGTAGTGATTTATGTTGGGACAGTATTAGTGATATGCAACAGAGCCTGATTAATTGCAAAATCAGTGATATTGGTTACAAGGGGCCTGAATTTACCTGGAAAAGAGGGAAGCTTCATGAGAGATTGGATAGAGGGTGCTCTAATGAGGAATGGAATGTGCTTTGGCCCAATCGGTTTATATCTCATTTGCCTTTCTTTAATTCTGATCATAGACCTCTCCTCCTGGCTCAAAGTGGGCCTCCTAGGCCTAGAGAGCACTCCAAACCTTTTAAATTCATGGCTGCTTGGTTGACTGATCAGGATTTTGGAAGATTAGTTATGAAGAGTTGGGGCAGCAATGAAGAGTGGGTTCCAGCCAGGAACAATTTTGAGAAGGATGCCACTGTTTGGCACCAGAATGTGTTCAAAAGGAATATCCAGCAGAAAAATAAAATCTATGCTAGATTAAGAGGTCTAGACAGCTATATGAATGGCAGATTTGATCACAGTTTGGAAATTTTGCAGAAGAACCTTTGGAAAGAACTTCAAGCTATTCTAATTAAAGAAGAATTGACCTGGTTCCAGAGGTCTAGAAGTCAGTGGTTGAAATATGGTGATAGGAATACAAGGTTCTTCCACTCTTCTACTGTGGCTAGGAGGAGACACAATAGGATTCTCACTCTCAAAGATGAGAATGGTACCTGGATAGCTGATCCTGATTCCTTGGTCAATATGGCAGTGTCCTATTACAAAGAGTTATTTACAGCTGAGACTCCTGATGATGGTTTTTTCCCCATTCAGGGGATGTTCCCTAGTCTGTCTGAGGGGGGAAAAGAGAAAACTGGCCCTTTGTCCTAACAAGGAGGAGATTAGGAAAACTGTGTTCAAAATGGAAAAGTTCAAAGCTCCTGGTCCGGATGGGCTCCATGCCATTTTTTTCCAGAGTCAATGGGCATCTATAGGTGAATCAGTGTGTAAGATGGTTCAGGATTGCTTCCAGTATCCTGAGAAAGTGAAGGAGATTAATAAGACTCTTATCTGTTTGATCCCGAAGACAGATAGCCCTGAGAGTATGAAAGATTTTAGTCCCATTAGTCTTTGTAATGTAATTTATAAAATCATTACAAAGACTGTGGCTGAGAGGTTGAGAGATTTGATGCCAAAACTGACTTCTCCTAATCAAAGTAGTTTTATAAAGGGTAGACAAAGTGCTGATAATATAATTGTTGCCCAAGAAGTAATCCACTCTATGAGAAAGAGAAGAGGCAGTAAAGGATGGATGATGATAAAGGTGGACCTTGAGAAAGCCTATGATAGGCTGAGTTGGAGCTTTGTGGTGGAGACACTTAGAGATCTTGGATTCCCTGAATCTCTATGTAATCTGATCTCTAGTTGCATTTCTTCTAATTCCTTCAACCTGCTTTGGAATGGGGTGGCTACTGGTCAAATTATCCCAGGGAGAGGAATCAGACAAGGGGATCCCCTATCCCCTTATTTGTTTGTTCTATGTATGGAGAGGTTAGCTCACCTCATCAAGGTGGCTGTGGAAGCTAAAGCATGGAAACCAGTGCTGATTAATAAGAAGGCTCCCCTTATTTCGCATCTTTTCTTTGCGGATGATATCATTTTGTGTGCTGAGGCTGGCTTGGATCAGGCACAAGTGATTAATCAAGTTTTTAAAGTCTTTGCTGAAGCATCAGGACAGAAAGTGAATAAGGAAAAGACTAAGATTTTCTTTTCTAGGAATGTTTGTTTTAATAAAGCTAGAGAAATCAGTAGCTGTTTGGGTTTCAATATCACTTCTGATTTGGGAAAGTACTTGGGAGTTCCTTTGCATCATAGTAGAATTTTCAAGAATTCCTTTCAGCATGTTCTAGATAGAGTGCACAAAAGATTGTCCTCTTGGAACCAGAACTCCCTTTCGATGGCTGGAAGAGCAACTCTTGCTAAGGCAGTTTTGGAAGCTCTCCCTGCTTACACCATGCAGACTGTTGCTATGCCTGTTACTGTTTGTAGGGAAGTGGAGAAGCTCACAAGGAGTTTTTTGTGGGGATCCAATCAGAATGCTAGGAAAACTCATCTGGTCAATTGGAATACTATTTGTCAGCCGAAGGTGCAAGGGGGCTTGGGACTCAGAGATCAAGTCAAAGTTAATAAAGCTTACTCTATGAAGCTGGGGTTTGGTCTCATTAGCAATTCAGAAGACATATGGGTTAGAGTTCTAAAAGCCAAATACAAGGTGGAAGAGGCCTTGATTCCTAAGCTCACTATCTCCAGGGATGTCTCTAATACCTGGAAAGGTATACAACAAGTTTGGGATCAGGTGCAATCTGGTGCCAAGATTCTTCTAGGTGATGGGAGAAATATAGATTTTTGGAGGGATAATTGGGTCCCTAATGTGGGCAGATTACTGGATGCTATTCAATTTGAAGTGCCAGATTATAGTTATAACTGGAAAGTGGTTGATTGTGTTCTGGCAGAGGGGGGTTGGAACAGGACTCTGTTGAATCAGCTGCTGCCAGAGCATATTGTTTCTGCTATAGCTGCTATCTATCCTCCTCAGGCTCATAATGACAGGGATAGGGTTATTTGGAGGCATTCATCTTCAGGTATTTTTACCATTAGCTCAGCTTATTCTACTCTATGTAATAATTCTATAGCTTCTGAGCCTGGAGACTGGAGACTGGTTTGGAGCTGGAAAAGACCACAGAGGATTAAAATCTTCCTATGGCTGTTATATGGTAATAGAATCCTCACTAATGCTGAAAGGGTGAGAAGGCATATGACAGATAATTCTAGATGTCCTAGATGCCAAGGGATACTGGAAGACAGAGAGCATATATTTAGGAGCTGCAACTGGGCTAAGGAAGTCTGGAATCATTGGGTGGATGTTACAGGTACTAGCCAGTTTCAAACAATGGCCTTTGATAACTGGTTGGAATTTAATCTCAAGGCTCAGGCCAGGAACTCGAATTGGCAGTTGAGTTTTGGTATGATCTGTTGGTATATGTGGAAAGAGAGGAATAAACTTATTTTCCAAGGAAGTAGTTTGTCTCCTCATGAATTCTTCAAACAGGTATCTTTGAATATCCTAAATGCTGTTGAGGCTAATGAGATGCTTAGGGATGCAGGTTTAGACCTTGAACCCTTGAAGGAAATTTGGATTAACTGGAGGGCTCCTCCCCATGGCTGGATAAAAGTGAATGTCGATGGCTCTTGTAGGGATAATGGAGCTGATCTAGCTTGTGGTGGTGTTGTTAGAGATGATGCTGGGGTTTGGTTGCAGGGTTTTACCAGGAGACTTAACCATGGAACGGCTTTAATGGCTGAATTATGGGGATTCTTTATTGGGTTGGAATGGATATGGCATAACAATGTTCATAATGCTATTCTGGAAGGAGATTCGCTGGTTGCTATTCATTTGATTAAGGAAGGGTGTGTGAGATCTCATCCTTGTTTTTTCCTTGTTGATAGAATTAATATACTGATGGATACTTACTGGCATGTGAATATCATACATACTTATAGAGAAGGTAATCAAACTGTTGATTGGATGGCGAAGCTCAGAATTGATGATAATTGGGGAACTCATTGGTTCAATGCTCCTCCGATTGGATGTAGGGAACTTGTGTTAGAGGATTGTAAGGGCCTTGATTTGGCCTCTTTAAACTCTTTGTAGTTCTGTTTTTGCTTTCCTTTGTATTCCAAAAAAAAAAAAAGGAGAAGATAATTTGGTGTAAGTCACTTGGGCTGCTCAGGGACATTATTTTTCAACATTTTGTTGTTGATAATCGTGGCCCAAACCCAGGGAACAATAGTAGAACTAAACAAAACAGTATCTGGGAGTAGCTGTAGTATAAAAAAAAAAAAAAAGAGGTTAAGGAATCAGTGAATAACAACCGCTGTTGCATCATATAACAGCAACTCCCAATTATAGTTAAACAATTTGATCTTCATTCCCCTCTTATTTTATGATGGTTATTAAAATAAGCACACATAATTCAAAATATAAATATGAAAATTGAAAGACAAGAATGCAATTGATTTTTTTTTTTTTGGTAATTTAATGCAATTGATTAATTTTAGAAGTTTCTTTTATATAAGGCATTAAATAAGTAATTGTAAATCAAATGAAGTAAGTAAAATTAAATTAAATCTTAACCAGATACGAATTTCTCTATAAATATATTCACGCTATGTACATGTTTTCTTATAATCAAATCAACATCAGATAAATTTTTTTTTTTGTTATACTGATAATAGTATTTTAATATAGCTTCTTCACATCCACTTTTTCAATATTTTGAATGATATTCATATAATCAAAACATATACTTTAGCCGAGTACATATCTTTGCTCCCATTCAGTGTCATTAATTATTATTCCAAAGTTTAAAATTTTTCTTAAAATGATTAAACGTAAAAGCATTATGGGTCAAGTCTAAATTTTGTCAAAATGAAAAACCTTTTGACATTTGGTGAAGCTACGAGATATGAGATTGCAAGTGTGCCCAAAATGTATGGCTTGCAAGAATTAATTCTTCAGTGAGATAGATAAAATTTGGACTCTTTGTTGGGCTTTGCGAAATTTTACTTTGGGAGACATTGAAAGGCCCAAGTCAATAAGAAAATATCACAAAATGCAGTGATGCATTAGTGGCTCAGCTTACGTTTCTGTTATCTTTTTGAATTTAACTTGATTTAACAATTTATTTCCTATGGTAAATGAGTTCTCTAAAGTGTCATTTTATAGGAGAAGAGAGCCAATTTACAAAAAAAGAGAGCCTATAACACCTGACATATTTTAAATGCATTATTAATGATTGAATTGTGGATTAGAGTATTTAATAATTGAAAATCCTGAATTTCGGGTGAAAATACAATCTGTTGAGATATATAGTCCCACATTGGTTGTATGCGCAACTAATGTGGAGTTTATAAGACCTTGGGCACTCCCACCCTTTGAGCTAGCTTTTGGGGTGACGTATCCCAAGGTTCTTTACATTATCAGAGCCTCGCCGCCCCCACTTTCTCTTGTGGCGTTTCTTAGCACAAGTAGGCTGGGCCTGTTGCATTGTCCACTCTTCAAGCCCAATGGGCTCTCGTGTGAGGGGGCGTGTTGAGATATATAGTCCCACATTGGTTGTATGTGCAACTAATGTGGAGTTTATAAGACCTTGGGCGCTCCCACCCTTTGAGCTAGTTTTTGGGGTGGTGTATCCCAAGTTTCACTCGAAGGGCAAAATGATAATTTGACAATTACTGTAACCCTAAAATTGTGAAATGATTTAATTAGACATTATTTGATGAAACTAATGATGGATTTGGATTCAGAATGAAATTTGAAAGTGGATAGGTAATTTTTATGAAAATTGATGAATAATAATTTTTACCGGATGAAATACCGCAGTATATTTTTTCTGAAAAACTCAAAAATGAAATTAATGTTCTAGGCTTGAATATATGTTGAAAGCGGTATTTAGAATCAAGAAAAATTATCAGAGGAATTATTTGAGGAATTTTGATGGTTTTTGGAAAAATACAGTTAGTGTGAGTATAGGGGACGAAAATAGAATTATGAAAAAAATGTCCGGTGATTTAAAATAATGTACTGTGAAATTATTCAAGAATTCAAGAAAAATAATTAGGTAAATTGAATTTAGATATTTTTTAACTTTTTTCAAAAAGTCAAATAAAGTGGCTAGGCTTATTTAATCATGAAATCAACCATTTAAGCTCATATTCTTCCTTCTTCCACGAGCTTGGCCGAACTTACCATTAGAGAGGAGCTTGGATTTGCAACTTTCTTTTACACCAAATCAAGAAAGTTACAACATGAAAAATACTCGAAATCACTTGGTGATCAAAAACCCTAAGGGGGTGTTTGGTAGGTGGATTTTTTTGAGAATGCTAGAAAAGTGATAGGTGGGATTCACAAATGACCATGTTTGGTACGGAGTAGGGAAATTTTTCCTAGGAAAAAAATTTTGATCGGGAAATTTTTGTATTGTAAAAATGAAGGAAAATGCCCACTTGGGAATACCACATTGATGATGATATTTTGATTTCCCCATCAAACTCAAACTCTTAGCAATTTTACACTAAAATTTTTCGGTAATATTTCGGCCTACCAAACAATTTTTCTTAACTTTCCCAAAAATAACTTTCCCACATTTCTCCAGTAATTGTATTTCCCTGGTAAATTTTTTTTTTCTCATCTACCAAACACCCACCAAAAGAAATCTTTGAGAAAGTAAGTGAGTGAGGAGATCAAAGAGCTTGAAGGTAGCAATTTCTTGGTGTGAGACTAGCCATTATTGGTGGTTTTTGTTGCTTAGAAGCTTGTATATTACTCTCTCGAAGCCTAAGAACTCATTGGTGGTAAGATTTCTCAATTTCACTTTGTATTTCCTTTGGATTGAAAATTTGGACATAAAGCATGTGTGATGTTGGTGGGTATGGTTAGAGAGGTTTTATGGCTATGTTATTTTGGAATTTATTGTTCATATGGATTAATAATCAGTAGAAATCCAATAAAAATTTAAGGGATTTTGGAGTCAACACTTAGACAAATTTTCAAGGATGAAAAATTGATAATTTGTGAAGGAAATCTTTGATGGATGTTGTAATTGATTAGTGGTTGTTTGAATCATAAATTATGAGTTTTAATAAGAGTTTTAGGTATGTGAATTGGTTGAAAAAATTATTTGATTCCCTTGATGTGCACATTTGGCCATGTTGAGGAAATTAGAGAAAAGTAATGTAAATTGTGTTGTAGCTTGATGGAAGGTGTGTGAATGTATTGGTGATTTGGTTGATAAGGTTATTTAAGTGATGGTATTGGTTGTTGAAATTAAAACAGCTTGGAAGGTATTTTTGCCTTGTTGCCTTGTGAGGGGTTATTATTTTGTAATTTGCTTGTGTTTATCAATCATTTGTGTTGATCATTATGTGTATGATCATTGTAGGTTGCCTTCCTCGGATCCAATTGTAAAGGATTGAGCCTGTAACTTGTTATAGGTAAACTTCTATGTGTCATGGGATTAGTCCCTTTGTGTGCTCCACCATATCCTTTTGGAATGGTTGGAATTTGTGGCCTGTGATAATGTTTAATAAAGTAAGTTCATGCATATAATATGTTATGCGAAATATGCATGTTGTTTGTGAAGCCTAATTGCTAGTGGGGCCTTATAGCCCGTGAGGCCTGATTGCTTATGGGGCTTGATTTTTCTTGAAGCCCGATTTCCTGTTCTCTGATCAGTAGAAATTGGGGGGGACTTCCGCCAGATAGGACTCTTTGTGGGGGTTCCAATTGGCGTTGGCCTTAGAGTTGTTAACACTCTAGGAATGTCTCGAGAGTTATTTGATGGGGTCCTTGAACAATATCTCTGATGGATGTTCTTGGATTTGTGTCTAGTTGGTTGTTAATTGTTTGATTGATTGCTTTATTGTTTGATAGTATGATGTACTATATGGATTTTGTTTGCACATTTGAGTGAGTTATTGGGTGGAGTGACCTTTCAAGACCCGTCGTTTACTAATATTGTCAAATCTCACACCGCGTTATGGGGCTTTTTTCAGGTACCACTAGTATTGCTGCTGGAGGAGCAGTGGGCAAGAAGCCCACTTAGTGTAGATACGAGCATATGGAGTATTTTGACATGTACATAAGAGCGCATAAGGACAGATGAAGCATAATGTTATGGGGTTATGATTGTTTTTTTAGAAAGGCATAATGTTCTAGGCAAATTCTATGAATCATATCAAGTTATGTTGATCTATTTTCTTTATTTGTCCCAATTCAGAATACACTTGGAAAATACAAATATGGGTCCTGGTATTTAAAATAGGACAGATGAAGCCCAACTAATCAACCTATGGGCTGGTATCAAGTAAAAATAGAAAAGAGTTAACTAATTATTTTTTATGAATTTCGACCCATCTGATTATTAGCCCAATGTGTACCAACCTGTGTCATAAAGAAACCCAACTAACTTTCAAATCTAAAAAATGTAAAAATCAAAATTCCTTTCCTCTCTTCTCTCATGGTGCCAATCGGCTGTGTACCCATCAATCTCACCTTGTTGGTCTAGATAGGTAAAATTGCTGCTCAGAGTGGCATTTCAACCATTGCAGAGCCAATTTTAAATGATGGTTTATACCCATTAAATGCAACTGTGTTGCTTTTCAGTAACATATGACTAGGGAGGCACCGTATAATGTGACCTCTCCTTTCCAAAGTTTGATTTCAACAGGTATACCCAATAAAAAAGGTAGTCCACATTCACCCCCTTTAACCTTTAATCTCCTATAACCACTTCACCATTGTCAAGCTTCCTCGTTGCTGGTTTGGTATAAAGACCGATGACCCAAACTCAACCGTCTCCACCAACAGCCCTTATACATCTTTTTTTCTTTGTTTTCTATATATGCATCCACTTACGACAGCCCATCTTCAAGGTGACCTACGAAGCCTTCCATCGCACCAAGCCTTGGCGATGTCATCTGTCTTCAGAACCACTTGTTCCATGTCGGTCAGCTGCATCCTCGCCTAAATAAGGAAGTCAGTTTGAATTTTTCAAAAATCTAGCTTGATTGAGCTTTGGATTTCACTGATGATTCATATTTTTTTAGTTTATTCTTCGATCTCCCATTTCAACCCATTTCTCACATTTCTTCTTTGATTTCCCTCAAACCCACCGAAACACAAAAACCCTCCACCTTTGATTGAGTTGTTCTGCTCAACCTTCAAAGCTAGGACCTCGTTGTTCGGTTGGAGCTAAATTGGTTGAAGTTCCCCTCATGGTTTGACATCTTCCAGCACCATAATTGCTGCGGATTTGGTTTAGACTGACTTCAGGTTTTGATTTTCATTGAGAACTATAAACCCATTTGTCGAGTTGTCGTTGTATTGGTTTGTTTGTTCTGTTGTATGTAGGTATGATATTCACCCCCATTCGAAAATCATTTCACTATTTCGCTGGGTATTGGTTGGCTATGTAGTGGTTGTCTAAATTTGGAGAGGTATATATTCTGAAGTGTGTACAATTTATGGCTTAGATTAGTTGAATATTGTTATCGTTATCATTATCTTGGTTGTGGACTGTTACTTGAGTTTGTGCTTTATTACTGCTGTTCTCTATTGCCCAACTGAAACACAATTGAGTGTGCTCTTTTGTTGCACTTTTTCCTATCATTTTGACACTTACCTGCTACACTCTTTGGGTTCTTTTTCCTTATTCATATTCAATCCTCATTTAACTCAATCTCTAGTTATCTATTTCAGCTACAACTATGGCTCCAAAGACAGGTAGACGTGTGACATATCTCAGCCACACCCACACACACTTAGGAGCACCGTGTTATTGGTCTCACAAGTTTTATTTTTACATACACAAATGTAGCTGTCAGATAACATATGCTTGACTGTTTAACTGATTGTCATAGCTGGTTTTAAGTTTGAGGTGGTATAACTGTTAGTTTATATGTTGTATGTGATATATTGGTCAATTGCACATGCTGAATTTTGGAGAAAATGTGAAAATTTTGAGAAATTTTTTAAATTTTTGAAAATTTTGCATGCTTTGATGTGCTGGATGTTGAAAATACATATTGCCTTCTGAAATCTAACATGATGATTGCTAGTATATAGTCAGCTATGATTGTCTTAAGTTGTCTATCAGTTGTGAAATTAGTTCAATTTAGACAGCATTTAGAAGATCATTAATCACATGACATGTCATGAGAGATTTTGCAATTTCAGTTTAGGCTAAACCAATGTTGAACCAATGAATAAAAACCCCTTGTGAGCTTTAGAGCCTAAACATTTAAACTTTCTTGTTGAGTGATCATTGTTCAATGATGTCTTGAATTTACACATAGACGACTAGTATGCAATTTTGTGTGATAAAGGAATTGTTTGATTTTTGAACCATTGAGCCAAAAGCCACCTTTATATTGATCCATTGCACCCTATTTTGAGCCTTTGGCTTGTTTTTTTTTTTTCTGTTTATGCGACCTATAAATTGCAGCCATTATTCCCCAACCTACCCTATATTAGAAGGCCTTAGTCTTTGACTAATTTTCCTTAGTGTAGTTATCAAAATAGTATGGCAGTAGAAGGTGTAACACCCCGTATGCATTCAGATTTGTTATCATATTACGGTATTAAGTGCAGCTCAATTTAAATGCGAAAGCTAAAATAAAATCAGTTATTAGACATGCCAGATTGCTTTTTCCCTTATTAACATAGCAATATGAAATCCATCTATATCCTTATGTAATTGCAAAACCACAAATAAAATCCTGAAATGCCTCAATATCATAAACAAGTACTAAGTTATGAAGCTACATCGCGAAATCATAACCAACGTCTATATCTCATGGCGTATACAAAACATACATGTTCAACAAAATAACAATAAATCAAATAAGGCATGGACAACCCCCATGCTCACAACAAATATAACATAAGCATAATAGTCATATCTCAGATACAACAATCATATCCAAATGATATAAATAAAGCATGCATATAAATCAACTCTACTCCGGCCTCTTGTCTCGGGAAGCATCGATCTCATAGACGTCTACACCTGAAAATGTGCCCACACGGGGTGAGATCTCTAAAAAGAAATCTCCGTAAGCAAGGGTTCTCGAAGAGTTCCTCTGCCCCAAGCTCACTTCGGTATAACAGTTCAAAGATAACAGTTCAACAATAATAACATAATCACATGATGCAACAACAACACACACACACACACACACACACACACACACACACACACACACACACACACACATATATATATATATATATCATGCATGTGTGCTAACAAGTCTATTGGCCAGAGAACGATATGATTTACACACGTCTGCTACATACATAAGAAGCCTTATACCCATACTCAGGGAATACAGTCTTGTGCAGCTCTATACTACACTCATGTATTAGCCATCTTGTGTGTAATACACCACATAAGATACATATATAATAGTGCATCATTTCATCATCTCAAATAATAGATAAACACATATACCATATAAAACTACCATCCCTCTCTTGGTGTATGGTGGAACAAAAGGGGATTAATCCTGAGAACACAGAACTTACCTGTCAAGTAGTATACTCAAGCTTAAAATCCAAACAGTAGTCCACAAGTCACAAAACAACAGGATCAAGGTCTGTTTATAACATAAATATCATCAATACTCATGCTTTATAATTTCATTTCAAAAGGAATAAGTTTTCTTTCTCTTTTTTGCTTACTGCAGGCTTTCCTCAAAGCCTTAAACATTAAACCGCGTTTACTCTTTTTAAAACTTTAATTGCAAATATTTACCAAAAATTATAATATTATAATATGTTAAACTAGACATCTTCAGCTTTACAATGACATATTATATGTCTCAATCGGAGCTGTATAACTCCGGTTATGTTTTACGTAAAGTGACTGCTACAACTGGAATTTCCATCAACCAAAATGCGACTTCAAAATGATACTTCGATCAAATCACTTATCTAATGGCTACTAAATTGTACAAAGTTATAGCCCTATGTGTTAGCTTCACATGGGTCTAAACGACACTCGATTTGGAGTTCTGTAGCTCAAGATATCAAATTTTTACTAAAATAAGTTTGTTGCTGTCCAGACCAAAATATCGGAATATTGCCAAAGGAATATCGGGATATCGATATCCCGATATCATATATCCAGATATCAATATCCGGATATTGGATTTCCAATATCGGGATATTTTGTGACAGTTTTCCAAAAAAGCATTTTTAAGGTTTTTTCCTACAAGGTTCAACTTGTAACACTTCCAGACGCTCAAGCATGCATTTTAGGTGTGTTATACCTTACTAACACTTAAGTTATCAACTTTTTCTTATTACATGCTTCAAGGTTCATTCTTTATATAAAAATTCAAGGACAAAGATTGAGGTATATACCCAAAAGCTCCGAAACAGAAGAAAGGGATGATCTTGGAGCTCTCTACTCAGCCCAACAACACTGCCATTACAAGACTACGAAATGGTTCATAAGTTTGGTCCTTTCTTCCACCCAATGGCCTCTTGAATCATCAACTACTAAGGAAATGGCTCCTACACCTCCTAACCAAGAAGAACAGTCCCCAAGCCTCCAAGTCAGCAGCCAAAACCCCGACCAAGAATGGTTCTTTCACAAGGAAGAAGAAGGCTTTTGAGTATCTAATGAGTTTTGGTGAAAGGAAACCAAGGAAAGGTGATCACTTGGGGTTTTCTTGGAGAGGGAGTGCATGAAGGAGTTTTAGAAATACAAGGCAGCAAAGAGGCACGTAGGGTGTGTGGAAATATGCCCTAGGAGTCTGTGCCTTTAGTTTATATAGGTGCATTAAATTAATTCATCGGTATTAGCTCTAATACCTCCGCTAATCATTTTAATCTCAAGTTTCAGATTCTGAACCTAGCTATTTTTTTAGGATTTATCATATTTTTATTATAATTTTCGCAGCACTTTGCCGGTATGTGTTTCATACGTAGCCGGCATTAGTTCTGACATCAACACTCATTATTCTTACTCCAAAATTGATATCCTTGACCTAGATATTTTTCTAGAAATATTCATATTTTTATTATAATTTTCTGGGATACTTCACTGGTACACAATTATACCGCGAAGCAGAACCGTATCTGCACTTTTCACCAGAACAACGATTTAAGCATTATTTGTCCTTCTCAATAATTATTCTGATTTTTCTATATTTATCCAAAGTCAATTGTTGAATTATTTCCTAATTTCATAATTAAATCATTGAAATCTCTAATTTAACGGTGCGGGTTCTTACAGAATGCTTGCTTTCTGAAAAGGTGAAGTAAAAGGAAAGGAAGGAAATGAACAATTATAAATTGTAGGCAAAGAAAAAAAATAAAGAAGCACCAAATAAAAAAAGAGAGAAGGAGAAATACTTACTAGTGTAAAAGAAAAGGTTGAGAAGGGATGAAATGGAAAACAAAGTTGTTATTAAAAAAATGAAAGGGTAGAAAGGCAGCAAAGAAAGAAAAAAGAAGAAGTTGAATAAAAAAAAATTGATTGTGATAGAAAGGAAGAGTAAAAAAAATAAAAAAATAAAAAAAGAAGCAAGCCTTCTCCTATCATATAAAAAAAAAGTTTAACAAGCCTACTGGATGACTATTCGAACACTATAGGCAATCCATAATTAGCCAAGTAACCTGAAATACCATGAACCAAACCCAACCCCATTACAAGCTTGAAAGAGCCTTTGATGGAAGTGGTACATTAGATATCAAATGTTTAGGCAACAATGTGAATTGGAGGCATTAATACATCAATGATGAAGAGTGATTTTCCATATAAAAAAGAGAGTGATGAGTGACTTGACCGGAAAGGTATTGAGTGGGAAGATAATTGAGCTGGTCTATGCTGTAAATTGTAATGGATTGAGTGTGTATTAAACTTGATATACTGCTTCTTTGACAACTGGTTGACTTGAATTAGATGACTGATTTTATGGGGGAATTAATGACAATATTTTTGAATGATGCTAGTAGTTGTGATGTGTGATAGAGGAGGTGATTATGGTATTTTGAGCACCAAGACTTAATTTGTTGGTTGACTGATTAATTGACCTAATAACAAAGGAAGTAAACTAAAAATATGCTTGAAATTTCCTTGTTTGCTTGAGGACAAGTAAATGCTAATTTTGGGGTATTTTGTTAGCTTTGAATTTGACTTGATTTAACAACTTGTTTCCTATGGTAAATGTGTTGTTTAAAGTGTCATTTTGCATGATAAATGGCCAAATTATAAAGAAAAAGCCCATAGTGGTATACGACTAATTAGATGGCAACTTTTGTAATTTTTGCTTACTATTTTTGATTTATGTTGTAGAGAAAAGTCATGTGGGTAGATTAGTGAGAGTTGAGGAGATGTGGACCGTTGGATCAAAGAAAAAAGAATGGATGGCTGACAAATGCTTTGTATTTTTAGTTTTAAGTAGGAGTCTTGGTCTTATAAAGACTTAGCAACTCTTCTTCGTCAGAATTTAGTTTTTTGATTCCAGAAGTTCTTTTGTATTCTTGAATTTTAGTTAAGTTCGAGCCTTTGTCCTTCAAGATTCACACATCAAGAGCAAGTGTAAACTCCTTTATTGGAGAGATCCAGAACTCAACTATATGCAAGCTCTGCTTCTACATTTCCCTAGTCTAAGTTTTCTATTTTTTCGAACATTGTAATTCTTGATACTAGTTTGTACCTAAACTCTTTTCTTTCTAAGTTGGTAATGCGTGTTATTTTCAATTTCAGAATTTTTAGTTTCATTCACTGATAGCATCGCTTTCTAAGTTTGTTTTTTTCTGGAATTCATGATGATTGGATAATTCCTCTTTTTATTGAATACTGATAAGCTCTTTTATTTCATTTGATTAGCAATTCTTTTAGTTTCAAGAAATCTTGGGAAAGATTATTGAACATTCTTGCATGAGCTATGATTGAGAAATCAAGTGAATGCATTCTTGCTAATTGAACCCTTGAGGTTAGGAATAACTAGAGGAAGAATTTGACAGTTTTTGTATAAAGAATAAAAAAAACTTGGGAAATGATTCTTTTGGGGATTAAAACTTGTTTTAATAGTTCAAATTCTGTGATTAAAGTGTTTTAGCAGTGGTAAAATGCAGGGATGCGAATTTCTTTGAGAAAAATCCATGATTAAAGAATCCAGTACCGTATAATTGTTGTATTTGTTGAATAGATATCTCTATTATTTTTTGTTAAACTCAAGTATGATTAAAACCTTAATTTATTTAGTCTTTTCTTTAGTTTTAAAGCCTGATTCTGTGATGTTCAAGAATCAAGGATTAGATTAGAAAAGAAATTAAAATCAATTGTTCCTTGAGAACGATGTTAATCTTTGGATCCTTATACTAATCGTTTCTGCCAGAACTCAGGCACTTCTAATTGATTTTTCTTTCCTCTCTCTTCCTCCCTTTTTGGGAATCTCAAACAAGAATATTCTAATTAAGCACTATCCTAACGCTGAAGCTTGCTTTGAATATAAAGGAGTCTAGAGAACGGGAAAAATAATAATTTAATTTTAATCTTAATCTAATGTTGACCTAGTAAATTTTGTGAGATAATATCTTTTAACAAAATAATTTGTCTTTTGAGATGAGATAAATGTTATTTAAATTAATTATGTATATCTTAATTAATTATATATATAAGCCATGATTATCAATAGGAAGCTCACCTAAATGTGATTGCAACCCCAAGCTAATAATATATTAGTAACTTGTAACATATATAATTTGTTTCCATGGCATTTAAAAAATTTAAAATTTCTTCGCAATTTAAAATATTTATTCATAATTAGTTTCTAACAACTTTATAGAGGCATAAACAATATGACGTCCAAATAATCTTAGCAACGTAACTAATCTTCAATAATGAAAATATGAGAGCAGGATTATTTTCGGTATAAATTATATTTTCAATCTTAATTATAAATTTTATTTGTATTAAATCTATCAAATATGTAAATTGTTATATGTAAATAAATTAGTAATTAAGATTATATGTGTCTACCAAAAAAATAAACTTTACACGTAGAATCGCTTATATAATATGTAAAAGATACATATGCATTGGCGAATAATATAATTCCTTGTAATATTGTATGTAGATTATACGTAGTTAAACCGATGCGAAGGAACCTTTTTAGTGGAATATTCAAAAAAAGTGTCAAAATCATAAACATGCTGTGTGCGTTAGATTAGTCCGGTATTCTGCATAATGGTTTTCTCGTTAGCTGTTTCATAATTGATTTTGAAAGCTGCTGTAATTAGCCACGTGGAACAATAAGTTTTAAAGCGTGAATAGTTTAAAATTACTTGAAAAAATAAATATAAAGCAATATTAATCTTTATAAAAATTTGAAGGAAAAAATATTTCTGCAGTTAATGCAGATAAGTTATCTGCATTTATTCTCAAAACGAAGTTGTTTTGGTATTGAAATATTAAAATATTATAAATATAAAGATTATTATAATCCTGAAATAAGTTAAAATTACAAAAACACCATGATTTCTGCTTAAAACGACATCATTTTGGACTTACTGCAGATAACTTATCTACAATAACCGCAGAAAAATGAACCCAAATTTCAAATGGATAGATGAACATTGAAAGAAAATAACAAAAGAGTAACTGCAGAGAAGGTTTGTTCATGAATCCTTATTAATTTGGAGCAATTCGTAACCCAATTAAGTGGATCAATTAAGCTTCTAGAAAGAAATTTGGATAAGAATCCAAATAGTAATCGTTATATATTTATAAATATCAATTCATAAATATTTAAATAAATTTTTTTTAGTGAAGTGACAAGGAAAATCATATCATTTAATTTCATATAAATTTTTAGATTTGATATTTTTCATCTCATAGGACATAAAATTATCTTCTACATACAAATAAAAGTATGTGGGGGCCTATATGAGTCAATGAAGAGAAAAAGAAACATAGATCCTACAAATTTTTATATATGTAGAAAATAATTTTATCTCCTATATTATGAGATACATTAAATCCATGATTTTAATCCTTACATCACGTTATTCTCACAGCAAATGCTAGGAAATGTCCACAACTTTGGAAGTTATTTAGTTTGTTTTACGTTGTTATTTTTGGTCAATATATTTTCACTAATATTTACAGTGATGTTATCATATTTTCATTATTTTAATTTTAAGATTTTATGAAGGAATTATTAAAAATAAGAAATAAAATAAAAGCAATATGACATATTTATAATTATTTATAAAATTAAGAGAATGTTAAACCTAAACCGCTTCTTTTGTTTTAGATTCTTGAGGTGCCACTTATAGAACTTCTTGATATTTGGCTTTGGACCTTCTATATTTAACTAAATTTTCTTAGGGGTGTTCATCAACAAATCCAAACATATTCAAACCGTGTGAATGATCCGAAAAATCGATAACCGAATAAATCGAAAATCGAAAAAAAATCGTAAATTTTAATTGGATTGGATTAGTTTTTGGATGGGTTGATGAAAATCGATCCAATATAAACTGATCCAATATATTAATTCCTCTCTACCTATTTGGCCTTTCCCCAATCATAATGCAAAAATTTCTAAACTCAAGACTCATTAACCCATCAACTAAACTCAAGAAAAAATCTAGTCACATCTCATCAACAAAATTTCATATGTGCAGAGCTTCATATCTCATTGCCGATAAAAAAAAATATATTATCGTTTACTGATGTTTTTGTATTTCAATTTTTTTTTTACAAAGTCAATATATACATATATACAAAATATGTTATTTGCACAATAATTATGAAACTAATTTTAAGATTTTCAAAAAAATCGAAAACCGATCCAATTCAAACCGAAAAAAATTGGATTGGATCGGATCGGATTTGAAAAAAAAAATTCAAATCGAATGGATGATTACATGATCAAACCAAATGGATTGGATCGGGTAATTTTTCTTCCAAAATCGATCCAATCCTGACCGCGAACAGCCCTAACTTTTCTTTTCGATTCTAAGAAACTGATAGGCATCAACTAATTGTGTGTTTAATTACAAAAATATAATAAGTTTCATGACATCGTTGAGGGATTAATAATAACTTTCATCTAGAGAACTCCTTAAAATATCAAAAAGTCATTCTAGAAAATTTTATGAGAAGTGACCAAGAATGAATACGTAGCCAGATCCGAAAAATTCTTAAAGTTTTGTTTATATATAGCTAATAATAAGATTAAAAAAAATGAAATGATTGAGTTTAAAGGGAGTAAACTTATTCTACATTACATTTCTCTCAAGTATGAAAGAGACCAAGGATAAAGTTTTATATAAAATTAAGGGGAGTGATCGTCCTCCCTAACCTCTCTGTAACTCCACCACTTGAACATTTACCTATCCTCTCAGAACTCAAGTATGTCATTGTTGCCACATGATTGAAAGTGTTAAATTATATTATACTCAACTATTTTACCTAGTTTGAATTTAGAAAGGAAAGGATGGGGTAGCAGAAGATATTTTATTTTATTAAAATAATTCTAAAACAAACTTTAAACAAAACTAAAATACTCGAATCGAGCTTTTAAAACAAACTGTGATACAGCATTAAAAGTTTCTAAACTCTATTTTCTATTTACCCGAATGAATATGTGGTCTGTCTGACTAAATCAACGCTTATTTGTGTATAATCCAATTTTTTAAGTTTAACGTTTTCGTAGCTGCAAGCAAGAGTCAATTGCCAATTTACAGATTGATATAGATGATAGTTAGTTGAAGCAATTATATTAAATACCAATTTTAAGTAAGAAGTGAAGTGTAACTGTGAAATTGTAGTGTGTGCGCTGGCCAGCAGCCCTCGGTACAGTCAGTTACGTATTGTCGGTGCGCTCACCGTATTGTTCTGATATTTCTACCATCTCCGACAAATTGGAAAACAAAACACCAGCACAATTAATGTATCGTGACGATTAAATAATATTGATCCACCTGACAGCGAAACAACTATAGAATTATTAGCTCAACACCAGCCTATCTAGACCACAAATTTATTTCGGCTGATTGTGATTTAGGTTGGCCCCTTAATAAATACTTTATTTATTTAACTTATTTTATTGAAAAATTAAAATTAATTATTTAAATAAAATAATGTAATATATATATATATATATATATATATATATATATATATATATATATATATATATATATATACTTTTGAAAATTAACAAACATATGTTATTTGTAACTCCAAGCCTGTTTGTTATCATATATTATGATATTAAGTGCAATTAATTAGTCAAATTAATGCGAAAGCTAATCATTTTAATTCACAATTAAAACTCGTATAAAAATATGAAAAAACTTTATATTTCCTTATGTATTGCATAACGCGAAAATAATAACATTTGTACCATTTATTATTTGTCATTAATTATTCTCTTTATGCATTAAGGCATTTCCTTATGTATTGCAAAACTCGTATTAATTCTTTGTAGTGGCTATTCTTAAGGAATTTTTCAACAACAACATCCTAACAAATCATATAATTTGACATGCATAAAACATAGTGTCTAGCAAGCCATTGCGTAAGCCATTACACACGCAACATGGTTTCAAGTAATAAACAACATATTATTCATGCCTTTACAACACATCATACCTAATATCAAGTGCTTAAACAAAATACATATTCTCCAATAACAATACACAAAGCTTATTACAATATGGCATAGACAATCCCAATGCTCACATCAAATATAAACATAACATATCATGTCTCAAATATCCGTAACATATATATAATGTCAAGCAATGAATCTCTAGCCTGGCCTTATGTCAGGAGATTCTCTCACATTATCAGTCACAGTACCTAAAAAATAGCTCCCCACACGGGGTGAGATAACAAATCTCAGTAAATTAAATGTCCTCGAAGGATTTCTCCACTCTCAAGTTCACTTCAGGTATGAACAATATAAAAAAAGTATGATGCATCAACATATATGTGTGTGTGTGTGTGCAACAATCCTACTGGCCAAAGAACAAATATAATTTACGCAACGTCTTGCCACATACCAAGTATAAGAAAACCATCTTATATCCCACACTCAGGATTTGCCATCTTGTTTGGGATCAAATCCATACTCAGGGTTTAACGTCTTATGTGGAAAACACACCATCACACATATATATAAGAATGCATCATTTAACTTATCCATTTTATATCATGGCATATCACTCGTCACTTATCTTACTCATCCCACCACTTGGTGGTTGTAGAGTATAAACTCACATTGAAAAGACTACAATCAAGTCTCTCAATGCATTATTATACCATGAGCCAAACTAGAATTGATTGATCTATGCACCTCATGCACCAGAACCACCCGACGAGTCACACTCAAAGCGGTGCCCTAATCATGGGACTTCCAAAAGTCCACACTCTTAGGATTCAATCCCAGAGGAAAGCGCATGACATAGACTATTGGCCAAAGAACTATTAGGCATACTAGCCTTCTGTGTACCTCGTACACAAGGACCACTCAATCAATAACACATCATATGAGTGTCCAATGGGACTCCTCAGAGACCACTTCTTCTGATACATCCCCTCCAGGGATAGTCTATAAATATACTGGTGGCCAATAAATCAATCAATCGATTCTATTCACCTGGTTATATTATTAAATACATCATTACAATAAATTATAGTATAAAACACACTTTTCCATACTCTAGAATATACAATCTCATATACTCAGTCTCAATTACAAAAGTCACACCTAACTTTTGTATCTTACAAGCTCTTCTTATTTTCTATGATAGTACCATTTATTTCTAGCCTAAATATAAATTCACACCAATGTTCAATCAGCAAATACCAAAAAGTCTTATTCATCAATCAATATGCAGTATATTCATAGTATCACCTCAATATATATATATATATATATATATATATATATATATATATATATATATCAAACCAAGCATTTACACATACAATATGTACTACATATAATATCACAGTCTCACATAAATAGTAAAACAAGGCAAAACTAGGCAAAAAAAGATTTTTTTTATCTCTCTTATCATTATAGATCCACTTATTTTATTTATTTATTTATATTATTCATCAGTTCATCGATTATTAGACTAGTCTAGTTCGAGCCACGTAGGATCACATGGGTGGCAACGCTCTCTGTAAGAACCCGCACCGCTAAATAAGGAAATTAATTAGATAATTATGAGATAATTCCATAATTGACCCTAATAATTATCGTAAGGCTTTAATAATTATAGTAAGTGAGTAATAATGTTGAAAGTCGCTCTTCTGACGAAAAGCGCAGATACCGGTTCTGCTAGTCAATATAAATGCGTACCAAAAAAGTATCCCGAAAAATTATAATAAGTGCATGAATATTCCTAGAATATTATATAGGACTTGTAAAACGAGTTTCAAGTTAAAGTAATGAGAACTGGTGCCAGAAACTGATACTGGCTATGAAAAGCGCGTATCGGAAAGGTGCTCCGAAAAATAAAATAAAAATATGATAATTCTTGTAAAATTGAGTAGGTTAAGAATCCAAAGTTTGGGATTAAAATACTAAGTGTAGTAATTAAAGTTAATACTGTGTGTTTATGACTTAAACCACTATATATACTCTTGTGTTGGCTCAAAACCCTAGGCATATCAGTTTTCTACATGGCAACACTTGGAGGCTGAGTGGTTATCACTGTTCTATTGCATTCCTTCACCATTTGTGATCAAAACCACCATTTTCTCTTGATTTTCCTTCTCTTTAACCTTGCAAACACTTGGGTGTGTGATGGGTGAGGAAAAAGGAACCATCTTCTGAGTGTGGGACTGCTGTGTTGGGAGTCTAGGGGCTGTGTTCTATGCTCTTGTGGGGTGTGGCCCTTTATTTGGTGTTTTGAAGCTCCAAGGAGCTTTCTTGTTGAGTAAAAGAGCTACCTTGTGCATCATTTTCGTTCACCTTGGTGTCTGCACCTTTGGAGCTGAAAGGAGAGCTCCAAGAACACCTTCATTCTTTGTTTTGAGCTTGTGGTATGATCACCACCCTTGAACTTGAGTTTTTATGCTTAAAAATCAATCCTTGATGCATCTAACAAGCTAAAGCTATTAACCTAAGGGTGGGTAAGCTTAAACACACCTAGAATTGCATGCTTAAGCTTCTGTAATTGATAAAAATGGATCCCTTTGACAGACATCTCGCAAAAATGCAAAATCTGCATTCTGACGCGAAATATCTGGATATTTGGTTGGAAATATCCGGATATTCAGTTGGAAATATCTGGATATTTTGGTCGGGACAACAACGAACCTGTTTTAGTAAAAATTCGATATCTTGAGCTACAGAGCTCCAAATTGAGTGCCGTTTTGACCTATGTGAAGCTAACACATAGGGCTACAACTCTGTAAAATTTCGTAGCCATTTGATCAGTGTTTTGATCGCAGTGTCAATATTAAGTCGCGTTTTGGTTGTTGGAAATTCCGTTTGCAGCAGTCACCTCGCGTAAATCGTAACCGGAGTTATATAACTCCGATTGAGGCGTATAATATGTCGTTGTAAAGCTGGAGATGTATAGTTTAACATATTAAAATCTTATATTTTTTGGTAAAGAGATGCAATTAAAGTTTTAAAAAGAGTAAACGTAGTTTAATGCTTAAGGCTTTGAGAAAAGCCTGCAGTAAGCGAAAATGAGAAAGAAAACGTATTCCTTTTGCCATGAAATTATAGAGCATGAGTATTGATGATAATTCTGGTATAAACATACTGTGATTGTGCTATTTGGTGACCTTGAGCTAGCGTGGACTCTTGGATTGGATAGTTAGCTTAAGAGGTAAGCTTTCGTGTCCTCGGTTTAGCCATGTTGTGGTTCCACCATGTCCCATGGGGGTATGGTTATATGCATGCTGTGTTACATGCTTTTGATGTTTTGAAAATTCTATTGAGCTGTTATATGCTAGTGCCTTTATGATATGCTTGTGGTGTTCTACCTATACGGTAAGCCTGAGTATGCGGTACATACATTCTGGTGAAGCTGTGGGTGAGGTGCAAGCGGTGTTCCTTGTACCACATGTAGGTGATAGACGTATTCCTGCATTTCTCTGGCCAGTAGAATAGTTTAAACACACATGGCATGAATATCTGTTGCACTGCATAGTTTTGGAACTTATATTGATATAAATGTTTTTAGAACTTATATTGCACATGTAAGTGAGCTTGGGGTGGAAGATCCTTGAGGACCCCTTGTCTTATTGAGATTTCTAGTTTAGATATCTCACCCCACGTTTGGGGAATGCTTATTTCAGGATCAGGTAATGTGGGGGTTGAGGCCCCAGGCGGCAGGAGGCCGGAGCTGAGTTAGATATTGATGATATTATATGCTAACATGTTGGATGCTGGATATTCTTGCTGCTTTTATGCTTTTAGCTTCATTTTATGATTTTGGATTATCTTGTTGAGACTCTGTCGTTTATGCTGTTGATTTGGTGAGCATGGGGATTGTCCATGCCACGTAGACTTGTTATGTCTTGTTTTAATTAGAGTTGTATTAATGTATCAGGATATTGTCTGGATTACGTGATGTAATGTCGTGACTTAGATACTCACTTTATATTTTATATTGAGGTATTTCATTTAGTTGTCTTGCAATTTACATACAGGCATTGTTTTTATGAAATTGATTAAGTAATCAACTTGGCTAAGTATAATGACGTCATAATTAGAAAAGAAAAAGATATTCTGCAATTTTTAATTAAGCGCAGCTTAATACGATAGTATGATAACATTACCGGGTATACACGGGGTGTTACACTCACTACAAAAAAACAGGCATTTAGCGGCGGTTCATTTTTGGTATACGCGACGGTTACAACCGCCCATAATTGCAAAAATGCATTTAGCGACGGTTGTAACCGTCGCGTATACCAAATTGAACCGCCGCAAAATGCCTGTTTTTTTGTAGTGACTCTCCTTACCTAGTTTTAATACAGCTATGTTCCCAGGGACTTGAATTTGAGATAATTAGTTAAGCTGGACCAACCCCTTACATCTCTGGGGAGGTGTGAAGAGTTTTAAATGTGACTAAGTTGTGACTCAGGATTAGTCGCATAGCCGCCTCAAAGATTTGAAACTAGTCGGGCTACTATGGGACTCGACTCACATCAAACAAGTAATTAGGGTCGGTATACCAGAAAATAGAGCATATTAAACATCTGGCCAAATGTCTATGTTAAAAAAGCCGGCCCTACAAGTCTTAAGGCCGACCTATTTAGAATTTTTAAATAAAATAAAATATTTTCTTATATCCTTTTCTTCTATATGACACATTCCTCAAAATATGTCTTGTTGATGCTTTTTTTGTCTAGTTTGACCCTCTTATATTTATAAAAAAATTTATTAAGTTTTATTTGTTTGATACGATACTAATTCGATGTCACTTGTAATTGTAGATTTTGCTATCATTAATCCAATTTGCAAGAAGCATGTTGAGTTGTTGCCTAGAAATATAAATGCACCCATTGTTATTGTTCAGGTTGGATTTTTAGTATTATATGATAATGTCTTTGTTATTTAAAATAATCTATGATGTTTTAAGTTGAATACTGAAAATAACATAGATTATCTATCTTTCCTTAACATAAGAAGTATTTTGAAAATATTAATTGGTAGTCATAAGAGTTTTTCTGGATTATTCTTGTATTTTAATTTTTTAAACAATCCATCTTTGATTTACTATACTCTAAATTTTAATAGGCCTTGTAGGTTAAGCAAGGTCAGGCTTTCCAATCTTTACAAGTAGCCAGACTAAGCCTGTAATTTAGCCTCCATCAGTCTAATATGGCAAGCCAAGTTTAAAATATTCTACATACGCATCGCTTATTTAGGCCAAAGTCCAGCCTATTTATACCTCTAGCCGCCATTAATGTCCAAGCCTATTTAAGCACAAGGATATATTTGTTTTATCAGTCAATGTTTTACCTTTTTTTTTGTGCTGGATCATGTTTTTTTTCTGGTAAATTGTGTTGGATCATGTTACTTGACATGTTTGGCGATGAGTATAAATATAAGATTCAAAATAATATTGACAATAAAGGTTCAAAGTATCTTTATGAAATACTCCAATATGTTAGGCTAAAGAAGAGTCAATATAATAGGATTTGAAAAAATAGTTAGAGGGAGTTTTTAGGCATTAGGATCTATTATCTTTCAAAAAGTCTCAACATAAGTCAATAAGAATAGAGCGCAAGAGAAAGACATCTCTCCCCAATAGGAAAATTATCAGTGTTACTAAACATATCAAGAAGATGATATTTTTAAAAATCTTATGTTTTTCTCAAATTTAACTTTGTTATTATTTTGTATGATATATCATTATATTTTATGATATCTATATTATTCATGCGAGAAACTAGGACATTTCTAATGGTGAATAAGGTCACCTTGGCAACCCACATGAAGTAGGATAAGACACGGATTGACCAATAGTTTGAGATGTCTTATGTAAGTTAACTTTTTGTACCTTATTGATGAATATTTATAATTAGTTTGTCAAACAATATCCAAGAGCCTTAGTCCCAGATTGGGTCGGTTAGAAAAGGTTCTTGTAATATCACACAGTTGTATGATGTGACCTATGTGATGTTATATGGATCCAAGTGGATCCTATGGTGGAAAGACTATCATCAATGGGTTAAGCGATAATCTATCACAATAAGCGAGTTTGACATCATGTAATTATAAAAAAATCTTAAGGCTTAAAGTTAATTGATCCTTCTACTTATATGGTTTTGATTACTTAGTCAATTCCTAATCAATGAGAGACTTCACCACTCACCATTGAATTTCAAATATTCTTCCCCTTTAATGTGATACAAAGAGTCAATAACAAAAAATAGAAGAGTTATGATTAAAAGAAAAAAGCATCAACCATGTGTTAAGATTGAAAATATATACTGGAGCCACTTAAGAAGAATAACTTCATACAAAGGAGCAAGAACATGGATGAACCTTGAAGAAACCTAGCAATGAATCAAGAGTAATAAGGAAGAATTAAAAAGAAAAACCAATATCAAAGTCAACAAACCATGGACAATCTTCAAGAGAAGCTTAATGTCATAAGCCATGCTAAAAGAGCGGTCACGTCCAACAAAGTATCAAAGCATTTTCAAATTCAACAAGTCCAACACCGAGTTTAAAAGAAGATTCAAGATCCAAATACAATGCATAAATTAATTGTAAGGGAATATGTTGAATTGCTTTTAATGAGCTGAAAGTATTTTTTTAAATGACATATTTTCAAAATGTATGAAAGATTTTTAAAATAGATGGAAAGTGGTTCAACATGTTTTAAACTTATTATCTTTTCATGAGTAAGTTATATGTGCCTACAATGTTAGAAAGATTTTCAAATGGAAAGGAATGCATTTTTAAAGTAAAATATGTTTTTTGTCGTAATATATCCAGATATGTGAAATGAAATATCAAGATACGACCTTTTTATATAACCAAATATGTAGGGGTGATATATCTGTATATGACTCGATATATATTCGGATTTTCACTTTTTAGAAAGTGTTGCAATAGCTACGATTATATTTTGTTGAAAACTTAAAATACTCACCCCAATCATTCTAAACCTTCTCGGACACTATTCAATCATTATTTGAGCCTTTTTCGATAAATTTTATTGCTCCGACACTTGTATAACTCATTCTTGATCATTTAAAGTCTTTGACCCCATTTCTTTGTGAAAAAGCATGCACCCGTATTCAATTTGTATTATCCACACTTTAAGATTGTTTATTCAATTCCAAACTCATTCATCATTGTATTCTTGATTTAAAGGGTAATAAGACCATTAAGTGATTGAGAGGTAGCCTATTGCATAGAAAAATTTGGTAAATATTGTAAGGTTGCCAAGCATCGAAAAAGCATATTGGTTGAGATGTTGTTAAGTACCCGCGAAGCTTAGTGGTTTGTAAGGTTTCCAAGTACCTGAAAGCTTGGAGGTTATAGCAGTTCGTCAAGCACCCATGATGCTTGACTAATAATGGAACACATTTTTTATCGACTTGCAAACTAGACATATGTCACTGGTGGTGGTGATCAGACCGGGATAAATTATGTTTGTGATCTTCTAAATCCTTAATTCTTTTATTCGATCACTTTAATTGATTCTTCGATTTCTTATATGTGCTAGTTGTTCTATCTTGAAGACAAATATGTCTAGCCCAAAGGACTAATAATTTTATCTTGGATCTAGGTGCTCTCTCAGATATCTATGAATTAGATATCTTTGAGTATAGCAGATCATTGTGCATAAATAGTGATTACTTTTGCCTAAAGGATGGTATGAATGCAAAGCGATAACATAACAGTAAAGAGAGAATTAATCATACCTGTAGGTTTTATCTCTTATTTATAGGATTTCCCTGTGGGTATTGGAATTATGGACCTTTTGTGCCTCTTCTAGCAGCTCAAGCCAATGTTTGATGCTGTCGTATTATGATTAATATCTTAAATTGATATTCTCCTTTGATTTATTGGATTCTTATTTTTATTGCCCCCTTATTGGGCTTAATACTATATGGGCCTCATATATGAGTCCATAACACTAGTATAGATAGTACAATTGTTATGGTGTATGTATCATGAGTTGGTTGAATGTATTGATAAGTCATTCATATATCAAAGTTTGCATGAGAATATATTTCAGAAACAAGAAAGGAGACATTTCTAACTTTGAAATACTCAATTCACCCATTTCTTGAGTATGAAGGCCATAATTCTAACAACTTAATAGAGTATTTGTGGAGTTAGACAAAGAATCAAAACTTGACTTTGTAACATGGATTTGAGGTGATTGACAAACCCGAACTACACTAACTATCATCTCCAAATGCTTGTCCAGCCAAATTTACCCTAGTTAGCCCAACCTAACATTGACTTTGATACCACTGTTATATAGCAAGGGAGAGCCTCATGATGGACAGACCATCATCAATGGGTTAAGCAACAATCCTCCATAACAAGTGGGTTTGGCACGTATGAACCTTAAACCTTAACATATTGAGTTCATAGATCCTTTCACTTAGATGGTCTGATTACCTAGTTTATTCCTAACCAATGTGAGATTTCACCACTAACAAGTGTGAGTTCCAAGTCCAACATCTGCTCCCCCTCAAGCAAAAACTTGTTTGAGCATGTATAGGTTACACTAAGAATCAACACTTGGCTTATCAGCAGGGTTTGGGGAGATTAACAAAACTGAACTTCACCAACTATCATCTCCACACACTCACCCTAGCCAAACTCATGATTGGTCCAACCAAACTCGGATTTGATACCATTGTTAAGCAGGCAAGGTGAGTCTATGGTGGGGAGATTACCATGAATAAGCTAAACTATAATCAACCACAGTAAGTGGGTTCGACAACACGTCTCAACAAATTTTTTAAAGGATTAGAGTTCATAGGTCTATCATTTATACGGCCCTCACTTATTCCATATTTAACCAACATGGGATTTCACCTGTTACACTTTAATTCCTGAATATGCATGCATCCTTTGTGCAATTGTCGATTGACTCTATTAGTGCAAAAGCAGGGCCTATACGATGACATACAACTCCCTAACCCAATGTCTCTTACATCCAGTCACAATAGTTTCTCCTTCGGTCAAATGCAGCAATACATTGGGCAAATGCAGCAAGGAGGGGAGAGAGCTACCGTAAATGAAGGGAACCCTCGCAGTTTTGATGCCATTCAACAAAAGTTATAGCTATTAACATAGTATTAGCAACAATAATCTATGTGGACTCCGCATGCTACGCATCCTAATTATGAGGAGGTCGAGTTGATGACTCAGATAAGAACATTATACATGCAACTAATTCATGTTTTTTTTTTACTATATCGATTATATTTATTTGCCATTGGTTGGATTTCATATACATTGTAGTATAATGTAACAATGATATAATTCTTTAACGATTATTTCGACTGTATACACAAGGACTTAAAAGTTTTGGAAACTATAATTTCTAATTTTTGAAAGAAAAAAAATACCAAAATACTGCTTTATACTTAAAAGTGCTTTTTAAAAATTGATCAAAACACAAAATAACTCTGGCTTTTGAATTTTTTTTAATAAATGTATTAAAATTTATTTTGTAAAACTCATCCAAGCGGGTCTTTATTCACCTTATCAACATGTTTTGGCCATTAGTTATAACAAAATATCTTGAGTGATCAGTCTATACCTATTATCACAAAATTTAGAATATACCCGTACTTGTAAAGAGAGATTACCCTTAAGTAAGACTTTATTTACCTTGAGAGGCATTTGGTATGAGAGAAATTTTTTATTACAGTGAAAAAAAATATCTCAGAATATGGTGTGAATCTTTTTTGCCTGGATAAGTTACAAAAAGATGTTTGGTAGGCATCAATTTTTTCAAAAAAGTTGGGTTCTTTTTACTAATATTATGTTTGGTTGATAATGAAATATTGATGGAAATGTATAGTGAAATTACCAATTATATTCAAATATTGAATCACAGTCATCGAGTGGTACTGCAAATTATACTTTTTTTTGGGCATTTGGTCTTAAAATTGTAAAAGCAGGTCTGTCCGTTAGCTAGATTAAAATAATACCAAGGTTCAAATTGCATTTTTTTTTTCCAGAGTCTAGTTCAAAACTATTTTCACAGGCAAAATAATATATTGGTATTTGCTAAATTTAACATATACCAAATATGATAAACATATTTTATCTATACCACTTTTCCAAGAATTCTATCATATTCTTCGTACCAAACACCCCTAAATTTTAAAATCATGGTTACGATTCCCTCGTAATTAAATAAAAGAATAACATATCCTAATTTGTATACTAAATATCCAAAATACTGCTTTATACATAAATTAAATTAATGCAAAGAAGCCAAAAAGAAAGCTAATATATAATTTCCAGTTTCCGAGTGGACGACCTACAAAATTATTTAAATATTAGAGCGTTAACGGTTTGGTGTATTTCCCACGTATATATATGTATAATCCGTGCGAACCTGAACAGTGAACACCCGTAGAAAAAGAAAAGTGAGCTCTATAAGAGACAAAGACAGGGTAGCCTTTTTGTCAACTATAACCGAGACACTTCCCACTATTTACAACCACACACGTGGCACCACAATCAACAAAACTTGAGTAATTAGTCTTTAATTAATGAAAAATTCTACTATAGAAGTCTTATATTTATAGACATGTACCTGCTTGCCCAACATGTTCAAACGAAAGGTATAGAAGTGGAAAGCACACAGAAATATCCAAACCCATACACAAAACAGCCGCTAAGAGCCATGCAGCGGTTTTCAGCCAACCAATGCTCTAAAATTGTCAATTCAGCATTCAATGTTTTCATAAACTATCGCAGGACTGATAGCAAAAGAACAATTGCTCCTTTGCTTCATGACTATCTTGTGAACCTTGGTGTCAAACCCTTCTTGGACACCGTTGGCATGAAACCTGGTCATGGGTTATTCGATCATATTGAGGAGGCCATACGTGGGTGTAAGGTTGGGGTTGCTGTCCTCTCACCTGGTTATTGTGATTCATACTTTTGTCTCCATGAACTTGCTCTTCTTAGTGAGTCCAAGAAAAGGGTTGTCCCTATCTTTTATGACATCAAGCCCTCACAGCTTCTGGTTAAGGACAGTGCACGTTATCCTCATAGCGTGCTTCGAAGGTTTAGATTAGCACTTGAGGAAACTAAGTACACTGTTGGATTAACCTTCGACTCATCAAAAGGGTGCATTTCTTGATTCTTTGTTTCTTTATTTTTACTTTTTTTTTCATTGCACTGATATGTATATTTGGGTTAGTATATTTGAATATATAATGTAATTATTGCTGAATGTTGACTTTGATCGTTTTAGGGACTGGTCGGAACTGCTAAGGAAGGCTTCAGATGCAGTCCTTATGAACTTGAAGGAGGTAGAAGACGAGGAGAATCGCATTAGACTACGATGATGCGGCCATGTTGCAAGCCACTGTTCGTGTTAACCGGAAGTTCGTACCTATAACTAGCTGTGTAGTGGCTTCCTATTAGGTTTCAATGCATGAAAGAAAAGGCTGTTTATTTCATTTAGAATTTGGCGTTGAAGTCTTTAGTTATTATTGGTATCCAACTTAATTTGCTATGAATAAATATGAGGGATGTAATCTAAAGAACTCTTGCCCAAAAAATATATATATATATATATATATATATATATCTAAAGAATTAAATGTAATATTTGAAATTAAAGGTTATGGGTATGCTGTTTGTGCGGAAACTAGACTCTTTGAAGTCTTGCACTTAGCCAACAACGGTTCTTCCACTTTTGATGTTGATGGGCACATTATTGAGAAGGAATTCAAAAACATAACGCGACTGGTACGTGATTCTTGTTCATGTCAGGCGTGATATTTTTCGTTTCGTTATTTCTCTTTGCATACTGGAACATTCATATTCTACCCATGAGTTACAAATGAGTCTTCTTCGTGACGCTCCAAGGACTCCGAAAAACCGATTTCGAACTAGACTCACTGACTAAGAGAGAATCACACGAAACCGAAACTGTTCGCATTAAAATCTTATAATACTTAACAATAACATAATAATCATTGTATATAATTTTGAAGAACTAAAAAATATATATATCCGCTGATGATCATTGCATATGATTATTTGGCCTAAATGATCATATCCATGTAGTTTGTTCGGCTGAATCTTTCGTATACTAAGGTAGATGCCTGGATTTGGATTCGTACGTAAAATAAAATAATAAACAGACGTTATTTTACTTTTTCCTTTTTTTTTTGGTGATTACATTATTTGAACATAAAATAAAGGATAAATATTTTTTTGGGTTCTTGACAAATTTCACGATACCCGATTTAGTCCCTAACAAATAAAAAAGCTATTCGTGATCTTAAGAAATTTAAAATAAACCAATTTAGTTGAATTCATGACCTTCATAAATTCAAAAAAGACTCACAGTCCTTCAAAAGCACTAAAATGAATCCATTATGAATTTCTTAAGGACCACAAATAGATTTTTTATTTATTAAGGACTAGAGCTCACATCATAAAATTTGCTGAATACTAAAAAAAATATGGGATAGGTTATTGTGCCTACTCCTATTTTACCTACTTTTGTCTACCCCTTTCGTTACCGTTCGATTATCATCTCATCCAACGATCCATATTTGTGATATAAAATAAATATTTTTTTCCCTTTTTTTTCTTCTCACTTTCTTCCATACCTTTTCTCTCTTCCTCTGCCATATACCTAATTTTTTTTCCCTTCTGCCGTCGTGGACCTCAATCTCCTGACAAATTGTTCGATTCTAATGATATTTTTAATCCTTATAAATTAATACGATTGAATCGATGACTAACAAAGAAGTTTTGATGTGATTCAAAGCGGTGGTGCCACAAGGTCGATCTGTTCACAGAATTCTCCTTGTCTCTGCTTCAATATGTCGATCTGTTCTTCCACATGATAGATACTCTTAATTTCTAATAATTAATTGGCTATCTGTATCAACATAATTGCTGGAATGGCACCAATTAACCCTTTTTCCAGATTTTTCCAATATCAATTTTTTTTATTCTTTAATTTTTTTATTTATTTTGAATCTTTTCCAACTCTGCACAGATCTTTTGAATCACATTAAAACTTCTTTGTTAGTCATCGATTCAATCTTATTAATTTATAAAATTTATGTTGTTCTTCAGATCTAAAAATTTGTTGTGATTTTCAATCCATTGACACTGGTAATTTGATAGAAACTGATTCAGAAGGAGAAAATTTATATTACAATAATAAAAACAGAGACTAATGTATATTGACGATGATTTCAAATGCTGTGGTAATTGATTTCAAATGCTTCCGCTCCGTTCACCTAGGCAGAGATTAAATATAAAGGAAAAAAAATAAGTATATGGCAGAGGAAGAGAGAAAGGAGAGGAGAGAGAAATGGTATGGGAGAAAGTGAGAAGAAAGAAAGGGGAAAAAAAAGTTTATTTTATATTACAAATATGGATTGTTGGATGAGATGGTAATCGAACGGTAACGAAAGGGGTAGACAAAAGTAGGTAAAATAGGAGTAGACACAATAACCTATCCCAAAAAATATTTAGACGTTCTCTTCCCACGTCATTTGAAGTAATAGTATGCAACGAAGGTTCATCAGTCTGAAAATGTATCAACCCTCCTGGCATATAATATCTTCAGTACTACTGCCAAATCAAATCATGACACGTGTATTAGTTTCCCACGTCAACCTAATTTATGTGATAGTCTTCTTCTTCTCTTCCGTCTATTTCTGTTCTTCCTCTCAGCAAACTCCATGCTCTGCCAAAGCTACCGCGTGGTTGCATATCCACGATTTCTCTTCCTCCCTCGTCCAAGAACAGAGCCCCTCTTCGTTTTCCGTTTTCCGTGTTCACCATAGAATATTTGAAGGAGGAGACACATGATATTGGTTGTTAGTGGACCTCGTTACAAGAATATTCCTTCTGCAACAAGAAGAGCATCTAACGCACAGCCTACAAGATCTAAAAATTATGGATATTCTATATCATTATAAAATACCTAAATTATAATAGAATCTAAAGCATAAAAGTGTGTAGCTTGTTGGACTATCATAATGTCGGAAAAAAAAATGGACTACATGTCAAGATCTTTCTATGACTTATTCTGAAAGTGACGGCCTCAGTGCGGTAAGAGTATTATTATATTATTTATTGTGTTATCAAACACAATTTTTATTTTCGGAGTAAAAATAAGATATGTTATCAAACACATTTTTTTCTAAAGACTGTTCCAAGGCACATAAATAGAAAAGAATTATTTCTTTTCAAAAATAGTGTCAGGAAATAGAATGATTATCATGCACATCCTAAAAAAATTAAAATTTTATCACCATTTAAAATGTTTATTATTAATTACATATACACTACATGAAATTACGAACTTAAATAAGGTTATTTTACATAACTTTAAAAAAGGGTCGTCGAACATATTGATTTTGAATATTTTAACCACTATTTTACACCGGCTTTGATTTCATTGCCAATATTATATTATTTGAATTTAATAATTAATAAAATAAAAAATTTTAAAAATAATTTAACCTAACAAACTTCATCTTATTTAACCTACATCTTTTATCTTAGCCGTCACACTTATCTTCTTTCAAACTTCATCTCTTCTGTAAATATTATTTTTTTAGAAAAATCTTCTTCGTTTTAGATTTGTGTTAGGAGACTTAAAACGTTAAGTGAATCTGACTTTTTTTTTTTGTTTCTGAATAATGTGAACTTATACTTTTCAATTATCTGCGTTCAAAGCTACACGATCATGGATCTCTTAGGGAAAACACTAAAAAGGTAAAATCATGAATAGATTTTTCTCAGATTAGTTGATTTGTGAAAACCATTTCTCTTTTTTCTATTAGCTTTTTAGATCTCTATCTCATATGACTTTTGTTAGTTTCTCTTTTTTCTTTTAGTTTTTTAGATTTGTATCTGTGATGGTTTTTGTTACTTTATATATCCTTTTGCATGTGGAGTTTGAGTTCAGCTTATGTTGTTAATGTCACTGCTTACTAATATTTGGGAAGTAGTTCCGTGGAAAAGTTGTTGCTGTTTTTGGTGTTACTCTTGTTATGCGTATCATCCTTTTCTGAGTTTTTTTAAGTAATGGTATTGTGGATATAAAATGGGTTTGCATTTTTTGGATGGGTTTTAACTTTTTATTAACTCAGGGTTGATCTAGTTTTTATTTTATTTTTGTTATTCGATCTAGTTTTTTTTTTAGCAGCTTGTCTGGGATACTTGTTTTTTATTTTTTTTATTACTAGTATTCTTTGGATTATAATATACTTTAACTATGTTGGATTTTTTTTTTGTTAAATATGGCACTTTGGGTTTTTATGGCTCAGATTGTTTAGTTTTGACAAGATGCCATTGTTATAGCATATTAGTGTATTGTCATGGATGGCATTTGGGTGATTTAGGTTCTGATATGGTATTACATAAAAAATAGCCTCTTGTCCAATGTATAACATTTGCATGTCTCTCCCTCTCTCAAGTTTCAGAAGCTATATCTCTTATATAGCCTCTTGTCTAGTAGATGCATCTTGTTAGTATAGGTAGTAATAATTAATTCTTATAAGCTATCCCAAACTGTACAGTCTCATACCGGCACAGTCTTTGGAACCCCTCTCTTTCGAGTGTCGATTCGATTCATTCATGTAACCCCCGCTGGAAGCCTGTTAGAAGTCGCTCCTTGTCCATGCCCTTTCGCACCGGCGATCACTCCCCGCCCTCGTCAGCACCCGGGATGTTACATACCCACCAGCTTCCGCCTGGTTCGTCCTAGAACCAGACCGTACTGGAAGAGAGGCCTGTTTTGATACCACTTGTAACGTCCGGTCGCTTCAAGAATCAATGACTATCCCCACATACTAACACGAAACTTTTCAGTGTGCTTTTTTCTCACTCGCACACTTCCTGGGAAAACTTCCCAAAAGGTCACTCATCATAGAATTGCTCCAAGTCAAGCACGCTTAACTATGGAGTTCTTCCGTTCCGGGCTATCCCAAAGTGTGCAGTCTCAGACCCACATACTAACACGAGACTTTTCAGTGTGCTTTTTTCTCACTCGTACACGTCCTGGGAAAACTTCCCAGGTGGTACCTATCCCAGAATTACTTCAAGTCAAGCACGCTTAACTATGGAGTTCTTCCGTTCCGGGCTACCGAAAAGTAGATGCATCTTGTTAGTCTGGGTAGTACCAATTAATTCTTATACGCTATCCCAAACTGTGCAATCTCATACCTGCACAGTCACTACAAATATTCAGATATTTTGTGGGGGTCATATTTGCAAATTGTGAAGGTCTTTTACCCCCCCCACACACACAAAATATATTTGTGGCATCTATCATGACCCCTGATCTTGGGTGCGCCACAACACATTTTTTGGCATCTTTGTATGAAACGCCACAATTTGTTAAAATATTTTCTGAAGTTTTCAAATCTCCACAAATGTTACATTTTTTTGGAGGTCTCAAACCTCCACAAATGATATATTTCTAGAGGCCATATTTGGAGCCCATTTCGTTTTCCGCCAATTCACTTTAAATGTGGAGTCGAGCCAAAAGAGGCAACAAGCACTCACCCATCTTTATTATTATTAGCTTTTCTGTTATTAGGCATTATTTGACCTTAAATATTTGTGTTTGACTAGTCAGTTGTAACACTTCCCAATATTAACTCGTTTGTTCAGAATGAATTACACAGCTAGTGCTGAATTTAGTACTGTACCGGAGCAAGTTTTGACCTAAAAAAATTATATTACAGTTTTAGCATTGTGATTGGAATTGCAAAACTATGTGGATGCCATTGCCAAGATTACATGAAACTACTGGGAATTGCAATTGACACTTAACAGAAAATTATTGATAAAGGAAAAGAAATTACTGGGCATTCAGAATATTGCTCATGAAACACAACAAAATATTTAATGAAATGGTTTCCATCAATTAATCTCAAACATCAACTTATAACACAGCTAGGGAATAAAATAGGTATTGATTTTTTTACCACCGACGATCTCAGTAATTTTAGATAAAACGAAAATACTTGGTCAATTCTCTTCCTTGATGGTTTTCACATATTGGTTGAGACCGTTTGTCTCAGATGTTGAGGTCAATGAAGCTTTTAGTATGCTGAGACCCTGTACCATCGAATCAAAAAGTACTATGTAATCTGATGCAAATAACAAAATACCATGAATAACTAGGCTTAAACAAGTCACACTCGGCCTTACCTCCTTCATACCAACACTAAAGACCCCTTGCTCCAAGTCATAAATAGAGACTTTTAATCTATTTAGCATTGCCTTAATCTGTGCTGTAGCCAGATATATGAAAGGATCTGATGAATTTGGAACATCGTAATATGGAAAAAAGAGACAGAAAAACTGCATAAATTAGTGTTGCAATCAAAAATAAATTAGTTATCAACATCTATAGTTACATACTTTTCACTCATAGAGGAGCAGATATTAAATCTGTCTTATATCAAACACAAGAAACAGATTAAGGGGGAGGGGATAAGAAACTCATAGATGTGCAATTTTCAGATTGCAAGCATTTGCCTTAAGCCCTGGTTGGTGCCATTAGGTATCTTCGTACAGTTACAGTGCTGTCCAACAAAATGCTAATATGAGGATATGGTGTATTCTAAGCTAGCTATAAGCATGCATAAACGGTCAAGACCATACTTTGAAGAAAGTACATAAAGATCACTAAATATACTTGGTACCATTGTAAAGGGTCACATCGATTTGCTAAAGCAGCAACAACATATCTTTTCATGCTAAGATATACTTTCCATCATTGATAGACACCTACTAAATTACCAAATCCAAAAGAAGTGCATTTCCTTCTCATTTTCCCAAGAATGGAATTTAGTTCCTCCTCCTGGATTTTGAGTAGTAACTCTATAATTAAATGAACATGTTAGAAAAGCGAAATGAAAGAAGAGGCCAGGTGTATTCAATTTTTTATATCAGAACTGAGAAGGACTACATTTGTGTGTATATATCAGAAGAATACTAAAAGGAAAGATATAGATCCTATATTGCTGTAACAGAATAAGCATTCTTATATTGCTGAATAAAAAAAGAAAATATAATATAATCAAATAAAAGGTAATGACAAATATAATCGAATAAATAATCAAAGAAAATACGTCAGTGTGTATCCATCCACTTGCTAAAGCCTACATACGTAAAGGCACTTCTAGTAGGCATCAAAGCTTTTATTCCCCTTATTTGAAGATGGTATTATAAAAAATTTATGGACCATTGCACAAGCAGCACCACAAGACATAAGATGTAGATCCAAGCAAGAATCAGACCAGTCACCATTCCACACATTTCTGCGTCTCCCTTCAAGGACAACCAGCTGAGCCCCTCGTTTCTAATGTCAAATTCAATTTATTATAAAAACAGAAAATGTGAAAGTCAGATTAACACAAAAGAAAAGGTTCAACTCCTATAAACCTCTAATTCTAATCATCCACATACTCACTGATGAGGCATTTATACTACCTGTGTAGTAAGCATATCACAAAACTAAAAGATGAAAATTCAACTTTACCTGACCAAAGTGCCACAGCATATCTGTAAGGGCATTATAAAAGGCAGATGCTGTTGAAGAATCCATACGCTTGATTTCATCAAATAGAGATTGAGCCTGAAACCATATGTTTTCCCTGAAACCCATAAGGAGTCCATGGGCTACACCATACACCTGGTTATCAAATATGCGGAGCTCATCTAATATCTTGGAAGCATCTTCAAATGAATTGCAATGGCTGCATTCAACGGGCAAAATTATACTATTTTCATTTGATTATATAATATCATGCGAATATCAAAGTACATATTATAAAAAAGAAAGGAAAAACAAAAACACTAATCAGAGGTGTGGCAAACAGCAAAAAAAACATTGAATACATCACCCATGACTTGCTAATGGATTGAAATTGAAGGATAAGAATTACCTGCAATATAGGATATAATCCATGGGATTAAAAATGTAGCACTCGAGATATTTAGGGATAAAAAGGATGGGCAAAGTAATATTAAACACAACTAAAGATGGCTGGTCTTGTAATTAACAACTAAAGATGTTGATTTTCATTTTCTTTCCATTGTTTTTCCTCCTTATTTCATATTGAAAAGCTTCCTCTCATTGTCAACGAATTTGAAGCAAAAAATGGAAAGAGGATGGGGTGGGGGAATCTCATACTAACTTCACATATAAATAAACCAGAGTAATAAAAGACCCTCAAACATAAATAATCAAAGCTATATAAAAAATACCTGTGTTCATTCAATTCAAGCAGGAGATGAGTTTCCCGAATTCCAAATTCCGTAGCTTTTACGAGTGAGTCAAATAAAGCACTGTACAAAAAGATGACTGCGAAGTTTTTAAAATGAAAACGAACTTTTCCAATAAGTATCAATCAAACTATTACGATAGCATTATTTTACAAATAATTGAAACCAAACAACAGTAAGTTCACAGCAAATGCAATAGAACATATAGTATGTAAAACTCATCTAACAAAAAAGAATTTATATGATGGAGAAGCAAGCAATCAAAGAGCCAAATAGCAGAAAATTTTATGCAAGCAATTATAATCAAGAGATTAAAAGACTGTTTGAATAGGAGTTTCAAGTGAAATGGTTGGCCTCAACCGTCAGGTACTTGCAAAAAGAGAATGTGAAAATTGAGGACAGAAACAAAGCATTAAAATCACAATCATCGAATTCTAGGGTAGCTTTTTATGGATTTCGATTGGAATAGACAGAGATCTGGGAATATGAAGGTTACCATGTCGCTTACAAGGGGGACGTACCAAGTAGGTTACCTCGATTTTCTCTCACAACTCCATTACAGCGAGATGACCTCGCCATTGAAGAATCTAAGGACCGAGCTCTATGGAAGACGAAGAAGTGAGAAATAATAAGAAAATAGGGAGTGAAAAAAGAAAAAGTAAAACGATTTTTTTTTATATTTAAAAAAGTTAGACCAGGAAATTGACCCCACCTTATCTTATCTTAGCCATGTGTCATAAATAGTAGCTCTATATAAGCTTTTAGAAAGCTTCGCTACATTCTCTTTACGGGGTGACAATTTCTGACACTACCCGCTAACCCGACCCGGACTCGACACGAAATTTTTGTATTTAGATCAACTCGTTTACTGTTCGGGTCGTGTTTGGGTTGAAGAAAAATGACACGAAAAAATTCGTGTCGGGTTCGGGTTAACCCGTTAACCCACTCTGACTCGCAAATAATTTTTGTATAAGGTTATTATAGTCATTTTAGTGAGTGGTATAAAAAAAACTTAGGGTTTCAAATAACCCTTTTCACTCAGCAGTGACTTTATTTGATGTATATGCTTTATTGGATGTAAAATCAGTGCCTAAATACAGGTTTTGAATGTGAGCATTCTAAAACTCGTGTCAGATCGAGTCAGGTCGTGTTAACATGTGTAATAAAGATCATGGTTACATTATAAAGTTATTCGTGTCGTGTCAACTCGTAAAATAAGCGGGTTGTGTTCGGGTTGAGATTTTTCGTGTCGTGTAAAATTCGGGTAGGGTCGTGTTGGGTCGGGTTGACACAAATTGCCACCTCTACTCTCTACTGTAGTTGCTATGATGCACTGATATGAGACACGACACGATACGATAGGCCGGCACGTTAATTCTAAAAAATGTCATATTTCAACACGTTGGGACACGTTTTGATATTAAATAAAAATTTTAATATATAATATAATTTACATTTTGTACATATAAGAGTCCATAATAAGTCATATAATCAATCAAATATTTAAATTTCATAACATAAATATAAGTAATTTTTTGTATTTTGTTAATTTTTAATGTCAAATTTCATAACAGAAAAAAATTAATTTATAAATTATTTCTTTTCTATTTAGTTAACAAAATAAAATTAAGTTTTTTAAAATAAAAAATAAAAATGTGTCCGAGCGTGTCCCCAAATGTTGACCGTGTGTCCCCAAATATTGACCGCGTGTCGGAACGTGTCGGAGAGTTGACTGCGTGTCCCCAAATGTTGACTGCGTGTTGAAAGCGTGTCCGAGCGTGTCCGTGCATATAAGGTAGTTGCGGTGTAATTTGATGCGGCGTTCCCTAAAACTGTCACAATTTGTGTATTTTTTTTTTTGGAGGTTTCAATGACCTTCAATAAATAACCTTCACAAAAGGTATGTTTTTTGTAGTGAGTCTTTGAAATTTCTCTCTTTCGAATGTCGATTCGATTCGCTCATCTAACCCTTTACTGGAAGTCTGTTAGGAGCTGCTCCTTTTTTATGCCCTTTCGCACCGGCAATCACTCCCCGCCCTTATCAGCACCCAAGATATTACACAAATTAGAGATATGTTATTTTAAAACCATAGAGAATTTGTGATTTTTATATTTAAACTTAGTTCCAATTAAATTGTCACACCTTTATGTTATACCTGATTCTCGGCAGACTAGAGTATATAATCATTTATACAGCTGCATTGTTACATTTTTACCAGTTTAAAAGAAATATAAGTAATAAAAAAATGACTAGTTTAAGAACCACGGAAGTTCTTAATATGTAAAGAATCACTTCAACGCAAAATTTTAAAACATTGAATGAAGAATTTTTTAATAATTTATATTAGTCTCTAATATTGGTTCTCAATTCCCAAAACTTAGTTAAGTGTGTAGCTATTGTCTTTTGTATGCGGCACATATATTGAACAAGTGTAAGACCCTGTTTTCCATAGTAATTGGCATCAGATTCAAGTGACAGTTGTAAACTAGTATACTGAAGTTAATCAATAGAACATAAAAAGAATAGCTATTTAAAGGGTGTAGATGGTTTATTCTAACATGATCTGTGATTGAGATATATAAAATCATTAATGTAGCCTCACCCAATAGCTTAAGCTTTTGGGTTGAATTGGTTCTTTACATGGTATCAAGAGCCTCGGTGTACCGAGTTCGATCTTCATCGCCCCCCACTTTCTTTCTAGTAGAATTTCTTTCTTCGCACATGTAGGTGGGCCTGTGCATCGTCCGCCCTTCAAGTCCAGTGGGCTCTCGTACGAGAGGACGTGTTGAGATATATAAAAATCACTAATATAGTCTCACCCAACAATTTAAACTTTTGGGTGAATTGTTTCTTTACACTCAGATTAGAACCTTAAAAGAACCAGTTTTTTATACTTAAGGCAACCAGTGAAAATATGTCCACACTTTCACCTTCCTCGTAATGTTCTCAAGTCTGACATCCTTTCATTATGGAAGTTTCTTTCTCTTATTATGTTCACTTTCCATTTATACAAATATTAAAACACAGAAACAACAAAAATCCATTAGATTCAGTATTATAGAGGTTAAACAGCTTTACAGATTATCCATTCCAAAAGGAAACTGACTCATGTTCACGGGCATGGCTTAAAATACAAACAAAATCCTCCTAACTTGATGTCTCATAGACCCGACGTTCAGATTAACAAGGATGAAGAAGAACAAAAAGAAATTATAGACTCAAAATAGCAAGAACAAAACTAAAGACAGAAATGAAAAAAATGAAAATGGAGAAGATGGTTGCTTTGTTGCTCGTATGGAGGCTTTGGGGAAAAAGAGAAGACACACGGGTGTTGTTCCAGAAAAAGTTCTCTATTGTCTTCATCTGATCCTCTACTTATACGGTAGGGAAGGTATTGGCAATCTTGTAGATACTGCTTCTCGTTCCTTCCTTTGTCGGATAAGAAGACGTCTTTTCTTCTTTGGATCTGATGAAGGACAATGGTTTGAGGTGATGACAATGGTTGAGCTATCCTTCTTGCTTTTCTCTCTCCTTTAATCGATTCTTATTTTTTGACATATTCAGAAATATTCATCCCTCTTTTGCACCATGTTGTCATAATTGCCTTTTTAGTGGGTATCTTTTTTGTGGTACCTTGCAAAAAAGCAAAAAAACAAAAGTGAGCAGAATCAAAAAGTAAAGTAAAGACAGCTCACATTCTCTTTTCTCTCTCTTTTCTCACTTTTTCCCACTTACGGTTATTTATTTACAAAAGTTAACAATTGTTGCATTTATACTAATATTTATATTGTTAAAGTACTAATGGGGACGTAATGATTGGCGTTCCACAGCATGAACACTTCTGATGAGAACGAAATTTCGTCCCATCACCTAGCAACGGGACAAAAACTTGTGTCTGACAAGCCGATAGCTAGTCTTTGATGTTGCGACATGTGGCAAATTCTTACTGCCTGATAGCGGGTTTTGGTCCATGGCATTTTTGGGAAAATGATATTATGGTCGCTTTTCCTATTGTATATCTGAAGATATCTTTTATTTTCTTATTAAAATTATAAGTAATGTTATACTTTTTATTTTTATATATTTTTGTCCGGGCAAGATCTTCTCACTCGAAGTAAGAATAATAAATTTTACACTTAATATTAACCGTTGATTTTCATACATCTGACGGTTGTAATTTTTTTAGAATTAATAATTAATTACTATGAATAACTCAATCAAATAGTCGTTCGATAAATGGAAATCAATAATTAAAATTAAGTGTAAAATTTATTATTTTTATATCAAACTACAAGTGTAATTTGATCTGGTACCTTTTTATTTTTTAATAAGTGCCTGATTGGCATATCTTATTTTAACCTTCTCTTCTCCTTAAAAACAAAAGTTTAGCCAAATATATTTTTATAGGACCTCTTAATATAAAAAGTTTATTTTTATAATGAATAAAAAAACTAAAATCTAAATTCTCTTCGTAGGATTTTTTTTTTTTTTAAGATGTATGTCAGCTTTTAAAAGTCCTCATATTTATTTTATAATTTTTTTAAATTTAACTTAAAAAAATAATGTCAAACAACTTTTTTATATATATATATATATATATATATAACATGTCACCAAGAAGCAGGCCACAGTGCCACACCGCTTTGAGTTAAGGGATAATAATTTCTCGATATTTTTGAAGTATTTATATTTAAAAATGAGATAGGTTGTTCGATCTATTTTTTTTATACTTACTTTATTTATTGTTCTCTAATACCATTAAATTATAATATTAAGAGAAAATAAATGATAAATATTAATTGAAATTATGATATAATAAAATTAAAAAATAATAAATAAGATAAGTATGATAAAAGCTTATAAGAAATTAACTTCTGATTGATTCGTTTGACAAATCGAAAAGCTATGAAATTGTAGTGCGTGCGCTGACCAAAATCCGCAGCAGCCCTCAGTGTATTGTATTGTTCTGATTTTTCTACCTTCTCCGACAAATTGGAAAACAAATCGCCAGCACACAAGTAAATAATTATAAATAAGTTGTTAATCTATTGTGACGGTTAAATAGTACCGATCCACCTGACAGCGAAACAACTATATAATTATGAGTTCAACGCCAGCCTATATAGACTAGAAATTTATTTCGGTTGATTGTGATTACGGTTGGTCCCTTAATTTATACTTTATTTATTTAACTTATTTTATTGAAAATTTAAAATTAATTATTTTAAAATTATATGATTTTTTATAATTAACAGAATATGTTATTTAATTATAATTAAAAATGAAGAAAGGAGGTAATAGACACTACAGTGTACAAAGACCTCAACTTTCTGAAATCATCGTTCTAGTGTTTAGTATCATAAATAGAACTTCTGAGCATGTACCATGCTCGTAAGAGTGTCACATTTCAAAAGCACTTACATAAACTGTCTCAGAAGGGAGCCTCTAGTGATTCATACCAGACTTTTCCATTAGAGGCATCTTCTACGTCTTCTTCCATTGAAAGTCTAATATATTCTGTATGAGCAAATCGATCCCACTCTGTCAATATGTTGGATTCTCACGTTCCTATTCACATCAAACATGCGTACCAATTACCAGAGATGTCACCAACAGGAGCCAAACATACTAACTGAACAATGCAATAATTTTTATCAAATATTTCAGGCACCTGACAAATCAAAAACAGGTCACGATTTTCAAAGGCCATGAACTTATTTAGATTGAAAAGGATATTGAAAACACTTCCTGAGAGTTTACCACCTTTCAGGTCACGTACAGTTATGAAGCTCTCATTCTGCAAAGCGAAAATTTTTAAAAATATAAAATGACAGATAATAAATCAGTAACAACATGATTTTCAGCCAAAGATACAGAGGATAAGAAAAGGGGGGGTTAGGGGGTTGAATAAAATAAGTTTGGGATATAAGATGTTACAGGAGAAAACACAATTTATAAACAGCTTGCTAGATATGTACTCATTTTCCAGGTAATATAACATCACAACAACATGATGAAAGAAGATCAAACAATCAGTAAAAGAAAGATGGAAAGGCAAACCTCAGGTTTAATCATGTCAATTATCTGGCACAATATATCCTCAAAAAGCACAGGCTCTTGGGCCATGCGCACTCCATCCGATGCAACTGCTCCTCATACAAAAATTGTAGTTCATTCCTAGTCAGAACTCCATTTCCATCCAAATCTATGCACTTGAACCTAATTGTGAAATGTTCAAGTCAGCTCATACATTGATGATTTAAAAAATCAGAAACAAGTAATCCACAAGGTCAAATATCAAACAATAATCACTCTTTGGTGCTTGGTACAAAATATGGAAATAAGTATTCCAACTTAACAAAAAAAGAACACTGAAAGGTGTATCTCATAATCAATTTTCCTTCATTTCTTCCACACAATGCTGCCCAAATTTTCAATCAGTCCAGTTTCCACGGTCCTATTTTTTTATGTACCAAGCATCCAGTAGTAAATCTCTCTAGTAATTCTAAGAGCAGTTATTGACAGTACACTTAATCAGCGTAGGACACTTACACAAAACTCACAATAACATAACAATGCTCTCAAGGAGACGGGTAAATTAGCACAAGGAACTGGGTCAATATTGTTTCCCTCTAAACTGTTCTCTATTGCAATGTCTTAAATTATTTACACAACGTATGAAAGCCACATTTCTAATAGCTTAATAAAGTATTTGTGGATTTAGACAAAGAATCAAAACTTAGCTTTGCAACATGGATACGGGGTGAGTGACAAACCCGAACTGCAACAACCACCGTTTCCAAATACTCATCCCAACCAAATTTATCAAGTTGGCCTAGCCAAATCATTGACTTTGATACCTCTGCTATATGGCAAGGGGGAGCCTCATGGTGGGGAGATGATCATTAATGGATTAAGCAACAATCCTTCATAACTAATGGGTTTGACACATGTCAAATTTCAAATTTTAATCTTAAGACATTGAGTTCATGAATTATTTCACTTATATAGTCTCGATTACTTAGTTTATTCCTAACAAATATGAGATTTCACCACTAACAAGTGTGAGTTCCAAGACCAACATCTTCTCCGCCTCAAACAAAAACTTGTTTGAGTATTTATGGGGTAACACTATGAATCAACACTTGACTTATCAACATAGGTTTGGAAAGATTAACAAAACCGAATTGCACCAACTATCATCTCCACGTACTTAACCTAGCCAAACTCATGATTGGCCCAATCAAACTCAGATCTAATACCATTGTTATGCACACAAGGGGAGTTTATGGTGGGGAGATCATCATCAATAAGCTAAACTATAATATACCACAATAAGTGGGTTCAACAACACGTCTCAACCAAAAATTTTAAAGATTTGAGTTCATAGGTCCCACCACTTATACGACCCTTACTTATTCCATATTTAATCAATGTGAGACTTCACCAGTTACACTTAATTCCCGAACATTCTTGCATCCTTTGTGCAATTGTCGATTGACTCTATTAGTATAAGAGCCGGGGCCTATATATGGAATTGATGACATAGATGTTAGAGATCGAATTTAAACTTTGCTACATCATCTTTGTTTAACCGTCATACTAGAAGAATGGAGAACTCAGCAATTGTCCAAACAATTGTCCACCGCCAATCTAGAATAATGTTGAAGTGTGTATTAGTTGTTAATCAAATGGATAAGGAAGTAGGAACCAAAGTTGCAAACGTCGGTTGAGTCGGTTAAATTAAAAATAATATATGTAACACTAGTCGGTAGAAGTAGCCTTTATATATAGTTGTGTTTAAGAGGTATTAGTAGAATTAGTGAAAAAAAAGGAAAGAAAGAAAAGCATAGTACCCAAAGTGCCGTAGCACTTAGAAAGGAAAAAAACTGAGTGTGAGATTTGTTCTTGTAATTTTTATTTTTAGCAATTCCAATACAACAGTTTCTTCATCTATTTTTTGTATTTTCTCTAAATTTCCAACAAGTGGTATCAGAGCCACGTTCGATCAAAGATGGCGGGAATGATGCAACCACAGATTCCAAAATTGTCAAAGAGTAATTATGGGAATTGAAGCATTCAGATGAAGACGTTGTTAGGTTCCCAAGATATATTAGACCTTGTTGAGGATGGATACATAGAGCCCGCCAATGCAGCTGCAGAAGCAGTCTTATCAGATGCTCAAAGAAAGATGCTTAAAGATTCACGTAAGAAGGACAAAAAAGCTCTTTTCTTAATTTTTCAAGGTGTTGATGAATCAACCTTTGAGAAAATATCAGATGCAAAATCATCCAAGGAAGCATGGGAGATTTTACAGAAGTCTTGCCAGGGAGTTGACAAAGCTAAAAAGGTACGACTCCAATCACTAAGAGCTGAGTTTGAAAACTTAAAAATGCAGAATGCAGAGCCAGTTACAGATTATTCCACACGAGAGCAAAAGGTGGCGAAAGAGATGAAAAGAAATGGAGATACTTTAGATGATGTCAGAGTAATGGAGAAAATTCTACGGTCACTAACAAGAAAGTTTGATTATATAGTCACTGCCATTGAAGAAGCCAAAGACTTGTCAGTTATATCTATTGACGAGCTTGTGGGTTCTCTTCAAGCTCACGAGCAAAGAATGAATCTTAATGAAGGTTCTAGCAAATTGGAGCAAGCTTTGCAAAACAAGTTATCCCTTGATGTAAATCAAGCCAGTAGCAGTAGCTATGGACGTGGCAGAGGAAATCATGGTGGATATAGAAGAGGTTTCAACACCCGAGATGGATTCAACACTCGAGGCGGTCGTGGCATACGCGGTGGATATAGTCAAACAAATAGAAGATTTCAGACTGATGTTGTAGCAAATGGACATGATCAAGGAAGATATAATAATCGTGGTCAAGATCGTGGTTTCGTGACCCGAGGAGGAGGAAGATTTCAACAAAGAGGTGATAAATCTCACTTGCAGTGTTATAATTGTAACAGATATGGTCATCTCAGCTATGAGTGTAGAGATGCTGCTAAAGTTGCGGAGAGAAGTCATTATACAGCAACTGAAGAGAAAGATGATGAATCGACCATGTTGTTCACTTACAAAGGCGAGGAAGATAGTGGGAAAGATGTTTGGTACCTTGATACTGGAGCTAGTAATCACATGTGTGGCAAAAAGGAGTTATTCACAGAACTGAATGAGGAAGTCCAAGGAGAAGTTACGTTTGGCGATCTATCAAAGATTCCAGTTAAAGGCAAAGGTAAGATTATGATATTCACAAAGAATGGAGATAGAAAATCCATTTCAGATGTCTATTATATACCATCTTTGAAAATCAAACTCCTCAGTCTTGGTCAGCTTTTAGAAAAAGGATATGATATTCATTTGAAGAATAATTCTCTCATTATGAGAAATCATAAAGGAGAATTGATTGGAAAAGTTGATATGACAAGAAATCGTCTATTCAAGCTAAACATCCAGACAAGTGCAATAAAGTGCATGAAGACAATCAAAGAAGATAGTTCGAGGTTATGGCATCTTAGATTTGGTCATCTTGGATTCACTGGCCTGAAGCTGCTATCAAAAGCAAAGATGGTAAATGGATTACCAATGATAAATCAACCTGATCAGCTGCGTGAAGCATGCATGAGAGGAAAGCAACATAGACAAAGCTTTGAAGTTGGCAAATCATGGAGAGCAAAAAGACCACTGCATCTAGTTCACTCAGATATAGCTGGTCCATTTGATATTCCATCTCTTGGAGGAAACAAGTATTATATTACTTTTATTGATGATTTCAGTAGAAAAGCTTGGGTATATATTCTTAAAGAAAAATCAGAAGCTCTTGAAAAGTTCAAAGAATTCAAAGCAATGACAGAAAAACAAAGTGGTCAGTATCTGAAGACACTCAGAATAGATAGAGGGGGTGAATACACTTCCAAATTATTTGAAGAATTTTGTAGGCAACATGGAATAATTCATCAATTGACAGCAGCCTACACACCACAACAGAATGGTATAGCAGAAAGAAAGAATCGTACAATTCTTGATATGACAAGGAGCATGCTCAAAGAAAAGCATCTCCCAAGAACACTCTAGGCTGAAGCTGTCCAATGTGCTGCCTATCTATTAAAACGATGTCCAACAAAGAGTGTCAAGTTCAAAACACCAAATGAAGCATGGAGTGGTAGAAAGCCAGAGGTAAGCTATCTAAGAATTTTTGGTTGTGTAGCATATGTTCATATTCCATATCAGAAGAGAAAGAAGTTAGATGATAAAGGAGAAAAGTGTATCTTTACTGGCTACGAGCATAGGAGTAAAGCTTACAGATTATACAATCCCCTGACAAAAAAGGTAATCATCTCAAGAGATGTGGAGTTTGGCGAAACAGATTACTAGAAATGGAATGATGAAGAAAAAAGAGTAGAAGGCTTATTCTTTAAAGATGATGATAACTCAACAGAGCAAACAGTTGAAGCAGGCAATGATCAGACACCTCCACCAAGTCCTAATCCAACAACTCCTGCATCTACACCCTCAACCTCAGGAAGCAGTAGCAGTAGCAACAATTCAGGGGGAGCAGCAGCGAAGATGAGAAGCTTAAGTGATATCTATGACGCTACAGATCCGGTACAAACTACCCTTGATTACTCATTATTTTGTTTAATAGCTGAATGTGATCCAGTGACATATGAGGAAGCTGTAGAAAATGAAAAGTGGAAGAAAGCAATGAATGATGAAATTGATGCAAGAAATAACACGTGGGAGCTTACAACTACGCCTAAGAAACATAAGCCCATCGGAGTAAAGTAGGTGTACAAGACAAAGACTAATCAAGAAGGAAAAGTGGAGAAATACAAGGCAAGTTTGGTAGCTAAAGGCTACAAGCAGAAATATGGAATAGATTATGATGAGGTGTTCGCACCAGTTGTAAGGATTGACACTATCAGGCTTCTTACAGCAGTTGCAACACAAAAACAATGGAAGATATGCCAGATGGATGTGAAATCAGCCTTCCTCAATGGTTACCTAGAAGAATAAGTCTATATTGAGCAACCACCAGGTTATGTTAAAAAAGGAGAAGAAGATAAAGTCTACCGGTTGAAGAAGGCACTATATGGATTGAAGCAAGCTCCAAGAGCTTGGAACACGAGGATAGATGAATACTTTCATAAGAATGGATTTGTGAAGAGTCTGTATGAACATGCTTTGTACACGAAGAAAAATGAAGATGGGGATATGATGATCGTGTGTCTTTATGTGGATGATATAATCTTCACAGGGAATAATCCAGGTATGTTTGTTGAATTTAAGAAAGCTATGACTAAAGAATTTGAAATGACAGATATTGGAGAAATGTCCTATTTTCTTGGAGTTGAAGTAAAACAAACGGAAAAAGGAATTTATATGTTACAAAAGAAGTATGCAGAAGAAATACTGAGTAGGTTCAGAATGAAAGATTGCAAGCCTATTTCAACACCAATAGAAGCAGGAACGAAGTTGAAAGCTGACTCAGATAGAGAACCAGTAAACCCAACACTATTCAAAAGCCTGGTCGGAAGCTTGAGGTATTTGACTTTCACTCGACCATATATCATGTTTGCAGTTGGTCTAATAAGCAGGTATATGGAGCATCCAAAGCAGGATCATTTCAGTGCAGTAAAGAGAATTTTAAGATATATCAAAGGAACCATGAGTCATGGATTATTCTATACACATTCCCAAGATTCAAGGTTAATTGGCTATGCAGATAGTGATTATAGTGGAGATGTAGATGATCGAAAAAGCACTTCAGGATATGCTTTTCATATTGGCTCAGCAATATTTTCATGGTCATCAAAGAAATAACAGACAGTTGCTCTATCATCATGCGAAGCTGAATAGATAGCTGCAGCAGCGTGCACGTGTCAAGCGATTTGGTTAGAGAATATTTTGAATGAATTTCATTATGAGCAAGAAGGTCCAATTACTATATATGTAGATAACAAGTCTGCTATATCACTTGCAAAGAATCCAGTCTCCCATAGTCGAAGAAAGCATATTGACACGAAATATCATTTTATTCGGGAGCAAGTTAAAAACAAAGTTGTGGAATTAGTCTACTGCAGAACTGAAGAACAATTGGCAGATATTTTTACGAAGCCATTGAAGACAGATGTGTTCAACAAACTCAAAAATATGATTGGCATGCAAAGTCAAATTTGAGGGGGAGTGTTAGAGATCGAATTTAAACTTTGCTACATCATCTTTGTTTAACCGTCATACTAGAAGAATGGAGAATTCAGCAATTGTCCAAACAATTGTCCACCGCCAATCTAGAATAATGTTGAAGTGTGTATTAGCTGTTAATCAAATGGATAAGGAAGTAGGAACCAAAGTTGCAAACGTCGGTTGAGTCGGTTAAATTAAAAATAATATAGTAACACTAGTCGGTAGAAGTAGCCTTTATATATAGTTGTGTTTAAGAGGTATTAGTAGAATTAGTGAAAAAAAAGGAAAGAAAGAAAAGCACAGTACCCAAAGTGCCGTAGCACTTAGAAAGGAAAAAAACTGAGTGTGAGATTTGTTCTTGTAATTTTTTATTTTAGCAATTCCAATACAACAGTTTCTTCATCTATTTTTTGTATTTTCTCTAAATTTCCAACAATAGAACTCCCTAACCCAATATCTCTTGGATCTAGTCAAAAATGGTTTCTCCTTCAATCAAATGCGGCAACACATTGAGCAAATACAGCGAGGAGGGGAGAGGGAGAGCTACCCCAAATGAAGGGCACCCTCGCAGTTCGCTAGCTCTCTTGTTGCCATGCAACAATAGTACTAGCAACAATGGTCTATATATGAGAACTCTGCATGCATCACATCGTAATTATGAGGAGGTCGAGTAGATAATTCAGATAAGAATATTATACATTCAAATAATTCATATTTTTTTACTATATCTATTATATTTATTTGCCATTGGTCGGATTTTATAAACTTTGTAGTATGATGTAAGATCAATTTAAATTCTTTAACGATTATTTTGAAATTATTTTTTCATATGATTGTATATAGAACGACTTAAATTTTTTGGAAACCATGATTTCTTGTTTTTGAAAAGAAAAAAAATACTGCTTTATACTTAAAAGTGCTTTTTAAAAATTGATCCAAACACAAAATAACTCTGGCTTTTGATTTTTTTTTTTTAATAAATGTATTAAAAGTATTTTAAAAACAAAAATTCATCCAGGTGGGTCTTTTTTCAAATTATCGACATTTTTTGGTCATTAGTTATAACAAAATTTCTTGAGTGATCAGTCTATAGCTATTATTACAAAATTTAGAATATACCCGTACTTGTAAAGAGAGATTACCCTTGTCTATATAAAAAAAAAGATTACCCTTACGGTGTGTTTGGTATAAGAGAAATTTTTTGGTATCCGAAAATCACGATTACTGAAAATACACTAGAAATTGAGTTTACTCGGAATATTACGAAAAAGGTATTTGGTTCGCCAAAATATTACCGGGAATATTGGGTAAAGATTACTGATTCCATATTTGGTTTAGAATGAAATATGACTTGGAATATGAGATCATTTTACAAAAATAACCCCAAACTATTTTTACATTTGTAATTGATAGATTGGGACTAGGTTTTGATGTGTGTTGTAACATCCCCGTCTCGAGCCGGTTCAATTAACATGCATATGATATAAACAGAAACAGCAGAAGACTTAACTTGCGAAAATACGAGCTAACTTTTTTCTTTTTTTCTTTTTAAATTCTCATTCGACGTAAACGAAAATCGGACAGAGTTTCCTCTATAAATCGGACAACTGAGGATTTTCCAATCCCACTCTTAAGCATTTCCTGATAAATAGTTTATACAACACATCAATCCAGATCTACCAGTCACGCAAATATAATCAGATACCCATCCATGGGCGCATGCATAACTTGGCTCAGTGTCGCTAATCTAACTGCATGCAATCCAATACATAAACATAACTGAATACTACGTCATCATATAACGTGCCTGAATACTCAAATGTACATGCATCAAACTGACAGACATGTACAAAACATATACAGACCATATACAAAATAAAGGATATAACATCATGATCCACAAAATACTGAAATACTAAAGGAAAACACTATACTCCAAAATAGAAGTAGCCTACAGCTACTCAAAATCCAATCCGTCCAAAATCCTCAGCCACGGGTCGCGTCCCTAACTAGAGAGGTCTCCCCGGGAATCTGGGCACCTGAAAATATGGCCCCAACGAGGGGTGAGATTACAAATCTCAATAAGCTCCAGGTTTATAGAGAATTCTCCATACCCCTGGCTCATTCCTGCATGAAAGTCAGATACAGAGTATACCAATACAACATATAGCAAATATCATAACAGAACAGAGTATATATCCATATCATATCGGAGGTGTGTGTCGTCATTCCCAAGGGAGGACCCCAAGCGGAAATCAACGCACGTGTTCCCAAGGGAGGACCCCAAGCGGAACCAGCAGAGGCGTGCGCCTTCATTCCCAATGGAGGACCCCAAGCAGAAATCAACGCACGTGTTCCCAAGGGAGGACCCCAAGCGGAACTAGAACATGTCAGAGGTGTACATCGTCAATCCCAGGGAAGCCCCAATAAGACATCAGTGTACCATATATCAATACAGAAATCATATCAGAGCAAATCATTTCATGTTATCAAATAACTCTATATGAATGCATCTATACAAAGTATCATATCAACAGTCATACATTCCAACCACAGTCCACTAACTATGGTGGAGCACTCGAGCATGAAAAGACTCCTTAAACATAGAGCTTACCTCTTGAAGCTTTAACAATCAGCTTACTTGTGGCTCAAGTTACTTATATATCTTCAAGAGATTCTGATTCCTTTTTAGTCCCTAGGTACACCTAGAGCAAGAATCCACAAATACAAATTAATAAAATGCCATCATGCCTAGCTTTCATATAAGGCATACATTTTATCGCTTCTTTTCGTTTCTTTACGTTTTTGCCAATGCTATGCCAATACACAAGTCTAGACCACCTTATACTCGTTAGGATTCTTTAATTTAATCAAGTGTTCACTTGAGAATTTTCAACATAATTCATGCCATTTTCTTTAAAAGGCCGTGAACCTACCCTTAGGAACTCAAGGTATTTTTCAACCCTTTTTCAAGCCATTTCACTTCTTAACTCATCAATTTTATACAATAAATTACAACACATTTCATTAAAATGAAATGTAACAAAATATATCCCTAAGCCACCCTATAGGTCGAACTCCACAAGGACAATAGGAAAAAGGGTTCTTTTCTTTTTAATTATTCTTTCTTCACTTAGTTAGCAACTTAAACATTTATATATGTATCCAAAGGTTCCAATACAATTTTGGAACACCAAGTCCCTTACAACCCTCATGGCCGAAGTGTAGGGATCAAAATACATAGGATTTTCCGCTTAGGCCTTTTTTCTAAATTCCTTCTTACTCCCACACAATAGACCCTCTCACTACATCACATAAAACTTTGCACAATAAACCCTATTAACCCTATCAAGGCCGAAACATAGAGGAGGGCATAGGATTTTTTTCTAATTTTTCTACATTCATATAAACACTTATTTTCATTTCCTAAATCCAAAACATCAAGGATTCATTATCAAATCAAAGTTTAAACTAATTTATTTCTCACTCAAAAGATGCTCATAAATTTCAAGACATAAATCACAAAATAAAAGCATAAGATTAGAGGTTTATTACCTCCAAAAGCTTATACAAGGTCAAGGAGGTAACCTCCAAGCAAGTCTACACCAAAAAACTCCCTTTTTCCACCTTGGATGAATAGTGCACGAAAATGGGGTGATGGATATCTCCCTCCACAAACGAAATCAGCTCAAATGGAGGGGTGGAATGGCTTCCTTGGGTGATTTCATATGGAATTGGTATAATGGGTCAATGATTTAGTGTAGGATTCATGGAGAAATCAAGAAATGAAACAAAGCAAACCCTAACCCTTCCCATGGCTGATTCTCGGGTAGAAGAGAGAGAAGAGAGCAGTTTTTTTAATGTGAATAGTGATTTTTGTAAGTCACTTATGTTTTATAAATACTTGTGGCTTTACCGGATGTTTTTCTATCGCATATTTTTACTTGAATTGACCCGGAACCAACTTAAAGCTACTGACATATTTTTATTTTTCTAAGATCATTTACATTAATTTTTAATTCTTACAAAACAATATTCATAATTCACAGTATGATTTTTGCACCGTTTTTGACAAAATGCACTGTGAATCACTAATTGTACTTCATTTACTTATGAAACTTAAAACTTATAAACTTATCATTTTCTTGGGCCTATATTGACTTGCTTGGCATATATTGGACTTTCTTATTCTTATTTCATCAATTATTTGTTTCTGGGCTCTATCGGTTGCTTAAACAGCAGTACAAAATACCCGGTAGAAATACTATTCACGAGATTTTCATTGAAAGTGCCAGACTATACAATTTTTCGTTCTGAACTCATATTTGTCGTCAGAATTATCAAATTATGTTTCTAAAATTATTTTGCTCATTTAAGCTCTACCGGTTAATTCACAAGACTGCGAATTCTCCGGCAGAACGCATTGTTCATAACATAGTCATGATTACAGTCAAAATACTCGAAATCGCTCACTGTATCTAATTATGGCATTTAAATCCTTAAATTAAATCTCTAACTAAGATTTACCAGTTAGGGTCATTATATGTGTTGGAGTATTTTTGTCTCAAAAACTGTTATTGTGCTTTTCCTTTACTTAAAATCCTGAATTACCATATTATTTTTGGTAATCTGAATAATGTCTTTTCTTTGTAAATTAAATTATCGGTAAACCTTAGATATCCAGGAACTGATTTTTGTTACTTCTACCAAACATGGTAATTGATGTTTACCAAAGATGGTTTACTAGTAATCTTATTGATACCCTTGTACCAAACACACCCTTAAGTTTTAGAATCAACATTACGATTCCCTCATAATTAAATAAAAAAAATAACATCCTAATTTTATACAAAATATCCAAAATGAGAGTGTATATAAATTAATGCAAAGAAGCCAAAAACAAAGCTAATATATAATTTCCAGTTTCCGTTTGGAGGACCTACAAAATTATTTAAATATTAGAGTTTTAACGGTTTGGTATATTTCCCACGTATATATTATCCTTATTCCCTCTAGGATCTCTAGCTTCTGTTTCATAGATGGTCTAAGTCCCTCACAATGCTGCACGCGCTGAAATGCTAATTACTTTATTTTGGATATTGTTGTTATTGGTTTTGCTTGTCAGGGATACATAACATCTTTGTAATTTTTTTAAAGCTTCATGGAAGAGGTTTTCATTGAGATAATTACTTTATGAACACAGTTCACACCATAGCATCGTTGCATTTCGTTTCGTTCCACTCATGTATTGTATGGGAAATTACAAAGGATGGTAAGGACGCTCATGATTTTAATTATATGAAAGAAAGGAAAATCTTTCTTTTTGTGGCCCATTGCCCCATGGTAAATTTTGATCTTATACTTCAGAGAGTAAAAAAGAAGCTATTTATCAATCTAATTTTTGTTAGGAATTTGAATTGAACTGTTCTAGGTTCATGTGACCAACTTTTCTAATAAATAATTGGTGCTTACAATGCTTTGAACAATCAGCCTTACAGAAGTCTAAGGTTGTGTTTGGATGGGGAGAAGGAAAAACTTTCCTGGCTAAGTGATGGTGGGAATGTGAGTTATCAATGTTTGGTTGGAAATTTTTGTTAAAGTTTGCCATCAATCCCACTTGCCCTGCAATTCAAGAGGAAGTGTAAAAATCAGATTTTAGCACTGTTGGAGATTACCTTTCAACGGGTGGAATTGTGTGAGAAAATCTGATATCTGAAAAAGGTGGATAATGGGGTGACAAATATACCCCTCCTCCATTTTATTGTGGTTCGTATTTTGTAATAAAACAACAGGTTTTTTAAATAAGGATAGTTTTGTAATTTCAAACAATTTTCCCATCAAAATTCTATCTTCAACCAAACATACACTCAGAAAATTTAACCCAATTTCCCCCGTAAACTTTTGTAGAACCAAACAGCTTTTTTTACATTTTCCTACCAAACTCACTTTCCAACCATTTTCCTATCAATTACATTTCCTCAGTATTCAAAAAATTTCTCCTCAACCAAACACGACAAGAATTTGGAGGTAACTAAACTTTTAACTTTGTATTTAACACACTATGACAGAATAAGTACTTGGTGCAATACTTGCTGATGTGTGGATATACTGACACTAACCTTATTCACTTGCATTGAATTGTTGCAGGAACAAGTACTTGTAGAACAACTTAGGGAGTCCAGGCTACAAGTAAATGGCACGACTCTTGTAATTTTCGTCTCATTTTAATTCTGCGTAGATTGTTCGACACTGAAGCTATTTTATGATATACATATTTCATAAACTGTCTGTCTAAATAAAAAAGATTTAGAACTGTGCATGGTCCACCTAAAAGAATATTAATTAGTAGAGGCAATATTTTAGACAATTTTGTTACCATCAAAATCAAAGCTTTTATGAATAATTTTAAGAGGTTAATTTACACTCTTCGCCAGCCATTCTTTCTCCATGGCTGTAAAAAATAATGGGTTTTACTTTAATGGAATAGAATTTTAATTAAATCCTTCTTTTGTAATAAATAATAATTTTTCCAAATATATCTGCAAGAGCAAAAGCTTGTGCTGGAGAATGCAACTCTGCACAAACAAGTAAGAGTCAAACCAAACTCAAAACTACTAAATTTGTCAAATTAACTTTTCATATCCAATAATAATTTATCATCTTGCTTATCTTTAATCTTTAAGTGTAAACAGCTTGAGGAGATAGAAAAAAAAAAACAAAGACATAGTTCTTTGAATTTAATTCTTTGGATAGGACAATTTCCATCAACGGTTCAAAACCGTTTTTCAATTGTGCTTAAGAGGACAATGAGCTTTCAGATAGTTCCTTGTGCTTAGGGTATATATAATAATTCCAATTTTTCCCCATCATGTTTTCATGGAAACATATGCTTTCAACTCTATTTTAATTTCATATATGATATATACCAAAAGTTGGGGTGCCCTGCTTTGCCATTAAAAAAAATTTCCCTGCTTGTTTCTCCCTCTTCTCCTTCCAATTGCGGAGGATGGCATTTTAAATGATAATAGGCATATTTGACGGAACTCAACCAACCTGTAGGTGATCTTTTATTTGAAATATATAAGTGTTGCTTATGGTTTGATATAAGGTATCTTTTTTATATTTGAGTATCGTGCATTGTTTTCAAATCATATTTGTCATTTGGATGCAACTCAAAGTGACCATAATTTATTATTTGCGGACTCAATTCATGTCTGGAAATGCTTTTGGAAAGAGTGAAGAAGAGGCAGTATGGTTGGTTCTAGGTCTTCTCCAATGGCAGTTAGCATTGCCACTTCAAAAGTGAAGAAGGCGGTTATTATTCATTTAGTGACGGTTAAACCGTGTCAAATTTAACTATAGGCGAAGCTAAATTAATGTTTCCAATTTCCACATTCAATTGAAAGTGTGGTTCTCTTTTTCAGCCACATTATTTTATTAATTTAGCCACGTGTTTAAACACCACTTTTTTTGTAGTACAGAGAATCGAGAGAAAATGAAGGATTGTTTGATTGTCTTCTTCTTTTTGTTCTTAAACTATTTTGCAGAATAGTTAATGAAATATATATTTTTTGTATTTTTTATTTTAAAAATTAAAAGTCAAAACATAAAACAAAGATAAACTTATTTAACAAGACCTGTTTTGTAAAAATAGTTCTAGAAATTATAACTATTTTTAATTTTTAGAATCAAATTTAGAGAACACAAGTCTTGTTTGAATTCTGTTATAAAAAATTGTTTTTAATTTTTAGAACAAAAAAACAAAAAATCCAATTTGATAAGGTCTGTTTTGTAAAAATAATTCTAAAAATTATAACCGTTTTTTAGTTTTTAAAATCAAATCTAGAGAACATATATAAGGTGTTTTTGTTTTATGTTTTAACTTTTACTTTTAAAACAAGGAAAACACAGAAAACATCTATTTTATTAACTATTTTACAAAATAATTTTAAAAAGAAAAAAAACTGAACCCAATCAAACACCTATCTGCTACCTTTCTGAGCATGTAATAAATTTAGGATTTTTTTTTTTTTTTAACAATGGCGTTCTCTTCACATCATGTCGATTGAAGTTATATTTATTTTTTAAAAAGAGTGGGCTTTGGTAATCCGCATATGAATTTAACTAATAAATTAGTAGTAATAGTATGCAAAAAAGAGTTTGCTTAGTCTTAAAATATATTCACCCTGTGGGCATAAATTAACAGTCTGAACATAGGCGGGTCTATATAGTATTCCCAAAGATTTTATAATATATTTTTGGGTTATTTTTTTTTGCAGTAAATGCAGATAAGATATTTGTATTGAACTCAAAACGACATCGTTTTAGGGGTGAAAATTAAGGTATTTTTTTAATTATTATTATTATTTGGTAAAATGTAATTATAATTTATTCTAACGTTATAATATATAGTTTTTATCATTATAATTTTTTAATTTTTTAACCCAAAACGATGTTGTTTTGAGAGTGAATGTAGATAACTTCTCTATATTCACTATAAAAATATTAAAGCCTACATTTTTAATGAAAACATCTATTCCTATTTTCTTTTGTCTATTATTATTCTCTTTTGAATAGTTTCTTTGAAAAGTATCCTTTTACTCTTTTAATTAATTAGCGGAACAAAAAGTGGTGTATAATTCTGAATGAATTCAAGAGTGGTGAATTGAGTTTATAATTTTTTTCAATTAAATCAATGCTAATAATAATGTTTACCATTAAAGAAAATAACACAGAGGTAACACTGTAATTACACGAGAAAAATTTCAAAAGGAGGAAAAAAATCCATGACCCCAAACAAGATAGCTATAAACAATTAGGAGACAAATCCACTAATAATGAGTCAAACTCAATAAAAAGTTCAAGAATAGAACTTATTCTACCTTTATACAAAAATTCAACCCTACCTTTAGATTTAGGCACCATAATTTACTATAGTAAACGGTGCCCTTCTTGTCAAACCCTTGTTAATATCTTAACACAATTTCAGCTTAACTTTAAGGCAAAAGTATAAGTCCTCATTATCACTAGATAATTGCTCACCAATTGCTTACTCCGATAATAGCTAAAATAAATGAACAATTTTTCAAATATCTTACATGCTTGTAATCAATAAGCAAATAAGTACAGAGTTACACTATTAGAGATTCACGTCCAGCTCCTGCCTTTGATTTCCAAATTTTCCCCTTTATATTAATACCAAAGCTATTTTGTTTTTTTGATTAAAATGGAATTCTTTCTTTTTCTAATTTTATCTTATTTGATGAAAAAAATTCTTAACATAAAGGATTTGGTTAAAAACTAATTTTCTAAAGAAAAACAAATTTGCTTAACGAAGGTTTTTCTAATAAAAAAATAATTTAGTTGTTCATGATAGAAAATCAAAACTGATTTCAATTCAATCCCTAAATACTTTGGCAATCAGAGGCAGTAGAGAGGAATCAAAATCTCTTTTGCATAAAATGTATGATATCTTCATTCAATCCTTATTCTTCCGAGACTTTAATCCTTCAAGCAAATCACAAGTTAAATCATGCAGCAAATCTTCAAAAATTAAACAAATAGTTAGATAACTTAACTTCACTTGTTTGTTATCATTAAAAGTAGACAAGGTGTGGGACCCAACATGGCTAACGCTACTAAAAATTAGCTTATTTATGACCGACATTATTCGTTGCAAATGAGAAAAATTCAATCGCAAAGAGTGTTTTGCAAGGAAATTTGCTACGAAAAAAGTCATCGATGAATCCCTCGTAGCAAATGAATTTTGTGACAGACAAATAGGTCTGTCGTAACTTGCAATGAAATCAAATCATCGCAAAGTTGTCAATTTTCCTCCCAAATGGCTAACATGGAAATGAAAAATTGACATTTTATTTCACCATAAGCGGCGACAAGGCTCCCTTCAAAAATCCATCACGACTAGACTATTGAATTTGCAAAGGCATTCTAAACAATCTTGTCACAAATTTGTGACAAAATTATATGATGAAGCCATCACAACATTTGCGACGGCATTAGAAACGATCACATCACGTTTTCATAATTTTCCATTGCAAATTGACAAACATGAAAAAAAATGTTTGAAATTCATGTATTTTCTTACCTGCAAATGACAACCACATAACAATAACAACAACACAAGAATAAAAGCAACAAGTAACACAAAATGAAAAAACAATAATAATGCATAACATAATAAGTCATTACATAACTATCCAGAACTGAATAACGAAAATAAAAATAATCATAACAAAATGAAATAACAACAATAATAATATTAAACAATACAAAAAGAGTCGTCTAGTCATCAGAGGAGTCATACGAAGATACGTGAGGCTCTGGATCCATTTTCGTCATCTTCTTCTCCTTCTTCTTCATCAATCTGGTAAGTAATGCTTGCATCTCATCCAACTTCTGTTGTTGAGCAAACAACTATTGTGACTAAGCCTGAATTTGAGCCTGTAGTTGGGACCTTGTCTCTTGACTTTCATCAGCTGAATGTTTTTCTGTACTTAATTAAATGGATTAGGTTGTAAAAATGCTAAACAATTTAGGGCCATTTACCTTGAGATACACCATAAACCTGACTGGAGGTTGGCTTGCTGCTCTTGTATGATAGATCCTTCTAACCCAAACACTTTTTTTTTTTTTAATTAAATCCACCAGCAACCTAAAGGAAGAGATCATTATCGGACTAAGAGGTGCACCATCTGGCATCTGCGTCGCTCTCTCTTGCTGTAGCTTCTAGTTGTTGGACAAATGGCTTCTTTACTTAGGATGTGGAAGAACACCTAGAAGGGGTAGGGTAATAGGTGTTTCCAAATTTTTCAAATACTTTTTGCAAGTAGATCCTTAAAAATGATATACCTAGACAAAGTTGAACTTAACAGTTCAATCATCACACCAACACAACAAGATTGACTGTTGTCAAATTATTTTACTATTTCTGTATAGATAATAGTCAGACAATTAACACAGTGTTATGATTTTATTAACAGTCTCTATATGCCCAAATGCTAACACACTCCTAAATGAATGTGTTAAAGCAAATAAATTGTACCTAACCTTTTTATAGAGAGTAAATGCAACAAAGGAAACTTTCTTACAGAGAAAGTAAAATGTTAATTTCCAAATATCATAGAATCTAATAAACTGCTACAACATTTTATATTAACCCAAAAGCAACTATTGCAATATCAGCCAAAATTTAGTGTTACTTTCTGTCTTAATACAAAAAATTCATAATTAAAGAGCAGAGACAGAAGACACATGATATATCCTGATTCACTCCCCATTGTGTAATGGGATGCCACATTCAGACTGAAGTAGTTGCGGATATTTTAGTGATCACAAATTACCGTTTTACAAACACGCGTCATATAGGCAATTAAACAAAATATCAAAAATCTTCCTAGTATCTACATCTATTTCTTTTGTTCTATATAAAGATAATAGTATTTTAACATAGCTTCTTCACATCCACTTTTTCAATATTTTCAATTATATTAATATAATCAGAAGCATATACTTCAACCGTGTACATATCTTTGCTCGCATTCAATGTCACTATTATTCCAAAGTTTAAAATTTTTCTTTAAATGATTAAACGTGAAAGCATTATGGGTCAAGTCTAAATTTTGTCAAAATGAAAAACCTTTTGACACTTGGTGAAGCTACTAGATATGAGATTACAAGCAATGTTGTCAAACTCGAGTTTCTACGTAGAAATGGAAATGGGTGGTAGAAACGTAAAACGTAAAAACGACACGAAATGTAAAGTTTCTACTTTCTACTAGGGGTGAAAGTGGGCTGGGCTGGGCCGAGCTTTGCTTCGAAAAGCCCAAGCCTATTTAAAAAAAATTAATTTAGCCCGGCCCAAGCCTAGCACGAGTCTAAATGTTAGCCTGGCTTGACCCGTTTATAAAAAAACAAAAAGCCCGGCTTGGCCCATTAGCCTGTTAATTTTTAACTTTCAAGCAGAACCATAAATCAACTTCACAAAATATTCAAATTCTGTTGCTAAAACAAAAATAACAATTTTAATGTCCAAACAAAACCATGAACACAACAAAACTCATCATAATCTGCATTTAAGTCACTTTCTAAAGCAAAATGCTCAAACTAAATAAAATATATTTCATCAGATCCAACAAACAAATCTATACTATGTAAATTAAAATAACTATATGAATTCAACAAACACATCATGATTCTTGTATTAGCCAAAAACTTCTCTTCATCTTCTCTCCCCTACAAATACAATTCCAATATTACATAAGTTGGCAAATAATTTGTAAATGTAGAAAACAAAAAAAAAAAGAATAAAGAATAGAAACAAAAAAATAGGATTAAGAAATAAAAAACCTTTTAATAGATTCATATAGGCAATCTCACATGCTGAGATGTTGGTTCCTCCTACATAAAAAATAAAGTCAAATTTCTATTAAAATTTAATTGAATATAATTAAATTATATAATAATTTTAATTGATTAAATTTATACCTTTTGTTTTTTCTTCAAGTTATACCTATTACGTAGCCAATCTCCACCACATATTAAAGCTTGGATCGTATCTTCAGCCAAGCTAGAACGATACGCATCAATAACTCTTCCTCCAGCACTAAATGTTGATTCTGATGCTACTGTAGAAATTGGTACAGCTAGTATGTCTCTTGCCATTTGTGATAAAATTTTATACTTTAAGCTATTACTCCTCCACCATTCCAAAGCATCAAATGAAAGATGAGATTTTTCATGATATTCATAAACACTTTCTTCAAGATATAACTTCAACTCTGACTTTGCTGCGGGAATAGATTCATGTTCATGCACAATGCTCATGATTTGGTCAAACCCAGAGGTAGAGCCACGTGGAACTTGAGTAAAGAGAGTAGAAGAGGATATGTTCATCCTAGATCCCACCTGACTATCAGAGGATGACTCCTTCAAACATAAAGCTGAATATTCATTATATAAAGCTTCTAAAGCTTCACTCACCTTATACATGTTAAATTGTGCCTCGTATTCTGATTTGTATATAAGTGGAAAGCAAATTTTCACCACATGGAATTTACATCGTGGGTCTAAAACACTAGCAACGGCCATCAACATATTGCATTCCCCCCAATATTTATCAAATTTATCTTTCATAAACCTTGCCATTCCTCTCATAAAATCATAATTGTCTTCAGCTGCAGCATCAATCACTTGTTTCACCCTAAACACTTCAGGAAGGTATAAATTTGCTGTAGGATATTGAGTACCTGACATAACATTAGTAGCATGAGTGAAAACTTCTAAAAGATGGCATACCTTTTCAACCTTTTCCCAATCTTCAGTTGATGGCAAATAATTATAATGTGGCTCCCACTCCTTATATTCTGGAAAAACATCTTTAAATTTAGAAGCAACAGATAACATTTCATATGTTGAATTCCATCTGGTGGGACAATCAACAACTAGTTTCCTTTCTTTTACACCCATCTTCTTGACAATATCGCAAAAAGTCTTCAATCTTGAGTCAGAATGATTAACATATTTGACACTTTCACGAACATTTTCAATGATACCTTTGATCTGACTAAGACCATGTTGCACTAGCAAATTCAATATATGAGCACAACATCTCACATGAAATAGTTGTCCACCAAGGACTAAATTAGTGTTTCTTGCTAATGTGCTTTTCAAATTTCTTATACAAACATCATTATAGGCTGCATTGTCCACAGATACTGAAAATATCTTATTTTCAATTCCCCATAATTGCAGACATTTAAAAATTGCATCAGCGACATCAACTCCACGCCTTGGAGGTGGAACCTTAACAAAACTCAACACTCGCTTTTGCAATTTCCATTCTGAATTAATAAAATGGCCAGTGATGACCATATATTCAGCTATTTGGTGACTAGACTTCCACATATCAGTGGTTATACTGATCTTTTTCACACCCATCAATAAAGCCTTTAGACTTTTCTTTTCTGCCTCATATAATGCAATACAATCTTTTCTTGCAGTAATACGCGAAACTTTCTCAAATTCAGCATTCGCAAACTTAAAGGCCCACATCCAAACATCGTCCTCCACAATACTGAAAGGATACTCGTGAATCATAATTGCAGTAGCAATAATTTCTCTCATCTTTTCATTGGTGTACATCCCCCCGGGTGCAAGAAAAGGATTCAAAGTAGAACCTGTAGGCTGGAATGATAAAGTGGTCTGCTTCTTCACGGATTGGTCCAATTTCCTATTCAAGCAATTTTGTGAATGCCTCCTTAGATGACTAGTGCTACCTCCAATTCCCCCAGTTGCAAATTTTTGTTTGCAGTAGTTACAAACTGCTTTACGCCCAACATTAGGAATGTCCATTTCATGAAAATCATTCCAAACTGCAGAAGTTTTTCGCCTCTTTTTCACCAAGCTTGGATCTTCAGATTCTTCACCTTGTGGGACTGGTTCATTACTTCCATCTTGATTAGAAGCCATCTGTTTGAAAATGAAAATGCATTTGATGTTATATCAAAATTCTATATTCAAATCTTGCAATGTATATATTAAAAAACTAGCATTGTTCTCACCAGATTCAACAACAAGAATGGCTAATTGAACAGGGTTGATGATGGCAAAAAATTGTTTGACTGCAAATGCCTCCCAAGTTAGAAACCGTAAATGTACCCTGCAAATGGCGTCCACAAATATTATTAGCTATATAATAATGTGAAAGAGAATATGTGTATGCTTCCGTCTTTAGCTCAGCCTTTAACTATCAACTTAACAAATATAAAAAAAAAAGTAAAACTCATTTTGGGTCCCTAACAAAAAATACGGTTCTTACTTTAGTCTCTTACAAAAAAATATAGTCGTCTGGTCTCTATGAAATTTAAAGCAGACTCATTTTAGTCCTTTTGATGGACTAATTTGAATCTTTTTTGAATTTGTGTAGGATCACTATTTCAACTAAATGAGTCTACTTTGAATTTCTTAGGGATCTCAGGACTATTTTTTTTTTAAGGAACTAAAGTGAGAACCGTGTTTTTTGTTTGAAACCCAAAAACGGGCTTTACTCTATAAAAAATTGACTAAACTACTAGAAATAGTTAACAAAAAATTGAACATAATAATTAAATAACATAAACAGTAGTATAATATTAACAAACGACATAAATAATAAAATACAAGTAAATTACATAAAGAATTAGTGAATTCAAAAACTTTTTTTTTGTGAACGTGAATTCAAAAACTTACTAAATGATAAATGGGAATGACATTAACATATTTAAATTAATTATTAAATAATAATTAACAACAAATAACGAATATAAATATATATAACGATATAATAAATGGTGGAATCGTTGATGAGAGGAGGATCCATTTGGAATTGTGTACTGATTTTCTTGTATTGTGTTGTGTACACAATTGTACTTTGGGTGATAGTGAGTGAGTCAGAGAGTGAGAATAAGGGTTGGGGTTTATTTAATTGTAATTAGGAGAGAAGAAGAAGAAAATGGGGGTTTGAAGGATTGAGACAGTTAGAGGATGATGATGACAGCATTGGAAGAGAGAGAGAATATGAGTATCACAATTTACATACAGAATGTGATTGTGATGTACAATACATGACAAAAACTGATTTGTTAATTTAGAAAATGTCTCCGGTACAGTACAACATATATATATATATGGTTGAGTTGTACAGTACAACAAATATATATATACAATTTGTCACGTTGTTATTAACAAAACATAAGAACAGATAAATTTATTTGTACAGTAAAACATAACAACTTGTACTAATGTAAACAATCGACGACAAATTAAACCTATATAAAAAAATAACAAAAAGTCTCCAGTAACAAGGATAGTATCAAAGAACAAGGATAATAATAAATGGTTGAACTAATAAAAAAATCAACAATAATATTTTCTATCAAATAATAAAGCGTATGGATGGCATTGGCGTATATTAAGACAAACGAATCAAACCTTGTGGATGGAGTCTAATTCCACGAGATCGATTTCATAGACTCAGATAGCAACCTGTGCGGCTGTGCCCTAGTCCCTAGAGAATAGTGAAGATACTCTTTATATGCAATAAAGTATAGCGTGAGTCTATGACCTTGGGCTATCGCAATTGGTATGGAACCGGTGATAAAAAAACGAGGATGAATAATTGGGCTAGCCTGGAGGCTCACGAGCCAGGCTCATTATATTAAGATTCCGGCCCAATTAGTAAACAAACTTTTAAAACAGCCTAAGCCCAATATGTTAACTAACAAGGCTGGGCCAAGCCAGGCCAGTGATGGGCCAGGCTGTAGGCCCCTGTAGGCCGGCCCGGCCCAGTTTCACCCCTACTTTCTACCACTTAAGGTCAAGATACAAAATTTTATATATGCAAGTAAAAAAAAATCACATAATAAACATGTGAGTTGAGCCACTTATCTATCTAAAAAGGAAAATTATTTTTCATAACCAAGTATCAAAATTATAAACAGTGATAATTAACAAGTAATAGATAACCAATCTGCTCTAACTGCTTTATACACTCTGCAGATTTTAGATCATCTCTCATCAAGATATAATTTCACATCTTTCAATGCACACACTGATCCAAAAACACAAAACGATTCTTATAACATAACTTATAATAGAATTGTAACTTTATAAGACATAATTATAAAAAACATATATCCAAACAAAAAGATATTAAGAAATGTGAATATGATTTGGGGAAAATGAATACTAGTTTTTTTTAATTTTTTTTGGTAAATCTTTTTTTTTATTAAACTTTTAGTTTTAAGTAAAAACGGTCAAAACGTAAATTTTTACCATTTTTATGTTTTTACATGGCGTTTCTACCAATTTTTACCAAAGACCGTATTTACTTGAGTTTTAACACGGACCACTATAGTAAAAACGTAACTTTTTATATTTTTACACTAATTTTTAACAACAATGATTACAAGTGCACAAAATGTGTGGCCAGCAAGAATTATTTCTTTAGTCAGATAGATAAAATTTTGACTCTGTTGGGCTTTGTGAAATTTTACTTTAGGAGACATTGAAAGGCCCAAGTCAGTAAGGAAATATCACAAAGAGCACTGATGCATTAGTGGCCCAGCCTACGTTTCTGTCTGAACTCAAGCACTTTTAATTGATTTTTTTTTCCTCTCTCTTCTTCCCTTTTGGGATTTCAAATGAAAATATCTGAATTAAGCATTATCCTAGCGGTGAAGCTTCCTTTGAATCGTAACTGTTAAAAAATATACTCAACATACTAGCAGATAAAGGATACTATCAGATACAGGAAAAATTGCTTCATTGAATTTCTTTCCTCAATTGAGGTCTTATAAATACACAAAACAGATATACAAGGAGCAACAATCCACAATCTTAAAACAATCTAAACAGCCTCTAACAGAAAGATATACACCAGTTGTTTCTAAACAAACTCAAACAATATTATCTATTCTTTACAACAGAAACAAACTGAGAAACAAACTCAAACAGTATTTCAAAATTGAACTTCAAGTTTAACACTCCCCCTCAAGTTGGTGCATGGATATCTATCATGCCCAACTTGCTAATCACTTCCTCTAAAGCTCTTCCAGATACTGCTTTAGTTAATATATCAGCCACCTGGTCTTCGGATCTGATATAAGGGGTTTTGATTATTTGATTGTCCAATTTTTCTTTGATAAAGTGCCTATCTACCTCAACATGCTTTGTTCTATCATGTTGCACTGGATTGTGAGCAATTTCTATCGCAGCTTTGTTATCACAGAATAGACTCATTGGTTGGTCAACACTGAATCCCAAATCACACATAATAGCTTTAATCCATAACAATTCACAAATTCCATAGGCCATTCCTCTGAACTCAGCTTCAGCACTAGATCTAGCCACTACTTTCTGTTTTTTACTTCTCCATGTAACCAAGTTTCCTTCTACAAAAGTGAAATACCCGGAGGTAGATTGTCTAGTAGTGTTGTCTTCTGCCCAATCTGAATCTGTATACCCTTCAATGGTTCCTTTTTCATGCTTAGCAAATAACAATCCTCTGCCAGGGGATCCTTTAAGGTACCTCAGAATCCGAAACAATGCTTTCATATGATCTTCACTGGGGAAATGCATAAATCTGCTTATTATACTGACTGCATAGGCTATATCTGGCCTAGTGTGTGATAAATAAATTAATCTTCCAACTAACCTTTGATAAAGACTGACATCTGCTTGAATTTGGTCCGGATATATGCCGAGTTTATGGTTCATTTCCATGGGACTGTCAGCAGGCTTGCAGCCCAACATTCCGGTTTCTGATAAAAGGTCTAAAGTGTATTTTCTTTGAGATAAAACAATACCTTGCTGCGATCTAGCAACCTCAATACCCAGAAAATACTTCAATTGCCCAAGATCCTTCATTTCGAACTCACTGGCCAGCTGATGTTCAAGAGATTTCATTTCTTCTTCATCATCTCCAGTCAATACCATATCATCAACGTAGACTATTAGGATGGTTATTTTCCCTTTCTGGCGCTTGAGGAATAAAGTATGGTCTGCATTACTTTGTTTGTACCCGAATTTCTTCATTGCAAGAGAGAATCTCCCAAACCATGCTCTTGGTGACTGTTTGAGCCCATATAGAGCCTTTTTTAGCTTGCACACTGTTTGTTCACTTGAAGATGAGAGCTTCACTCCAGGTGGAATATCCATATACACTTCTTCTTCCAAGTCCCCATTTAGGAATGCGTTTTTCACATCATATTGCTTGAGGGGCCAATCTCTATTTGCTGCTAGAGAGATCAGGATTCGGATGGTATTGAGCTTGGCTACCGGAGCAAACGTTTCTTGATAGTCCACGCCATATTTCTGAGTGTACCCTTTTGCAACTAATCTGGCCTTGTATCTATCAATGCTCCCATCAATCTTCAGTTTCACATTGAATACCCATTTGCAGCCAACAGTCTTCTTCCCATTTGGTAAGGAGGTTAATTCCCAAGTAGAGTTCTTCTGGAGTGCTGCCATTTCTACATTCATAGCCTCTTTCCACTTAGGATCATCCAATGCTTCCTGTACACTATTCGGAATACAAACACTAGATAATTGTTTTACGGTTAGAACACATGATTTGGACAGTTTTTGAGTGGATACATGGTTGCTGATTGGGTACTTAGCTTTTGCTTTTGGGTCAGGCTCATAGAAATGTTTGGGTATTCCTTTGTTATTTCTGGCAGATCTTCTTATTTGTGGGGTAGGAACAGAAGGTAAAACAGAATCAATGGGATCAGAATGTACCTCAATATTGTCTTCAGGCTGTCCTTCAGGGAATTCAACAGAAGATGTCTCGGGTATGTGTGTTAGATTGGGTGCTTCAGTGAGGGGAATTTCTTCTGGGTTGGTCTGTTCTGAGCTCTGACCGTTTATATTGGACGAAACAGATGGGGCAGAAGATCCTACCTGAATAGGCAGCCATGTTTCTTCTTCTCCAAGCAGTGGTGGTGCTGTCTCCCCCTGAGAAGAAGAAGCAGAGACTCCCCCTGAGAAATATGGTTGAGATTCATGAAATGAGACTTCTAAACTGACATACAGTTTGTGGGATATAGGGTCAAAGCATCTACACCCTTTCTGGACATCAGAATACCCAACAAATATGCATTTTTTTGCACAGGGCTCTAATTTGTTTCGGAGAGGTTTGGGAACATGTACATATGAGGTGCACCCGAAAACTCTTGGTTCAAGATTAGATACATGAGGAAGGGAGAAATGAGACTCAAGGGATTGAAGAGGAGTTCGAAAATGTAGGCTACTAGAAGGGGTTCTGTTTATTAAATAGGCAGCAGAAGTAAGGGCCTCACCCCAATAAGATGGAGGAACATGCATGTCAAACAAAGATGCTCTAACAACTTCTAACAAATGACGATTTTTTCGTTCGGCCAAACCATTCTGTTGGGGTGTATAAGGGCAAGATGTTTGATGTTTAATACCGTGGGAGAGAAGAAATTCAGTGAATAAGCCATTTTCATATTCGGTGCCATTGTCAGATTGAAGGACATGGATAGAGGAGGAATATTGATTTTTAACCATAGCATTAAAGTGTTTAAAGGCAGAGAAGACATTTTTTTTGTGTTTAAGTAAGACAAGCCAAACCATGCGAGTGCATTCATCAATAAAGGAGACATAGTAATAGTAATTAGAAATTGAAGGGTATTTAGCAGGACCCCATACATCTGAATGGATTACTTGAAATGGAATAGAACTTTTATTAAAACTAGGGGAAAAAGGAATACGATGGCTCTTGGCCATTTCACAAACAGAACATTGAAAATCAGAGACAGAACAATTTAAAAACAAAGCAGGAAATAATTTCTTGAGGTAGCTGAAGGAGGGATGTCCTAGACGTCTATGCCAAAGCCAAATGGATTGCTTGCTGTATTCCTCACTTGTAGTAGTCGTAGCATTAGCAGAGAAGTCATGTCCACCATCCGGGTCCAAGAAGTAGAGCTTCCCCTTTCTAACACCATAGCCAAGAATCTTCTGGTTTTGGTTTCCCTGAAAGATACAGAAGTTTGGGCAGAATAAGACTTGACAATTTAAATCAGAGGTTAATTTGCTAACTGAGAGCAAATTAAACTCAAGTGTAGGGACAACCAAAACAGAGGTAAGAGTTAAAGTAGGGGATAGGATTACGGAACCCTGACCAATAATGGCAGAGGTACCACCATTAGCAGTGGATACATAGGATTTTGTTGAGGTACAGAGAGAAGAAAGAATAGTGGGGTCACAAACCATGTGGTCCGAGGCCCCTGTGTCAATTATCCAGGTTGTAGTCCGAGAAAATGTAGAGAGAGCAAGAGACGTACCTAAAATGCCTTCAAAAATTGTATTTGCAGTAAGTTTAGAGAGGGTATCACCAGCGGAGACAGTAGCAGCAACATTGTTGAGAACCTTTCGACGAGGGCGTTTGTTGAAATCCCACCAGTCTGGGTAACCGATGATTTCATAGCATCGCAGTTTTGTATGGCCAGAATCACCACAGTGAGAGCACTGGAGAGGGTTGGATTTTTGCACTTCTCTGCGAGGCCGTTGGGTTGAGGGGCCAGAAGGAGGTCGTGCTGAGGTGGTGACAAGAACAGAAGAGTCAGGAGTGGGACGACCCATGGTGAGGCGTTGTTGGGCTTCACGGCGAACGTACGCGTAGGTGCGCTCCAGGTCCAGCTTAGGGTCCTTACGGAGGATTTCTCCTCGAACCGAATCAAACTCAGGGTCTAAGCCACTGAGGAATATATGCACTCGAAGGCGAGCCATGGTGGTATGCAGGTGAACGATTCCATTAACAGAAGCAGCATCAGAATTCATACGGTGGTCAATCTCTTGAAAGATTGAGACCAGTTCATTGTAGTAGACAGAGAGATGTCGTCCAAGTTGTTTCGTGTTGAAGGACCTCTGATTCAGTTCGAAGAGGCATGTTTCATCAGACCCATCGTAGAATGTACGGAGCGCCGCATCCCAGATTTCATGAGCCGTTTCAAGGCGGAGAAATCGTTGCATCAAGGACGGGTTCATGGATTCAATCAGCCAACTTTTCACACGCTTGTTGTCCGTTATCCAGCCTTCATACGAAGGATCATCAGCCTGAGGCTTCGGCGTGGAACCTGTCAGAAACCCAGATTTGTTGCGCGCGCCAATGCGCATCTCCATGAGTTGAGACCACAACGGGTAGTTGGAGTCGTCAAGGATAACCGTGATAGGGAAGGAGGAGGTGTCATGGTGGATGACTATGTTGGAAGGATGGGGGGTGGTCGAAGGTTGGGGGGCTGTGGAATCATTTGGTGGGTCAAGTTGTGAATTGGGGTTTTCCATCTCTGTTGCGAAAGGAAGAACGAAGCACAAACGGGTAAGAATTCGGGTCGGGTGGGTTAAGATCAGAGCGAAGGAAGGGTGTGAGTCGGATTCAGGTTGGATTAAATGAAAAAGAAAAAATGAGCGATGTGGGACAAAGTAGAATAACCCAGGATCAGAACTTGCAAACTGATACCATGTTAAAAAATATACTCAACATACTAGCAGATAAAGGATACTATCAGATACAGGAAAAATTGCTTCATTGAATTTCTTTCCTCAATTGAGGTCTTATAAATACACAAAACAGATATACAAGGAGCAACAATCCACAATCTTAAAACAATCTAAACAGCCTCTAACAGAAAGATATACACCAGTTGTTTCTAAACAAACTCAAACAATATTATATATTCTTTACAACAGAAACAAACTGAGAAACAAACTCAAACAGTATTTCAAAATTGAACTTCAAGTTTAACACTAACGAAGCCTAGAGAAGGAAAAATAAAAGAATGGTAATTTAATCTTATTCTTAATCTAATGTTGACCTACTAAATTTTGGGAGCTAATATCTTTTAGCAAAATAATTCATCTTTGAGATGAGATAAAATGTTATTTAAACTAATTATGTATATCTTAATTAATTTATCTCTTTAGTCTAGTATAAACCATGATTATCAATAGGAAGCTAACCTTAATGTGATTGCAACCCCAAGCTAATAATATATTATAGTAACTAGTAAGATATATGATTTTGTTTCCATGGCAATTAAAAATTTTAAAATGTTTATTCATAAATACATTTATTTCTAACAACTTTATAGAGGCATAAACAAGATGATGTACAAATAGTCGTAGCAAACGTAACTAATCTTCAATAATGAAAATATGTAAATATGAGGGCAGGATTATTTTCGGTACAAATTATACCTTTAATCTTAATTATTAATTTTATTTATATAAAATTTATTAAATATGTAGATCGTTATATGAATGAAAATTAATAATTAAAATTATATGTGTCTACCAAAAAAATATTTATATGTAAAATCTCTTATTCTCACGCTAATATAAATTGATCTGCGCTCCCTCACCAAAAAAAAAAAAAAAATTGATCTGCGCTTATATAAAAATGTGTAAAAGATACATATGCTAATGCATTGTGAGCGAATAATATAATTCCTTGTAATATTGTGCGTAGATTATACGTAGATTTTGTTAAGCCGGTGGGAAGGAACCTTTTCAGCGGAATATTCCCAAAAAGGTGTCAAAATCATATACATGCTGTGTGCGTTTGATTAGTCTGGTATTCTGCATAATGGTTTTCTTGTTAGCTGTTTCATAATTGATTTTGAAAGCTGCTCTAATTAGCCATGTGGAACATGTTTTAAAGCGTCTAATAGTTTAAAATTACTTTAAAAAATAAATATAAAGCATTATTAATCTTTATAAAAAATTTAAATGGATAGATGAACATTGAAAGAAAATGACACCACTGCGTGCGTATACAAGCGTTTATTTTAACGGTCTTTCAACAAAACTAAAAGAGTATATATCTTTTTTGGTTCTCAGCAAATTTCACGATACCCATTTTAGTCCCTAGCAAATAAAAAGGTCCATCGTGGTCCCTAAAAAATTCAAAATGGACTCATTTAGTTAAAATTGTGATCCCTCGCAAATTCAAAAAGATCTATATTAGTCCCTCAAAAGGACTAAAATGGGTTCATTTTGAATTTCTTAGGGACCACGATGGACTTTTTTATTTACTAGGGACTAAAGCAGGCATCATAAAATTTGCTAAAGATCAAAAATGATATTTACTCAAACTAAAATACTCGAATCGAGCTTTTAAAACAAACCGTGACACATCATTAAAAGTTTCTAAACTCTATTTTCTATTTACCTGAATATGTGGTCTGTGTAAGGAAGGATTATAGGATTTTCAGAATTAAGGAGTGTCAAAAGAGAAGAGGATGAGAGAGAAAGAGAGAAGAGGATGAGAGAGAAAGAGAGAAGATTCATTCAAAATATGCATAAACCCTACACAATGTTTCTGATCCGCTTATAATACCCTAGTCATACTGGGCTCCCTTATTTAATTAGAATCCAGCCTGCTTATCACAATATACGAATTAAAAGCCTCATATTAAATATCTCAAGCCCACGGTTCCCTTAACTAGTCTCGTAGTCCTTTAGGTATTGGGGCTTCTTGCGGGTCCGTGTAGTTGGGCCCAACTCAACAAGGAGGTCCGTTACATCCCCCTGTCGTTCAAGCAATTCCTTGTCCTCAAGGATAAGAGGCGAAAATGGGTCAATCGAAGATGAAGGTTGTTGGGGCGGTCCAATCATAGCAGGGCAGCTGGAAAGCAAATTGGTGACAGTTGCATCAGTGGAGTGGTTGGGAAGTAGCTGGCCAGCATTAATGGCAGGCGCGTCTACAACAGAAGGATGTGACACATGCATTGGCTGTGGGATAACCGAGGGTGACTGAACAGGTTTTGGGTAAACCAAACCACTTGACTCTTTGTTCTGAAGCGCATCGAATTTCTCATAAGGGTGTGGTGCCTCAGAAAAATCTTCTCTCTTCTTCCTTGTCTTGACCCCCATTAACTCGTCCCTTTTTGTTTTCCCTTTGTCACGTTCTTGAGGGTTGAATCCTACTGCATCTTTAGTGTGAGGAACCTTGCCGTCATGAAGAACCAAAGCTTCATCTTCCCACGTGCTGTCTTCAGGGGGTAAACCCTGCCATTGCACCAAAACTTGTGAGACCCTCGTCCCCTTACGCCATACTTCTCGCTGCCCCACAATCGCTGCCGGTGTATGTGCCATCGGATTATCTCGTGGAGCTTGGGGCAGATCATGGATCTGGTACTGTCGATTCGATTTAAAGGGTCTCAGCAGAGAGACGTGGAAAACTGGGTGGATGCGAGCCAAAGGTGGAAGCTTTAGGCGGTAAGCCACCTGACCAAAACGCTCAATCACCTCAAAGGGCCCATAAAAGCACAACGCAAGCTTCTGTGAGGATCGGCGCTGGACGGATAATTGATGATAAGGCTGCAGACGGAGTAATACTTGCTCCCCGACGGTAAAAATCTTGTCTTTACATTTCTTGTCAGCTTGATGTTTCACCTGAGTTTGAGCTCTGACCAAGTTTTCTTTTACTGTGGCGAGGATGGACTCTCGAGATGATAATGTGAAATCTACGGCCTCGTTAGGTGAGGAGCCGAGAGTGTTAACCAGTAGATTAGGAGGAGGTAGACCAAAAGTGATCTAGTATGGAGTCATTCCAGTCGAGCTGTTAAAGGCCGTGTTGTGATGATACTCTGCCCAAGCCAAATAACGCGACCACGAAGAAGGATTCTCAAAGGTAAAAGCTCGTAAGAACTGTTCCACACATCTGTTTACTCTTTCTGTTTGCCCATCTAACTGAGGGTGGTAAGCTGAACTGAACCGTAATATGGTCCCTTGCAGATGAAAGAGCATTGTCCAGAAGTTGCTTAAAAATAATGGGTCGCGGTCGGAGATGATGGAATGAGGGATGCCGTGAATTTTTCCCACTGAATCCCAGAACAACTGTGTTATCTTGGCCGCGGTGTAACGTGGTGGAAGGGCTACAAAGTGCGCACCTTTTGTGAATTTGTCCACGATGACAAGGATTGCTGAAGATCCATGAGAAAGTGGCAGATGAGTAATAAAATCCATACTCAAGTCTGTCCATGTTTCTTCTGGTGGTTTGATGGGTGTTAACAACCCGAAAGGTGAGTGATTGGGGGGTTTTATTTTTTTGACAAATTTCACAGTTTGTCACATATTCACGAATAGTTTTTTGCATTCCTTTCCACTTAAAATTGTTGGCAATCCGCTGCAGAGTACCAGTGAAGCCAGAGTGACCCCCTTGGACTGAGGTGTGCAGATCGTGTAATAAATGCGGAATGATGGACGAGCTGCTTGGAAGGACGATGCGGTTACAGAAGAACAACAATCCATCTTTTATTTTCCATTCAGGCCTTTTGGATGGTTCATTCATTAAATCTGGTAATATGTCCTTGCAGTAGGGGTCTTGTTGTATCTCCTGTAGCAGTATTATTTGTAATCACTAATAGGACCACTCATAGCTGATAAATGGGGCTTTGTATTGTCGAAATCCTTTTTTGGTTGCCTTGATAAGGCGTCAGCCACCACGTTTGTTTTTCCAGATTTGTACGTGATAGAGTAATCGAAGCCCAAGAGCTTTGATAGAAAGGACTGTTGCTCAGGATATTGAACAACCTGATTCATGAGGTTGTGCAAGCTCTTGTGGTCCGTGTGAATGGTAAAAGGTACCCCCAGTAGGTATTGCCTCCATTTAGCCACTGCTGAAGTGATAGCGAACATTTCGTAAATATACGTCGATTTAGTGCGCATAGTGGGAGCCAATTTTCTGCTATAAAAAGCAATAGGATGATTATTCTGGATTAACACTGCTCCTACTCCGATAGCCGAAGCATCAGTTTCACCACAAACGATTCTTTGAAATTAGGTAACGCCAAAATAGGTGCCTATGTTAAAGACTGTTTTAGCTTAGTGAATGCCTCTTCCGCAGTTGCGGACCAGCTAAAACCCTCTTTTGTCAAGAGGTCAGTCAATGGGGCTGCAATAGAAGCATAATGACGTATGAACTGCCGGCAGTAGCCCGAAAGACCTAGGAAGGCCCTGACTTGAGTAGCTGAAGTCGGAATGGGCCATTCCAGAATAGCTTTGGACTTACTAGGATCCGGTGTTACACTGTTGCCTGAAATAATGTGGCCCAAGAATTGTATGGAAGGTTGAGCAAACAAGCATTTGGACAATTTGGCAAACAGTGTATGAATCCATAATGTGTGGAGCACCTGGTTTAAGTGGCTAATATGTTCTTGGAGACATGAGCTATACACCAAAATATCAAACAAAATTACTACAAATCAACATAAGAATTCAGAGAAGACCTGATTCATGGTTGCCTGGAATGTAGATGGGGCATTGGACAGCCCAAATGGCATAACCAAAAACTCATAGTGACCATGGTGTGTCCGAAATGCTGTTTTGTGTATATCTGGGGAATGCATCTTGATCTAATGGTAACCAGATCTGAGATCTAGTTTCGAAAACATTGTTGCACCATATAATTCATCCATTAGTTCATCAATAGTAGGAATTGGAAATTTATCTTGCACCGTGACAACATTTAAAGCCCGGTAGTCCACATAAAAATGCCATGTCCCATCTTTTATTTCACCAGTAATACCGAGGAACTAAAAGCGGACTCGCTAGGACGAATTACCCCATTTTGTAACATTTCAACAACCAGTTTCTCTATCTCATTCTTTTGGAAGTGTGGATATCTGTATGGTCGAACCTGGACAGGTTTGGCATCAGGAATTAATGGTATGCGATGGTTATTGGGCCTATCTGGAGGTAGGGAATTTGGTGCGGCAAAAACGTCTCTATATTGGTCCAATAGGGTCTGGACTTCTGGGTTTTGCTCATTATCATTCTGTTTTGGTGAGACAGAAGTCAGTGGTGCAGCCATAGCAGACAAGCATATAAAACAATACTCCAGGGATTTTTAAGCCACTAATTTGTGCAATTGAGACGAAGTAATCAAGCTTTCTGCATTCCGTTGCTCTCCTTGAAGAACGACATGTACCCTTTGGAATACAAAGCCCATTGTCAGCTTTTGGTAATCAGTCATAATAGGTCCCAAAGTTGATAACCATTGGACGCCCAATACCATATCTGTCCCTTGTAATTCTAAGACAAATAATTCCACTGAGAATCGGTGACCTTGAATGTCTAAAGGAACCGATTGACACATGGCTGAACAGTTAAGTGAGTCACCGTTTCCCACTTGCACATTAAATGGTGGAATAGATAGCAATGTAAGGTGTAAGTGAGTAGCTACTCTAGGAGTGATAAAATTGTGTGTGCTGCCACCGTCAATTAGGATTTGGACCGACTGGCCCATCACAGTGCCCAATAACCTGAATGACTTTGAGAAATAAGTGCCAAATAAAGCATTAAAACTGATTTCTGGTATCTCCTCAATCTCTTCTATGTGTGCGTTTGTTTCAGGAACTGGATCACCAGTATCAGGGGGTTCATCCTCCTCAGCGCCTTCTAAATAAAATAGTGAAGCCCGTGCCTTGCATTTGTGTCCATAAACAAATTTATCATCACAATTGAAACATAGACCCTTATCTCTTTTCACTTGCATCTCTGCTTGACTTAAACGGCGAATAGGGATAGCTGGGATGGGTTTTGTGGAGTTGGGGTTTGGGAGGGCTAAAGGTTGAAAGGGCTTTGTTTGGGACGATGAAGGAAATTGGGAATTATGAGGTGTAGATAAAGACGGTTTAGCCGTCCAAGGGCGTATGGGTTTTTAACCACTAAGCGGGTCTTCAAAAACTCTAGCCAGAGCTAATGCTTCATGCCAATCACCCGACCGTTGAGGTAGAACCAAACGGCGAATGCGAGCTTTAAGTCCTGAAATAAATAGGCCACGTTCCATGGTGGCAGAGAGGCCAGGAACCTTGCTGGCCGCAGCCTCAAATGCAGATTGATACTCAGCCACAGAACCTTGCAGCTGAAGTTTAGCAAGGGCACCGATGGGCTCATCGAATTCAGATGGCCCAAATCGCCTGTGTAGCGCTGTGACAAATGCAGCCCAAGTGGGTAGTAACCCTTCATCACTCAGTCCCTTAAACCAACAATCTGCGGGGTCATCTAAATGGAATGCAACAATTAATAAACGTTCATCTTCATTGATTCTATAATATTGATAATATCTATCCACTGAAAGCAACCATGAAGCTGGATCACCAGAATTAAATCGCGGGAAAGTAAGCTTAAGAGGGCGAGAAGTAACCAAATCTGTATTATTGATGTGAGATTTGGAACTTGGTCCAGATCCCAAAATTCCTGAATGAGAATACGCTCCCTGGTTTTGAACATCAAGTATCCGCTGCAATGTCTGCTGGATTTGTGCGTGGGATTCCTGGAGGTGAGCGTTAAACTCTTGGAGTCCTAAGCATTGCTGCTCACGAACCATTTCTACAGAGCGCAGCTGTTGTTCAAGTAGATCTAATCGATGGTTTTGTTGTTCCAAAGCATCCAAACGTTGTGTTAAATCTCTCATTCTTGTATTATCCGCCATGATCGGGGAGGATGGGTAAGCAACGAGAGCACCAATTGTTACGGACCTTGAGATCACCACCCCAAAAGCTAGCTCAAAGGGTGTGAGTACTCAAGTCCCTATAAACCCCACATTAGCTTCTTATACAACCAATGTGGGACTCGTAACATTGCCACCCTATTTAAGGGCCGACGTCCACGGTGGCTTTCACTCTATCGACACTAACCCGACGGTAGCCCTTTTCTCTCTTTGGGGCGACTTCACTCACCTATCAGTATTCAGTGCCCAAAGACACCTTAATCCAGCCTATAGGTAGCCCTTTCCGTGACCCCAACTCTCAACGAGAGCACCAAATAGTAAGGAAGGATTAACGAATTTTTAGAATTAAAGAGTGTTAGAAGAGAAGAGGATGAGAAAGAAAGAGAGAAGAGAAAGTAGAAAGAAGATTCATACAAAATATGCATAAACCCTACACAATGTATCTGATCCACTTATAATACCCTAGTCATACTGTGCTCCCTTATTTAATTAGAATCCAGTCTGCCTATTACAATATACGAATTAAAAGCCTCATATTGATATCTTAAGCCCACGGTTCCCTTAACTAGTCTCGTAGTCCTTTAGGTATTGGGGCTTCTTGCGGGTCCGTGTAGTTGGGCCCAACTCAGCAAGGAGGTCTGTTACAGTTTGTTTGACTAAATCAACGTTCATTTGTGTATAATCAAATTGTTAAGTTTAATGTTTTCTTAGCTGTAAGCAAGATTCAATTGCCAATGTACATATTGATATATAGATGATAATTAGTTGAAGCAATTATATTAAATACCAAATTAAAGTAAGAAGTGACTTAATTAATGATAAATAAACTCAATATATACAGTTGAAGGTATGCAAGATTAATGATTCCGAGTTTATGAAGAAGTGATAGTAGAGAATGATCTTGTCTGTTGTCACGAACCAACTTCGGGTTCCTAACCGGGCATAGATTAAATATAATCTTACCATAAATTAGCCTAACAAACTTAATTTTTACCAAGATACATTTAAACTTATTAAATTTAAAATTAACCTATTTGTAGAAAATAATGGAGTAACTCTAGAATATAAATGTATAAGTCTTATGGGGCGTTTGGTAGAGGAGAAACTTTTTTGTTTCATGGAATCATTATTCCCGGGAATATACTAGGAAAGTAAATTTTCCGAAAATGTTACCAAAAAGTTATTTTGTATGCCAAAATATACCCATGAGTGTTGGCTCAAGTTTTTTGATTCTATGTTTGGTTGATTGACAAATATTGCTGAGAATGTGGGGTGATTTCACAAAAGTAACCTTACCCATAATTTTTATTCAAAACTTTTCCAATTTAAAGTTGGGAAAGTATCCGTTTACAAATTTTTTTTACAATATTCTCCACCCCAATGTTATTAAAATCGGCCTGGTCATTGACCCGGTCGAGGTACTGGGTCACTGGGTCAACCAGTGGGTCACTGATTCAACCGCATGACCCAGTAATTATATGCAATTTTATAATTTATATTAAAAAATTATAAACATACTCAAATATCTAAAAAAAATGATAAAAATTTCAAATATTTTAATATAAAAAATAATAAATGACATTATTATCCAATAAAAGATCAAACAAAAATATAATGATCGTGATACGAGACTTTAGGTTAAGAAAACGACATCTCTAACTATTAATCAAATCAAAATTTTCTGCACAGTGCATAATTGAGATAATATTAGTGTTGTTGGTACATAACTTATGTAAGTCAATAAGCAAAAAAATATTCAAATATGTCCATTATGATTTTTTTTGAAAAAAAAAATTTAGATTTTTTTTTTGGGACCCGGCCGGTCACCGGTTAACTGATTGGGTCACCGGTTTTTATGAAAACCGGCCGGGTCAGACCGGGTCGCACCGGTTCTGATGCATAACCGGTCTGTTGCTTCAACCAGACCGATTATATGACCGGTTTACCGGTTCCCGGATCGACCCGGCCGGGTCGGTCCGGGTTTCATAACACTGCTCCACCCTATACTGCTTCTCTCCAGGATTCTATGGCAAGCTCTATGCCAAATTCCTTCCCTATGTAATATTTTAAGTAATGTATCATCTTAATTATTGATAGTGTAGTGTAACATATTAATCTTAGGTAGTGTATTGCAGCATATTACTCTAATTAACTATGTTATGGACCTAGTGTTATTTATTAAAATAATAATTAATTATTAAGTAAATTAATTTGTGAGGTTAACTGTTAAGTTTAAATAATTAGCAATGTATATTATTAATTAATAATGTAATAATTAATGTATAATTAGTGTAGGAATTAATTAATAATTTAGTTTATATAATTTATTAATTAGTATTGTGATTAATTTATTAATAATTATGAATTAGAGACGTGGCATCCCTTTTGGGTCCCTGTTGCGAAATCGGCAAGTACCGTTCGTTTCAAGTAATAAAGTGATAAGTAGAGTATCGTTTCCACGAGGATTAATGCACCAAGTACTAGTTTAACTATTCCCCTTAAGTTGGAAGAGAAAATTTGGTTGAGTAATTGATTTTGGAATTTCAAAACAGAATTTAAAAATAATTAAATTTAAAACATAAAATTATAAACAATTAAGGTTGAACGCATGCAAGAAGATATCAAGAACGCGAGAAAATATTGATGAAAAATTTATAAAAAAGTATGTAGCCAGGATGCACTTCGCCTCCGATCCTCTCTTATATTCCTATAGTATATTTTATAATTAATTAATTCGTTTGCTCAGACAATTCATTATTTCCCTATAAAATAGTTGAACCCTAATGTCTTAGTGATTTCAACCCTTTAATCCAATTAGAATCCTAATGTCTTAGTAATCCCTCTTGAATTAAGCATTAAGCAAATGAATTATGAGTCTGCAATTTATGTAAGCCTATGTCTAGATCATACACAAATTATTATTCTACCTTTGTCCAGACTAAAACCCCAATATGTCTATTGTGAGTTCTAACCCTCAAAGCACTATAATTTAGAGTGGCTACTTCTAAACAGGATATAGAAAAATTAATACAGGTAGGATAAAACAAGCAAACTAATTAACTTATAAAATATCAATACAGAAAATATAAAGGATTCACATCGGGTCCGTGATCCCAACTACAAAAACAAACTAGCCAGACATAGATAGCTTAGACAAATTAAAGAAATAAAAGGTATTCATGAAAACAATAAAGAAAAAGAAGAAGATGAAGAAGAAGAATCAATGGTCTTCGTTCTTCAACTCCGTCGGAATCCTGATCTCCAGCGTGAGCCTCCAAGAATTCTCTCCAGCCAAAGATTGTTTGTCTCTTAGGTCTGAGCCTCTATTTTTAGAGTTTGTGACATTGTATAGAAATCTTGATCAAATCTTCATCATATCTCTTGGTCCAATCTCCCTCTGATATAGTTTGATATAAGCTTGAAAAATCACCACGTGCCTCCCACGCTACTAGCGTGAATCCCATGCTAATAGCGTGGGAGTTTTGTTCACAGTTCTGAAAGTTGGCGCTACTAGCGTGGTTCCCGCGCTGATAGCGCGGTTAGCAAAATTGGCAGCCGCTACTAGCGCGAGTTCCACGCTAGTAGCGTGGGAGTCTCTAGATGAAAATTTCTTCTGACGCTACTAGCGCGGGTTTCACGCTAATAGCGTGGGAGTCTCTGGATGAAAAATTTCTTCTAGCGCTACTAGCGCGGGTTTCACGCTATTAGCGTGGGACTACATCCTAGTACTTCCAAATGGGCTTCTTTTTGTCCCGTTTCCCTACAAAATCAACAGAAAATCAGTAACAAGGTATCTGATTGAGATTTATCAAATTAATAACAATTCTAGCCCTTATTATTCAAGATTGAACAAGATTCTTTATCTTTTTGGCTTAAAATCATATCTATGCTGGAGGCATATCAGTCTCCCACTCATTGTCTTTGTGGGTCTTCTCACCAGTCACCCACATAGTTCCTGCGGAGTCGGATTGACCCTAGTCCGATTGAGAGCATTGTCCTGACATTACATAACAAAGATGTTTACACCCATATGTGGAATGGTACAGATGATCCCTTGATCAATGTCGGATGAGCTACATCACACGATCATTGTCACATATTGGATGACATCCACAAGTACCTAATACTGGCTGGTTTCTTGTACGTGACACACTTTTGGATCCATAAGGAGTGTATAATTAATTGATATAATTGATTCATCATTACTTTAATATATTTTAGAAATATTTTATATTGTGTTTCAAATTAATCACGCTTTGGTCACTACCTTTATGTATCGATGGCGATTATAGATGCAAAGATTTCATATGCCACAGGGCGAGGTGACTATTACTTTGGAAGATGTACACACTTTGTTCAGTCTTTCCACATATGGTGAACCAATCATAGGAATGAGACATATCTCTATTCATTATCAAAATACGGCTCCCAATTTATATCTATTGACTGAATTGGAGGCTATGATGGCTGACTCATAGAGTATTCACCATGGTCCTCCTCCGTCCTCCGCATATAGATTAATGAATCTTCTTTTGTGACTGGCTAAGAAATACATCTACCACGCACAACACGTCATCACTGTCAACAACTTCCACACTAAACCATATCCCATATTTAGCATTATGTTTAGCTGTCAAGCAAGAAATAATTTGGTTGCCATGTAGACCTAATTTCTTGTTGATCGTCTTCTTTAGAAAATTACAGCTACAATAAAGATTGATGTGCATCATTCTTGAATCTCTTTCAAAAAATGAGATTGAGACCATAATATTTTCCACCAATGTGGTACACAACCACCATTAAAGACTCACAATTGGAACTCATTTTTGAAATATGTATGTAGGTAACATAGTGCCTAGGATTGTAAAAAAAAATTTGCTATAGGGTAGAGTTATACAAGTGGAATATAGTGAGTTATCAACTATGTTAAGGGAAGGAGTTATATAGAGGATGATGGCAGAGGTTAGGTTAGAGAATGGATAAGATTGTGCAATGTGGCAACATCATGTGTATTTGGGTTAGGTAGCACGTTTAGGGTTTTAGGTAGAAGGGACAACCACGAATTCATCACGTCTCACAGTGTCAAAAACTCGCTGTCAGGCACAACAAATCTTGACCGTAATGTGCCCAGCAACAAGATAAAGACTACTTTTTTTGTAATCAGAAAGGCCTAAGCCCACATAAATGAAAAGAAAACTAGCAAAATCAAGAACCTAATTATAACACACCACCTTTTGTGGTCTACCAACAGCAGCCAAATTAACTATAAGCAATAGATTAATACCAGAGAGGGGGCTCCCAGCAGATTCTCTGTGAAACATGGTCATCATTATCCAAAATGAAATTAGTCATCCAATCCGCACAATTATTCCCTTTTCTAAAGAATTGACGAAAGACCACTGACCAATTTCTTTAGTCTATGTCTGTATGTGAGATATCATATGACACTCACGGACTACTACACTATGCCTGGTGAGCAAAGTGATTACACTATAGGAATCACTTTCAATAATCATATTGTGATAGCCTGCGTCCCAAGCCATCTCCAACCCCCTAAGAACACCCCACAATTCTGCCCTGAAAGAATAACAAATCCCCAATCTATAATCCAAGCAACCCATTCACTTCCCTCTGGCATCTCGCATCACACCCCCCCTAAAAAAGGAAGACCAGGATTCACATGTGCAACCCCATCCATATTTACCTTAATTGCACCAACACAAGGAAACTGCCAAGAAATATCAATAATCATAGTTTTGCTTTTTATGTGTCTACTAGTGTGATTACAAAAAAGCATCTTTTACCTCCCTAGCCAAATTTTGTATAAGGTTCTCCCTAACATTCACAGAAACCAAAGAGGCCCCATGAAGAACCTCACTGTGCCACGTCCAATACTCCCAACACGTCAGGAAGAAGAGGGACAATCAATTCTTTGATGAATTACTTGCAAGTTGCATCCTTCATAGTGAAATTAAGGTAGATCCACTGATCCAATTCACCAAGGAAAAAACTTGGTATGTTAGCATTTGGCACAAGAATAAGACATAAAGGTTTCGCTTGCTGACAGTCCCTGAGTGCATATAAAAAGGTCTCCTTCTCCGATCCACATAGTGGACATAAGTCATCCTCATTTCCCCATTGGGCAGTTTTCACCTTGGTAAGAAGCCTACCATGCATTACCTAACACATAAGGATTTTCACCTTTTGAGGACCATTCCATTGCGATATACTAGTCCAGTTGCTGCTATCATTTCCAACAGAACCAATTTGATCCTAGATAGTGTTATAAATAGCCTTCACTGATATTGCGTTCTCACCAGCCAAATTCCAAGTTCTTCTGTCAGGCTCATCCGAGTCATTAGGGGGAAGAGTTCGCAACAAGTTGCTAATGATATTACTAGAAAACCATTATTTGAGAAAGACCAAATCCCACTTCCCAATAGGAGTAACCAAATCAACAACTTTCGTATCTAAACTCATGTTGGAATCCCACCTGGGGGTGCACTCATAAAGAGGATGGCTCGGGGTAAGCCGCATCTCCTCCCAAAATTTAATGCTTTTCCCATCTCCTAGTTCCCATGATAGCCGATCCTCTATATCCTTCCAAATTCTACACAGATTGTTCTATAGACCTGAATCACTTCTAGCCACAAAAGAACCAACCCTTCTAGTCTTAGCTTCATACTTGGCACGAAGAACCTTCGTTTAGAGCTGATCATAATCTGTCATGAACATCCAAGCCTGCTTAGCAAGAAAAGGAATCATTCTTGACCTCTAAACGCTTCAATCCCAATCTGCTATCCTTCTTTGGCTTTGTGATAGTCTTCCAACTAATAAGGTGATGTCTTTTGTTGTGATCTATGTCTCCCCATATAAAATTCCTCTGGATTTTTTCAATCTCCATTCATATAGACGAAGGGATCTTGCAACTTTGTATTTGGAAATATGGGATGGCTGCCATGACTAAATGGGCCAAAGTTATACGACCCGCCCTTGACAAACATTATTGTTGCGAAACATTGAGTTTGCCTTTAACTTTCTCCACAATTCTTGCATATAGATCCTTTGAGGCCCTACCATGTCTCATCTTTGATTCAAGGTAGCGGCCAACATTCTTAACCTGTTTAAAGCCATTCCTTTGGATGATTTTTTCGATTGCATCTTCACTTATATTCTTGGAGAAATAAACGCTGGTCTTCTCAACACTGAGTCTTTGCCTCGAAACTTCTTCGATAAGGTTGAGACACTTCAGAAGAACATCCAATTGGTCCTCATAAAGACATACTTTGTCTGACAACAAATCTTTCACACTATGAGACATGGCTCATTGATATCCGTTGTGCTTGATAGCAAGTTTGATCCGTGGTATTTTGACAAAATCTTTAAGAAATGTGGCATTTTGATATTTATTTTTGAAAAAAAGTTATGTTTTGATCATTGTCCCTAGTCTATATCTCAAAATATCTATTATTTTTTTATTAAAATTATAAGAAAAGATTTTTATTTTTTTATATATCACGTGCTAAAAGCTTTGTTAAAGTTAAAAGTATTTAAATTGAAAAATAAAACATATCACCAAGAAGCACGCCACACCTTTGAGTTTAAGGGATCATAACTTCTCAATATTTTCGAAGTATTTATAGATATTTAAAAAATTTGACAAATCGAAAAGCTGGGAAACTTGTAGTGTGTGCACTGACCAAAATCCGCAGCAGCCCTCGGTACAGTCAGTTACGTATTGTCGGTGCGCTCCACATATTGTTATGATATTTCTACCATCTCCGACAAATTGGAAAACAAAACACCAGCACAATTAATGTATCGTGACGATTAAATAATACTTATCCACCTGACAGGGAAACAACTACAGAATTATTTGCTCAACGCCATAAAGATTAAAGACTAGAAATTTATTTCGGTTGATTGTGATTACGGTTGGTCCCTTAATTTATACTTTATTTATTTAACTTATTTTATTGAAAAATTAAAATTCATTATTTAATAAATGAATTTTTATTTTAAATAACAATTTTTTAATTTTGTTTGAAAATTAATAAACATGTTATTTAATTATAATATTCTCAGTTTACCGGGAAAAAAATTATAATATTCTCAAATTTGTAAGACGGTTTGGCCCACCACAGGTTGATCCAATCCACTACACGTTGGGTTAAATTAAGTTGGATTAAATAAAATCAAAATCTTTTTCTTTTAGTTTTCTTAACCTAATTCTTATATTCTAAGAGATTATTCATGTGGATTTGTCAAATTTGGCCTTTAAATTTTCGACAGGGCACAAAGTCCAGTAATCCGAATTACACGACTATATGGTTTTGCAGAATATCATCTGACGAATTCAAAATATGAGTATTGATATTGTATTTGATGTTTATTATATTGTACGAGATAAAATTATCTCCTAAACACATAAAATTATATGAAATCTATGTGAGGTCGTGTGAAGATACGAGAGACCCTAAACCCTATATTTTTATGTGCGTGTAAGAGATAATTTTATCTCATACAACATGAGAGATATTAACCTAATAATATTATACCAAAATATTTGCTTTCAAAATTGAAAATTCATATTAATTAAAAATAATCATCTATTTATCAAAAAGAAAGAGTACCTCAATTTATTAAGAGCTTGTTTGATACATATTTTTTTTTAAGCTAAAAGCTACTTCTAAGCTAAAATTATAAAAAAAAAAAAGCGCTTTAAAAATAAAGTTACAAGTTGTTTGTTTGATGATTATATAAAAAATTTAGCTTAAAAATTGTTCATTTCAAAAAAATACACATTTCAGAAAAAGCTGATCCAACTTAAAAAAAGCTCCTTGTAAGAGCTTTAAGTTTTTGGCTTTGGCTTTTTTCTTCATTATCAAAAAAGCTATTTTTCCAATATCCAAAAAAAAGTCCTTTTTATTACAAAAAAACCCTTTTTCTTATAAAAGTTTTCGTAAAATTTGTTTGACCTAACTTCTACTTATAAGGACAAGAGAAGCTAAAAAAAAAAACCTCTCAAACGGGCACTAAGTCTTTTACTATAACTTCTTTTTCTTCAACTTTCGGTTCTGCTCTGCAAGTGTACATGCATGGTGGCTTTCCTCCAACATTGGATTCCGCGATGGAGGATGTAATCCAATTGACATAAACGGATATGCGAATTTTTCTGTTTCTGATATCCATAGCCAATTCAAAGAGTTGAAACTTGTGGGGTTACCTGAATCCGACTTGCCTCAAAGAGATAATTACAATCAATATACCAAGAAAAAGAGCATATTTCAAATAGGCCAAATATATATGTTGAAAAAACTTGTCATACAAGTGTTAAGGTCGACTTATTTAGAATTTTTAAATAAAATAACATATTTTTTATTTCCATTTCTTCTACATGTCATTGGAACAGAGGGTGCATTGAGCTTTGCCACTAGAGGAAGGATGAGACTAATCCCCCAATCAAGGAGAGAGGCGATTCCTCTGGCCCCCAATGATTTTCCAAGAATTTGCTTAAGTCAGGGTTTGAACTTCTGACCCAAGCAAACCCTTGGGAGCTCAGTTGTCAGTTGAGCTACCCTTGGAGGTTTGATCTATCTTTCCTTAAGAAATATTTTGAAAAGATTAATTGGTAGTCATAAGAGTTTTTTTTTGAATTATTATTGTATTTTAATTTTTTAAGCAATCCATCTTTGATTAAATATAATTCAAATTATTCTTTCAAAAAAAAAATATAATTCAAATTATAATAGGCCTAGTAGTAGGGGTGTTCATCAACCGATCCAAACCGATTCAAACCGAGGTGATCGAACCGAAAAACCAATAACCGAATAAACCGAAAACCAAAAAACCGCAAATCGACAAAAAATCGTAAATTTTAATTGGATTGGATCGATTTTTGGATTGGTAGATGAAAACCAATCCAATCCAAACCGATCCAATATATTAATTTTCCTCTACCTACTTGGGTCTTTCCCCAATCATAGTCCAAAAATTTCTAAACCCCATTAATTAAACCCAAGAAAAAATCTAATCACATCTCATCAACATAATTTCATATATGTAGAGCTTCATATCTCATTGTCTAAAAAAAAACTATATTATCATTTACTAATGCTTTTGTATTTAAAATAAAATAAAATTACAAAGCCAATATATACAAAAGATGTTATTTGCATAATAATCATAAAACAAATTTTAGAATTTTCAAAAAATCGAAAACCGATCCAATCCAAACAAAAAAAAATTGGATTGGATCAGATCGGATTTGAAAAAAAATTCAAACCGAATGGATAATTACATGATCAAACCGAAGGGATTGGATCGGATGATTTTTGCTTCCAAAACCAATCCAATCCAGACCGCGAACACCCCTACCTAGTAGGCCTTGTAGGTTAAGCGAGGCCAAACTTTCTAATCTTTACAAATAAAATAGACCAAGCCTGTAGTTTAGCCTCTGTCATGCTAATATGGCAGGTTAGGTTCAAAATATTCTACATAAGCCTTGCTTACATAGGCCAAGATCTAGTTTATTTATACCCCTATCTGCTCTTAATGTCCAAGTCATTTAGAATACCCTAAATTGTAGCGAGTAGGATATATATGTTTTATTAGTTAACGTTTTACTTTTTTTATGTTGGACCATGTTACTTGACATGTAGGGGATGAGTATAACTATAAGATCCACCATAATTTTGACAATAAAGGCTCAAAGCATCTTTATGAAATACTCAAATATGCTAGCTAAAGAAGAGTCACTATAACTGGATCGAAAAAAATACTTAGAGGGAGTTGTTAAGCATTAGGACTATGTTGTCTTTCAAAAAGTCTCAACATAAGCCAGTAAAAATAAAGTTTAAGAGAAAGACATATCTCCCCAACGGGCAGATATTACTAAATATATCATCAGGATTATGGTAATTTAAAAATCTTATGTGTTTCTCAAATTTAACTGTTATTATTTTGTATAATATATCTTTATATTTTATGAAATGTACACATTATTTGTACGAGAAACTAGGATGTTTCTAGTGATGAATGAGGTCTTCTTGGCAACTACATGAAGTAGGATAAGACATGGATTGACCAATAGTTTGAGATGTCTTATGTAAGTTAAATTTTTGTACTTTATTGATGAATACTTATAACTCGTTTGTCTAACATTACCAATGACCATTATATCTTGATAAAGTTTTAGCAAAGGCTCCAAGAGCCTTAGACCCAGATTGGGTCGGTTGGAAAGGGTGCTTGTAATAGCACATAATTATATGATGCGACTTATGTGATGTTATGCGGATCCAAGGGGACCCCGTGGTTAGAAGACTATCATCAATGGGTTAAGCGAAAATCTATCATAACAAGTGAGTTTGGGATCACGTCTTATCAAAAATCTTAAGGCTTTGAGTTAATTGATCCTTCTACTTATATGGTCTTAATTACTTAGTCACTTCCTAATCAATGAGAATCTTCACCACTCACACTTTAATTTCAAACATTCTTCCCTTACAATATGATACAACGAGGCAATAATGAGAAAAAAGAGAGTTTTGATTAAAAGAACAAAACATGAACCATATGTTAAGATTGAAGATATAATAGAGCAACATAAGGAGAAGAATTGCAAAAAATGTAGCAAGAACATGGATGAACCTTGAAGAAAGCTAGCAATTGATCAAGAGTAATAAGGAAGAATCAAAATCAAAACCAATATCAAAGTCAAAAAATCATGGGCAATCTTCAAGAGAAGTTTAATGCCATAAGCCACGCTAAAAGAGTGGTCAAATCCAACAAAGTATCAAAGCATTGTCAAATTCAACAAGTCCAACATCAATTTTAAAAGAAGATTCAAGATCCAAATATCAATGCATAAAGCTAAGTCCTAGACCTTATTAGATTGTATTTTAGGACTTAGATTTAATTATAAAGGTATATATTAAATTTCTTTTAATGAGCTCAAAGTATTTTTTAAATAACATATTTTCAAAGTGTATGAAATCCTTAGATAAATCTTTCAAAAATATATGGAAAATGGTTCAGCATGTTTTAAACTTATTATCTTTTCATGAGTAAATTATATTTTCCTACAATGTAAGAAAGATTTTTTAAATGGAAAGGAATGCATTTTTGAAGTAAATTATGTTGTTTGTCATGAATATTCAGATATGTGAAATGAAATATGAGGATACGACCTTGTCATATAACCAAATACGTGGGGGTGACATACCTGGATATGTCTCGATATATATTCAGATATTCACTTTTTAAAAAGTGTTCCAACAACTATAAGTGATTATAATTTGTTGAGAACTTATAAATACTCACCCCAATAATTCTAAACTTTCTTGGACACTATTAAATCATTATTTGAGCATTTTTTGATAGATTTTATTGCTCGGACACTTACATAATTCATTTTTGATCATTTAAAGTCTTTGAGCCCATTTCTTCGTGAAAAAGCAAGCACCCATATTCAATTTGTATTATTCACACTTTGAGATTTTTTATTCTATTCCAAACTCATTCCTTGTTTTTTATTCAATTTGGGAAAGATTGTAAGGTTGCCAAGCATCCGAGAAGCTTGGTGGTTGAGATGTTGTTAAGAACCCAAGAAGCTTAGTGGATCGTAAGGTTCTCAAGTACCCAAAAGCTTAGTTGTAGTGGATCGTCAAGCACTCATGATGCCTGACCAATAGTGGAACACATTTTTGATCGACTTGCAAACTGGACATAGGTCACTAATGATGGAATGATGATGTTCGAACCAGTATAAATTATGTTTGCGATCTTCTAAACCCTTAACTTTTTTATTCTATTACTTTAAATAAGTCACTAGTGATGGACTAATGGAACACATTTCTATTAGCTTAATAGAGTATTTGTGGAGTTAGACAAAGAATTAAAACTTGACTTTGCAATATGGGTATGGGGTGATTGATAAACCCGAAATGCACTAACCACCATCTCCAAATACTCATCCCAGCCAAATTTACCTAGTTGACCCAGTCGAACCATTGACTTTAATACAACTTTTACATGGCAAGGGGGAGCCTTATAGTGGGAAGGCCACCATTAATGGGTTAAGTAATAATCCTCCATAACAAGTGGGTTTGACATGTGTCAACTTTAAATCTTAAGACCTTGAGTTCATGGATCTTTTTACTCATATGGTCTTGATCATTTAGTTCATTCATAATCAATGTGAGATTTCCCTACAAACAAGTGTGAGTTCCAAGCCCAACATCTGCTCTCCTTCAAGCAAAAACTTGTTTGAGTATGTATGGGGTTACACTAAGAATCAACACTTGGCCTATCAACATGGGCTTGGGGAGATTAACAAAACCAAATTGGACCAACTATCATCTCCACATACTCACCCTAGCCAAACTCATAATTGGCCCAACCAAACTCGGATTTGATACCATTACTATGCAGGCAGAGGGAGTCTGTGGTGGGGAGATCACCATCAATAAGCTAAACTATAATCTACCACAACAAGTGAGTTCGATAACACATCTCAATCGAAAGTTTTAAGGATTTGAGTTCATATGTCCTACCACTTATACGAGCCTCACTTATTCCATATTTAACCAACCTGGGACTTCACCTGTTACACTTTAATTCTCAAACATTCATGCATCCTTTTGTGCAATTTTTGATTGACTCTATTAGTACAATAGCCAGGGCCTATATATGGAACCGATGACATAGAACTGTCGATCCCAATGTCTCTTGCATCTCGTCACAATGGTTTCTCCTTCGGTCAAATGTGGCAACACATTAAGCAAATGCAACGACGAGAGAAGAGAGAGACCTACCCTAAATGAAGGGCACCCTCGCATTTTACCGACTCTCTTATTGCCATGCAATAATAGTTATAGCTATTAACGTAGTACTAACAACAATGGTCTATGAGGACTCCGCAAACATCACATCCTAAATATGAGGAGGTTGAGTAGATGACTTAGATAAGAACACTATAAATGCAAAATAATTCATGAGTTTTTTTTACTTATATTTATTTGCCATTGGTTGGATTTATATACATTGTAGTATGATGTAAGATCGATTTAAATTCTTTTACGATTATTTTTTTCATATACACAACGACTTAAATTTTTTGGAAACCATGATTTCTGATTTTTGAAAGAAAAAAAATACTGCTTTATACTTAAAAGTTCTTTTTAAAAATTGATCAAAACACAAAATAACTCTAGTTTTTGAATTTTTTTAATAAATGTATTAAAAATATTTTTTAAAAAACTCATCCAAGCTGGTCTATATGGACATTATCGACATCTTTTGACCATTAGTTATAACAAAATTTCTTGAGTGAGCAGTCTATATAACTATTATCACAAAATTTTTAATATACCCGTACCTGTAAAGAGAGGTTAACCTTAAGTAAGACTGTATTTACCCTTATTAAGTTTTAGAATCAAGATTACCATTCCCTCATAATTAAATAAAAAGAATAACATATCCTAATTTTTATACAAAATATCCAAAATGAGAGTGTATATAAATTAATGCAAAGAAGCCAAAAAGAAAGCTAATATATAATTTCCAGTTTCCGATTGGAGGACCTACAAAATTATTTAAATATTAGAGTTTTAACGATCTTACGCAATAGGAGAGAATCGTCTGATGCTATAGGCACAACCATACGTATGACTCGTCCACTTATAGAAAAAAAAAATATGAAAATCGATATATGTAGAAGAAAAAAAATACTCTCCAACAACAATGGAGTGTATGAGGTAGGATCCTTTAACACCAGTGTCAAATTTAAAATTTGATACCTCATCTGAGAGCTATTAGATCAAAAAAGATCAACTACTCTGATTTGTAAATATGTGATATCATTAATCTTTTTTGTGCGAAGAGTTACACACGTAGAAGAAAGAAAAGTGGGCTTATAGACAGACGGGGCCTTTTTGTCAACTATAACTTAGACTTTCCCACTAATTACGACCACACACCTGGCACCCTAAGCAACAAAACTTGTTTGAATAGTCATTAATTAATAGAAAATTCTACTATAGAAGCCTACCGTTTTATATATGTTTATGGGGATGAATTTTCTTATGTTGCAGTTGATAACATCATTTTCCAGCAGATACAAACATATACGGGTCCCACCATTTATGATTAAAGAAAATAAAAAACAAAAAACTCAAAAATCAATTTCTCTCTGCAGGAATTACTGTTCACGTTCCTGCGGATGGAGAATTGTATTTCCGTTTATATATTTATAGACATGCTTGCCCTACACGTTCAAACGAAAGGTATAGAAGTAGAAAGCACACAGAAATATCCAAACCCATACACAAAACAGCAGCTAAGAGCCATGCAGCGGTTTTCAGCGAACCAATGCTCTAAAATTGCCAATTCAGCATACGATGTTTTCATAAACTATCGCAGGACTGATGGCAAAAGAACAATTGCTCCTTTGCTTCATGACTATCTTGTGAACCTTGGTGTTAAACCCTTCTTGGACACCATTGGCATGAAACCTGGTCATGGGTTATTCGATCATATTGATGATGCCATACATGGGTGTAAGGTTGGGGTTGCTGTCCTCTCACCTGGTTATTGTGATTCATACTTTTGTCTTCATGAACTTGCTCTTCTTAGTGAGTCCAAGAAAAGGGTTGTCCCAATCTTCTATGACATCAAGCCTTCACAGCTTCTGGTTAAGGACAGTAACTGTTATCCTCATAACGTGCTTCGAAGGTTTAGATTAGCAGTTGAAGAAACTAAATACACTGTTGGATTAACCTTCGACTCATCAAAAGGGTGCAGTTCTGATTCGTTGTTTCTTTATTTTTACTTCTTCTTTTTTTCGCTGCACTGATATATATATTTGGGTTAGTATATTTGAATTTATAATGTAATTATTGCTGAATGTTGATTTTAACGGTTTTAGGGACTGGTCGGAACTGCTAAGGAAGGCTTCAGATGCAGTCCTTATGAACTTGAAGGAGGTAGAAGACAAGGAGAATCGCATTAGACCACGATGATGCCGCCATGTTGCATGCCACTGTTACTTGTTAAGAGTATATTTTTGATAACTGAAAAAAACAAATATTGATTCTGTTATGTTTTTCTTTATAGGTATCGAAGTTCGAAGCTATAACCTCTTGCAAACTAGCTGTGTAGTGGCTTCCTGTTAGGTTTCAATACATGAAGAAAAGGCTGTTTGATTTCATTTAGAATTTGGAGTTGTTCTCTTTATTGGTATCCAACTGTATTTGCTATGAATAAACGAAATGTTTGTGAGGGATGTGCGTACAAGTTAAAATATCTAAACAATTCTTACCCAAAAAAAAAACATATATATCTAAAGAATTAAATGTAATATGTAATATCAATATTTGAAGTTAAAGATTATGGGTACTCTTGTTCATGTCAGACGTGATATTTTTCGTTTCTTTACTTCTCTTTGCATAATGGAACACTCATATTCTAGCCTTGAGTTACAAATGAGTCTTCTTCGTGACGCTCCAAGGACTCCGAAAATTCGTTTTCCATCTATACTCACTGACTAATAAGAGAGAATCACAGGAATCCGAAACTGTTTGCATTAAAATCTTATATTCTTATAATACTTAACAATAACAGAATAATCATTGTATATAAATTTGATGAACTAATAAAAACAAATAAAAAAAATTCCCCGTATGATCATTGCATATGATTATTTGGACCTAAATGATCATATCCATTTAGTTTGTTCGGCTGAATCTTCCGTACACTGAGGTAGATGCATGAATTTGGATTCGTACGTAAAATAAAATAATAAACAGTCGTCATATGAACATAAAACAAATGATGTTCTCTTCCCATCATATCAATCACCATCAGGACTGAATTAACAAATTATTACGTAATAGTATGCAACAAAGTTTCCACAGTCTGAAAATGTATGATCCTGCCGGCATATATTAATGAGTTCTATTTCTCTTATTTGGAGATAAGTATCTATTATTATAGACATATGATATGGTAGGGGCATATTATCTATTAAAAAAAGAAAAAAAATGATTATATAATTTTTTATATGAGAAGAATATGAGATGATTATTTAATGTAAAATGAGACAATGATTTCTCTATATTAATAATCCTAACCTACACTGGTCTTTACTCTTTAGTATTCTCAAAGTTCTCAATACATTTTTTCAATGAAAAATAATAAACGCATCTATTACTTCTATTATTATTATTTTTCAACTAGTTGTTTTAAAAGCATCCTTTACTATCCTATTTAATTAATTAGCAAAACAAAAAAGTGGTGTATAATGATATAACGAAAGTGATGTGCATATGGGCTTCCTCCTATGTTTTAATTATTTTTAAGTGAGACAAAAGATGCCTAAGCCGAAAGAAAAATAAAGCAAAACTGTGAAACACAAACCTCCAAATCAGATAATTTCTGGGTCTTTTGATCCTTGTAATGAAAAAAAATAAATATATATCATTAGTTTAATTCTTTTCACAAAGCATTTATCAATCTAATGTAAATAAAACGTGCATGAAAATGTGCACGTCCAAGTCACTAATCACAGCATATGCGACTTGTATGAATGTGGTTGCGTATGGAGAGGATGCATGGCTTAAATTCAAATATTTTTCATGCACATTTCACTGGTATTAGATGAATAAATAGTTTGCCAAAAAAAATATAAATTGGTGAAAAGGCCAAGTCATTTTTTTTGCGTTGTATCAATGAAAAGGCCATTCCACGAATAGTATTTGTTGGATATGTGACCCTTATTTAATGTTATAGGCCCATGGCCCATTGTGAACACTGATTTTGTGCAGCAACTATTGTTGTTATTCAATAAAAAAGGTTGTACATAATAATAATAATAAAAGGTGAGAAGATACAAGAATAAAGAAATAGATATGTACCAATTAAAAAAAAAAAAAAAAATAGATAGATAGAGTGCAGTGCACATAGAAGAGAACGGTGAGACTGAGACATTAAAGTCTTAAGAAAAAGTAGTCGGGCATTGAGACAACAATATTAATGGATAAGCTACAAATGGAACCAAGCAAAAATGAGAACAGAAAAAGAGCTCTGGCCTCTGAGGATTATCATCAAAATGGAGAGTCAAACAGCTGGCTTCTCTGCTTAAAGGAGATGACACTGGTTAAAGTGGCTTCTCTGCATTATACATCGGGTTTTAAAGAAGACACTAAAATCATCTAAAAAGAACACACTTCGCAGCAGTATTTGTGAATCGCAGGTCCTCTAATGGTGTTTCTCTCAAACACTTGAAACACACGAGGAGTTCTCTGAATATACCTCTTTGTATATCTTTTAACATTTAAGCCTTACATTCAAATGATTTACATGGTACTATTTAAAAGCAATAGCAAATAACTAGAAATACTAATGACTAACTTAGGAAATCTAAACACATTAATGACTACTTCTTAGAAACTTTAAACTCATTAATGTCTACTAACAAATTCCTAAGAGACACACCTCTTCACCAAAAAAACCTTTCATTTTCTATTTTCTTTTATTCAAATAAAGTTTAAAAACCCAACAAAATTCCTCCTTAAACTTTAATATCTCTACCATCCTTCATTCCCATCTTCTTCTTGCAATTTTCAAACAACAACGTCGGCAGGGGCTTTGTAAAAATATCTCCAACTTGATCTCGGCTTGCAACATGAGTGAGCTCCACTTTTCCTTCTTTGACTTGATCTCGGATGAAATGAAACCTGAAATCAATATGCTTACTCCTCTCATGATTTACCGGGTTCCTTGCTAACTCGATCGCAGACTTGTTGTCAACTCGGATTTCGGTTGCGCCGACTTGCCCTTGCTCCAGCTTGCTTAGTAAATTCCTTAGCCATATTGCATGGCAAACACACCAAGATGCCGCAACATACTCGGCTTCACATGTAGACAAGGTCACAATGGGTTCCTTTTTTGATACCCACGTGAAAGCCGTGTTTCCCATGAAAAACACATAGCCAGCCGTGCTCTTTCTATCATCAACATCTCTGCACCAATCACTGTCTGAATAACCCGTCAACTTGTATTTGTCCGACTTCGAGTAATGAAGTCCTTGTGAGATTGTTCCCTTCACATATCTCAGAATTCTCTTAGCCGCCTTCCAGTGAGTGTACCCCGGGTCTTCCATAAATCGACTTATGTTCCCAACACTCAGACACAGATCCGGCCTCGTACACGTCAAGTATCTCAGACTTCCAACTATACTTCGGTAGTAACTCGGATCAACTCTCTCTCCTCCATCATACTTTGAAAGTTTCAACCCGGGTTCCATTGGCGTTGAAACCGGGTTGCAGTCTGTCATTTTAAACTTCTCTAAAATTCCTTTTGCATAGGCTTCCTGAGAGACGAAGATCCCGGATTTGTCTTGTCTGACCTCCAGACCAAGAAAATACCTCATCAGACCGAGATCCGTCATCTCGAACTCCTTCGTCATTTTCTTCTTAAAATCTTGAATCATCCCTTCATCATTACCCAAGAAAATCAGATCATCAACATATAGAGCAACAAGTAGAATTTTACCTCCTTTCTTCTTCACATATAATGCATGTTCATATGGACATTGTTCAAGTCCATCCTTCTTGAAGTAATTGTCAATTCTTGTGTTCCAGGCTCTTGGGGCCTGCTTCAATCCATACAAAGCTTTCTTCAGTCTCAACACTTTTCTTTCTTGTCCGGCTTTCATAAATCCCGGAGGTTGTTCCAGATATACCTCCTCTTCGAGTACTCCATTTAAGAATGCCGACTTCACATCCATTTGATAGATCAGCCATCCGAATTGGGCTGCTTGAGAGATCAACAGCCTGATTGTCTCCATTCTTGCTACGGGTGCGAACACCTCGTCATAATCAATGCCAGCCTTCTGCCTATACCCTTTCGCCACTAGCCGGGCTTTGTATCTTTCGATCTCCCCCTTAGCGTTCATTTTTTTCTTGTAGACCCATTTCACACCAATGGGCCGACTTCCTCTGGGCAGCTCGGCTAACTCCCACGTCTTGTTCTTTTCTTTCGCCTTTATTTCCTCCTCCATGGCTGATTGCCATTTCTCATCTCGGATTGCTTCTTCAAAACTTACTTCTTCAGAATCTGCCAACAGACATACCAAGTGTGCTTCACTGATGGAATCATACAAATCTTGTAGACTCCTCAATCTCGGTTGTCTCTGCTCTTCATCACTATCTGAGTCATTCGGATTCTCAAGAATCCGGGTCGAAGGTTGTCCGACCTCAATTGATTTTAGTCCGGGTTCCACATTGACCCCGGATGGACTACTCCAGTCCCATCCATCTTCCTCATTCACTTTTACATCTCGGCTCACCAACACCTTTTTATTGACGGGGTCCAGCAACTTGTACCCCTTCGTCTTCTCATCATAGCCAATAAACACATACTTCTTACTTTTATCTTCTAGCTTTGTCCTCAATTGATCTGGTATGTGTGCATACGCAACACTACCAAAAATCTTGAAATGAGCCACTGATGGCTTTAGACCACTCCATGCTTCTTGTGGAGTTTTATCATTCACACTTGAGTGCGGACATCGGTTTTGCACGTACACGGCACATTGCACGGCTTCTCCCCAGAACTCCTTTGGCATGTTCTTCGTTTTTAGCATAGATCGGACCATATCCAGGATAGTCCGGTTCTTTCTCTCAGCTACTCCATTCTGCTGGGGCGAGTACGGAGCGGTCAGGAACCGCCTTATCCCATGTTCTTCACAATACTTCTTGAAAGCTATTGACACGTACTCCCCACCTCGGTCTGAGCGGACCGACTTGATGTATCTTCCAGTACCATTCTCTATCATTGTTTTAAAACTCCTGAATGCCTCTAGCACCTCGGATTTTTCCTTCAAAAAATACACCCAAGTCTTTCGACTGAAATCATCAATAAAGGTTACAAAATACTTCTTACCACTGAAAGACCCCGGAGTAATGGGTCCACACAGGTCGGTGTGTATCAACTCCAGAGGCTGCCTAGCTCGGTATCTTGCCATCCTTTGGAACAGGCTTCTCGCATGTTTTCCCAATACGCAGTCCTCGCAAAATCTTCCTTCAGAATTAATCTTCGGTAGTCCCACTACCATGTCCTTCTTCATCATCTCGGTCAGACCACCATAATGAAGGTGTCCAAACCGTCTATGCCACAAGTCCATCTTATCTTCTACCCCGGCTTGAAGACAGCCGACCTCCATGCTCCTTAGACTCAGCTTGTACATTCTGTTCTTTTCCATCTGAACTCGGGCTATCAGACGCCCTTGTTTGTCTTTCAACAGTAGAACTCGGTCTGTCATTAGAACCGAGTAACCCTTCTCCATCAGCTGTCCAATGCTTAATATGTTACTTTTGAGCTCGGGCACGTAATACACGTCCCGGATTGTACCAACTCGTCCATCCTTTTGCAAGAAACAGATCGTACCTCGACCCTTTACTTCAATTTTGGACGCGTCTCCAAAAGAGACATGTCCGGCTTCCACCGTCTTCAACTCCTTAAACAAGTGTTTGTAACCACACATGTGGTTACTGGCACCGGTATCCAAATACCACTCCGTCTCATTCTTTGAACTGGTTTCACCATGGGCTAGCATAAGAACTCCTCCATCTCCTTCTACAGCGAGGTTTGAAGCCTCGTCAACTTTTCTTTCATCTCGGCAATCCTTAGCGAAATGCCCAACTCGGCCACAGTTGTAACACTTGTCCGAGTTGCAATCTCTCGAGTAATGGCCATACTTGCCACACTTGTAACATTCCACATTTGTTTGATTTGACCACCGGCCTCTTCCACCTCGGCCACGTCCTCTTCCTCTCTGACTCGATTCAGCTCTTTCTTCATTTCTCACCTCATGACCTCGGCCACGACCACCTCGGCCATTTCCACGTCCAGCTCGTCCACGACCTCTACCTCGGACATTTTGAGAATAGAGCGCCTTCTCATCTTTAATGTTTGCTTTTGTCTGGAGTGCTTGCTCCAGCGACTCCTCCTTTTTCTTCTTCTTGCGCTGCTCATGCGCCTCAAGGGAACCTGCTAGCTCTTCAACAGAAAGCGTAGCCAAGTCCTTCGACTCCTCAATTGCACATACCACATTTTCGAAGTCGTCGGTCAACGACCTCAGAATCTTCTCAACAACTCTAGTATCAGATATCTGCTCACCATTCTGCTTTAACTGATTCACCACGGCTTGAACTCGGGTGATGAACTCGGATACACCCTCTGAATCTTTCATCTTCATGCCTTCCAACTCGCCACGTAGAGTTTGAAGTCGGACCTGCTTTACTCGGTCAGCACCTTTATAGACATTTTCCAAGATGTCCCATGCTTCCTTAGACGTCGTTGCTCCTGCTATCTTCTCAAATCCGGACTCGTCTACAGCTCGGAAAAGCGTGTATAAGGCTGACTTGTCCTTCGCACGCGTCTCTTTCAACGCCTTGGTTTGAGCTGCTGTAAATCCTGCAGTGGTTGCAGGTTCAGCAAAACCGTCCTGAACAACATCCCAAGCATCCTGGGATCCGAGCAACGCCTTCATCTGGATATTCCAATTCACGTAATTCGCCTTTGTCAGGCGGGGCAACGACATACTGGAAGTGCTCACACTCTCCATAACTCAAGCTCTGATACCAATTTGTGAATCGCAGGTCCTCTAATGGTGTTTCTCTCAAACACTTGAAACACACAAGGAGTTCTCTGAATATACCTCTTTGTATATCTTTTAACATTCAAGCCTTACATTCAAATGATTTACATGGTACTATTTAAAAGCAATAGCAAATAACTAGAAATACTAATGACTAACTTAGGAAATCTAAACACATTAATGACTACTTCCAAACTTTAACAAATTCCACTAACAAATTCCTAAGACACACCTCTTCACCAAAAAAACCTTTCATTTTCTATTTTCTTTTATTCAAATAAAGTTTAAAATCCCTTTGAAGTTTCAAAAACCTCCAAAAATTATCAACCGTCTTCCAAAGAAAAATCATTTCCATATACTTGGGAAGAGAAGAGAATCTGAGTCTAAGTTCCGAATATTTTTAGCATAAAGGTAAGCGCTTCACTCTACACCTCATATGTCGATTATGCATATATTTTATTATTGCAGTATGAGATATCAGTTTTGGTCATGGTGACTGCCATTAGAGATGTTTGTGAGAAAATAAAATAAAAAATTATCGAACTTGTATGAAGCTCTGATACTATATTTAATAAATTAAAGAATCACTTTAACCCAAAATCTTAAGGTGTTAAATATTTTTAATAATTTATATTATTCTCTAAGAATTTTTCACTTCAAATTCTTTTTTCATCTTTAAAAGCAAATTGTATTAAGACTCGAATCAATTATTTTGTTTTTTTTTTTCTGAATGCATGCTGTACAATTAAGCCAGGAGGTAAGTTCAAAATTCAATTGCTAAAAATAGCACTTGTGGAGGGTCTAATCGTATTGTGTAAAGAAATTAATCTCACCACTTAAGGTATAATAATATCTTCAGTCTTGTAAATTTTTAGTATTTCATAAATGAAAATAACTTTTTTTTTTCTACCACACTCACTTTAGGCTTCCACTAATTTTTTTCTCTTTTCTTTTTACAATAGAATTATTCACTTTTATCTAAATATAGTAGAAAAGGATTTTTGTACAAAAATAGAAATATATTTAATTTCCTTCGTAATATAGAAGAATCTTGCCACATTTGTGATCATGTTAGGCTTGAATTTAGGTTAGTCAACCTTAATTATTGACAATTTATACTTAAAAAAAAGTTTTTTTATATATTATTTTATGTCACGATTGAATAATTGAAATTCAAAATGATTTTTTATTATGATTACTGAACGTAAACATTATCTCTAAGTTTATAAACTGAGAATTTGTGTATGAACATTTTTTATTAATGAGTCTGGAGTATTATGTCGTAGACTGAAGTTAAAGTAAATTTAAGATTTTATTATTGGGAAAAGACTTAGTTGAAAAAAAAAACTACAAATAATTACCTAAAAGCCATCTTGCATGAGTAGCATAAATTAAGGTATAATATATAGGTTATAACAAAAAAAAAGGTATAATATATAATATACATTCAAGCATATATAAGTGATGTAATGGTATCTAAGATGGGGTTTATGTCGTATAAAATCTCTCCAAATTTGACTCATGTACGTTCTAATCATTCAGTACATACACCAACACCCCTCATGTTAGTTCAATTTCACAGCTACTTTTGTCATCCTTTTTGGAGCAGGGAAAAAAGGGAGTTCCTCTGTATATGCCTTTGTATTGTGTAAGATCTGAGTCATAATGAGCTCATCATAAACAAGATAATAAATATTATTGATCATTCTATTTTTAGCCGCAATCGGAATTCGGAAATGTAACTAATCAATTAGCCAATTGGGTCAATAATTATGGCTGATGACAAATTGATAATAACCACCACTGAAGCAGGGGACCAGAGATCAGAAACATTATGAACGCATAAAGTATACCTTTGAATGACATAGCCATGAGGTCTTGAATGAGCTTTGTTGTGTTCAGTTGTGAAATTTATGTTTTTAATTTGAGACCCAATCTATCTCTCTTGGAAAATTTGCTAATGGGCACTGTAGCTTGATTTAACACTCTATTGCGTGCACGAATGTGAGACAAAGTGCATCTCTTACCGAAAGTTAAGAAAACTCATTTGTTGCTGCCATACACATAATTAATGGCATTCTAGAAAAATAAAAAAACTGGATAACTTGAATATTCTGGAATGCTGGCCCTTCTTGGCAATAGTAACGATGATGTGAAACGCTTCTTGCTTCTTAGAAAAGTACTTGTATATTCCTCATGACGTGAAGCAAATGGAATTATGATCTCATCGATTCCTTCACATATTAATTGGATATTACTACACACCAGTTGCTATGTATGCTTCGATTATGTCACAGATTAAGATGAGCAAATCCTAAAATCTTATTTATGTCTCTTCCTTTGCTTGATTTCCATCATCTTTTCCATTAATCATTTATGTCTCTTTCAAAAAAAAAAATATTATTTATAATGTAATTTTTACACAAATAAAATGTCTCTAACCTTGAAGTCCTTACTTTAGTCTTGAAATTGTATTTTTAGATTGTATTTATTTATTTGTTAGCTTATTTTATTGATCACACACTTGTTCCTACACTTAAACTTTTCTTTATTAAATCATTTAATTGAAGAAATATTCTTCAAAATATCAAATGAGACATTTTACGAAAAAATCAATTCATCTCCCTCTTGAGTATTGAAGTCATTTGTCTAACACGTGTGAATTTATAAACTCGTTGCCATTGACAACGAGTTCTAGACTAGCTACGTATAACATGTCTTGGTGCAGCTAAATATCCTGACTTGTTTGACCACGAAACTCGCTGTCACTGATAGTAAATTTGGTGGCCTAAGTTTTTGTGCCACGTGGCATTTGAAACTATTTATCACCGTGACATTTTGACAAATTTTTTGATTCCGTGGTACTACAGTCAGAGTTCCTCGAAAAGTAGATAATGAAAGACTTGAGATTTATTAAAGCAACAGCCGAGTGAAATTGAAATAAATAGACCTATCTATAGCTCTAGATTGCCACATCAACCAAACAACCCCTCTCACTATGTCAAAGTGACATCTTCGTTTTTTATTTTGGTTGAACAAAGTGACCTATTCTAACTCCTGTGAAACCATGATCACATGCTATATGCTATTGGACCTATTCTTTCTTTTTCTTAACCATTTTTAGTTACAACTTGTTATTATGAAAAAATTATACATTAAATTATTTCTCAAGATTCCATCAAATTATTTAACCGAAGTTATACAGTCATGGCAGAAATTTAGGGAATAAACTTTAATGGTCATGGTGTTTGGTGGTTTTCCATTAAGGGAGTGACATTTGGACGAAAAAAAAATTCTCTCTCTTCAATCTCTTCTCTCCCTCTGTCCCACCGGCTGCTATGTGCTCCGAGAGCACAAAATAATCTCTAGCAATTTAGGAGTAAAGAGGTTGCAGATCATAAAAATTAAAACCGTCCTTCTCATTGTAAAACAAAAAACGTCCCGGCATGAATCCAATCACTTAATTGCACGTTCGGTAATAGGTTTTTTTTTCTTTTTAAAAAAAAAAGAAGATAATTGTATTTTTTTTTTTTTAAAAAAAATAGTTAAAAAGAAATCAAAACGCGAACAAAAAATGAAAATGATATAGCTGTAACATGTGAAAGGTTGACGTTATTCATATTCGGCCTGTATGAAAATTAATCTAGTACAAACTAGTTCCAAAAGATAATTTGGTTTAGGGTTTTATTATTCTCCTTCAACATAAGATAGGTATCTTATGTTGTAGAGATAAAATGGGTGGGTCCCACCATTACAAGAAAAAAGAAAAAAAAGAAAAAAGTGAGGTGCGAAAATCGAAGTGAGAGAGTAGGAGAGAAGTAATCTTATGCAAAAGGAGAGTAATATTTCCCTTTGGTTTAAGTTTCTTGGGCTGGACAGGGTCATTAATTTTCAATTTTTTTTTGCTGATAATCGTGGCCCAAATCCAGGGAACAACAGTAGAACTTATGTAGCATCGATACGACACGCGACACGACATGACACTTCGACACGTCAATCCTAAAAGATTATGGATTTCGACACGTTAGAATACGTTTTAATATTGAATAATATTTTTAATTTATATAGTGTATATTTCATTTAATATTTAATAATTTAACAAAAAAATGAAACTAAATTAATAATACCCATCAACACGTTATAAAGACGGAAGATTTAATAAAAAAAATAAGAACTGGGATGGGAGAGATATATAATATCAGATAGAGAGATCAAATCATATTAGAGAGAGATCAAAGACAAGGAGATACAACAAGAGCGTGATAGAAATTGACAACAATGATGCTGAGATGATCTCTTATCTACTTAAGGGGAAAAAAGACAAAAAATAAAATTGATATGATCATGTGGAAGCTTTATTAATATATTTTAATTTTTTTAAAAATAATTTTTTTTAAAAAAATTAAAAATAAAAATAAAAAAAAATTACGAAAATGTCATTTGACCGTGTCGGACATGGTCAAATTCGCGTGTTGGAATGGTCAACGTGTCGGAAAAAGTTGACCGCGTGTCCGACACCGTGTCAGAGCGTATCGAACACGACTCTTCCTGTTTTTATAAGTGTCTGTGCTTCCTTGAGTAGAACTATACAAAACGGTATATCGGAGCTAGTAGCTATAGTATAACAAACGGTTAAGGTATCTGAAAATTGTAACTGCTTTTGCATCATATAACAGCAACTACAAATTGGTTAAGCACTTTGACCTTCATTTCCCTCTAATTTTTTGATTGTAATAAAACTAAGCATAAATAATTCAAATATAAATATGAAATTGAAAAACAAGAATGTAATTGATTAATTTTAAAATTTTATTTTATATAAGGCATTAAATAAGTAATTATAAATCAAGTATAAAGTAAGTAAAATTAAATTAAATCTTAACCAGATACGAATTTCTATATAAATACATTCACGCCATGTACATGTTTTCTTATGATCAAATCAATATCAGATAATATTTTTTTGTTCTACTGGTAATAGAATTTTAATATAGCTAGCTTCTTCACATCCACTTTTTCAATATTTTGAATGATATTCATAACATCAGAAGCATATACCTCAGCCGAGTACAAATCTTTGCTCCCATTCAGTGTGATTATTATTCCAAAGTTTAAATTTAAAATTTAAAATGTTTATTCATAGTTACATAAATTACATTTGTTTCTAACAACTTTATAGATGTGTAAACAAGATGAACTCCACCGCGTCGTCTCCATCGCATAGCACCCAGATCCACCTCGAGCTCCACCGCGTCATTCGCGCTCCAGAGTTCTGCACGCGCCACCTTGCTCGTCCGTCGGTCTTCTTCATCGTGTTGCAGGTTTTCTCAAATAAACCCTTGTGCGCTGAGTACATGTTAATTGCTGTGAACACTTAGTGTTAGGTTTCAAAAAAAAATTGAAGGATTGGATTCGGCCTTTATTGACTAAGCCCATCAACCATGGGCTGGTCATTTTTTTTCTAAGAAAGAAATGATTGTATGTTTTGGGCTGTGGTCAAATATTTAAAAAATAAATAAAAAATGATACAATCAGTAGTAATAAAACTAAATGAATAATGTAGAAAACAAAAAAAATAAAAAAGGTAGAATGATGAACAATAACAATAATAGGCCCTATTAGCATTCATTTTATTTTTATTGTTTTATAATTAATACTTTTTTTATGTATTGTTACCCTACAATTTATTTAGTTGCTAGTAAAAACGATAATAATATAAAAATTAATTAAAAATATCAAATGAGAACAAAAATATATATATATTTCCAGTATTGTTTTTTGTTTGGTTGCCTTAATATTGTATAGCTTAGTGTGATGTGATCAATTATTTTGTTATAAAAATTACAAAAAAATAAAAAATACAAAAAATTAAATTTTAAATTTGTTTTAATCCACGCAATGATTTATATCATTGATGTATGGTATTCCATCATCAAGTGTCATTATACTTATCATATGGGTTTTCATATGGCTATACTATTTTAAATCTTGTGCAAATGTGGATTTATTTTCAAATAAAATTTTCTTTCAAATTTTTAAAAATCAAAATTTTTTCTATTCATTTAATAAATTGATTTTATTCAATATTCTAACAACGATGTACGACGTTGATGTATGATTTTCCATTCTCAAATGTTGTAAACTTAGTAGGAATTTACGTGCAGCAATGATATCTTACATTTTGAGCAATGATAGACCCCTTTTCAAAAATTAATAATTTTTTCTCAAAGTTATTTTTAAAAATTAAAATCAACCAACACACATACAAGATGACGTATCTTTGAGTTTCTTATTGTACCGAGAGATACGTTCGACTGTAGAGGTGACAATTTGGGTTGAAGCCCGACAGGTCAACCCGCCAAAACGGGACGGGTTGGGTTACACTTTCCAACCCATCATCCCACCTCAACTCGCCCCACTTAGTTGTGGGTCAAAATGGGTTGGCGGTGACGGATTAGCCCGCGGGTCATTTTTTATTTATTTATTAATAGTAGTATTTTATTTGTCACTAATCTTTTGTGATATAAATTTTTTTTGATCTTAGTACTTACCCTAGATTTATTATAAAATTAATAGGTTACATTTAGGTTTGAGATTGGAAAAAAACTAAAGGAATTGTGAAATGAAAATAAGAAATATTATAAAATGAATAAAATCTAATTTATTTTTAATTTTTATCAATAATTTAAAATCTTATCAATAATTTGCACAATTAATATAATGTAACAGTTTCTTTTGACGGATGGTGTAGGGTGCTAACATCTTTCTTACCCGTAATCGTGGTAATCGACTCCTAAATCCAATTCTATTTTCAAAGACCGGTTTTTCTCGAATAAACCTTGTTGGTGACACCATTATTTTTAACTTTCAATTTCTTTCGTCGTCTCGTCACGATCCGGTTGCGACACTGCTCTAATTAGACAGGTGGAACATTAAGTTTTAAAAGGTGAATAGTTTAAAATTACTTGAAAAATAAAAGAATTAATGTTTCTTATATTGTAGAAGATAATTTTATCTCCTACACATATATAAAAAGTATGTGGGGTCCATGTGAATAGAAAAGAGAAAAAATATGGGCTCCACATACTTTTGTAAATTTATAAGAGATAAAATTATCTTCTATAATATGAGAAACATTAATCCCAAAAATAAATATAAAGCATTATTAATCTTTATAAAAAATTTGTTACCAAGAGCTTGACACAAAGAGAGGAAGAGGTAAATCGAAACTTACTTGGGGAAAGGTAGTAAAACAAAACTCAATGAAGTGAGATATAGATTGGCAGAATTAAAGACATATTGGAGAAAAACTATTAGTATTATAGAGGGTTAGACTCGTTTTTCTTTTTATGTTCTAAATGATCCATTTTTAGTAATTTTTCTCTTCTTCTTCTTTTTTCCGATAAAAAGTCTTTTTCATCTTTATCTCTCTCTTTCTTTTATTACCTTTTAAAAAAAAAAATTTATTTCCTTTTTCCTTTCAATTGTTTTTCTCTTTTTTTTTTATTCTCTTTCTTATCTCTGTATTTTTATTTTCTTATTATTTTACTCTTATATATCTTTATTTTCTTATTATTTTACTCTTATATATCTTTATTTTTATTTTAACTTTTTTCCTTTTTTATTCATTATGTTATACAAAAATGTTTTTAAATTTTTTTTATCTATGTTTTCTCAATTTTTTCCTACTTTTCATTTGAGTTCATCTATCACTTTGGAATAAATCTTTTTGTACTTTTGAAATGGATAGATGAACATTGAAATAAAATGACAAAAGGATACTGAAGAGAAGGTTCTCGCAACTTTGAAAAGATGTTTCATGCATCCTAATTTGGGGCAATTCGTAACCCAATTAATTAAGTAGATCAATTAAGCTTTTGTTTTAGCAAGAAATTTGGATTAGAATCAAAATAGTAATCGTTATATATTTAAAATTATCAATTCATAAATATTTAAATAAAAAAGTTTATTTAAGTGTCAAGGAAAATCATATTATTTAATGGGACATGATATACTCACCATGAAAAAAGTTTACCACCTTTACTACCAACCTAATCACCGTTAATTTTTCGTCATTCTAACAGTTATAATATATTGGATTTATGAAAATTAATATTTAATTAATAAGTGCAATCCAATAATTTTCAATAAATTATAACTGTTAGATTGACAGAAATCAACGGTGATTAGATTGGTTGCAATGGTGGTAAATGTTTTTGGTGCTAAGTATATCCTTCCCCTTATTTAATAATATAAATTTTCACTAATAATTACAGTGACATTATCATATTTTTATTGTTTTAATTTTAAGATTTTTTGGAGGAATTATTAAAAATAAGAAATAAAATAAAAGTAATTAATATGACAGTTTTATAATTATTCATAAAAATATATAAAAGTGGAATTAAAAAAATAAACCAAACAGTACCTTTTTTTTTTTCCTTTCTTTGTTTTGGTTTTTACTAAAATGTTCGTTAGACTGGTTAAATAAACTGAACGCTTCCCCACTTAAAGTTATTGACTTTCAACTGTAAACTGATATAATCTTGACGAGCTTAAGACTTGAACACTTTCAACTTTCAAAATTAATTATTGACTGACATGATTTTCCTCTACTCGTGCTTCGTTATCATATAAGTCTTTATGGCTTCAAACGATGAGGAATTCACATTGGAAAATACAAGAGTAGAGAGTTTTTCTTTTTATTAAATTTATTATTAAAAAGAGCAATTATTATTATTATTATTATTATTATTTTCGGGATGATGATTTAAATGGTAGTGTGCGACAATATGAAGGTTTCTTGGCAAGTGAGAATGAGTCCTTGGTTTGTAAACTGAAAAGATTGGGATATGATCTGTTTACACTAAGTACAACCAATCGTACACTGCATGATTAAAGTATAACTGGTCCTACTTAGTGTAGTTTGTAAACAAAAAAATTTATAACTATATCCTGCCCCGAAAAGATTTACTTAAGACTTGAAACTAATTTCTAGACAATGGTACCTTAATTTTGATGAGGCACCTATAACTTTATTGGGACAATAAGCTCTTTGACATGACAGATATTGGTAAAACTTCCTTTATGTTGGAAATTGAAATTCATAGAGATAGATCACGTGCGTTTAAGTTATCTCAAAAAGTTTATATTGACATTATTTTTTGAAAGTAGATCTTCTTATGTGAAAAAAAGATCATGTGATCTTATTTTTTAGATATTTAATATGTAAATCGAATCATAGACCCGAGGATGTCTCATAGAAGGTCATATATCAATAAAGATGAAATCACCATGATTCAATGTGGCTTGATTTTAACTGGATAGTGTCATATCCAGAGCTTTGAATCAAGTGTTTTATTAAAATATGGCCACCATTACAAAATCAATCCTTAGCCCAAGAGTTATTTTTAAATAAATGTTTTTAATTAAAAGTATACAAACAATGATGCCCAAATGAAAGATTCAAGAACATGTTGGAATTATTTAATAATTCTTGTGACTACAATCAATTATGTTTTTTCTTATTTTGATAAAAACACGTTATAACTTGGTTGCAATGTATAGGTCACTTAATTTTAGTGATCTTTTATTAATTTGGTTTGGGTATTTATAATATTAATTAGTGTGAGTAAAAATATATACCAATGATGATAAGGGACTTGGGATAATATAATCGGTTAGTCTCATGTGGATTCATAGAATGCATGTACAATTGCTCTAGAGCTTTCTCCATCCAAAATTGTGAACGGGAAAATGTAAATTATATAGGAAACCCTAATATTTCGTTCGAATTTAAAATCATGTCTGCAAAAAATAGGCTAAAATTAGTATTTTAATTTCATATAATCTCATAATATATTTTTGCTGAAAAAATTAACACCACATCATGGAGAATAGGCGGTAAAATGGGTCAAACCCATTGGGTTGACAAATTTAACCCGCCATGGGTCAAAACGAATTCAACCCACTGCAGGACAAACTAACCAGTAGGTTTTTTTTTAAATGAAATAAAATTAATCAATTTACTTTTTATATCTCTTTAATCTTCATTTGATATCCTTTACATTTATGGGGAGTATAATTTTTGAAACCATTTCACATTTTTAATATGTTGGCATGACAGGAATAAGACGGGTAGAGTTATTTTGAGGTGGGATGTAGATCGGACGAGACAAACTATCAAAATTTTGTCACCTCTATGTAAAAGAAACTAATAACAAGATTAAAGTCTTAATTTTGGGATCCGTTCTGAATCAAACTAGTCGCAAAGCAATTAACCGATTGAAAAATCTCAAAAATAAAATAAAATAACAAGATTAAAAATGAAAAAAGTATCAATCCAATTTGTTACCTAAAGAGGAACAAGGTCGAATTGAGCCACTTTTGCCTTTTGGAAAATAAAAGCACTAAATTTGATGCATAGACAAAGAACGCAGTACTCACCCCGAACCATTAATTTCTGCTATGTACTGTTAACCGAGTCAAAGGCCCACGTTTATTGAATATAAGTCAGGATTCATACTTCTTTTTTTGGAATCAAATGAGAGAAAAGTATTTTCATTCTTTTCTCCCTAAACGTTTTATGCTCTTTAATTCCTGCTTTCCGTTCTTGGATTGCACACTTTGGAATTTTCTTTTTAATCGAAAGCATGATTGATGCCTAATTGGATTTTTATATTACTTTATCAGCTATATTTAACTGTGAGAATGATTATATTTACAAATTTTTATGAATTATACTATATATTTTGAAAAATACAAACACTTAAGTATATATTCACCAAAATACATAATTTAATTTAAAAAAATTTTATAAATAAAAAATTTATAAATATAATTCTACTTTGTAATTATACAAAATTAGTTAGATCAATCTAGATCGCCGCGTTTACAAAGACTCAGTGTATTCTAGTCAGAACACAAGCTAATTCAGTCACGCTCATGATGCATGAGTAAGTTGTCACTCTCATGAGAACAGTAGTATTAGGCTTTTCATTGTACAAAAGCATGCATAGTTTATTGAAACATTTGCATATTTGTCATTTATTGCACCAATGATCCCATTCCCTTTCTCAGAATCGATTTCTAGAATTCTCTAACTTTTACAGTTTTCATACATATGAAGCCTCACCTTAAAAGCTAATCAATTGATTGTTTATGGTTAAATCATAAAGCTGACAAGATGGCTCAAGTACTAAACAAGTTTGAATTCAGTAATTTAAAAATCCCTGCAATGTCAGGATTAGAACCAGAGCTTCAATACCAAAACAAGAAGTAGTCTTGTAAAAGATGTGTGGATATATACCTTATAGGACCCAAATAAAAAAACACAAAAATAAAGATTTTTTTGATTGTGTTCTTTTAAAAAATATATATTTTATAGAGTAGTTAATGAAATTGGTGTTTCCAATTTTTTTATTTTATTTTGAAAGTTAAAAGTTAAAATACAAAACAAAAACAACTGAAATATATTCTATAAATTTGATTCTAAAAACTAAAAAATAGATATAATTATTAGAATTACTTTTACAAAATAGGCACTATCAAACAATTTTTTTTATTCTAAAAATTAAAAAATTGTTTTTGGAAACAGAATTCAAATACACCCTACATTTTTTATGTTTCATTTCATACAGTTATATATGTATCAATATTAGATAATTAGCAATGATTACTTTTTAAAGTCAGGCTGTGAAATAAATTGTTCCCCCTCCCCAAATTTCGGCAACTACATATGAACATGATGTTTTCCTTTCTTCCTTCCTTTCTTTTTTTAATCCTAATTGATCCAACTCATGATTAACACAAGCATGCATGTATAGTTTCAGATATAGTAGTTGCAGCTACTGGAAAAATTTATAATTATACGGTCATAAATACAACGGATCAATAGGAGTGCACCACATCAATTGATATTTTTCTGATTGGGAAAAAAAAAGTAATTTTAATATTTTACACCGTGCATTTTTGGGATTGTATAGTGTAAAATCTCTCGTCGCATCCAATGATTTTATTCCCTGTCGTCGTACTGAAAATGCTCTACATATAAAGTTCAAGTTATGTTTTTTCTTTTTGGAGTTAACACAACCCTAATTAATTTTTTAAGGCAAGTTGGCTCTTCTAGGTATCCCACAAGCTTTGATCTATTCAGCTGATTATGAGACAAATTTGGAGTGCAGGATGAATTAGGGGTGAAAATATTTAAGCTTCTCCTAAAGATGTGAAATGTGAGGATCGAATCGAGACTCTTTCCTTTTCACTTACTCAGCTCCCTTGCTACCAATTTAGCTATCACCATTTGTTAGTGCAAGTTATGTTTAACACTATAAAACGGTATCCGCAAGTAACTTGTTATAGTTAAAAATTATCATATGCAAAACAAAATAAAAATTGTTATTTCATTTTGTATTGTGTTCAATCCCATAACTAACCCCGACTCCCAAATACTTGACCAGACTGTTCAACCGCCGCGCACATTATTCCTTTCTAAGCTTAGAATTGTCAATTTCAAAGAAATCAAATAAGGCACTCTGCTCCACCTGGCTATTTTGAGCCTGGCGATAGTTAAGACCTCTTCTAAATTGATGACAATTATTCATAACAAATCCAAATGGAAAACTTTCTCTAAGATAATTCTAATTCTTCGATATTCCAGAATATCAAAAAAAGTAAGCAAAGGCTGAAAAACAATAGATGGTAACAGTTTAATTAGTTTTACATATGAGCATTGCAAAGTTTATTGGGGCCAATAGGAAGCAACCCTCTAAATTTCCCACAAAAGTTTAAGGCAAAATCATTAGGAATATGACCATGTCAGCGGATCAGTGTTACAGATCCCGGGCCCACATCAAATAAAGTTTTTAACGTATAGGCGTGTTTGAAGGACAAGCACAGTTCCAAACATATTCGACTCGTAGTCAAAAATTTCAAACACTTTTACTCTTTTTCGTTCAAATACCTAGTATTTTCTTGGGTCTAAATATTAACATGGACTACCCCATTGAAATTCAAAACCCCAAGTTTAAAAAATTGGTCTTTAGACTTTTATCAAACCCTTCACCAAAAATTTCGCTATATATGCACAACACAAACACCAATATTTGTCCCTCGCCTCATGCTCTAGCAACCAACAATAAAATTCCTCCAAAAAAAAAAACAATAAACACAAAGAGACAAAATATAAAGAACAGTTAGGAAATAACAGAAGAACCAAAACTTTTCGTTACAAAGTACCAAACAAAGGTAACTTGTTGAAGGAGCCATGCAGCGTTTATCAGCCACCTTGTGCCGCAAAATCGCTCGTCCGGCATGCGACGTCTTCATAAACCACCGCGGGATAGACACAAAGAGGAACATCGCGGGGTTACTCTACGATCGATTGACAAAGAAGGGAGTGATGTCGTTTTTGGACAGCATGAACATGAAACCAGGTGATAGGTTGTTTGATCATATAGACAAAGCCATTCTTGGGAGCAAGGTTGGCGTTGCTGTCTTTTCTCCACGTTATTGTGATTCTTATTTCTGTCTCCATGAACTCGCTCTTTTCATGGAGTCAAAGAAGAGGGTTGTTCCCATCTTCTACGATGTGAAGCCTTCACAGCTTATGGTTAAAGACAATGGAACTTGCTCTGCTAAAGAGCTTCAAAGGTTTAGCTTAGCACTTGAGGAAGCTAAATACACTGTGGGATTAACCTTCGATCCTTTGAATGGGTACATATTACACATTTCTCTCTTTTCTCTTTGATTAATGCAACAGTGTGTTAAATTTTGATTTTGATTTTGATTTTTATGGGTTTTTAGGGACTGGTCGGAGCTTCTAAGAGATGCTTCGGATGCAGTGATCATGAACTTGATGGAGGTAGAGGAAGAGCGTAAGCGCATGAAGAGGATACAGTGAATGCTTATCACTGTTCTTTAGAAGAACCTAATATCTTTTTTTCGTATATGCGATCAAATGAGACCATATACTTTCTCTAACGTCACTCAATTCTTTGGCCTAAATTAATTAGCTTAACTAAATGGTTTAGATTCCAACCAATTTGCATTACCCTGGATTTTTTTTATAGTGTTGAATTTTTTGACCATATGCAGTGTTTGATTAGTTTAGGTTTCAACTCATTTTTGTTTTAATTTCTCAGTGCAATTCGCTAGAACCCATTTTTTGTTGTATCATCTTTATCCAATCCCTTAATTCGGGATTATGGAATATTTGTAACAATTTCAAGCTTCAATTCAATAAATTGTAGTTTGTTTACACTCTCCAACATACATATTGTGTCTGTTTAATTTACTGACTTCACTGATGAATTTTACAATATACAATCACACTGAAGATTATTTATTCATTACGCATTAATTAGCCTCAAAGGTGCATATTTAATATAAACGATATTGAAATTGTATAATATATATTGTTAGATTAAGAACATTCTATAAATTAATGTTAGCCCTGAACATATAAAAATATAAACAAAAAAAAAAGTTCAGTTTAAGCACATTATGCAAGATCGATCTCAATTGTTAATTTGATATGTCACATGGTTTCTTATTAAAGAGCAAATTTTATAGTTCTGAAATTTGTTTCTATTTGAAAAAGTTATTGACTAGCTAGTTTAATGAAATTCATCACATAAGTTCTACACATAATTGATTTTAAGTAATTTATATAGCTATTCTATTTTACAAGTAAAGATTTGTGCACAAAGTGATTAGAAAAACCTGTCTTCAATTTACTCTTATATTTTGAATTAGAATATGTTAGAGTGACTTACTCTTTCACTTTATTCTCCTCTAAAGAAATATATATTAGAATTGTTGGGTGTGTTTTATTAATGCTTGATGGTTAAACATGCATCACATTTATTGATGCATGACTCAATGTCTGAACAATCACCTCAATGAATACTACCTATCTCATCAATAATGAAGTTTCTAGAAGAAGGTGGAGGTTTCACCTCACCTACTTTAAGATATGAGAAGCTTTTTAAAAGGTAAAAGATCTATGAAGAGAAGTTTGAGTATAAGACATCTTTAGAGAAAAATATTATAACCATTATTGTTGGTGAATTATGAATATACTTCTAGTGTGACTATGTAATTAGTTCGAGTGGTGTAATCCTATTATTTCATAATGGAAGATTTTGTTGGCCTAGGTCCCATAATTTTTACTCCTCTGTATTAAGGGAGGTTTTCCATCTTAAAATTGTTGTGTTTCTTTTTCCATCTCTCATTTATGCATTTTCTGTCTTTTACAATTTGACCGACCTGATGAATTCAGGCCAACATCCAAAGTGCCGATGTGGTGCTTTATCGACCTCTGAACTGCTTCCGCGCTGACTTAAGAGAACCCTCCCAACAAGAATATAATTATTAATATTTTTTAATATATTAATTTTAACTTATATATTAATTTAAAAATACTCATATAATACACAAGACTTTACTAGTTATTATACCTATATCAAAGTGGAGTCAATAAACATGAGAATCGTACAATACTGAAAGTTCACCAAATTTTCCGGAGAAGGTTCCTGTGTTTGTATATATATACAGGATTTGTAGGATCTAATACTGTCCCCGCACAGCAAAGAAGTATTGCCTCTATGCTAGTAACAATGCCACGAAGTTTACCGTGTAAATTCTGGGATATTTCTTAATTAAAGATCATTTAAAAAAGCAACGTTGTTTTCTAAAGGTAGCAAAAGACACGCAAATGAGCAAATTAGGCTGATTCGCTTCTCAACAGTAAAGAAATATATCAACAACCATATCTTGCTCAGGTGATATCGATTGGTTAGCATTAACGTTAAATTGAATTTATTATTGAATAAGCACAATGAATTTGTTTAATTTGTCACTTGAGTTTTGGTCAGAACGTTGGTATAAAAGGAAATTTACATAGAAATCATAGATTCTGGTTGTAATAAATTTGTTATTCGCGCAAATTTAATAATAATTTTATGCAAGTCCTTTATGCTCCAAGCACACTGTCGTTCTCAACAGATTTGTTTATTCAATATGCTTGTGAAAATATGAACACAAAACACATATAAAAACTGTAACTTTCAAGTGCATATAGCATTTAATAAAGAACATTGAAAAGTTGAGAGAAATTTAGAATGACGTTATATCCTGCAAACTTCATTTTGAAAGTTAAGCTTAACTTCAAACAATGGGTAAACGAAAAAAAAAAGGAGAGGAGGGGGGAACTGAACTACTTGCCTATTGGAATAACTATAGCCTAACCATTTGAAATTTCTTTAGTCCTATAGTTTTTGGTACATCTTCCACTTATAATATGATACATATTTTATTTTTCATCAAATCATTTTTTCACCTGATTTTAAAATTATTTTTTATTAATAATTTGATAAAAATAAGACATATATCATATTATGAATTAAAAATACACCGAAAATTTGGTACATCCTATTCTCTTAGATACACACACCCGGAGAGAGAGAGAGACGTCTAAATCCATGATATCGATGTGGATGGTTTGAGATTTATTGGAATCATTCTGTTCAAGAAAGTGATGGGGGGTCACTAAAATATTATACACAAGTACACAACAATGCTATTTAAAGATGATTTTTCTTAAATTATTCTAACACAACTTTTATTTTAGATAACCAAAAAAAAAAAAACCCTTTCAATACATTTTTCTTTGTTTTATCCCAAATAAATAAGTATAAAGAGGTAGGATCATTTGACACTAGTGTTAAATTTAAAATTTGACACCTCATCTGAGAGACATTAGATCAAAAAAGATCACCGACTCTGATTTGTAAGCATGTGACACCTTTGATATTTTTTGATCTAACGACTTCCAAATGAAGTGTCAAATTTCAAATTTGACACAAGTGTTAAAAAATTATGCCTCAAGTATAAAATAAGTGCAAAAAGTTAATGGGCTTGCAATTTCTCATGTTGCATGAGAAATTCAAGTTTTCTTACAGAGAGAGAAAGAGGTGAGACCCACCTTAAAGAAAAAAAGAAAAGAAAAGTGATTGACACAAATATCGAAGTGAGAGTGACAAAAGAGAAGACTTCTCATGCAACATGAGAAGTCTTTTTCCCAAAGTTAATATGCAAAATCAATTTTACTTCCGTTGATGCACTATTCAGTTGTGTACCTTGTTTGGGAGAAACAAAAATCTGGAGACAGGTACGTAGTCCAAATTGTTTAGACAGATTGTTTATGCAGAGCCCAATTTGAGTCTCTTAATTATACCAAGACTTTTTAGCTTAGTAATGAGATAAAAATGTTCAACTAATTTAAAAATGCTTTTCAGTTGATCGAATGCATTGCGATAAAACTTTAAAAAAAAAAAAAGAAAGGTTGTAAATGCTCCTGCAGAGCTGGAGCTTCCGACAGCACATACCGAATATTTAAGGTCCTTGTTAATTAATCGTTAAGAAGCATTTTTGTAATATATGGTTAAGGAACACTCGATCCTCTCGTTTTAAAAAAAATTAATATGCTCATGAAATCATAACTATATAAAGATAAATTAAGGGTTTGTTTTTTCTGCATTTAATGTAAAAAAATTATTTGCAGTAAGCCTAATACAACGTCATTTTGAGACGAAAATCATGGTGTTTTTGTAATTTTAATTTATTTCAGGATTATTATAGTCTTTATAATTATAATTTTCTAATCTTTCAATCCCAAAACAACATCATTTTGGAAGTAAATGCAGATAACTTATCTGCATTAATTGCATAAATATTTTTCTCATAAATTAATAGTGATAAAGAAAAAGAGAGAAAAATATATTAAAATAGGTAGTTACAAAATCATCACCGTTGATTCACCCTTGTATGATTGTGATTTTCTCACATATTCATGTTATGCTTTTTTTAACATAAGCGGATCTATTTCCAGAAACACTTATAATATTATTTGTTAAATGTTTAAATTATTCAAAAAACAAGCTACTAAATATTTTTTGAGTTTCCAATATATAAATATTTTACTCTCTATTTTTTTAATATTTTTAACGAATGTCTTATCAACTATAAAGCACCAACACTTCAAAAACCTTGACGTGTCGTGTCCGACACTCTCCGACACTTCAACACGCGTTATAGAAATTCAAAAAAAGGTTCAAAGTTTGCGTTGCGTTGAGTTTTTAGTTCCAACTATTAGATTCGTTGGATTACGATTATTATTTTATTGAGTTTAATATAAGTATTTGAGATATCTTATGTTTCTTTGCAAAATTGATGAATGTTATAAGTTTAGTTTCATTTTTTTTGTTAAATTACTGAATATTAAATATAATATACACTACATAAATTTAAAATATTATTTAATATCAAAACGTGTTTTAACGTGTCGAAATCTAACATTTTTTAGAATTAACGTGTCGGAATGTCGTGTCGTATCGTGTCACGTGTCAGTATCGGTGTTACATAGCTTATCAACACCCTAGCAAATATCTATACATAAATATTAATATATCGAGTAGGATAATTTAATATCGATATCAAATTTTAAAATTTGATACCAAATTCTAACCGTTGATTTCTGCTAATCATAGTTATAATTTATTGAGAATCAAACTTATTTATTATTTATTAATTTTCAATAAATAATAACTGTTAATTTGTAAAAATTAATTATTAAAATTTGATATCAAATTTTAAAGTTTGAAACTAGTATCAAATCATCGTATCTCTAAAATATCAAATCATGTATGCTGCTCTAATACTAAAACCACTTTCACAACAAACAGGAATTTGATAGACTGATTATGTATACTTTTACAATGCACGTGAATGAAATCAATGAATGTAAGTATTACGCGGAAACAAATTAAACAAAATAGTATGTTTTGGGGGTTGACCCTCTTAGTTTTTCCATGTAAAAGAAAGTTTTGTCTTACTGTGTAATTCACGTTGTTCCTGAACCGACCAGCAAAACAGTAATCACATAATATAAGTTAGGATTATTTTACATCAGTATGAGTTATATATTTTTAATCATATGTATTAGCCGGTAATTTATATTAGTTATACGATCTATTAGATAGTATAATTCTTCTTCAAAGGTGAATGATGGGGGGACATGGTGGATGCCACATGCTGTTTATTAGTCTTGATTTGAATTCAATTTTTTATTTAATTACTGTTCTGAATACTAGTAGGAAGTGCTGAACGTTCATAGGCTATAGTAGCTAGACAACAATTTACATTTCCTAAGTATCATTTAATGTTCAGTTTGATTATCAAGTACTTGAATCAACAATATACTTCCATTAGCAATAAAAAGAAAGGAGAATGTTATATTATACCACTAAACTTATTTGCTAGTGTGAGTGATTCCACCATTAAAATCAAGCGTGTGGACTGGTCGTGTTGTGTGACTTCCAGATTATAGTAGCATTGAGTTCACACTGTTCATTCCCTTAATTGAATGGGAGACAATCCAATTCTTTGAATTCGCAGTTTTCTCTTTGGCCTGCGTCACAAGATTTTATCATTATAAAATATAGAAAAACTAAAACATTTAATGAGGATTATACAACAATAATAAAGAGGTTCCAAAAGGCTAAAGGAGAACTTATTCTATACATTATCAACTTATAAGTAAATGTTAATTGAGTTTACGGTCAAACGAATTTTAATAGCTCTTTTTATAGTAAGAATCTTAATATTTAAATAACAGTATCATTTTGATATATTTCATGATGATCGATGTGTTCATTTTTTTTTGTGTTACATAAAATAAATTATCTTATGTAACATGAGATATATTATTTTTTTAAAAAATTGATTTTAGGTAATTATTATTAATATTAAATTTTTTTAATATTTTAATTATATATTATCTTTAATACATAATTATAAATTGTTAAATGAACATAAATTACATGAATAAACTTTTAATTAACCCTTAATTAAATCGGCGTGAACACCCCTGGCCCGCAATAATCATTTTGTTTTCCACTTTACTGTTTGTCCATGTAATAAAGTATATATGGAAAAGTTGAACACCTGAATACTGAGCATTGAATGATTAAAGAGTTTATAAGCCTAGTTTTAGACGATTCCGCGCAAAAGCACGCGGTACTTTATTTAGTTTATTTTATATTTTTGTCATAATGCTTCTTTTTCAATATATGTTTTTTTCTATAGACAATATCTATATCAAATATAGATACTTTCAACCAATGTTATAAAAATTGGACCGACTAGGTCGATCTAGAAACTGGTCTCGATCCGATTTTTATATTGTACCGGCCATATTACAGAACCGGTGCGACCCGGCCGGTTTTCTTAAAAATCGGTGACCCGGTCGGTTCAATCGATGACCCGGTCCGGTCTATTAAAAAAAAATTAATTAATTTTCATAAATTAATGTCTTCTTTTTTTTACTCTCAAACACAAAGGATTTGTTTTCTTTTGAAATATTTGAGTGATTTGTAGCTTATTAACTTACATAGATTATGTACCTATAACATTAATATTATCTTGATTATGCAATATGCAGGAATTTTGATTTGATTTATAGTTAGATATGTCGTTTACTGAATTTGAAACATTAGTATCACAAATATTATACGTTTGATTGATCGTTTGTTGGACAATGATGTATAATTTATTATTTTCATATTAAAATATTTGAAATTGGTATATTTTTTAAAGTATTTAATTATATTTATAGTTTTTTTATAATAAATTGTAGATTTACATATATTTACCGGATCATGCGGTTGAACCAGTGATCCACTGGTTGAACCAGTGATCTAGTAACTCAGTATCTCGACCAGATCAATAATAGGGCTGAGTTTAATAACGTTACTTCCAACGGACTAAGAATTTAACTAGGTCTAATCCTAAACAGTAAAGATTTAGATGTGATAAAAAAAGGTGAGATTTTGAATGTTTCCCAAGACCACTGTATATATCATAGTGAAAGGGTAAAACGGTGGTGTCTCTCTATAAATTGGTATGAGATTAAGGTCACACCTCTGTTCTTAGCAATGGAGACATTTTTCCATGCTCCTGAAAAATATTAGAGCATGGATGCTCAGTGAAGGATTACCTTGATATTCAAAATAAATTGATCAACGGCTGTGAATAAATATATATACGTTACCTATATAAGTAACAGGTTTCAGCCATGCAACAAACATGAATTGCATCGTTTGTCCTCTTCATAATGTGAATTATGTTTGAAATTTGCCATACGATCCTTTAATGTGAAATCTGCCTTAAATGTCTAACTTGTAGAATGCCGGTGAGAATTTCTGGTGGCAGGTACTATGAGCCCCACTTCTTAGCATATTACAACTTTCGTTAGTGTTGGTGTCAAAATTCTACAGTAATTGAGTTGCTTGAATTTGTTAGATTATTTTGTTTTCAGGATTCCAAAGCTAGAATCAAACTCAATAATATTGGCCTTTGAATTCGAAGTCTCTTATGAGAAATGTGAATAACGCCATAGGTGTTAATAATTAAGTATATGGCAGGCACTGAACTTCTCGTTCCATTGAGCAATGAGTTTAGATTAACATCCCCTTTACCGCAACTTTTTGTGGTCCACATTGCCATATTGACCTTAAATCTTTGAGGTGATTCTCATTCTATAATTTATGCATTGTTGATTATACAAATCAAGTCTAGCAGAACAGATCTGTTCTGAGATTATGCACCAGATGACTTCTTAAGCGTGTTTTACTCATTAGGTTCCGTATCAAAGAATTAGTCTTATTGAGAGTAAAGACCAGGGCGATAGCGGCTCTGCCAAGAGAAACACATGAGAAGGGGAATGGGTTTTAAAATATATTGTAATTTCTTGTGCCTCTCTTTAATTCTTAAATTCCACGAAGCAAGTATAACAGTGTGCAACATAACCAAAAAATTGAACTGAATTGTGAATAGAACTGAATTATATTTAAAGAAAATTGATTTTTAAAAATCAGTTCATGAACTGAACTGATTTGTTAACTGACATAATTTTCAAAACCAATTTAAGAACCGAATTGGTTTTTTTTTTCCTCTTATTTTTTATTTGGGTTTTATAAGAGTTATGTTGTAAGAAAAGTAATTATGTAATGTTATAGAGATTCGTTTTGCGGGCCGTAGTTTTTTTTTCTTTTTTCTTCAAAAAGTGTGGGACTCACAAAATGTTGTGTGTGTAGGAAACTTTATTATGTCATGTTAAATGACAAATGCAAACCCTTTTTTATTTATCTTTTTTACTCTCTATTTTTTTTGTTCCTTTTTTTATCTTTATTTGTATTACTTTATTGCTTTAGTTTTTTATTCTTTTCTTTTCTTTTTTTCTCTCTCTTACTTTTACTCTATTTTATTTTATTTTTAATTGTTTATTGGTTTTCTTTTCAAATTTGTGGTATTACTTTTTTTTTTAATTTTTTCCTCAATATTTTAATATTTTTCATTTGAGTTCAAAACTGATTAAAAAACTAATTATATGGGTATGCAAAAGAACAACAAAAAACACTACACTTAAAAATTTTAATTTTTTAAAAATCAGTTCTTGAACTAAAAATCAATTCATGAACCAAACCAGTTTTTTTTCTCTTCTTTCAATTATTTTTTTTCCCTCTCTATTTCTCTTCTCTTATTTATTTATTTGTTGTCTTCTTTTTTTCTTTATTTATTTAGTTTTTTTATCTTCTTCATTTTCTTTTTTCTATTATGCGTTTTTATTACTTATTTATTTTTATTTTTTATTTGTAATTATTTTTTTGATTTCAGTATCACTTGTATATATATTTTTAATTTTTTATCTTTTTCTTCCTTCAATCTTTTAAAAACCAATTCTGAATTGATTTAAAACCAGTTCAGAACTGAATTGAACTGGTTCGTAACCAGTTCAAAACTGAATTTAACTAATAAGTCAATTCAATTTTCAAAACTGAATTATTTTTTCTAATTCAGTTCGGTTCAGCTAAGAAAATTGAACTAAAATGAACCATGCACACCCCTACACAAGCATAAAACTGGTCCACAGATACAAAACTAGTCCTCATTTCAGCAGCATAACAATTATCCAAATTTGTCCCAAAATTTTTCTCTAGATTCGAACCCATGTTCTTTTCAGAGTTCCTTTTTCTTACCTAACTCATACTGTCACTTGAGTCAACTTTCAAGTTCTAAATAAACAAATAAAGTTTTCTAATTATAAACATAATGTACAAGTCAATAATCAAGTCGTTATTATGTTGTTTCTTTATTCTTATTCTTTCTAATTTTTTTAAAAAAGATACTCTTCCTTTTGGATGTCGCAAGCTACTTGCATATTAAGGATGTTCCTAAATTAGGTTTGGTCGATTTCGAGAAATTAATCCATCGGTCCAACTTAATCATTTTTCTTATGGTACTATACCATCAGTCTTGGAGAATATACACCACATTTCCACGCCAATTTTCACGTTGGATAACTTCATGCATCAATCACGTGAACAACAATGGATATGTACCAGCTCAGCTGCATATAGTTGAGGCTTAATTTTCTATTATGACTTAGTTATTTTTCTATTGCTCAATTATATGATTAGTTAGGCCATATTCTTGATCTTATGTGTCCTATAAATGTAATTTTGCTTCTTTGTTTCAGTTGATGAATTCATTCACAATATATTAGTAAATTCATTCACCGATGACAAGGTCATAAGTTCGATCCTTATTGCCCCCCACTTTCTAGTGTAATTAAATAAGTAGAAGGTAAACAAAGGGCTATTACGCGAGGAATGTGTTAGAGAATAATAAAAATCATTAAAAAGGCCTTCATCCAACCGCTTAAGCTTTTGGTTTGAATTAGTTCTTTACATAGTATCAGATATTTAAATTGGAGTTTTGGTATCGTAGGAGAGAGAAGAGTGAGTTTTGTACTTTCATTGGTTTTTTTCTTTTGTTTTTCAATGTCTGATCAAGATCCCACATTGGAGCAACCTACCATGGCGGCACAAACTACACTTCTTGATTTCTATAACAATCCTTCTAATCCATTCTTTACGCATCCGAACGAATCACCATCGACGGTGCTAGTTTCTCCGTTACTCAATGGTACTAATTAGCATATGTGGGCTAGAGCAATGACAGTTGCACTCATCTCCAAGAATAAATTTGGATTCATTGACGACAACATATTTCCGCCATTTGAGACCGATCCAACATATTTTGCTTGGCAAAGATGCAATAACATAGTCAATGCATGAATTCATAGATCCATTTCACAATCAATTGTGAAATCCATTATATAGATAGAGAATGCTAGAGATGTGTTGCTTGATATTCACAATAGATTTTCTTGCTTAGACGTGTTTCAAATCTCTGATCTCCAACAGAAGATATATCATTTGAAGCAGTGAGATAAAAGTGTTATAGAATACTTTACTGAATTAAAGACATTGTTTGATGAACTTGATAATTTGAAGCCATTACTAGTGTGTAGTTGCATCGTTCATTGTTCAAGTGAAGGATATGTTAAAATGAAGAAGCATCGAGAGTGAGAACACATTATACGATTTTTAAAAGGCTTAAATGAACAGTAATCACAAGTTCGGTCTTAAATCCTGCTTATCAAACCTCTACCAGATGCTACTCAAGCTTTTTCAAAGGTAGTGCAGTAGGAAAGACAATTCCAAGGTGAAAATTATCTTGCAAATCCAAGCAATGCACAGATATTTCTCGCCTTCCATTAGTCTAATTCCTTTAGAAGAAATCATGGTGGACGAGGATTTAGAGGACGAGGTATAGCTCCTTTGAATAACTGCAATGGTGGACACAATTAATCAAATAAAATATGCAATCACTGTGGCAGATCAAACCACACGATTGACACTTGCTTCATATACATGGATTTTCACCAGTGTCTAAGCCAAGAAATGCAGCAATGCACACAACTAGTAATGTGATACAAGAATTTCAAGATAACTGAAGTGAACAAGTTGAAAAGAATGAAAGTTCCTCGGTAGTATCCTTTTCTAATTATCAATATCAACACCTCCTAAGTTTACTAGAGAAGAATAATATAGCTTCACCAGTTGTGCATGTAACAAATTTCACTCAAGTTTCAAATTTCAATACATAACTAATGCAGCAGCAACCAGGTAACATAGATATACAATGGATATTTGACACAGATGCTATAGACCATATGACATATATAAGATCTCATTTATCACACATACAGAAAATCCAACCAATTTTGATTAATCTACCTAATGGTACAAGTGTTATTGCATAATACTCAGGCATCATTCATCTCTCACCTAGCTTAACATTTCTCAATGTTCTTTACTTCCAAATTTTAAAGTCAATCTCATTTCAGTTACCAAGGTTTTAAACATTGTACCTTGCACCTTACTATTTCATGGTTCATGCTTACTCAAGCGAAGATTGGTATTGCTGAGCAAAAATATGGGCTATTTGTGATCATTGGTTAGGCTGCTCAAGAGGCATTCACAACAAATAAAATGGGTAGTTGTAGTGTAACAAACATTTGTAATACAAATAAAGATGACTCAATTCTATGGCACCGAAGGCTTGGCCATGTACCAGCTGATGTAATGAAGCATGTCATCTAGATTTCCTTTCATTCCATCTACTTGTATAAATCCATGTGATATTTTCTATTTAGCAAAGCAAAGGCATCTGGAATTTCATTCTTCTGAGAAAAAGTCCTCTAAATTTTTTCAACTTAATCATGTTGATATTTGGGGGCCTTATGCCACTACATCCATTGAGGGCCATCGTTACTTTCTCACGACAGTTGATGATCTCTCAATTTACTTGGATTATATTAATGAAAGCTAAGTCAGAGACTCTCGCACACTTGCAGAATTTTGTTGCTCACGTTGAAAATTAGTTTAAAACTTCCATCAATATCATTCGCAGTGACAATGGTGTTGAATTCCTCATGACAATATTCTACTCATAAAAAGGAATAATCCATTAACGTAGTTGTGTGTAGTGCCCACAACAAAACGTGAAGATGGAACGCAAACATCAACATGTGTTGAATGTAGCTCATGCCCTTATATTCTAGTCCAAACTACCTATACAGGTTTGGAATTATGCTATTATCCAAGCAGTTCATTTAATCAACTAAACCTACACATCTCTCTTAGACCAAAAAATACCTTATGAGCTTTTATACAATGAAGCCCTCATCCTTGAAACATTTGAGAGTGTTTGGCTGCTTATTCCTCAACTCTTCACGCCCCTAGAACCAATTTTCTTGAAGAGCCTGTAAAGCTGTTTACCTTGGTTAAATGATTCACGGCCAGCTTCAAATGCTCAAATACAGTCTCCCTGTCGTTCAAATCGGTTCGAGTGCCTCCAAAATACCTTAATCAATATCATTGTAGCCCATCCAATGCTCAACGTGTCAATCTTTGTGAAGGTACGTCCTCTATTAAAGCCCCTAAATATCCATTGTCTAGTATATTATCTTACAAAAAGTGTTCACCTATGTACTCTCATTTTTGCTTCAACATTTGCTCTAACGTTAAACCAAGTTCTTATCCACAAGCTGCTAAGTCTTATCAATGGTCCAAAGCTACAGAGCCTGAACTTCAAGCCTTGGAACAAAATCAAATCTGGCGTCTAGTTTAAGCAACCCATTGGCTGCAAATGGGTATACAAAAATAAAGTATCTCTGATGACTCCATTAAGCGAAGCAAGGCACGCCTCGTAGTGAAAAGGTTCACTCAAATGGAGGGAATTAACTTCTTCGACACCTTCAGCCCTGTAGTAAAGCTATCATCCATTCGAATTTTGCTAACTGTGTGTTAAGCACGTGGCTTCCATACTCAAGAGGGGTGAATTGAGTATTACAAACTTTTCGCAAAAATTCCTTTCTAGTTTCTAAATTATTATTTGAAGAAAACATTGATATATGAAAAACTAATCAATACATTTAAATAACCTATAACATATAATATATCACAATTATAGAACCTATGCTAGCACATACAAGATATCAAAGAAGCAATTAAAGTGCTAAAAATAAAGAGTTTAAAGTTTAGAAAATTATAAATAGTATATATCCTGGTTCGGTCACAATCATTAGTGACCTACGTTCAGACTGAAGTTGCTCGATCAAGTCTTTCACTATGTATCAAGCTTCACTAATGCTTGACAAACCACTACAATCTCCCAAGACTTCGGACTCTTGGACTGATAAATTCTTTGAAGTAAGATTTTGTTTAGCAATTTTAATTATCTTATATAATATTCATTTTTTTTAAGCTTTAATATTTTTTATCTTCAATTATCATATTTTTTTCACTTCTCAAATATGATAGGAATTAAGATTGCACAATCAACACCTTGCAATAAATGCTGAAAAGTCTGCACTTGATATTTATTTAGAGGAGCCTATATTGGTTATTGGCAATTGGAATAGTTTAGATAAATTGCAATAGTGGAAGGATAATAGTTGTCGTTTTCCGGATCTATCATTAATGGCTCGTGACTTGTTAAGCATTCCTATTACCACTGTGGCATCTGAATCTGCTTTTAGCATTGGATCACGTGTGCTTAGCAAATATAGAAATAGATAGTTGTCAAAGAATGTTGAAGCTTTGGTATATACCCGCAATTAGTTGGCTGGTTTTGTTGCCAATAGTAATTTATTTATTTTCAATGAAATTAAAATTTCATTTTAATTTGTCATTGTAACCTAAATTGATTATTTACATTTTTTGGTTTGTGTTTTGTAGATGATGATGATAATGATTATGATGGTATTTCCCATGTATTGGGTTGCTCTTCTTCACGGGGATATAATGGTCATGAAACTTGATTTGATTTAGCATTATGTCTTGTTGGACTTGAAATATTTTGTTTGGAAACTTTTAATGAAGTATTGGACCTTTGGAGATGTATTATTTGTGGTTCAGACTTTGATGCAGATGTTTGATATTTGGTGGGTTTGGTATGTTAATGTGTTCTTACCTTGCATGAATATTGTATTGTTTAAGCTGCCTATGGTACTTGCATTGAATGAATACATTTGCTCAAAACCTGTTGCTGCTTTGTCCATTTGTACGACAGCAAACCAATCAAAAAGTTTGTCTCACCCCAATTAAAAAGTGTGATCCTTGCAATCCAACCTTTACGGTAATCTGTATATTCATGCAATTAATGCTCATAGTAACAGTTGTCACTAAAAGGCATAGGGTTTGGGCACTGGTAGATGTTTCATGCTAGCCCAAGTAACAACCATTTCAATTCTATTCTCAAAAGGAACAAGAAGTGCTTCTGATGGAAGCTACAGGTTCTATGTGAGCATCCACATGCACATGTGTTACAAGAAATAATTGATTCATTGTAATAGGCTGAAAATGAGCTAACCCGCAAGCTATTTTTCGAGCCAACTCGTGATTCATTTTTCGAGCCAACCAACGAGCCATTATTTCAAGCCAATTCAAGAGCCATATTTTCGAGCCAACCTTAACCGGACTCGGGTCAAGTTGAGTTGGATTTTTTGGCTCATTTTTTTCGAACCAATCCTAACCCGGATCTTTTTTTCTGGTTGCAAGCGGGTCGAGCCGGGTTGGCCCATTTTATTAGCCCTACTAAATACAAGTTTAAATAAATTCATCAAAAATATTTTCAAATTCTAAACATAATTTCAAATTAATTCTCGAATTGATAGTAATGTGGCCAGATTTAATAGATTCTTTTCATGTATAAATGTAGTTAATATATAAAAATTTCTTACATAAAATATATATAGATTTATTTTAATTTGAATTAGATCAATTTTTAAATTTAGATGCGAAATCTTATTCAACCTAAAGCTTTTTTTTTATTTTGGGAAAATATTTTTATTTTTTCCACCCTCATATATAAAAGTAAATAAATCTCCATATAAAAGAAGATGAAGAAAAAATTGATGAAATCATCTGATATGAATTTGCGAGAAAATATTTTCGGATATAAAAATAGTATTATTATTCCCTTTTATTTTTTATTTCTTTTTTGAATTCATTCGATTTTTTGTTTTTTTACACTTGACTTTTTCAATTTTAGTTGGGTCGGTTTGATTCGATCTATTTTCATTGGACTGGTTTGATTGATATTCAAATATCAATACAGATCTTTATATATTTATATATATTCATATGTTGCCTATAGGGTAATTGTTTTAAGAGTGCGTTTGATACATGTATATTTTTTGAATTTCCGGGAAGTTGGTATTGGAACTCTATTTACCCACGTTTGCCGTTTGGTAGAAAGTTTTTGAAAATTTTCCCGGGATTCTAATTTGTGAACAAATTATATAGCAAAATGACATCCAAGAATATCACTAGGAGGGTGATATTTTTGGAATCCCGGGTGTTGGGAAAATTTGATATTCCCGATAATATTTAATAATCAAACAAACCTAGAATCAGTAAACTTGAGCAAATATTCTCAGTAAGATTTTTGCCTACCAAACAGTTTTTTGGTCACATTTCTGGGAAAAATTGTTTTTCTCCTCTACCAAACGTGTAACACCCCGTAGTACTCCAGTTGTTAACATCATGATCTTATAGCGTACACAGCGGAAGATTTTATTAAATAATTAAAGAGACTTCATGTAAAAATACGAATAAACTTTTTCCAAAATATTTTCTGAAAATATTTCTAAAAATGTTCACATGAGATATTACGAAAGCGTAAAACTAAAACATACATCTACTAATTAATCCATTAGCCAGTATTAGTGGCCAGTGACTAACCGGATATGACAACAAGTGTCATTCCTGCCAGAGTCTCACATACAGCATAACGTCTGTTTAACAGATAACTGAGAGATAAGAATCTCACACACAATCACACTTGATAAACATAGTTAAATAACATACAGCTTGCAAGTCCTACACGGACTGCAATTCCCTCAATGGGTCAGTACATACATAATGGCTCCGTGCCCAAATTAATAAATCCATACATCATGTCTTTGTGTACTTATCACATGCATCTAACTTATAATACATATATCCGTAATCCAAAAGCTCAAATAATAATAATCCTGAGCATTATTACATACTTCAACGGAGTCTCAAAATAAGCTAACTAGGCGTGTCAAAACACTACACATGCCACTTAATCAAATAAAAACGTAAAATGAATAGCAACATCAATCCAGTAATCCGTAGCTGGGCCTTTTCCCTTAGAATACTCACAGCTACCGTGGGTACCTGAAATGATGTCCCCAAAAAGGGGTGAGATAACAACATCTCAATAAGCTCAAGATTCTTAGAGGATCCTCTAATCCCCTGAGCCCACTTCTTGCATGACAAGTCAGATATAAAGAATATATAACAAACATACAGCATAAACATAGCATCATAGATCATTCTCTGGTTAACTATTCATGGGTTCTCCCCAAGAATAGCTAACTGACATGTCCCACATGCCTAGTGTGACTTCCAGAGTCAAGCCATAGATAGTCAACACAAACTGTAGTATAAAATAACTCCCAAGGTCAAGCCATAGGCAACCTGCATACATATTCACTAACCAGGAACCTCATCCATACATCATCAGTGCATCCTCATAATATCAATAATCATATAATATCTATATGAATGAGAATGAATGCACATATACCACATATCACATACTTTCATACAATTCAACCATAATACCCACCATCATGGTGGGGCCACAAGATAGAGGAGCAACCAAAATCAGGAGCTTAGCACAAGCCCACACTCCAATATAATACGTATGCTCCAAATCAATCCTCAAGTTCAAGGTTCTCTAGGCACACCTAGAGTAGGAACCATTCACATCATTAATTACATATTTATTAATCAAGTCATATCCAAGACTTAATCATTTAATGATTTCACTTTCCATACTCATATGCCAGTAATATGTCTATTACAAGTCAAGACCATTTATTCCATATTTACATATTTTCAGTGCATTATGAAGCGTTCACTTGTTACCCAATCAACCATATAGGTTAAACACCTTACATAAACTTAGAATCACACTCTAAGACCACTAAGGTAACTTAGATTAAGATATTTTTCACTTAACTTACAACTAATCAAGATATTTATCATCAATATATTTAATTCATAACCTTGAACATTAATTATAATAAGTTACTAAGGGGTTTCCATAAGCCCACTTAGCCTAAATCTTATTTTTGCGATTATCCTATGACTGTACATGCTTCTGTTTTCTAGTCACTATGCGCAACCCACTTGTTATAACATTCTCATCTTTTAGTATGTAAATCTAAACTCAATTACCTTTCCAACAAGGTATCACATGCCTCATTTGGAGTTCTCTAGCTCCGGTTATCACTGTTTGAAGTTGGACACGCAAAACTGCCTGCCAACTCCAAACAGAGTCCCAAACATCCCTCACCATTTCTAGGATTCTAAAAAATATACTAAACCGATTGCTCTCACATTTTTATAAAGAAAACTAGACACCTTCAACTTTAATTTGATGTATCATGAGCCTAATTTGAGTAAGAACTGAGGGAGAAACAATTCATGAAAAATGTAAACACGTACAACCCTTGCACATGGCTTCCATGGGCAGTCTACACTCAATTGGACCTACAGAACGCTATACATATTCAAATGGTACCCAATTTGGATACAACGTAGCTAACATCTCAAGATTCAAAATGATATATGAAATATCCCTATTGGACCTCTGTGGAGGGAGATATGGTCTCCCAAAGTTAGCCTAAAAAATGGTCATTTAATCAAAGTGTGTTTAATTAGCAATTCCTAATTAGGTTTAGTTGGAAACCCTAAGTTACTTTAATTTTAGTGTTTTTTACATTATTAGGTCACTTATGCATTCACACGTAGTCACATTAGGTCTTAGTTCATTAATTTCACTAATTATATAATTAGTGCTTCTAAACCCTAATTAGGTTCATTTTTAGGGTTTTATAGTTAATTAATACATTATGCATGGTCCACCTTGCTTAAACCTTATATTAGTATCCTAATTAGGTCTTGAACCAATATTTATCATAGTAACCCTAATTGATCCTTATTTGACCGAATTGTTTATGTGCCACAAAAAAGGTTTTTAGCTTGTCAAGTTCCTCATTTCTTTAGTTAATTAAGTCCTACACTTAATTAGTCCACTAATTCATTATTTAATTTAATTTTAAACATACAATCCTAAGTATACTATTTAGGACAGATTTGATATAATAGAGTCATTAGAGTCTAAATCCATTCCTTAATCAAGATTAGCATTTTTAAGCTTAAATGTTGCATTTTTAACATTTCCTTTGGTCCTACTAATGATTGTCCACACTTAACAACCTCAAGAACCAATTTTTATCAACTTAACACATCAACCCCCTTAAGAACTCATGATGGTCGAATTGTTTAGGTGGTGGTGGTGGGATTTTTGTCACCATTTCCAAGGTTTCATGCTTACATCTTCAAGTGAGCACCAATGCTTCAAGCTCCCATCTTTCTCAAGCAAGCATGCTTTCTTTTCGCAAAGAACATACCTTTAAGAAAACTCAAGGTTAGAACTCAAGAGCACAACCCAAAGATGAGATTTTTCAAGAAGAAAACTCAAGAAACTTACACTAGAACGTAGTGAAATAAGCATCAAAGTGATGTTCTTCAAGTATAACTCAAAGCACCATCACCATGGCTTGAAGAAGCCATGAACACGCTGCTGTATGGAGAAGAAGACCCACGAAAATTTGGCTTTTCAAAATGAAAATAGGATATTCTTGAAGAGGATGATGAGGGGAACAACTTTGGTGAAGAGTGTTTGGTGATTTGAGGGAGTTTTGGTGGTGGAAAGCTAGAGAGAAGGTCGAGAGAATTTGAATCTCCAAAGGGTAGAGAGAGAGAGTGGGCTGCTGATGGGAGTGTTTGGGAGGGTTGCCCTTAGGGGTGAAAGTGGGTTGGGCTGGGCCAAGCTTTGCCCCGAAAAGCCCAAGCCTATGTTAAAAAATTTCAATATGGCCTGGCCCAAGCCTAGTACGAGTCTAATTGTTAGCATGGCTTGGCCCGTTTATAAAAAAACAAATGGCCTGGCCTAGCCCGTTAGCCTTTTAATTTTTAACTTTCAAGCAGAATCATGAATCAAATTACAAAATACTCAAATTCTGTTACTAAACCAAAAATCATAATTTCAACGTCCAAACAAAATCATGAATAACAACAAAACTCATACAATCTGCATTTAAGTCACTTTCAAAAGCAAAATGTTCAAACTAAATAACATATATTTCATCAGATCCAACAAACAAATCCATACTATGTAAATTAAAATAACTATATGAATCCAACAAACACATCATGATCCTTGTAGTAAGTATAACCTCTCCTAAAAATCTTTTAATATATTCATATACACAATCTAACATGCTTAGATGTTGGTTCCTCTTACGTAAGAAATAAAGTCAGATTTCTATTAAAATATAATCGAATATAATTAAGTTATAAATAATTGCAATTGATTAAATTTATATATTTTGTTTTTTCTTCAAGGCATACTTATTCTATTTTATTTTATTTAAAATAAATAATACAATATAGGTCGGCCTGTAGGCTTATAGGCCAAGCCTTGTGAAAGTGGGCCTATGGCCTTTTTATTAAACAAGCTTTTTCAAGGCCCAAGCCCGGCCTATTTTACGAAATATACTAGGTCAGGTCTAGCCTGATGTAGGCCGAGCCGTAGGCCCCTGTAGGCCGGCCCGGCCCAGTTTCACCCCTTGCCTTAGTCTTCTAGGGTTTTAACCAAGTCACATAAGTGACTTTCTGTCCTTTAGTGACACCCGGTGTAATTTTTATCTGAATCGTTATCAATTTTTCCACTTAGAACCTTCAAGACTCAAACTTTAAGTAATTAATATTAATTTTGTCTAATTATCATGTTTCTAACTTAAAAGTTTAATTAGCATATCACAGATCCACTTACAGCTGTTTAATTGCACTGTATACTTTACCGGTGTTCTTAACTGTACCCGGATTTCATAATCTTCTTAACTTTAACATTATTGGTCTAATTATGACTTGCTAGGCATATATTGGTCTTTCTTTCCATTTTCTCATCATTTTCCTGCTCCGGGATTGTACCGGCTGCTTCTACAGCAGTACAAAATACCTGGCAGAAGTGATTTTTCCAAAATAACCCAATATGAGTATCAAACTTCATCAAATCATATAATCATATCATCAAAATAGCTCTCTAACTCAAATTTACTAAATTGGAGCTATTCTACTGACTGTTACTGTATCAGCAGTAAAAAATAACAGATGAAAATTTATCTGTGTAAAATACCATCAATAAGGATATCAAACTTCTTAAAATTTCATCCTCATTCCATTTATGACCCTAAGGTCTTCATAATAATCCTCTAATTTTGAAATTATAAAATTAGGGTTATTATAAAATGCCTCCTAAGCGTTTACTGTTTCTTATATTAGAGGAGATAAATTTATCTCTCACCTACATATAAAAGTATGTGAAACTCATGTTTTCTTTTTCTCTCTCTTCTCCTTACATTGACCCGTATGAACATCACATATTTTTATGTATGGGTAGGAGATAAATATATTTCTTATAACATGAGAAACACTAAAACCTTGTTTTAAATATCTATTTTGTTTGTATCCAAAAAAATATATATATCTATTTTGTGCGACACTAAGTTTTCTGCTGGCAAAGAAAGATTTATCCGTAGTCCGTTTCCTTAAATATACCTGACAAATCAAAATATTATGCTATAAAATTATAAATATTTACATCTTAACAATAAATTTTCTGACATATTTATTATCATGGCAAAGCGGGATAACCCAATCCGACGTGCCCTGTTCCGTCTCTAACTTGCCTTCAAATAATCTGTCCTGCCTCGTTTTCCTTTTGAAAATGAATTTAAAATTTCTCAAACGTCGTCCCCTCCTGCCTCATCAAGGACCCACCAACATATTAAAAAAATGAATTTTTAAAAAAAATTATACTCTCTGTATATATAAAAGGTATCAAATAAAGATAAAAAAAAATAAAAAAATATTATTAATTATTTTTAAAAAAAATAAAAAATAAAAATAAAATTAACTCTAGGATTAACTTGGCTGCCACGGGTTAAACTTATTTTGATCCGCCCTTAAATAAAGCGGATTCAAGCGGGTTCACAAGTTAAAAATCTTAATCCAACTTTCATTTATAACGGATGAAGCGAACCAATCCGATGGATTGGACCCATTTTGTCACCATGTGCATGAGAAAGCAGACGATTGTTTGACTATGGAAACTGGGACATCCAAATTCCTTATATTAAAAGTGGTGACGCAAAATGATATAAGAAAAAATATCATCCAAATTCCTCATGAAGGAACAATTTCATTTATCAGAAAAAATATTATAATTAAGCTGTTTTGATGGCAAGCAGTAAATTTGTACTGCCACTTTTGAGATTTCTTTTTCTACGCATTTTTAGGTTTTAGGGAGAAGGAAGAAGGCTGTGGTGTTGCAGAATGGTGCTCTTTTCTATCATAAAAATTAACATTGCCATTTTATTAAATCATATTATCAGGTACTTACCTTGATCCTGCAGCAGGACAATGCTTGGCTCTGTAAAGACCATGGACATCATAATCAAGAATTTTCAGTATATTGGTCAGTATTCTAATTATTCTACAGTGGCTTAATTATCTCAAATCTTGGCCACAAGAATTAGTCTGGGGTTATTCTAACTTAATTAGGAATTTTGAGTGCAGCTATCTCAAAATTTGGTAAATAGAACTTTGCTATCATATGATCTATAAATCAATATATAATATAATAAAAATAAAGGGATGGACCCACAATAACAATAAGGGCTTGTTTGGTGTGACGTATAAGACATGATATATAAGCTTATACTATACGTTATGACATTTTCAGTTGTTTGGCGTGATCATCATATAGTATAAGCTTATACATCATAATTTCTTAATACATCAAAACGATGTATAACTTAATCCGGTCTAAGGGTGAGGGATAAGGTCTGATAAGAGATTGATGTATTAACATCGTTGACCAATGTAATTTTCAAAAATTAATATAGTATTTTAATATTAATCTATTAAAATAAAAATTAATTTTTTAAAATATTGAATATTTTTATTTTTATAAAAATTAATTTATATTTTAGACACACTAATCAATAAATTTTTATAAAAGTTAATTTCATATGATATTTTTTGAAGAATTATATAAATTCTTTATTAAAGGATATTTTTATTAAAAATATTTATTTTTATCATATATTGTATTATACAGTGCATTACCAATATTAGATGATATTATCTTATATAATATATTATTTTATACAATACCGTGTCAAACGCTAGATAGTATTAAAATTCAATCAGGTCTTATACAATCAAACCTTATACTATCAGATCTTAAATAGTATTCCAAGAATATAAAATACTCACTACTCAATATTTCTTTTATTAAATACAGTAAAAAATAATTTTTTATATTATCTTTATTTTTATATTTATTTCTACTCATATTTTATTTCTTTTTTCTTTTTTGGACGAGGACCATATGATGCATGACCACATAAACTTTTCTCTACTGACTACATGCCACATATCACAAATAAGGCAGATTATAAGACACGATTACATATGTTTCGTAATCTACATGCCATCCGGCCACGTGTGCAGAGTAAGACACGTGTACGGAATATGTTTTCTAGAATTCCACAAAAATATTTAATTGCTATCTTAATCTACAACTGTATTATCAAAACGGATCATTTATATTACAATTTACAGTTCTATTAATTAAAATGACGATGTTGGGTCTGGTAATAACGATGTTGGGTGGGGGCAATAGCTAGTCTAGTATAGGCATGATTTTTGAATGGGTGATAATTCTAATACTTTCTAGTACCTTATAGGCATGATTTTTTTTTAGGGTGTCTTATATTGTATCGTTATTAAAATCTCGATTTATTTTTATGATTTTATATTTTTACGATTTTTTTTTTACCAAAATGATTTTATTAATATTACAAACGCTTTTACGTTTTTATGATTTTTTTTTTACATTATGATTTTATATTTTACGATTTTTTAATCTTTTTTTGATTTTATTTAAGATCTCGATTTTAACAACATTAATTCTCTTGTTTTCTTCTAAATGGTGAGGGTCATTCCCATAAATGATTTTGTAATTTAAAAGATAATAATGAGTTATTGAGTAATTTGCATTATTAGAAGTTTCAATCGTAAAGGCTTCTTCAATTCATATATATGAAAGATATGGACAAGCAGGAAACATGACAAATCAAACAAAATATCTTGTTGCTATGCTATATTTGGGACTGACGTAGCATGTGAGAACCGGCAAAAGAGTAATTGAAAGCTAAAGATGTAAATAAGTCGGTTAGTCTAATAGAAGTTTGAATAAACACTTTTTTTTATTCCTAACAAAAAATATGGTCTACTTTAGCCCTTTACAAAAATAAATTAATCAGTTAGTCCTAACAAATTTAAAGTGGACCCATTTTAGTCTTTTTGAGGGACTAATATGGATCTTTTTTGAATTTGTGAAGGACCACGATTTCAACTAAATTGGTGTACTTTGAATTTGTTAAGGACTAACTGACTAATTTATTTTTGTAAGGGACTAAAATGAAGACCGTGTTTTTTGTTAGGGTCGAAAAAGGGTATTTACTCTAGAAGTTTACTGCTCAATCTTCGTCATATCAGATGCGACTTATTATATATGATTAAATAAATTAAACTCAGACTTAAAAAAAAATGTATTTAATAAGTAGGTTATATGCTTTCTTCTATATGCTGAGCCTATAAATCAACATACCAGCTTATATTACATTATAAATAAATAAATAAATAAATTATTATTTTAATAATTTTATATAAAATAATATTTTTTTAATTATTATTTTTTAATTATTGAATGTCTAATATACTTAAATAAACAAATAAACCTGATATTAAATTTTTTATTTTTTAAATATAAGTCACGTCAAAACTTATGATTTGAATCTTAAAAAGGTATAATTATTTTACATTTCGATGCATGATATGAAAATCACTTTTATATAAAAAGGTTATTTGGATGTTAAAATAAAAAAAGCTCTCTACCAAAAAAAAAGCACATTTTATATATAATTTTTTTTTAACAATTTTTGTTGAGTCAAGTCAGACTCTCAAGTAAATTGCGGAAACGAAACAATAAAATACAATAAGAGAGAGATGAAGAAGAACATAGGCATTTTGTTTAAGGGAAATGATCCGTTTACAAACTTTTTTGATAAATTTTTACAAATTACACTATGTTCTCCCGGGAGAACATAGTGAAACTAGTATTCTTCCGGGAGAAGATAATGTAGTTTGTAAGAGTTTGTAAACAAAAAAGTTTGTAAATATAACCTGCCCTTTGTTTAAGGTGGAAAAACATCCTCCAATGTGAAGAAGTAAAAATTCACAAGGTACTAATCCAGAATCAAACTTCCATTATAGAATAATGGGTTACAAGAGTCAAGCTTCTCTAGTCTTTCACTAGAGTACAATCAAGCTTCACCAAGTATGGTGGTAACATCAAACGTTCATAAAGAGGTCTAACACTCAAACCTTTATTTAGAGGTACTCTAAAATAATCAAGCATCACCTATAATGGTGGTATTCAAACTTCCCTAGAGAGGTTTCAGTCGGGTTCTTTCTCTCATGGAGGATTTCTCCATCTCTTCCTCTATTTATAGATGGCTAGGAGGGATATCTTCAATGTTCTAGATTCTTCTTCATTTAATGTGAAGAATTTCAATACAAACTCTTCGTTCTCCAATGAAGTCCTTTTATTTTCTTATGAAGCCTTTTCATTCTTCCATGTATTGGAACTTGTATCTAATTAAGGATAAATAATCCAACAAATTTTTGGGATTTACGCAAATGAAATTTGGAGAATTTGGTTGCAATGTTAGAAAAGACTCGTTCTACAAACCACTCCAATGCTATAGGAAGATATTCGATTGTAAAGTGATAGGTTGTTGGAAGACCTAGCTAAAAAAAACAGCATGATAATGAGATAAGAAGAGATAAAATAAGTATGATAGGATGACGTTAAAATTGTATTTTAAAAATTTGATATTATCTTTTAGTTTCTACTTTTTTCAAAAGCAACCAATTACTGGCTAAAAAAAAATATTTTAATTTTAATTTTAAATTATTTTTTGAAAAAATTGTTATCCAAACATCTAAAAATTCGCAATTTGTTTTTAAAAAAACAAAATCAATTTTTTTAGGCATCCAAACGGGGAACAGTGACCAAAATGCCATTGTTCACCAATTTTTTTACCTAAATGCCACGCGAACAGTATTATTTCCCAATCTGCCACGGGACAAGTTCGCTACCCGGTATAGCGAACTCAGTTTGCTACCCGGTATGGCGAACTCAGTTTGCTGATGTGTCATGTTTCTAGTGGACACCAACTTGATTTTAACCAAGTTCGCCTACATGGTAGGCGACCTTCATTTTTTTTATTATTTTTTTTAAAAATTTGATACTTGTTATCCATTAAAAATGTGACACGTCAGCAAACCGAGTTCGCTACACAGGGTAGCGAACTTGCCCCCGTAACATATTGAAAAATAACATATAACATTTAGGTAAAAAAATTGGTCAACACTCACATTTTGGTGAGTGTTCCTCCAAACGGGCACTTACACAGTTATTGAAAGCGACGGGGCCACGGGGGTGCTTATTATTTAATATACATTGGCAAGCATGTGGCAAAGCGAAACACAATGGCAGAGGAAATGGCAAGTGAGATATTGAACTCTCTTGTAACTCAGAGGCCGCATTCAGCAGAAGCAAATCGAAACATCAGAGTGGAAGTTAACCCATCTGTTACCCTCAAGGTACACACTCATGGTCAATCTCTTACCTACTTTCCCTCATTTTCCTTCCTCAATTTAATTTTTTAGTTGTTTCATGTCTTAGAAGACATTGTTAATGAATCAAAGCTTGTACATGCTGGTGCAAAAAATTAAAGGGTTTGAATTTTTTCTTCGTTCCTCCCTCATCAAAATGAGTCTTGCACATTTATATGGTTGATGACTACCCCTGCTAATTTCAAGGGAGTGAATGGACAAAAGGATTAATCTTTCCCTTGTTGTTGCAATTTTCTCCTTATTTTCTGATTTCTTGCATAAGAAGTTTATGTTGAATTAAGCATGCTTTCAACTACTTTATTTGGATGGTTTCTGAAACAATTATCCTTTTTAATAATCAATTTAATGATGAATAGAAGAAACAGTTAACTGTTTCTAAATGTGCAAGACTCAAACAATTATCCTTGTTTGAGTCTTGCACATTTATATGCTTGCAAATTTTTCTTTAAAGTTAACTGTTAACAGTCCATATTCTACTGCACTGGTCTTTATTGCAGTTTGAAGATGTTGTGCACAGAACCAAAATTAGCATAGGGCAAAGCTTATTCTGCAAAAAGGAGGCAAGTTCTGAAGAGAAACTGGTCTTAAAAGGGATTAGTGGTGCTGTTTTTCCAGGTGAATTATTAGCCATTTTAGGCCCTTCTGGTAGTGGTAAAACAACTCTGATAAATGTTTTGGGAGGCCGGCTCAATGGTACCATTAGAGGAAACATAACCTACAATGGCAAACCCCTTTCAAAACCAGTGAAGCAAAACATGGGATTTGTTGCTCAGCACGATGTCTTCTATCCTCATCTATCAGTCAGTGAGACACTTGTCTATTCTGCTCTTCTTCGCTTGCCAAATAGCCTCTCTAAGGAAGAGAAAATCTCAAATGCTGAGGCAGTTATGAATGAACTTGACCTGACTCATTGTAAGGACACTATAATGGGAGGGCCACTCCTAAGAGGCGTTTCAGGTGCAGAACGGAAGAGAGTTAGCATTGGGCAAGAACTGTTAACAAATCCAAGTCTCTTGCTTGTTGATGAGCCCACTTCAGGTCTTGACTCAACCGCAGCTAGACGAATTGTGCTAACTCTGTGTGAGTTAGCTAAAGGTGGAAGGACTATCATAATGACTATCCACCAGCCTTCCAGCAAACTTTATTACATGTTTGAAAAGATTTTACTGTTATCAGAAGGTAGTAGCCTGTACTTTGGGAAGGGAGAAAATGCTATGAACTACTTCTCTAGTATCGGATATGCTCCATCTTTAGCCATGAATCCTTCAGATTTTCTGCTCGATCTTGCAAACGGTATGCAAGCATAAACCTTTCAAACATGCCTAGGAAATACCATCCTGCTTTATTTTTGGATTAAGACATGGTTAACTCACCCTTTACATTCAAATATTTCGTGGGCATTGCAACATCATAATCATATATATTCTAATCAACTTTTAAGAATTAATTTTGAATAAACTTTGATATTTCTGAAAAATTTGTGCGTTTTTCTAAAAAAATCAAATGACATGATTTGATATTTGTTAAAATAGATTCTGAGCTAAAGCATTAATTAGAAGATTTGTTCTCTGATTTGGTTTTGGATGGCCACTATCATTAGTCCATTCATTAATTGGAAATCATCTTAAGTTTTTCTAGGTATATATTCTGGAAATTCAGAAAATGATACAAAAGCAACAAAACAAGCGTTATTAGCTGCTTTTGAGAGTAACCTTGCATGCCAAGTGAAGATGGAACTTCAAAATGACAGGGTTTCATTACATGAAAGTTCGGAAGCAGAGATATTTGGTCAATATTGCACAACCTGGTGGCAACAGTTTAACATATTACTAAGAAGGGGTTTCAAAGAAAGAAAACATGAGCAATTTTCAGTCCACAAAATCTGTCAGGTTTTGGCCTTATCATTTTTCGCAGGTCTTCTCTGGTGGCAGTCTAGAATTGATGAAATGCATGACCTGGTATTTAGATAACATAGTACTTTAGCTTAAGAAATCCAAGACCTTTTCTGATAATTGTTACATTTGCTGTGTAGGTAGCATTACTTTTTTACTATACACAAGTGTGGGGATTCTTCCCTATGGTCCAGTCCATCTTTACTTTTCCTAGTGATCGAGGAATGATAATAAAGGAAAGGTCTTCCTACATGTATAGACTCTCATCTTACTTCATAGCAAGTAATGTTGTTGACCTTCCAGTACAGCTAGCCTTACCATCATTTTTTGTCACCATTACTTATTGGATGGGAGGGCTAAAAGCCAATGCTTCAAACTTCTTCCAAACTCTAGCTGTTGTTCTTCTCTATGCTTTGATATCACAGAGTGTTTGGCTTGCTATTGGTGCACTGCTTGTAAATAATCAAAGGGTGGCTGCTTCAGTTGGATCAGTGGTCATGACATTATCTGTTCTAGTCAATGGCTACTTTGTTCAAAATATGCCAGCATCTATATCCTGGTTAAAGCGCATATCTCATAGCTATTATTCCTATAAACTCTTGCTGGGGTCACAGTTCAAGTATGATGACACTTACCGGTGTGGTTCAAATTTCACTTGCTTAGTTGGGAACTATCCTGTAATTAAGCATGTAGGCCTTGACAAGCAAGGTTTCTCTGTTGCTGCCTTGGTGGCAATGCTTGTAGGCTACAGACTTTTTGCCTATTTTGCCCTTATGATTGGTATGAAACAAAATTAGACCCTTCTGGTGTAGATTTCAAATTTCGTTAAAAAGGGTATGTAAGTTAGGGAATACTCTCTTATTATTAATAATATTTTGCTTTTGCAGTATGTTGTTAATGTTGTTTGAATGTCATCATACTTCTGCCACTAGAAATGAAATCCAGTCTTTCAAATATTTGATCTAGTTTGATAGTATATGAAATTGGATACAGAACATTTGTGGCAGCAGGGGAAACAGTTGCATTGTCAGAAGAATTTAACAACAATTACAATGCCATTCCAATCATTTAGATTCAAAATATTAAAGGCGTGAGGGCGTATGTTCTGATGAAATAACAAAGGTTCAGCCCTAGGTGATTTATCTTTGTGAATAAGTACATACAAAACTCTTGCCTCCTTTTTCAATTAGAAAGCTACGAATCTAAAATGCTTAGAAGCTTATTTTCATTGATCTTCGTTGTTTGGAAGAAACCAGTTCAAGCAGAGGATTCTGAAGGTAATTGGAATCTGCAGATGGAGTCAGATACTTCCATCTATAAACCGAGAACATGTGGACACAATTTTTTAGCCATCAATATGTAAAGAATCAATTCAACCAAAAGCTTAAGCTTAAAGCTAATGGTTTTATATTTATCTAACACGTTCCTTCACATGAGAGTTTACTGGGTTTGAAGGGTGAATAATATGTTAAAAACTCGGGGTAGGATATTGTAACAATCAAATAGGGTTACTACTAATCAATTTCAACGTTAGATTGATTATGTTGATCCAACGGTTATATTTATTTCCATCTTTGTATGATTATGATTCCCCATATTTAATGTGAAAGCATTAAATATGAAAGATCATAACCATATAAAGGTGGAAATAAATATAAAATATTAAATATGAGAAATCATAACTATACAAAAATAGAAATAAATATAACCGTTGGATCAACATAATCGATCTAACGGTGAAATTGATTGGTAGTAACCCTAATTGGTTTGTTACAACATCCTTCCCCTACAAATTCTACAATACTTGATTAATTATTAATTAAATAAGGCGGTAACGATCGAACTCGTGACCAATTAGTCACGGAAGCTTTGATATCTCTTATAAAGAATCAATTCAATTCAAAAGTTTGAGATAGTGGATAAAGATAGGTTAATGGTTTTATATTTTTGTAACCCAAGATCATCTTATAAAGGGGGAAAATTGTCTCCTTTGCTTGTGTACACCAGAACATGCAATGTTGAACATTTAAATGGCATTCCAACCCAAATGTTCCCTCAGTCAACAGATCTAAAAAAACTAGTAGTTTGGTCCTCCTAAGTTGATGTTGGTTACCTTCTCACCCATATAATTGATGTAGCTATTTATGGCTAATAAGGTGATAACGTAGGACAAATCTGAATTGTCCAATACAAGTGTTACTCTTTTTCAAGTAGGCACTATGGCCTAATTGTGTGCATGTGATTTGGGCCATTTACACATACATCAACATGTCTTTCTATGTCAACAATTGTAACAGCCTAGGCCCAACGTTGTGTCCAACGGTTCACGTGTATTGTTACCTTCAAAACCCTGACCCCTCCCCTCTGAGGGTTGGGGTCACAAGTTGGACCCTATATCATATCGATCCTTCCGACCCCCAAAACCCAGCCGGGTTTCAATGACTCCCGGGTCAGAGGGGTCAAAAGGGGTCATTGCATGTTTTTTTTTTTTTAAAAAAAAATTCCATGAAACAATATTATTTTATTAAAAAAATAAATAAAAATGCTTGCAAGCTTAAATCTAATTGTTCTCTTCTCTCCTAATGACCTAAATGTTTTCAATCTTCACCTCACTGCCGTGAATCTTCTAGAAAAGGTAAGAATTTTAACCCTTCAAATGAAATCCTTACGGTTGTCGATGGAAAACAAAAACTCATTCTTCCTTCCTTTAAATTTTCCTTTGTCAGAGATCTTCTCAAAAGAGGCAGAACCGGGTCAGTGTAGTGACCCCATTAGAATATGAGTTTTGTACTTTGGTATCTTGATACTTTAATTAGGTTATATAATATTGACTTGTGGTTGTAATTGATAAATTATGTTAAATATATTTTGAATCTTTGATGATTGGTGATTTGTCTTTTAATATTTTCATATAGGATATATCTATTTATATTTTTTTAATATATAAAACCGGGTCAGCGTAGTGACTCCCTGACCCCCCGGTTGAACCCGTGACCCCATGACCCCTGACCTCAGCCGGGTCAATGGCCGGGCCCGACCGAGTTTTTAAACACTGGTATTGTAACATGCCAAAGTGAAACGAATCTTACATCTCATGCAACACTCTTCAGATTTTCATCTTTTCTTGAGCTATCTATCTCTCTCTATCTCTCTCTCTCTCTCTCTCTCTCTATATATATATATATATAAAGGAAACTCATTTGTTGGAAAGTTTTGCCATGTGTCACCCCCTCCTTGCATCTCAGATTTCTGTTTACACCACTACCCACTTAAAAACTTTCCTTCTTTGGAAAATTGGCAAATTCGAATTATTAAATATTTTAAACATTTTAAAATACGAAACAAAAAAAATGTTTAATTGAATTTTGATTCAATTGAGTTGTGGTGGCAGACACCTCATTCAATGTCCAAGTGTCCCAGTCCTCATTCAATGTCCCACTCAGCTGTTTCATCGTCAGACTTTAATGATGATTTCTACGTTTAAATCTGATCATGATTTGTACATTGGAATGATCAGCTCTTTTAAAATTCAAAATATGATTTGATTTCAATATTTCGATTTAAATTTTGAAATATTTCGATTTCATTTTTTGAAATCCAAATTGTAATGGTGGGAAAAAAATTTCTTTTAAAAATCTAAATTCTTTTTAAAATAAAAAAAATTCATTTGTGGTGGCACACAAGTCATTGAATGTCCCACTGCTGTCCACATTGCAATTACTCAGCCCTTTTAATTGCTTTCTACCTTGAAATTGCTCAGCTGATTTAAAATTCGAATTTTGAAATGATTTCAAATTTTGAATTTAAAATATGGATGGTAGGAAGAGATTTGGAAAGTTTTGGGTGGCACTCAGCTAATTTAATCTCTGACTACTTTTCTTTTGTTGCTTACGTCTATAAAAAGGAACGTTGTGCATTGTTATTTCCTTCTTCTGTTCGGTCTACAATTTTTGCTAATTGTTTCTTTGAGAAAAATAGCTTCTTTCTTTTCTTCTTTTTGTCTTCCAAAACGAAATGTTTTAAATTTTTTCGTCTCTGTTGTGATTTTAAATTTCTGTGTCAATTGTTATGATTTTCGTTTTTGTTGTTTGAATTTTGGCTTTCAATTTTTTTGTAGGGTGGAAGAATCCATGCTACTGTCAAATGATCTTTGCAGGTCTGAAAAAAAATCTGTGACAGAGAGGTGTATTTTATAGGTCCAGACTCTACAATGTAATGGATGCATTGTTATGAATGACTGATATAATGTATTAAGCTCTAAAATGCTTCTACATCTTTTTTTAATTCATTTATGTTATTGACTGTAATGTGAACTGTACATATTACATAAGAGCTATTTGATGAGGATCTAATCTTGGTGAATATAACCTTCTGACTGCTTCTTCTTCTTTGGGTGCTATTATACAGACATATGATGCATCTTCAAATGTAACTTGAGAATATAAACTAACAGCAGTGCTCTTGCTCATCTTTTGTCTATTTTATCAGGATGTTGGCTATTGGCTGGAGACTATAAATCTTGGTAATTATCGACAAATTTTTAAAGAAAATGGTGTTAATGGAGAATACCTGGAAGGAATGTCTATGTTCACGACTGAACAGATCCTTTGATTCATTAGACGTTGCCACATGAAGTAGGGAGACTTTATCACATTGTGCAAGGAATTAAGACGGATTAAAGGTTTTTCTCTCTCCCTTAAACAGTAAATATATAATGACGTGCCAATAAACTCTCATTTGATTTTATTTTTTTTTACTAATTTGTTGTGTGCTTTTCATCCACTGAGATATGGCTTGATGATCGTTGTTGTAACAATCTGTTTGATGCCATTTGAACAATCTAAGGAAACATGAATATACTAGATGAAAGATTAAACTGGAGGTTTAGTATGTGTGAGATATATCTTGAAATTGATATCATGCGTCTGTTTTTTTTTTAATACCAATATCATGCGTCTGTTTTCGGTACAGTTGTCACTTCAATACAGGCAACCATTAACAGATTCTCATCATGAGGCATAATTTTCTGAATTTGTTATGCAATATTGCAAAGAAAATTTATGAATAATAAGTTTATAAAACAGCAGTATAAGTTTATGTCAATATTTATGAATTATACAATACAACAGCTGCATTGCATTGCAAAACTTTGTACCAAAATATTTTTTTTAATAGCAAACAATAAAAAATGCATATCAAAATATTCTATCACTATTTTGGATATTCGTTTATTCGTTTTTCACAGTATGTTATACTTAAACTAATTTATTTATTTGTTGTTATCAATATTCGTTTTATCTTTGTGATTTTTTATTTAGATTTAACTATATTTGAAAATCTATTACGGTTTGGGCCTTTAATTTTAAATGTAATTTCAAAATCAGAACTGAACAATAAAAAAATTAAAGCAATAGGGTTTTGTGCCTTGTGTATTACTAGTCTACATACACTTAAAAAAAATCAAGTCTTTTTTTTTATGATGTCATATTTGTCTATTTTTCATGGGTAATTGTTAACCCTATTAATATTGCATAAAAAATTATTGTAAAATAAAAAAATTGTTTATATTGTAAAATAAATTCGAAATTTGAAAATAAATTAAATGAAAAATTATGTGAATAATTTTTAGTGACAGACAACTCATTCAATGTCCCACTGCATTCTACATTGGAATTTCCAAATTAATAATAACTCAACTCTTCTAAATTTTGAATTTATGTGTAAATTTAAATTTTGAATTTGAATTTTTAACTTTGTAATGGTGGAAAAACTTTTGAAATTTTTTTGTGGCAGGCAGCTCATTTAATGTCCCATTACTTTTCTTTTGTTGTATATTATGAGTAAAAAGATCTCTACTTTTCTTTTATTGTATATCCCACTATTGTTTTCATGGGTAATTGTTAGCCCTATTAATGTTGCTTAAAAAAAAACATTAAAAAAAACTGTAAAATAACAAAATTATTTTTATTGTAAAATAAATTCAAAAATAGGAAAAAAATTAAAAAAAAAATTATGTGAACATTTTTTGGTGGCAAACAACTCATTCAATATCCCACTCAATTTTGTGATGGAATTTCCAAATTAATAATAACTCAACTCTTCTAAATTTTGAATTTATATTTAAATTAAATTTTTCAATTTGAATTTTTAACTTTGTAAGGGTGGGAAAACTTTTGGAAAATTTTTTGTGGCAGACAACTCATTTAATGTCCTACTATTTTTCTTTTGTTGTATATTATGAGTAAAAAAGATCTCTACTTTTCTTTTATTATATATCCCACTATTTTTTTCATGGATAGTTGTTAGACCTATTAATGTTACATAAAAAACAAAAAACATTAAAAAAAATATTGTAAAATAACAAAATTATTTATATTGTAAAATAAATTCGAAATTTGGAAAGAAATTAAATGAAAAATTATGTGAACAATTTTTGGTGGCAGACAATTCATTGAATGTCCTACTCAATTCTACATTGGAATTTCCAAATTAATAATAACTCAACTCTTCTAAATTTCGAATTATGTTTAGATTTAAATTTGAATTTGAATTTTTAACTTTGAAATGGTGGGAAAACTTTTGGAAATTTTTTGTGGCAGAGAACTCATTTAATGTCTCACTACTTTTCTTTTGTTGTATATTATGAGTAAAATAGACTTCTACTTTTCTTTTGTTGTATATTCCACTATTCTTTACATGGATAATTGTTAGCCCTATTAATGCTGCATAAAAAAACAAAAACATAAATTTCTTTTGTAAAATAAATAAATTATTTATATTGTAAAATAAATTCAAAATTTGAAATAAATTATTTGGAAAATTATGTGAGCTTGATATATGGGAAAAGAGTTCAGCATTTAATATTTATGCAGTGGGAAAAGATATATATAATAAATTTGAATTTAATATAAAATTATAGATTAAACAATAAAATATTTTAAATTATAAAATTACATTTTGTAGTCGATAAAAATTATTTAAAATTTCAAATTTAAATGAAAAAAATAAGAAATGGCATTATTTATACTTTATAAAAAATAAATTAAATATTAACATAAAATTTTTAAATATACATGTATAACCAATTAAAAAATATATAAAAATCATAAATTAAAATAGAAAAAAATTATATAAAAAAATATGTACAATTAATATAAAAAATTTTAAAATTTATATTTATATAAAAAATGACGTCTGTCATTCTGTAAAAAAAAATTATTAAAATTTAAGAACTATAAAAATGAAAATTTTAATTTAGTACAGAAGAAAGAAATTAAACTTTCATTTTTTTATTGCAAGAGTGTAATTAAAACAAATACTTGCAAAAGATAATTATTTATATAAAATGCTGAGAGTTAGAGGTGGAAAACTGGACTCGGCCCGGAGGGCTGGCTTGCCAATATATTTTTATGATTCAATTGAAATTTTAATTACTAAATCTGATTTCAATTTTTGTAAATACAAATTTGTGAAATTCCAAAGACTAACGACAGTAATCCTTGCAAAAAAAATATTTATATAAAATGCTGACAGTTAGAGGTGGAAAACTGGGCTCGGCCCGGAGGGCCGGCCCGCCAATATATTTTTGTAATTCAATTAAAATTTTATCCTTCTTCTTTTATAATTAAATTACTAAATCAGATTTCAATTTTTGAAAATATAAATTTGTGAAATTTCAAATACTAACGACACTAATCCTTGCAAAAAAAAAAATTATTTATTATCATTTTATGAATTTGATTGTAGTAAATGAAAGTTCATCTGTTAGATAAAATATAAAAATCTAGATGCAACTATAAAAATATTTTTTTTATGGATAAATATAAAGACTTTTTACATGTTGATAGTTAGAGGTGGCAAACTAGACTCGGCCCTCCGGCCCGCCAACATATTTTTATAATTAAATTAAAATTTCATCCTTATTCTTTTTTAATTAAATTCCTAAATCTGATTTTAATTTTTGTAAATACAAATTTGTAAAATTCCAAATACTAACGACACAAATCCTTGCAAATAATAAATTTTTTTTTTTTTAAATGTGATTGCAATAAATGAAAGTCTATCTCAAAGATTAGTGTAGTTGCTTTGATTCTGTTTATATGCATTTGTTGCAATGTAAGCAAAAGATATGACTCATACATGCTTATTTGATTAAGTGGCATTCAAAATTCGTTCAGACAACTTTTTTTTGGTGCTTAAAAAAATTTAATCCAATCTTTTTTTTGCTGATACTATGACTTTTGGGTGATAACATATTAGTGTTACTTATTTAATAAGTTTTTGCCTTCTGTATTGTAAGCACAAGGAACGAAAATCACACAGTAAATGTCATATTTAGTAAGTGTTGAACTCATCCCTCTAATGATTGCTGTGAAATGACACTGCGTTTTCATTTTATAGGTAAAAGCTGATCTTTTAAATCCTTATTTGTTTGGTGTTATTGTTACCTTGATTTTGTTGATGAATGTTATAGTTAGCAATGATTTGTATGCATTTTTTTTATATCCCTTCCTCATGTTATCATGGTGTATTATGATGTAGTTGTATGCAAAATTAATTATCCCTCTGAATAACAAATTTTTGTTTCTGGTTGATATTTGCAAAGTTCTGTGTCAATGCTGTAATTTTTTCTACCTGAAATATAAAACAAAATAGCAACACCATTTTTTGTAATTATAAGGTTTATAGTGCGATTAACCAATCACGGCGGGCTACAAAAAATTTGATCTTTTTCCCCCGTGCATCGCACGGATAATATACTAGTTTGTTGAAAAAGAGAGGCTACCATTTTTCACATTAAATTTTAAATTGATGATGGTGATGCATCCCATAACGTTGAAATCGGGGAGTCAACTAGCTAGCTATATCTAGGGAGGCGTTTGGTAGAGGAGAAATTTTTTTTTATCCGGGAATCTCAATTTTCAAAAATATGATTTTTATATTCAATTTACGATAATATCTGAAAATTTAAAATTTAAAAAAATTCAGTGTCCCGAGAATCCGAATAAAAATTGTGTACCAAACGACCCCTAGAGAATAAAACGCTCGGTGTATCCTATAGGAATGACAAAATCTCAATTAGGCTTTTACACCAATTAAATCAATATTTCAAAATACTATCCCCACGATCCCCCATTCAATTCTATAATTGCTTGTAATATCCAATGGGTGCAGCTTAGTTGGTTCCTTGGCGCTGTGTTAGTGGGATTGGACATGTGTTCGATTCACGCTGAATGCATTCTTGGGGAGGGGGCTGAACCTTTAGCCATCACTGACCCCCGCACTCCGAATTAGTCTCATAGCCGGCTCAAAGAGTCGAAGCTTGTGGGGATACCGGAGGGAGCCAACTCGCCTCAAAGAGGTAATTAGGGTTTGGTAACTCCAAAAAAAATAATTGCTTGTAATAAAAAAAGAATAACGGACTTGAATATATATATATATATATATATATATATATATAGGGATAGGATCCTTTGACACCTCATCTGAGAGCCGTTAGATAAAAAAAGATCAACGACTTTGATTGCTAAGCATGTGACGCCATTGATCTTTTTTTATCTAACGACTCTCAGATGAGGTGAAATTTGACACCTCATCTGAGAGCCGTTAGATCAAAAAAGATCAACGACTCTGATTGTTAAGCATGTGACGCCATTGATCTTTTTTGATCTAACGGCTCTCAGATGAGGTGTCAAATTTCAAATTTGACACTGGTGTCAAAGGATCCTACCTCATATATATATATATATATATATATATAACGTTTCTCAAGCTGTCGGAGATAATTTTATTTCCGGCTAATAAATTATAACCGTACAAAGATGGATCAATGGTAATGAAGGAAGAGAGAGAAAAATGGAATCATAACCATTCAAATGTGAATCTACTAATATAAGGAAATAAATAAACAAAACGACGTCGTTTTGAGGTGGCCGGAGATAAACTTATCTCAAGTTGCCGGAGAAATGTTTTTTCTATATATATATATATATATATATATATATATATATATATATATATATATATAGGCTTTTTGACCCTTTTGCCCCTCATTAATTAATTAATAACCAATTTGCCCCTGATCAAGAACTATCCACCAACCTGCCCTCTTTTAGTCGACTACCTTGCTGTTTTAGTCGAGCAAATGGTCAATCTTCAGAAAGTGGACTACCGCAAATTTAGTCGACTAAAAAATCATCTTAATCGACTACATTTTTGGGATATTTAGTCGACTAAGTATCGATATTTAGTCGACTAAATATCGACGGATTTGTTTTTTAAAAACCCCCCATTCGGCAGAGGGGGAGTAGGATGACCTAATCGACTAAGGAGGCGGCCCAAACCCCAAATCCGCAGGAGCAGCTGAAAAACGCCCCAAACCCTTCCCTTAGGCGTGTGGATTGCCCCCAAATTTGGTCCAAATCGTGAAATCTGAAGGATAGGTAAGGTTTCTTAACTTGCATTGTGTTTTAGGTTTAGGAATTTTTTGTATTTGTTTGTTGTCCGAATTTGTGAACTCTAATCAAAGCGTTTGTTGTAGGTTTTGTAACCCTAATCTACTAAGGTTTATTTTTTTGCATTGTGTGAATTTTTTTGTTTGAAAAGTTTGTATGTGGCAAAAGTTTGCTTTTGGTTTACAGCGCTTATGTTGCAAGTTTTCATTACCATCATGACATGTTTCATATAGTTAAATGCTGACATGTTTCATTGTAGGTACCCTAAACAAATGACGAGCCGCAGAAGACCAAGCGATGAGGGCAATGAGTCACTTGAGAGACGCACCAAGCATAGGCAAGAGCGGCCTTCTTCGTCAAGGCGACAAGACGAAGAGCCTGATATTGTTGACCTCCCGTATGGGTATCTGTTTGAGGACGACCCTGCCGTCCACGCTTCATTCGTACGTGACCATTTGAACCGGCCGTTATGTGCTCCAAAATCTTTGGATACAGCCTTTTTTGATAAGGAGGGATTTGAAATTGTGGGGGTGTTGGAGGCGGCACATCTGAGGGTGTTGGCCGAGACCCTATGTCCGTATTCAGAGCTTATGGTGCGGGCCTTCTACCATAACCTCAGCTACGTACAGGGCGAGCTGAGGTCGAGGGTCTGTGGAATAGAGATCATCATGACGGCACCTGCATGGTTGGAGATACTTGGCTATGATTTTGACTCTTCTCAGACTGTGGTGTATGACGCTGATAGTGGTGTAGTACTTCCAGGATATGTACGAGAGGATGCCGTGCAGGAGCAGAGAAGAGTCCGTGGGGAACACTTGCACTATACGGTGGGGTTGCTTTCTGTGGAGTCCCGTATACTACACTATGTCCTCACCCACGTTCTGTTTCCGCGATCTTTTAATCATTCCAGGGTGTTGGAACATGACATTCCCATTATGTGGGCTATCCGACATGCCCAGATGGTGAACTGGAGGCACTATATCTGTTGGTTTATGTTTAAGGCCAAACATAAGGGTCATCTTCCATACGCCTGTCTGGTACAGAGGATATTGGTTCACTTTGGTATTCCCATGGAGACTGAGCTGTTGAAGAAGACCAAAATGGCTCGACCTCAGAGGATATGTTTAAGGCCAAAATGGCTCGACCTCAGAACCTACGGATGCATTATAATGCCATCCTCAATACCATTCATAACAAAAAAAATAATTGCTAAATTAAATCTTTAAAAAACAAATCTTACCACTGCTAACAGGGTCAACACGAAGTGGTCTCGTAACCTACGAACCCGGGGATGGTGAGCTTGTGTCAGCGTCGAAATCACCCTCTACGTCAGTATCTAACGTGTCACCTAATGGAATAACACTCTCAGGTTCACCGTCCTCATCGCTGTCCATATCGGCATCCTGTTCATCCTCATCTATTTCCCGCAGTGTTATCTGACTTATGACATGTGCAGGTGCAGATAAATTGACTACTCTTTCTTCATGACCAAAATACGGTTCACTTCTTGTATGCATGGGTGCAGATGAAGATTGGCCACAATCTAATTCAACATATATCTCAATAAAATTTTGAAATTTTCGGTCAACAATTGCATCTATGACACATTCGACATCTTCATCATCACATATATCGTTACCAATGTAGTAAATAGCATCCTTACCAACTGTTGTCTCTACCCTGGCAATCATCCGTTGAACGCATTGGCTGCCTTGCAAACCCAATTTTTGCTGAATTCTCTCCTTTAACTCATTGTATGTAGTGCCCTGTTTGATTTTCAACATTTTCGTTTTTCCTTCAAATTGAACACCATTGGGGCCTTCATAATGCTTTCCATCATAGTAGATCATTGTCACATACATGTTTGGACTTGTGCTCATCTTCCTCACGAAATTGGGACTTGGGTTCTGAAATTGGGGGTTTGGGTTCAGATTTTGGGGTTTGGAATTGGGCAATGACAATGATTTCACAATATTAGGTCTGTAGAGATGGTGGGATGAAATACAATCGGATTGAGAGGATTACACATGAACAAAGGGAGCTATTTAGGTTTACACAACAACAACAATCGAAATGAGACCGAAAACATGGAAAATATAGGGTTTCAGTCGACATTTAGTCGACTAAATATCGATACTTAGTCGACTAAATATCCCAAAAATGTAGTCGATTAAGATGATTTTTTAGTCGACTAAATTTGCGGTAGTCCACTTTCTGAAGATTGACCATTTGCTCGACTAAAACAACAAGGTAGTCGACTAAAAGGGAGCAGGTTGGTGGATAGTTCTTGATCAGGGGCAAATTGGTTATTAATTAATTAATGGGGGGCAAAAGGGTCAAAAAGCCTATATATATAGCAATAACCTATAATGTATCAAATAAAAATAGATTAGTGATGAGTTATAATTTGCATTTTGTAGAATTTTTAATATTTGGTGTCCAGTTTGCCACATCTTCGTAACGTAGAAGCTACAATAATCAAGTAAAGAGAATAATATTAGGTCAACAGTTAAGTTCCAAAATAAATAATTCAGCAAAAAAAAAAAAAATAGTTTATAAAATAACGTAGCTTGTTTACAAAGGATTGGATTGCATTATGACACTTAAAAATACTGATACTCCTCAGGTTCCCGTCTATTTTATCAAGCCTGATTCCTACCAGAGCATACAATATTGCCAGGATAATATGAAAAAGATTGTTTACAATGACTAATGCAGATTATCATTTTAAATTTGACCAGTAAGATTTGTCATTTTCAATATTGTATGTTCCTAGTTGTAGCTGAAGCCAGCAAGGTAATATATATACAAGATGTTATCTAGTAGACTGCCACTTGTACATACCCAAAAAAAGAAAAAGGTACATAATCCTAGATCCAGATATAAAATTAAAATACCATATCTTAGAACTTTCTAACAAGATATATCTATTGGAATATTATAAAAAATCATAAATTTGTAAATAATGAATTATTGTTTTGTTGCATGTGCCTTACCAATTGCATCATGAACACAGGACAAAAGGAACAGATGTATGCGATATGGCCAAGATGGGTTCACGTCAGCCTGTTTGAAATTTTGGTAGATGGTTAGATGTCATATAGAGAGCAATGTTAGAAGCAAAAGCAACATGCTTATGAAGCAACTGACCTATGTGCATGCAATTGTCTTGATTCTGTTTATTTATTGACCTCCTTTTAATTTTAATTTTTGACTGTGACGGTCCTATTGTATATATAACGGGTTTATTTTTATGCAGTGAATGAAGATAAATTATCTGCATTCAGCTCAAAATAATGTCGTTTTGGGATAAAAATCAATGTGTTTTTGTAATTACAATTTATTCTAAGATTATAACAATCTTTATTGATAGGCTGATCTCCGAGAGAAGCCCGTGGCGGAGAACCACCACCAATGAACTAAGTAAGCACCTCGGCAGTGGTACAAGAAGTTTGAATCGTTCATGACTGATCACAAGTTTGAAAGGACAGAAGCTGACCACTGCGTATTTGTGAAAAGGTATGAGGTCGGAGATTTTTTGATTTTGTTGTTATATGTTGATGACATGCTTATTGTAGGGAAAGACAAATCGAGGATAGTCGTCCTGAAGAAGGTGTTGAGCTCGTCCTTCGCAATGAAGGACCTCGGCCCTGCAAAGCAGATTATCGGAATCAAGATTATCCGAGATAGATAAAAGAAGCTACTATAGCTAAGTCAAGAGAAGTATATTGAGAAGATTCTGAAGAGATTCACATTGGACAAAGCCAAAACAGTGAGCACCCCCCTAGCCAGACACATTAAGCTGAACCAGAAGTAATGTCCGAGATCTGATGAAGACAAAGACGAGATGTTGAAGATCTCGTACCAATCCGCTATCGGAAGCTTGATGTACGCAATGGTTTGTACTAGACCCGACTTGGTGTTTGCTGTTGGAATGGTAAGCCGGTATCTGTCAAACCCCGGCAAAGAGCACTGTGAAGTAGTGAAGTGGATCTTCAAGTACCTCCGAGGTACGACCAACTTATGCCTCTTATTTGGAGAAGGCAAAGCCGAGTTGCAAGGCTACTCGGATTCTGATTTAGGGGGAGATTCCGACTCGAGGAAATCGACCACGGGATACATGATGAGATTTACCGGAGGAGCTGTCACTTGGCAATCAAGACTTCAGAAGTGTGTTGCATTATCTACAACTAAGGCTGAGTACATTGCCGCTACTGAGGCAAGCAAAGAGATGTTGTGGATGAAGAAGTTCCTCATGGAACTCGGCCATGATCAAGACAAGTACGAGCTGGGCTGTGACAATCAAAGTGCAATCCATCTTGCGAAGAATTCGACCTATCACTCCCGCACTAAGCACATTGATGTGAGGTATCACTGGATCCGGGATGTGGTGGAAGGTGGAGAGCTCGAACTCGTCAAAGTGCACACTGACCAAAATTGGTCCAACATGATGACAAATCCGGTTCCAACAAGAAAATTTGAAGACTGCTATGAAGGAGCCGGGTTGATGCTGAAGCCGACACATTGAAGTCGAAGGGAGAGATTTGTTGGGCTTCCTCCTTCAATGCTAAGCCCATTGAGGGGTTTCTCAAAAACCCTAAACCTTAAACCCTAGATCTCACATCCTCTATATATTCATTAGTTGTGGGTGGAGGCTAGGTTAGATTGTGAGAGAAAATTATTTGAGAAATTTGTGAGCAAAGCTTTGTGCTTTATATTTGAAAGATCTCTAGAGAGAGTTTGAGTGAAACATCTATAGGGTAGTTTGGTTATCACCATTGTTGGAGAGGTTGTGTTAACCACCATGTTGGGTGGTTTGCTGATGGTGGAAAAATATATATTCTGATGGAGGACATTCCTCTGTTCTAAATTTGTAAGAGAAAACAGAGTTGTTCCCTTACTTCCAACCTAAGTGTGCAAGTGCACGCATCAAGTAATAATGGGTGTATTAATGCCCAGATTATCGTTCCCACGAGGATAGAACTCTAAATAATGTCTTAGACTATTTTATAAAGAATGAAAATGAAAAGAAAAGTTAATGATTGAACTGTCTGGTCAAAATTTCCCTACTGTCTTGACAACGTTCCTCAGGAACAGTAAGTTTAGTCTGATGGCAAACAATTACTCGTTGCGTTATATATGTTATCCTTCCTGCTTAAGAGAAGGTGTGATAATAATCATTGGAGATTGATAGATACAAGATTAAATAAAGTAAAAATAAAACAGTTATAACTATAATCAAGAGACAACAAAGTGGATGGTTTAAAAATAGTTTAACACAAGGAACAGATTTACTGCTCCATTCTTAAATAGTTATTTTCTCTGCTCAAGACTTAGCACTTTTTAGCTTTGTCCCAGTTTCTTAACTGCCAACTCTGATTCCTCAGCTCATGGTCTGGATGACTCACAAGTTTCCATATTCCTATGGCTCCCTTGACTCCAACAGGTACTTGGTTCAGAACCTTAAAATGGACGAAGTGGCCCCTTATTCCTATGGTGACCAATAGTGTCGTTGCCAAAACACTACCTTCCCCCACTGGCTAAGCTGTCTGAAATCCCTTCCTTAAGGAAGTTTCTTTCTAAGTATGTGTTCAATTTCCATTGATACACAATGAATATAGCTTACTTAGCCAGAGAAATAAAAAAAGCTTCAATCAAGAGTTTTGAAAATAATTCTTGAAGAGTTTTACAGCTTATCCGTCCCACAGATATTTCAGCCCATGGCTGATATTTTAAACATAATTATTCTAAACTGAAGTCCCATAGACCCGAGATTCAGTTCAGAGATAACGAGTGAAAAAGAAAGAAGAAACACTTATATTGAAATGAAACAAGAAAGATTACAACAAAATATAAAATGGAGAAGATGGTTGATGCTCGTGAGGAGTCTCAAGTGAATGTTACAGAACAAGGTAGAAGTGTTGTCACTTAACTACAGCTACAACTATACAAAATTAAACTACTAACTAATATTTAGGTGATCTCTTCTTCGGGAATTTTATTCCTAAGGAATTCGATGATGTCTTCGTGTTTGGGACGTCCTTTTTATAGGCAGAAGAGGGAGTGACAGTCTTGTAAAATCCTTTGGAGTTGGTTTCTTGACTAAAGGAATGGGGAAGTGGCAACAGTGTTTGGAAGCTTGCAACTTGCTTGATGGGTCAGTTATTGTTGATGATTAGCCGTTTTCTTGCAGTCCCCTATATCTTGCTTTCTTCTTAGCGAATGAGAACTCTTTATTCCCTGCTGTGCACGTTTCTTTGCGTTTAGTTGGTGCACCGCCTCTGCTTTATGGAGACTTTGTTTCCACGTTTCCTGCAAAGTGAACAGAAGCATTAAATGAGTGGAGCAGGTGCATTAAATGCTCTCAATCTGTTCTCCTTTTCAAAGGATTATGTCATCATCCGTTCCCCCATTGTGTTTTTGTCACAAATGTGTAAAACAAGTGATTTTCATGCTGAAGTTGCTCATCAGATGAGGGAACGGGTGGTATTTTTCCATCAAAATGGGCTTAGATGGGAACGAATTTACGTCCCATCACACCACATTGGTGAATTTTTATTCTTTGTATCCATTATTTTCATAGTGGATGTTTGAACTGGACTAAGTCCCGTGGGTTTTTTACTTCTTCATTGGAGAAGGTTTTCCCACGTTAAAACTGCTTGTGTTCTCTTTCTCTCTCTCCCCTTTGTGTTTTTTGTTTTTTCGCTGCGCTGCCCGACCTGGTAAAGTTCAGGCCGAGGTAAAATTGTCGAGATCCGAGATACAGGATCTTGTTGACTGACTTCTGCGAGAAAGGCTGCTTAGCCGACTTGAGGGAACCGAGTTCCCAACATATTTTACATACTCTTCTTGTAGAAAGTCAAGTTAAATTTGTCTTTTATATGGGAATTGATTTTGTCAACCACTGAGTAATAAATTAAAATTTGACTTCTTGTGCTTCCTACTATGGTGTTCCTCAACCATTCCAAACGATTCAAATTATGGTGATTAAATTGAAAAATCAATAACCGAAAAATAAAAAAATAAAAAAAATCGCAAATTTTAATTGAATTGGACTAGTTTTCGATTTGGTTGGTGAAAAGCGATCCAATATATTAATTCTCATCTACCTACTTGGACTTTTCCCCAATCATAGCCCAAAAAATTCACCTTTTAACCCATCAGCTAAACCCAAGAAAAAACCTAGTCACACCTTATCAGCAAAATTTCGTCTATATAGAGCTTCATATCTCATTTCCCAAAAAAAATTAGATTATGATGTTTCTATATTTCAAAAAAAAAAATTTACAAAGCCAATACATATAAATTTTGAGCTTTTAAAAAATCGAAAATTGATTAAATCCAAACCGAAAAAGATTAAATTGGATCGAATGTGAAAAAAAAATCTAACCGAATGAATGATTACATGATCAAACTGGAGGAATTAGATCAAATGATTTTTGCTTCGAAATCCAATCTAATTCCATTGAATTAAGTACTCAAGAAAATCAGGAATTAAATTTGCTAAAATCGCTATGAGTTTGCTACTTTGCTTTGTCTCATATATATATATATATATATATATATATATATATATATATATATATACAGACTCCCTAAGCGAAATTCATTCTCAGCTAAACCAAATAAAATAAAAATGGAAGGCACCTACATGAACTTATTGATTCTCTCATCATTCTATTCAAATATATTTACAAAATCATACATATAAAAACATAATCTCACACAACAAAAACGATAATCTCACACATTACATGTTAAAAAACCATGGTCACACCACATCCAAGATTACAAGAACAAATAAAGAAGACAATGACAAATGTAGCAATGCGATCATAAAAGGTGAAGAGCACATGCACACGTGCCATCAAGTCTCTGTTTCTCGCTCTTCCTCTCTGTTAAGACATAAGTGAATGTGGTATGTGTGTGATGGAGAGATGGTGGCTTGTTTGCATAAGAAAAGCATGACATCAAAAGCGTTGCATTTCCAAACTCCCCAACCCTTCTTTCCCACAAAACCAGCCTCCCAATCCTCATTATCGTTTTGTGGTCCCCACAACCACGTGTCACACGATCTCATCCTTGATTTCCCGTGTGTCACAAAACCATCCTCATCTCGTTCGGTACGTTTATTATCTGAGGTCATGCATACACATAAACATAAACTGATAAACATACATACATTCCACCCTTTTCTTTCTTTCTATCTATCTATCCCAAACCCTTTCCCACTCATCAAAGTCCATTTAGCTATTTTGATCGAAAGCCTTCAATAATCCAAAGCGCTCCATATCCTTCTCTTTTCCAAATTTCACGAAAAAGAATACAAGCAAAGAAAGGAAAAGCAAAAGTAAAAAGAAAGAAAAACTTGTACTAATTAAAACAATGCATGATATATAGAAATTTGAACACAAAATTCTCATTATCATCGATCATGGACAGCATAGATTCATCATCATGCTCTCAGCATCCCCATCTCCCTCCAGGGTTTCGATTCCACCCCACGGATGAGGAACTCGTCGTTCACTACCTCAAGAGAAAAGCTGCATCTGCACCTCTTCCTGTTGCCATCATCGCCGAAGTTGATCTCTACAAGTTCGACCCTTGGGAACTCCCAAGTATGCAACTTTATCACACCCCATTTCATTTTTTCATCCATTTATTCAAACCCAGTTCTTACTTCTCTGGTTGCTTAGCATATGAATCAATAACCTGTTTTGGCATTGACTGTTTTACAGGTAAAGCAACGTTTGGTGAGCAAGAATGGTACTTTTTTAGCCCAAGAGATCGAAAATACCCAAATGGGGCAAGGCCAAACAGGGCTGCTACTTCTGGGTATTGGAAAGCCACTGGAACTGACAAGCCTATACTAACGTCTGATGGGCACCACAAAGTTGGTGTCAAAAAAGCACTTGTTTTTTATGGTGGGAAGCCTCCAAAAGGGGTTAAAACCAATTGGATTATGCATGAGTATAGGCTTATTCATAATTCCTTTGATTCTTGCTCTAAACCTCCTCCTCTGGCTGCTGATCCTCCACACAATAACAAGAAGAATTCCCTAAGGGTACTTTACTTTATATGCATTCCATTTTCATACATATGTTTCATTTTTTCGAGCTTATTTCTTTTAATAAAAAACTGAATATTAATTTTATTTTATTTTTAATTTTTCGGTTTTGTAGCTTGACGATTGGGTTTTGTGTCGAATATACAAGAAAAGCAATAGTACCACCCTGCCAAGGCCACCCATGATGGAGCTAGATAACGAGCTTTCAATGGAAACCATGGTACCAACCATGTCAACTTATTCAATGGCTAATACACACCAAAACTCTAAACCTCCATCTTCTAGAAGCACAAGTTATGGAACGCTAGGACATGAAAATGATGACAACTTCTTCGGTGGAATCTTAGCAACTGATCATCATCAGAGCATGCAAAACGGTTCTGATTCTCACCTAGTAGTCTCTCCAAACTCAAAAGGTGCTAATAATACCAATAATTTCCCCACGAAACGTGCACTAACATCACAGTTTTGGAACGAGACTGGGTCTACAGGGTCATCTTCTTCAAACAAGAGATTCCATGGTGATCTTAATAGTGGAAGCGCTGAAGAAAACAATTCCTTTGTTTCCCTGCTTAGCCAGCTTCCTCAGAGCACATCGTTGCATCCAAATGCGATTCTTGGGTCTGTTGGGGATGGTGTACTCAGACAACAATTTCAACTTCCCGGCATAAATTGGAACTAATAGTTTAGTTTAGCTTTTAGTATACACATACCTTCTGATTATGTTGCTTTCATTATTGGTTTGTTGATGCTGCTCTTAGTATTTTTCATTTTTGACAGTAACCATAGCATACACAAAAGGAAGAGATCGAGACTATTGGCCTATCTTTTGAAGTTGAAGCTTACAAAGTTGGGAAATTTAACTCTGCTGTTGCTAAAACTGATTTTTTTTTTAAAAATAAATAAATAAAAATAAGTGGATCTTACTTACTTTCTTTCTTTTTTGTCCGCCGCAAAAAATCTCATGTGCAGAAAAGAAGGAACCCTACAAAGTTAATTACACTAAATTAAATTGGATAGAATTGCATTATCACAATTATCTTATGTGAAAAGGAAATTTAATTAACGGAACGACGGGGGTGGAGCAGCAAAGAAATACAAGGGAAACATAGGATGAATATGTTTTCATTATATTGGCTTATTTCGAATAAGAGAGACTGGGTGATCATGCCGCATCTAATGTTTCTTCTTTTGTTTATATCCACTAGTTAATCAAAGCCAAATACAATTTTTGCAATTGAAAATAATGCATGCTACTATATATTTATGGAAGAAGTGTATGTCATTTTAAAAAATATAAAATTATGTCATTTTAAGTAAGAAAAAGAGATAGAACATTTTTATTCAACCCAAAGTAGTTTCTCTCAATTATTGCATTGGCATAAATACAAGGATGAGTCCCATCACTCTTTATATATATATATATATATATATATATATATATATATATATATATGTATGTATATATGTATAATTATTTCAGCCGCCGTTTTACGTACAGCAACGACAGGTGTATGGTTATGATTCTCCACATTTAATGCTTTCATCCTTTGTATGGTTATGATTTCTCGCATTTAATGCTTTCAAGTATATATATGACAAGTATTTGATTGATGTACATACAACAGCTGCAGATATGTAAACTCCATATATATATGTGTGTGTGTGTGGGGAATCATAACCATACACCAGTCGTTGTTGTACGTAAAGCGGCTGCAGATATGTTTATTACGTTTATTTTTTATTTATTTATTTAGAGATAGTGGGACCTACTATATTGTTGTGAGTGTGGCTCCTATAGCATGAGAGCCTATTTTTCATATATATATATATATATGAAAAAAATTTTCTACTATCACTTTAAATAAAATCATCTACAGTTATCCTTTTATAATCATGTATTTCCAAAAGTACATAGTTATAACATTAAAGTTGTTTTCTCTCTCTTCACGTCAGCAGACAGTTTCTGAAAAATGACTGAGAAGAGAGAAAAAAAAGTAACTTTAATGTTATAACTATGTACTTTTAGGATTATAGTTATAAAGGGTGGTTGTATAATACTTTATCTTAAGTGGTTGTAGACGTGTTTATCTCTCATATATATATGTGTGTGTGTGTGTGTGTGTGTTAAGGACGTAACCTGTGAAATAGGGACTCGTGTTTTTGGGTGAATTGTGCTTGTCGGACACGTGTCCGACACGCTCGGACACGCAGTCAATATTTTGGGACACGTAGTCAACTATCGGACACGCTCCGACACATTTTTTGGACACGCATTCAACTCTTTCCGACACGTGTTCAACACTCAGACACGCTGAGACACGTTGGGACACGCTCGGACACGTTTTTTTTTTTAATCTTAATTTTATTTTATTAACTAAAAATAAAAAAATCATTTATAAATCAATTTTTTTCTGTTATGAAATTTGACGTGAAAAATTATTTTTGTTTGTATTTATTTATGAAATTTAAATATTTGATTGGTTATATGACTTATTATAGACTGTTATATCTATTAAATATAAATTAATAATATTATTTAATATCAAAACGTGTCCCAACGTGTCAAAATATGACATTTATTAGAATTAAAGTGTCGGCGTGTCGTGTCCCGTGTCCCGTGTCAGTGTCCGTGCAACATAGGACGTAACTACCTTTGTAATTTAAGACTTGCTGAAAAGGAGATACAAAAAGGATGAAGCACGACCGAGAAAGTTAACGCCTAACAAGCACGGACACAGCAACTTTTGAAAAATTTGCGTGTCGGACACGTATCCGACACGGACACGCTCTGACACTCGTCCGACACGCGATCAACATTTAGGGACACGCGATCAACTTTTCGGACACGCAGTCAACCTTTTCCGACACGCGGTCAACGCTCCGACACGTTTTTTTTTAATCTTAATTTTATTTTGTTAAAAAAATAATTTATAAATTAATTTTTTTCTGTTATGAAATATGATATGAGAAATTAACAAAGTACAAAAAAATATTTATATTTATATTTATGTTATGAAATTTAAATATTTGATTAGTTATATGACTTATTATAGACTCTTATATGTATTAAATATAAATTATATTATATATATTAAAAAATTTATTTAATATCAAAACGTGTCTCAACGTGTCGAAATATGATATTTTTTAGAATTAACGTGTCGGCGCAGTGGCGGACCCAGAAAATTTTCTTTATGCCCGCACATTTAGTGACAAGGGTTCGCTGCCCCCGAAATTTTTTTTTTGTAAAAAAAGTTTAAATTAACGCTTCTGCTCATAATCTAGTTGCTTCCACAACAAGCTGCAGATAATAGTTTGACCATTCATTTTCTCCCCTAAATCTTACCAATCCTCCAAAATAAATATGAGAATATACTTCAGTACATCCATACATCATCATTTTATTTTATAGTGGATTAGTGGTGAATAAAAAAGTCAACATTATCTATACATAAGGCAAGCAAAATCACAGACCTCGTCTCTAGAGATTAACTTATTTCAGAATGTTAGAACTGCAATCAATCTTCTTTTTTTATAAAAATAAAAAAGGAAACAAAGGATGAAGAGAACATGAGAATGAGTACGTGACACGGGAGGAAGAATAAGTTTTCTCTCTAATCAATTTGCGTTGCTATGTTTTTTTAATCATCTCTATACGTTGCTACGTTGCTACGTTGCTAACTAATATAAAAATAAATATCATTTTTGGCCCCTAACAAAAAATTTGATCCTGAGTTTCGTCCATTATAAAAAAAAAGTAGACATCTGGTCACTATGAAATTCAAAGTGGACCCATTTAAGTCTTTTTGAGGGACTAATATGGATCTTTTTTGAATTTGTGAGGGACCACGATTTTAACTAAATTGATCCACTTTGAATTTCTCAGAGAACTCGAGACTAATTTTTTTTATAAGGGATTGAAGTAGGGACCATATTTTTTATTAGGGATTTAAAAGAGTATTTATTCTTTTTTTTTTTTGGAGTTACCCAACCCTAATTATCTCTTTGAGACGAGTTGGCTCCCTCCGGTATCCCCACGAGCTTCGACTCTTTGAGCCGGCTATGGGACTAATCCGGAGTGCGGGAGAACAGTGATGGCTAAAGGTTCAGCCCCCTCCCCAAGAATGCATTCAGCGGGAATCGAACACATATCCAACCCCACTAACTCAGCGCCAAATTACCAACTGAGCTGCACCCGTTGGGTAAAGAGTATTTATTCTTAATATAAATATTGAACCAAAAGATAAATAAGAACCTAAAAAAAAAAAAAAACTAAAACGAAAATTTCATGTCCGCACTTGCGGACATGTGCGTAGACGTGCATCTGCCACTGTGTCGGTGTGTCGTGTCTTGTCGTGTCCCGTGTCGGTATCGGTGCATCGTAGGTTAACACCAATTTCGTTCCAAAATTTCTTAAATCCTTATATGTATTTTTGGTCTTTCTTATCTGATTATCTTAGAGCATGTTTCGCAACAATTTTAAACAATAATAATAATAGTAAAAATAATTGCTTTTTATTGAAAAAATTATTTAAAATTTTATTTACTCTCACAGTAAAGTTATCGAAGCACGTGTAGTAATATGTGATTTTCCACATGAAGGGAAGCTTTTTGACTAAAAGTTTCTTATAATTGCAAGTACGGGAATGAGGAATCCTATCTTTTATGTATAAAAAAGTCAACGACGACTTAAAGTTGTTGAAATTTTGACCGTATAAATTCCTTACCACTAAGTAAGGAACTTCTATCGACTATCATGATCGCAGAGTGGCTGGCCAATAAAGCGGTTGACAACAGCTTACATGTCTTTCATGAACTTCTTCATGAGTTATTTACTTTGTTTAATGCAGGTATTTCTAATGTTCCTAGTTCTAGGCCTTTGATCATTGTAATTTTCTTTGTTTTGGGCTAACGCTTGTCTTTTTTATATTAAAAAAAAAACAGCTATACTTTTTTTCTAGACAAAATCGACATTTTTTATATTCACGTCTAATGTCTAATAGTCAGAAGATGTTGGATATATACTACATATTCGGTTCTTATTGGCACCATAAATATATTTACTGTTGCTTAGGTCGGGTTTTTAAACTTATTTATATTCCTTTATAAATAGAGTGCGCTTTATAACAAGTGAAATGAGGAAATGATAGTGAAACATTGCTGGAAGTAACTCACCTTGAGTGATTCAACATCAACATCAACATCAACTATACCTTTATCCCAAATTAATTGGGGTCGGTGGCAGATGAACCCACATAAAAGATACAAAACGGTTAAAAAAAAAGGTGAAACTCACCTTGAGTGATTAAGGATAAATTTTTGTCTCCGTCCTTTCTTCCCTTCTCTCTTTTATATTTTGTGACTGCGTGTGTGATTGTTTGGTCACAATTAGAAATACATAATCCACAATGTTTATATAATTTTGAAAATAAAATAAAATATTAAAAATAATACATGAACAAAACGGGATATCCAAGTATGAATTAACCTGGATCTAGTAGTTATATAATTGGGCCAAGCCCTATAGGTTAACCGGAGAATTTGTCAGAGCCTGGGTGAAATATATATATGCACGTTAATTGCGGATGAGGCCCTAGAATGATTTCCAACAAATACAGTAACAGCCCGATTGAGGTGCAGTAATCCGAAACCAAACAGGAAGGAACCAATATTTTATTTTACAAATAAAATTTATTATCGTTTTATAATTATAATCAATTGTTAACCTTACTTTTTTTAGTTTTCATTATTTTTATATCATATTTCTTGTATTGAGATTGGTTCCTATGCAAAGTTCTCATGTCTTTGAATTTTTATTTTTATTTTGGATTACGATGTAATTTTTATATCTTTTTTTTTTATATCGTGTCTTGGATTACGTTTTATATCATATTTCTTATATCATATTTTTATATCATATTTCGTTTTATAATGAATTTTTCTAAGGTCCATGTATGTGACAGAATACGATGTAACACGCATTAATCTCTCTCTTAGAATCATCTCTTCCGTACGTGATGAAGATGTTTAAAAAAAACAAAACAAAACAAAAAGTGTCCTCCAAAGTCAGAATCACGTGCATCACAATTAAAATGAATCGTATGCATCAATTTGAGGTGTTTGCAGTCTAAATTGGATTGATTTTAAAGAAAAAATCATCTGACTCAATTCTTTCGATTTAATTGTTTAATTATCCATTCGATTTGGATCGGATCAATTTTTAGTTTTTTGAAAAATCTAATATTTTAGCGCAACAAATCTCTAGTTATATCAAAATAAAGCCATACAAAGTTACAAACTACTGAAAAATTTAAATCTTCAAACTAAAACAAGTCTTAAAAATCATGAAGAGTTAAAATAGATTAATTATAGACATTAAAAAATTGAAATAAGATAGTTTGCTATCAATAACATCTAAGATCTAAGTCTACAAAACAACAAGATTTCATGCCACCATTTTTCAAAAATAACAAATACATGATACATTGGATCAGTTTGGATTGAATCGGTTTTCATCAACCAAACCGAAAACCGATCCAATCAAATTAAAATATACAATTTTTTTTATTTTTTGATTTTTTGATTTTCAATTAATTTAGTTGTCAATTAATTTATCGTGGTTTGAATCGGTTGATGAACACTACTACCACCAATCATGAACATTACTGAAGAAGCTCCTAAATTCCATGGAGCCGGATGACAAGGATCCTTGTAGTTCTTGATAAGTGTTAGGGTTAGGGTAGTCTGAAAGTTAAAAATTAAAATAAATATTAGCACATAGTAAAATTAGGCCATGTATTATTCAGATCTCACACGAAACAGATTTTGTAATTTACTAAATAACGTAAACTTAGTGATGTTTTATAAAAAGTTAAAAACCAAAAAAATCTTGAATAACTTAACCTAAATTTTAAATAGATTAATTAATGTATCAATTATGTACTGACCTCTTTTACGGTATCAATTTTAAATTATACGGCGCTGATATTTATAATGTCGTCACCGGTCGTTCAAAGTAAGACGCAGATGGATTTGTACGAGAAAAGTTAATGTGGACCAGATGCATGTGTACCTGGTACAAAAATAAAAAAAAAATCAAGATATAGAAGAAATAAACAAAATAATAAGAATAAAAATGTCATACAAAATTTTTAATTTAAGAAAAAAGAACACCTAATAATAATAGACCGGGTGCGCAATAACTTTTCTCGATTTGTACACCGCCTACCAGTGCCAGCTGTATTCGGTACAGAAAAATTTGAAGCATTTAATTCTCGTACATAGTGTTAAAGCATGTAGAAAATATGCAACACACAATATTTGGAAGGGGGAATGCTTTTCATATATTATTATTATTATTTTTAGATATTTTAATCGATTTAATATTTTGTGATTAATTTGATTCGGGATAGGTCTTATCATTAAAATTTTAAACTTCTCTCAAAGATGATACTGAAAATAATCAAATATATGATTTTACCATACTTGCACAGTTCTCTCACGCCAGCTAAATTACCATCATTTGATGCTTTTCATATAGGGGTTTGATTTTCTCATGTTGAATGAGAATTCAATTCTCATGTTGTAGAGATAAAAAGCATGTGGGACCCATGTGTTAGAAAAAATTATATGTGAGACCCATGTCAGCACAGAAATCGAAGGGTGTGTAGAAAATTTTAAATTCTCATGTTGAATGAGAATTATAAAACCCTTTCATATATTATTTCGTAACACAAATAAGCCTCTTCTTATAGGCAATAAACGACTAAAATAAGAAGAAGAAAAATGTAAACTCAAGAGACACATTACCCAGAATCCCAAATAACTCCATCAATAAGTGGTCCATTATGTAAACAATAAAAAATTAATTAAACAACTTTAGTACAGTCACCACATGCCTATTACATCAAATTAAAAGACCATTAAACTTTCTAATTGACACTAAGAAAATGAAAGTACTCTAAGGGTGTGTATGAGAATCTTTTCAAGAATCAATTTTTTTTTTAATTTTTGTTTCCGGAAACAGAAATGGGTAGAAACAGTATTTGACAGAACCAGTTTATTTATTTTTTTTCCGAGAATGAACCCGTTCCATTTCTGTGTTGGGAACAGAAAAAAATTGAAAAATTTCTAGTTTTTTGTTCTTGGATACAAGTTAAAAAACACTTATCTCTCTTAATTACTCTCCACCACTACTATCCCGACATGAACACCGCTACCATCGTCATCACCACCACCGCCACCATGCTACCGCCACCATTACCATAATCTCCACACCACCACCATTGCCACCACTACTGTAAGAACCTACACCGTTAATTTAATAATTTAATTAATTAATAATGTGAATTTAGGAAATAATTTCATAATTGACCCTAACAATTATGATAAGGCTTAAATAATTATAGAAAGTAATTAACATTGTTGAAAGTCACTTTTCTGACGAAAAGCGCAGATACCGATTCTGCCTCACGGTATAAATGCGTACCGATAAAGTATCCCGGAAAATTATGAAAAGTGTGTATATATCACTAGAATAATATTTAGGACTGAAATACAAAGTTTGAAGTTAAAATAATGAGAACTGGCGTCGGAACTGATACCGGCTACGTAAAAGCGCCTACCGGCAAAGTGCTGCGAAAAATAAAATAAAAATATGACAAATCTTAAAAAAATGGCTAGGTTCAGAATCCTAAGTTTGGAATTAAAATGCTAAGCGTAGCTATTAGTGCTAATACAGTACGTTTAAAACTTAATGAAGCTATATATAGTGAGTGACACAAAGACCTAGGTCAGCCTTCCTCTATTCTACGTGAAAATTTCTGAAGGTTGGACCAGCCACCTTGCCACCACCCTCTTCTCCTTCATTTTGTGAGCCAAGAGGCCATTTTCTTTATGGAACCTTCACCAAAGCACCTTGGGGTAGTGTGAAGTAGCATTGTGAGTGAGTAAGGTTCCCCATTTCTGAGCATCCAGCTTCTGTGAGTGAGAGTTTGTGGCTGCCTAACCTTGTAGGGGTGTGTGCGGAGCATTTTCTTGGTATTTAAGGCTTCAAGAAGCCATCTTTAGTGTGAAAAGACCAAGCTTTGTGTGTCATTTTCGTGCACCTTGGAAGTCTGACTTGTGGAGCTGCATAGAGAGCTCCAAGAGCATCTCTAGCTTCTGTTTTGGAGCCTTGGGTATGTTCTTGAACCTTTGATCATGAGTTTTATGGTTAAAAATTGAGTCTTGGTTTGTTAATGAGTTGGTTAAGTAATCCACATAAACACTGACCTAAAAGAGTGTAAAAATGCATGCTTGGACGTGTCTTGATGTTAAAAATGCTGTCTTGGAAGGGTATCTTCGCGAAAATGTAGAACTGCATTCTGTCGCGAAATATCCGGATATGATATCCGGATATTGATATTCGGATATGGGGTTTGTGATATCCGGATATGCCCCCGACATATATCCGGATATTCTGGAAATTTTGAGATAGTGACGGTTCTGTTCATACAGAACTGTATTATGGGTTTATGGATCAGTGATTGGTTAGTTGAACCTCTGTAATAAATAATCTAAGTCAGAATCAATTGGATTAAAGGCTTATGGCTTTGTGAGAAGCCTAATGGCATGAAACGTAAAAGGGAATAATGTTATAACGAAATGAACCTTAAAGAGTATGGATATTGATGATATTTCTGATTTAAACAGATTGTAAGTGTGCTGTGTTTGGACCTTGGACTGTTGTGAACTCTTGACTTGAGATCGATTGCTTAAGCGGTAAGCTTTTGTGTCCTAAGATTAATCTTTTGCTTGTTCCACCGCCTCCATAGGAGGGTGGTTTATATGCATGATATGCTTTTATGAAAATATTATATGCATTAATATATGCCTAAGATATGTGAATATGTCTGTTGATTACTTACACAATCAGACTGCGACTCTGGTGTGTAAGGCATAAGGCTGCGACCTTATGTTTAAATGTAATGTATGACAGTGATGTTGATAGACTGCGACTCTGGTGTGTAAGGCATAAGACTGCGACTCTTATGTTTAGATAGGTCGCAGACGTGCATAATCCATATCCCGTCGTTCCCTGGCCAGTCGAACCGCATCTGCATACATCACATGATTATTGAGTTAAATGTTTAGCCTGTTGAGCAAGAGATTATACTGTCATGGTTTATATGCTTAACATGAACATGCATTGAAATTACTGTTTTGAACTTATATTATGCCTGTAAGCAATGTTATTAAACTCGACCCGGTTATTGAACCGGTCGAGGTGCTGGGTCACTGGTTCAACCAGTGGGTCACTGGTTTAACTGCACGACCCGACATATATATATAAAATATAATTTTTATATTAAAAAAATATACACATACTCAAATATATATAAATAATTAAAACTTGAACCAGCAAAATATTTATATTAAAATATACACATGGCTCTTGCTTCAACCATGCTTGTAAAGAAGTGAAAGAAAGAACCTTATGCAATTGAAAATTGATTCATTAGTTTGACATTCGTTGACATGAGGTGTAAAGAAGTGAAAGAAAGAACCTTTTGGGGCCAAAGGTGACCTGAGGAAATGAAAGGTAAGCACGTAGAGGATTATGAGCATCGGGAGATACGGAAGATTGAGTTTTGGGATCGGATTGAAGGACCCATTTGGATGCAGAGAAGGATGAGTTGGCTGTGGCGGTTTCGTCTCTGAAAACTTTGGAAGGAAGGGAATGCCTTAGAACCTCAGGAAGCACATCAGCATGAACATGTCCTTGACCTTGTTCGAGGTTGTTGGTCTTTGAAAGGGGGATTTTGTTGGCTAATTTTCTCACTGCTTGTTTGGATTCCTGGAAAAAATAAGCTGTTCTTTCCCAGCTAACCTTCCCGCGAGAAAATGCTGCATCGTGGATCCCATCAAGAGCGATGTGGAGGTCCACATGAAGAAGATGCTGCAGAGGGAGAAAGAGGATAAGGGGATGTTGGGATAGTGTGTGGAAGATGAAGTATAGGAGAATGTGTCCCACATCGTTCAAAACATGAGATAAATTACACTTTATGAATAATATGACCGCATCCTTTACACGTGAATCTTGCTTTGCCTGTTAGCTTGCTCTCTGTGGAAAGTAGCCATCCAGGTTATTGGCATCCAACCGCGGGTACCGGTTTTTTACAAAAACCGGCGGGTTGTAGCGGTTTCTTCCGGGTTGTACCGGTTCAGTGACATGACCGATCTACTGTGTGGCTCGGACCGGTCGCACCACCGGTTCACTGGTTTCCGCGTTGAACCGGCCGGTCCGGTCCGGTTTTTATAACACTGCCTGTAAGTGAGCTTAGGGCGGAAGAGTCCTTGAGGACCGCTTGTCTTACTGAGATTTCTTTTTAGAGATCTCACCCCACGTTTGGGGCACATTTTCAGGTTCAAGTACCTCGGAGATTGAGACCTCTAGCTGTAGGAGGCCGGAGCTTAGTTGATTGATATGCATGCTTATTATGCTGATGTACCTGTTTAGTGATTATGCCTTATCCATTACCATGTTGTTTGTCTTGAGACTTGACGAGTATGTTGTTTATTTGGTGAGCATGAGGATTGTCCATGCCACATTGATTTGACTATGTTTAAGTTTAATTGAGTTGTATAAACTATCAGGATGTATCCGGTCTACGTGTTGTAGTTCCGTGACTAGAGACACAATTATTTATTGAATGAGGTATTTCAGTTAGTTGTTTAAATTGCAATTTACATACAGGCAATCTTTTGAAAAATGATTAAGTAATCAACTTGGTTAATATAATGACGTCATAATTGAGAAGAAAAAGTTATTCCGCATTTTAATTAAGCGTAGCTTAATACGATGACATGATAACAAATCGGGTATACACGGGGTGTTACAACTACCACCACCATCATGTCACCACAATCGCCATCATTACCACTACCATTGTCGCATCCAATGCTATCACCACCAAGCCAACACTACCCCTACCACTGCCACCACCATCGCCGCAGCCACTATCATTACCACGCCACCACCACCACTGTTAGAAAATAATATAAATCATTAAAAAGACTTTTACCCAATACTTTAAGGTTTTTGGTTGAAATAATTCATTACATGGTATCAAAGCCTCAGTGAGCATAAGGTCACGAGTTCAATCCTCACCGCCCCTCCTTGTGGAATTAAATAAGCATAAGGTAAAACCAAAATAAAATAAAATAAAATAAAATTGGGCCTATATATGCAATATCCATGTTTCAAGCCTAAAGAGCATTTACGTGAGGGGGTGTGTTAGAGAATAATATAAACCATTAGAAAGACCTTCACCCAATACCTTAAGGTTTCGAGTTGAAATGATTCTTTAAAACCACCATGCCACCACCACTGCTGTCACCATCACCAATACTACCACCATTGTCGCCACCACGCCATCATCATTGTCGCCGCCACTGCTGCTACCACCACAACCATGCCACAATCACTACCACCATACCATATGAAAAGAAATGTGATGATCCAAAAATTTATTGTGTCATCAAACGCAATTCTCATTCTTGAAATAAAATTTTGTTGTGTTGTCAAACACAACCATTCTCATTTTTTCCTCAGAAATTGTTCCAAGGCACAAAAATAGAAAAAAATTATTTCTTTTCAGAAACAGTGCGAGGAAATAGACTGATTGTCATGCATACCCTAATATTCCCTCCCTAAAATTGATGTTCTTCAAACATTCAGTTTTCTCCAAATCCTTTAACATTCTGCATGGAACATAAGCCAAGTAATCCTTTGAGCTTCTCAAACACATCAATTTTGATAGGCTTCGTAAACAAATCAGCAACTTGGTTTTCACCTTTGCAAAAAATAAAATCAATTATACCATCCTTTGTAAGATTCCTTAATTAAGAAATGATATTTCACATCTATATGCTTGCTTTTCCCATGTAAAATTCGATTCTTTGGCAATTTAATTGCAGAGTTATTGTCACAATAAATTGAAATTGCTCCTTCTTGCTTGAAGTGAAGTTCTTCAAGAATCTTCCTAAACCAAATAGCTCATGAACCCAAACATAAAAGTATATCCTGAAGTGCTTCTTTATCATCTACACCTCTTTCAAACACATCCAGGCCTCTTCAATTGCATAACCTTGTCCAAATACTCAGCCCAGCCAAATTGTTGGCTCTGATACCAGAGTTGAGTGTAACACCCCGTCTACAACCGATTTGTTAACATACATATGGTTACAAAACTTGTCATAATTAATTATTTAGCGGAAGACTTAACGTAAAAGTATCACCGTTACACCGAGTAACAAAGTGATTAAGTTTTTTCTTTTAATTTATCTTTATGTATCATCGTGCATAATTTCTTTTTCAATATAAAATAATCTATACAGTCTCATACCTGCATAAAATCCATACTTAATAAACCTGTGACCATAATTAATGATCAAATAACTATCTGAATATGATAATAGATACCATTTCGAACAGAGTTTTTACGGACAACATAACAGCTGTAAATTGGACTATTCCAGGGATCAAATCCCACTATCCTACATAACACCTGATAAACAGAAAAGTTCAATCCATATATATACATACATACCAGAATATGACTCTGTGCCATTACTGATATCAACCTACTTAACAACATACAGACTTATACATAATCTTGTCATCTGTTGTCATCTGTATACAATTATATCCATAGGTTACATATGCCTCTCAAAATGGAAATCCATACTATACATATACATGAACATAACATATCATGCTCAACAAAACATATACGTAATAGTGATACTCCAGAATGCTACACTAGCTATATGCTCCAGCCAGTATCTCTAGCCATCCTGAACTAGTCTCTTGCCCTGTGAGGGCTCTAATGATACTGTAGTACCTAAAAAGTAAGTTTCCAGACGAGGTGAGATTAACCATCTTAGTAAACCCAGGATTTATGGATAGTCTCCACCCATGAGTTCGCTTCTTGCATAAATGTCAGATAATATAGCATAGAAGACATCATACATTCATACACATACATAGACTTGTAGAACTATACTCTAGGGGTTGTATCCCTCAAAGAGATTTTTACCTATACCCATACCCATACCTATACCTATACTCCCAGGGCTGTATCCCGCAAAGGAGATATATATATATATATATATATATATATATATATATATATATATATATATATATATATAAGGGGCTATATCCCGCAAAGGAATCCAGACTTGCACTCTCCAAATCTATACATACTATCTCATAACATATTCCCTTATAACCTATCATATAGCAACATATCATATTACTTCATACTATTTCCTATCATATCATAACATCATACAACGTAAGACTCCCAAAGCGTAATTTCTTACTTTGACCAATCTATGAACTCCCAAAGCGTAATTTCTCACTCTGATAAGTCCATACATAATCTCTGAGAACGCAAGTCTTCAACGGAGTGTTCATTGATCAACAACCATATACCATACATACATATCATATAATATCATATTATATCATGTCATATCATATCATATCATACTTGTCATATCATATCATATGCATGAGCTATATGAATGCAACTATATTATATATCCACATTCATCACAATATATACCATATGAACCATCATCCAAACGAACTTTGGTTGAACAATATGTCGGAGAAAACTCCGAAACCAAGAACTTACCTGGAACTAGCTTTTTTGTAAACCTTGCTCGTACGTCACTAAAGTTATTCGTATATCCGTAGTCGTCAAGATCACCTATTCAAACATGATCTTTATGTCAATACATAATTACTTACACTTGAAGAATCCTCTTATGTACATACATATTTCAAAATTTTCTTCGAGTTAGTTCACATAATTCTTAATATATTCTTGCGTGCCAATTCATACCAATTCACAAGTCAATACTCAATTTAGACATATACTATAAAGTCTTACATATTAATACATTTAACCTAATTCACTTAACTTATAGGTTAACTTAGGTTTCAACACTTTCACATACATATCATACACTTGATTTTACTTGATTTATACAACCAAGCACTTAATTGAATTAAAAATCATACCTAGATCACATAACCACATAGTGGCTGAATGATACTAGTAAGGTTACCATGTATTTTATGCATTCCATTCTTCATCAAAGACTACTCAAAACAACTCTTCACTTTATTTTTCATTATTAAACTCAATGACCACATAAAGTGTCAATAACCATTCCATGGTTTCAACTAGTGAATCAACTAATTCAGTTCGTTCTAATACACTCATGTAACACCAACCATCCTTAATACATAAGCCAATAAGCTTCCCAACCCTTTTTTTCTCATTATGGCCGAAATAGAACATAGTTTCCAGCCTGGACAATATGCACCATTTAATTCAGGAAAAATCCATTTTTATCCAATTTCCCTGAAATTTTATTATGTTATACTAGACACGTTCAGATTTAATATTCAACAAACCACACTCAATTTAGAGTTCTATAACTCCATATATGAATTTTTGAAAACAGGGCAGATTTGAGGTCATAGGTTCCACGAATTTTATACCGCTTCCAATGATTCAAACTTAATCCAATCAATTCCATACCCATCAAAACACAAGATATACTCATGATTTAATATCATACAAAGTCAGCCCCCTTTTATAAACCCTAATTTAAAATTCATGAAATTATGCTAAAGGAAGATAGTTAGTTACCTTAAATCACTTCAAGAAGACTATATCATTAATTATCCTTCAAACAAGCTTCAAAACCCCTAATTTCCCTTGATTGTAGCTGCTGGTCGAAGGTTTAAAGAGGAGAAAATAAGGTATACAAAGCTTCTTTCAAAGATTAGCTAGAAACTAGGTTTTTACTCACAAGATGACTAGGAAGATTTTCTCTTAAAGAAATTATGCATTTTAGTGACCAAAAGACTAAGTTCTTGAGCTCTCATGTTCTCCCATGGTTTCCACGATTTTTAGGAAGAAGAAGCATTAGATTTTGGTCCTTTAAAACAAGCCAAAACTGACCTTGTAGGTGTAGGAAATATCTAGCACACTTTTTTTTTTTTTTTTTTTTTTACTTTTAAAGCTTTTTGTTATCTTATTTACTATTGGTTGATTTTATTAATTCTTCTCTTAATTTTTATAATTATTCTAGACATAATTAACATGGTTTAAGACTACTTAAAACCCTTAAAATATTCTATAAAATTTAATCATATCATTTAATTAAAGTTTAGACCTAATTTTGCTTAATTGCAAAATGGTCCCTATACTTTCACATAATTAAACTTTGACCCCTAAAATTTTTAAATATTACTATAAGGGTCCTAATGGACTTGTTTGGCTTGAATTGTATTTCCATAATTTATTTCATGTCAATCGGATGATTAACAGATCAATTCTAGCTTCCGTAACATATTTACCGCAAAATTACATAACTTAACTATGTAATTTCATAATTTCCTATACTTATGTAATTATATCCATAATAACTATACATAATCAATTCTTACAAGTTACGGTTGTTATGTTGAGAATGGTATGAGCGAGCCTAAAACCCTTTACAAAGGATACCTCCATTAACGAGCCAAATGATAAACCACAATAAGTGGACTGATACCATATTTCAATCCAAAACCTTAAGATTGTAGGTCTATGAGTCTTTTGCACTTATATAATTCTCACTTGGTCCATGTCTAGTCAATATGAGACTTAATACCACTACTCACACTTGAATATTTATATTTCCAACAAAATGATTCACATTATTGAAATTTCAATTTTTTTCGAAGTTTGTATTTTTTAAATTAAAAATATTGATAATTTTTTAAATTTATAAAGTGAAATGAGCGAATATTTAATAAAATAAAAAATAATTTATTCAAGTATGATTATATTCTTTATAATTAAGTACTTTGATAAAGTTTTAATTTTGTATCAAATTTAAACAATAATTATTCCAAAATAGATGAAGTATTTATCCAAAGAATTTGATGCAACACAATAAGCACTGAGTACATTATTAAAATTTTAAAATGGCTATCGTAGGAATAATTAATATATCGGATACACATTATATATTAATTTTTCAAATATCTCTAGATACTTTATCATATTTTGTAATTATTTATATTTTTTCTTGTCAATACAAATATAGTATCACAATCATGAAATAAACAATAATATTTTATTGTGTTTAAAATAATTAATATTAATTTTTGAAACATTATTATCTTTATTTTAATTTAAAGCTTATGCTTTAATATTATATGAACTTTATATGATTTTCGTATCCAAATCAAAGTTCCACTATTCATATTTCGACTTTACTAACTACCCAATTTTTGTCAGGTACGTATTATTTGTTTGAAAGTATGAATTGAAATTGCCAAAATGAATTTTAATTCTACAGTCGCTTGGTACATGAAATTTTGAGATTCCGCGTGCATGGGCAAGTATAACACGGATGCAAAAATAGAGGACGAAGAATTTATTGAGTTGATAGTGATGTACAGCTGTCTACAATAAATTATTTGTTGAGTTGATTTGCCAAGGGAGACCGACCATTTTGTCATGTTTTGGTAAAAAAATTACCAGAATGTCACGTGAACTAAAATTTTTTAAACTGCCACGTGGCATAATTCGCTACACAGTGTAGCGAATTATGCATGCAAATAATTCGCTACATAGTGTAGCGAAATATGCCACGTCAGAACCAAAAAGTGCCATGTGTCAAATTTGTTGAAATTCGCTACCCTATGTAGCGAATTTCAACATTGTGAGACATGACACTTTTTGGTTCTGTGCATTCTGACGTGGTATATTTCGTTACACTGTGTAGCGAATTACTTACATACATAATTTGCTACACTGTGTAGCGAATTATGCCGCGTGGCAGTTTGGGAAATTTTACTGTTCGCGCGGCATTCTGGTAATTTTTTTGTCAAAGCGTGGCATTTTGGTCACTGTTCCCCAAGACGAAGAATTTAATGGGGACATTGACCATTGTGCCACTCCTTTAATGAAAATTTACCTTATTGCCACGTCTGGAAATTTTTTTGCCAAAATGCCACATCACAGTCCTGCTGGTCTGACAAGCGGGATTGGACTGGACACGTGTCAGCGTCTGAATGGTTAACCATTCTCGCTGGGCTGCCCAGCTAGAATGACAGAATGCTGACACGTGGCAAAAGTTCAGACATCCAGAGAATGCCTGCACTTTTGCTATGTGTCAGCATTCTGTCATTCTAGCTGGGCAGCCCAGCGAGAATGGTTAATCATTCAGACGCTGACACGTGTCCAGTCCAATCTCGCTTGTCAGACCAGCGGGATTGTGACGTTGCATTTTGGCAAAAATATTTTCAGGCGTGGCAATCAGGTAAAATTTTGCCCAAAAAGTGGCAATATGGTCATTGTCCCAATTTAATGTCCCCAACGAACTTTGCACGTTTGATAATCTAGCAATACGTTATATAAACAGAACAAGCTTGATTCGCATAGATCTCACTCATACTCGGGGGTTAAGAAATCATATTCCAAATATCTATACTCATTATTATTCTCCCAAATGGAATCTCTCTCATCCTCCCTTAAAATTAAAGTTCAAAAGATTAAGGGAAGACTATTCTCCACAAACCTTGATCCCTACTCTTTTGTATGCCCTTCTGCTTATGATACCGCATGGTTAGCAATGATACCTGATCCCAAGAAACCTTCCCAACCCATGTTCAAAAACTGCTTGGAATGGTTGCTCAACAACCAAAAACAGCAAGGGTTTTGGGGAGAGTGTGATGCTTTTGGCAAACCCACCTTGGAATCGCTTCCCGCAACTCTTGCTTCCGTGGTTGCACTCAAAATGTGGAACACCGATGCATTACTGTTAGATAGAGGTTCGTTAATTTGGTCTTGATTCCACTTGTATCTAATACTAGAGGTGTGCAAGGTTCCATTCGGGTCCATTTTTTATACTAAATCGAAAAAGTAATTCGGTTCGAGAAAATTGAATTAGTTTTAAAAAGTGGTTCACTTCTTGAAACAGTTTGCAAAAAATATTTGGTTCTTACTCTAAAATTTGGTTTATTTGATTTTTTTCACATTACTAAAAGTGGGTATGATTTGGTTTGGTTTTTACCTCGTCCAAACCAAATTAATAATGTAGTTTGGTTTGTAAAATGATTTGGTTTTTGAACCGATTCAAAAAAAAATGTGATTCTTTTTGTGGGACCCGATAGATTCTTTTAAATTATTTTGCACATCCTTACTTGGGGCTCATATAATTAATGAATTAAAACCGTTAAATGCAAGTGAGATTGGAAAGAAATATTTCAACTTATAAGCTTAATGTGAGGATATGTTACGTGAATGTGGGCGATGATGGTGGAAGTTATAAAAAGAATCAATTTAACCCCAAAAAAATTAAATTATTAGATGAAAACCAATTAATAATTTTATATTATATTTTATATTTCTCTTAACAAAGATAACAACTACTAACTCGTGTAAAAATTATTGTTCTTTCACATATATTTGCTGTTTTTTTATCTCAGGCTTGGCATTCATTGAAACAAATACTGAGAAGCTGCTCAAGGATATCAATAACCATTGCCCTCGTGGTTTTACTATTGTTTTTCCTGCCATGATTAAACTTTTAGAGACAGTTGGTTTAAGAATTGTCTTTCCAGTGCAGTGACAGGGACAGTGTCAAGTATCTTCCGCGATCAACAAAATCTGCTTCACGAGTACTTATTCAATCCTTGCATAATTAATTTTTGTTCATTTCCCTTTCATTATTATATATATAATTTTGCTAATTACATTATATTGGAATGAATAGGAAGGAACTTGTGGGGAAGCATTGCTTCCCACCATTGTTATCATATCTTGAAGCTTTGCCTCCTTCGTATACAGTGAGTGAAGAAGATATATATCGCAATCTGAGTGGTGATGGTTCACTGTTCCAATCCCCCTCAGCTACTGCAAAAGCATTCATGGCTACAAGGAAGATTGAGTGTCTGACCTATTTACAATCTGTAGTTCAAAGATGCCCTAATGGAGGTTTGGATCTTTTACATATTTAAATAAAAGCGTTGGATATAAATAAAATTAATGAATAAAATTATGAGTGTAACTTACATAATGTAAAATGATCGTGTACATAGTTGACCTGTACGCAACCTGAATTCCATGAGCGAGGAGATTTAAAAAAGGGTTTTATAATAGTTATATTGTAGGAAAAGTGATTGTGTAATGTTATAAATATTCGTTTTGCGTGCCGTAGTTTTTTTTGCTTCAAAAAGTGTGGACCCCACAAAATATTTTGTGTGCAAATTTTTTTTTTGTGTCATGTTAAATGATAAATGCAAACCCTTTTAAAAAAAGGGTCCCTCGGATAGACGGTTGCAGGACATATCCTGCAAAAAAATAAAAATAAAATTACGTACTATAAGTAATTCATAGTTTTTTTTCCATACCGTGGTAGACGTAATATATAATTAATTATAATATTAAAAAAAATTATATATTCTTTATAATTATGTATTACCCATAATATTTAGTTATTTATTTTGTTATAGGAATTTCTTCAACATGATTCTTATATTTTCTTATAAAGAAACAACTTGTTAAAAAATTACATAATAAGCTTCATATCTTTTTTTTTTTTCTTTTGTTTTATTGAAAAAATTTACATTGCTGCAGTTCCACAAACATATCCCATGGATGAGGACCTTATAAAGCTTTGCATGGTAAACCAATTACAAAGGTTAGGGTTGGCTGAGCACTTTGTTGAAGAGATTGAAGAAATTTTGACGAAGGTCTACAGGTAAAGGCTGTATTATATACACTATGTTTGGCAGACTTGGATCCAAACCAGAATATATATTATATATTTATTTATGTGATGCTATTTACACGTACAATAATTTAAATTAAAAAAAAGCTAACAAGCTGCTCTAAACAAGATCTAGAAGCCAAAACGAGTTATTTAACGTTTGACCCGAAAATTATTTTTTTCTTATTGTTTATCTTAGGTACCAAATTACTTGAATAGCACTAAAAAAGAGAGAAACTTACTTGAATATATGAAAACGGAAAATTTCTTCATTCCTGCGATAAAGAGTACTTATATATTAGTCAAAATTAATTATTCTAAACAATATCTAGAAGCCATATAATATAACAGTAACTAAATATAACCAGCTCTCATCTGTTTCTCTGATACTTACAGGAATTATGTGGAACAACAATCATGGGTAGAACCCTCCAATTCCGTTATAGCTCAACTTCACAAAGACTCTTTGGCATTCCAGCTCCTAAGGATGCACGGATACAAAGTATCACCCTCTTGTACGGAATCAGTTGCAATTAACTAAATTTTGTTAACAAGTTTATTTTTATGAGAGCTATATTTCTTTTCTTTTCTTTTATTGGTAGATTGCGTATTTTATTTATATATGTGCGTAGCTTATTTTTAAAAATTAAACTTTAATTATTTCTTACAAATAAAAAAGAAGCATGTCTTTTAAATTTTGTTACTGTATTACAAGGAAGGAGCTTCTTAATATACACAAGTCACAATTTATTTTTGTTAGCAAAATATATATATATATATATATATATATATATATATATATATATATATATATATAGGAGGTTATATTTATAAATTTTTTGTTTACAAACTACATTATGTTTTCCCGGGGGAACATTAAGTTACACTATATTCTCCCGGGGATACATAGTGTAATTTGTAAAAAAAATTTGTAAACGGATCATTCTCCATATATATATATATATATATATATCAAAATACATTATGATATAATTAAACTGTTTTTTAATGCAGATAGTAAATAAACCATCCTTATATAAAAACATTCAATTTTTTAACAGTCGATTTCCCTATATCGAATATATAAAGTTATTTTAATATATTGTTTTTGTAAAATTGAAGAATATGTAATCATTAAATCAAAATGAAGGTATATATATATTTGTATGGTATAATTTTGATATATTATAAAAAATTTAACATTATTCAATATATTACTACATTAATAAAAAAACGTTTGATATGATAATAAGTAAGGGAAATATAAGAATCATAATTTCTGGAAATTTTTTTATATATTATAGATAATATATAGTTGTAAGAGATATAAATAAAGAAAAAATTGTTTGTCATTTTAGATGACATAATTTGTGTCATTTCACACTCACAAAGAAGTGAGACTCACACCTTTATTTTATTTTTGTCCACTCTCTTTCTTCTTTATTTATTTTTTTCTCTCATTTAAAATCACATAATTTTACATATTTTTTCCGTAAATAAAACTTTACATGACATGCGAGGGATCAATAAATAATTACCTAAGGTGTCAAACTCTCTTACTGTTAAATTTGACCGCTATTGTTATAAAAAAAAAAAAAAAAATTGACCGCTATCGTTGTACTAAAGATTTTACTCACAAAAGTTCCAATACAAATATGCAGTGAGCTTTCGTTGGTTTCTAGATAATGAAGAAGGGGAATATTAATCTTATGTTACATGAGAGTATTATCTCATGCTATAGAGAGAGTTTAAGTGGGGTCTATCATTAAAAAGTAAAAAAGAAAAAGAAAAAAGAAGGGGTACGATTTTCGATGTGAGATAAAATGAGATAACTACCTCATGTAAAATGAGATTAGTATTTCCCAATGAAGAAATGAGAACACGTGTTGAAAAAGAACCCGAGTGTTTGTCAACTACAATGCTTTACATGTACAGAGCCTCAAACCTTATGTTTCTCGGGGAATATGAACTTGAGGAAGCCAAAACACTTTCGAGGAATCTACTTGAGAAAAGCTTGACGGCTAGACACGGAGACCGGTCCCACGTGAAATTATCACGGTTCCACAAAATGGTATGGTACTATATCCCTTAAATTAGGGACACCATTAATGCTACTGTTGGAAATATGTGTTGTACAAGTATCTTATTCACACTTACACTATTGGAAATCGAAATGTTATTAAAAAGTCAGGTATTGAATTAATATCGTTTAAATTAAATTTATATGAAGATATATAATAAAGGAGAAGGATATTGTGACAATCAATTTATGTTACTACTAAGTGATTACCAATCAATCTCACCGTTAGATCGATTATATTGATTCAACGGTTATATTTATTTCCATCTTTGTATGGTCATGATTCCCCATATTTAAAGTGAAAGCATTAAATATGAGAAATCATAACCATACAAAGGTGAAAATAAATATAAAGCATTAAATTTGGGGAATCATAATCATATAAAGATGAAAATAAATATAACCGTTGGATCAACATAATCGATCTAACGGTAAGATTGATTGATAGTCACTTAGTAGTAACACAACTTGGTTCTCACAATATCCTTCTCCTATAATAAATATATAAATAGAATTGGTATCACAATCAAAGTAATCAAGATTAGTATTTCACTTCCTTTTCTCCATGTGCCAAATTTAAATACAAGAAAAGTGCATTTGTAATGGAATATTTTGACATAATTTTCAAAAACTTATTTAATCAGAAAATTAAATTGATACCGGATTAACACTGGTTTCATCGATTCTTAATTAGTTAGCATGCATGGTTAGTTAATTGATTGAACCGGGATATCATTATTATTTTCGTATACAAATAATTTTTTTATATTATAATCCTGCATAGAAATTAATCATATTGCATGCGTAACTCAGATATATGAAGAATCTTTTAGAAATTTAAGTGAGGAATGAAATAAGGTCCCACATTAGTTAGGATATATGAAGTAAACATCACATGTGTGGAAATATCCTTAAATTTATTCTTTTAAGATTTTTTTTTTTGGAAATAATGTAAAGCTGGTTTGGTCAAGCCAAAAGTTATACTCTTTTTTATATTAAAACTGTTTCAACTTTGAAGCTTTTATACCTGAATTGGTGACATAGGTTGAGCGTGAGTTGAATATTCCATTGCTTGCTCGCACAGATCATTTGGATCACAGGGCATGGATAGAAGAAAACGAAGCCAATTTCCTGTGGAAAGGAAAGATCTCACATGAAAGGTGCATTTATAACCAAATTATTTCCTGTTTTTATTTGACATATTGAGCTAAAAAGTTGCCTTGCCTTATACACCAACGTTTACTGACAAATCTCTGACATAGGATATCACACTTTCACAACGCTGATCTCCTAGAACTTGCCATGCAAAATTACGAGTTTAAGCAATCAATGTACAAAAATGAGTTAGAGGAACTGAAAAGGTTGTGATTCAATTTGTGGTGAACATATTTTAGCTTCACATATATAGCATAGCTTATTTAGCCCTTACTCATGTGTAGCACACTTTTGAAATTATAACAGGTGGTCCCAAAACAATGGCCTTAAAAATATGGGATTTGGCAGAGAGAAGACTACCTATTGTTACTATGCTATAGCTGCTTCCACTGACTTCCCAGAAGATTCTTACGTACGAATGTTAGTGGCAAAGAGTGCTATCATAATCACAGTTGCAGATGATTTTTTTGACATGGAAGGATCTCTCCCTGAATTGGAACACCTCACAGATGCAATTAGAAGGTATACATATATCACCCCCTCTTTCTCATACTAAAATAATTTAGAATGTTCACATTTTCAACCCAATTTAGTACCTTTCCCCTCTCTCTATATATATGATAGATGGGATTCTAGGGGCTTGAGCAACCACAGCAAAGTTATATTTGATGCTCTTGATAATCTTGTGAGCGAAGCTGCTGAAAAATATCTCGAACAAGGAGGGATTCATGATATGAAAAATAGTCTACAAGATATAGTAAGCTTTCTAAATTTATGTGATTTATGATATAATCTTATGAATAATTATTAACGTGGGAGAGTGTTACTTCTGTGAAGTGGTATGAAACTTTTGTTTCGTGGCTCGTGGAAGCAAAGTGGAACAAAAATGGACAGACACCATCTATTGATGATTACTCGAAGAATGGCATGATCTCTGTTGCCACACACACCATGGTTCTTCCAGCTTCATGTTTTCTGAAACCAAGCTTACCATACAAGAAACTCAGGCCAGACCAATATGAAACCATCACTAAAATGCTTATGCTTATTTCTCGTCTATTAAATGATACGCAGAGCAACGAGGTAGTTGAATAACTAATAATTAAAGTGGTTACTTTATCGGTTTGCAAAAATAAACCCAAAATCCTTTCCTAAATCCTAATATTTCATGTGTATATATAACAGAAGGAGGTTGAAGAAGGAAAGTTGAATTTTGTTCAGCTCAACTTGATGAGGAACCCAAATTTTGCAAAAGAAGATTCAATTTCTTTTGTGAGAGAGATCATTGACAAGAAGAAGAAAGAGTTCCTTCAACATGTTCTGGTTGATGATCCAATAAGTGACTTGCCCAAGCCTAGCAAGCTGCTTCATCTGACATGCTTGAAAGTTTTTCAGATGTTCTACAACTCTAACAATAGATTCGACTCTAATACACAATTGCTGGAGGATATCAACAAAGCAATCTATGTTCCTCTAAGCAGAAAAAGGATGCCCCCCAATATTCTCTCTCTGTATTCAAGGCCAAAGATGAAAGATACAAGTATGCAGAAACCACATTTCAGATGTACCTTTAAACACAAAAGCTGTATTAGCTTTTTTCAGCGTCAAGTTCCTCTACCTGTCTTAAGAAGTGGTTATGGGATAATACCCATGAAAGCCAAAGCATCATTCCCAGGCTTCATCTAAATCTGCAAGCTGAAGAAAGTTTTTGTTATAAAGCTATTAGCTACTTATATGTACTCTTAGAAATTTTATTTTATGGAAAATATTAATCAATTAGTTTTGTATTTTAAAATTAACCGGGTCAATGGATATTTCAATATTATTATTGTAACTAGTCTATTGGGCAGCAATGTAGACTTTAGTGTGATCCTGTTTTCCGTAATGGGTGGACTGAGTGCACACAAACGCTTCTCTAGTTTATTAGCTAGGTCCCCTTGGAGTTAAGCTCCATAAGCAGCTTCCACTGCTGAGGCTGCCTTTATCGAAACAGGTGATAGAGAGAAAGATCTGTAGTCTCTTCTTTCTTTCGACTTTATAATGATCCAATAAGGTACATACAATCCCAACTCTGATTTCATATTGTTTGATATTTTATAATTATATACATGATTTAAGGTTAAAACTAATTCTAACAATTGATATCAGAACCACGTGTATATGATTATAGAATTCATCGTACATTTATTTGTTTGGTTGAATTGAGAATTTCCATGTACAGTATTATATGCTTTCTTTATCATATAATTGTTGCAATGAATGGGACACGTTGTTACAGTGTTATATGCTTTCTTCAACCATAATTTCATGAGTAGTTTAAGTCTTCAATTTATTTTTGTTGCAAGTTTCCCTAGTGGCTAGTTGGTTTATTGTATTTGATAAACTCAAGAGTACTTGATTCGAAACTTGCGTAAAGGCTTTTCTCAACTCTCAACCTGGTTTTCAAGCCACGTGTTGAGGACAATTTCTACCCTTCAACAAAAACTATTCAAGCTAGCGTCTGTATTTTTCCTCAAGAATTGTTTCGTGAATCGTGTAGATCATTAGCATTTTTTTTACTGTTGTTTTTCGAGCTGTTTCGTAGTACAAACCGATTGCCATTATTGTTCCGATTTTTGTTTTATCAGTTCCGCTTTTTTAGGTCCCATAATTATATGGTTGTTTGTTTTATCAATAGATATATTTAGATATATTCTGTTTCGTAATGTGGTTATTTTATTACTGTTACGTAAACCCTTAATATATCTATTGTTTCAAAATTGAGATAATCACAATAAGATATAATTTTCAAAAATATTTTACCGTTTGTACCTTCTAGATTAAATAGCAGAAATATTATATCCCCATAGAAAATAGAAAATTATCTGGAAATATTTTATTTTTTTAAGGTTATTTATATCACCAGGTCTGAATACAATATAGTGCACGATTAAATATTGTTGCAGTAAGGTTATCTCTTTTAGATGCACGGATTTTAAGGGTGATAAATATAAATTATTATTATTTTGTTATTTATTTATTTATTTTTAAAAAAAAAAGGATATAAGTGGTCCCGGTTATGTGTATGGAGATTATGACAATTAAGGCAATTTAGGCAATCAATAATATTTTATTAAGGCTGATAATATAGAATCGGAACAATTATGAAGATTTTATTTAAAAAGATTTTGTTAACAAGAAAATGATTTTTCGTGGAAACAATATCCAGAAACAATATATTTAAAATGTTGGATTTTACGTGGAAACAATATCCACATTTTTAAAATGTTGGATTTTATTTAAGGCAAAATAAATTGTTCCGCCACATTTTAAATATGTTGTTCTGATTATTATATTATTATGTAGTATATCTATGCTGCATTTTAAATACATGCGGCTATTGTTATGATTTTTATTATATTTTAAAATTGCTTAGCACATCCGATAACGATATAAGCAAAATATTATTTTGATACACAATTTTAATAATTGTGGTTGACAATGAGTGGAATTCTTCTTAATTGACAAATGTAATAATTTTTAGAAACACATGTTGGAAAAGTGTTTCATGTTGTTTGAGCATGTTTGGTTCATGAGTTATTATTGTTGTTTAATAATTATTATATGTTAATTACCTGCCCAAAGAGAATTTTTAATATATAATAATTTATTACATGAAGATAAATATTATTGATGGGATATGTAATTGAAAATTATTTATCTGTCCAAAGGAGATAAATTTTTTGAAAATTACATATGATGCTTTTATGTTGGAATTAAGGAGATATATAATTTATAAAATTTATCTGCCCAAAGGAGATAAATTTTAGACAATTATATATAATTCTCGCAGTTGTTAAATCTTAATGTGATGAAAAATAGTTATATATTATAGTCTATGATATTTAATTATTTTTGTTATTGTTCATGACTAATTTATTACATTATATGTATAACTTTTGGTGATAAAAATTAACTTGTGTTAAACTCTATCAGTTATTAATTTTATTTTATTTTTGGATATATTTTGGTGCACAATGTATTGTATGCTTCTGCCTAAACTGCTTAAAAAATTATGAGGAATGCTTTTAGTTATCTCATGCAATTTCCTGCCCAAAGGGAGTTATTGTGTGTTTTAATTGGAAGCTTAAGTGTAATAAAATTAGTAGAGGTGCAATGGTCTAGGTGATGTATCTGCTCAAGGGGATAGATCTCTGAAGCCAGTGTATGCTCATTAATTGATTCATCTACATAAAAGTAAGTGGGAGTAAATATATTTTCTTAGTACTTTATGTAGATTGTAAGATGTTGATTTATTGAATAAAATAATAGCCTTTTATCTAAAAGCTTTGATAAGAAAGACCTTAGAGTAGCTTCTTTCGTGTATAGAACATGAGTTTAAATTCTTTTGATTTTATTAATTAGTGGGAGTAATACTCAAGGCTTGCTTTTGAATATTTTAGATTCTTTTGATTCCTTTGGTTAGTGGGAGTCGTATTCAGTTTGTTTATTTTTGATCACTTTTCTATGCAAACTGATAATTATTTTGTGATATTTGTTGAAATTTTCCTAATTGATGATCATCATCATTATTATTTCTCCTGTCGACTGAAAAATATATATATGAAATAATATCTTTAAGCATGTTGTGAGCTTAAAGGTGATTGGATGTCACAAATTTTGAGATCTCATGTTTTATTGTGACATATTGGTTTATCCAATCTGATCAATTTCATGTCGTTTGGAAATTGTGTTAATTCAATTTTATGTTGTTTAGAAATTGTGGTAATGCAATTTCATGTTGTTGAGAAGTTGCATTACAAAGTGTAATTTCATGTTGCTTGGAAATTGCACTAATGTAATTTCATGTTGTTGAGAAATTACATTGAGGACCGATAAGAATTAGCGTGTCACATTGTTGATCACATTTTGGCACTAATTCTTACTACACTACTAGGGAAGGGAATGGGGTTGCCGATTGGATGGCCTCTTTTGCCTACTCCTTTGATTGGTCTTTACAAGAGTTTGACTCGCCTCCTTCTGGTTGTCGTGACAAACTTGAAAGGGACTATGTAGGAGTAGTTTGGTCTAGGAGGTGTTCCTAGTTTCTTTTTTTTGTTTTTCTGTTTCCTGTTTGCTTTTCAAAAAAAAATACTTGTTGTATGTGAGTAAAGAAGGTCATATGCCATGATATTTTCGGTATATTGATCGCCATATTCATATGATGAGGTTATGTTGGATTGAATTGTTTTGAGATGCTAGAATTGGAATATTGTTTTTAAAAATTGTGACCACGTAAAATTATATTTTTAGTTATTAACCCGATAGAGTCATTTTTGAAATAAAATGATTTTCAAAATAATATTAAATTAATTAATATAGCCCAAGTGGAAAAATGTTAGAAATTTTATTTTATGGGCAATATTAATTAATTAGTTTTGTATTTTAAAATTAATCGGGTTAATGGATATTCCAATATTATTATTGTAACTAGCTTATTGTGATCACATTGATTTGGACTTCTGGCATATGTTGTTATTGAGCTTAGTTGGGCAGCAGTGTAGGCTTTAGTGTGACCCTGATTTCCATGATGGGTGGATCAGTGGACACAAACTATTCTCTAAGTTATTAGCTAGGTCCCCTCTCTAGCCTATTTATGTTGGAGTTAAGCTCCATAAGTCATCATGCTCCCATCGCTGAGGCTGTTTTTATCGAAATAGGTGATAGAGAGGAATATAGTTCCTTCTTTCTTTCGGCTTTGTGATGATCCAACAAGGTACACACAATCCCAAGTCTGATTTCATATTGTTTGGTATTTTATAATTATATACATGATTCAAGGTTAAAACTAAGGGTTCGCTTTTTCTGCAGTTACTGCAGATAAGTTATCTGCAGTAAGCCCAATACGACGTCGTTTTGGGACGAAAATCATGGTATTTTTGTAATTTTAATTTATTTCAGGGTTATAATAGTCTTTATATTTATATTTTTTTAAGATTTCAATACCAAAACGATGTCGTTTTAGGAATAAATGCAGATAACTTATCTGCATTAACTGCAGAAACATTTTTCCCTAAAACTAATTCTAACATGTGGACCTCTTGGGCTACGCTTTATACTCATATAAATTGTATAGTGAAGGAGAAATGTCAACTTTTTATTTGCCAATACTATTTTTATAGCTTACTAAGAAGAAGCAAGCAATCCTGAAATGGAATTAATGCTATTTAAAGCACAACTTTGTGCTCAAATTCCATCTTAAAAGGCAAATATTAAAAAACTTTCAAAAATTAAGAATGAGAAATCTTAAAACTTAAAAGACATATGTAATGCAGAATTTATGGTGCACAAACATTATCAAATGACTGGATGAGTTGAAGACGAGCTAAACTAATTAAAACCGGATAGTAAAGTTAGCTAACACATATAAACAAGCATACATTGGAAAATGAATTGCTAACAAATTCATGCAAATCATGCTGATAAGCAACGATGGTTGGAAACAGACTGATTTTCCTGAACCACCGTTGATCATATTTTCATCTGACGGTTCTAATTTATTAATTAGATAACTTATAATGCACATAATGTAAAAGAAGAAAATAAAATTTTTATTATTGTGTATGACATTAGTCATTACTCTACCGTGTTGCCGCTCAGCACTCGAAACTTCACTGAGCAGTGCACGGGTACATGGAAAGGAAGCGTCACTAGTCATCCCAATGCCACGTCATTCAATCAGTTAATTTTGTTCGTCGTTAGCGGTTAGTTACAAGCAGTTATAAGCTTCTTTGTTACTTATACACCAGATCCTTTGCATTCCCTTCTCTTTCACCTCTTGTCGTTCAATTCCCTTAATCTCTGTATTTTCTTTTTTCTCTTTCTAAACCTCTTTTGCATCTTCTTTTCCGTGCTTCTTGTTAACAATTAAAGTGGAAATGTGAGTGTGTGTGTTTTTTCTTTCATATTGCAGTTGTGTTCTAATTTAGGTTGACCCATTGTATATGGCTCAACATTGATTCAAGAAGCTCGTAATCAATTAGAGTTGTGGCTCAATTGTTGAAAGAGACAATGATTTGAAATATAACAAATTACAATCGAATCCAAGTCCCAGTAAAGCAGCAGATTGTGATATGTGTTGGAGGAAAAGAAAAGCAACATATTTGACGTTATTTGAGATTAAAGATTTGAGAAGTATTTTGAATTATTTATTTGTAATTTTTTATTTATTTTTAGATGTTAATTACTTTTGTATTTATTTTAGAATGTTAGATTTTTGAATTTTGAATCAATTTGTAATTAGTTTATGAAAGGAGGCTTATGACTCTTATTCTAGGAGTTGAATTTTGTTATTTGATAATTAGAAATTGAAAACCATATGGTTACTCTTTTGTGAAATCTTAACTGCTTAGCCACTTTTCTATGCATCATGTTCTTTCTTTCTTCCAGTTTTTTGATCTTTGAAGGAAATTTTGTAACGTAGATTTCAAATTTCATCAAAATGGACATGCGTGGAAATGATGATCGTTCCCCAAAGGAATCGGGAGGCTCAAATCATATCACTGGTACGTGTTCTTTCCCCATTAATAATAAATACTATGGTTTTATTATTGTTGTAATTAATCTTAACAGAAGTTGCTAAATTGAGGTTGAGCTTCAAATTTCAAAATCTTGTATAGGAAAAAATAAACTGCTTTCAGGAGAGGCAGGTGATACTCCAGATTCCAAGGTGATGACTAATTAATGTTCAATCTTGAATGTTCTTTGTTTTGAGTTGAAAGATTGTGAATCCTAATAATGTATTTGTCAATTTTCAGAAACCAAAGCTCCCAAATGATTCAAAGGAGGAAGAAAGACCTTCGATCCATCCATTGTCAGAGATGGAGCAGCCTAAAGGAGTCGACACATTACCTGAATTAGTGGGCAGGTTTTTTTTTTTTTTTTTTTTTTTTTTTTTGTCTCCTAATTTAGCTTCTTGTTTTTTTTTAATGAGCAGTTCCTAACGTATTACCCTTGGTATAATTAGTTTACATATTTGGTTTATAATTGATACAAAAGCTGAGTTGTACATTCTTTCTTCGTTTTTCTATGCAAAATTAAAAATGATATCTATTGAACAGAGTACAATCTCGATTGGTTTACATAATTCGTTTACTATTATTCATTTTATTTCCACAGTAGTCATCCTTCTCGGGATGTTAGCAACCAGGTCTCGAGGCAACTATTTGGGGTATGTTCCAATCCACCTACATAATATAATAAAGAGTCACATTGGCAAACTTATGATTGGCATAACATATATATATATATATATATATATATATATATATATATATATGTTGATATTTGCAGGATAGCACCGGAGTTGGAACTAGCCAGGGGAGTGGTGAGGATTGGGTCGTAGTAAGATCAATTCAGCGTTCACATGGACGTCCTGAAAGAAGTTTGTCATGAACCTATTTTTTTAGTTCTTTTTCTATTTATGAGGGACTCTAGAAATTCAGCTTATTATCTTAGTGAAAAATACGAATGTGATATCTCTCTTTGTGCCTCATTCTTGGTGCTTTCTTGAAAATACTCTGTTATTACACACAAGTCATATACCTCCACTATTAGTTGATTCTATAAAGCGGATTTGGAATTTTTTTCTTATATCTGTTTCTTTCTTAATAAATAATATACCGGTGAATAAGATGGTATCATATGGTTTTTCTGTTACACATACTGTCTTACATTGTCGCTAATCTCTGAATATTCAGTTTTTTCGTAGGATGCTGGATAAAAAGGTGCATTTAGTATATGCTCCTCATATGGATCAAAACAATAACATGAATATTTATCTTTTGAAAATATTTTGATTTTTAAGGATGATCAGTGCATGTTTTCAAGATATTGATGATTAGTTTATCTTTGCAGAAGACAAAAATAGTCTCAATCTGGTGCGAATAGATGGATGGCGCCCTTTGGGTGTAAGTGATGGATATGATTTTGGAATCTTAGGAGTAACAATTCTGTATTTTATAGTCAGTTATTAGAAACTTCAATCCAATAAAGAGTGCATACTATAAATGTAAATAATGGAGCTATTTTTTCATTTATTAGCTAGAAATTGACCAAGATGTCACCTGCTCTGCAGCCCGCTGAATTAGGTATCCGTATGCTTGACGAAACGTCAACAAATTTTCTGCAACCGTCACCGTCGTTGATAACACAAATTGTGCAAAAATTCCTTGTTGAATTAGACGCAGGTAAATTTCTACGTTGGCTCCAAAGCCTTTCAAAAGATTTAATAAGTGATTATTTTAGACATAAATGTTGGAAACCTTGGGTTGAGATTGCTCGCAAAAAAAATTGTTGGAAACCTCAATTAAGATATTAAATTTTTATTCAATTCTGTAGGTGAGTTTTTGTTCGAAGAAGTTACTCGCCATCATCAATCAAGCATAAGCGAGAATTTTTTGTCCTGCCATTTTTCAGCGGACGGAAGATTTTTGGCATGTGCTGGACATGGGAAGAAGGTAGTTCAATTCAATGTGAATAAGTTCAATTCAATGTCCCATTATTTAGAGCTTATTGTTTTTTTTTTTTTATAATGGCAGGTTACAATTTGGAACAAGGAAGATTCTAATTTTGCCATTACAGAAAAATCACATTCAGATGTGATCACAGAAGTTCGATTTCGTCCAAATCACCGGTCAACTATGTATGCTACATCTTCCTATGATCGAACTGTAAAAACATGGGATGCAGCCTATGTAAGTTGTTACTTTTTCATCTTACTATCTTTCTGTATCTATATTTCGTAAGTAGGCATGCTGGACCAATAACTCTTGTTTGATATATATATATAGCCGGACATTGAATATGCCACTCTTAATGCGGATTTTGGCTATCCAATATTGTCATTGGATTTCCACCCGAGAGATCGTGACTATCTTTGCTGCTGCGATGCTAATGATTTAATTCAGCTGTGGAATGTATATCACAATGCTTACATGAAGAGCTTTAAGGTGAGTTTTACACATTTCATCACTGAGGTTGAGCGTTGCCGAACTGCTTAATGAATAATTTCAAAATTAATGATGATCACGAGGAGAATGACCAATATAGTTTTGTTTAAAATATATATTTACTAAAATATATGTAGTTTGGAAACTATTTATTTAAGTAATATAAATTTTCTCTTTTTATCATTTTTGATCTAGTGGACGTTTCGAACATGACACAAGTCATCACCATATGATTAATACATGTTAAGTTTTTGAGTCCCATAGTTAAAGATATAATTTTTTTTGTCAAATTATAACCTTATGTCACACTAGAACAGCAGGAATCGACTTATAATAATATATACTGCAGGGAGGTACTCAACAAGTTAGATACCAGCCTCGATTTGGGAAGCTTTTAGCTGCAGCTTCAGGAAAGTTTATCAATATATTTGAAACAGAGAATTACAAAATCCGGAACAAACTAGAGGTTAATTTATCATCTTTCCTAGTTTCACTTGATTGAAATGTAGATTTTGCAACATAAATAATTAATATATAACATGGCTGGATTTTCATTTACTACCAGGGACATAACAAAGAAGTTATTTCCATTTGCTGGGATCAAACTGGAAACTACATTGCCTCAGTTAGTGAAGATGAGGCACACTTCTGGTCCGCTGCCCCACAAGGAGGTTTACTACATGTTTTGGCTTGCAAACACGGGAAATTTGAGTCGTGCATTTTTCATCCTAAATATCCTAACCTCGTAATTATTGCTGGCCATAAGGTAAACTCTTTATTCATCCACTATGTATGCATTTGAGCATAAACGATCTGAATAAATGAATACATAGCAAACTGATAAGATAAATTTGTCCAGAATTCATTACAGTGCCTGGAATTTTGGATTCCTCAGAGAGAGCATTCATTGAACTTTTTTGATGGTGGTGATGGGATATTTACTGGACTAGCAACTTCACCCCAAAATCAAAGGGTTGCCTCAATTAGCCGTGATCGCGTGAAACTTTGGAAAATAAGTTCCTAGGTGTAAATTTTCATGACTTTTGTATGATTGAATTTCCTTCATTGCTACATTTTTTGGGTACAAGTTTACTTGCAGTCTTAGAGAGAGAAAAAATAAAAATTACAATATTGTGCCGCAGACTAAGGCCAACCTTTACTTGCTAGACACATTTATGTTCTTAGTTGTCTATTCAATACTTGAGATTTTTTTGGTACCTCATGCGCAGTAACTTATCAAATACAAGATTCCAACGTACCGAAGCTTCCAAATAACATTGTGAGGCATCGGTTAAGAAAAATTAGCTTTGAGTTTTGGTGTACCTCAATGTTGAAGGTCACATAATTGTGGACTACATAACTTGACACATGGTATCTGACGTGTTTTATTCTTTCACTCTAACTGAAAAAAAATACTTGAATGTTTGCAGGAGACCCTAAGTGCTAAGTGTTTTTTTTTTTGGGATTGATTGGGGAAGTGTGGGTGAGTAGTTAATAATATCATCTTTGTACAAGTTTGAAAAAAATTAATCCAGTAAAATAAGTTTTCTAGGATTTGTCATTTGTGTGTATTTTGTGATGAAAATTACTGTTTTAAAATACCACTTCCAATGTGGTATTTTGCGATTACTAGCTAAGTGAAGAAATATCATTTCCCATCAATATTTTACTTTTAACCAAACATATAAACTCAGAAAATTAAACCCAATTTTTTCGCCTACCAAACAACTTTTTTTTAATTTTCCTACCAAACTCATTTTCCTACCATATATTCCTAGTAATTGTATTTCTATGGTAAATTTTTTTTCTTCTACCAAACACCCCCTAAAAAATTTATAAAACTCCGTTATTAGAAAAGTCACATTTTTCAACGAAATTTTTTGACCAAAAAAAATATGTTAAAGATATTAACGGATTTATTGACGGAATAAAGAAAGAAAAGTCTTGGGACGGAAAATGATTTGGGGTGGGGTGTATTGGATTGAGATTTTAATGGATTATTTTTGGACAAAGAATCTATTAGTATTCAATTTAGATTTTAAAAGATTGAAAAAAAGTCACATGGTATTCGATTAAGATTTTAAAAGATTATTTTAGAATCTGTCCAAATCCATTAGTATTCTATCAGGATTTTAAACAAGGAAAAAAATAATCTTGTGGTATTAAAAAAATCTGATGGTTTTAGTGTAATTTCTGTTAGTGTGAATTTTGTGAGACTTTTTAGTGAGAACTATAAATAAAATATCACTTTCATAATCTCACCCTAACCCCTAAGATTTATTGGGATTTCTCTATTACAGTGTTTTCTTCTTTCTTTGACAAGTCGACCCGCTTGAAATCGATTTCTGCCATAGGAGCTTCATAAAAACTAAAAAACAACAAATTTTTTAGTGATTTTCATCACAAAAATAACAACCAACAAGATTCTAATCTAATCATCTAAAAAATAACAGATTTTTTAGAGCTTTTGGAAGTATACAAATGATTTTTCAAATTATGGATCACCATTTTTCTTGCCACAAAAAATATGATTTTTGTATTAAAAACAATATAAAACAGTAGGAAAACAACAGTGAAACAAAAACCCCCAAACTAATTTCGTCTTACATCAATGAAACAAGATCGATTTAAAGAAAGATTGAAACTTTCATAACATGAACTCTATGTTTCGTAAGAATACATTCATGAACGAAATTCTTTCGCTATATGAAATGATTTCAAACAATTTTTGTGTCAATGAATCGCTAAAAACTTGTTTTTCAAAATCAATTGAAAATAATTCAAACTTTTTTATAAACTTTCATGTAATAAAATCCACAAATTCATATTAGAAATTTTCTTAGAATACTCAATGAAAATATGCATATGATATACACTTAGAATACTCTCATAATGTAGGACAAAAACCCAAAGGTTTCCAAGATCAATTGCAAAACGAAATTTTAATATGAACTTTAGGTTCTATAAGAAAATTTTGAATTATTTTAGTAAATAAAAAATTTGTGGGTCTTATAATCATATATGTATAAATAACAAATGAAGAAAATAATTTTTAACCCATTGGTCAAACCAAAGAGTAAGAACAAGGCTACTGTAGATATGTGAAGAGTTGATGCTTAGTAAGAGATCAAGTTACATCAAATTATTATTGATTGAGAAGATTATATTAGGTTTTAGTTTTTTATTAGTATCATTGCATTTCTTTGTTATTTTTTTATTGACTCTTGTAATTTTGAATGTTTATTAAAAATTCATATGATTTTTTACAATCTTATAAATTCATATTGCCCTTTTAAATCTTATAAACTCATATGATTTTTTAGGTTCTATAAGTTATTCTCACCTATGTTGCTCTGACACCGACACAGGATATATAATAGCCCTAGCCTAATTAATTAGTAAATTACATGTAATTAAGTAATTAAGCATGTATTAGTGAGTAAAATTAAGTATAAGACCTAATTAAATGAATTAGGGTCACTTTTGAAGTAAAAAGTGCTGTCAGTGAAAATTATGGGATAAAAATAAGTGTAGGCAAAAGTACCCAAAATATAAAAGTAAAATTAGAAATATTCCTAGAAAAATATTTCAGACCTTTGGGTAAGGTTTGAAAGAGAATGGAGCTGTATAGATAAATGAGCCCATACCCAGTGGAGAAAACTTAACTAAGTTAAGTGCAAATGAACCAAATGAAGTTTCATTTCTCTTCTTCCATCAGACGAACCCGTGAGAGAAAGAGAGGAAGGGAGAAAGCATTTTGGAGAGCAAACCCTAGCCACTCCATTTCTCAACCATTTTTAGTGATTCAAAAGCCTAAACCACTTAGAATCTTCCTCTCATCCATAATCCTAGCTTGGTTTTGAGTGGGGAGCATTGTGGTGTGAGATTTCTTTCTCCCAAAATTCGACCCATTTGATGATTGGAGGAGTTTGAAGGTAGTTCTTTCCATGTGAGCTTAGGAGATCAACATCCCTTGGTTGTGCAACCATTTATGGTAAGTTTTCACTCCTTGAACTTTATTTTCATGGAGATTGCATGGTTGAGGAAGATGATGAATAGTGTCATGGTGGGTGGTATGAGTTTGGGTTTGATTTAAGCTTAAGCCCTTTGTAAAAGTTGTTGTAAATGATAAATAAACGGTAGAAATAGATTTAGATTTTCATTTGGTTGTTGTTCAATATATTGGAAAATTTCATGGTTGGACATGTGGAGTTTCTTGCATTGTTGAACTATTATTTGGTTGGATATTAATTGTGTCCATGTGATGGCTAGGATTGAGGCAATTGGACCAACTTTGAGTGACCACACATTGGAGCAAGCCATGGAGCTTGATTAGCTCATTTGAATTGGTAAGTTCATGCCTATTGTGGTGTGAATATTTTTGTTTGGTTGATGACAATTTTGGTATTCATTGGATTGTCTTGATAAATTGTCTAGTACCTTGATGTAGGTATTGATTATAAAGCTTGATTGTTTGAGTTGGTGAAGAACAAAGGTTGAGATTGAAAGCAATTGAGGTAAGCCTTCAGACCTTGGGAATTGATCCCTTTATTGTTCCACCAAGCCCAGAATGGGTTGTGGTTATTGATAGTGTTGTATACGCAATAAGGTAGTTTAATGCTTTGTTATACGTATGTGTATGCATTTTGTGTGGCATAGGATGGTGTTTCCCTATATTTTGTATGTTGCATGACGATGCGTAATTCATACTTAGTAGTTTAGCTGGCCAGTATGGCTATTTTGCATCTGAGTATCCTTAGGACAACATGAGAGCTCGAGGGATGTCTCACGGAGATGTCTTTACACACTGCATGAATATGCATTTACTGCATTATTTACTATTATTGCTACTATACTGTGAGTGAACTATGGGGTGGAGAGATGCTCCAAGGACCCCTGGTTTACTGAGATGTATTTATATATCTGATCCCGTGTTGTGGGGACCCCCTTTCAGGTACAGATGCTGTAGGAGCCTCTGGTGGCAAGTGGCCATACTTGGATTAGATTGATGCATGAGGATATTACATCATTTTGTTTATGCATGTCATTTTTTAGTTCCTATGTATAGGATTTATATTTGAAAGCCATTTGTTATATGTATGTCATTCTTTATTCTGATGGACTTAGCCTATGTTTACCTCCTTTGGTGTCTCGTTTGTTGATGGGGGCCAAGGAATTGATCATAGTGTTTTGTAGCTAAGTCTTATGGTTATATATTGAAGACATTTAGAGATTGTAATGTTGTACTTACTATATATATATGATGGAAGAGCATGGGTGCTTCTTTTCATACATGTCTACCCTGAAATAACTAAGAATCATGTATTGAAGTGGTTGTATGTTGTCCATTAGGTGAGAGAAGACCTTTAGGATGAAAATCCATGTAAAAATAAAGATATCATGTCTTGTTGCCCATTTTTAATATCCTATATGATAGATTTGGGCCCTTTTGTCTTAATGGAAGTTGTATATCTTTTTCTTAGCTTTCCAACGAGACCAAGATTGCGTCAATCAGATAAGTATAACTCCAGTTAGGGGTAAAATACTAAGGCTAGGTGTAATCTCCAAAACTTTGGCGCTAACCGCGCCAAGATACAGTGGGAAAACGCATTCCCGGCGCCATTTGCACCATGTTGGTGCTGTTCGCGCCATAAGTCTGGGAAGCTTCTGTTTCGTGGCGCCTTTCGCGCCGGTCTTAGTGGGTTCAGCACTCGTTTCGTAGAAAATTCATAATTTGGGCTACGGTGCTCTGATTTGAGTGCGGTTTGAACCTGCGCGTAGATAACGAAGAGATCTATAACATATTGAAAGATGAGGACCATATAAGTAGTATAAAATTTCTTAGGTAACTAAAAAGTGGAGGTGTTTAGTGTTGAATAACATTAAAAATGAGTTTTAAGCCCTGGGTGCTCTAAAGGGACTACTTGGCACACTATGGTCTAAATTAAAATTAAAATAGGTATTCCATATATAGTTTAAGTTATACTCACATTATGTGAATTGTTTTAATTACAGAATTGATTTCAAACAAAAACGTTTATAAATAAAAAGGAAAAAGTTTATCCGTACTTTAATTCAATTGCTGTGATTGTAACTGCGCTTAATGCCGTATGTAATGTTAACAAACCGGTTCTAGAACGGGGTGTTACAGGATACGACACTCCGACATTATTTCTAAAAATTATTAGATTTCGACACGTTAGTATATGTTTTGATATTAAATAATATTTTTTATTTATGTAGTGTGTATTATATTTAATATTCAATAATTTAACAGAAAAAATGAAGCTAAACTTATAATATCCATCAATTTTACAACAAAACATAAGATATCGCAAATATTTATATTAAACTCAATAAAATAGTAATCGGAATCTAACGAATCTAAAATTTGGAACTAAACACGTAACTCAACGCAACCTTTGAACTTTTTTTTGAGTTTCTGCAATGCGTGTTGGAGTGTCAGACACGACACATCAGATATTTTGAAGTTCGTTGCATCATAGATTCTCACTTGACCCCAAAAGTCTACATTTGACACTTTGTCTCTTAATTTCCTTTCACTTACACCCTCATTCCAACACTTAATCTTTAGTAATATCATTTCCATGACATTGGACCCTAAAATTTACCAAAATTATAATTTGACCCAAAATAATTATCATAATTATATTTTTGCTTCTAAATGACTTGTTTGACATGCATTGGACTTAATTTCATAATAATTTCGTTAATCACCTAGTTAACTTGTCATAATTTCATTTACATACTTATTAATGTATGTTTTTCAAAAACAGCTATAGCATGTCACAACAGTGCTACATCAGATTTTATTATGGGAAAAAGATGTGTCATTTTAAATGACACACTTTATATCCTTTCACTCTCACAAAGAAGTGGGACCCACGCCTTTAAAAAGTTCCCCATCCATTCTCTCTCCCATGATTTATCTCTTTCTCTCACTTAAAATGACACAACGTAACGCCCCGTCTACAACCAGTTAATTAACATTCATATGATAGTAAGCGCAACATGCTCAACTTAACTAATGCGGAAGCTAACTGAATAAATTTTCTTTTTCCTTATGTATTGCAAACTTTTTCACTTCCATGGCCAAAATAAAACGGACAACATTTCGTCTGTATTTTGGACCATTGGAGATAATTTTCATCATAATAGTTTCAACCTGATCGACAATTTAATATAATCCAAGCATAAACCATATTACCCAGTCATCCATGACGTAGGCTATCTCATAATCATAACAGGTCTCAAAATAATATCCATAGAGTTACTTACATGATTACATCAACCAACCAAAAGAGATGTAATCAAATAAGTAACCTAGACATATATAGACATAACTAACAAAATAGATAAACTATTAACATGGTATTGACATCTCCTATGCTCTCAATGACATGGCATATAGATACTATAACATCCCAATCTCGAGCCGGTTCAATTAACATACATATAATACAAACAGAACAGCGGAAGACTTAACTTACGAAAATACGATCTAACTTTTTTTTTTCCTTTTTCATTAATCTTAATTCACATGATCTCTCACATTGCATATTTCTCCTAATTTAATTCGTATTTGACGAAGACGAAAATCGGGCAGAGTAACCTTTGTAAATTGGACAACTGGGGATTTGCCAATCCCACTCTCAAAAGTTCCTGATAAACAGTTTATACCATATATAATTTCAGAAATACCAGTCATCTATAAAGGACTATATACTCATCCATGGGTGCATGCATAATTGGCTCCGTGCCACTATGTCTAACAACATACATATTTCAACACATGCACATATCTGAATACACAAATGTACATGCATCAAATATGAACACATGTACAAAACATATATGTACCATATATTGTATAATGGATCAAACATCATGATCCCAAAATGAATAGAACACTATATTACAGTACCTATTCTCCAAAAGTAACATCTACAATGAATAGTAGCGTTCGACCATCCAGAACTCCATATCCTCATACTAGTACCTCTAGCCACGGGTAGTGTCCTTGTCCCGTGAGGGCTCTTCAATTAACTGTGTTCCTGAAATCATATCCCCAAACGGGGTTAGAGACGAATCTCTAGTAAGCTCCAGGTTTATGGAAAACTTTCCATACCCTGGGATCACTTCCTGCATGACAGTCAGATACATAATATACAAAACATCATATAAGCAAATATCATAGCTGAACAAGCATATACACATATCTTATCAAAAATGCACACAGTATTTCCCAAGGGAGGACTCCAAGCGAAAATCAACGCACGTAACAAATATCATAACTAAACTGAACATATATACATATCTTATCAGAGATGCACGTAGTATTTCCCAAGGAAAGACCTCAAGCGGAAATCAATGCACATAAATTCATTTACGAAAATCAACACAATAATCACATCAGAACAAAACATATCTTATCAGAGGCGTACGCAGTCATTCCCAAGGGATGACCCCAAGCAGAAATCAACGTACGTAACAAATATCATATACAAAATAATCACAATAATCACATCAGAACAAAACATATCTTATCAGAGACTTACGCAGTCATTCCCAGGGGATGACCCCAAGCAGAAATCAACGTACGTGTTCCCAAGGGAAGACCCCAAGCGGAACCAGAACATATCAGAAGTGTACACCATCAGTTCCGAGGGATGACCCCAAGCAGACATTAGTGCACATAGGATCAATGGCCAGAGATCATCACATAACAGAGGTGTACACAGTCAATTCCAAGGGAGGACCCCAAGCAGGAATCAGTGCACATAAGATCAATGGCCAGAGATCATCACATAACAGAGGTGAACACAGTCAATTCCAAGGGAGGACCCCATGCGGAAATCAGTGCGCATGTTCCCAAGGAAGGACCCCAAGCGGAACTCAACATATAACAGATATATACACAGTCAGTCCCAAAGGAGGACCCCAAGCGGACATCAGTGTATATAGATTCAATGGCAAAGATCATTACAGAAATCTCATGAAAACATATCAAAGTAAACACATCAAAACATATCAAAGTAAACACATCAAAACATATCACATCACATCATCATATAGTTCTATATAAATGTATCTATATCATATATCTCATACATATCATACAACCCGACCACAGTCCATATACTATGGCAGAACACAAAGTAGGAGAGAATTCCATAAACATAGAGCTTACCTCTTGGAGCTTTACAATTTGCTTACTTGAAGAACAAGCTACTTATCTTGCTCCACGAGAATCCAAACGTTCACAATCCCTAGGCACACCTAGAGAAGGAATTCATACAAATATCAATAAAATGGTTCAAATCCAAGTAGTTAACCAGACACACCATTTATTGATTTTATCTTTTACTTATCAAATATTTTTTAACTATTCATACATACGGTATTGTTCATCTCTACAGTACTATTCATGTATACGTCACTATTCACGTATACGGTACTATTCATATATGTCACTATTCAAAAATACGGTATCTAAAATTTTTCAAATACATTTTCACCGTTAAAATCTTCATCTGAACGCTTTTCTCCACATGAGATAAGCCTCAATCAAGCTCTAACATGCTCAATCAAGCTCTAACATGCTCAATCAAGCCGAACTTTAAAAATGAAAACCTAAATTAATCTTTCTCAAAATTCAAAGAAAACTAGGATTTCTTAACATAGACTTACCTAGAATCACCCAATGAGTGGATTTCCAACCTCAAATGAGATCAAAACGCCTTCTTGGACCTTCAATCAACAAAAGAGCGCCACTTTTCCTTCCATTTTTCTCTCAATACAAGGCTTTTTGATAGATTATGGATTAGGGGTTGCGTTTGTCTCCCAATTCTAAGCAACTTCGCTTTTTATCTCACTTGATTTCATCAAGAAATGAGAAAGTTACAATTCGAGCTATCCTTCCAATGGCCGCGGGTTTGTCGCACAGAGAAGAAGAAAAAAAGAACGCACGAGTGAGAAGAAAAGAAATGAGGATACTGTACGTTTCTAACTTAAGTATTTAAGTTGGTTTAATTGCGTAAAATCTTATCTATCTACGCACCTCCATTCACTACCAAACTTTGCACACTAGTCCAAAATATTTTTATGGTAATATTAATAATTTTACTTTTTACTTTCGGGTAACTTTATTTACCCGCTTTTTTAATCCTTAACTGTCATTTTAACTCCTTTTTAACCAAAGGTGACTTTATTTCTTTTTTCTTTTTACTTCCTTATAATTATTCTTCCATATTAAATCCATAATAAATGTGAGGGTTATTATAGATACATATCCAAAATAAAACCATGCCAGATACGTATCAGCATAACAAGCTAATCCTGATTATCAGGTCAGGTAATATCTCTCGTCTAGCTTCTTGCCACGCGATGCCTCAGCACCATCAGCTCATGTACCTGAAATGATAATCCCCATAACGCGGGGCGAGATAATATAATTACCTCAATAAGCTAGGGACCCTTAGAGGGCTCCTCCACCCTAAGCTCACTTCCGGTATAATCACAGTACATAAAATATACATTCATGCATCGGAATATGTATGACAATGCAGTGTGCAATAATGTAATCATACTGGCCAGAGAATATAACAAGTATGCATTACGCAAGGAAACACCGTCTTGCAACATACCGTATGAGGAAACACTGTCTCATACTATGCATAAGGAAACATTGTCTTATGCCTCACACAAGGAAACACCGTTTTGTGTGGCACACGAACATACATACATATACATGCAACATATAACAATTTATTTTCAACATATCATATCAAACCACCACCCTCCCTCAGAGTTTGGTGGAACAAACGGGGGATTAACCCCAAGGACTGAAAGCTTACCTGAAATAACTTTTTTTCTAGCCTCTTCCAAGGCAAAAGGTCCACAGGTCAACAAAATACTCAATAAATTACCAACACACCTATCCTTGGTGAAGTTATCACAATTAATCATATATCTATTTCATATAAGTTTCTTTCAAACCATTATTTGATACTTACCTCAATCTCAAATAATCAAGAGTCTTGCTCAATGTCCATGCTCTTGCTCTAGTCCATGCTCTTGCCCCATAAGTCCATTTGGTCTCACACTATAACCAATGAACACATTTACATCATTATCCATCATAAATTCATATATACGGTGTTGTTCATCTCTACAGTACTATTCACGTATACGACATTATTCAAAAATAGGTATATTTAATTTTCCAAATATATTGTTACCGTTAAAATTCTTATCTAAACACTTTTCTCAACATGAGCTAAGCCTCAATCAAGCTCTAACATGCTCAATCAAGCCAAACTTTCAAAATGGAAACCTAAATTCAATCTTCATAAAAACATGAAAAGGAAGTGAGTTTCTTACCACAATACACTTCACAAAAAAGGAGGGATGAGTTTCTAAGCTCTCATGACTTCAAACTCCATCAAAACCCATCTTTTTCAAGAAATTCGAAATCTTAAGGGAGGAAAAACTCTCTCTACAGTGAACCCCAGACAAAAATGTTGGTACCAATGTGTTCCTCTCGAAATTTCTCACAAGCTTGGCTTTGGAACAGAGTAATTTGGAAGTCTCTGGTTCGAGTTATGAATTTTGGAAGATTTTCAACCAAAATCTCCATTTCTTTTTCCTTTGCTTTTTGCCGATCTATTTTCGAAGGGAATATTGACTCAATTGAGTCACTTATATGAGTTTACTTTACTAGTGAGTATAAGCTTTTCTATTTACACACCTCCATTCATTACCAAATTCTACTTTCCTTATAATTAATCTTCAATATTAAAATTCACAATTACATGTGAGGGTTATTATACACAATTTTACATCTTTCAAAATGATACTCACTTTCCCTTTTTATTATTTTCCAATCCATAATAATTTAGGTTATTATGGAAGCAATCCTGAAATGGAAATACAAAAACTTTGTCCACAAATTCCATCTTAAAAGCAAATACAAAAACTTTTAAAAATTAATAATGGGAGAGCTTAAATTAAAGTGCACAAACATTATCATATGACTGGATAAGTTGAACACGTGATTAATTAATTAAAACCGGAGGGTAAAGTTAGCTAACACATATAAACAAGCATTCAACGGAAAATGAATTGCAAACAATAAAGTAATGCAAACGATGTTTATAAGCAACGACGGTTGTAAACAGAGTGATAAACTGATAATTTCTTGAACCACCGTCCATCCAATTTTCATCCAACGGTTGTAATTTATTAATCACATAATTTATATGCAATATGATATAAAATAAGAAAATAACATTTTTATTATTGTGTATGAAATTAGTCATTACACTACCATGTTGCCGCCTCAGTACTCCAAGCTTCACTAAGCAGTGTATGAGTACATGGGAAGGAAGCGTCCCTAGTCATCACAATGCCACGTCATTCAATCAGTTAATTTTGTTGGTCGTTAGAAGTTAGTTATGATAAGTGTCCAAGACACTATGTTTTTATGGTTAAAAAGAGTTCAAATAATTATTAAAATAGTTAAAAATATAGAGTTAAAACAATAAAACAAAATGAATTGTTAACAAATAGAAGATTCTGAATATTTGTTGTTGTTTCAGGTTGTTGAAACTAGAATAACAAAGTGTCAATATGATAAGGACGAGGCAACAATGAAATCCGCGCAGCAATGGAAAAATCAGAAATTAAATAATAAATAAAATAAAAATTGTAACGCTTGCTCCACTGCTCGCTAAAGCGAGCAAGTGGGCGAGCTCGCAAAGTTCCTAGCTCGGGCGAGCAAATGGGCGAGCATCTCGCAAAAGTCCTCGCACGAGCGAGTAAGGGAGCGACTAGTAACAAGTGCTGGCTGAGTTGCTCGCTTCAGCGAGCTCCTCAGCGAGCGGGTCCAAATTTCAGAAGCCCAAATTTCACCCTTTAAATACAACGCGAAGGAACACATTAAGGATACTCTGGAACGCGGAAAAAGAAGGCACTCAGAGACGAAGCGAAGGAAGGAGCGGAAGAGTAACACTGGATCGTGGAAGAGGAGAAGGAAGGAATCAACTCTGCACCATTGATCATCACCATTAGACAAGTTTTATCATGAACTTCATTACTTTTATAGTAGATTTTAATTCTGCCTTTATAATTATGAGTAGCTAAATTACTTTTAGGAGTTAGCAAGATACAGAACTAATGGGTTCTTAGTTGATGTTTGTTTATATTATGAATTACATTCTTGTTTCTAAATTATGCAATCAATCTGATATTTATGCTTAGTTTTATTTATGACTTGATCACTCTAGATAAACATATGAGTCATATATGACAATATGGATGTTGATGTATGATTCTGATTGGTTGATTGCTGGAATTTGCATGATCTAGGGATAGACTTGTGAATTTTATAACTGTGAGTTCTTGCGTTAATGCTTATTTTATGAAAAAGTACTAAGAGATTAGGCTTTGGATTAGAATAAAGGATTAGATTACAAGGGATTGAGATTTAGTCAATTATAGAAAGAACTGTTAATATTTTAATATTGATTGTAATCATAAGAATAGGAAAACTCGTTAAGAAATCATTGGAGAAGTTGAATCCTAATTACGCCTCTTTTTTATTAAAAATCTAAACTCAATTTCTAGTATTCTAAATTATGAATTTAATTTCTAGAATATTAAAACCAAAAAAATAGTTTTACAAATTCTGAAATTTTAATTAAATCACAATATTCTCGAGAAAACCTTTAATGATCGATCCAACTTTAATTAAATAAATATATTATTGCTTGGTCATCAGTCCTCGTGAGATCGACGACAACTTTCTTATCACTTTATTACTTGTACGACCGGTGCACTTGCCGAGTTCGTCAACAAGTTACAAGCAGTTATCAGCTTTTCTGTTGCTTAAACACCATCTCCTTTGCATTCCCTTCTCTTTGACCTCAAGTCGTTCAATTCCCTTAAGCCGTGTATTTTCTTACATCTTTTGCATCTTTTTTTCTGTGCTGCTTGTTCACAATTACTGTGGAAATGTGAGTGTGTGTATGTGTTTTCTTTCTTTCTTTCAGTTTCTTGGTCTTTGAAGGAATTTGTGTTAAGTAGATTTCAAATTTCATCAAAATGGATATGCATGGAAATGATGATCGTTCCCCAAAGGAATCGGGAGGGTCTAAAGATATTCTTGGTATGTTTTCTTTTATTTATTAATAATAAATACTACAGTATTATTGTCGTTGTAATTAATCTTGACAGAAGTTGCTAAATTTTAAACTCTTTGTATAGGAAAAAATAAATTGGTTGCAGGGGTTGAAACTTGTGGAGATGGAGGTGATACTCCAGAATCCTCTAGTAAGGTGATCACTTGTTCATGTTTAATCTTGAATGTTCATTGTTTTGATTTGAAAGATGGTGCATCCTAATAATGTATTTGTCAATTTTTAGAAACCAAAGCTCACGAATGATTCAACGGAGGAAGAAAGACCTTCGGTCCCTCCATTGTCAGAGATGGAGCAGCCTAAAAGAGTCGACACATTACCTGAATTAATGGGCAGGTTTTCTTTCTTCTTCTTCTTCTTCTTTTTCTATTTTTTATTTTTTCTTCTTCTAATGTATATATAGCTTCTTGTTTTTTTTTAATGAGCAGTTCCTAACGTATTACCCTTGGTATAATTAGTTTACATATTTGGTTTATAATTGATACAAAAGCTGAGTTGTACATTCTTTCTTCGTTTTTCTATGCAAAATTAAAAATGATATTTATTGAACAGAGTACAATCTCGATTGGTTTTACATAATTCGTTTACTATTATTCATTTTATTTCCACAGTAGTCATCCTTCTCAGGATGTTAGCAACCAGGTCTCGAGGCAATTTGGGGTATGTTCTAATCCACCTACATAATAATATAATAAAGAGTCACATTTGCAAACTTATAATTGGCATAACATATATATATATATATATATATATATATATATATATATATATATATATATATATATATATATTTGTTGATATTTGCAGGATAGCACCGGAGTTGGAACTAGCCAGGGCCAGGGGAGTGGTGAGGATTGGGTCGTAGTAAGAGATATTCAGCCTTCACAAGAACCTCCTGAAAGAAGTTTGTCATGAAACTATTTTTTTAGTTCTTGCATATTTTTTTTCTCTTTACGAGGGACTCTAGAAATTTTAGCTTATTATCTTAGTGAAAAATACAAATATGATAGATATCTCTCTTTGTGCATCATTTTCTTGGTGCTTTCTTGAAAATACTCTGTTATTACATTGTCGCTAATCTCTGAATATTCAGTTTTTTCGTAGGATGCTGGATAAAAAGGTGCATTTAGTATATGCTCCTCATATGGATCAAAACAATAACATGAATATTCAACTTTTGAAAATATTTTGATTTTTAAGGCTGATCAGTGCATGTTTTCAAGATATTGATGGTTAGTTTATCTTTGCAGAAGACAAAAAAGGTCTCAATCTGGTGCAAATAGATGGATGGCCTTTGGGTGTAAGTGATGGATATGATTTTGGAATCTTAGGAGTAACAATTCTGTATTTTATAAACTTCAATCCAATAAAGAGTGCATACTATAAATGAAAATAGTCGAGCTATTTTTTCATTTATTAGCTAGAAATTGACCAAAATGTCTCCTGCGACAACAGGGCCCTGAATTAGGTCTCCGTATGCTTGACGAAATGTCAACCAATTTTCTGCAACCGTCACAGTCGTCGATAACACAAAATGAGCAAAAATTCCTTGTTGAATTAGATGCAGGTAAATTTCTACGTTGGCTCCAAATCCTTTCAAAAGATCTAGAAAGTGATTATTTGAGACAGAAAAGCAATTACATAGAGGACTCATACAAGGCCAAGCAATATCCATATCTTGGGTTTATAAGAGTCTACATTATGCACAACTTATCTAAAAGGCTTACACTAATACCTCGGTTGAGATTGCTCTACGAGGCAAAAATATAGTTAAGATATAAGAAAAAATGTTGGCAATTATATTGATTAAATCTTTATTCAATTTTTTTAGGTGGTTTTTCGTTCGACGAAGTTACTTGCTATAGCATCAACATCAACATCACCTTTTATTATTGGTCAAGCATAAGTCAGAATTTTTTGTCCTGTGATTTTTCAACTGACGGAAATTTTTTGGCATGTGCTGGACATGGGAAGAAGGTAATTCAATTCAATGCGACGAAGTTTTTTGTTTTTCTTGGAAACCCATCATTTAGAGCTTATTGTTTTTTTATAATGACAGGTTACAGTTTGGAACAAGGAAGAATCTAATTTTGCCACTACAGTAGAATCACATTCAAATGTCATCACAGAAGTTCGATTTCGTTCCGGTTCCGGTCCCCGTTCAACTATCTATGCTACATCTTCCCTCGATCGAAGTGTAAGAATATGCGATGCAGCCAGGGTAAGCTGTTACTTTTTTTTTTTTTGGTAAAAACTGTTACTTTTTTTTATCTTATTATCTTTCTGCATATTTATTTCATAAGCAGTAACTATTGTTTGATATATATAGCCTGACATTGGAGTAACCTGCACGCTTAAATGCAATAATCGCCGTTCAGTATTGTCATTGGACTTCCACCCGACAGATTGTGACCTTCTTTGCATGTGCAAAGACCATGATATGATTCAAATTTGGAATATAGAAAACCTTCATTGGATGCACACTTTTAGGGTGAGTTTTACACGTTTCTGTCAGATTTTTTCAAGAGGTTGTGCAAACTGCTTAATGAATAACTTCAAAATTAATGATTGAGGAGAATAACCAATATAGTTTTGTTTTAAAAAATATATATATTAAAATAATATAGTTTGGAAACTATTTATTAAAATAATATAGTTTGATCATTTAATCACTTTTTTATCACGTAGACCTCGCGAACATGTTAGGTTTTTGAGACATACATACTAAAAAATATAAACTTTTTTATTTATTTATCAAATTATGTATAAATAGTTTCCAAACTATATTATTTTAATAATTTTTATTTAAAAATATACTGTATTGGTGAATTAGCCTTAAAACTGCTTTCATCATAAATCTAAATCCACTATCTGGAAAAAAAAAAAAAAAAAACATGATGGAAAAACCTTATCGCACAGAACAACTAGCAGTAAGCGACTTCTATAATAATATATATTGCAGGGAGGTACTAGACAAGTTAAATTCCAGCCTCCATATGGGAAGCTTTTGGCTACAGCTTCAGAAAAGTTTATCAATATATTTCGAACAGGCACTTACAAATTCCGGAATAAACTACAGGTTAATTTATCATATTTCCTGCCTTCACTTGATTAAAATGTAGGTTTTGCAACATATATATTACATAACCTGACAGAATTTCACTTATTACTAGGGACATAGCAGAGATGTTCTTTCCATTTGTTGGCATCAAACTGGAAACTTCATTGCCTATATGAGTGAAGATGAGGCACGCTTCTGGTCTGCTGCCTCAAAAGGAGGTTTACTACATGTTTTGGCTTGCAAACACGGGAAATTTGAGTCGTGCATATTTCATCCTGGATATCCTAACCTCTTAATTATTTCTGGCCATGAGGTAAACTCTACATGCATACAGAAATTAGTGAGCATAAACGGTCTGAATAAATGAATAAATGGAAACTGCAGTACCTGGAATTTTGGATTCCTGAGAGCGGTTATACATTGGACTTTCTTCATAATGATGGGATAATTACTGGACTAGCAACTTCACCCCAAAATCAAATGGTTGCCTCAACAGTGATTGCGTGAAACTCTGGAAAATATAGTTCAAGTTAAAGTCTCTATTTGTAGGTGTAAATTTTCGTGATATTTGTATCATTGGATTTCCTTCTCTGCTACATTTTTTGGGTACAAGTTTACTTTGCTTTCTTATAGAGAAAAAAAAAACAAAAATTACAATACTTGAGATTTTTTTGGTACCTCATGCGCAGTTACTTATCAAATAAAAGATTCCAACGTACTGAAGCTTCCAAATAGTATTGTGAGGCTTCGGTTAAGAAAAATTAGGTTTGAGTTTTGGTGTACTCAATGTTCAAGGTCACATAATTTTGGACCTACATTACTTGACACATGGTATCTGACGTGTTTTATTCATGACTCTAACTGAAAAAAATAAATCCTTGAATGTGTTACAATTTTTTATTTTTACATTATTATTTTCTGAATTGTTGAGTTGTTTAAGTAGCGGGTAGTTATTTCTATTTCAACTTTCCTAAATGATAGGGTACAATTATTACTGGAGTCTATCTAGTGCTAGTGGGTAGTTATTTCTAAAGTTGTTTTGTATTATCTATTTAATCCTTGAAGTATTTGAATAAAGATAATCATAAGAATTATTTGAAAAAAAAAGCACTCTGTGCAGCAAGTCAGGCTTCATCAGTAAAACCATTTGAGGTCATGCTTCCTCGATAAAGCCAAATTCCCATTTTTATTTATTGTGTTTGTAACAATTGGTAAGCTCAGGCATGGACAAACGCGTTCAGAAATTGGAAGACGCGGTCCAATCTTTGTTGGAGCAATTCAAGAAGATGTTCAACCAATTCTCCAACCGGTTGGACGTCTTGGTGGCTAATAGGCCCAACACTCTCTCATATGGTTTTGGGCTGGCAAAACTATACGAGGCTCGCGATCAGAAGATCATCTTTGTGCGACAGACCATGACAATTAGCAACACCAAGGGTTCACCTTTATCCACTCTCATCAGCAGTGCTGCATCTTTCGGCAGCAGCGCCTCCACCCACCTGTTCGACTCTCGTTCGTTATAATGACGCATTCACTCCAGACCATCACTGCAAACAATTGTTCACCATCCAAGAGTGACAAAAGAGAGCAACAACAAGGCGATGATGGACGAAAGTTAAGGAGAAGTGGATATTGAAGATGATTCAATTACTTGATGTTGAATTTACTCTTGAGGACAAGAGTTATTTTTAGAGGGAGAGAATGGTACTATTTATTATTTTTACTTTATTATTTTCTGAATTATTGGGTTGTTTAAGTAGTGAGTAGTTATTTCTATTTCAACTTTCCTAAGTGATAGGGTACTATTATTAGTGAAGTCTATATAGTGTTAGTGAATAGTTATTTCTAAAGTTGTTTTGTATTATCTATTTAAATAAAGATAATCATCAGAATTATTTGAAAAAAAAAAAACACTCTGTGCAGCAAGTCAGGCATCATCAGTAAAGTTATTTGAGATCAGGCGTTTTCAATAAAATCAAATTTCTATTTTTATTTATCATGGAAGCTAAATTTCTATTTTTATTTATTATATTCGTAATAGAATCTTTGCATGAAACCCTAAAAAAATTATAAAACTCCATTATTAGAAAAGTCACGTTTTTCAAAGAAAGTTTTCGACCGAATAAAATCTCTTAAAAGATATTAACGTTTTGTTGACGGAATAAAGAAAGAAAAGTCTCGGGACGGAAAATGCCAAATTTTCCGTCAAAAAATAATATAATTAGTGCACTCGTTTTGACGTTTTGTTACATGTAGAAGGGAATGGAAATTTTGACGGAAACAATTTGATTGAAAACTTTCCGTCCATAATGGGTTATTTCCGTCAGAGAGTTTGACGGATCGTTAGATTCCTTTGGTCGATGAGGATAACGTTTTACGGAAATGTTTCACATTGAGGTGCTCATCTCTCACACACACTCACTCACTTTGCATTGAAGCACTTCTGTGACCGATTTGGAAGGAATTTCTCTCTCACTGTACCGACTTGGGACCATCGTTTGCATTGTTGGATCGAGGCTCAGAGGTAGAGTGTGAGCACTTCGATTTTTTAGCACAATTTGTGAGTGCAATTATATTTCGATTAGGAATTGGTCTCCAGTCTGTGTCTCCTTCGATAGTCATTTTTCTCATCTCTTTCTTTGCCCTCATTCTGTGACTTCAATTTCTGCACTCTTCTCTTCAAATTTTTTGGTTTAATCCTTTATGTTATACATAAAACACCCAATTTGGAATTGAGGTGTAAAGTGTATTGTCATTGAGGTGGTTTATTTAGATTAGACCTCTCATGTTTCTTTAATTTCTCTTTTCCATGTTTGATTGATAGCAGAGAGGGGCTTCTCCATTCAAAAGAGCAATAAATTATATCCTTATATATTGCCTTACTCCACCTATCACATGTATTCCATCCCTAGTGAGGTTTATAAGCTAACAGTGACAAGTTTTTTCATGCAGAACCTTGATTCACTCACTGTTCCAATGATTTGTTCTTCCTAGGATACTCGAATCGTTCTGAATGGAAATCAATTCTCTTGCACTCGCTTCTTGCCGTATGTCCATTCTGCAAAAGGACTCTGGCAGTGGATCTCCACCACAACGCAAGAAGGTTTTCAATTTATCATTCTAAGATTTAAACTTTTCTCCATTCATCACTTCAATAAGTATCCTGTCCATAATTGTTATTATTATTAACAAAACAGACTTAGTTGCAGATATTTAGCTCCAGCCCATTATTTTATCTTGCATTTAATCATGAATTTAATGGTACTTGCCTTTGAAGTTTCGTGGGAGTGGTTGTATTTAATCATGAATCCCCTTGTTCTCTGATGTACCTGATGAGGAAAATGCTATTGTGCTTACGGTTAAAATTCCCAATTTCTTGCATTTATGATGAACATCCAAACTTCAGTTTTGGGTTTGCGATTATGTAGACTTTTGTTAAAAATCACACTTTGTGCTGACTACTTTTTTTTTTTTTTTTTTTTAAATTTTGGGGAATGTGCTTTGGGCAGGTAATCTCGCGGCAAAATGAAAATGGATTTTTTGGTGGGGTGGATAGCTGTATAGATTGCTCTTCTTTGGTTGAGAACTCGAGTAGGAAAAGAATGCCTGATCAATCTAATAGGGCTTTTGGTGATATTAAAGTTGATGGTTATCTGCCTAAAATATCTACTTTGTCTGCATTGATGTTATATTATACGGAGAATGGCCTCTTTTCTCAAGCCCAGACTGTGTGGGAGCAACTCCTAAATAGTTCTTTTGTGCCTTCTATTCGATTCATTTCAAAATTATTTGATGCTTATGGAAAGCAAGGGAATTTGGATGAAGTGATCAATATTTTACATTATGTGGATTCGAGGAATTTCAATATATTACCTGATGTTTACTCATTAGCTATCTCTTGTTTTGGAAGAGGAGGACAGCTTGAGTTGATGGAAGATACAACAAAGGAGATGGTTTTGAGGGGTTTCCATATCGGTTCTAAGACTGCCAATGCTTTCCTTTTGTATTATTGTATTTTTGGTTCTTTGAGAGAGATGGAGAATGCATATGGCCGCCTTAAGAGATCAAGATTTCTAATAGAGGAGGAAGTGATTCGGGCCATGGCCTCTGCATATATAAAGGAGAGAAAATTCTATGAATTGGGTGAGCTCTTAAGAGATGTGGGCCTAGGAAGGAAAAATGTAGGAAACCTTTTATGGAACCTTATGTTACTTTCTTATGCTGCCAATTTCAAAATGAAAAGCTTGCAGAGAGAATTTCTTAGAATGATGGAAGCTGGGTTCCACCCTGATATTACAACCTTTAATATCCGTGCCCTAGCCTTTTCAAGGATGTCTCTATTTTGGGACCTCCACCTTAGCATTGAACATATGAAATATGAAAAAGTCTTTCCTGATCTAGTAACTTATGGCTGTGTAGTTGATGCATACTTGGATAGAAACCTTGGAAGAAACTTGGACTTCATTTTAAACAAAATGAACTTGGATGACTCTCCAGAATTGTTAACCGAACCGTTTGTATTTGAAGCCTTAGGTAAAGGGGACTTTCACATGAGTTCAGAAGCATTTTTTGATTTAAAGACACGAAGGAAATGGACTTACAGGGTTTTAATACAAAAATATCTTAACAAACATTATCGGAGGAACCAGATATTTTGGAACTACTAACTGATTGTCTGATGTTTCAGTCCATTCAATTTCTGGCCAGGTAGTTATTTTGAATAACCTCTTACTGAATTGTGGGGTCAGCAAAACAAAGAGCTAACTATCTTTCTTTGTTTTCTTTTGACAAGATTTGAATCCTACTTTTCTTTTCTTTTTCTTTTTTTTCAAATTTAAATTTAGGATGAAAATGGGACTCTTTGCGAAGAAATCTAAAAAAAAGGTGAAACAGTGATAGTGATTTGGATGAATACAATGATTTGGAGTACGAGAAGATAAGTGTTGATGCAAAGTTTTATTATGTGGTATAACCTTAGTGATTTCTTGGTGGAATGTGATTAAGGATTATTTTGCTGATGTAGGTGGAGGATGATTATGTTGATGATGATGGTAAGGAGGAGGAGGACAAAGAAGAACAACATGGAGAGGAGGGAACAGATGGGGAAGAAAATAGAGAAATAGAGCAAAGTGGATGGAAAATTATGAGATGGAATAGCAGCAGAAAGAGTATGATCTTTATCACCAGGAGCTGTAAGATTCCATTTAACATTTATATACATTTATCTGTGAAGTCTTTATTTTTTATTTAATGTACTTGTTATACTAGTTATGTTTGTGTTGAGAGCGTAAAATTTAATTTTGCATAAAATATATCTTGTTGTATCAAACATAATACAGAGACAGCAGTCAGATTGATTGCTGTGTATATCTTCAAAATGTGAATGAAGGTTGTCTCAGATTAACATTTTAGATATGTTTTCACTGAAGTACACTGTATATATTAATCCGTTTATTTGCTGGTACACGGTATATCTTTTGTATGCCCTTCTGCTTATGATACCGCATGGTTTGCAATGATACCTGATTCTCAGAAACCTTCCCAACCCATGTTCGAAAATTGCTTCGAGTGGCTGCTCATCAACCAAAAACAGCAAGGGTTTTGGGAAGAGTGTGATGCTTTTGGCAAACTCACCTTGGAATCGAGTCCTGCAAATCTTGCTTCCGTGGTTGCACTCATGACCACTCAGTTAAAGACACTAATAGTCTAATATAATATTTAGTTATTAGGTCTAAGTATATGAATAATTTTTATATTATCTCTAACATTATTGATCCCATTTGTCTCTTAACGCTCAAATAACTAATGAACTACACATATATTTGCTTTTTTTGAATGTCTGGCTTGGCGTTCATTGAAACAAATACTGAGAAGCTGCTCAAGGATATCCATAACTTTTACCCTCGTGGTTTTACTATTGTTTTTCCTGCCATGATTCAACTTTTAGAGAAATGATAACCGTTGATCGGCGGAAATCAACGGTTAAGATGTGGTTGTAACATTGTGCGTAACATTATTTGTGTCACAATATCCTATCCCTTTCTTTATATACTATTTTTTTTGTTTTGAAAGCCAACGTATCATAAAATGCCTTTCTTTTATTTTATTACTTTTATATTGTTTTTAGAAACTGACTCGCTTAACTTTTCTTTTTGAAATGTGAATGTTTACTTTTTATTATTTTATTATTATTTTGTTTTCCAAAAGTTAAACTCACGTAACATTTTTGAAACCTGTAACTTCTTCTCTCTCTTTTTTTATTATTATATTTATGTAATCAAAACCTAAAACTCACGTGATACTATATGCAGATTTCTTTTCAATTCAATAACGTTTTTTTATTGTATTTCTTTAAAAAAATAATACCACGTGACCTGATGAATAAAACAAGGCTTTTTCACCCTTTTGCCCCTTATTAATTAATAACCATTTTGCCCCTGATTCGAAATTATCTACCAATCTGCCCCTCTTTAATCGACTACCTTACATTTTTAATCGACTAAACGGTTGTTGGGAGATTTAATCGACTAAATCTCCCTACTTAATCGATTAAAATCATATTGACTTATTTTTTTTTTTTTGTCAAATATGAAGATTTAGTTGACTAAATAGGGAGATTTAGTCGACTAAATCTCCCAGCAGTCATTTTTTGTCAGTTTTGGCCATTTAGTCGATTAAAAATGCAAGGTAGTCGACTAAAGAGGGGCAGATTGATAAATAGTTTCGAATTAGGGACAAAATGATTATTAATTAATTAATAAGGGGCAAAAGGGTGAAAAAGCCAATAAAACAATACATTCAGTTTATTTTAATGGTAAAGTTACTTTGTTTTGTATTTGCTTTACTTTTTATTTTTCTTATAATATTTGTTTAATTATTTTAAATTTTAAAACTTAACCATAACAAACAAAACTAATCATTATTATTTAATATGAAATTAAATGCAATGATATGCATTGGAGCTTAGGAAGATACTATATGATATAATATTGTGTATAACAAAATATCTAAAAATACCTAACCACTTATATCTTCAAATTCCAACTTCAATTTGAGACTTTTTGTAAATCCTTTGTCATCATCAAAATATTTATTCCATAATGCATAAGAGGTTTTCAGGTTACAGTTTGGAAAAAGGAATATCCTAATTTTGTCACTACAGCAATAACATATATAGATTTCATCACAGAAGTTCGACTCTGTGATGCACCTGGGTGACTCGCTTGGATTGAGTTTTTCATAATTTATTTCTTTATTTACGGATTTTAATAATTATTACTTATTTCCTTTTTGTTATTTAAGATTATGTTTGAGTGTGCGTTGATTGTGCGTTATCTCCTTTGATTGCACATAATTATAGTTATTTATTTTATTTTTTTTGTTATTTTGTTTTTACATATTTAAGGCTTGGAGAACCCTATTGTTATTTGGTTATTTTTGGTTAAAGAAAATTAAGAAAAGAGAATAGTATTTTCTCGCAATCTTTGTATTTGTTTTTATTTCTGTTTAGTCAATTCCGTATTATTCTGTCCACATTCAGGTATATTTGCTACTTCTTCGAAGGATGGAACTGTACAATTGTTGAATGCTGCCCATGTAAGCTGTTACCTTTTCATCTTATTGTCTTTCTATATATATATATATATATATATATATATATATATATATTTTTTTTTTTTTTTCGTAAGTGGCCATTTTAGACCAGTAACTCATGTTGGGTGGTTTCGTGATATAGCCCACCAGTATTATCCCATTTTCTGTTCTTAAGGGGGGACTGTACGAATAATGTCATTGGATTTCCACCCGATTTATCCTGATATTCTTTGCTGGTGTGATGAGAATGATTTGATTCAACTGTGGAATATATGTAACGACGGATCAGAAGTTTACTCAAGTGCTTTAAGGTGAGCTTTACACGTTTTATCCAGATTATTTTTTTCAGATTTTTTCTAGAGGTTGAGCTTTGTCAAACTAGTAGAGTTTTTATTTAAAATAAAAAATATGAAAATATAAAAATTATTTATGAAATCACTTTTTACCACTTGAGTATTAATATGACACCATGTGATTCCCAAGTGTTAAGTTTTTTAGACCCACAGTCAAAAAGAAATAAATAAAAAAGATCAAATTATATCTAAGTAGTTTCCAAACTATATATTATTTTTAATAATTTTTATCTAAAACTATACTGTATTATTGGTGAATCAGCCTCATAACTGTTTTCATCATAAATCTAAATCAGCTCATCTTTCCTACTTTCGCTTGATTGAAATGGTTGTTTTGCAACGTATATAACATTACTGGATTTCATTTACTAATAGGGACATAGCAGAGATGTTCTTTTCATTTGTTGGCATCAAACTGGAAACCTCATTGCCTCTCTGAGTGAAGATGAGGCATGCATCTGGTCTGCTTCCTCAGATGGAAATTTACTACATATTTTGCATTGCGAAATGAGAAATTTGACTCGTGTATATCATGACCTCTTAGTCATTCGTGGCGGTAAGATAAACTCTTCATGCTTCAATTTATTATCTCCAGTATGGTTTACACTCATGAGTGCACCTTAAAAAAAAGAGAGCTTAGGACTGGCTACACCTTGTTTATTAGCATAAACTATATGTGAATCTATATAAGAGTGGCGGAGCCAGGATTTAATTTTAGCCGGAGTCAAAAAATTTGACATATCAAATTATAATTTTTTTTCATAATTACACAAATCTATTTGGAAAAAAATTTACTTAAAATTTTCAAAATAATAGGATCAATGTTATTTTAAGAAATAATAGTTATTTATTTAAAATTTAGAATATAATATAAAATAAAATTAATAAAGAAAGTGCAAATTATATATACATATATGAAAATTTCATGTGATTTTTATGCACATTTTCATGTAATCTTTGATAACATTATTTCATGTGATGTTAATGAAAGCTTATTTCATGTTATGTTAATGAAAATTGATTTCATGTGGTCTTTGTGAATAAATCTTTTTATTTTTTACATTTTAATTTCATTTGGGCCTACAAACTTTAGTTTGCAACTTTGTAGGTCTTACAAGTCGTATTCGGTTTTTTTAGTTTTTTATAATATGACAGGCCATAGATCAAGTATTTAATAGGCTAATAGGTCATTATAGGTTCCAAATATTTTACATAGGCTTAGCCTATCAAAGTCAAAATTTGACTTAACTTGGCCCATTTATATTCCTAGCCGTAACCGGTGAAGAACATTAACATAGAGGGACAACAAACTTCACACCTAAAAAGAAACATGGAATAATCAGCGACAAATGTCTAAAATCATTTAAATGACATTGGATCCACATAAATCATTTAATTAGTGTTTAGATATTTTAAAAATTTTAAAAATACAAAAAAAGAGGAAGTTGTTAATGGACATGTATAAAAAATTTTCATACTCCATATATATACATATATATATTCATTGATTTTTCTCTTTAACAGTTTCCACTAATTAATAACCAAAATAACATGAAAAATAGTTTTTTTTCGCTCTCCACGTCAGTTGAAGTGACTGAGGAAATAGAAAAAAAGTAATTTTTCATATTATAACTATGTTTTACAGGTAATATACAGTGTCAAAAACTAAAAGGATACAACGTTGTGTCCTTTGAAAGGAGAAACCCTTTTTCCTACTTTTAAATGTGTTTATTTAGTTTAATTGGGTCCATATTTTGAAATAGGTCAACTAATTATTTTTGTGATTAAGTTTAGAAGTCTTTCTTTTTTAAAATAATAGGATTAAGAATAAAAAATATAACTGATTAGAATAAAGCAGAAAAAAAATATACAGGATAAAAAATAAAAAAAAGGTAAAACCCAAAAATCACCGTACTATACATGTTCCTTATTATTTGTTTGTATTTAGATGATTTTTTGTTACTTTGTATTGAATATTTGATTTTCTATTTAGACGGTGTCAAATTATAATTTTTATCTTAGTTAATTATAATAAATTATATAATAAGTAAAAAAAAAAATAAACAGGTGCCAAGCTGGTTTGGATGTGGCTACGCCACTGCTATATAATATATGTAATCACTCAATTTTGTCCTAACACATAATAATAAAAAAGGAAAAAATAATAATAATGAAAAAATAAAAATAAAAGAGTTTAACTAGCATATATTAATCGGCTCATTTCGTGGCGGTGAAAACTGAAATTCTTCAAGCTGAAGAATTCTTTTTGATTGGACCCCGCGAGATTAACTTTTGCCTCCTGAAGCAAGGGATGCTAGTGTCTCATGCATAGTACAGCTTCCAATTCTTCAAAGCGAAGCAACTTTTTCATTGACCCTTTATGAGATGTCAGATTGCAAATTGCAATAAGAGTAGTTTGTTTCACCAGCTGCAACGACTCGGCTACCCAGATAAGGCACCGCCCAAGGTAAAAAAAAGAGGTTTTACTCTCTGCACCAGAGGGGGCCACACTGTTGAATCAAAAAGTATAGAAAACTAAGAGGATTTGAATATGTTGTTATATTTAATGAAATGGCTGATAGCCAATATATACACAAGTCGGTTATACAGAATCAAGGAGGATCAACTAGAATAAAGTATACTGTTCAACAAACTATACATGGAATAATAACAAACTATTCTTGCTAAAAACTAGGACTTAGTTGCTAAAGGATAAGATCAAAGGTGATCTTCTCCTAACACGCCCCCTCAAGTTGGAGCATGAAGTGATGAAATGCCCAACTTGCTGCGAAGAAAACTGAATTGCTTCATGCCAAGCGGTTTGGTAAATATGTCTGCGAGTTGCTGATCTGTACGAACGTAGGTAGTAGTGATTGTATTGCTGAGAACATGATCGCGTACAAAATGACAATCAATCTCTATATGTTTGGTACGTTCGTGGAAAACTGGATTAGCAGCTATTTGCATGGCAGATTGGTTATCACAGTGCAACTGCATAAGGTGTGAATGTGGAACATCAAGCGAGTCCAGAAACGATTTGATCCATAACAACTCAGCTGTAGCTGCTGCCATTGAACGATACTCAGCTTCAGCGGAGGAGCGAGACACTGTGGGTTGCTTCTTTGTTTTCCAAGAGATAGGAGAAGTACCCAACATGATAAAATAACCAGTAACTGATCGACGGGTGATTGGACAGCTAGCCCAATCCGAATCAGAATATCCACGAAGAAGGAGATCATTGTCGGATCGAAGGAGTAAACCTTGGCCAGGATCAGTTTTGATGTACCTTAAAACGCGGATGACAGCATCATATTGAGCAATAGTAGGATTTTGCATGAACTGGGAAAGAACATGGACGGAGTAACTTAACTCAGGTCTAGTAATTGTCAAGTAAACCAAACGTCCTATGAGTCTTCTGTAACGTGCGGGATCCGAGAATGGAGGACTTTCTGTAACTGCAAGCTTATGATTTGTTTCGAGAGGGAAGGCACATGGTTTGCACGCAAGGAGACCAGCGTCTTCCAATATGATGGACCGTGAGCTATTTCGATGCCAAGAAAATATTTAAGAATCCCCAAATCCTTGATGTGAAAGCATGACTGGAGAAAGACCTTGACATCGGTGCATAAGGCATCATTGTCGCCCGTTAGAATAATGTCATCAACGTAGATGAGAAGAGCAACAAAGTGGCCATCTTTGTGTAAGGTGAATAGGGTGTAATCTGCCTTGGATTGGATGAAGCCATATGATTCAATGGAGACCTTACCGAAGAAGTTTACATGCGGATCGATACCTTCAAACTGATACCATATAGAAAACTAAGAGGATTTGAATATGTTGTTATATTTAATGAAATGACTGATAGCCAATATATACACAAGTCGGTTATACAGAATCAAGGAGGATCAACTAGAATAAAGTATATTGTTCAACAAACTATACATGGAATAATAACAAACTATTCTTGCTAAAAACTAGGACTTAGTTGCTAAAGGATAAGATCAAAGGTGATCTTTTCCTAACAAAAAGCGTGCAAGGAGGAGACGCAAGAAACCCTCACGTGAAGAAAGCTCTTGGAATCGCTCTCTATAATTAAGCCCATATTTTGAAATAAGTCAACTAATTATTTTTGTAATTAAGTTTAGAAGTCTTTCTTTTTTAAAATAATAGGAGTAAGAAAAAATAATATAACTGATTAGTATAAAGCAGAAAAAAAATAGAAAAAAAATATACAGGATAAAAAATAAAAAAAAGGCAAAACACAAAAATCACCATACTATACATGTTCCTTATTATTTGTTTGTATTTAGATAATTTTTTGTTACTTTGTATTAAGTATTTGATTTTCTATTTAGACGGTGCCAAATTATAATTTTTATCTTAATTAATTATAATTAATTATATAATAATTAAAAATAAAATAAAATAAGCAGGTGCCAGCTGGCTTGGATGTGGCTCCGCCACTCTGTGTGTTTTCTTTAATAATACTGTTGTGTTCTTTGTTTCGTTCTTTCAGTTTCTCAGTCTTTGAAAGAGTTTGTGTTACATAGATTTCTAATTTCATCAAACGGATATGCATGGAAATGATGATCGTTCCCCAAATGAATCGGTAAGGTGGTGACAAAATAATGTTCAATCTTGAATGTTCTTTGTTTTGAGTTGAAAGATGATGCATCCTAATCATGTATTCGTAAATTTTCAGAAACCAAAGCTCACAAATGATTCAAGGGAGAAAGCAAGACCTTCGCTCCCTCCATTGTCAGAGTTGGAGCAGCAAATTCAAGAATTTAGGGAATTAATGAGCAGGTTTTTTTTGTCTTCTAATGTAACTTCTTGTTTTCTTTTTTATTTAATTAGCAGTTCCTAACGTATTACCTTTCTTATAGTTAGTTTACATATTTGGTTTATATTGATACAAAAGCTGAGTTCTACACTCTTGCTTCGTTTTCCTACGCAAAATTAAAAATGTTATTTATTGAACAGAGGACAATCTGGATTGGTTTTACATAATTCGTTTACTATTTTATTCATGGGTTTTATAAGAGTTATGTTGTAGGAAAAGTGATTGTGTTATGTTATAGAGATTCGTTTTGCGTGCCGAAGTTTTTTTTTTTTTTTTGCTGCGGGCCCCACAAAATGTTGTGAGTGTAGGAAAATTTTTGTGGTCATGTTAAATGATAGATGATAAACCCTTTATTCATTTTATTTCCACAGTAGACGTCCTTCTCGGGATGTTAGCAACCAGGTCTCGAGGCAATTATTTGGGGTATGTTCCAATCCCCCAATATAATATAATAAGAGTCACATTGGCAAACTTATAATTGGCATAACATATATATATATATATATATATGGGAAAGTAATTTTTATGTGACTGCAGAAGAGAAAATTTGCAGCAATACAGGATACGCGTCCGAATCCTGGATTTTTTTTGTTTTTTTTGTTTTGATAGGATCCGCACGTGTATCCTAGTGTTAAAAATTTGCTGCAACTTTTCTCATCAGCAGCCACATAATAGCAGGATAGACGGACCCATATATATATATATATATATATATATATATATATATATATATATATATATATTTTTTTATATTGGCAGGATAGCAGCAGAGTTGGCATTAGCCAGGGCCAGGGGAGTGGCGTAACTATGGACCCCCAGAAGGCCAGAATATTATACAAAGAAGAGATATTCTGCCTTCATATGGACCTCCTGAAAGAAGTGTGTCATGAACATATTTTTCTAGTTCTTGCATCTTTTTTTCTCTTTACGAGGGACTCTAGAAATTTTAGCCTATTATCTAAGTGATTACCTCTAAAAATACTCTGGTATTACACACAAGTCATTACCTCCACTATTATGTTGATTCTATAAAGTGGATTTGGAATGTTTTTTCTTATATCTATTTCGTTCCTAATAAAATATATCCCAGTGAAATCGGTACCGTATGCATGGTCTTTTATACACACATGTCTTACGTTGTCGTTATTCTCTGATGGATAAAATGGTGCACTAAATCAATAATAAAACTGATGCTTCCGTATTATGCTCCTCATATGGATTAAAATAATAACATGAATATTTAACTTTTGATTTATTTTTTTTTAAAGGCTGATTAGTGCATGTTTTTTAGATATTGATGGTTAGTTTATCTTTGCAGAAGACAAAAAAGGTCTCAATCTGATGCAAATAAGTGGATGGCCTTTGAGTGTAAGTGATGGATATGATTTTGAAATCTTTGTAGTAACAATTCCATATTTTATAGTCAGTTATTAGAAACTTCAAATGCAATTGAGAGTTCATACTATACTTTTAAATAGTTGATCTATTTTTTCATTTGTTAGCTAGAAATTGACCAAGATGCCTCCTGCGTCAGCAGGACCAGCAATTTATGCAGATGTTGCAAACACAAAATGAGCAAAAATTCCTTTTTCTACACGTTGGCTCCAAAACATTTCACAAGATTTAGAAGATGATTATTTGAGATAGAAATGTAATCACAGAGAGGACTCGTGCGAGCAATAATCATATCTTCGGTTCGTAGGAGTCTACGTTATGCACATTGCACAACTTGTCTGAAAGCTTACAGTGAAATTCGCGTGTACCTCGGTTTGAGATTGTGATAAGTGTCTAAGACACTATGTTTTTATGACTAAAAAGAGTTTAAATAATTATTAAAATAATTAAAAATATAGTGTTAAAACAATAAAATAGTAAAACAGAATGAATTGCCAACAAATAAACAAATTCTAAATATTTGTTGTTGTTTCAGGTTGTTGAGACTGGAATACTGGAATAACAAAGTAGCAAGACGAGGCAACGAATCCGCAGAGCAACGGTAAAATCAGAAATTAAATAATAAATAAAATAAAAATTGTAACGCTAGCTCCACTGCTCGCTAAAGCGAGCAAGTGGGCGAGCAGCTAGCAAAGTCACTAGCTAGAGCCAGCAAAATGGCCAGCAGCTAGCAAAGTCACTAGCTAGAGCGAGCAAAATGGCCAGCAGCTCGCTAAGGTCTTAGCACAAGCGACCGATGGAGCGAGCGGATCCAAGAAATTAAAGCCCATATTTTCCCTTTAAATGCAACGCAAAGGAAACACTGATGATGATTCTGGAACGCGAAGAAAGACGAAGTCAGGGACAAAGACAAAGGCAGGAGTGAAGAGGAATGATGGAGCGTTATAGAGGAGAAGGAATGGATGCAAGCTGCATCATTGATAGTCTCCATTAATCAAGTTTTACGATGAACCTTATTTCTTTTACTGTTTATTTCAATTCTGCATTTATAATTATGTCTAGCTAATTTACTTTTAGTAGTTAGGAAGATACAGAACCAATGAGTTCTTAGTTGATGTTTGTTTATTCTTATGAATTACATTCTTGTTTCTAAATTATGCAATCAATATGATATTTATGCTTAATTTTATTTATGACTTGATCACTCGTAGATAAACATATAAGTCATATATGACAATAGGGATGTTGGTGTATGATTCTGATTGGTCGATTGCTGGAATTTGCATGATATAGGGATAGACTTGTGAATTTTATAACTGTGAGTTCTTGCGTTAATGCTTATTTTATGAAAAAGTACTAAGGGATTAGGCTTTGGATTAGAATAAAGGATTAGATTACCAAGGGATTGAGATTTAATCAATTATAGAAAGAGCTGTTAATAATTTAATCTTGAAAGTAATCGTAAGAATAGGCAAACTCGTTAAGAAACCATTGGGGAAGTTGAATCCTAACTACGCCTTTTTATTAAAAACTCAAAAACCAATTTTTAGCTTAATCAATTCTGAATTTAATTTCTTAAATATTAAAAAAACCAAAAATAGTTTACAAATTCTATTTTTAATTTAATCACAACATTCTCAAAAACACCTTTAATGATCGATCCAACTTTAGTTAAATAAATATATTATTGCTTGGTCATGAGTCCTCGTGGGATCGACAACTCTACTTTATCACTTTATTACTTGTACGACCGGTGCACTTGCCGAGTTCGTCAACAAGTTTTTGGCGCCGTTGCCGGGGACTGATTTAATCAACATTAATTTTATTTATCAAATTATAGATTGGATCATTTTATTTTATTGTTATTTATTTTACTGTGTTAGTTTAATATTTTATTGTTTTTATTGTTATTTAGTTTATTTTGTTATTTTATTTTAATTTGTTTGCTTTAAATTTTAAATTTTCTGTTTAGTTAGTGGTTTCCGTTAGTTGGTCCACTGAGCCTTAGTTTTCTGGTTTATGCATCTGCGAGGCACTGTTAATCCCAGTGACCTACAGTACGAACCAGAGTTAGGACGTTTAGAAAGAACTAATAGGAGACGTTTGACCGCAAAGAAGACACAAGACGCATCGAGCTCCAATTCTGCGGAAGGACTAGTCATGGCCGAGGAAAACCAAAATCCACCCGAAGAACTGATGAGTCACTTCTTAAACCCTAATTTCTCGCATCCGACTGCGAGTATTAGGAGACCTCAAATCCATGCCAACAACTTCGAAATAAAAGCCTCCTTCCTGAATTTAATCCAAAGTAATCTATTCGAAGGAGACCCAATCGAAGACCCAAACCGCCACATCACTAAATTCCTACAATTGTGTAGCCTCATTAAAGCTAATGGGGTTCCTCCTGAAGAAATCTGTTTGTTGTTGTTTCCCTTTTCTTTAAAAGGAAGAGCACTTAATTGGCTGGAATTACAACCTGCTAATAGCATCGCTACGTGGGAAGATTTGGTTGAGAAATTCCAAAAGAAGTTCTTCCCATTATCCCGATTCTCTGAGTTGAAGGAACAAATTGACAACTTCAAGCAACTCGAAGGCGAATCTCTGTGCGTAGGATGGGGAAGATTTAAAGAACTAATCAGGAGATGTCCCCAATACGTTTTATCTAATGGCGAGAAAGTCCGAATTTTCTACAAAGGAGTTACTCCGACTTATCGAGTACTTCTTAACGCTGCAGCTGGAGGGAGTATCGGAGAAATCACTCCCACAAGGGCTATTGAACTGATTGAGAAGATGGCATCTGAAGACAACGAGGTCACACGAGTTCAACCTAAGAAAGGAGTGTTGCAGTTAGACGGGTACAACGCTGTGTTAGCCAAACAAGACAAGATGGATCAAAGGTTAGATTCACTTGTTAAACTCTTTACCCAAAATCAAATCTCTGCGGTTAATTCGCAATTTCCTGTAGTTTGCGACACTTGTGGTGGACCACACACTCCTGAAAACTGTGACGCTACGGTAACAATTGATTCGGCTCAGGTTCATGGAATCTGGAATAATCAGAGGAGAGAAAATCCTTATGGAAATACGTATAATCCGAGCTGGAGAAACCATCCTGGTCTGTCATACAAATCTGGGCATCAACAAAATAATACAAATTTCCAACAAGATCAACCTAATCAGAAGGCCGCTTGGGAAGTTGCATTTGAAAAGATGACTCAATCTCAAGCAAATTTCGCAGAAGAAACGAGAGCATCTTTTAAGAATCAAGAAGCTTCCATAAAGAATCTGGAGAATCAAATTGGTCAGCTTGCCAAATAGATGGCTGAGAGGCCTCCAGGAACCTTTCCTAGTAATACAATTATTAATCCCAAGGAACAATGTAATGCCATCATTACAAGGGAAAGTGTGGAAATACCAATAGCTGCACCGAGTAGTGAAAAAAGATGCAGAGAAGGAAAATCCTGCTGAAGAAAAAGTTGATGATCATGTCGATAGAGATGTCACAATTATTGGAGGACCATTAAATGACACCCCACATAAAAAAGTAATAAAGAAGCCTTCTTTATAAGAAAGAATGAAAGCGTTGGGGGATAACCCGTATGTTAAGTCTCCTTATCCTCAGAGGTTACAACAGCACGAGCAGAAGAAAAATTTCTCTAAATTCTTAGAGATTTTTAAGAAACTGCACATCAATATCCCTTTTGTGGAAGCTTTAGAGAAAATGCCATCATATGCTAAGTTTCTAAAAGAGATCTTAACCAAGAAGCGGAAGCTCACAGTAGAAGGATCCACTATTTTGACATAGGAGTGTGGTGCAATCACGCAGAAGAATTTACCTCCGAAATTAAAGGATCCAGGGAGTTTTAGTATCCCTTGCACGATTGGCTCGATGACAATAGAGAGAGTTTTATGTGATTTAGGTGCTAGCATCAACGTAATGCCATTATCTATGATGAAAAAGCTGGGAATCACAGAAGTGAAGCCGATCAATATGATTCTGCAACTAGCTGACTGCTCCACCAAGCAAGCATATGGAGTAATAGAGGACATACTTGTTAAGGTGGACAAGTTCATCTTCCCGATGGACTTTGTTATCTTGGATATAGAGGAGGACGCTATTGTTCCCATGATCTTTGGGAGACCTTTCTTAGCAACCTTCGGAGCACTAATTGATGTGCCTAAAGGTGAATTGATCTTAAGGGTGGAAGGAGAAAGGGCTATTCTCAGAATGTTTGAAAAAGAGACTCCACCACCTACAACTCAGCCAGAGAAAATTTTCTTTATTGAGGAAAAGAAGGCTGAAGAAGAAGAAAATAAAGATCATAAGCCAGATGAAAGTTGCAAGCCGGAGGTGAAGATGGCAAACATCAAGACTAAGTATAGAGTTCTTGAGGCCAAACCTTCTCGCCCATATGCACGAGAGTACTATTACGACAAAGCAATATTTATGATAAAAGGAATGGCATCATCTTTGAATTTTGGCTACAAGTCGCCATGATTAATGGAGATGTAACGTCAAGCTAATGACGTTAAACAAGCGCTCTTAGGAGGCAGCCTAAGAATTTATCGCTTTTAAGTTAATTATTTTAGTTTTATTTTTCTTTTGATTATCTGTTTTAATTAGTGATGACTCTGGTGATGTACAGATTTTATTTTCTCACTCTGTTGTGAGCATGATTGCTACTACTGACTTTATCTGATGATATTTTTTAGATGATGTGTGCAGTTCTTTCTTTTTGATTTATTAATTGCTGAGGACAGCAAATTCCTAAATCTGGGCATGGGGACGCACCGCACCATATATGTAGTAGCAGTTGGTACAACTATGATCCCTGTGATAAGAAGAGCCGCAAAATTTTTCAGAAAAACAAAGAAAAATTCTTTTCCTTATTCCTCTTTATTTTATTGTGTTTCTTCTTTCTGTCTAAATTACTAAATCATGCTAAGTTAGAATTAGTCAGTAAAAATTAATTTATGATGTGATGACATAGAATACATATATATATATATATATATATATATATATATATATATATATATATATATATATATATGAATAAGCATTGATTTAGTTAGTCTAAGAGTTAGTAAGAATAATAAAATTACAGTATGACTGATTGAGAAAGAGCATAAATTACTGAATTGCACACATATAACCGTGAGGTTTGAGCCTAAACAGAAAAAAATTTCAGTGTGCATTTTACTGTTGAAAATATTACCAGAACTTGTTTTGTTTCTCTTTGAAGTAATTATTTGCATGCATGTTTGAAATGATTGAGGCATTTTATTGTTTTAACTAGTTAGCCAAAAAGCCAACCATTATGATATCCTCTGTTTAGCCCCTTGAGCTTAAGCCTTTTCTGTTCTTAATACCTGTCATCTTAATTAGCCACTCTACATACACATCTACTTTAAATAAAATTGGATTATAGAAATTTCATGGTAGGGCGTAAACATGAGTACTTCGTCATGTAATTCAAAGTGGTGAAAAAGGAGTTTAGGCGAGTAGAGCAAAAGCAAAGGTTGGAAAATGGTGAAAAATAAAAATATTTATTGTTTCTATGCAAATAAAAGTGTCGTAAAATGAAAATGAAAAAGAGAAAAGTATTGGAGGTTGAAAAAGAAAAGAAATAAAAGTGCTGAAAAAAGAAAAAGGAAGGAAGAAAGGAGAAAAAGGATGATTGTTTGAGTGTTTACACTTTACCATGATCTTTTTGTATTTCATTGTTTTAGCTAGTTTTTCCTTATTTATCTTACCTTCAGCCCAGCCCCATTACAACCTGAATAAAGACCTCTTGATCTTTGTGCATGTGAATTAAGTATGGAAAGTGAGAATATTACCAAGCTTATGAAAATATTGATACAGTGAAAATTTGAGTGAAACACTTACCCTTAGACAGATTAGTAATGAATGACTTGATATATCTAGTGAGGGATGTGTTAAAACTCAGTGTTTATGCTTGATTGACTGAACTCATACTTGGATTTTATAACTTACTTACTTTCAAGTCTGCTTAGTTAATTATTTGTTCTTAAAAATCCTCATATTTTTTTGTCTAAGTCTGATCATTCATAAATTGATGTATTGCCTAGTTTTATATTAAGCATGCTTACATTGATCATTCATAAATTGATGTATTGCCTAGTTTTATATTAAGCATGCTTACATTATTCCTTGTTTTTAATTCAATTCATTGCTGAGGACAGCAATGAGTAAATCTGGGAATGTTTTGATAAGTGTCTAAGACACTATGTTTTTATGGCTAAAAAGAGTTTAAATAATTATTAAAATAATTAAAAATATAGTGTTAAAACAATAAAATAGTAAAACAGAATGAATTGCCAAAAAATAAACAAATTCTAAATATTTGTTGTTGTTTCAGGTTGTTGAGACTGGAATAACAAAGTAAAAAGACGAGGCAACGAATCCGCAGAGCAATGAGAAAATCAGAAATTAAATAATAAATAAAATAAAAATTGTAACGCTAGCTCCACTGCTCGCTAAAGCGGGCAAGTGGGCGAGCAGCTAGCAAAGTCACTAGCTAGAGCCAGCAAAATGGCCAGCAGCTAGCAAAGTCACTAGCTAGAGCGAGCAAAATGGCCAGCAGCTCGCTAAGGTCTTAGCACAGGCGACCGATGGAGCGAGCGGATCCAAGAAATTAAAGCCCATATTTTCCCTTTAAATGCAACGCGAAGGAAACACTGATGATGATTCTGGAACGCGAAGAAAGATGAAGTCAGAGACAAAGACAAAAGCAGGAGTGAAGAGGAAGGAATGGATGCAAGCTGCATCATTGATAGTCTCCATTAATCAAGTTTTACGATGAACTTTATTTCTTTTACTGTTTATTTCAATTCTGCATTTATAATTATGTCTAGCTAATTTACTTTTAGTAGTTAGGAAGATACAGAACCAATAAGTTCTTAGTTGATGTTTGTTTATTCTTATGAATTACATTCTTGTTTCTAAATTATGCAATCAATATGATATTTATGCTTAGTTTTATTTACGACTTGATCACTCGTAGATAAGCATATGAGTCATATATGACAATAGGGATGTTGGTGTATGATTCTGATTGGTTGATTGCTGGAATTTGCATGATATAAGGATAGACTTGTGAATTTTATAACTGTGAGTTCTTGCGTTAATGCTTATTTTATGAAAAAGTACTAAGGGATTAGGCTTTGGATTAGAATAAAGGATTAGATTACCAAGGGATTGAGATTTAATCAATTATAGAAAGAGCTGTTAATAATTTAATCTTGAAAGTAATCGTAAGAATAGGCAAACTCGTTAAGAAACCATTGGGGAAGTTGAATCCTAACTACGCCTTTTTATTAAAAACTCAAAAACCAATTTTTAGCTTAATCAATTCTGAATTTAATTTCTTAAATATTAAAAAAACCAAAAATAGTTTACAAATTCTGTTTTTAATTTAATCACAACATTCTCAAAAACACCTTTAATGATCGATCCAACTTTAGTTAAATAAATAGATTATTGCTTGGTCATCAGTCCTCGTGGGATCGACAACTCTACTTTATCACTTTATTACTTGTACGACCGGTGCACTTGCCGAGTTCGTCAACAGATTGCTCTATGAGGCAAAAAATTGTTGGAAACTAGATATGAAAACCTCAATTAAGATAATAAAAAAGAATGTTAGCAGTTAAGTTCAACACAGTCAGAAGAGAATGTTGGCAGTTATATTAATTAAATCTTTATTCAATTTTGTAGGTGGCTTTTCTTTCGAAGAAGTTACTTGCCACCATCTTTCAAGCATAATCGAGTCTTTTTTCTCCTGCAATTTTTCAACAGACGAAGATTTTTTGGCATGTGCTGGACATGGGGGGAAGGTAATTCAATTCAATGTGACAAAGGTTTGTTTTTTTTGTAACCAATTATTTATAGCTTATTGTTTTTTACAATGACAGGTTACAGTTTGGAAAAAGGAATATTCTAATTTTGTCACTACAGCAGTAACACATAGATTTCATCTCAAAAGTTCGATTATGTCCAGGGTCAATTATATTTGCTACATCTTCCTATGATGGAACTGTACAATTATGGAATGCAGCCTATGTAAGCTGTTACCTTTTCATCTTATTGTCTTTCTGTATATATATTTCGTAAGTGGCCATTTTAGACCAGTAACTCATGTTGGGTGCTTTCGTGATATAGCCCACCAGTATTATCCCATTTTCTGTTCTTAAGGGGGGGACTGGACGAATAATGTCATTGGATTTCCACCCGATATATCCTGCTATTCTTTGCTGGTGTGATGAGAATAATTTGATTCAACTGTGGAATATTTGTAACGACAAAATTTTATTCAAGTGCTTTAAGGTGAGTTTTACACGTTTTATCCAGATTGTTTTTTTCAGATTTTGTCTAGAGGTTGAGCTTTGCCAAACTAGTAGAGTTTTTTTTTTAAATAAAAAATATGAAAATTATTTCTTAAATCACTTTTGACCACTTGAGTATTAATATGACACCATGTGATTCCCAAGTGTTAAGTTTTTGAGACCCACAGTCAAAAATAAATAAATAAAAAAGATAAAATTATATCTAAGTAGTTTTCAAACTATATTATTTTTGATAATTTTTATTTTTAAACTATACTGTATTATTGGTGAATCAGCCTCATAACTGTTTTCATCATAAATCTAAATCAGCTCTTTGGAAAACACATTATGGAGAATGACATAATTCATTATAACTTTATCACACACTACAACAGCAGGAAGCAACTTATATAATAATATATATTGCAGGGAGGTACTAGACAAGTTAGATTCCATCCTCAATTTGGGATGCTTTTGGCTACAGCTTCAGGAATGTTTATCAATATATTTGAAATAGACACTTACCAAATTCGAAACCAACTGGAGGTTAATTTATATATGTTGAGAAAACTCAGTTCCCTCAAGCTCGGCTTAGCAGCCTTTGTGCGGAAGTCAATCAACAAGATCCTGATCTCGGATCTTGGCAATACCTCGGCCTGAACTTCACCAGGTCGGGCAGCGCAGCGGAAAAATCAAACAAAAATCACAAAACAAGAGAGAGAGGGAAGAAGAACACAACCAAATTTAACGTGGGAAAACCTTCTCCAATGAAGAAGTAAAAAACCCACGGGACCTAGTCCAGATCAAAAATTCACTATGAAAATAATGGTTACAAAGAATCAAATACACCAATATGGTGGTTAACTCAACCTCTCCAACAATGGTGATAATCAAACTACCCTAGAGATGTTTCACTCAAACTCTCTCTAGAGATTTCTCAAACGCAAGGCATGAAGCTTTGCCCAAACAATCAAATAATTATCTCTCAAAATTTCTCTCTAATCTCTTAACCTAGCCTCCACCCACAACTAATGAATATATAGAGGAGGTGAGATCTAGGGTTAGGGTTTTTAAGAAACCCCTCAATAGGATTGGGCTTAGCATTGAAGGAGGAAGCCCAACAAATCTCCCCCTCCGACTTCAATGCGTCGGCTTCAACATCAACCCGGCTCCTTCATAGCAGTCTTCAAATTTTCTTGCTGGAACCGGCTTTGTTATCATGTCGGACCAATTTTGGTCAGTGTGCACTTTGACGAGTTCGAGCTCTTCACCTTCCACCACATCCCGGATCCAGTGATACCTCACATCAATATGCTTAGTGCGGGAGTGATAGGTTGAATTCTTTGCAAGATGGATTGCGCTTTGATTGTCACAACCCAGCTTGTACTTGTCTTGATCATGGTTGAGTTCTATGAGGAACTTCTTCATCCACAGCATCTTTTTGCTTGCCTCAGTAGCGGCAATGTACTCAGCCTTAGTTGTCGATAGTGCAACACATTTCTGAAGTCTTGATTGCCAAGAGACAGCTCCTCTGGCAAATCTCATCATATATCCTGTAGTCGATTTCCTCGAGTTGGAATCTCCCCCTATATCAGAATCTGAGTATCTTGCAACTCGGCTTTTCCTTCTCCAAATCGGAGACATAAGTCGGTCGTACCTCGGAGGTACTTGAAGATCCACTTCACTGCTTCCCAGTGCTCTTTGCCGGGGTTTGACAAATACCGGCTTACCATTCCAACAGCATACGCCAAGTCGGGTCTAGTGCAAACCATTGCATACATCAAGCTTCCGACGACGGATTGGTACGAGACCTTCATCATCTCATCTTTGTCTTCATCAGATCTCGGACATTTCTTCTGGTTCAGCTTTATGTGTCCGGCAAGGGAGGTGCTCACTGTTTTGGCTTTGTCCATGCTGAATCTCTTCAGAATCTTCTCAATATATTTCTCTTGACTCAGCCACAGTAGCTTCTTCTGTCTATCTCGGATAATCTTGATTCCGAGTATCTGCTTTGCAGGGCCGAGATCCTTCATTGCGAAGGACGAGCTCAACTCCTTTTTCAGGGCGGCTATCCTCGATTTATCTTTCCCTACAATAAGCATGTCGTCAACATATAACAACAAAATCAGAAAATCTCCAGCCTCATACCTCTTCACAAATATGCAGTGGTCGGCTTCTGTCTTCTCAAACTTGTGATTAATCATGAATGATTCAAATTTCTTGTACCACTGCCGAGGGGCTTGCTTCAAGCCATAGAGACTCTTCTTCAACCGACATACCAAGTCTTCTTGGTTTGGAGCTCAGAACCCTTCTGGTTGCTCCATATATATTTCTTCTTCTAAATCACCGTGAAGAAATGCCGTCTTCACGTCTATTTGTTCTACCTCGAGGTCCATTGAAGCCGCCATGGCTAACACGGTTCAGACCGAGGCCATTTTCACCACAGGAGAAAAAATCTCCTCAAAATCTACTCCTTTCTTCTGATTGCAGCCTTTCACTACAATCCGGGCTTTGTATCTCGGCTTTTTCCTGTTCTCTTCATTCTTAATCTTGTAGACCCATTTATTTTTCAAAGCTCGTTTTCCTTTAGGCAACTCGGTCAGCTCATAAGTCTGATCCTTGTGCAGAGACTTCATCTCGTCTTGCATTTCCTTTTTCCATTTTTCTTTCTCTGGGCTCGTTACAGCCTCATCATAACTCTGAGGCTCACCATCTTCAGCAATAACGATGTATTCATCAGATGGGTATCTTGTAGAGGGTCTTCTTTCTCGAGTTGGATATCTCGGCTGTTCTTCAGCTTGAGAACCCGGTTCATCATTCTCATCCCGGATCTCATCATCAACTCGGACCTCAGTGTCTTGGTCATCTTCAGCTTGTTGCTGATCATCATTTTCTTGATTTTCTCCCCCTGCTTCAGCTCGGACAGGAGGGACGGGATCTTCACGTCTGACAATAACTCAGACTTTGGGCTTCGAGATGTCATGAATGTTCTTATGCTCATGAAAGATCACATCTCGGCTTCTCACGATCTTCTTATTGATTGGATCCCAAAGTCGGAACCCGAACTCACATCTCGGCGAACCAAGATAGATGCATTCTTTAGTCTTCGCATCAAGTTTAGCCCTTTCATCTTTAGGGATATGCACGAAAGCTCGGCATCCAAACACCTTGAATTGATTGTAGGCTGCTTTCCGACCTGTCCAGACTTCTTCTGGAATTTCTCCTTCAAGTGGCCGTGATGATGAGAGGTTGATCAAGTCAACAGTTGTTTTAACGGCTTCTCCCCAGAATGATTTCGGCAATCTGGCATTGGATAACATGCTTCGGACCCTCTCTTCAATAGTTCTATTCATCCGCTCAGCCAGTCCATTCAGCTGAAGCGTCTTGGGGGGCGTCTTCTCAAGTCGAATCTCGACCGCTTTGCAGTATGCATCAAATGGGCCGCAATACTCACCACCATTATCAGATCGGACCACCTTCAATTTCTTGTCAGTCTCTCTTTCAACCATAGCATGGAATTCTTTAAGGATTAGAGTACCTGGTCTTTAGACTTCAACAAATATACCCACACTTTGCAGGAATGGTCATCAATGAGTGAAACAAAGTACTGAGCTCCTCCAAGGGATCTTTTCGACATGCAGCAGACATCAGAATGGACGAGGTCAAGAATATACATGCGTCGCCTTGGTTGATCCGGTCTCACAAAAGAAACCTGGTGTTGCTTTCCAGCTACGCAGTGCGTGCAACTCTCCAACGCTTGGCCTTTCAACCCGGTCAGTAATCCTTTCTTGTTTAGAATTTGGATCCTTTTATTGCTCATGTGGCCGAGGCGCTTGTGCCATAGCTCCAAGCTAGGTTCATCTCGAACAGAATTGGCTTCTCCGCCATTGATCTTTCATTGCATCACGTACAAGGAGCCTTCCTTCTTACCTCGGGCCACGACCAAGTTTCCCTTGGCCAGCTTCCATCTAACACTACCGAAGTAGTTCACTAACCCGGCATCATCAAGTTTGCCTACCGATATTAGGTTCAAACGCATGTCAGGAACATGCCTTACATCTTTCAACACAAGTCGGCATCCGACATCCGTGGTCAGAGTTACATCACCGACACCAACAATCTTGCTGGTCACTTGATTTCCCATCTTCACGACTCCAAAATCACCACCTCGATAACAGGAGAAAAAAACTTTTGTGTGGAGTAACGTAGAAAGAGGCACCAGAGTCAACAATCCAGGTGCAGTCATCATATGCAACATTTAAATAATTATCCTCACCAAGGAGGAATATCTCGGCATCCGGGTTGGCATCCACCGCAGTGGTGCTATTATCTTCTCTCTTCTTGGGAATAATCTGATCCGGCTTCACTGAGCCGTTCTTCTCGTCATTCTGCAGGGTCCAGCAGTCTGGCTTCTTATGGTCTGTCTTTCCACAGTAAAAGCACTTCAACTCATATTTCGGCTTTGACCGACCTCTGGACTTTTCTCGTCTGTCACGACCTCTACCCCGGCTTTTGCTTCTACCCCGGGAGTCGGATTTCCCTTTGTTCTCAGAAATGTTAGCCTCAGACGTGCTTGAAACACTCCGTTCTCTTCTCCTGACTTCTTCGCTCAGGAGGCTGTCTGTCACGACATCCATCTTCAACTTTCCTTCTGGAGTTGAATTACTCAAAGTCACTACCAGCGTATCCCAGCTTTCTGGCAACGAGCTCAACAGCAGTAAAGCCTGCATCTCATTATCAATTTTCATCTAAGCTTTTGACAACTGATTCACAATACCTTTATAGGTGTTGAGGTGTTCAATCATGCTCATGTCGTCCTTGTATTCAAGCTTCACAAGTCGGCGAACCAAGTATGCTTTATTCTTGGGAGTCTTCTTTTGAATCATGGACTCCAGCTTCGTCCACAACTCATACGCGTTCGTAACTCGGACACATGCTTAAAGAGGATTTTATCAATATATTTCCTGAACGTGGCTACAACCTTCCGATTCAGGATCTCCCACTCTTTATCAGTTTTGCCTGCCGATCTCTCATCAAGGGTAATGGGCTCATGTAGATCTTTGCAGTAGAGATGATCTTCCATCATCGGTCTCCAATAGGTGAAACTATCTGCGATAAACTTGAACATGTCTCCATCATTGGTTATGTCACTTGTCTCCATCTCGACTCCCTCAGAACCCGTAAAACTCGGGCTCTGATACCACTGTTGGGAAAACTCGGTTCCCTCAAGCTCGGCTTAACAGCCTTTGTGCGGAAGTCAATCAACAAGATCCTGATATCGGATCTCGACAATACCTCGGCCTGAACTTCACCAGGTCGGGCAGCGCAGCGGAAAAATCAAACAAAAATCACAAAACAGGAGAGAGAGGGAAGAAGAACACAACCAGATTTAACGTAGGAAAACCTTCTCCAATGAAGAAGTAAAAAACTCACGGGACCTAGTCCAGATCAAAAATCCACTATGAAAATAATGGTTACAAAGAATCAAATACACCAAAGTGGTGGTTAACTCAACCTCTCCAACAATGGTGATAATCAAACTACCCTAGAGATGTTTCATTCAAACTCTCTCTAGAGATCTCTCAAATGCAAAGCATGAAGCTTTACTCAGACAATCAAATAATTATCTCTCAAAATTTCTCTCTAATCTGTTAACCTAGCCTCCACCCACAACTAATGAATATATAGATTTATCTACCATAAACACACACAAAATTAGTTTACCAGGATCCAACGTCGGATCCTAGTAAAACTTAAAAAAAAAATAACTAGTGGGTCATATTTTTTTATCTTTGAAAAGGGGACCCTTTTCAAAATCAAACGATTCCAAATTAGTAGATACTGGGTTCTTGTACGTAAATTTTATTATTTTTTTAATATTTTTTTGAGTCGAACTGCATATTTTCACTGTTGACCTGGTTGGCTGAATTCTCCGAAGTCCAAACCGAATACAACTATGCATAGATTGTTACTAAAGCTTTTGTAGGTAATATATTTCTTTCAATCTATCTTATTTTTTTCTTTTTTAAATAATTATTTTACTTTTGATATGCCTAGCTGTAAAACATAACTGCAGCAATAAACACGTTAAGCTATATATTTATTAATGCATTGATCACTAATAATTATTGATTTTCTTGATAAGTAATGTGTTTCCTTTACCAGAACATATATATTAGACCCATTGAGAAGACAAATGTCTTTTAACACTTTATTTTCGTTCATCCTTAGTTGCGAACTTGTTTCTTTCAAGTGAGGGATTAATTTGCCTCACATTGTAACTGGCCTGTGTAACACCCTGTTACCGGACCGGTCTGTTATCATCAATTATGATATTAAGTGCGCTCACGATCACAACAGTTATTTGAAATTACGGAAAAAAAATTTCTTTTCAATATTGTTTGCACTTTTAAAATAATCGAATCAGACAATATACTAACTGTGATCATTACTCAAAACTAATTGCGAAATTATAAATACATAAGCTTAATACAATACAACTTAAATTTAAAGATTGCTAAGTAGTTCCCATAAACCAACAAAGCTTAAAACTCATTCTATCCATGATTAACACTAATTGCCTTCACCTTTTTACTTACTCTAAGAATTTTATACTTTCTCAATGATTCTCATTTCTTACTATGTTGTATATTTCTTCGTTAGCTTCGCGTGAGTTCAAACCGCGCTCAATTTGGAGCACCGTAGCTCAAGTTATTAATTTTCTAAGCAAAGAGGTGATGATTCCGCAGGGACCCCGTGCTGATAGCGCCATCCCCGCGCTAGTAGCGCCAAAAATAGGCAAACTTGGCGCTAACAGTGCCACAGATACGATTTCCCGCTGATTGGTGGCGATAATAGCGCCAACTTGGCGCCAAAACCGCCACAAGTCTGGAGATAGGCACCAAAACAAGGAAATTCAACCTACTTTGTATTTCCCTCATAACTTGAGTTATACTAATCCAATTTAGACAATTTTGGTCTCGTTGGAAAGCTAAAATAAAGATCTATAACTTCCAAGAAGGCCAAGGTGTCCGATTCTATCATATGGGATATGAAAATTGGGCAGAACTCTGTTTATATTTTCAACAATTGCCAATTTTCCAATCATTTACCTAATCATCAATTATCATTCAATATTCACTTGACTATTTAACAGCTCAATGCATTCAATAGGTCATTGACCCTTCCATCAATGATACACCTCCATAAAATATTCTTTACAACAACTAATTCTTAAACATAATCCTAGTGGCATGGACATCCCCCTTGCTCACCCATATCCAAAATGATAAAATGAGGCATATACAATTGGATTCCAAAATACAACTAATAATCAAGGGACTTAGGATTACATATGAACAACAAAAGCATGGTAAATACCACTACATGCAATACCATGTTCATGTACTAAGTCCTCTACACAATGAATGTCAACAAAATATAGAAATCTCTCAAAATGGCATATGAATCTCATGCATCAAAATCTATCTCCACCACTAGGTTGGCTTCTTGCCCGAAGCTCCAATGTGCTCACCTGAACCTGAAATGGTGCCCCAAAGAGGGGTGAGATATACATATATATCTCAGTAAACCAATGGCACCGGAGGGTTACTCCGCCCAGTGGCTCACTCAATGTGCATGCAATGATACATATATGAACAATACAACATATAAAATCACATCACAATTGGGCACAATCCAAGAACATCCATTACAGGATTCATTCAAGGACTTTATCAAACTTCTCCGAGAACGCTTCATGGTGCCTCTCCCATGGTAGAGAGACTCCATGGCAAACCCAACTGGAACTCCCAAGGAGAGCTATCCAGCGGAAGTCCCACGTTTGGAGTTCCCTAGTGCCCCTCCCAGAGACGACTCTACGGAAAAACTCGACCAAAACTCCCCAAAGGAGTATAAACTGACGGAAGTCCAAACCAACACAACTACTGGCCAGCGATCACAATTGCAATATCATACAACATGCTACACGCATGTCAATCAACATATCAATAATGCATAAACATCCTATTACACACATTATCAAAGAGCACACATCCAACCATCACCCCCCAACTTGGGCATGGTGGAACACACAAGGGGATTAACCCCAGTTCCAAGAGTTTACCTCAATTCCACAAGCAATGCTCTTCAACGTAAGCTCCAATCTTAATCCACTTCTATTGAGTCCTTGAGAGATAACCTACAATGATCATACAACAATGATCATCAACAACTTGATCACAAGTCATAATGATTCTACAACCCACAATAAACCTCACCATTATATCCAACACTATCAAACCATTCCACATACCCAATGGGCACCTTACCACAATTTCTCTCAAATGTGTTTACATAGCCATTAATGACAACATGCAAGGTCCAAGACAATTCCAATGATTCAAATATGTTTAATGTTCCTTTAACCTCCATATTAAATTTCCCAACAACTACACATAAGGTCCATCCACCACATTAGTGACTTCAACCATAATTTCAACACTTTTCAACCATAAATTTCACTAAGTTAAAATTTACATATCATTATAAGTTTTATTGGTTCAATCATCATTATACATCATTGCAAGCATTTAATTCCAAAGGAGACATACCATTTAATGCTCCTAACTATCACAACTCGTCAACACATAACCAAACACTCATCCATTTTATGATTTCTATGAAAACTCAAAGAGAGTGTAGAAACTTACCACCAATGGTCTTCAAATGATCCTAGGATAGGTTTCCAACCAATTAATAAAGCCAAGAGAGCTCCAAAGTTACTCATCTACTCAACAAATTCGAAATGCTCAAGGAGGAAGAACTTTTCACACAATGCACCCCACAAGATGCACTCAACATGAAATATACTCACAATCTCAAGGAGAACAATTTTGTAGTTTGTACTTTCTCCTAAAAATGGCTCTAACTCAAAGTGGAATTTGAGAAGCTCAAAATGCCCTAAGAATGGTGGAGGGCTGCGTGAGGGAGAAGAAGAGAGGAGAGAGAATATCAGTTTTTTTGTGACAAAGACTTTCTCTCTCATGTGTTATAACTCACTCACTTAAGTGGGAGTGAGTCCCACTTGTCACTTAACTCACTTAAAACATCCATTTTAATTCACTAATTTCACAATCCATAATTTTTATCCAAACTCCACATATTTTTATTTCCTATAGCATAATTTCATTTTTCAGGTTTACCGGTAAAATTACACCGTAGTGTATTATCCGATAAAAATCACTATTCATCAAAATTTCTCAAAATATACCTACAAACTCCAAATTTCGTAATGAATCCATTTCCAATATTATTTTCCTCAAATTAAACTCCGATTTATCATTTCACAGTATAGGGTTACACAGTTGGTAATTTATCATTTTGCCCCTGATTGATATTTTCACCCTAAATCTCAAGATTTTCACTAAATAAATCCTCTAACCCTTAATTTAGCATTTAATATCATAATTAAATATGCGAGGTGTTATAGCCTAGGTCAAAATGGTTTTGGCTAGCAATGTCAGGGAAATCTTCCTTTTCACTATAAATAATGGTTTTTATACTTCTGTCATCGCTGAAGTGGAAAAATTTTGCTGCAACACATAAAAAGTTAGGATATGCCAGTGAATGCTGGCTTTTTCAAAAAAATAAAATTAAAATGGTTAAACCCACTTTTTCTGTGTCTGCTGCACCAGAAAAAAATTGTGCAACGATAATAGAAGTTGGAGACCTATAAATAATTCACTTTTTCCTTCATCAACATAACAATTTTTATATTTTTACTTTGCTGCATTTTTGCCTCCTTATGCCAAACTATGCCCTCAATGTTGGGAAATCAACACCAATTTTCTCTTCCAGGACCTGTTGAGAAGGGTTTACCACAAGCGAAAAACAAATATTCCAATAACAACCATGTAAGAACCAAACACCACAACACAAAGCGATTGTTTAACGTGAAAAACATACTCAATGTGAAGAGTAAAAACCACGGGACCGGTTTAGGAGTCCACTCAAATTCTTCACTATCAACAAAGTGAGGTTACAAGGGTTTCGCAATAATTACAATCAACAAGAGCACCAACAAACAACATAGACATAAGATGTGCAAAAAAAAGACAAGAGGCATAATAAATAGGATTCTGTCCGAAATTAATTCCAGCTACAAGAAATGTCAACTCCCAAATCACAATGGTCAGATTAAAGAACAACAAGAGAGAAACACACTGACCAATGTTGAGGACAATCCAACGATTGAGCAAATAGAAATTTCCTTTTGTACCTCATTGCTCGAAACAGAGCATGAATTATGACGTCCTGTGTTTATAGCTGAAGAAATCCCTCTTGAAAGCTCCAATCAACAAACTGAACTTTAGATATGAATTACACTAAGTGTAGAACTTGCAGTAAATATTTAAGCACGATCCAACAGTTAACTTAAGAGAAAAAATTCTCTCAAGATCGCTGCCTACAATAGAAACCTACACACAAACCACTTTGGTTTGGAATTTTCTGGTGATGATACAGACCTCCAACCAGAAAAACCATTGTTGTATGTGAAGAGTGTTGAGTTGGGAATGAAGGAGATATCAAAGAATGAAGGAGACAACTGCTGAAATTTCTTCTCTTGTGATTTTTTGAAAATTGCTCTCTCTTCCATCCCTACCCCCCTTTCTTTTCTTTATGGTTGCTTTCTCTCTTTCTCTATGGTTGCTCTCACACTCTCTTCTTTATGGTTGCTGAAGAATTCCTCAAGTGGGAACCCTAGTTTTTCTTATTGGGTTGGGCTTGACTTTTAAAATAATAAAAGCCCAACAAATATCCCCCTCCAGTCTAATGAGGGAGTTTACAAACATCAATCATCAAGTGGAATCCATGCTTTCAAACTTCTCTTTAGGAAGTGCCTTTGTCATCATATCTAAACCATTGTCATCGGTGTGCACTTTATCAAGCTCCACTTCTTCGGCTTCTAGAACATCTCTTATCCAATGATACCTTACATCAATATGTTTGGATCTTTGGTGGAAGGTAGAGTTCTTGGCTAAACTAAGCTCTCTCAAAAACTTCTTCATCCATAGAAACTCTTTAAAAGCTTCGGTTGCTACAATGAACTTTGCTTCTGTTGCAGAAAGTGCAATGCGCTTTTGTAATCTTGATTGCCAAAAAATCGCACCACCTGCAAATGTAATCATATACCCGAAGTAGACTTACGAGTATCAATATGACCTTCCACATCTAAATCCGTGTACCAACAAGCTCTAGCTTGCCATTACCAAATCTGAGACTCAAATTGGAAATGCCACGAAGATACCTCATAATCCTGGACTAGAAGGAATATGCTAACAATGCCAACTGGATGGACTATGTTTGGTCCGGTGTAAACCATAGCATACATCAAATTTCCTACTGCTGAGGCATATGGCACTCTAGTAATATCTTCCTTCTCCTTATCATCAAAAGGGCTATGTTGAGCACTTAACTTAAAATGGGTAGCAAAATGTGTACTAAACACTTTAGTGTTGCTTATTCTGAATCTATCAAAAACCTTCTTGATGTATTGCTCCTGTGACAAGTACATCTTATTCTCATTTCTGTCCGAGGAATTTGAATGCAAGGAATCTTCTTTTCTGGCCCTAAATCTTTCATAGCAAAGTACTCACTCAACTGCTTCTTCAATATGCCAATTCTAGAAGAATTTCTACCAACAATCAACATGTCATTAACACCGTTGATTTTCGCAAATCAACGGTTATGATTTTCACAAATTAAACTCATTAATTAATTATTAATTCTCAATAAATGATAACCGTTGATTGGCGGAAATCAACGGTGTTAAGATATGGTTGTAAGAGGTTGTAAAAAAAAAGTTGTAAGTATAACCTTTCTCAAATTAAAAAATATTTAATAAAATTGTAATTCTTTTTTATGTATCCTGCTCAGATGTTTTGTATTTAATATAATTTAAATATATTATGATATAAACTAACTAAAATTAAAAAAATAAATACATATAAATTTTTTTGACCCGACTCCTGTTGGAGCTGGCTCCGCCACATGTCGTACACTATGCCAACCTTTACTTGCTAGACATTTATGTCCTAAGCCGTCCATTCAATAATGAGCAAATATCATTTTGGGTTCCTAACAAAAAATACGGTCTTCACTTTAGTCCTTTACAAAAAAAAAAATTTAGTCTGTTGGTCCCTATAAAATTCAAAGTAGACCCATTTTAGTCCCTTTTTTAGTCCTTTTGAGGGACTAATTTGTGAAGGACTACGATTTCAACTAAATGGGTCCACTTTGAATTTGTTAGGGACCTCAAGACTATTTTTTTTTTGTAAGGAACTAAAGTGGAGACCATATTTTTTGTTAGGAACCAAAAATGGTATTTACTATATTTTTTTAATACCTCATGAGCAGTTATTTTTGTCAAATATAAGATTCCAACGTACTGAGGCATCCAAATAACATTGTGAGACACAAGACAGGACCATCTGACAGGTCCAAAATAACTTGTATACAGGGTTACACACAAAGCATTAAGGGAGAATCAAGTATGTAACTCTTTGTAGGGAGTATATCTCTTTCAATCTCTCTCATTTTTTGATTTTTTAAACAATTATGTTACTTTTTTCTCTTACCTAATTATTTATACTTTTGATATGCGTAGTAATAAAATATTATTACAGCAATAAAAACGTTAAGCTATATATTTATGTAATGCATTGATCACCCATAACTATTGATTTTCTTGATAAGAAATGTGTTTCCTTTACCGGAACATATATATTAGGCCTTTTGAGAAGACAAAGAGGTCTTTAACACTTGATTTTCGTTCATTCTCCATTACAAAGGCATGGAGAATGGCTAATTTCATAGGTAATAGGTAGGTTGATTTTGTTAGGTCTTATTATTATTTCCTCTGGGATATAATGAGTGAATATTATTATTAGCCCTTTATTGTTCTATTAATGTGGATAGGACAACCGAGATTATTTTATTTCTACATTGTAGATTCTGATTATAATATATTTAATCAAACTACAGATAAATACAATTTTTTACCTATTTATTTTTAAATAAGCTCACGAACCTTTTATTAGATAAAAACTATTCTCGCTAACGTCCTTAATCAACCGAAGTAGTTTCATAATTAACATTAAGCATGATTAATTCGTTTAGAGAGGTATATGTTATATTCTCTACCTCAGACTATTTTTTTTATAAACGAAACTTAAAAAAGGAATTATCTCATGGAAAAAATTAATTAATTGCAATTTAAATAAAAAATTATAAATTTATTGCTATTTTAAAATTATTTATACGTGTATTGCAGTGTGTCACATCCGGATTGGGCGTAACCAGTCACGCCTAAGTTAGGCGTCACCCACAAGGCATTCACTCCTAATTTAGGCGTAACTCGTCTCGAGTTGACACGTGTCACAAAAAGTTAATAATTTAACGTAAAATTTCGGAAGACCATAACTTTTGACTCGGGTATCTGAATCAGGCGATTTTTTTTATTATACATAAATTTTTGAGATCTACGCAATGACATTTCATTTGGCATATTTTATCTCTCACGAACACTGTTCGAATTTGCAACAATGGTATTATAAGAGCATTTAAACTAATAAGGTTATTTTCGAACCAACACCAAACGCAATCTTCTTTTTAAAAAAGAGTAAATACATTTTTTCGTCCTCAAGAAAAAACACATGGTCCATTTTAATCCCTTAAATAAAAGTCGACTTGTGGTTCCTCAGAAATTCAAACTAAACTCAATTAGTTAAAATCGTGGTCTTTCAGAAATTCAAAGAAAACCCATATAAATTTTTTGGCGAAGGAGATGATTTTTTTATTCCGCATAACTTTTCGATATCTATACACCGGAACATTTTCGGAGAATTATTTCTTAATGCTGGGAAGTAAAAAGTTTAACATCATTCACAAAGATGAAATATGCCAAAGGGGCATCCAATTGCAGGTTTTTTATGGGACTCGTAGATTCTTCTTGTGGACTTTATGCTCTGAAACATGCTTTAATAAGAGGGTTTGAGATGTTATATATGTTTATAATAACGCATTCTTTGACGTCTATAATAGTATAATTCACTTCAAACCCTCTTATCAAAGCATGCTTCATAGCATAAGAACATATTTTTAATGCAATATATCAAAAGTTTTGCATTTTTTAATGCAACTTAAAGAATATTATTATATTCTCACCAATCTCTCACACACTTTTATATTGTGGCACTTTCTTTTCTCACAATATTATACACTATTTTTTTCAAACACTTGGTATAAAGTATATATTTTACTATGACATTAAGTATTCTTATTTATAGATGGACTAACTCACTTTGGTGCCAACCATAACTTACAAGATAAAGTCTCATTGTTGCAAATTCAAATTGTGTTTGTAAGAGATAAAATATGCCAAATAAGGTTTCATTCCGTAGATCTTGAAAAGTTATGTGGAATCGAAAATAAATTACCTGATTTGGAGACCTGAGTCAAAACTTATTGTCTTCAGAAGTTTTAGAGTTAAATTGTTAATTTTTTGTGCTACGTGTCAACACCAGACGAGTCACGCCTAATTTAAGTGTGACGACCTAACTTAGGCGTAACTGGTGACGCTCAATCCGAACGTGATACACTGCAATACATGCATAAATAATTTCAAAATAATAATAAATTCATAATTATTTATTTAAATTGTAATAAATTAATTTTTTTTCCCATTATCTCATCAATACTGTTCGATGCCTTATTGATTCAAGACCATCATTTAGTCTCAAATGTTAATATATCTCTGTAAAATTCAGCATATTTCAACAAAATAGATTAATTAATAGGCAACAAATATGAGTGTAAATAGTATAGGAAATAATCAAGTGTGAATTGCAAAGAAGTCCCACTTATATCCGTTAGATTTGAATCAAGTGAGAATCATATAAGTGTGAAAGACTCATGGATCAATAGTCTTAAAGGTTTTGGGTTGAGATTTGGAGTCAGCCCATTTACTGTGTGTTGTAAATAATATTGATTTAGTTTTTATTTAGTCATTTATTGTTGTATTGGGCCAAGCCCATTAAGTTAAAAGTAGGTCAAATATTCTCTATAAATAGAGAACCCTTTGTACACATAATTTACAATTCTATAATATATTCGAATACCCTTTTTCAAGTTGGTATCAGAGCTCTCGATCTGAGGGCTTTGCTTCCGCACATATTATCTTCTTTTTTAACAAAACCCTAATTTCTTTGCCTCTTGCCGCCATCAGCCGCCACCAAAAATTTTTTCCGGGGACCTTTTGGACCAAGGGAACCATTGTTGACCTTATTTTTCCTCCGATCTATCATTCTACGCACTGTTCCTCCGCACAAACGACCGAAACACCTCCGACCGCCTCCAATCAGATTTGTCTTCACCGTTTGGACCACTTTCCGGCGACTTTTCAACCGAGACCACCCACAGACAGGTGCGCGCTCACCGGACGACCACACCAGAAAAATCTCAGCCGGCGAAGCCCCTCCACGCGCTATCACGCGCCGCCCCTTTCCCGGAGAGTGAATCCCACGCGCAGCTCCTTTCTCCGGCGCGTGGAGGCGCGTGCGGCCGTGTTTTTGGACCGGACCACCACCATTCTTCTCGTCTTCTTGTCTTCTGTCTGGATCTGTAATTATTTTTCTGATCAGAGGTCATTTGATATTCTGTTTGGTTGATTTTATCGCTGGTTGTTAATTTTTTTTGTTAAAGAATGGCCGAGCATGATAGTTCTTCGATCTTATTTGGTAAGAGCACACGTTCTATATCTCTTCTTGCTTCTTGCACTGATTTTAAAACCTCATGGATTTTGGATTCTGGTGCAACTGATCATATGGCTTGTCGTACTGAGTTGTTTTGTTCTTATCATCCTACTGTTGGTAGTCATACTATATCCGTAGCTGATGGATCCCATAAATCAGTTATTGGTTCTGGTAACATTCAAATTCAACCTTCCTTGTTTCTTAAAAATGTTCTTTATGTTCCTCAGCTTTCTACTAATCTTATCTCCACTCAAAAACTTACAACTGATTTGAATTGTTTTATCACATTTTTTCCTTCTCATTGTCTTATTCAGGATCTTACCACGAAGAAGACAATTGGAGTTGCTAATGAACAGGATGGGTTGTATCATCTCCTTCCAGACCATGCTAGCAAAAATCAGTTATTAATGACACGTCATCCTTCTACTGCAGAGTCTATGATTTGGCTCCATCACAAGCGTCTGGGGCATCCACCATTTAGTCTTTTGAAGTCTATGTTCCCCTCTCTATTTCTCAATAAGTCGGTTGAGACCTTTCATTGTGATGTTTGTGAATTTGCAAAACACCATCGAGTTTGGGGCCCTTCTAAAGTGCACAGTGTTTCAGGTGCAAGGTGGTTTGTTTCTTTTATTGACGATTGTACTCGGATAACATGGATATACTTGATGAAAGACAAGTCTGAAGTACCAGATATATTTATTCGGTTTCATCACATCGTTGAGACTCAGTTTGGTAAGGGTATTAAAAGACTCAGATCTGATAATGGTACTGTGTACGTCAATCAACGCCTGTCACAATTCATTTCAGACAAAGGTATGATTCATGAGCTCACATGTGTTGATACCCCTCAACAAAATGGGGTTGTTGAAAGGAAAAATCGTCACCTTCTTGAAGTTGCTAGAGCACTACTTTTCCAGACATCTGTTCCTAGTTCTTATTGGGGAGAAGCAGTATTAGCTGCAACTTTTTTGATCAACCGTTTACCTTCACGGGTCCTTAACAATATCAGTCATATTCATTCCATGACTTCCTTCTTTCCTTCTGTTCCTATATTGTAGAGCCTTCCACCAAGAGTGTTTGGATGTGTTGCCTTTGTCCATGTTCATAAACAACATTGGAGTAAGTTGGATCCTAGGGCTCTTAAGTGTGTCTTCCTTGGTTATAACCCTTATAAAAAAGGGTACAAGTGTTATCATCCACCAAGTCAGAAATTTTTTGTTTCTATGGATGTCACCTTTCAAGAATCTGAATCTTATTTCCTGGGTCCTCATCGTCAGGGGGAGAATAGTTCTTCAGAAGACTCGTCCCCTTCCTTCTTTGAGTCTGGATCAATCTTCTCTCTTCCTAGTGTGTCTGCTCCTGGTGTGTCAGAACCTTCAAATACACCTGAGATACAACCCATACTGTCTCACCAGCAACATCAATCGTCTGAACCACTGGTAAGTCCTGAATCTCCTATTTCTTCTGAGTCTCCTGAATCTCCTGTTTCTGATTCTAATATTATTTCCTCTCATGATTTGTCTATTTCTTCTGATATCTCTAATGACTTACCCATTGCTTCTACTTCTGATGACTTACCTATTGCTCTTAGAAAAGGAAAAAGATCTTGTCACAAGAAAACTTGTTCCTCCTGTCTCTCTTGTACTCAATACCCTATCTCCCACTTTGTTTCCTCTGCTAATCTTTCTGTGCAGCACAAAAGCTTTGTTTCAGCACTAGATTCTATTGCAATCCCAAAATCAGTACATGAAGCCTTGAAAGATAGGAATTGGGCTCAAGCCATGCAAGAGGAGATGAATGCTTTGGAGAAAAATAAAACATGGGAAGTTATTGATAGACCCAACGGAAAGAAAGCAGTAGGGTGCAGATGGGTTTATGCCCTGAAATATAATTCTGATGGCACTCTTGAGAGATATAAGGCTCGATTAGTGGCCAAAGGTTACACTCAAACCTATGGCATTGATTATGAAGAAACCTTTGCTCCAGTTGCAAAGATGAATACAGTGAGAATCTTGTTATCCCTTGCTGCCCATTACAATTGGGATATAAATCAATTTGATGTGAAAAATGCTTTCCTCAATGGTGAGTTAGAAGAAGAAGTCTACATGGAAATCCCGCCTGGTTTTGATTCTGTGAAGGGGGAAAATAAAGTTTGTAGATTAAAAAAGGCCTTGTATGGATTGAAGCAGTCACCTCGTGCTTGGTTTGGAAGATTTACTAAGGTTATGATGACCTTAGGATACAGACAGAGCCAAGGAGATCACACTCTTTTCTTCAAGCACTCCCAAAATGGGAAGCTTACTGTGCTCCTTGTATATGTTGATGATATTATTATCACAGGTAATGATTTTGTGGAGAGACAGATTCTGCAAACACTGCTTGCCTCTGAGTTTGAAATCAAAGACCTTGGAAAACTGAGATATTTCCTAGGGATAGAAGTAGCTCATTCAAGCAAAGGAATTTTTATCAGCCAGAGGAAATATGTTCTTGATCTTCTCAAAGAAGCAGGAAAGCTCGGGTGTAAACCCTCTAATACTCCTATTGAGTAAAATCACAAGATGGGCTATGAAGAAGAGAGTCCTCTAGTTGATAAAGGACAATATCAATGGCTAGTTGGGAAATTGATATATCTGGCCCATACTAGACCAGACCTAGCTTATGCTGTTAGTGTTGTCAGTCAGTTTGTGCACGATCCAAAAGAAAAACACATGCAGGCAGTAGAGAGAATTCTTCAGTATCTTAAAGGTACTCCTGGTAAAGGATTGTTATTCCGACGTGATGGCAATCTATCTTTAGAAGTCTACACAGATGCTGATTATGCTGGATCCGTGACTGACCGTCGTTCTACCACTGGTTATTGCATGTTTCTTTGCGGTAACTTGGTGACATGGAGAAGTAAGAAACAAGATGTGGTTGCCAGATCAAGTGCAGAAGCTGAATTTCGAGCTATGGCTCAAGGCATTTGTGAGTTACTGTGGCTGAAAATTGTACTTGATGATCTCAAAATAAAATGTGAGGGACCTATGAAGCTGCTATGTGATAATAAGTCCGCTATTTGTATAGCTCATAATCCAGTTCAACATGATCGGACTAAACATATTGAGGTCGACCGCCATTTCATCAAAGAGAAACTTGATAGCGGGTTGATTACCACTCCATACATTCCCACTGGGAGTCAATTAGCTGATCTATTAACAAAGGGGCTTCCTTCAGACAGATTTCAAGAACTTACTAGCAAGCTGGGAATGATAAATATCTATTCCTCAGCTTGAGGGGGAGTGTTGTAAATAATATTGATTTAGTTTTTATTTAATCATTTATTGTTGTATTGGGCCAAGCCCTTTGTTGTATTGGGCCAAGCCCATTAGGTTAAAAGTAGGTCAAATATTCTCTATAAATAGAGAACCCTTTGTACACATAATTTACAATTCTATAATATATTCGAATACCCTTTTTCAAGTCTGTGATTTATCATTTGGCTCATTGATAGAAGTATCTCTTACAAAGGGTTTTGAGCTCCCCCGTACCATTCCTATAATAAGCCTTCTTTTATAAGACCTAATCTATAAATTTACAAGCTATGTTGCACCGACACAGACATGTTAATTTTAAAAAATGCTAGATTTTGACTATAACACCCTGTGTATACCCGGTTTGTTAACATATCATCGTATTAAGCTACGCTTAATTAAAAATTTGTGGAATAACTTTTTCTTTTCAATTATGACGTCATTAACAATTACCAACTTGGTTACTTAATTCTCTTTCAAAACATTGCTTGTATATAAATCGCAATTTGACAGCTAACTGAAATACCTCAATATATAAATAACATAAATGTGTCTCTAGTCACAGAACTACAACATGTAGACCGGACAAACACTGATAGTTTATACAACTCAAGCTAAAAATACTAACAACAATGCGGCATAGACAAACCTCATGCTCACCAAATAAGGCAACAAAGCCCAACATAGTCTCAACTCAAACAACAGCATAAGGAATACAGGCTAAACAACAATCCATAAATATAAGCTGGAAAACATAAACAGCAGACAACTCAGCTCCGGCCTCCTGCCGCCAGAGGCATCAGCCCCTAAGTTACCTGAACCTGAAATAAGCGCCCCAAACGTGGGGTGAGATCTCTAACCAAAAATCTCAGTAAGTCAAGGGGTCCTCAAGGATCTTCCACCCCAAGCTCACTTACATGTGCAATATAAGTTCTAAAAGCAATATACAATATCAGTTCCAAAAACAGTGCAATGCAGCAGATAATCATGCCATGTGTGTCAATACTATTCTACTAGCCAGAGAAATACAGGATTTATATACGTCTATTACCCACATTAGTGCAAGACGTCACTTGCACCCACCCACGGAATCACCGTCTTGTATGACGCCACATACTCAGGCTTACCGTTTAGATGGAACAACACATACATATTATAAGCAATTGCACATAAAGCTCAACAGCATTTCAAATATCAAAGCATGTAACACATCATGTATATAAACCATCCCCCCATGGGGTATGGTGGAACCACACAATGGCTAAACCGAGGACACGAAAGCTTACCTTACAAGCTAATTATCCAAGCCAAGAGTCCACACAATCTCAAGGCCCACAAACAGCAAAATCACAATCTGTTTATACAATAATTAATCATCAATAATCATTGCTCAAGATTACATTAAGTGATTAAGGCTTTCTTACTCATTCTAACTCATTCCATGTTGTTTCTGCAGGAAGTATTCGAATACTCCACGAGTAGTATTCGAATACTCCAGCTCTCCAGAAAGTATTCGATTACTTTCACTTAAGTATTCGAATACCACAAAGTATCCGAATACTTTCCCCCCCCAGTATCCGAATACTAAAACTCACTGTATTCGAATACTATCCAGTATTCGAATACTTCTTCAAAGGTATCCGAATACTTTTCTTCCCAGAAAAGTATCTCAATACTCCTGCAAGGAGTATTCGACTACCAAAGGACAAATATTCGAATACCACACGAAAAGTATTTGAATACTTCTCCAACAGAATGCAGAATTTCGAATAGACAGCTACATAATCCTATTTTTAAGGGTCCAAATGCGATTGGGAGTCTAATGACTCCCTAAACAGATGTTCATAAGCATGTTAAGAACTCAAAAACACATTCATTTACTTAAAAGATCCAAGTTTTACTTTTTAACCAATTAAACAAGCTTAAAACGTCAAAAACACAAAGCTATGATCATGGTATACCTCTAAGGCTCACAACTCCGAAAATGATACAGCAAAGAGGTCTCCAACTACACACCAAGGTTCTGACTTTACAAGGCCACAAATTAAAACCAAAAGCTTGGACCTTTCACCATCCAAATGACACCATGAAGCTCAAAATGCCAAGAAGATGACTCCCTTCACAAGACTCAACAACTCAGCCCTCAAACAACCCATAGGCAGCAACAAACACTTAAAAGGCTACACCACACTCCCTCACAATGCCCAACAAGACAGTGTTTACAACTTCAAAGAGGAAGAATCAAAGGAAAAGTGAGACCTTGGGGAGATTCTATGGAGAAAACTCAAGTTTGAAAGTAGGAGAGGGTGGCTGATGGAGGGCTTCAGCAAGTGACTCACGCAGGATACAATATGACCTAGGGTTTTGGGCAAAGTGAGAATTTATAGCTCACTTAAAATTAAACATACAGTCTTAGCAAAAATAGCTATGCTTAGCATTTTAATCTCAAACTTTAGATTCTGAACCTACTTAATTTTTCAGGATTTATCATATTTTTATTTTATTTTTTGCAGCACCTTTCCGGTACGCGCTTTTACATAGCCTGTATCAGTTCTGGCATCATTTCTCATTATTTTAACTTGAAACTTGAAATCACAGTCCTACCTATTATTATAGGAATATTCATGCACTTATTATAATTTTCCGGGATACTTCATTGGTATGCACTTATACAGTGAGCAGAACCGGTATCTGCACTTTTCATCAGAAAAGCGACTTTCAGCATTATTAATTACTTTCTATAATTATTCAAGCATTCTCATAATTATTAGGGTCAATTATGGAATTATCTCATTAATCACATAATTATTTAATTAAATTCCTTAATTAACGGTGCAGATTCTTACATCGACCATCATGTTAATTTTAAAAAGTGCTAGATCTATAAACTTACAAGCTATGTTGCACCGACACGAACATGTTAATTTAAAAAAATGCTAGATTTTCGACACGTTAGGACAAGTTTTGATATCAAATAATATTTTTAATTTGTGTAGTGTATATTATATTTAATATTCAATAATTTGACAAAAAAATGAAGCTAAACTTATAATACTCATCATTTTTGCATAGAAACATAAGAAATCTCAAATATTTATTTTAAACTCAATAAAATAGTAAGGGAACGGTTATATTTACCACCAATTAAGTTTACCACTTCTTATCACCAAATCTTAACCGTTGATTTCCGTCAACTGACGGTTATAATTTATTGGAAATTAATAATTAATTAATAAGTGTCATCCAATAAATTATAACCGTCAGATTGACGGAAATCAACGGTTAAAATTTGGTGGTAAGAAGTGGTAAACTTAATTGGTGGTAAGTATAACTTTCATCAAATGGTAATAGTAATCTAATGAATCTAATGATTGAAACTAAAAATGCAATGCAATCAACCTTCGAACCTTTTTTGAGTCTCTGCAACGCATGTTGGAGTGTCGTGTTGGAGTTTCAGGAAGTGTCGGACATGACATGTTAGATTTTTTGAAATGTCGGTGCATCATAGCTTATATGCCAGCTTATAATATATTATTTATTTTAAATAAAATTATAATTCAAATAATTTTAAATAATAAAATAATATTGTTTTAGTTATTTTTTCTAATTTTTTATATGTATTTGAAAACTTGGCAAGTTTAAATATGTTATGCCTTTAAATTTTTAAACATATAAGTCATGGTAGACCTATAATTTACTGTAAACCGTGATAAAAAGGGTCAAGTTGAAATTATTTTACATATATCATACCTTTATTTTGGTTAAAGGATAACCTAAAATAATTCATTTACATCTTTAGTCATAGATGAGCTCACTTCACTGAAGTTTCTATACAAACCTAGGGTGTAAAAATGACTAGTTTCAGCAACTAGAGAGAGAGCGCAGATTTGCGAATAAAGTGATATGGATGAAATACCTAACTAGTTACAAGAATACAAATGAGTTTTTTTTTTTTTAAATCTTTTTTGGCTTAATTATATACAATAAAAAAACAAATTACCAGCAATAAATTTGTAAAAATTAAAACTTTTGGGATAACTCAGCCGCAAATATTTGAGCATGCATTTTGGTCTAATATTAGAAATAGTTAAGTGGAGGACTGTTGTTGTATGGGAGCGTTTGAGTTACGTTCTGGAGCTGGGTTTTCGTGAGATTGAGGTTAAATCAGATGTCATGGACTAGTTTTTCATGTATGGACACAAGTTGAAGAGTTACTACGAAATTCAAACTGGTCCTCTGTGGAATAAATTTTTGGTACTACTGTTGTATTAAAGATTCAGTACATTTCATTAATGAAAATATTATATGTCAGTCAAAATTTTCTTTTCTATGCCAAATTTTCTTTCTCTCTCTCCTTTGATGTGTAATGCTCACATTGGTAAGATGCATTAAATCTAAATATAACAGATGCACATAAGATTTATTCTCTAGTATTTTTGCATGTAATTTTCATTAATCTAGTTATGCTTTTCGTATAATGAATAAGGTTTCAACTTTGGGTGAAGAGTGTCCCACATTTCATTATTGATAGTTTTTGTCTGAATGCCAAGGTAATACCGTTCTTTTTCATCCCAAAAGAAAAGCTGGAGGACTAAATGGATAAACTTCAATATGAATATGCCATAGAAAGCAAATTTCATTTGATCATGTTAAATAACTATAGTTATGGTTTATAAAATTTAAGCAAGGCAGAAATTGTTCCATCCACAGAAAAAAAAAAGGAAAAGATGCTGGTTCAAAGATAAATATTTGATTTTCCATTTTTCTTAAGCTTATAATACATTTCGTTTGCCTAATTACACGAAATAATTGATGGGAAATAATTGTCTTGTGTTGTATGAGATAATTATCTCATGCAACAGAGACAAAATAGTGAGGTTCACTATCTTTTTTTTTTCTGTTTTTAAAAAAGTAGTGAACCTCACAATCTTATTTCTCTGTTGCAACATGAGATTAATAGATCCCAACGCCGGTTTTGATTTATATACGTAAAACGGTATATGGAATGGAAACTAGATTAATAAGATATGGAAGATCAAACTGCTAATATTTCATTGCAATAGACGATGTCGCATCATAAGATAAAAATAAAATAAGATAACGCTTTGATAAGTCGGGAGAAAAACTCTTTTATTTGTTATATTTGTATTGGGTTCCTTCGCATTTTGACAAGATGGACTATTCATTGATTAGCTATTGCTACGTAAGAGCAAAATCTTCATATGGGGTCGCAAAGACCACCCAACATGATTATTGTTTCTTATTTTGTAGAACGTGGTGATTCTCCATCGAGAAAAGAGGCGAAGAACGCAAGTGAGTTGCTTGGTTTAAAACAGGGAACTGCATGACCAGCTCCTCTAAATGTTGCAAATGTAAGCCCCTGATATTCTTCAAACCACCCGCTAACCTGTTCCAAGAAAAAAAAAATACCATTTAGAAAATGAATAAAAGCATTGTAAACACTTGATGTATAGTGATTATTTTTCTCAAGTTGGGTGAAAGGAAACAATCATCTCCCTTCCTTCACTAACAAAACTATCTTCGGTTTAATATTAAATTAAAAAATGTTTCTCAGTTACTGCATTAGTTATCTACACTTACTCTCCAAATAACGTTATTTTAGTGTTGAAAAATTAAAAAATTATAATTATAAAGACTATTATAACCCTGAAATAAATTAAAATTACAAAAACATCTTGATTTTCGCCCTAAAACGACGTCGTTTTGGGCTCAATGCAGATAACTTATCCGCACTAACCGCAGAAAAAAAACGAACCCTTAAATTAAATATTCAATCAATTAACTATATTAACAAGTAATTACTCATTAACATCTTTTCAGTATCTCTAACCAATTAATTAGTTAATTGTTCCTACACTGAATAGTTTTATCAATAAAATAGTTTGGTACCTTTAGTGAAGCATATTTCAGAATTTACTAAAGTGTTATTAATAGCTTTGTGTGCACTATAAATTAGATAGAGATAAGAACTAGATTTTTCTATAAAAGGATAATATCCTTCATGATCCCTTACCTCATTTTCATGGTACCAAGGCCTCCATGGCTTAGTGACAGGCAAAGCTAGAGAACTTAAGCTGTACCTTGTGGACAGCACTGGTACTCTACCATCTGTGTCTCCACTGAACCATCAACAATATAAAGCAAAAGAAGCAATGAGAAAAAGCAGCAGCAAATGTCCATGAATCTCAAGGTTGATATTCAGTAGTATTTACCTGTAAACCCAAATTCTAAGTCCTGCTGAAATAAGCTTCTTGTAAATTGGGATAACTGATGGCTTTGAATCTGCCCAATCATTGAATATCTTGTTGCTACATATTTAATAGTTAAAAGAGAGTTAATTTGTAATTTAGCAAAAGACAATCACATATACTAATACAGAAAATGAAAACAGAAAACAAATTAAACACCATCATCTAAAAATATTTAAGTTCCATTTCTAAAGTTGCCAAAAGGAATTAATAGAAAAGGGATAGAATGTTACTTGCAAATACTCCAATTCTTTAGATTGTGACCATCGCTGGCATGGAGGGCCCTCTGAACATCTGGTCTATTATAAAAAGCTTTAGCATAGTCATCCAAGCATGGATCATATCCACCCATCATTCTAGGCATCTAGTCAACCAAATTAATAACAAAGTGTTAAAACAATTATATGCACAATGCCTAGAATAAATCAATTTTCCATAAAGTTTTGTTTTTATAATTTCATAAACAAATTAGTTCTCTAGAAATAATTATTAGGACATATATGGATAAAAACTTTTATTCTATGTAGTAAGTTTTCCAATTAAAACAAAATAGTGTGGTATAATATTTTCTTCACGCACCATTTTAGATGAACGCTTCATCGAAGTTTGCATCGATTGACCGTTTGAACGTGCTGTGGTGGCAAAGCAAACAGAAGTGTAGAGGCTATAGATGTCAATTTCGTTGTACTGTTTGAGTACTTCATCCACAGCTTCACTACAATCTTTATTACCCCATGGATCACTGCTGTTAAAGTCACAACTTTTTCTGATTGTTTGGTGAGTTTCATCAGATATCACAGCATGGCTCCAAGCATAATCAACCAGACCTATCCAGTCCTCAGCATCAGATGTTTCAGGGTTACCCAGCTGCAAAATAATTTAACCAAAAAAAAAGAAAAAAAGATTATATTGTGTCCTTCATATTTATTTATGTTATTTTCAATTTACTAACAATGATGAAAGGTACAGAATTTGCTTTACAAATATGCTCATCTGATATTGGTAGTGGAACATGATGTGAGTAAGAGATCTATTTTCAAATCCTAACATGGAACTAATATATAGAAATGCTAAACAACATGGGAAATATTCTTTGTAAAGAAAGATTCTTTATGCCTTGATTTTTATTTAGACTTGGTTTTGATTATTAAATTATGTAGGGCCATACCAAAAAACCCTTGAGATTAATATGAAGGGAAGGGTCCTTGTTCCTGTCATGGATGAGTTCAGCCAGCTCTGGAACATACTTTCCTTAAAAAAAAAACACATGTATTCATGATTAAATTAGAGGAATTGATTAAAAATGGCATGTGCTAAAAGATCTTTCATTCTAAATACCTGCATAGCTCTCCCCTGCTATGTAAAATGTCCTCGTTCTATAGGATGGAAACTTGATGAACCAATTGTGAAGAAAAGAGTAAGCATCATTAGCTGTTACAAATAATAGAAAGAGCACAATGGAATTTGTCAGAGATCTGCTTTGGATAAGCTTCAAACATGTTACAACAGTTATATTTTAGATTTAAGTAATGACCTGTCAAGTCATCTCCCAATTGATCATAGTCACTAGTTGTATTTGAGTAGGAAAAGCCAACTCCAACAGGAGATTCCAGGAATAACATGTTGGCTTCTGTAACATCACAGATATTAAGAATTCTTAGCACTAATTAATAATGATTTAATTTTTGTGGGGACAAATAATGGAGCAACCACTAGTTGTGGTTCACCATCAGAATTTTATATATTGGCATAAAAAGAAGTGATTGTGCCAGAATGTTATATATATATATATATATATTCATACCTCTGTTCCATGAGAAGTTATTAAATTTAAGGCCATGACCATCAGTGTCCACTAAAAATGGACCAATCTCCTGTGTTGCTCCATATCCCACAGAAGAGCACCCAGGACCTGGAACAAAAAATCATGTTGTCACCTTATTAGAGAACATTTAAGCAGTAACAGCAAATGAAATCAGCAGTTTTAAACGCTTTCAGATTAGCTGCCACCTAACACTCTCCCCCACCACTCAAGAAAAAAAAATTAATCCAAATTTGTCTCTCTTTTTTTATCAAGAAAAAATGGCCTATTTTCCACAATAATGGAGGTTATTTTAACTGTTGATAAGGACATGGCTTTTTCTTTAAACATACAAATGACTCAAGTTAAATGTCTACTCATAAGTGACTTTTGGAGACTGGAAGATTACGGTTTGTGAAATATGAAACATGGGCTATATCTCCTGTACTGTAACACCTGAGAGAACAAGAGCAAACATAAGTACAGTCACTGTCACCCCAATGGAAGATATATATGATGTATATATAGTTTATAGTATCTTATCATAACATGTTTGATCATAAATCTGTTCCCACACTATTCACTCAAAAAAAATTTAGACAATGACTCCAAAGTCTGAAAGTTGTTACATATGATGTCTCGTAGTAAATAAAGGCATTAATTAGTATCTGCTTTTACCTCCATTAAGCCACAGCACCAATGGTTTCTCTTCTGGCTTAGTCATAGCCTCATAGAACCAGTAAAAGAGTGCTCTTCCATTGGTTTCGTTGACCGTGACATACCCAGCATAGTGTTGGAAATCAACATGAGGCTGGCCAGTCAAGTTGGTCACAAGATCACCATTATAGCCAGAGATCAATTTCCTCTTACCACTCCAATATTGCCTATGTCTAGAAGAAACAACAGGCTTAAGAGGTAGAAAAAGTAGAAGAACCAAGGTGTATAAACTCATCAACTTTAATAAAATATAATCCATGTTATGGAAGCTCACAATAAGAGAATGGGAAATTGATTGAAAGACAAGAGAACTACATGCCTATTTATAATACTCATTCAGAGGGTTCACACTATGCCTCATCATGGAAGAGTACCTGACAACATCTTTATCTCTCAACCTTCTCTGCTTTTTGCCTCTGGTTGGCTTAAGATGCTATATGACGTCTATCTTTTGATTTTAGGCAGCTTCTAGAGCATATTCATGCATGGAACAAGACTGAGTGGAAACACCAATGTGATAATATGGGTGGTTGAACTTGAAATATCATGTATTCACATGAACAAATATATAATTTGTTTATTTATTTTTTGGGAGACAATATAGGATTAATTTAACAAACGTTATAGTTCTTTGGCTTTGATTAATATCACTCATGTTCAATACTTATTACATTGTTGTTCATGTAAAATTAAGGCAAAAAGTCAAATTTATCAACCATATATATTTTGGTCTTTAAATTTTAAAAATTTAGAAAGCGTTATTCAATATTTTTAATTTGAAACATTTTAGTTGTTCTGATCTTTTCTTTTTTTTTCAATTATTAAAAGAAATTATCGTTTCGTTTTTTTAACTTTCGGGACCAAATTAAAATACGTCTGAATCTAAATTAGGAGATAAATTTGAGTATGATAATTTATTTTAATATTTGAGGTAGATTAGAAGTTTGCCTAAGAATAAAGTTTGGAAAGAAACAATATTGTATGTACAGTAAATGATAAGACTGATTGTAAAAAATGATATGATTGATTGTTCTTATCTATCCAAATAGATTCGGTACATAGGTACGTCATCTATTGAAATTAATAGGTTTCACTTTTTCTGTGTACAAATATATTTGAACTAACAGTGCCACCTGTTATTTGAGTAAAAGAAAATTAAAAGAACCAATGGATGCTTTTCTTATAGCATATACCAAGCTTTTCTATATAATGGAAGAAAATCAAAAGATTTGAAGAAAAAAAAGGTGAAATAAGACTTATAGAGAATAAGAGTCCGTTTGTTTTTTCTTTAAAAAAAATTAATTATTATCTCTTTCTTATTTTAAATTTTTTTTTTACAAAAAGTTAAAGTTATTTATATTTTTATAAAAATATTTAATTTTTTAAAAAAATATTTTGCTTTTGATTTTTGTTTTTTTAGAAGTTAAAATTTTTAGCTTTCAGAAAAAGTAGATTTTTGGTTTTTTTTGTGACTTCTGCTTTTTTTAAAAGCAGACATTCAAATGAACTAAAATTAAAAAGTGCTTTTTTTCAAAAAAAAAAACAGTTTTTGAAGAAGAAAAAAAAGCTCATTCAAACAGGTCCTAAAGGAAAAAAAAAAAAAAATCTCGGAGAAAATTTCAAAATCATACGTCACTAATTACAATATAATATTTGTATCTGGTAACAATCCATGTAATTTCATAGTTTTATTCCTATTTTTTATTCGTCAGTCAATTACACCAGTGGTTTCCCAAAATTTATTTACTATTTTACTTGCAAAATGATTCTGCAATGTAAGAATAGTGTATTATATATAAAAAAAAAAAAAAAAAACAAGTATCATATTTTAGAAAAATAATATTATTGTTTTACGGATACATAAAAGCGTATATGGGTCTCATTTTTTTTATTTTCTCTCACCAATTGTTTTTTATCTTCTCAATATGTTTGCGTGTAGCAAAGGAATATTATTTTCTTACAATATGAATATAACAAGGGCTAAACTATTCTCATATTACATGACAGTATATATCTCATATTGTGAGATAAACTTAATATTTTTTTTTTTTTTGGATAAAAGAGATAAACTTAATATAGATCTCACTAAAAATAAAAATAAAATAAAAAACAAGATGGACCCACTTGATTTTGTGTCACTCACATAAGATAACAATCTCCGTTAGTTTAGCTCATAAAACAAAGGGGTTTGCATTTATCATTTCATATAATACAAAAAAGATTCCTAAACACACAACGTTTCGTGGACCCAAACTTTTTGAAGCATAAAAAAAAAACTACGATACGCAGAACGAATCTCTATAACATTATACAATCATTTTTTCCTACATCATAACTATTATAAAACCTTCAAACAAACCCATTATGTAATGGACAAACCAGGACGACTTGAGCAAATGAGAATCTATTGGTTGGAGTTTTGACCTTAGTGGACTAGTTCTTGATAAAGAATCGATTGCGTTATAGTTATCATACATTTTGTATAAGGAAGAAGATCTGTTTATAAATTTTTATAAATTATATTATGTATTTTTGGAAATATATTATGAAATTTAGTGTATTTTTGGAAATATATAATATAGTTGTAAGAATTTATAAATAAATAATTTATAAATATAACATTTTTCGTTACATAATATTACTTTTTTATGTTAAATATGAGATAAATAAATAAATAAATATTTTCATTAGCACAAATAAAATGCCAATCAAAGAGAGTTTTTTTTTAGAAAAAATAAGTTGAATACATGAAAATATTTTAACATTTCTTTTATCAGTTTTGATGACCAGGAATTTATCTATCTGTAAATTAAAATATTTGTATTTAATATCAATTATCTTTTAAAAGTTATTTCATTTTATTTTTAACAATAAAATATTAGTTATATATTTATATATGTTGGAAGTAGGGGTGTAAATGGACTGGCTGGGCTAGGCTATGGCCTTCCTGACCTAAGCCTACGTAAAAAAATAGTCAGTCTATCTGGCCTACTAAAGACTTTATTTATAGGCCAAGTCTGGCCTATTTTAAAAAATTAGAGAGCCTGATATGGCCTGCAGGCCTTGTAGGCCTCCCTCGTGATATATTTTTAAAAATACTTTTTAACAATTTTTAAATATTCGCTTGACATTACAAGTCATTAACGTGTTCATAAATTGCTGCATTTTTTTACACGAGATATAAATTTCACTAGTGAGCATTAAAAAGTTTACAATAGTAAAAAAAATAACTAAACAAATATACTAAGCAAAGTTCTATTCATGTGTGCACTAGTACTTTTCATAAGAAATAAAAAATGACAAACAAGAAAGAGTTAACATAATACCTCAGCTCTATAATGTATATCAGAGAGGAATAGAGTCAAAGAAATGGGGAAAATAAAAAAAATACAATTACTAGGTCAACCAAAGCTGAAATAAAGTTTACAAGAGAATATCATTCATTGAAATATCTTTAAACCACCATCAAGACAAGGGTTGGTATTAATTGCCACCTAAAATAAATATTTTATTTTATTTTATTTTTAAAAATTAAATAGGCCAGCCTACAAGGCATTAGGCCAAGCTTGACAAAATTGGGTTACGGCCTATTTGTTAAAAAAGCTTTCTTACAAGCCTAAGCATACTATACTTTTCAACGTAGGCCGAGTTAGGCCAGGCTCAACGTAGATCGGGCTGTAGGCTAGGCCAATTTACACCTCTAGTTGGAAGTATTCAAATATGAGTTATAAAGAAGTACCATATCGTTTAGACATAGACCAAGTGATGACCATATAAGTGCAAAAGACCCACAATCCTACAGCCTTAAGGTTTTGGGTTGAGATGTGATGTCGGTCCATTTATTGTGGTTTATCGCTTGGCTTATGGATGTATCCCTTGCAATGGGTTTTGGGCTCCCTCATACCAATCCCAATAGTGGTATCAGAGCCAAAGGTTTGGCTGGGCCGGGTATTTAGAGATGTTGATATTTCAATGCCTCCGCAGAAGACTAGTGTGACTCCAATAGTTAAAAGAAAAAAAGACGACTTCTGGGGGAGCATGATGTTGGATCTCACACTTGAAGAGAAGATGTTGGAAGTATTCAAGTATGAGTTATAAAGAAGTACCACATCGTTTAGACATAGACTAAGTGATGACCATATAAGTGCAAAAGACCCACAATCCTACAGCTTTAAGATTTTGGATTGAGATGTGGTGCCGGCTCATTTATTGTGATCTATCGCTTAGCCTATGAATATATCCCTTGCAATGAGTTTTGGGCTCCCTCGTACCATTCCCAACAATATAAGTTAGAAAAGGACCTGCGGGAATCGTCTCCCTTCAAATATATATATATATATATATATATATATATATATATATATATATATATATAGAGAGAGAGAGAGAGGCAGGATCCTTTGACACCAGTGTCAATTTTCAAATTTCACACCTCATCTGAGAGCCTTTAGATCAAAAAAGATTCAACGACTCTGATTTGCAAGCATGTGACACCATTGATCTTTTTTGATCTAACGGCTCTCAGATAAGGTGTCAAAATTGAAATTTGACACCGGTGTCAAAGGATCCTACCTCATATATATATATATATATATATTAGTCTATACCTAATGCTCATCCCCTTTAAAATCTACATAAACCTTTAATTCACCATTTCTATTTTTGTCATTTAAATAGTTATAACTTAAAAAGAATAAATTTAAGTTATTATTTTACCCCTTAAAAAATAATAACTCCGTCAGTATTATATACATTTGAAAAGAAGAGTTGGCTATTACACATATGTTCATAAACCTGTATGACTTGAATTTGAATAAAGAGGTCTTATATTAATTAATAACTTATGTGTAAAGTCTCTTAAGTGATCACTGAACGGGATACTTATCCTATTTCTAAATTATGATAACCATTTCCTCGATCACCCTAATTTTTTTTTTTTTTTTGGTGAACAATCACCCTAAATTTTTATTTCATGAAAGAAAAGTATATACTTTTAAAAAAAAAAAAATGATACCTGGTTAGGTATGTATTTGGACTTTGTCTTTATTTTTGTTCTCGTTGTTAATGAAATCTCCGTCATTTTATAAATAAATAAAAGAAATCAAAAGAGGAAGAATATCCTTATTTATTTGAGTACATGTGTTACAAGCTTCATAAATGTATTATTTTATATTTGTCTAGTTTAATTATTTAATTACAATATTTTTTATTTTCTGCTTACATATGCACATACTCCTTAATACTTTAACATTTTCTATTATGTAAGATAATATCCCCCGCCCCTCCTCTTCTCATTTTTGTATGTATTCATTCGTTTACTGATACAGTAGAAGTCAATGAGGAAATTGCTCACATGATAACACCCCCAATATTTAATATCAAAGTGTAGTTAATGTTCCCCGCCCCTTCCTCTTCTCATTTTTGTATGTATTCATTCGTTTACTGATACAGTAGTCGTCAATGAGGAAATTGCTCACATGATAACACTCCCAATATTTAATATCAAAGTGTAGTTAATATTGAGGATAAGGCCACTTTGAAGTTACTTTTTATCCATTCCACATTCTTAGAGCTGATCAGAAGAAGCTTCAAATATATATATATATATTGTACTTATTTTTTTTTATATATATTCTACCTATTTTTTTTTTAAACTATTATATCATAATCTTAATAGAAGAGAGAAAAAAAAGTGAATATTAGTGAAGATTCTGATCTAATGATATTGAAGATAAATAGATAGAATATACATGAAAAATATGTAGGTACAATATCTCATCCCTTAAAAAAAATCTTCTCACTCTAAATAAGTTTGAATAAAAAAATTTCAAAAGAAAAATTAAAAACTAAATAAATTCTCCTTTTTAAAAAAACTAAAATTTTTAACTTCTGGAAAATTAAAAATTAAATATTTTTGGCAAAATTCAAATTCACCTCACCACCACCACCATATCTTACTTCCGTAATCATTATTATTATTATTTTATTGCCCCAACCCCAAATTTTATTAATTTTCTTCCGTATATCTTTTTAGTAATTATACATAATTTTTTTTAATTTCAACATTTAAATAATGTTTTAATTAAAAGTATTTTATATTACATCCAAATACAAAATAATTTCATTTAAAGAAAATCCTTCTAAAAAAAATGCATAATTTTTTTTTTCAAACTACCTTTTTTTTGGAAACAAAAAAAAAACAACAACTAGAATTAAGTGGGAAGAGGTTTCTCAATATTTATCTGAATATTAAATATATTAGTTAAAAGTAAATAAAATACATATTTAATCTTCAAAATTGCAGCATGGTTTAATATTTTGTAACAAGCTCTAACTTGATTAAATATTTAAATATTGGTAATATAAATCTTGATATTTAAGAATGAATAATTAAACTTCAAAAAAATACTGCACATTCAAATCTTATATTTTAAAGATAAAATTGAAATTTTTTAAACCGGTTGTGTTGTCTCCCTGCATCACGTAAGGTATTTTGTATTTCTCAGCCTGCATTAAGAGATATAATTAAGTATGAATTGGATTTCTACCTTCAAAATCCTTTCCCTCTATAGGTTTCATGATTCTATCTATCCTAGGAAAGTGAATAACATCAACTATATCCATGACAACCAGAAAGAAGTACACCATGAATTTTAATGAAATAGTGTTGTTGCGTAGTTTTTATTCCGTCATTATGTGCAGTCTTATCGAAAAGGCTATACAAGGTCACAGTGCATGCAATATATATATATATATATATATATATATATATATATATATATATATATATATCTTTTTATCTTTCTACATATTGACCAATGAACATATTCTCGCTGATTTATGATGATCATATCATTGAAGAAAAATGCATTATGGTATATATTCCAAAATGGTTGTTTCCCTCTAAAAATATATATCAAAAAAGCTAACTTCGCGCTTTCAAGATTCTCATCATCACAAAGTAGAAAGGCAGGGTTTTGTGGCGAACCTTGTGCGTTATGACTCTTGAACTTGGGAAACATAAGTGCTGAGAAGAATGGAAGAAATTAATAATATCAAGTTGTTTGTTGAAGAATGACTTGGATTCCAACTTTGTTAAGTTGAATAATAGGATGGATATCATCTTTTATTTATTCTTTTTGTAATTAATTTCTTTAATTTCCCTTCTAAGTGGCTTTTTGAATTTAAAGTATAAGTTCTTTAATTCAATTGTCAGAAAATAATAACAAAAAAAAGAAAAGAAATGGATGTGAACGCAAAGCTAGTTTTTGGTATGTTTATCTGAAATGAGACATTCGGTACAATTTTACGTGACGGTATTGATTCTTACCTCCATATTCAGGTAAGTGGGTAGGTTATGACTTTTAGGTAATGAAATGAGCAATATAAACATTAACCAAACGGCCTACCAGAAAAAGGGCCCTCAACAATGCATTTTCCACACATAACTTCAACTTAAACATTTATTGGACAATAGATGATCCACCTATTCCAACAGTAAATTCATTTTTCTATATTACTTTATATTTTGATCTACTCAGCACCACTAAGAAGGACTCTAGATTATTGCAGAAAAATGTAATCAGTGTTAAGCACAATAATGGGCGTATATAGCTCTCCTTATTTAATATTTCAAGAACAATGTAGCATCACTATAGATGGCATATATCCACTTCTTTTGTGGGGAAATTGCTGTATAGCCATTTAACTGGATCCAGAAGGTGACACGTCTTCATATGCCAACTAGACCCTAAACGTGAGTGTTCCTTTGTCAAGAGTCAGAGTACACTAAACGTGAATTTGTTTAGTGATAGGCTTCACCTTCTTTGTCCCTTTGTAATTTTTCAAATGTTTCACCGTTTTATTTAGCGACTTATATCTATTCAATGATAAGGTAAAAGTGCATTTTCTCTTTTCGACCTATATAATGGGTCCTAGAGACTCTTAGAGATTACGAATTTTATCCATTAAAGGTAAACTTCATTATAAATAAAGGGATTCTACCACATGTATTAGAGTATTTGCAATGTATTGGATGCATTGAAATCCAGTGCATCACACTGTGTCTTATCGATAAAATATAATGTATAATGATTTACCATCCTTTGCGACTGTCTTCTTCATAAACACAACTAATTAATTCTCAAATCCCATATTAATCATGATGCTCTCCGGTTGAAAACTTTCAAATGTGAGATAGGATTGAGATCAATTTTATACAGGAAGCTAGAATCAAATCAATCAAAATTTCTTACTAGTGAACGTCCGAATATATAGAGGTGCATGCGGGGGAAGAAGGAAATGGGAATTAAGGAACCATCTATGATTAAGATGCCCAATAAAATATTAACTAGATTTTCAGGAAAGCATAAGCATTTTTAGAATGTATATGAAATTATATATGCATGTGATATTGATAAGTGTCCAAGACACTATGTTTTTATGGTTAAAAAAGAGTTCAAATAATAATTAAAAATATAGTGTTAGTTAATAAAATCTAAAGATATTAAAATACCAACAACTGGATAAGATTTTAATCTATTTTCAGTTTGTTTCAGGTCTAAAATAACAAATTGCAATCAAGAAGGATAAAGGCAGTTGCAAAGGATAAGGATCAAGAAAATAAAGAATTAATCAAAATTAACCCTCAGCAAGCCTGGTCCAAATTAAAAAGCCCATTTTTATTTCTATAAAATCACTCCAACTAGGGCTCATTCTATATATTCTGGAACGCGAAGGAAGAGTCAGAGACCGAGACGAAGCAAGGAAGGAGCGGAAGAAAACACTGGATCGTTGCAAAGGAGAAGGAAGGAAGCACTTCTACATCATTGATCATCACTTTTAGACAAGTTTATCATGAACTCGGTTTCTTTTACTGTTTATTTCAATTCTGCCTTTATAATTATGAGTAGCTAAATTATTTTAGTAGTTAAGAAGATACAGAACCAATGGTTCTTAGTTGATGTTTGTCTATTTTTATGAATTACATTAGAGTCTTTGAATTATGCCATCAATCTGATATTTATGATTAGTTTTATTTATGACTTGATCACTCGTAGATAAACACATGAGTCATATATGACAATAGGGATGTTGGTATATGATTCTGATTGGTTGATTGCTGGAATTTGCATGATCTAGGAATAGACTTGTGAATTTTAAGTGAGAGTTCTTGCGTTAATGCTTATTTTATGAAAAAGTACTAAGGGATTTAGCTTTGGATTAGAATAAAGGATTAGATTAACAAGGGATTGGGATTTAGTCAATTATAGAAAGAGCTGTTAATAATTTAATCTTGAATGTAATCGTAAGAATAAGCAAACTCGCTGAGAAACATTGGGGAAGTTGAATCCTAACTACGCTTTTTTATTAAAAATCTAAACTCAATTTCTAGCGGTCTAAAATTCTGAATTTGTTTTCTAAAATATTAAAAACCAAAAATAAGTTTATAATTTCTGCCTTTAATTCAATCACAATATCCTCAAGAATATCTTTAATAATCGATCTAACTTTAGTTTAATAAATAAATTATTGCTTGGTCATCAGTCCTCGTTAGATCGACAACTTTCTTATCACTTTATTACTTGTACGACCGGTGCACTTGCCGAGTTCGTCAACAGATATTAAGATATATGGAGGTAAGAGTTAAAATCTGAGTGTTTCTTATTGAATAGCTCGTTTAATTAAATTTAGATGTATCGAGGAGTCATTAGCTAACTTAATTAATTAGCCAATGAATATAGGTTTCTCCTCTAAAAACGAGAAACACGAGGCTGGCGGAGAAGTTTGGGTGAACAAGCATGGAAATAAATAGGTTTGTATTAAATCCAGAACTATCAGTTGATTGTCTATTATATCATGTTCACATCTCCAAATTCAACTTTTTTTTCTTTTTTCTTCCTTTTTTTTTTTTTTGGTAATCAACTTTTTTGCCTTTTTATATTGAGCACGCGTGCACATCTCCTAGTAAGATAGTATTGATTAAGAAAATCAATTACATATATCTTAATCTCTAACTAGGTAGAATTTTTATTTTATTTTTTTGAGCTGGTAAGGATTATTTCTCAATACAAAATAAAAGTATAAAGAATTATTTCAATTTAAAAGCTTAAATTTTTAAATGAAGGCCGATAAATATTTTTATAATAACTTTTATATTTTTCTAATATATTTTTTAACACCAAAATTAATTGAGTTTGAAGGATAAATAATTTATCAGAATTTTTATTGTGTTAAAAAATTTATAATATTTAATTATTTATTATAAAATAATAAATATAAGAATCAAACTCGTGATTTTATAATCATAAAAACACTTATACCATATAAAAAATTATTTTAATTTTAAAATTTAAGGAATTAGGAGAAGGCTCGTTAATAATTTTTATAATGGTTTACTCTTAAACATAGATCTAGTAGCTTGCGCAGACAATGTAGCATATGGTGGCTATAGGCAAATACAAAATCAACAGCTGCTTTGTCATCACAAGTTAGTTACTTAAGCACTATTGAGATCCAACATTTGAAAAGTAAATATTAATATGTTTCTTTTTGTGTGCTTGTCAGACTAATCTGAAACACGAATAGACACATTTTGCACTCGTGGCATAAACTGTGCTTGAGGATCTTCATTGACCCGATAGTGGAAAATCAGATAACCCTTTCACGGCTTCACACTTGCCTCTATATCACTTACAAATGTAATTGATTACCCATGAGAATAAAGTTGCAATCAGAGCAGAACACTTTAGCACTTCCTTTTAGCTACTCCAAAGTCAACAAATAATAGTAATGCTATTTATCCTATTTTTGCCGGTCACAGTTGTATTGCAAGTGTAAATGAGCTATGTTTGAGTACAAATGGTTCTGTTTAAAAGAAATAAAAAAAAATCTATTAAAGTAAAAAAAAAGCAATAACGTGAATATATGCGTAGCTTTTTAGAAATTTTTATAATAATTGTGAGTTTCAATCAATTGTAACTTTTTTTGTTTTAATAAAAACGGGTTAAGTCATGATTCATATAGAAGTGCAGTATAAAATTTAATTAATTAGTGATCCTTTTGATTTGGGTTTGGATATATGTAAACTGATTAGTATGGGTAACAGTATAGACCTTACCAAGAGGTCCATGAGGGGAAGGAGACTAGGGTTAATAAGTTTGGCTAGGTCCCTCTGCATTCACATTGGGTTAGAAAACCGTCACTTCATAACTCGCCTCATCGACGGTTGTGATCAGGGAGTGGTGAGAATTGCAGAGGAAGATCCTGGTAGTTCCATTGCAGGAGCATAAACAAGAAGCCTTCAAGAAATCAAGAATCATATCTTCAACAAGTAAGCCTGAATTCTTTTGTGTTCTAATTTCATATAATTATATTTTATAAAATTCTTACATAGCTGTGATTGTGACTTGTGGCTCTAAAATTGTAATATAAAAAAAAAAATTATTCAACACATATAGATACAATAAAATGAAATAATTGGGAACTAGCTCTTCTCCAAAGTAACTACTATCATGTGTATATGCATGCTGGTCATCGAAGTTATTCTTATTGCCGTTGTTTGCAAAGAACGAAATTAGTTCAGAAACCAACACTTTAAGCTTATACCTATCTAAAGTGAGACATCCATAACCCCTGCACTTAATTAAAAAACTCTATCTGGGCTTGCACCCTTTTTTGACTACCGGGTATCATTATTCATGACTAATGGATAAACCTAATTAGTCAATGTTGTGAGATTTAGCTGGATAAGCATCTAGTGAAGAGTGTGGAAGGAGCTCTATCATTTGATACTGCTACTATAAATTTAACCTTTTTTTTGCCTTTTTGCTACTGCTTTTGGTTGTTAAATTAGTGTTTACACGGCATGATGTGCAATTATATACCTTCTAAACCTTTTTCTTTCTTCAAACTTCATGATTTCTTTCTTTTTCATTTTTCCTTAATTAATACCTTTTTACCTATTACCTTTTTCCCGGCATTGACAGTCTTCGATATCACAACCAATAGAAAGAATAAAAATATTATCTGAAGTTTCATCTTTTAACTTCTATCGTGCTAATTATTAAGTGGACTTATAAAATTAAAGAAGATAAAACGAATTTAATAATAATCTTTTGCCTCAAATCGCCATCAAAGAGTTATACATCTTGACCAATATAATTCTCCTTGGTAATGCTTTATAATTAAAAACAAATGGCGGTGATCAGAAATGTATACCAGTATTTAGGTATATATACCATTTTTTGGGATTGCTAAAAAAATTAGATCAAATTACATGCAAGTCCTGATACTTTTCAGAAATTTTAAATATATTTTTTTGGGAGGGTTTTATTTATAAGCAAGAAAGTTTATAACCTCTTACAACCACTTAATTATCATTAGATGAATTTAATAATCAATGGCCTATAATTTTAACATATCAATCTCTTATCTTATTGTTGCGACATCAGTCGTACAAATAATAAAGTAATAAATAAGATATCGTTCTCACAAGAATTGATCTATCAAGCAATAATTTATCTATGCGAACAAAGTTGGATCGACCGTAAAAGTTGTTGGAAATATGATTGAAATATAAAACGCAAACTAAAACTAACAATTAATTAACAAGAAAAATAATCAAGAATCAAGAATGGTGTGAAATCAAGAATGCAAAGCGTAATTAGGGTGTTGATTTCCCCAATGTCTTCCTAATGAATCTACCATTTTCTATAACTAACATTCAATTCATGTTATTGACAATTCTTTCATGATTAATTAAAACCCAATCCCTTGGTGTTTCAATCATTTACTCTATTCAAAGCTTTAATTCCTTAGTGATCTATCTAGGGCAAACATTAAGAACAAGAATTAAAGGTCATAGATTTCACAAGTCTATCCCTAGATCAAGCAAAACTTAGCAATTAACCAATCGAAATCCTACACCAATATCTCTATTGTCATGCAAGATTCATGTGTTCATCTATAAGTGATCAGTTCATAAACAAAATTAGGAAAGAAAAAAAGATTAATTGCATAACATAAAATTGAATATCAAATTACAAGAAAGGAATAAATATCAATAGGAATCCATTGGTTCCATCTAACCCTAACTACAAAGAAACCTAGCCTGACATAGTCAGGAAAACTAAGAAAACAGATAAGAAACTAATGAAAAGCATAAAAAGAACTCATAAACCAGTCTTCATGATGAAGCTTTGATCATTCCTATGCCTTCTTAGGTCCAAAACAAAGCTCCTCTGCCTCCAAAGTCGTCCTAAACCGTCAAAAGTGTCCAAAAAACCCTAATACATACCTTACTTAACAAAAAGATCCATGGGCTTTCATATACAACGTGCTCATTGTGTTTGCTCGCTTCAGCGAGCAAATTCTCGAGGAAATACGATATGTTGGCTAACTTACTCGCTGAAGCAAGCAAGTTAGCGAGCTGCAGCATAAAATAACTTTGACAGCAAAAATATGATTTCGTATTTTGGACATAACTTGAGTTGTACTCTTTCAATTGATGTGATTTTGATCTCTTTGGAAAGATAAAAGAGAAATCTACAACTTCTATGAGAACAAGAGATCCAAATCCATCATCTTGGATACTAAAAATTGGATGGAAGATAGCTTTAGGGAGATTTTCACTAAATGACTACTCCTCATTTATTGTTTTAATTCATTCTAGCTTAACCATTGCTCCAATTTGACAATTTAAATATGAAACCAATATATTTTTAAGTCAGTATAATGTCCAATGATAAAAACTCAAGAGTTTTTTGCAATTAACAATATATATTATGTTCTTGACCAGTTATAATGATATTTATCTTATTTTTGGCCTTAAAAACATAACATGTTTGGCACTTAACACTTACCCTCTCTCCCTTTCTTCCATCCTTCTCCAAACGTCTCCCATATTCCTTCATAGTGCAGATCTACAACATAGCCAAGTGCAATCACATTCAACGTTTAGGTGCAACACTCCAAAGCGCAAATCTGCAATTGAAAATAGATAAAGGCATACATGAACTTATTTAAGTCTGAATGTTTTCTTTATTTCCCTAAGTAAGGGCATTCAAAGAAGAGAGCAAAGAATTCGTTTCTTTTTATTTTTACCAACTTACATAGCCCAAAATTCAGAAATTATATCACGTGGATTTAAATTAGAAAACAAATTTTCCTTTTTTTTTCTTGTTTTCGGAATTGCTAAACATATTAGATCAAATTAATATGCATGTTGTATTCAAAAAAAAAAATTAATATGCATGTCTTGATATCTTTTTGATAAATTTTAAATATATTTTAAATTTAAAAGTTGTAAGTAATTTCTTATAGTTCAAAAAAATTAAAAAAATTAAAAAAAAAATGAATAATAACAGCTTCTATGAAAAGTTTATCTGAATTATAATTCACTTCTACTGCGGCTAATATTTATTGATAGATGAAAAATGTATCTTTAGTGGGAATTAATTTTCTCATTTTACATGAGAAAATTTTTTCATACTACTACACACAATACATAACTGCGGTCCACAAAAAGGTGATAAGATAAAAAAATCAAGATGGAACCCACTCATGTATTGTAAATGTAACATGAGAAAATTTTCTAAAGTAAAATGAGAAAACTATTTCTCATCTTTAGTTATATATTTATGTCAGGTGGGTCGAAAGAAAATTCGTGGCAGGGTAATCATCACTAATGGGCTAAGGTTTTACTATCACATCAAGTGAGTTTGATATCATGTCTCAATCCAAAACCTTAAGGCAATGGGTTCATGGTCCTCCTACTTATATCCACTTCACTTAGGGCCCGTTTGGATGGGCTTTTTCTTCTTCAAAAGCTGTTTTTTTCCTTGAAAAAAAGAACTTATCATTTTTAGTTCGTTTGGATGTCTACTTTTAAAAAAAGCAGAAGTCACAAAAAAAGTCAAAACCTACTTTTTTCAAAAGCTAAAAATTTTAACTTCTACAAAAAGCAGAAGTCAAAAGCCAAATTTTTTTTTCAAAAACTAAATATTTTTATAAAAATATAAATAGCTTTAACTTTTGTAAAAAGTACTTTTAAAATAAGGAAGAGATAAAAGTCACTTTTTTTAGAAGGTGAAACAAACGGGCTCTTAGCCTATTACCTATCAATATGGGACTTCATAACACTTAGAAATTCCAACAACTCCCCCTTAAATGTGAAACTCAACATTGGTATACTTCCCCCTCAACCAAGTACCTAAGCCCAAAGTATTTCAACCAGCCTCATAACCAATCATCTGGCTAACTAAAGCCCAATTCGACTCTGATATCACTGTCAGGCGGGTTCAACAAGAGCCCATGCAGAGGACCACCACTGTAACACCCTGTGTATATCCGGTTTGTTATCATATCATCGTATTAAGCGCTGCTTAATTAAAATAAGGAAACTAACTTTTTAAAACATTCATTTATGATGTCATTATTATTAACCAAGTTGATTACTTAATCATTTTTCAAAACATCGCCTGTATGTAAATTGTAAATAAACAACTACTGAAATACCTCATATATAAATGTGTTTATAGTCACGGAACTACAAAACGTAGACCGGACAATATCCTGATAGATTATACAACTCAACTCTAACTAAACAAAACATAATCAATGTGGCATGGAATATCCTCATGCTCACCAAATAAGGCAACAAAGCCCAACAAAGTCTCAGTTCAATAATCATATCATGACAATAAAACATAAATCAGCATCTAAGCAGATCAGCATAACATGCAATAAACAGTCAACTAAGCTCTCGCCTCCTGCCGCCCGAGGTACCTGAACCTGAAAATGTGCCCCAAACGTGGGGTGAGATCTCTAAAAAGAAATCTCAGTAAGACAAGGGGTCCTTAAGGATCTCTCCACCCCAAGCTCACTTACATGTGCAATATAAGTTCAAAAACAGTAATATAATATAAGTTCCAAAATATGTGCAATGCAGCATATAATCATGTCATGTGTGTCAAGAATCCTACTGGCCAGAGAACATGCAGGAATTACATACGTCTATAACCTACAATCAGTGCAAGATGCTACTTGCACCCACCCATAGTATCACCATATTGCATGACGCCACATACTCAGGCTTACCGTCTAGGTGGAACAACACATGCATATCATAAGGCATTTACACTTAACAGCTCAAATAGAATTTCAATAAATCAACATTTCATAAAACAACATCATGTTTATAAACCATCCCTCCATGAGGTATGGTGGAACCAAACATGGGCAAAACCGAGGACAAGAAAGCTTACCTCGCAAGCTAACTATCCAACTCAAGAGTCCAACCCAGTCCAAGGTCCACAAACAGCACTCTCACAGTCTGTTTATACCAACAATCATATCAACATTCATAATCTACAAGCATATGACATAAAGACAACGTTTTCCTTTTACGTTTCATGCCATTAAACTTCTCACAAAGCCACAAGCCCTTAGTCCAATTGATTCTGACTTAGATTAATTATTACAGAGGTTCAACTTACCACTCATGGGTCAACAAACCCGGAATACCATCTTGTATGGACAGAACAGTGACTGTCTCAAAATTTCCAGAATATCCGAATATTTGTCGGGGGCATATCTGGATATCATATCCGGATATTTGTCGGGAGCATATCCAGATATCATATCCGGATATTCATATCCGGATATCAATATCCGGATATCAATATCTGGATGTCATATCCGGATATTTTGCGACAGAATACAGTTCTGCATTTTCGCGAAGATATCCATCCAAGACATCATTTTTAACATCAAGACACGTCCAAACATGCATTTTTAGACACCATAAGGTCAGTGTTTATGTTGGTTACCTATTCAACTCATTCTGCATGCCAAGACTCTTCTATAACAAGGAAACTCATGATCAAAGGTGATGAAACTTACCCAAGGCTTCAAAACAGAACCACAAGTGCTCTTGGAGCTCTCAAGTCAGCTCTAAAGGTTCTGCCTACAATGGACCATGAAAATGACAACAAGATGGATCATTTCTTCACCAAGTTCACTTCTTAGAACATCAACAACTCGTGAAATGGTTCCCACTCCACACAACTCAGAGACAGCACCCTAAACCTCCCCAAACAGTACCCACAACTCAGCAAAAGCTGGCCTTCAACCTCACAATGCACTCTACTAAGTGTTTACAATGATTAAGAGGGAAGAATCAAGGAGAAAGGTGATCTCTTGGTGGTTTTCATGAGAGGAGAAGGTGGTGGCAAGTGAGGGAGCTCAAAGTCAGAAATGAAGGCACGTAGCATGTGAGGAAATGACCTAAAAATCTGTGCCACTCAGTATTTATAGGTGGATTACGTTTAATCACATTGTATTAGAGCTAATAGCTACGCTTATCACCTTAATCCGAAACTTTAGATTCTGAACCTAGCCATTTTTTTAGGATTTGTTATATTTTTATCTTATTTTTCGCAGCACTTTACCGTACGCGCTTTTACGTAGACGGTATCAGTCCTGATAACAGTTCTCATTATTTTGACCTGAAACTTGACATACTAGTCCTACATATTATTCTAGGAATATTCATGCACTTATTATAATTTTCGGGTGGGTTACTTCATCAGTACACACTTATACCGTGAAGCAGAACCGGTATCCGCACTTTTCGTCAGAAAAGCAACTTTCAGTGTTCTTAAGCCCTTATATTAATTCTTCTTTCCTTACCATAATTATTAATGGAATTGTTCACTTAAGCTCGTAATTAATTAATTAAATTTCTAAATTAACGGTGTGAGTTTTTACAACCACCAATAAACTAAGCTACACCAACCGTAATGGGTCCAACATCATGTCTCAATTCAAAATTTTAAGGTATTGAATTTATGGGTCCTTCCACTTATATGCATTCCATTTACTTTATTATTAACTAATGTGAAACTCATCACATTTAAATATTCCAACAATATAAATCGAGTAGAAGTTATAAATATTTTCCGTCCTATTAAATCACATGATGACATTACGTATAATATCTTTGTACGTAATTATTAATTTAATAATAAAAAACATACACAACAGAATAGTAAAATATAATTTTAAATTTTATTTGTAATAACATTAAATTATATGTTAGATATCGGAAGAATCTTATTTTTATTCTTTTATTGTTTGAATTATTGTAACGTACTAATTGTGAATTTCAAAAGTATATAGTAATAATAGATGAATATATGTTAAAATTTAAATGAAAAAATATTAATATTTGAATTTATACTTTTACGATGAATACAAGATTTGAACTAAATAAATATTTTATCATATATATGAAATCAAATAAATCATGAATGAAACTTAGTTGAATTTTATTTTATCATATAAAATTATTATTTATAATTATAATGAATATATATATATAGGTACGATAAATGATTTATTAAAATAAGATTTTAATATTTCTTTTATTAGTAACAAAATGAAAAATTGGAATAAAACTTATATATTATATAATATAATATAATAACAAAAGTAAAAAATAGGATTAAAAAAAGTAAAAATATAATAAATTTTCTTAAGTTATAGACCGATCGAAGGAGAAACACTTTTTTCTAAAAATAAATATTATTTACTTGTATGACCGGCCGGTATATTTGTCAAGACTGCAACGATATATTTTTATGAAGCCAAATCTCACTTGTTATAGTTCTCATTATTTGCTCAGTAGATTGCAGTGCAACTCACTCAAATACACTGCTGGTGATGACCCTTTCAAGTTCTGAATCTGTTTTCATTTGTGTTTCTTGTACACAAAGAACAGCTGCACCAGCAACAATGGCCATACACACATATTACTAGTATGTTAAGGAAAGACCTCAAAGGGTATGAGAATATTTTCAATTCGAGTTATGATCAATAGGGAAAATATAGTAATTAACAGGTAATGATCCCAATTAAGATAAGAAAAATGATAAAAGTGGATGAAATTATAGCGCCAAGCAACAGCCCACTGTTTGGACCTAATATAGCATATATGGGTTTGATGGTGAATTGGGATATCTAACTTAAGCTCCTTCCTCAATTTGTAGTTGCAGATTAGAAATTGTTAGAATTTCGGAGGATCAAATCTAGGATTGACAGCATGGAGAGTTCTTGACTACACAAATTAGGACAATTGATCTAGACCCATACTTAACGAGATGAAGGGTCTAATTCAATAACAGCCCAAAAGATGCAAAGACAAAGACTTAGTCGGTAAAGAAGCGTGTATATCCCAAATACATGCAATTTCAGAAATGCACAATTGTATTGACAACAACACAGGATAGGTAAGCCTCTTTATTACCCAATGGTTGAGGGACTGGCATGAGGCTCCAACTATGCCTATACATCATATAAGCTCAACGGGATAAGATGACAAAGACATCTTAATCTACCAATAAGAAGTGTCTTCATACTAAGACGGCATAGGAAGGAAACAAGCAGGTCATGCCACTAATATAAAAGCAGAGGATCAAAGTCTAAATATGATAATTTTCTCCTAATTTACTTAAACTCATCACTCAAATACTGACTCCAGCGTCAGAGTGCCTTGCAGATATCCATTCCCATCTATCCCAGACAATTGCATTTCAGTGGCATCAAAATCTCCATCCTGCATATCATCCCGCGTAGTTAAGCAATAGATCTCACTACAAAAGTCCACCAATCTCTTCCACTAGACTAGGCTCAATTGTGTGTGGTCAGGCTCAATCTCTCTTGGACTGATCAATAATTTTGGAGTTGTACATTTGAATGTAGTGCTTAAATATATTAGCCTCCAAATGATGGAGACAAAAGTTGTAATGCCACTGTTCTAACACTCGCCATCATAATAGATGCCTAGTTAAAACAAATTACAAAGTGGAAATCAAAGAACTTAAGTCTAACGGAGCAAAAGCTAATCATACTAAAAATTGGTTTTAAGGTTGATGAATCCTGAACATGCTGAAAAATTTTCAACTCCATCCAACAATGGACGAACAAGATCTTGAAGATGGACAAAAACTACTTCTTTTATTGTGTTTTTCAGGTCTTACTTTCTTCATTTTTGCATAGTGATTGCTCTCTCTCTCTCTCTAATGTGGCCCACTCTATCCTTATCTACAAGAGGCCAATACAAGTGTGCATAAAGAAATCCTAGATCTATCCCTTGTTGGGCTGGACTGTTAGACCTTTAATTACAAAAGTCCAACAAATAATTACTTAAAGTACATTCAGCATGCCTTTGGACTAACGCATGCCCACTTTTTTTTTTCTTTCTAAAATTCAATATTATTGTTAAATATATCGTTATATTAGTTAGACTTGTTGGACTATTTGATAAATAGTCGGTGCGTCAATCATAGCTCAAAATTTGAATTGTGACGATATTCATATAATAAAATCCATCGCTATTTTGATGTATTTAGCTTTTTGAAAGTGGATCTACTTAAGAAATAAAATATCTCATACAAAATTGAGTGGTCATATACTCATATGTATAAGCAAAACAAAAGAAAGAAATATCAATGGTATATACATGTATTTTTTCATTATAAGAGAATTAAAAATATAATAAACAAAAACAAAAGCATAGGAATCATGTCTAATGGTGCAATTTATTATTCTATAATTTAAGGTAGTTATACAATAACTAATAAAAGGATATAAAACCATAGAAGAAAAAACCGAATCCGGACAGCCAGTCTAGTTAAAATTTTGAATGATCGATAAAAATTGAAAAATAAAATGTGACTGATTTTTATCAAATAAAAAACATTTGATTTTTTTAATGAGAAAAGTGTTTGTCATTTCAAATGATATAAAATTATCTCTCTCCTAAAATTTAAATTGAAAAAACCATCCACTTTTTCTCTCCCATGATTTTTATTTTTTGTATTTATCTCTCTCCTAAAATGACATAACTTATGTCCTTAAAAATGACCAACACCAAATCCTTTTTTAATATATTTTTTTGGTGTGGCTAATTATTTTAAGAGTAAATTTGCAATTTGAAAAGTCAAATTTTTTCAGAATATCAATTTAATCAGTCATGAAAAGATCGAATACATCAAATTAGTTCTTACTGAATCATTTTTTATCAAATAACATCAATCTGGTTCCCGTAATTAGTCATTTTCAGACAATTTCAATATCAAAAATTATTTGACGACCTAAAAAAATGTAATAATCCCTTGAGAGAAAAAAAATTAATATTCCAAAAATCTTTCAATAAAGCAAAACAAGGGTTCACCTTTTTTATTTGAAAAATACTAGTTGCATACACTTTTTTTTCTTGTCATCGCATTAATGAACTGATAGAATTAAAATATGAATGTACACACTATGATGCACAGACACTGACACGAGACACGGGACACGACACGACACGTCGACACGTTAATTCTAAAAAATAGCATATTTCGACACGTTAGGACACGTTTTGATATTAAATAATAATTTTAATATATATAATATAATTTATATTTAATAGATATTACGGTTCATAATAAGTCATATAACCAATCAAATATTCAAATTTTATAACATAAATATAAACAAAAATAATTTTTCGTACCTTATTAATTTTTCATGTAAAATTTCATAACTGAAAAAATTGATTTATAAATAATTTTTTTTATTTTTAATTAATAAAATAAAATTACTTACAATCGGCACCTTCAGTCGCCTGCGCGGAGACCCACACATCTCACCCTCACCCGATCCTAACCCTCCCCGTTCTCACCAAAGACGCTCCCATTTCCATCAACCAATCAAACAACACCTTTGCTCCTATCCCGCAAAGCACTCGATCATTCCTCCTCCTTCCCAACCAAGCTCCCTCTAATCGTTTACTTCCATGGGGGCGGCTTCATTTTATTCAGTGCAGCCTTAAATTTCTTTCAAGATCTCTACGTAAATCTCGCAAAAGAACACCGATTGCCGGTAAAATTTCTTGTTTGTTGGAGAAAAAAAATTCTCATCGCGTCTTGCCCCAGAACATCGATTGCTGGCTGCGTACGACGAGGCTGTGGAAGCGCTGCTGCACTGTACAAAAAAAAAAAAAAAACGTGTCCAAGCGTGTCCGAGCATTGATCGCGAATCAGAAAAAATTGACTGCGTGTCAGACAAATGCGTGTCCCAAAATATTAACCGCTTGTCAGACGCGTGTCGGAGCGTGTCGGAGCATATCCGTATCGAACACGTGTCACATTTTGAAAAAATTTACGTGTCGGTGCATTGGAGTGTAAACATGCAAGATTAAATGATGCACACATAAGTTCATGCTTGCCTAAAAAATTTTTGTTTTCTATTCAGTTAGACCATTGGATCATGAATTCATGTTGAAGCAAGTGGCCCAATCATCTGATTGGATCGAATTGAAGAACTAAAAAAAAAAACACATAGCATTAACGAGTAAAAAAAGAGAGTCACACGAAAACACCTGAATACAAAGCGAGTCAACGCAGAGCCGCAAAAGCCAAAAAGTCCAACTCGGATTTTCCCAAGGGTCGCGTGTCTACCATCCAGAAAAAATTCCAATCCGCCATTTCATTTCATGCCATACAAATTCCATTCCCATATTCCACAATTCCCATAGCAATGGAAGAACACCAAAACCTTCTCGAATCCTATCCTTACTATTGGGGCTACACCCCAGAAGAGGACTACTATGAACAACAAGGAATAAGAGCCTCTAAATCATTGTTCGAAACACCAAGAGGGTTAACCCTCTTCACAAGGTCCTGGCTTCCCCCACTCACAACCCCACCACGCGCTCTCATCTTCATGGTTCATGGTTATGGCAACAACATCTCATGGACCCTCCAAGCCACCACAATCTTCCTTGCCCAAAAGGGTTTCGCTTGTTTCGCCCTTGACCTAGAGGGTCATGGCCAATCGCAAGGCCTCAAGGCCTTCGTCCCTAGCGTGGACCTCGTTGTACAGGATTGTCTCTCCTTCTTCACTTCCATCAAAAAAGACCCTAACTTTAATGGGTTGCCTTGTTTTCTCTATGGTGAGTCAATGGGTGGTGCCATTTGCCTCATGATACACTCTGCTGATCCAAAAGGGTTCCAAGGTGCCATCTTGGTGGCACCCATGTGCAAAATCTCTGATAACGTTAGACCCAGATGGCCAATTCCTCAGATTCTTACTTTCATTGCAAGGTTCTTTCCCACTTTGCCCATTGTTCCCACCCCAGATCTTCTCTACAAGTCTATTAAGGTTGATCACAAGAAGGTCATTGCTGGTATGAACCCCATGAGGTATAGAGGGAAACCCAGGTTGGGGACTGTGGTGGAGCTCCTAAGGGTCACTGATCTTTTGAATCAGAGGCTCTGTGATGTGAATCTTCCTTTCATTGTGTTGCACGGTAGTGCTGATGTTGTTACTGACCCTAATGTCAGCATGGAATTGTATGAAGTGGCAAGGAGTGAAGACAAGACAATTAAGGTCTATGAAGGGATGATGCATTCTTTGCTTTTTGGGGATACTGATGACAATGTTGAAACTGTTAGGAATGATATTTTGTCATGGTTGAATGCTAGATGTAAGGGAAGAACAATAGATATAAATTAACATGGTCATCAAATAAAGATGATGTTGAAGGTTGTCTACAAATAGTTCAAGTTGCTTTGCTCGGTTGTCTTATTATACGGTCATAATTGTATGGTGTCGTGCTTTTGATGAAATTCCTTAATAACAACGAGTGGTCTGTGCAGAGTTTCTTTATGAAAAATATTATTGTTGAAAAGACGTGATGTCTTTTTTTTACCACATTGGTGTGCATAAATATATGTTTTAAGGTTTGGGTCAAAAAAGGGGCATGTTCTGTGTTTTGGGGGAGTGGTTCATGTTTCGGCAACATCGACAAGGGATATGTTCTGCGGTTACAGGCCTAGCAGAATCAGATATTTCTCTCATCATTCTAAAACAAAAATTATAGTTTTAGTGTTGGAATGGTTGTCATGATTATGAAGTGCAGCAAATAACTTCAGAAAAAAGAACCATACGACACGATTTGGATGCATTCTAAAGGTAAATGCCGTATGTTGCAGCTCTTTGTAAAAGGACCAAAGAGACAAAGAGCTCTGTTTAATGTGTGGTTGAATTAGTTCATTTTGGATTAAAAACTGCTCATAATCAAATGTTTTATGAGAAGAATTTTAAAAATAAAGCCTTTTTTCTTTAAAAATTAATCGATGCCAAAGTACAATAAATCGACAGCAGAGATCCCACGTTGATTTGAACTTGGCTACTGGATTCTGAATTCAATTTGCTGGACACAACAGAATGGTAATTGGACCTCTATTCTGACTCTTCTGAATTAGGTAAACAAGGTTATAATGTTGTATAGAATAAGAAAATCATTCTAGAATAAGAAATTTTTAAATTAAATCAGCAGTGTTTTAAACGCTTTCAGATTAGCTGCCACCTAACACTCTACCCCACCACTTAAGAAGAAGAAAAATTCCAGTTTTGTCTCTCTTTCTTTATTAAGAAAAAATGGCCTATTTTCCACAATAATGGAGGTTATTTTAACTGTTGATAAGGACATGGCTTTTTCTTTAAACATACTAATGACTCAAGTTAAATGTCTACTCATAAGTGACTTTTGGAGAATGGAAGATTACGGTTTGTGAAATATGAAACATGGGCTATATCTCCTGTACTGTAACACCTGAGAGAACAAGAACAAGAACAAACATAAGTACAGTCACTGTCACCCCAATGGAAGATATGATGTATATATAGTTTATAGTATCTTATCATAACATGTTTGATCATAAATCTGTTCCCATACTATTCACTAAAAAAAATTTAGGCAATGACTCCAAAGTCTGAAAGTTGTTACATATGATGTCTCATAGTAAATAAAGGCATTAATTTGTATCTGCTTTTACCTCCATTAAGCCACAGCACCAATGGTTTCTCTTCTGGCTTAGTCATATTCTTATAGAACCAGTAAAAGAGTGCTCTTCCATTGGTTTCGTTGACCGTGACATACCTAGCATAGTGAGATACCTCTTCCTTACGGTTTTAAGAGGATTCAACAAGAAAGGAAGGATGGTCGGGCTCCAAGGATTTGCCAGCCGACTAAAACCTAGTAAGCGGCCCTCTACCCAGATTTTGGAAGTGTTTCTATAGGTAAACTCAAGGCACATAGTTAGTATGTTTTATGTTTTCAGTCCCTATTCCATTTATATTAAGTATAAAAAAAATTAACTTACTTTATAATATTGTGTTCACAAATGAGCTTAAAAGGATGAGAGTTTTGGTTCAAAATATGAACGTCACATATCAGAAGTATCAGCAGAAGACCTCCCAGCTAGAGGCGCAGCTGACTCAGCAAGTAGACATTATGAAGCAAATGCTGGAACAACTCCAACTCTTAATGAAGGGGAAGGAAGACAACAGGAAGAAGAAGAAGGGACCGGCGCTGGATGATGATCATCATGAGTAGGATTGGACTTTAGAGACATTTTAATTGTTTTTAGGGTTTAGGAGTTGTTAGGATTTTTATTGCTAACTTTTGTTGAAGCATATTTTGATTTTAATTGGTATTTCTGTATTATTTATGTTCATTTTTTTGACCTATACTGTTTAAAGCAAAATTTTATAAAAATATAAGGTATTATATATATTTTTTTGACATCCATATGTTGTTTACAGGAAAAATTTGAAAGAATATAAGATATTATATATTTTTTATTCATCATTTGCGACGAAAAATATACGTAATCCGTCGCATATCCGGAATCCTGTTACGATGGATAATTGGTATGCCATCGCAGTTTTGCTTCGGTATTATGTTACATGTTCCATCGCAAAATCTTCAACGATCTACCGTACTTTTTCCGATGCAAATATTGCAAAGGTGTACTGTACTTTTTTTGTTGCAAAATTTGCAATCGGTTTAACTTATAATTTTGCCACAAACTTTTATGATGATAGTGGATATTATTTTCGTCTCAACTTTGCGAATGATTTCCACGCAAATTTTGTCACAGATTGCAACAGAATAACATTTTAGACAAGTCTTTCTTTTGCGACTGATTTGTAGTATTTTGCGTGGGATAATGTTCGTAGCAATCTGCGACGGGTTTTGGATCGACAATACTCCGTCGCAAAAATCGTTTGCGAGGAAACATTTAGCGACGAACCTTATTCCCCTGTAAATTCAATCGCAAACCATTTTTGCGACGAATTATGCTATTCTACGGCAAAAATTATCTGTCGGTAAAATAATATTTTCTGGTAGTGACTCACCATCAAAGAGTGTCTGCCTAATTAAAAAAAATTACAAAGTGGAAATCAAAGAACTTATGTCTAACGAAGCAAAAGGTAATCATACTAAAAAATGGTTTTAAGGTTGACGAATCCTGAACATGCTGAAAAATTTTCAACTCCATCCAACAATGGACAAACAAGATCTTGAATATGGACAAAAACAACTTCTTCTATTGTGTTTTTCGGGTCTTACTCTCTTCACTTTTGCATAGTGTTGCTCTCTCTCTCTCTCACTTTGTAATGTGGCTACTCTCTCCTTGTCTACAATAGGCCGATACAAGTGTGCATCAGGAAATCCTAGATCCATTTCTTATTGGGCTGGACTTTTAGACTTTTAATTACAAAAGCCCAACAAATAATTACTTAAAGGGCATTCAGCAGCCCTTTGGACTAACACACTTATCGAACTATTTGATAATAGTATGCTATGAAGTACCGACACTTCAAAAATCGTGACGTATCGTATCCGACACTTTTTGACACTCTCCGACACTCCAACACGCATTGCAGAGACTCAAAAAAAGATTCAAAGGTTGTGTTGCGTTGCATTTTTAGATCTAACTATTAGCTTCGTTGGATTACGATTACCATTTTATTAAACTTAATATAAATATTTAGGATATCTTATGTTTTTTTGCAAAATTGATTGGTATTATAAATTTAGCTTCATTTTTTGTTAAATTATTGAATATTAAATATAATATACACTACATAAATTAAAAATATTATTTAATATCAAAATGTGTCCTAACGTGATGAAATCTAATATTTTTTAGAATTAATGTGTCAGAGTATCATGTCATATCGTATCTCGTGTTTCGTGTCAGTGTCAGTGCAATATAAATAGTATGTATGTTGATAATGACTCAAAATTCGAGTTGTGACGATATTCATATAAGAAAATCCATCATTATCTTGATGTATTTAGCTTTTTGAAAGTGGATCTACCTAACGTAAGAAATAAAATATCTCGTACAAAATTGAGTGGTCATATATCTAAGCAAAACAAGATAAAGACTTATCAATGCTGGATACATGTATTTTTACATTATAAGTGAATTAAAAGTATAATAAACAAATAAAAGCGAAGAAACATTGGAATCCAGATAAAACAAAAACAAAAGTCATAATCCTGATCCCGGTCCGAACAGAATTATCTCATATGAAGGATACCTGTGATTTATTCCAAAAAAATCAAAAACAAAAACAGAAGCATTGGAATCATGTCTAATGGTGCAATTTATTATTCTATTATTTAAGGTAGTTATACAATATATATTTTTTGGTAAAATAGTTATACAGTCATTAATAAAAGGATATAAAACAATAGAAGAAAATAACCGAATCCGGACTAACCACTTAGTCAGTCTAGTTAAAATATTTGAATGATGTTATCAAAAAAAAAAAAAAAAATTTGAATGATAAAAATCGAAAAATAAAATGTGACTTATCAAATAAAAAACATTTAATTTTTTTAATATATTTTTTTGTGTTGCTAAGTATCTCAAGAGTAAATTTGCAATTTGAAAACTCAAATTTATTTTTTCAGAATATCAATTTAATCAGTCTTGAAAAGATCGAATACATTAAATTAGTTCTTGCAGAATCATTTTTTATCAAATAACATCAATTTGATCCCAATAATTAGTCATTTTCAGACAATTTCAATATCGAAAAATTATTTGACGACCTAAAAAAATTAATATTCCAAAAATCTTTAAATAAAGCAAAACAAGGGGTTCACCTTTTTTATTTGAAAAATACTAGTTGTATACCTTCTATTTTTTTGTTTTCTTGTCATGCATGTCACATTAATAAACTGATAAAATGGAAATGGAAAAAATAGTCATTTTAAAGAACATAAAATTATGTTGTTTTAAGTAAGAGAAAGATACAAACTAATGTTTTTTATTTCAAATCAAATTTAAAAAAATCCACTCACTTTCTTCTCCCATAATTTTTATCATTTGTATCTTTCTCTCACTTAAAATAACAAATATCAAACCCAATTAAAATATAAATGTACATACGTACATGATACATGCATATAAGTTGTTCATTCATGCCTAACATTTTTGTTTTCTATTCAGTTAGACCATTTGATCAAGAATCCATGTTGAAGCAAGTGGCCCAATCACATGAATGGATAGAACACTATTGAAGTCGAATCGGTCCAGTTCTTAAAACCACAATGGATAGAACACTATTGAAGTCGAAGTCGAACACACTTGAATACAAAGCGAGTCAACTCAGAGACGCAAAAGCCAAAGTCCAATTCGGATTTTCCCATATTCCCAAGTGTCGTGTGTCGACCATCCAGAAAAAATTCCAATCCACCATTTCATACCATACAAACTCCATTCCCAGATTCCACAATTCCCATAGCAATGGAAGAACATCAAAACCTTCTCCAATCCTATCCTTACTATTGGGGCTACACCCCAGAAGAGGACTACTATGAACAACAAGGAATAAGAGCCTCAAAATCGTTGTTCAAAACACCAAGAGGATTAACCCTCTTTACAAGGTCCTGGCTTCCCCCACTCACAACCCCACCACGCGCCCTCATCTTCATGGTTCATGGTTATGGCAACGACATCTCGTGGACCTTCCAAGCCACCCCAATTTTCCTTGCCCAGAAGGGTTTCGCTTGTTTCGCCCTTGACCTAGAGGGTCATGGCCAATCGCAAGGCCTCAAGGCCTTCGTCCCTAGCGTGGACCTCGTTGTACAGGATTGTCTCTCCTTCTTCACTTCCATCAAAAAAGACCCTAACTTTAATGGGTTGCCTTGTTTTCTCTATGGTGAGTCAATGGGTGGTGCCATTTGCCTCATGATACACTCTGCTGATCCAAAAGGGTTCCAAGGTGCCATCTTGGTGGCACCCATGTGCAAAATCTCTGATAAGGTTAGACCAAGATGGCCAATTCCTCAGATTCTTACTTTCATTGCAAGGTTCTTTCCCACTTTGCCCATTGTTCCCACCCCAGATCTTCTCTACAAGTCTGTTAAGGTTGATCACAAGAAGGTCATTGCTGGTATGAACCCCGTGAGGTATAGAGGGAAACCCAGGTTGGGGACTGTGGTGGAGCTCCTGAGGGTCACTGATCTTTTGAATCAGAGGCTCTGTGATGTGAATCTTCCTTTCATTGTGTTGCACGGTAGTGCTGATGTTGTTACTGACCCTAATGTCAGCAGGGAATTGTATGAAGTGGCAAGGAGTGAAGACAAGACAATTAAGGTCTATGAAGGGATGATGCATTCTTTGCTTTTTGGGGAAACTGATGACAATGTTGAAACTGTTAGGAATGATGTTTTGTCATGGTTGAATGCTAGATGTAATGGAAGGACAATAGATGTAGATTAACATGGTCATGAATCATGATGATGTTGAAGGTTGTCTCCAAATAGTTCAACTTGCTTTGCTCAGTTGTCTTATTATATGTTCATAATTGTATGGTGTCGTGCATTGGATGAAATTCCTATTTAACAATGAGTGGTCTGTGCGGAGTTTCTTTACGAAAAATATTATTGCTGAAAAGATGTGAGGTCTTTTTCTTACCACATTGGTGTGCATAAAAATATGTTTAAGGTTTGGGACAAAAAAGGGGCATGTTCTGTGTTTTGGGGGAGTGGTTCATGTTTCGGCAACTGCGGTTACAGGCCTAGCAGAATCAGATATTTCTCTCATCATTCTGAAACAAAATTTATAGTTTTAGTGTTGGAATGGTTGTCGTGATTATGAAGTGCAGCAATTAACTTCCGAAAAAAGAACCATACGACACGATTTGAATGCATTCTAAAGGTAAATGGCCGTATGTTGCAGCTCTTTGTAAAAGGACCAAAGAGACAGAGCTCTGTTTAATGTGTGGTTGAATTAGTTCATTTTGGATTAAAAACTGCTCATAATCAAATGTTTTATGAGAAGAATTTTATATATAAAGCCTTTTTTCTTTAAAAATTAATCGATGCCAAAATACAATAAATCAACAGCAGAGATCTCACGTTGGAAGAAATCTTTGGTGTTACTGTTATACTAAAGATTCAGTGCATCCCACTAACGAGAACATTACACATAAGAGGAGAGAGGATAAGAAACAACACTGAATTAATATTCTACACATACCTCATATAGTATGTGTGGAACTTGGCTACTGGATTCTGAATTCAATTTGCTGAAGACAACAGAATGGTAATTGGACCTCTATTCCGACTCTTCTGAGATAGGTAAACAAGGTTATAATGTTGTGTAGAATAAGAAACTCATTCTAGAATAAGAAATTTTAAAATTAAATTACATAAACGTAAGTTTTAGGAAAAACATTTTACTGTTCCAATTCCAAGCATTCCGTTACAATTCAGTGTTTGTTTCTTAATAAACACATACTATAGGAGGTATGTGTAGAATATTAATTATGTTTTTTAAAAAAGAATTATAGTAGAGTCCGGAATGTCATTTAACTTCCCGTAGAAAGAATCGTAAAAGCATTTAACACTTTTATTTTTGGGAAAAAAGTATCTAATGTTATTTTAGATAACTTTATCTAATGTTCATCGAAACGACGTCGTTTTGAGTTGAAAAATTAAAAAACTAGAATGATAAAGACTATTATAACCCTGAAATAAATTAAAATTACAAAAACACCATGATTTCTGCCTTAAAAAGACGTCGTTTTGATGAGCATTAGATAAAGTTATCTAAAACAACTTTAGAAAAAATAAGCCCAGGGAAAGTAATTGTGATTTTAAACGACATAATTTTATGTCAGTTTTAACAAAATTATGTCGTTTTGGTATATTTTTCAATTCTCTCTACAACACTTTCTTTTTTTCCTAATTTTATAAAAGAGAAAAAAATGTAAAAACATATCTAAAACACACCAAAACGATGTAGTTTCATTAAAAATGACAAAAAATTATATCATTTAAAATGACAAATATTTTTTTCTTTATTATAAATTAATCACTCGCAGCAGTACACTTACCATACTTTCTATGTAACTTGTTTTCTATTATTTTTTAAAAAGACAATTTCTACTAAACTGAATAAGTCAGGCTTTTTGACCCTTTTGCCCCTCATTAATTAATTAATAACCAATTTGCCCCTGATCAAGAACTATCCACCAACCTGCCCCCTTTTAGTCGACTACCTTGCTGTTTTAGTCGAGCAAATGGTCAATCTTCAGAAAGTGGACTACCGCAAATTTAGTCGACTAAAAAATCATCTTAATCGACTACATTTTTGGGATATTTAGTCGACTAAGTATCGATATTTAGTCGACTAAATATCGACGGATTTGTTTTTTAAAAACCCCCCATTCGGCAGAGGGGGAGTAGGATGACCTAATCGACTAAGGAGGCGGCCCAAACCCCAAATCCGCAGGAGCAGCTGAAGAACGCCCCAAACCCTTCCCTTAGGCGTGTGGATTGCCCCCAAATTTGGTCCAAATCGTGAAATCTGAAGGATAGGTAAGGTTTCTTAACTTGCATTGTGTTTTAGGTTTAGGAATTTTTTGTATTTGTTTGTTGTCCGAATTTGTGAACTCTAATCAAAGCGTTTGTTGTAGGTTTTGTAACCCTAATCTACTAAGGTTTATTTTTTTGCATTGTGTGAATTTTTTTGTTTGAAAAGTTTGTATGTGGCAAAAGTTTGCTTTTGGTTTACAGCGCTTATGTTGCAAGTTTTCATTACCATCATGACATGTTTCATATAGTTAAATGCTGACATGTTTCATTGTAGGTACCCTAAACAAATGACGAGCCGCAGAAGACCAAGCGATGAGGGCAATGAGTCACTTGAGAGACGCACCAAGCATAGGCAAGAGCGGCCTTCTTCGTCAAGGCGACAAGACGAAGAGCCTGATACTGTTGACCTCCCGTATGGGTATCTGTTTGAGGACGACCCTGCCGTCCACGCTTCATTCGTACGTGACCATTTGAACCGGCCGTTATGTGCTCCAAAATCTTTGGATACAGCCTTTTTTGATAAGGAGGGATTTGAAATTGTGGGGGTGTTGGAGGCGGCACATCTGAGGGTGTTGGCTGAGACCCTATGTCCGTATTCAGAGCTTATGATACGGGCCTTCTACCATAACCTCAGCTACGTACAGGGCGAGCTGAGGTCGAGGGTCTGTGGAATAGAGATCATCATGACGGCACCTGCATGGATGGAGATACTCGGCTATGATTTTGACTCTTCTCAGACTGTGGTGTATGACGCTGATAGTGGTGTAGTACTTCCAGGATATGTACGAGAGGATGCCGTGCAGGAGCAGAGAAGAGTCCGTGGGGAACACTTGCACTATACGATGGGGTTGCTTTCTGTGGAGTCCCGTATACTACACTATGTCCTCACCCACGTTCTGTTTCCGCGATCTTTTAATCATTCCAGGGTGTTGGAACATGACATTCCCATTATGTGGGCTATCCGACATGCCCAGATGGTGAACTGGAGGCACTATATCTGTTGGTTTATGTTTAAGGCCAAACATAAGGGTCATCTTCCATACGCATGTCTGGTACAGAGGATATTGGTTCACTTTGGTGTTCCCATAGAGACTAAGCTGTTGAAGAAGACCAAGAGCTATAATTGCAAGTTCGGAAAGCGTCTATTGGAGCAGTGCAAGATTACTAAGAACACGAGATCGGGTGTGTGGGAGTTTAGTGGTATGCCCCAGGTTGAGGTTCCTTATGTTGCCCCAGATGACCATATTGTTGAGCCAGATGTGGAGGAAGAGGAGGAGGAGAAGGATGTGGCAGAGGTTGAGGAGATAGCTGAACCTGAAGGTGGATTTTCACTGCGTGATGTCATGAAGGGCATAAATGCAATGACAAAGAAGATAGGAAAGATGGCGCTGGCACATAAAAAATGGAGAAAGAAAGGGAATGAAAGGTTTAGACACATACAGGGAAGGTTTAAGGGTGTGGAAGACAGGCTTGCTCGTCTGGAGCTTGCAAGAAGTGGTCAGGTAGCTGAGGCAGCAGGGGATGGGGGTCATGTGTCAGATGAGGACAACTCGGAGACGGACACAGACGGGGATGATGAGTAGATTTAGGGTGTACATCATGTTATTATGTTTTGTTCATGTATTTCCTTTAAGTCGTTGATGTAATGTAACTTTTTTTAATGAATGCAGAATTGTTATGTTTTTTGGATCTATGTTATGTTGTGTAATGAATTTAATTCCATTTCAATATTGTATAACTTATGAATGGAACCTTTTTAGCAATTTGATCATCACGGCACAAAACAATATTGAACAGGTCACATTCGTCCATAACACATCACAGCAAATCAGTACATGTGTTTAAAAAGGCTACATCTTGTATTGTTAACCGTAAACAAACGTTATGACAACATACGACTTGGTTTTAGGAATTTAATGTCCACATGGGTTTTTTGACTGGCAGTACAGGTTAATCGACTAAATTGTTGGTTTAGGACCCCAAATCCGAATTACACATGTTTTTTGCCCTAGGTTTCCACTCTACACTGATCCACTAAGGGAGTGTGACTTAGGGAGCATAATTTCCGAGTCAAAAAACTAAGATGAGTCAAATACAAATATCATGACATCAAATACAAACATAGCACCGTCATTACATTCAAATACAAACATCATGACATCAAATACAAACATAGCACCGTCATTACATTCAAATACAAACATCATGACATCAAATACAAACATAGCACCGTCATTACATTCAAATACAAACATCATGACATCAAATACAAGCATATAAAACCATAAATGCCTATAATGTTAAACCATCAAAACATTAAGCCCCTCCCCTGCTTCCTCCGCAATTCATCTTGTATTGGGAATCCTCATAGGACATGTACGTTTGTTGTGACCAATTTGCTTACACAGGCTACATCTACTCTGACTGCTTGTCGGTTGAGACTCAACCCAATCCATCTCATTCTGTATCCTTGACGATTTGGGTCTTCCTTGTGCACGTACCAAAGATGCATTTGGGATAATGGTTGGGCCACCAATTTGTGGAATCAACAACTCATTGCCCATTGGATACCAATGAGCAGCATATACCTTATCAATTTGTGTAATTGAGAACACAGGATCAACATAATCATAGTGGTT